>NC_092508.1:10773990-12142740 GCF_047511675.1 Marmota flaviventris | reverse complement strand
TCCTTGAGTACTGTTCTACTGGTAAGAAGACAAACACAGAAGTGCCCAGCTATGCTTATCTTTGACCAATTCTATAAACATATTTTTTCAAAAAATACATTGAAATGTAACTATTTTATGATTAAATAAAGGATTGAGGGAGTGGAGACTTCAAACTGTAAATCAGGGTAAACTCTAGTTTACTTGCTGCTGTTATTGTTTTTTTCTTGTAAAGCTTTAGCTGCTATAAATTCATAGAGTTGTAAGTACACAAATGTGTGTATGTGTGTGTGTAACTGATTTTCAGGCAAAATAAAATCATTAAGGCCTGAGAATCTCTTTCCCATTCCATTCAAGCCCCTACTAGCATCTTTTTATTTCTAAGTATAAAGGTCAAATCTCAGTAACTTGAAGAGACAGCATTCATACCCTCACAGACCCCTACCCACCATTATTGTGTGTTTTTGTGAGATCAATACCTGTGTTGATCCTGGTAAAACACTTAAGATCTTTCCATTCACAAGAAGACCCCTAACAGGCAGCTCTTAGACCAGTGGCTTGCCTTTTAACACCTTTTCCTGTTACCCACAGAAAGGGAAGTACTTCTCAAATCCCAAGGATGCTTTAAACTTAATTTCTGAGGTTAATTAGACTTACAAAAAGTTAGCTAAGTTTCCCTAAAGGGAGACTCCTCTGAATAAAATGTCCTCCATCTGGCAATCCATCCTGAGAAACTGTGACAGTTCAAGCCACAGAGGTGACAACGTTTGGAAAGAAAAGGTGGAATTTCCTTTCTTTACATGTGTGAGGTGCTCACACAGGTGTGTGTGTGTGTGTGTGTGTGTGTGTGTGTGTGTTGCCAATGGGAAGGCGTGACTCTTGTAGCAGAGAGTATTCTTTAAATATAGGTATATATAAACATACATGTATTAAAATATATATGTGCACATTTTCCCTCCTGCATAAAGGAGTCAGGCCGGTCTTTTTTTATTTGATCTTAATCCCTCTCCCCGCCAGCGTGGCCGGGAGCACCCCTCTCTTTGTAATAAATGGCTGGCAGAGCAAGACATTCATGCTGTCCCCTTTGATCACCTCCCGAGCTGTCAGCCTGTGCTGCTGTTTTCCTCCCAGCTCTTGTTCCTGCCTAAAAGTGGAAGTAATGCCCCCTGAAAGAAATACCCTAGGTGTCCTGCAAAGCATCAATCTATTTCTTCTATTTCTTCTTTTTTTTTTTCCTGAGGCCCACCCTCCCAGCTTGAACAAATCCCCCTCTTCCCCCCCCCTCCCTCTCGGCAGAACCCCCGTTCCCTTTGAGACACCCTCCGCTGTGCTAGCGTGACCCCCTGGGCCCTCGCTGTCTGAGAAGCTACCACCCGGCCAGACGGGGGAGGCTGGCCCCGCCCCGCGCCCCGTGCCTCTCGCCGGCCTCCGCCGCAGCCTCCCGCGGGCATCTGTGCTTGCAGGTCTGCCTTTGGCTTTCGAGAAGGCAAGCCTTGTTTTCCTCTGGACGCCGCCTTTTGCTGACCTCCCCCCGTCAGATTCCTCAGATCCCTTCCCCCCGCTAGGGACTTGGGATTGCCCTGCGGACTCCCTGGGCGGGCGGCGAGCGTTTTGGTCTGGAGCTGCAGTCGGGGTTTGGGAGGCGGGGAGGGTAGCGCAGCTCCTCTTCAGCTGCGAGCGTTTGCAAATGCGGCTGCTTCCATACAGGCGCTGAACACATTTTCCAGCTTGTCTTCCAGTTTCTTGTTTACAGCTGAGATTAGACGCAATCTGTGTCCCCTCTTATCATCGTGTCAGAGAGTGATGTATAGTTTGTAAATATTATTCAAAGGAAATAATTTGCAAAGGCAAACAATTGGAAGCAAAGTATATGGACCTTGAGGTTGTCTTTAATGTGTTTACCAGAAGGGGGCTGGGAAACGGGGAAATTATGGGGTGGGGAGTGGGGGGATGACTCCAAGGATTCTGACGATCCTATGACAGTGACAGTGCTAATTAAATGTAATGTTGCTTAAAAGCTTTTGCTCGTTTCCTGAAATTGCTCGAAAGTATGCATTATTTAAAGAGAGAGAGAGAGAGAGAAGATCAGGGTGGGAGGGGGGCTTAAAATTACTGAATACAACTCATTGTGCTGGATCAAAAACGCCAAACTGCAGTGGAAAGAAATACAGCATTGCAGGCTGGTGTGCTGAGGCCCCGCCAGGGAAGCAAGAACTGCTAAGTGGAAAATTCCTGCAGAGGACGTGTTTCCATTTCCAATGGGAAGAAAGAGGGTGTTGTTGAAAGCTGGCAGTTCTTTGGAAAATACAGAAAGCGCAGGGAGGATGACAAAGACGACCTCATGGAACTCTGAGAAATTAAGCAAACAAATAGTTTCGGCCAACGTACTACATTCTTAAAGTGCCTGAGCCCGCAGAATGGACCGATCTACGTGTCCAGTGTACTGCAGACTGAAATCTCAGCTCTCCCTCTGGGGTCCCCCATGTCTTGAGAGAGGAAAGGAAGGAGGGGGGGGTCAGGCTCTGGAGGCACTAGAGGCGTATGAGTGTGGAGATGTGTCCGTGAGTGTTGGGGTGCTCCTGTAATAGACCCTATGACTAGGGGATCCCAAGACCAGAATGTGGTTGGTGCACCTGTATTTGTTAGGCACTAGAGGATTTCAGTTTAAGGAGCATTTTTCTGGCAGAAGGGATCTCAGATCTTTAAAAGAATCACCAAGATTTTGCCACCGCTTGGGCGAGCTCTGTGAGGAGGAGTTCATGGGTTTTCTTTTAAGGCTGATTTGCATTGCATCCAGTAGCTTAAGAAGCAGAGGAAGAGGGAGCTCCTCTCAGGGCTAGTAGGAAGATACGTCCTATAACTGTGATCAGGAATGTCAGAATTAACAGTTTATGCCATCTAAATGTATCCGGCTAGAGAAAAGAAAAGTCTAAGAAGCAGCCACGGTGTTTTTTTTTTGTTTGTTTGTTTTTGTTGTTATTTTTGCAAAGCTTCTGTCAGAAAGAAAGAAAGAAAAAGCCAGCCAGCGAGTACTGTACACATATGTACCTATATACAAATGAACTTCACACGATCTTCACCTGCTGACTGACCTTCTCTGTCAGATCCACAACACACGGACAAGCAAAAGAAAGCTTGTTTTGTTTTTTGTTTTTGTTTTTGTTTTTGTTTTTCCTTATGGCTCTAGGGTATGTATGTGAAATATTCTGAGAATTTAACCATGTTTGAATTACATTAAAAATTTTTGAAATCTAGATGTCATTCTATCTTAATTAAAATTTACAGATAACTGACTGAATCTATGTGGTCAAACTCCAAGCTACTGATAAACCTAGAGGGTACATAAGCCTGTCTTGTATGATTCCAATACTTCTTCTGAGATTCACTTTTACCTGGGTATGTCCATTCAATACTATGATGGGTCTAGAGTCTTGACATTTTTACACAACAAGTGATATTTAGTTCAGGATAATAATTGGACTATATTCAATTGCCATAGTGTTTCTGATCATTGATTTAAAGAAATGATACATTGTTAGTCTTTATATTTAGGACACAAATATTCCAATTTAGGGCATATCTCACTTTCATTATTTAAAAAATTTTAGAGAGATAATTCATACACCATAAAATTTACTGCTCAATTCAAGGTTCCTAGGATATCTACTGAGATATAAACCATTTCCATAATTTCATTTTAATACCATTGCTCCAATTATTTACAATCACTATCCATTCCCAGTCCCTGCCCTACAGAAACGCTAATCTAGATTCCTTGTATATTTTCCAATTTTTAAATATTTTATATAAATAGAACCATACAATTTGTTTGTGACTTCTTTCACTAAACATCATGTTTTTGAGGCCCATACACATTGTTCCTTTAATAGATTAGTAATTTTCCTTTATGCAGGCATAGCACCTTTATTCATTCATAGGCTGATAAACTTTAGGGTTGTTTCCACTTTGGAGCACTGTGATGGATGTGCCATGAACATTCATACACAAGTCATGGTGTGGATATATATTTTCTGGGGTGGGGAGGTTTACCAGGGATTTAACCACTGAGCAACATCACCAGCCCTTTTTATTATTAATTTATTATTATTATTAATTTATTATTGATATTACTTTTGAGAAGGGGTCTCATTAAGTTACTAATCACTTCCCTAAGTTGTTGAGGCTGGTTTTGAACTTGCATTCCTCCCACCTTAGCCTCTCAAGTCATTGGGAATACAGGTGTATGCCACTACACCTGGCTCATTCCTTTTTGATAGATGCCTAAAAGTAGAATTGCTGTTTCATATAATATGCTCAACTTTTTAACAATCTCAAACTGCTTTCCAAACTGGCTGCATTATTTCACATTTTCACCAACAGTGACTAGGGGTTCTAATTGCTCCAAATCCTCATTAACACTTGCTGTTATCTTCTCGGTTGTAGCCATTTTAGTAGGTGAGAAATGGCAATTCATTGTGGTTTTGATTTGCATTTCCTGATGACCAATGTTGTTATAAGTCTTTACAAGTGCTTATTAGCCATTTTAGTATCTTCTAAGGAGATATATTTATTAAGGAATTTTGTCCAATTTTCATTGGTACTATCTGATTTTTACCATAAACTGGTAAGAGTTCTTTTTATATACTAAACACGAGCCCTTTAATGAATGTATGATTTAAGAATATATTTTCCAAATTTATGTGAATATGGCTTCTTTTAGAGTTTAAATTTTTTTTTTAGTTTTGATTAAGTTCAAATCATCATTTTTCTTTTTCTTTTTATTGTTACATATAATATTCTACTGAGTTTGAAGATAATCTATTGTTTAATATATTATTTCATTTTCAATAGAAAAATTTGAGATCTTTAACAGTTCATATTCTATGGAGTCAAGCAATAATTTAGCATAGCATTGAATTTGAAATGGAAAGCTCCAAATACTGCCTGATTGCTTGACCTTGAGAAGCCTCACACATTTTCTTTAGTCAATATTAAATAGAGTCATAATGTGATTGTTTTGGGCTCAGGACTAAAAAATATTGGACCTCTCATGTCTCTGTCTTTATTTTCCAGAGTTTGCAAATGATTTTCTTGGTTTTAATGGGAACAGAAAAGTAAAATGTTAAGCCATTCTTTAATACTTTGATAAAGATAAAAATAGATAATTGTTGTAACTTATTAGACTGACTAATACAGTTTATTTTAGACTCAATGTTATTCTACCTTTCAATTAATGTTTGCATAATTAGAAAGAAAACCACGCCTTTTTTTTTTTTGTATTTGAAACTCACTCTCTGGTGTTTTTACAAATAAATCCTCTACAGAGGAAAATGGACCTAATATTTTCTTTGCCCAATTTGGATTCTTAATAATCTAATTATATTAGTCTCTTTTTAATTGCTATAATGAAATATTTGAAGCAGACCAACTTTATAAAGAAAAGACATTTATTTAGCTCACAGTTCTGGAGGTTTAAAGGCCTGGCCCAGCATGAGCTCTGCTCTGAAGAGGACTTCAAGGTCAATGGCAAATGAGGGAGAAAGAGATCACATTTCAAAACAGGTAGTAAGAAAAAAAAAAAAAAAAAAGGAAGAGCTAAATTTGTTCCTTTTGTAGTGACCCTGTCTGAGAAAACTAACCAGAGTCAGTATCTTACTTCTTTCCCAAGGCAGTGCCTTCGATGACCTAAACAACTTTCACTAGTCCTCACCTCTTAAAGGACCACACCACCTATTGACATTGCTGCACTGGGGATGAAGCCTCCAACATGCAAACCCTTGAGGACCACTCTCAAACATGACCAAACCAAACCACAGCACCATCTATGTGCCAAAGGCATGTCAAAATGGAAAAATATCTCAACTGCAATAGCACTCATGTTTTACAGTGTAGAACATTTTATACAGTACATAAAAAGGCTTATATTTGAAGATAAGGCCTATATTTGTGGATAAGGCCACTGCGTTATTTTTAAGCCTTAAGGATCCTAATAATGGAGCTTCTCAGAGTTCCATAAAGGACTGAGCCACTTTTAGATTTTAAGGTCCCACCTATATTTTTTAAAGCACCCCAAAATCATTAAACTGTAATTATATAAAAGATACTTCAACACTTTTGACATGTATATTGCAATATATATGTGAAGTCAAGATAAATTCAGGGTTATAAAAAATACACACTTCTGGTATTATCTATATGATGTATCTAATTCATGGGGCAGATTTATAGGGCAAGATGAGTACCAATGCCTCCTCCCAACCCCCCTCTAATAGGTTGCTTGATACAGCAAGATTGAAAGATGAAATACAGGTTGAAAGATGACCAACATCTTTCAGTCTGGTGCCTAAATAATTTAGTACACACAACTTTATTTTAAAATGACATCAAAAGTCTGTTTAAGATATTAGTCTTCTCCTTAACCTCCGAAATATATGCAATGTCTAAAGCTCTTTCATACATTTCCTTCCTCAAATACTGCCACTTATGTGGGCATCCATGTTCTCACATGACTCTCTAGGGAAGCTGATCCAATTCCTCCACCTGCAAAGAGGTTGAAGTATTTATAGTAGAAGACATTGTACCCTGGAATTAACATGAATGGCAGTATGCAAAGCATATTATAATGCTCAAGTGGTATGTTTTTATTGTTTCTTTAAGTCACAGAACACTTATCTTTCTGTTTTCCAAAGGATCCAGTATGGATTATCACCCCAGGAACAGAGAGAGTGGATAAATGGTTAGCATGCAAAGAGGCTCACCTGACAGGCTTGGATGGTAAAGAATACCAAGCTCAGCCAATTGGACATGGGATATTCTTAAGGAACTTCTAGACAGGAAGAGCTGTTGGGAGTCACCCAGCTCCAAAGACTAACCTCCCCATCCTCCGATAAGAGCCGTCCAATGGTGAGTCCTGCTGACTCACAAGATCATTACCTCCTGATGACTCACATGATCCTTACCCACCAATCAGAACTTCCTCATGGCCCTCCAATGGTGAGTCCTGCTGACTCACATGATCCTTACCCACCAATCAGAACGCACCCCATGCCAGCTGCCAAAACCTTTAAATTGTTAAACTGTTTTAACCATCAGACCACCCCCAGCTCTATAAATATGCAGAGCTGCCTCAATAAACTGGCATTTTCTCCAACAACAAGCCTTGATTGTTCTTTCAAGAGCTAAAAGGGAAAACCTATTCTTTCAAGTCCTTGGAGACTGAGGACAAAGAAAGAAAATGATGTTGCATAACATTCTCCTCCAACATGCATTCCCTTTGTAAATTCAATCTCAAATAAGACAGACTGTCTTCAGGATGACCCAAAGGATTTGGGAACAGTTAGGTAGAAGAGATTCAAGGCACCCAAGGTGAGTTGAGCTCTGGAGATCTTCTTGAGAGCTTCCCAACACCCTTTAAGGCATTGCTGTGGCAAGCAACCTGTTAGAGGAAAGTTGGGAGAAGGCCTTGTTGCTCAGCTTGACCTACGTTCCTTCAATTTCCTTTGGATAGGGACAAGAGCTCCCAAAGAACTCAAAGGCTGGCTAGAACACCTGCTGAAAGCCTCCTCCACCATGTGGAGTAAAAGTGAGGAGCTGGGTAGTGGTGCCTGTGCCTTGATGGATGGAGACCAAAAGCATCATCTTCACATGAGCTTTTGGAGGACACCTCACATCCAAACTATAATAGTGGTCATAAGAAAACTACCTTGATTTTAGACTCTGGTCTCCAGAACGGAGAGAAAGTAATTTTCTATAGATTTAAGCCAATAAATTTGTGCTAATTTGTTATAGCAGCCACAGGAAACTAATACAAATACACTATTTTCCTTTAAAAAAAAAAAACTTGGAAAGCCCATTGGAACTATGTCTACCTCAAGACATTCTCTGGGATCTTTTGCTTTTTGATTGTTTCAGAATACTCTGAATAAGTGCTCATAAAGAATTTTGTAAATGCTTTATTTCAAGTAGTCCCTGGTATTTTTGTTTGTTGTATTCAGGTGACTTTAAAATGTCCTCTGATCACAGGGGAAGCACATTCTCCATCTCAATGAATAATCCCACTGAGCATGTGCCAAAGAGGAGCTGTGTAAAGTCTTCTCTTCCCCTTTCCCTCCAAGACTATACTCAAATATGTCTCTCTCCGCCTTTCATCCTTCCATGATCTCCTCTGGGGTTCCTGCTTCAATTCTTTATATCTCTCTACCTATGAAAGCCAAGGATAACCTTTATTATTTAAGTCAACTGATCCTGGACTTCCATCACCTCTAAAAACAACTATTTTACTTGTGTCTACTTAGATAATTTAGGATAACTATTATTATTCAAGTCAACTAATGATGGACTTCCATCACCTCTAAAAATAACACTCTAGAGTGTTATTGAGTCATGAATATAGTACCCTAGCCAAATAGAAATACAAAATTGACCACCCCAGTTTTTAAATTTTTAAAACCTCATTCAAATCTTGTTACTCCACCTCTTTGCTCCTAAATTGAAAATCACCAAAGTTTTCCCACTGTACTTAGAAAAATATCAAAACCCCTTACCATGCTCTAGTAGGCCAGAGGATCACTATGATCTGATCCCAGCCAACATAACCAACCTCATCTCCTATGCTCACCCCTTGCTCACTATTCCCAACACTTTGGCCTCACTCTCTTCATGCAGGAATTGCTCATCTCTGGGCGTTTGCATTTGCCATTTGCCATTCTGGAAAGTTCTTCCCTTGAATTTTGCCTAGTTGGCATCTGCTTGGCCATTGAGTCTTAGCTCAAACAGCACATTGTCAGAAACCTTCCTTCACACTTCCCAGGTTGCAAATTTTGTCATTGCATCCATCACAGACTATACAGACCTGTATATCTGGTCACTTACTCTATTTCTGAAGTCAGCAGAAGGCAAACTGCATGAGAACTGGAATTTTGCTGACTCAAATCATGTCTCTATTTGTATCCTCTGCCCTTAAAATAGTGCCAGGCCCATATATAAGAGTCCATAAGTATTCACTGAAAGGGTGAATCATAGATATTCAAACAGAAGACAATGTGTTTTGCTCTATCCACATTAGCTATGAACCACAGATAGTGTCACATACAAGCTACTGACTAAACGCTATACACTTGCAGCTTTTTCTAACTACAACTCTTGTAACCTACAAAACATTATATTTAAGAACTTTTTAATGAGGGCTCCAATTTTACCAACTCGAAGATCCTTCTTTAGCTTAGACTACAGAAGCTATGAAAACAGTACCATTTTTTTCCTGAGCCTCACAATTCATGTGTTATTTGATTTTCATGTTTGAAGAGCCCTCCAGTAGCCCAAGGCAGCAAAAACAAAGCATCACAACCACAGTACAGGTCGTTAAAAGTAACATCTGCTGGTTTGTTGAGCATAGATAGGAACTAAATTTCCAGCTAAATTGAGGTATTTTTTTCCTTTTCTTATTCATTTATTTATTTTCATTTTTGTTGTTGTTGTTGTTTTTGTGAAGAAAGCATCAAGCTATGAGAACAAAATGCTGATAGGAAAAAATTCATTTCTATGGGAAGACACAGCTTTCTTGAAAACACTTCCAAGGATGTTTACTTTGGATTTCTAATATAACAGATTTCCTTCTAAGATCTGTTCACCAAGCTTTAAGTTGGCAGCATCATAATTTCTGCTGTAAAAAAAATCTGATTATTTTTAAGAGAGAACTACTTTTAAAGGCATTGCATGCAATTCACTGGAGATATAGACCTTCATAACTCCTCAAATCCATACACATGGTAAAACCAACACACCTTCACTATGTCTTATATTTTATATCATCAGCATGATACTAGATCCATGTTCAGGAAAACTTGGTGCTTTTCTATTGGATATTAGAAGCTTGAGAATTACTAGAAGACTGAACTATATTTATATGACATTTAAAAGCATAAAATTATTGTACAAATTTGTATTACATTTATTAAGCATCTCAAGGGTGTCAGAAGTTATTTATTTGGAAAAACCATCTAAGCTTCTACAGAAAAATAAATTCAATGATGTGTAGACAAAGTAAGGCTGCAGTTTACAGGACACACAAAACATAAAACAAAGTATGACAGTGACCTTGGCACACCTAGCTATCTCCTAAGATTCTTTGGATGAATGAGAAAGAATTTCCTAGACATGTGACACCAGAAATGTATTCTACATAAATTGAATTGTAAACTTATTTTCATTATGAATATTTTCCTGCATGATATAATCAATTCTTCTCTAAACTCTTACAGATGCTTTCATTGATCTAGGGGCCACGAATCCGTAGACTTTGTGCTAGAATCTTAATTATAGTTTTTATTTTCCTTAACTTATCTATGAAAAATTCCATCCTGCTTAAAGGGAAGTTCATCCCTAAGAAGATGAGACTTATGCAACCAAGAAAATATCCTTAATTTTTCCAGTAGTTTGGATCTGGAATGCTCTGCTAAGAACAGTGTATTATACTGAATTGAATTAAAGTTCATGCTCAGCCAAGCGCTTTGGCACACACCTATAATCCCAGCTACATGGGAGTCTGAGGTAGGAGGACTGAAAGTTCAAGGCCAGCCTGGGCAACTTAGCAAGACCTTGTTTCAAAACTTTTAAGAAGGACTAGGGATCTAGTCTAGTCTAGTATGTTCAAAGCTCTGGTTTCAATCTCTAGCAAAACACACACACACACACACACACACATCTTAATGCAATATGTGAAGGCCTTTGGATATATATATATATAAGGTGACTGAGAGTATTTGAACTTTTGATTGAATGTGGTTTGTTAGTTCACAACAAGAATGTAAAGGCAATACTAAGAATCTGTAAAAGAAAAAATTATGTGAATTAGAATTATTTTAAAAGCATATGTGAATTAAAATTTCTTTTAAAACAATATTTTTAAAAGCAGTTTTCATTCTCAAAAAAGAAGTCTACTTTGAGGTCATAAGAAGAAGTCACAGCCTAAGTTATGAATAAGAAATGTGGGAAGGCTCTGGAACTAGAGCCTAATAGCAGGAGGAAACTATCACATTTTTTAGTAAAAGGTTCATTTTAAATCTTCTGCAATGTACTCCCCTCTTAATATATGCATATATCCAAGTATGAGGTAAAATTCTTACTGAGAAGGTGGGAATTTTATGATAAATTGAGTTTTTGTTTTAGTCAGCTTTTTCACTGCCGGGACTAAAAGACGTAACAAGAACAATTTTGGAGAAGAAAACATTTACTTGGGGGCTCATGGTTTCAGAAGTCTCAGTCCATAGCAGGCTGCACTTCTCAGGGCTTGAGGTGAGGCAGAACATCATGGCAGAAGAGTGTGGCAGAGGAAAGCCACTCGCATGATGATCAGGAAGTAGAGAGACAGAGACTTCACTGCCACCTACAAAATATATACCCCAAAGGCACACCCCCAATGACCACCTCCTCCAGCCACACCCTACCGGCCTTCAGTTACCACTCAGTTAATTCCATGGGGCATTAATTCACTGAATGGGTTAAGGATCTCATAATGCAATCATTTCTCCTCTAAGCCTTCTTCCATTGTCTCACATGTGAGCTTTTGGGGGATAACTCAGATCCAAACCATAACAGTTTCCAAAGTCATTAAAATAGAAAACTATAAAAAAAAATTGTTAGCGTGTTTTAAAAAATGTAACTTTCTCTATTACTCTGTAAATGAAGTTACTGGAGAATGCCAAAGGGTGGATTTTGGGGTTTGGCATATTTGATTTCACGGAAGAATCTGCATTTGCTCATTAAAACCACATGGATAATATTTCACGTAAGTATGATTTTTAAGTTAAAATGTGATATAATTTCCAGAAAACCTCATCTTTTTAAAGTGGTTCCAACAGGAACTGTATGTTTAATTTTTCTGTGGCTATAACAGAATACCTGAGACTGGGTTATTTTATAAGAGAAATATGCTTATTAACTCATGATTCTGTAATCTGGAAGTTCCAGATTCATGATTGGATAGCCACATCTGGAAAGGGTCTTGTGCTTCATTATACTAATGTCAGAAGGGTAAGCAGGTGCATGCAAGAGAGACAAAATACTAGCAGTAGATTTGCTGTATAGCAACCTGCTCTCGTTACAATGAACCTACCCTCTCAAGAAGGGCTTCAGTCCTCCCAAAGACCTAACCACCTCTTAAAGGACCCTCCACCTCTCAATAACATTAAACTTTCAATTACGTTTTAACATGGATTTCAGACAGATTATATTCAAACTATAGCAACTTGATTTATTAGATGTATCCCAAGGGTACAATATCTTGCACATTTTCCAGTTATCTTTAAAAATGCAATTATAATTTATTTTGATAAACTATAGTTGCATTTTATAATATCCTCAATTATTTTGTACTGTTAGAGTTCGCATATTTTTATTTCAGGAGATATTAGTATTTACCCAAAAGCTTACACAAATATGGAGTTCTGTACTATGTTTACCTCTCATTAAACTGAGGATACTAACAATGGATATGAAGTCAAAAGAGGATTTTGGTCTAAACCTTGAGCATATTCTATTTTGCATATGTTGTTCTTTGAAAATTATATAGACATCCAAGGTAATAGGAAATGTGTTAAGCCTCCAACAGTAAAATTAAAGATAAATTGAGAAAATAACATTAATTAGGAAAATATTTGGATTTCTGTACCATAAACCTTGGTGAGTGATAATCTCTATACTAAGAAATTAAGAAGGGCTGGGAGCATCTAAGTAGGAGAATGTAAAACAGGAAGTGTAACGAAGTCAATTTTATTGTTTAATGTCTGATAAATTTGACTTTATTATATGATGCCCTTATTAATTTATTATTGTAAGGAAAGTTGATGAAGTGAAATCATTTTAGAGAATTTTGAAGCTGAGCTGTGTGAGCTTTACATAAACTTAACTCAGAGCAGATCTCTGTCTTTACCATTGAAAGTTGCCCCCTTCCAACAACTTGGAACTCTCCTGGTGCTTTAGGAATGAATGCCTGTGCTCTCAAATTAAAAGCCAACCAAAGTCAAAGTCTCCCACTAAATGAGAGAGCTTCACTGCATCTGGAATGGCACAAACTTGGGCAGAACTCGGTAGCTGGCACTCCCATCGCTCTGCTCCCATACCCTTAGCGGCTTCTGATTTCAGTTGCCGCTGCCCCAGACAGTGGCTGGCCACTCAGACTTGCTTTGTGCATACAACGTCTCACAGTATCCACTTTTGTTCTCCATCCAGGATCTTCTTGGAAGCTGCTGGAGCCATTGGTTTATTCCAGGACTCCGGCCAGGAAGAGCAGAACACTGAGTTGCCCTGGGCCTTCCTCCTCCACCGTGGAGACTGAAGGCAGTGGATACTTTCTTGCTTCCCATTTTTAGGCAATTAATCCTTACGAATTTTTCTGAAGAATGAAGTCATTTTTCCCACAGCAGTGATCTCAACAACACCATCTAATGTTGGCTTCCTTCCATCCCATTTTCCAGGCTTGTTACTTGGCTTCCCAGATAAACTACCTGTCCCTAAATCCTCATCTCAAGCTCTCCTTCAAGGGATCCCAATTCAAGAGACACAGCTCTTCTACTGTGCCTAATGTCAGTGATCCCATAACGTGATGGATTAAGAAACTGAGATGTGAGAGTCCTTGACTTTTGTTGGTGGTCAGTCTGACTTATTTTGACCTTTATTATTATTATTATTATTATTATTATTATTATTATTATTATTATTATTATTATTTAGGACAAGGTAAAAAGATATTCAAAAATCTCCAAAATTACTTATTTCCTTAGCACAATTTATTTTTGCTCAACATCATTTGTATTCAGTGTGTTGGCTTAGCATCTTGTTTTATTGTTAATTTACATATATTCAGGCATTGCAATACAGAGGAAATGAACCAGTAGTATGTGTGACCTATTATCAAAATGCACTGCACACAAATTTAGGTGCTAAGATCACTATGTCAAATAATAGGGGAACTGACATTTAGATAGTTACCTTCAATCCTTAAATGAAGGATTTCTATATGTGTCCAGAGTATTCAGGCAAATTTGCTGGGGACCTAGATGAATTAGGACAAAATTACAATGTTTCCAATTAAAAATGATGGAATGTAAGCTGTTACCACTGAAAAGATTAGATATGAATAAAAGGGATTCCTGTGATGTTCACTGCCTCTTATTATTAGAGGAAATGATATTCACCCCAAAAATTCTAAATAATAATATTTTAGCCAGAACAACTTAAATACATGATAAACACACAATTAAATTAACCACTTTCCTGCTCTTTAGAAATTTTTACTAGACCTTGAATAAAGAAGAAAATGGAAAATGATAAACCAAATCCATTAGAGAGAAGTTACATAGAAAAAAAATGAATGCATAATGACATATTTTAAAATGTATTCATATATACATTCATATGATATCCAATACATATTAAGTTATATTAAAATGAAACTGGATATAATATATAATTATAGAATAAAAATAATTATACTTCTTAGAAAACAGAAAAGTTTTAAATCTTATTTTAAATTTGCTTCATGGCCTGCAATTATTTGATAATGATAGAATTTTGTAATTTTATTTGGTAAATTTACTAAATAATTGTATCCAAATAAAAGTCAACCAAAAATTAAAAATAGAAGTGTTTGCATGTGTATGTGTATACACACACACGCACACACACACACACACATATATATATATATATATATATATATATATATATATATATATGCTTGTTTTCTGAGGGAGAGGGACAGAGAATGACATCTGGTAAAAGAGATTTCCCTCTCCTACACAGTTTGAATGAAAATTATTATTTTTCTTTTGCATGCCATTTCTGTGAACATTTTGAAAGGATTTACTAACTGTCTTGTAGAATCTAATTATGAAACTATTTTAAATCAAGATTAAGCAAATTACCACTTTTGGATACTACTTTAGGATGCTTCATGATTTCCTATTTAAATATAAAAAATTTCAAAAATAATATAATGACATCAAACATTATTTATGGTCACTTAAAAGCAGAGGATATCACAAACTAACAAGTCCCTCCATCTCTCATACCTCTTAAAACAGCAGGACCTTATCTGTCACATGCACTCACTCTTCTAATGATCTCTGCTACACACAACCATTTGTTATTTATTTTTGATGAAATATTCAGGTAGTCTGCTATTATGAATGTTGGAGAAAAATAATACATTAGAAAAAAAAGGCACATTAAAGTGTTTTTCTTATCATTGAATTTTTTATTTTGAAATAAAATCAAGCTCTATGAGATTTCATGTTACCTATATCTTCTTCCAGAAAGAAGATGAAAAGTTGAACTCTGCAAGAACATGGTAGGCCCTGTGAGCCATTGCTTCTGGCAGCCATGAGGTTCTGGCCCAGCTGGAAACCTACCACAGAGCAACTATAGCAAGAATTAAGAGGACATCAAAACCTCAAACAAGCTACACTCCTGTGGATTTAGGGAGAAACAAGACACTTCAACATTCCCTCTAGGGTTTCCTTAGCAACATCCAAAACAACTCTGTGATACTGTGGGTCTCGGTTTTCTTAACCCTTCAGGGTGCCAACTGAATGAACACTTCCTAGAGGAAGGAAATTTTCAGTCTACAAGGTGGGCTGACATAAATTAAGCTTGCCAAGGCTCACAGTCAGGTGAGTTCCACCTTCACTGCCATGAGTTTCTCCATGAAAGACTTGCATTGGCACTATTTAGAGGGGCCTTGTATGGAAAAACAACAAGCACTCCAAGTTTTATATGACATTAAATTTCCCTTGGAAGTCTCCATCAAATCCATTTAGTAAAGAGGAAAAACCCCAAACTCAAGAGCTAATATGTAACAACATTGTCTAAAATGACAGAAAAGAGCTAACCACCCTTCACTCATGTATATCCAAAATCCACAATGAAAGGTTAGGACATTTTATTGGAGCAAACTGATCTAACTTTGATTCAAAGATAATACTTGAGAGCAATCAGTTTATTCAATTAGCTGAGAAAATTATGCACTTAGAGAGGCTGGTGTAATGTTCAACTGAAATTGTCAATTTGATGTGGTTAAGAGATGGGGATGATTAAAAGGCTTCCTGGTGTGTCAAGAAAGGTGTGTCTAGGAATGATTGGCATGTGGAATATCAAACCTGAAGTGGAGACCCTCTCTAAGGGTAGGCAGCACTGTCCAATAGGATGGTGACTTGGGTGGAATAAAAGTTGGAAGCCGCAGCAGATGTAAGCACAATTCTTCTTGAATGGGTTCTAGATTGCTGCTGCAATCATTTGAGGACATCAGACCCTCACTCCTTCACTCTTCCAAAGTGGACTCTGCCAGTGATTCTCCAGGGAGTTTCCAGAAACCTTTGGTCTTGGACTAGGGTAGCACCATTGATCTCTCTTGTTCTGAGGCTTCACCCTCTTGGACTGAGCAGCTACTGGTTCCTCTAGCTCTCCAGCCTACAGACCGCCATTGTGGACTATCCAGCTTCTGGTTGCATAAATAAATCTAATAAATCCTCTCTTATAATCATACTTCCTGTTGATTCTGTTCCTCTAGAGAACCCTAATACAGTTGGGATAGGAAAATTATTTGATTCCTCTACAAAAAATAAACAAATCATTTAAATTCAGAACATTTCTGATAATTTTTGTCTTAGTATCATAGTTTTCAGTTAATACCTGTTACCTATTTTCCAACAATCATCTGGTATATCTGCCCTTGTGCCTCTACCTGACAAAAGAATTAAGAAACTAGAAGAGAGTAAACAAAGAAAATACAGGACATCTTATAGTATTCTGTATTCTCTTATGACTCTACAATTCTATGGCAGTCTACTCCTTAAAACACTCTAATGAATTTCCTTTCCAGGAAAAAGATTTCCAGGTGATGAAAAGTTTTACACTACTTAGCAAGAGAGAGAGAGAGAGAGAGAGAGAGAGAGAGAGAGAGAGACAGAGACAGAGAGAGAGAGAGAGAGAGAGAGAGAGAGAGAAATAACAAATTACTGTAATACAATGAATCTTTACAGAAAAATCAAGCATGATCAGGAGAGTAACAGCCCACCTTTTCAGACACCACAGAGAAAAACATGTTGCACTTTTTTGTGAGGAGGGGTACCAGGGATTGAACTCAGGGGCACTCAACCACTGAGCCACATATTCAGCCTTATTTTGTGTTTTATCTAGAGACAGGGTTTCACTGAGTTAGCACCTCACCATTGCTGAGGCTGGCTTTGAACTCACAATCCTCCTGCCTCAGCCTCCCAAGCTGCTGGAATTACAGACGTACGCCACCTCACCCTGCTCCGTGCTGTACTTGAACTAGATCTGAGAAAACACATTTTTTTTTCTGCACCTGCTGAGGACACATATTTTATGAAAATCCAGAATATATGATGAGATCTTCAAACAATACAAGTGTGGTGTTTTATCCTCAGCATGAGCAGAGCAGCATGCTCAAATTCAACAAAAGAAGAAAGAGATAGAAACGTGGCCAAAAAGAAAAGAAAAGAGGCTGATGATCCCAACCCAGAAACTTTAAGCCCATCTCATCCATACACAAACAAGAAGCCCTGTTCAAGTTACAGGTGTCCTGGGGGAGCCTGTAACCTGTGTGATGTTGCTATTGTCATCTTGTTTTATTATTGCATTACTGCATTTCTTCTTTCTCATTTCCCTGGATCCTTCAGATCTTCCTCCTTTTCTGTTCCAGATCTCCTCCATTTCTGACTGAATCCTTCCTTGGGATTTGTCAAACTCCTTCCATCCTTCGCTAGGACAGGTTCTGCCTTCATCCTAACACAGTTGTCATTAGGCACAAATAGGTCATCCTGCACCTGCCCACACAGACTTTGTTCAGAGTTCTAGCCCAGGAAGCCGAAGGTAAAGGCCAGTATGCCCCTGCTGTCTACCAGTTCATAAGAAGACTGCAGCAGACAGAGGAGAAATTAAATAAGATGATGAAAAAATGTGGTGGGAGGCGGGCTGATCCCAGGCAGAGGTCACCTAGTTGGAAAGGGTAATAACCAATGAATGAGCATATTATATTGTTATTGAGAAAAGGCATATGGCAACGAGCCCAAACCTAGAGCTCCGAGAATAAGAGGAAAGCTCTGGGTCTTAAAGTGAGTGGAAGAGAGAGAACACCTAAATGCAACAGTGAAGAGGACCCTCCACCAATATCCCTGGAAACAACTCAAAGGAGGAAAGAAAAAGGGAACTTGGATGAATGTGAAAGTGCTATTCAACAGAAGGATAAAAGTCACTGAGCAGCCTGAGCAGGTTCAGCCTTCAATTATTCTTAGAATTATTGTAGCTGTTGTATATAATGTGTGTATATGTGTATATGGAGAGAGAGAGAGAGAGAGAGAGAGAGAGAGAGAGAGAGAGAGAGAGAGAGAGAGAGATTAAAACTTATTACATGGAAGTAATATAGGTCTTCCATTAATGGAAACATTCCCCAGAGAATAGAGCATTACTGCTCTCCAGTCTCTACCCATCATAAGTTTTCTTGGTGCCAGATAGCCAGCTTCCTCTTCTAAAAACACAGATCTGACCAAGCCTCTTTTGTTTCAAACCCTCCATCATTCACTGCTGCTAAAATAATTTATACCCTTTTCCTGGAATGCAAAATTCTCTGCTATTTGGACTATGACTCTTTCCAACCCTTTTTCCCCCTCTAATTCTACTTTCCACACTTTCTACCTTATCCAAGTTGAACTGCGCATCATCCCCCGGGCACACACTTCTACTGGTTCCCGGACCTTTGCAGCTTTTCCCTTTATGCTCATGTATCATTTGTGGCATATTTCAAATGCAACTTCTTCCATGAAGAAAAGTCCAAGTGATCATGGGTTGCCCCTAGTTCCCAGAGAATTTGAGCATGTGACCAATTTTCTGTCTTCTCACCTTGTATCAATTGAAGGTCTATGTAGATGGGACCCATTATCCTTGCTTGATAAATTCATAAATCCAAAGATATTCTCCACTACTATGCTAAATGAGATATAGAGAGAAGATGCATGAAGATATTAAAAGTGCTCACTCTGGAGTCAGAGAAACCTGAGTTTAGAGCCAAGCTCTACTACTTTTTTACTTGTGACCTTGAGTAAGTTATTCAACCTCTTTTAGGTTAACTGTTAAAAAATATATAATGATAAAGAAGTAGAAGAAAAAGATGAACAGTGTGGGCAATGAAGAAAAGGAGAAAGAGGTAAAAAAAAAAGTATGAATGAAAAAGGAAGGATTACAATAACTAAATTTAACACTGTTCTTGGGAAATTAAATATTCAATCATTATTAGCCTTTAACAATATCAATATTATCAATTGACATGAATATAATTAGTAGAGGTAAACTCTTTTCAAATTCAATTTTGTACATTTCAGGATGCATACCTTGTATTGGTTGAGAGCCTTTCTACTTTAAGGTTTTTGCAGGAAGTCAATAGGACAAAACTTTGAGGAAAACATCAGAAATGGAAGTTGAACATGAAAGGAGCATTCTTCTAGAAAGTTATGTCGAAGAAGTTGGCAGAATAGATAGTGAAGGCTGTTGACACAAAATGAGCACCTACTAGAGACACTGTACACACTGCAGTATCTGTAAGTCGGAGGCTAGATCAGAGCAGGTGTTTGTAATACTTGGTCATGAATGGGCGTCTGGGGCCTGTGAGTCTCCTGAAATCACACACAATATTTATGTCAAGAGCTTTGTAATGTTTTGAACAACCAATAAAAAAAAAAAAAAAAAAAGAAAAGAAAAGGAAGCCATAGCTCTCCTCAGATTCTCAAAGGGATTTATGATTAAAAAGAGATTAAGGAACACTTTTTAGTAATAGGGCTTATTAGAGATCACAGAGAAGAAGATAACATAACTTTTGCTTACTGTAAGGATGTTGTTTGGAATGTTTAGCATAAACTGTAAATGATAAATGTCATGGAGCTCCTTAATAACAAGCAAAGGGAGGATGGTAGTAAGGATGGAAAACATCTGCTTTGGGCCTCCCTTCTGGGAGATGAAAATGATGAAGTCTTAGAAAGTTGTCAGCAGAGAAACTTGCCAGAAGGATGAGGCTTTCTGGAAGCACAGGAGAGAGGGAAGAGAGAACGGCAACCAAAACTTGTCATGTGTGAAAGGCACCAACGTATTTAGTGGAGAATGACCTTAAAGGCAAACACGGAAAATGTTTCATGGGTAAAATGAAACAAAAAGCCAGTGAAACACCTTGCTGGAATAGAAAACAATGTTTCTTAAAAGTACTACATAGGACAGACTCACAGGCAATACTCACAGCTCCTCCTCTTAAATGCCGGCTTGGGACCAGTCTCAGTGGGAGACATCTGTGAAAACATGTGGCCACAGAGACAAAGGACACAACTTCAATGGTCCTTCACTTTCATCGTTATTTGTTGAAGGTTTTTTTTTTTTAAGATAAATAAATAAAAGTCACTACAGAAACTAAATAATATGAATCCCTAGAATTCTTTAGCGTATCAGAACATCCATGCCACTGAAGATTTGCACATTAACGCTATTGGTTTTTAAGATATTTTAAAAGAACAAGTCTGTCTTACTCAGGATCCAGTTGAGAGGACATAGAATCTTTATCTCAGTATCTAACAATTGTATATTAGATCTTTGTTCATAAAAAAGATAATACCATTTAGAATTTCAGCATTTTTACCTATCAACTATTATATCTCACTTAAAGTAATTCAAGAACACATAATCCTATAAAATCCAAATTTAACCTCAGTTTTACAATATATTTAGAATATGAAAAAAGAAATTCAATTATATTGCAAGAAATATTTTCCATTATTTTTATCTTCCTTAAAACACTGGTTATATTGCTGTGTGTTAAATTGGAGTTGCAATTAATCATGGCTCTTATATGTGTAGGGAAGAGAAAAGAAATACAGTTTATAAGAGTCTATCTATAATTTTTTTTACATGAAGAAAGCAGTTTTAAACTAGCATAAAGTTGCATAAACTGTTTGTACTCTAAAAGACAAAGTTGATTATGAAACGTTGCTATAAGAACAAAGCCCTAAGGACTTGTTTGCTAATGTAATATTGTAATCCTGAAATCAAAAAATCCATTGGAAAACAGCAGACTTGGATTCTGGAAAATTTACTTAGCATACCAGGAGCTATGGTTTGAACTGAATAGAAGTAGTCAAAGTTTGAGCCCTAAGCTAGCTACACCATTTGGAGGGTCCCATGCATAATGAAAATACTGATCCCCTTGTTAAAAAATTATTGATAATTTCAAGATGATACCAACAGAGCATTAAGTCAAGCCCCATGCAGGGCCCTGTGCAACTGGTTAAGTTTCACATTCAGAAAGTAAGTGCTACTAGGTCTTTTATAAAGCTAGTTAGACTCCTCAAGAATCAGATACCCTGATTCTTTATGTGGTACCCTAGGTACCAATGGGAAATTCAAATATCCATTATAAAAGAACTTAAGAACAATATTGCAAAAAGATTTAAAGGCAAGTTATAACTTTTTGTTTCTGTTGTAGGAGAATAAAGTTGTCTACCAATTTGGGGAAGGTTAATGGTGAAAAAGAAGACAGTAAGGGCACTTTTAGCATTTCCTGACCATGATGACCTTTTCTCCTATAGCCACAGCTGCCCAGAGAGATGAAAGTCCCAGGCTAAAGGCAGCACTTAAGAAAAGGGGGTGCTGCAGAAGCAAGCCTTAAAAATCCTTGGACTACAAGATCATATAAAATATGAAATAATGGGCCAGTACTTCCCATGGTAGAACTTCTGGAGGAATATGAAACCAGATAAAGTTTGGAGAAAAGTAAAAAAGCAAAATAGGAGTTAAAAAGTATGGGGAGAACTCAAGTATTTGTATTTGCTTAAGGAGTTGATTGTCAACCATGGAAAGTTAATAAAGCCACTGTCTTCCCTTGCTTTCAAGGCCTTGTTCCAGTGGTGACACGTATTATGTTTTTATAGACAAGTGATCTCATTTAAGACTAAAAATTCATGGGCTGATAGTCATGGACAGGCATGCATACACATGCCTGTATTTTAATCTGTGTGGTCACAACCAAGGCAGTTACCATCTCTGGCAGTTTACATTTGTTAAAAGATGATATTTTTAGTTATAAATAAAATTTTGGCATGTCACACCTGCAATTACAAAAGTAAATATAAAAATGGCAGTCTCCTTGAATTAGAATAAATTCAAATAAGCCTACAATTTTTAAAATTTAAGATATGAGCTTCTTTCATCCAAATAACCCACTTTTGTTATATAAAACGTTCTGAATGGATTTAGCTGACTTTGAATTTGTTACTTGGATCTATCTTCACTTTCCCCAAATTTTAGAAATATAAGTTTATCAAAAAAAAACTCTAAAATAGTTACAAGGTTGTTTTTTTTTGCTTTTTTTTTACATACCCCCTTTTGCTCAGCCACAGCCAATATTTTCATGATTTAGAACCTAAATTGGATTTAAGAAATATTTATATTTATACAGAGAAATGATCTTATGTTTAGTCACCACTTGTTTACCACAGTGCACAGAAACTAGGCTAAACATGCGCTAACCATATCTTTTTTAATCTTCAAAGTATTTCTGAGATGGTACTCATAAGATCTCCTTTTACAAATAAGAAAACTGAGATCTAAAGAAATTTTATAGCCTGCCCTAGTCCCATAGTTACTACTTAAGAATAATAAAAATTGGCTGCAATAGAGATTCAAAAATACTTTGGTGAGGGCTTACGGGTTTTCTTTTAGCAAGAAGTCTGAAAGCAAGTGTCTTCCACTCAGTTACACTGGTTGGAAATCTCATGATTCTCCTGCATGTTAGATCATTGCTGCAAGGTGGTGACTCCAACTCTGGGGACAAGCTAGTGTTCCAGGCTCAAAGGAGAAAGAGTGGAGTACAAATGGTTTCTCTCTAAAAAACCTTCTCCAGGAGCCCCAGTCCACTAGTATAACTTGGATTTCATTGGCTAC
Source organism: Marmota flaviventris (assembly GCF_047511675.1). Taxonomy (NCBI): domain Eukaryota; kingdom Metazoa; phylum Chordata; class Mammalia; order Rodentia; family Sciuridae; genus Marmota; species Marmota flaviventris. Next base: position 12,119,769 of record NC_092508.1, on the reverse strand, counting down.
CTCTACACATAAACAAGTTGTCTAGACTGGGCTTACTGATTCCCCTGTGAGAATCTAGTTTATTAGTAAGAAATGGGAAAATATGTCTACCAGGTAGGAGACTATTGGCATGGTCTCATTTTCTTTCTGTATGTTCATACCTTGGAGGGAATCTCAGTTCAGAAGTGGTGATTAAGAAGCTTCCATCTTCTCTCTTCATCTTTTTCTCTCCTCCATTTTGGATAAAGAGAAGGGAATCATATTTATCCACATTTCTTGGAATGCTTCTGAAGAACAATGCCTCTTTTCTCTCTTATTTTTCTGCCCACAAATGGACCAAGTCCATGAAACTAGGTGTTGAACTGAATATTCTCACCAAGGCAACAAAGGAAATGATAAAGCAGACATTCTTATAAGGAACTCAAAGAGGACGGCTGAGAAACAGTAAAAATATCAGTCGTGTAAGATATCTCCCATATCAACTACCGGCAGTTACTGATTTAACGAGTTCAGCTTAATGATTTTTTGATTCCATGAGGGTGCAAATGTGATACACATTCACTAGAAACTACACTCTGAATTTTGAATTTTTTTTTCTTTTTCCCAGGCTAGCCATATGCAATGTGATACTCTCTCCTGGTGCTGGGTAGTGGCAGGGAGCCACAGCTCCCACTCTGTCATGTGATCACGGAGGGGCAGAGCAACTAATACCTTACCACATACTGTGTTTCCAGGCTTTGATTTTGGTAAGTTAATGTGTTAAGTACATTTTTAACTCATGTTATTTTCAACTTACAGTGGGGTTGCATCTCAGTAAATAAAATCCTATCCTAAATCATGGAGTGGGAGTTTATAAAATGACCAAAGAGGTGATGATCAGAAGAGATTGTCTTTCTTCCCAAAGAAATTATTGGATATCTGGTAGGGTATGGCAGGCCCATCTTCCCTCTCACCTCTGTGCCTGATCATAACATATCAGCTTCACCAGACCCCCTCAAAGAGCTTGCAATGAATTCTGGGAATTTGCACATGTGAGTGGTAGATAAAGTGTACGTATGCTTGACAAATGAATAAGGATTCTAGGGACAAGAATCTCTAATTATCAGTTATAAACAATAAGAGACAAAAAAAGAGAACCCAGCTAAATTGGAGTTAGCTACAACACTACGATAATTTTGGTGTTTTTTTCATGGTCCAGAAATAGATTTTGTAGAAACAGAGCCATTTAAAACTTCCTGAAAAAGAGCATCTAACTGGATGTGAAGACCAACAGTGAGAACTCATGCAAAAGGGCCACCAGAAACCAGGCTGATGGACATTCAGATGACTAGAGAAGGTCACATCATCCCTATCACAGAAAGTATAGCTGAGTATTGGGAATGCTGAGAAGCTCAGAAAAGCACTGTGACCAGGAATGTGTTTGAGAGCCTGCCGGGACCGCAGAGCATGGAACCATGTTAACATCCCCAGTTAGGTAGGAACGCCTTCATCTCTTCTCTTTCCCCTTGACTCCTCCTCCAGTGCTAATCCAGGAGTCATCCAAAGCAGCAGCCAGAGGGTGGTGAGGAGATGAGGTTTAAAGAGAAAAGGCAAGTGCCTATCTTTCCAAACAGACTGGGGCTCCAGGCTTCTAGCCTCAGTTGGATGAACTGAAAAATCTTCAGCCTTAAATGAATGTCGAAGTACAAATGAACACCCAACAATTGTAATGACTAAATTTCGTCTGTGTTTTTCACTTAAAGCGACCCTGTGCCTTTTATTGCCTAATCCTGAGCATAGTACTCATAGTCCCACTTCAGTTCTCATCCTTGAGTTTCTGTGGGGCAAAGGAAGAGCTTCGTCCCCCTAAAGAGATTTGAAGGGAGCAGTGAGAGGCAGAGGAGAATGTGCGTGGAATTCCACTCTGTGAATATTGCTCCTTCTCCAGACTGGTAACAGTTACCTGTGGCTTTTGCTTTTGGTCTTCCTAGCTGAACCCATCAGGTAGAGTCTGGTACTGGCCAGCTCTTTCAACTTTCCTCAGTGCTTTAACTTTTTTTGCCCAGGGCCATGCTGCGGGCTACTTTGGCTTGGACAGAGGAAAACTCAGGAAGCTATTTACCTTTCACTCAGGTAAAGGCAGTATAATTGCCCAGTTACTCCCTGAGGCATAAGTCAGTCTGGGTCTTCCTTAAACCCTTACCATAAATTAAACACATATTCCCCCTTGTTTTCACCATTGCATTTATACTGTACAAACATGAACCTTGGAGGAAACAGAGGGTGAGTCCCATAAACCTAAATCAGCAGGTGATAGATCCAAAGTTCTGATGAAGACCAAACACTTAATCTCATCCCTGTCTACACTCTCCCCAGAGGACAGAGATGAAGGGATCCTCCCTATACTGACTTGCATTTGAAGTCCCTGAGGAAATCAAATGCACCCATTGCCCTGGAAAATGACCACCTGACAGTCTGTCACAGATATCCAAAATACCTGATAAGAACAACTTAGAGGAGGAAAGGTTTATTTTTGTGTCTCTGTTTCACAGGTTTCAGTCCATGGTCAGCTGAGTTAAATGCAGAAATATCATGGCAGTAGGGCCTGGTAGAGAAGAGCTGTTCAACATATGGTAGCCAGATAGCAAAGAGAGAGGGAGAAAGAAGATGGAAAAGATAAACCCCTCCAGGCATTCCTCCAAGGATTTTCTTTGCTCAACGAGGTCCCATCTCACAGCAATTTATTCAGTTATTATTGTGGTTTGGATATGAGACATCCCCTGAAAAGTTCTTGTGACAATGCAGCACTGTTCCAAGGTGAAATGATCTGATTATGGGAGCTGTAATGACCTCAATGGATTGACGCCTTTGATGGATTACTAACTTGAATGGATTACAGGGGGGTGGCTGTAAGCAGGTGGCCTGCAGCTGGAGGAAACAGTTTACTGGGTGGTGTGTCCTTGGGGATTATATTTTGTCCTTGGCTCCTTAGTCTCTGCTTCCAGCTGCCACAAGCTGAGCAGCTTTCCTCCTCCATACCCTTCTGCCATGATGTTCTGCCTCATCTAGGGCTGAGAGCAAGGGGTCAGCTGACCATGGACAGAGCCTCTAAAACTGTGAGCCCCCCTCCCCCCAATATTTTCTTCCCCTCAGTTGTTCTTCTCACATATTTTGGTCACAATATTGAAAAGTTGACTACCACAGCTATCAATGGATTAATCCACTGATGAGGTCAGAGTCCTCATGGTCCAATCAGTTCCCAAAAGTCTCATTTCTGAACATTTCGGATTTGGAGGAACGTTCAGATTCAAACCATAACACTGTCCATTGGGGATCTCGGCTAAGCTAAGCTGAATCATTCAGGACTCCTCACTGAGCTAAAGAAAATGATTCAAATGAGCTTCTCTGAATGTTACCTCAAGACTCTCACACACCTATTATGTCCTAGTGATCTAGTGGTAGGAAGGCCAGATGCAAAAGACTCATGGCAAGAGTGCACAGAGTTTTTAGGACTCTTTCATTGTCCCCCAAATTTGAAAACAATTGAGAAAAGTATGTCTTTAAGCATGCAAAAAGCACAATGTCAATAATCAAGCTAATTGAAAAACTTTAGATGAGACTTTGATTTCCTTGTCCCACATCCATTGTCAGCAGGAGCACTTCTCCTCCCTCACAGTAGAGGGCAGTCTATGGTCAGTTGCCCCTTGCTCTGGGTCCTAGATGAGGCAGAATATTATGGCAGAAGGGTGTGGAGGAGGAAAGTTGCTTAGCTCCCGGAAGCAAGGAAGCAAAGGACAGGAGTCAGGGACAAAATATAATCTCTAGGGGTCACCCCCCAGCCATGTTACCACCCAGCAATCCACTCAAATTATTAATCCATCAAATGAGGTTAGGGTTCTCAAACCTAATCCTCTCACTTCTGAACTTTCCTGTATTGCCTCGGGAGCTTTTCAGGAGACATCTCATATCTCAACTTTAACAAGGGGCCAGAAGGACAAAAGAGACAGACAGACAGACATCTCTTTTTAAAGATTGTTATCCCATTCTTATTCACCTCTTGAGGTCTCACTTCTTAATACTATCACAGTGGCAATTTTTGACATGAAATTTGGAAAAGACACACATCCAAACCCCAGCACACCGGGAAAGAGCTTTCCCCTAGAATCTGTCCAGTTCTCCACTAACACACCAGGCTGACTGTGCATGCTGAAATCAGCAGTTTCATTTGTTTTGCAAGAAAAATATCAGCAAGACAAAGGTTAAGTTCTGGTGTCTGACTCTGGGCTGTGAAAGAGTAGATACACTTTGGCACTCTAATCTGCACTTTATTAGAGTTCTTGCATTTGTAAAAGGTAGCTTCCAAGATCCCAAACCCCTTCCACTACCCTCTCACCTTCACACATGTTCAGGCATTATGGGCACACCTCTCTCTCTCTCTCTCTCTCACACACACACACACACACACACACACACAAACACAAACACACAGACACTTACTCCATCACATTACCAATTGAATATATCAGGAAAAAGAAGATAAACTGAAGACAAACTGGTATTTTTCCAGAGGTGATTTTTAGCGGACTTCAAGTAGGAAAAGAATACTAAAAGACAAATGAATCTTTTAGAAAAACTGATATTCAACCACCTATGGACATCATGAACCAACAATACCAAGGAACACCAGCAAGATTGAGGCTTTACAACATTGTAATTAGAACAAGAACCTGAAGACAGAAGTGGGATTGAAACCTACTGGTCTCACTTATCAGCCCATGTAACTTACAGCAAAACTTAAACTCTTGGGGGCTGGGGTTGTGGCTCAGTGGTGGAGTGCTCGCCTAGCATGCATGAGGCACTGAGTTCGATCCTCAGAACCACATAAATGTAAAATAAAGATATTGTGTCCACCTAAAAAAAAACTTAAAAAATAAATATTTAAAAAAGAAAACTTAACCTCTGCAACAGTGAGCTATTCTACAAAATGATAAAATTAGTAGTACATATGAATAATAAAGGCAGCAGTAGAAATTCCCTTACATGGTTGCACATTTGTAAAAGTAATAATAATGGTGCTTGCCTCATAGGGCTGCTTCTTAAGGATTCGTATATCCAGAGTACTTAGGAAATAATGAGCATAAAATAAACATTTATTTTTGTTGCTTTTATTATCAGAGAATTAAAAATGAGATTGACACAACAGCATTTCAGATATTTTCACAGCAAGAGTAAGAGAACCAGGCAACAGGCAGAGGAACAGAAAGACTTTGACTCACCTTTATGAACTGTTGAGTGTGTGGTATGTGTGTGGGTTAGATCAAGAAAAAGTGCCATCAGCAAGGTAGACAGAATAATTTTGTTTTGTTTTTCTAAAAGTCCAAAGCAGAGTTCCTGGAGAGATCTGGCTTGAAACTTAGTCAATGCTGAACCAAATGACTTAAGGTTAGTGGTGCCAAATGCCTTTGATTGAGTTTGTATTAATATAAAGACTTATTTGTTCACTCCAAGAATAAAGTTTTCATTTAAAGTGAGCCTTTGAACTCCCACAGACTAAAGTAATCTCTGGGCTACAGTTACATCTAGCAGTCAATAGGGTCATTATGTATGCCATCTCCCTCCACTGGCAAACTACATCGGCACCACGTAAGTTTACCATTCATCTGTCTTATAGGTGTTAATATCACTCACACACACACTCACACACACACACACACACACACACACATGCACATACACCCCCCCACACACACAGAGAGCTCACTTTTACAAATAATAACATCAGAGATGTTTGCAATTCTTAAATTGCAAAAATATGCATCCTTATTAACTCTAGGACATGGATTTTTAAACTCGGGACATTCCCATTGATTTCCAGTGACTCCTATATGGGAAGGCAGGAGTTTTCCTCTTAGGATACCATCTTTCTGCAATTTCAGTTCTTCCATATATTCAATTTTTTCCATATGACAAGTAGTTGAGTAATTAATTACAAGTTTGAAAATGGTGCTATCAATTTCTAAAATGCATAGTCAAAATAACTTTTCCCCAACTTGGAAATTAGTTTCACCTTATACATATTGTTGTGGGCTTGGAAATGAAGTTTCCCCTGAAAGCTCAAGTGTAAGACAATGTAGGAATGTTCAGAAGTGGGGAGATCAGATTATAAGAGCTGAGACCTAATGAGTGGATTCATCCATTTGGTGGGGCACGACTAGAGGAAGAAGCCCACTGGGAATTTGCCCTTGGGGCGTGTATTATCCCTAACTCTTTGCACTCAAGCTGTCTCAGTTTCTTAGCTGTCATGAACTGAGTATCGTTCCTCCACCAGACACTTCCACCATGATGTTCTGTCTCACCTTGAATTAAGAGCTATGGGGTCGGCTGACTATTAACTATGAAACCTCGGAAACCAACCATGAACCCAAATCAACTTTTCCTCCTTCAGGTTGTTCTTGTCTTTTGTTCATAGTGATGAAAAGCTGACTAAAACACCACGTATGAACTTTCATGATTGACAGTGATGCTCTGTATATACATCAGTTATCTATGTATGTGTATATGTGTATATATATATATATATATATATATATATATATATATATATATATATATAACTGATATATATTTTGTAAGCATTCTAAAAAGTGCTAAGTTATTTTGATAAAATGTGTTTTTATCACAACAAATGTTTAACAATGGATATTGTTAATAGCATAAATGGGGGCAAGGAACAGAAGGAAAAAATACTTTTTTTTCCTCCTGTATTCATTAAGTAAATTAATTATTAAGTTGTTGTTGTTGTTGTTGTTTTACTTTGTTCAATTTTTTTTAAAAAAATTTCTAGTTATTTCTTTTTTACTACAAATGGAAAGACAAGCCAGGAGAGGGAATAACCTCAAGCTCTATGTCATATTTATTATCCTCACTGGTGAAGTGACTAAGTGAGTGCAGAGCTGTGAAATTCCAGTAGAAAAAAAAATATGCTGTTTGAAAAGGAAGCGCTGACATACGGACTACAATTAGACAAAAATATGATTGCTGAAATTTTAAAACCATTTGTAAGAAGAAAACTAAACAGATAATCATGTCATCATCTACACAGTCCATAAGCAGTTTCCACTGATTCAAATAAAGTATATTTTTAAATATAGTATGTTTTTAAATATAACTCAACCAGCAGCCACAACAATCTAAGTGATCAACTATAGAAATAAAGAAATGATAACTGAACAGGAAATGAATACATTTTACACTCTCAGTTCATTACATCATGGTTATGATTTTACTATAAACTTACATATTCACTAATTCAGTTTTCTTTAGTGATTTTAGACAGTTTTATATGTCAATTGAGAGTCTCTAGGTCCCTAAATGGGTCTGAAGCACAGATATATTTAATAAAAACTCTGAAGTAGAGAGAAAATATATATTATCTTGAGATACTCTGAGGAGTTGATATTGTTAAAACATTTGTACAATGTGGGCACAAATGCATGCCAATGACAATAAGAGCCTTTTTATGATTACATAAAAGATACTGCAGTATATATTTAAAATCTAGAAGAAAGAGTTTAAATGTTTTTAGCATATAGAAATAAAACTTGCTTATGAGCCACACACACACACACACACACACACACACATAATATAAAACCTGTTTGAAAATTACCCAGTGTATACATGCATCAAAAGATTTCATGTTCCATAAATATGAGTAAGTTTTATGAATCACTTAACAAATAAATTTAAAACACAAAACAAATTTATAGCAATTGAAGAGTGAAATAATAGTTTTAGCAAGATGTTAAGAATTTAAAAGGCTTTGCAAGGAAATGGAAACAACTAATATGGATGGGATACCATGAACATGGCCAATGGAAACCCAGGTTGAGTGTCCATTATGAGCATTAAAAACAAATATTTCAGAGACTTCAGTTTCCAGCCCATCATGTAATGAACATGAAGTCATCACACTCATCCTCACACAAGGAGACAGGCAAACCTACTGAGAATCTGCTACTCCAATCTGTCAAAGAACTGAGGTCAGAGAGCGAACTGCTACCCTCGAAATTGGAAAGACTGACCGAATCCCAATTTAGCTGAACAGAAGTGTTTGTGGGAACCAGTGCTGGGGTAATGACATCTAAATTGTACTTGAGATATTGCTCAAAGTTCACAGTGTGGATGAGAAAAGGAAAGTCCAATCTTAGAAGAAAAAAAAAAAAAAGCCCACACTTTGGTAAATTTAACCTGCTGAAACCTTACTGTATTCTCGTCTCACAGGGAAGATGTGAGAAAAATCCCCTCATGCTTCTGTGGGGGTTGGGAAAAGTAGCTGTTTTGAACTATAGAGGCTCCTAGTCTGATGATGGGGATACCTCCTAATACACTCATCATAAGTGGAGGATTTCATAAGTCAAAGTCCAAATCCATTTAAAACACCTAACTTGTGGGAAATCATAGCTTAGTAACGTAGTACACCATGGAGTATCAGTCTTTTCCCTAATTGCATGGTGGACAGGGAGCGGTGGCTTACTGCCACAACCCATATCATACCATAGGTCACCAGTCTGGGAGAAGATCCAAATTCAAAATTTCAAGTGTAGTTTCTACTGAATGTGCAAAATCTCCACACTACCATGTAGTTGAAATGTCATGTCAAATCATCCTAAGTGATGAACCGTCTTGGCAATATACTATTCTTCTTCACAAGGCCTACCCTCAAGCAAAATGATCTTACCAGAGCTAACAAAATGGAGTTTTATGGGCGCCTATCTGACCCTGGGGAAAGGAAACACAAAACTCCAGCCCCCTCAGACATCTTGTTCCTCCAACACAGTAAGGGAGTATAAACACTGAGTTCACAATCTAGCAACAAAGGCCTACCAAAAAACAGACCTTGTCCCCAAACCATGAAAAGTTTCCTTTTCCCCAACCCCTGGTGGCTACATCAGGGATATACTATAGTTCTCCATATGAAAGCTAATAATTCAACAATGGACAAAATTTCTGAACAGAAAATTCACCAAAAGATAAGCAACAAATAAGCAAATGAAAAGACACCCTATATCATATGTCTTCAGATAATATTGGACTAAAACAAAGTGAGATGCCACTGCATACATATTGGGTAGTAAGATAGCATTAAACACATTTATCCCATATTTTATTGGGATGAAATCCCAACAACTAACAGTATTCATAGTGGGAAGAGTGGATAAGGATATAAGAAATCTCTTACACTGTACTTTCTGCCTATTTTTTCTATAATCATGAAACTACTCATAACAAATAAAGACTCTTTATATAAAGAGTAAATAAATAAGGTCCAATGATAGAAGGAATGCAGAAAAAAGACAATATTTTGCCTGAAAATCCCCCAAACATATACATAAATGTATATTGGTAGATGATTGATAAGCTTGATTATCCTATGTTCCTTCTTAAAACATTTTTAATAAAAAAATAATGGTGAACTTCTTGCTTTTCCTTGTTTAATTTAAATTATATAACTTTTTCATGTAATTTTGTCTTTAAAATAAATGCATGTATTTGGATCTTCTAATGCATAATAATGAAAATGCAAATGATTCACTTATCTCTTATTTTTAAATTCTGTGGTTATGTTCAACAGTTGAATATTTTTATGCAGTTTTTCTCTGCTGAAAACAAACCCTACTACTATAATTTCTGCCAGTAAAGTGTGTCTGGCTTATTCTTTTTAATACCTTAAGTAATAAAATTATTTATGGCTTGTGCTTTTCCCATTGGTTATAACTGACAATAAGAAATGTAGTAAAATATGATGTGGTTTAAAAAGGTGCTAATTAAGCTATAAATGACAACAACATCATGACTCTGAAGCTTGTGAGTCACTTGTAATTCAAGGGTTGGAGTATTTTTTTGGTAAGCCTTCCCTTGTGGAGTCATCCTAATGGAAGCAGGATCTCATCTGTCTGGAATTACTGAGGTGTGGTTCTGCCCAGAGGCAGAGGAATGGACTGATTGATCTCTGGGAGGTTCTTCTCAGCAGAGGGTCTCAGATGATTAAAACTTGCAACTAAAATAAGCTGACTGCAATTGCTCTGCCCTTGATCCCTCCTCTTCATCCATTATTAAGTGATACCTTGACTCCTTTGCACTTTCCCAATTCCTTTCAAGTTGATGCCTGTCAAATTCCCTATCCCCATTCAGTCTCCCTTTAACAATAATTCAAGTGTTGATTGAACAGGATGGAAGAGGTGAAAGAGGGTACACAATCTGAACACTAAAGAACTGTAAATTCCAGCCAGTGAATCTACTTCCTGAACGTAATTCAAAAGGATAAAGACAGAAAGCTCTCAAGTTAAAGAAACAGGCATTCTAATTACCATTCTCCATGGAGATTCCACATATATACACTTACACATATACGTATATAAGAATATAAGTGTGTGCAGTCACATGTACATATAATGAGAGAAAACTCATGTACACATGCTGGAACCTGGAATTGCATTGTTATTCACAAAATCTGGTGAAGGAGAGACATGGCCAGGGACTTGTTGAAGGACACCATACAGCAATCAAAATGGTGGTGACTCATGAAGGCAGCACATAGGAAAGAGCAGATTTTTTTTTTCTAATAGAAAACGATGTTGAGAGTGGAGATGATGATAGATAGAATTCTTCCCACCCTATCTTTCTCCACTCACATCTTTTCAGGACTGAGAGTTAATCATCATGTTCATATTCACACAATTAATTTTCATATCATGCTTTACAGTAATAACAATATATTTTTGACTATTATCTCAGTAATAGTTCTTATATGCTATTATGTACTATTTACATAGGGTGTATGTGTGTGCATATATGTTTTTATAGAGTATGTAAATATATATACAATAAACATAAATACTTATTTCTCCACACACAGTCTATAAGAACAATGACTCTTATTTGCTATAGTATTTATATGTTGTGTGTGTGTGTGTGTGTGTGTGTGTATATATATATAACACATACACCACTCAATTCATAAGGCAGTGTTTGATCAATGGTTCACCTTTATGCTTAATAGTCCACATAGTGAAGTTTACATTTCCAGAATTCACACTCATTTAAGGGATGGAGACAGAGAAATGATGCGGCTCTGTGCGAAGGGCAGGGGACTTGCCATCTTTAACAGCTCCTGTCATCTCAGCTGAGCCATAGCTGGCCAGCAGCACACATGGAACATGCAGAACAACCACTTGTGCTTTGGTATTTTCCAGCCTCACAGCTTCCCAAGTCAGCTTGTCCTCAGAGGCAAAGCTATTTAAGTGGATGACAGAAGTAGTATTTCCTTCCCTCCTTCTCTTATTTCTTTCCTTTCACCTTCTTTCTAATTTCCTTTGTTCCTTTCTTCTCTCCTATCTTTAAAAGGAAAGCAAATCTTTACTTTCAATATCCGGTAACATAAAAATATATAAGCATATTTTCAAAAGCAGAGCTCCCTCCATCTATTAGAAATCTCTGTTTTGGTCTGAACTAATATTCAGGAAAAAGAGAAGCCTTCGCTTGCCCGTATTTACACGATGCCATGAGGAAGATGCAAAAATGCCTGTGATTCCAGGAGCAACCTGAAAATCAGTCATTTGAATAAATGTTCTATTCTTTCAATGATTTCCTGCCACCAATTTTTCAACACTCACCTGTATATCTGCATGACATGAGAAAGTGGAGTGCTATGAAATAATCAGAAAACCATGATTTTGTGAATGTTACCCCAGCATAATCTCTTGATGGCATTTACAAGTGCTGTTGCTATTTACCCACTACATCCAAGATCCTGCCTCTGTTCCTGTTATAACCAACACCTGTTGGCCCACCTGCAGTTGTCTTTCTCCCTGCATTCCACTAATTCATCAAGTCCATAGCTCTCCAAACAAACTGTGTTTCCATTCAGATGTATTTTCCTTTTATTCCTTCACGTGTTTGTTTCATGTGGTTTCTAGTTTCTATTTTCTACAGAATAACAGCTGAAACTTATTGAAATGTTGCTTCATAATGACATCAAGTTAATCCAGAATTTGTGGTTTACTTCACAAAATGAATTTCAGTGTCCTTAAACTTAAATCTTATTCTACTTATTTGTTTGCACTGTCCCCAAAACACATGGAGTATGATGTGGAGCACTTGATAAATATTGGTAACTAAGTCTACATTAAGAAGTATAAGAAGCAGCACACCAATTTCATCTTCTACTCTATCATCTCCAATTTAGATCATAATTGTAGCAAAAATCAGATAACGGGAATTCAACTTTGCTTTGAAAGTAGAACATTACTTTTATAAGTATGCAGAAGACCCTTGTCGAAAACAAGATAAAGCAAAGTTAAAACAATTTTTATAACTACTAGTTACCTGCTATCTATGAAATATTTGAGATATGTGATCCCCTCCTAGAACTTAATACTAATGCAATGTAGAAAATATAATCTATAGAAAATGCAGGTTGTGAATTGCAAAACAGAAGTTGTGAACCCATCAAAGACCAACTAGATTTAACACTTCTTCTTGAGTTTTTTTTCAAATTTATGCTTCCCATTGATTTTTACCATTATGCCTTTAAATATGAAAGGCTTTTCCAACATAGAAAACTTTTTAAAAATCTGTACTGAGTTCTTATATTTGTCTGTTCAAACTGACACAACAAAATGGTGATTAAACAACAGAAATTGATTTCTTATAGTTCAGGGGGCTAACAAGTCCAAGGTCAAGGTGTTAGTGGAAGTGACTCCTCAGCAAGGGAGCATTTCCTGATTTTTTAAGTGCCTACCTGCTGGCTTTGTCCTCACGAGGTGGAGGGAGAGAAGAGAAGGTCAGTTCTCTGTTCCTATTAGGTCACTAAACCCATCATGCAGTCCCCATTTGCCTGATCTCGTCTAAACCTAATTATTTCCCCAAAGCCCCCTTTCCAAATACTATAATGCTAGGGTTGGGGCTTCAACATACACAATTTTGGGGAAACTCAATTGAGTCCAATTTAATTCTGATGTTAAATCCAATAATATGACCCAGCCCTCACTCTAAAAATCTCTAGTCAAAGTTTTTAACGCCTATTGAGGATGCCTATGATCATTCTGAGTTCCCTGCACATACGCCTCCCTTGGTATTCATATCAACCAATTGAGGCCATTACTATAATCATTTTAATTTTTCAAATAAGAAATTTGAGAGAGAATTAGCAGCTTTCCTTGGGTTAGAGCACTGGAAAGTGCCAGAATCAAGTTTCAAACTCAACCAAAACTGTCCTTCAAACATATAAAGAAAAACCTAAGCTAGAAGGCTCCTATCTGGAAGGGTCTGCATACCTTGTCCAACCTTTACTGCCTCTGTGTTAAGACCATGATTTATAGTTGGTCACTCTAAGCACAGTCTGTCTTTAAAATTCAGTTTACTTTGTGCAATCTTTTTTTTTTTTTTTAATAACCCCTGTACTTTCTTTTCTGGCATTTGTAAGACATTTAAATTTTTTGTCATTTTTTCTTTCCTCCATTTTCTCTTCTCATGCCCTCTGTATATCTTTCCTTTCTACTCTTCTGTACTGCCAACCTAAAATGAGTGAGTCTCCTAGAATGACTTTTTCTTTTTCTGTATTTTCTTTGTTAGAGTTTATTGATTTGTTTATTTAAAATTCAGATTACTGGATTTTTTTCACCTGATCTGTGTAGGTTTTAACCTACTCACAGTTACCTCAAAGTCAGAGAGGGACTTGTCATTGCATCTGGGTTGACATTTACATGACTATGGATGGAAACTTAATTCTTAGGCCTTTTGACATTGGACTTGCCACTGTTTTATTGGGCCTTAAATTCTTATATGTAAAATGAGGAAAATATTATCTTCCCAGACAACTTTATACAATTTGGGGGAATGTCAAATACAACAATACATTAAGGGAGAATTCTTTTTACATATTAAACTCTCATATAAATAAAAATGATAATTTAGTTGTGCCTTAAATAAAATTCAGTATCTAAGTGCTATGATTTATCTCCCACCATGTTTTTCTCTTCATAAAAATGCAATCTCCCACTTATAATATTATTTTTATTTATTCACATATATATCCATTCAATCATTTAACCAACAAACCTGTATCTATCTACTCAACCTGCCTGCAGCACCTTCTTTTAAGAATGCCATAAAGTACAAGATATGCAGGATGTAGAAAATATCCTATCTTGGTCCTTTAAAGAACTGACATTCTAGTGAGAGTGGGAGACAGACAAACGAAACTCTGCTATTAAAAATGGCCAAGGACCTGGCCTGGTGGCATGCACCTGTAATCCCAGCAGTTTAGGAGGCTGACGCAGAGGATCACAAGTTCAAAGCCAGCCTCAGCAAAAGCAAGGTGCTAAGCAACTCAGTGAGATCCTGTCTCTAAATAAAATATAAAATAGGCCTAGAGGTATGGCTCAGTGGTCTAGTACCAGTTAGTTCAATCCCCAGTACCAAATAAATAAATAAATAAATATTAAATTTTAAAAAAATAATAAAAAGGGTGGGAAGGCTGCTCAGTGGTTAAACACCCCTGGGTTCAATCTGTGGTCTCAAAAATAAATAAACAAATAAGCAAACAAGTAAGTAAATAAATAAATAAAGTTCAAGATTTTGTGTTTAAGGACACCTACAACTTTTCTTTGCACATCTACCTCCTTCCCCAAGACTGATTTTTGGTTTAAAAGAAATTGAGGCAGTTTATCCTAAAGAAGTCAGCAATCTCACATTTGAAGAAGCCCTCCTTTGTAATATCCAGTTACTTGTTTATTTGGGGTGATTTTAAACTTGTGGGTAGAAGGTTAGGTCAAGGGTAACAAGAGTTTGTGAATTGAACCCATGTGGGTGGCATAGAAAGATACCAAGTAGGTGAAGATAAATTACTGAGGAAACGGTTTTCAAAATCCCAGGAGCAATGACAGTTCAAGAACACATTCAGCAGAAGTATGTGGGCAGGTCCAAATCTTTCAGTCCTACCTTGCGGCAGTTACATAGAGAAGACCCAATGTTATCTGAGGCATTTTGGTATTATTTCTTCTGTTTCTAACTTGTAAATATGAAGATCATTTGTTTCTCTAGGGAATCAACATAACTACAGAAGAGTGTCAGCTAAGCAGTTTCCTTTCTTAATTTTTTTTTTTTTAAGTAACGCACTATTTTGGAAAAGATCAGTCTTTTGACAAAATCTAACACATTTTTTGTCTGTCACTTAAAAGAGTTTAATTGCTAAATAAATATTCTCATCAACTTACTATGAGAACTAGGCTTCTGCACTGAGATATTTTTAGAAATAATGCTGCTTCACACTTTGGGAAATAAACAACTTTTGGAAATGTTTTAATGTTTTAGCACGGACCCTTTCAGTTTTGTTTTTGTTTTTTTCTTTCTTTTTGTTTGTTTGTTTTGTTTTTAACTGTATTCTTTTAATGAAAATTTCATTAAGGTGTGATTAGTTCCCACCTGGTTTTAGATTTCAGTGCTTTGCTAACTTGGATCTTCATACTGCATCATATATGTTTGTCATTTGAAAGAAACTAGCCCAAAACAGGTTTTAGGAGCCTTGTCAAAACCCTGGGCCCAGTTCAATGAAATAGTCAATACAGTTCTCAGAACAGTGCGGGTCCCTCAATAAATGTTCACTGTATGGAATAAAAATGCAGTTGATTTGGGGGATAGATAAGCAAATAGGTATGCCATGATGTGATTTGGCACATGCATTTTGGTGAGAAATGTTAAATCCAAAAGAGACGAAGTGAGAGAATCATCCAAGTCAATACAGAGAAATACTATATTTCATCTCCTAGTCTGTAGATTTTAATTCTTCCAGAATTTTTCATACACTTTTCACATTATTTTCTGTCCTTAGAACAAATCTATTCCTGTGTCTGTTTAAAGTATGAAAAAATATAGGAGAAAACAATGTTTTGTAAAACTCTTTAGAAAATGAGCAGGAAGTACAAAAAAAAAAAAAAAAAGGCCCTTTTCAGGCAAGGCTTAAACAAATGGGTTTAAAAAATTCAGAACCTGAAGCACCACCTAAAACATGCTCATTTTGCATTCATGGTGCAATCTGTGGTAACCACTTATATTGACATTATTAACTTGATCCATGTATACAATGAGCAGCATGCCCTGTACCATAGGTATCAGTCATTAGCCTTGCAGAATGAACATTCCTGGGATCCATTGACCTCTCTGCTCTTGGCTTTCTGGCTTTTGATCTCACCTTCATCCACTCTGCAGACTTCTCAGTCTCCTTTTCTCTGCCTCTCATTTAAATGTAAACTTATCTTTAACATCTGCTCTAGAATTCTCCATTCTTTCTCTGCACATTTTTCATTGGTGATTTATCCAGTATCATGGGCTCAATATACCATGACTACTCCCAACATCTACAGATCTAGCTGAGGTCTGTTGGAATAAGTGCTTCTCCTGAAAGTCTCCTTGCTCCTCTACCTTCTCTGTCTCATGGCTTTTATTCTCAAGGAATAGTTCATCCATTCAGTGACCCAACCCAGAAAATCTATGCATTATATTTGACTGTTCCCTCTCCCACATGGTTCGTATTCATGCACCCTGTGATGTCTGTGTTACTGTCAAAATATTTCCTGAGTCAATCTGTTTGCCCTCTCCTCCTGCTGCTTATTTTAGACAAAGGTGATTACCCTCCCTCTCTTCTCCTCTCTCCCTCCCTCCCTCCTTCCCTTCCTTCTGTCCTGCCTTCCTTTTCTTTCTTTGATTTAGAGTGGTAAGATGTACCTATGTTGTCCAGGTTTGACCTTAAATGCCTGGGCTCACACCATTCTCTATCTCATCATTCCAAGTAGGTGGGATTACGGTCATGCCACTTTACCCTGCTAAAATATTATTCCTTTTCAGGATTACTGCAAAATCATTTTAAAGTAATCTTTCTTAAACCCTTATGGTAGGCAGAATAAAAGTTCCCTTTTGTTCAGCTACCCCATATCTATGTGTGAATCCTCAGAACCTAAGAATGTATGGTAACATATATGTGTGTTAACTTTTTATGGTAACCTCTACTTTGTAGATAGTTGGTATAAGGTTAGGGACCTTGAGTTGAGAAGAGTATCCAGGTGGGCCCAATCAAATAAGTAAATCTTTGAAATATTTGGTATTGTTTTATCAATAAGTAAAAGTCAGAATTAGGGAAAGGCTTGGGAGAGCTTGGGACCTGCCTCTTAATAGGATTAGACACCTTCACTTTGTAACCACGCCTTTCTCTCTATTTTTAGAGTCAATCTTCATGGGCTCATCAGAGCCATTCCTTCCTACCGACCCCTTCCTCTTGGTTTTGCCATAACGTCTGCTTTTAAGTGATTTGTATCATCTCCTTTCATCTCTTTTTTGTGCATGTGGATTTATGCCTTTTGTTGTGGATGTATCTTTTTAGGAGGTTTAGGGAGGGAACTTAGCTAAATAAATAAGTTCAATCTGACATCTGAAAAAACAAAAAACAAAACCCACCATCCTCAGTATTCTTTCCAGACTCTTATAGAAAATCAGTTCTACTCATTTGCTCCTTTCTGAACTGGCAGGTCTGAATGAGATCCTCTTAATTTAAGGTTTGGTGTAATCATGGCAATTTTTATAGAATCAATGCATCTTTGAGATCTAATGACTTTATCATATATCAAAGATTTATATAAAATGCAATACCAAAAATAAAACCTTGAGGGAACAAATAAAAGGGACCCCAAATCTCTGTGCCCCCAGAGAAGCTGAAAACCTGAGAGACATTTAACAGAACACAGATTTTTAATTTAAATAAGGGAAACTCCCCTTACTTTCTGCTGTGTAAAGAGCACAGAGGTTTTCAGTTTTGAACAGGAAATTTAAGGTCAGATGTCAAAACCCAATATCTGATTACAGTTGAGTGTCACCCTTTCTTTAGCTCCATATTTTGCACTCGGTATATATATATAACTTTAATCTTTCCTCACTTTTTGGAGAGAAGCCAGACTTAAAATGCATGTTTTCAAAGTACTTGAATAGAATCTTGTCTAAAATGCAAAATGTGGTTTCTTTTTTAACATCTGTGGTATCCTTTAATATTTTTCCCTCTGTGCTCATGGTTCTGTTGGCTTCCTGGGGAGGGATAGTGGAAACCAAGTGCAAAAACAAAGGGGGTAGGGAGAGAGATATAAAAGGCAACAATAATGATCATTTTTCTTAAATATAAACCAAATCTTTCTAAATTCTTTCCAGACTGAGTCTTGGTCCTCTCTAATTTTTTAAGATCATCAACTTAAATTTTACTCATATAAGACATTTGTCTTTATTTTGGCCCCAATCATGGATGTTATGAAGTCACCATCAATTTATTTCAAAAATTCTTTTTAGAAAAGATACCAGATTTTAAAATAGAAATATATTTAATAGAAGCATTCAATCATAAATTGTAAATATTAAGTAAAACAGATTTTGCAGTGAAATCCATCTGAGGTCATTTTGCTACTTGAACCAATTGCCCTTGGAGTAAATGAAAATATAATATAGTCATTGCGACAAGAATTTTGACACCTTCCAAGGAAATATTCTCATGACAAGCCTAAATACTTGCATGCAAGGGATAGCCAACAACTTGACCAAAATATATATAGAGATGAAATAAAGAGAAGGCACATGGAAGGAGCAGCGTAAACATTTTTGATTGTATTTTATATGATAAAAGGAAAGTATGATCAATTTCATTCTTTTGAAAGTACCCAAAATTCTGAACAATAACATGCTAAGTTGGAATATTATCAGAACTCCATGGAGAATATTTTCTTATCTCAGTTTGAGAATAAAAGAAAAGCAAATAAACAAATAGCACAATCAATTGAAAGTTATTGGTGAGCATTCACAGATGATATTTGGTGGACTATGAGAGAGGTCAACAAAGCCCTGCTTTCCATGTTATTGGGTAGAACTCAATGTACCATTTTTGCATAACTAAAAGAGTAATAGTCAGGCGTGATTAGTTTAATAAGGAGATAAAGAGAAAATGTTCTGCCACATTCCTAGCTTGGGTGAAGCACCTTGGTCTAGACATACTATAATTCACAGGCACAGCTACTGCATCACCATTCAATTTGAAGCAACTACTGAATGGATTTAAAATTAAACTTTGTCTCTGCTCTCAAGTTAAGATGTTACTCAAACTAGTAATGTGAGGCTCAAAACACCTTGCAAGTGGTCTTGAACAGGTTTGTATTAATCAAGGTTCTCCAGAGGGAGAGAACTAATACGCTATGTGTATATCCTCTCTACTTACAGAGATAAGAGGGGAGAGGATTTATTATAGGAATTGACTCATGTGATAATGGAGACTGAGAAATCTCATGAAAGGTCATATGTAAGCAGAGATGTCTTAAGTCCTCAGAACCAGGGAAGCCAATGGCGAGCTCTCACTCTGAGGCCAAACCTTGAAAATTCAGGTAAGTTCTTATATAAGTTCTGGAGACCAAATACCAGAGAACCTGGAGTTCTGATGTCCAAGGACAGGTGGTAAAGAGAGTCCCAGCTTCAAAAAAGAGAAGAGAACTCACTGTTCCTCTGCCCTCTGTCAGGCTCCCCAGCCCAGTGTTTGCCCACATAGATGGCGATCCTACCCCTTCACATGCACATCTCCTCTGAAAATTCCTCACAGATACCCTGAAATATAGTGCTTTGTCTGTCCTCTAGTGTGTCTTATACAAGTCAAGTTAACACCTAAAATTAACTGTCATAGAGTCTGCCCCTGTCATTGCCATAATTGAACCCAATTATGTGACCATACTTTCTTGATTCAACAAGCTCTCATTTTTTTTCTATATATTCTTGCAATGGAGATTAAATATAACTTTCATTGGATTAATACATTTATCAAAAAAATGCTATCGTCATTTACTGGTTAACATCTTTCTTTCCAGGTATACATGTATTTATAGGAACAGGTGGTAGGTACAACTTAATTCTGTATTTATCAAATGTTACAGGTATCAGGTTATTTAAATGTAAAATTTGTATTTTCTGGATGGTCTGGGTTTTCTATTTCATTCTTTACTTCCACTGAAATCCTTAAAGGATCTGTAAAATAGGTGGAAACTGGCCTTTTGGCCTAGATGTTGAGTTGTACTCAAGTACCACAATGTTCCCTCCCTGTCATAGGAAGTTCTCAAGAAGCTGGTTGAAAAGGGGATAGATACTTGGCTTATTTAGGAGGCTACTACAAGCACCCAGTCTACATGGGCATCCTGGGCTTTAAAACCACACCAATCCGCCTATCAGATGGCCTCCAACAGTAAGAGATTGGTCCCTTTCTGCCATCCTAGACTGTTCACAGCAAATGTCTTCAATCCTGTTCCTTCATTTCAGCTTCATTTAGCTCTAGACATTTTTTTTTTTTTTTTTTTTTTTTTTTAGCACTAGAGCATGTCCTTGGCATATGGCTGCTTAGGTTACTCCCCTACTTGATCAGTACCTAGTTTGAGTCACCATCCAGCTGACCAGTCTTTAGTACCAGCATGTTCAGGAAGATTGGCTCCTAGGCTCACCTTACATACTTATGATGCTGGACAGAGTGGTCTCCCTTCCAGGTTATTAATGGTGAGGCTCAGAGATGGTACTTCTAAATGCCACATAATAATGTGAGCACCATTTGGAATTTTTACAGTAGGCTGGTGGTCCTAGGTTTTGCTTGAGTTCAACTCCTTGGGTTCCATTGTCCAGTGGGTTGATTGATGTCTTACTCTGTGATAATGTGGAGACCAGACCATGCTTTGACTGCCTATCAATAAAATATGAATGAGAGCAATGATATGACTAACACTGCCTCAATGTGGTCATTTATCTAACCCACACATACAAAGCAGGGCTACATTTGAACCTGACTCATAGGTTTATGAGAAAATCTAAGTGGGTACCATTTTATTTGAAATTATCAAGCAAAAGGTTAAGCCCAATATTCTCCTAGAGAAATGATTTATTTGAAGAATATGTAGATGAGAAGGAATCAATGAAAATACAGGTAAAATTTAAAAATCTTTCAACATTTAGACCAGTCATAGAGAAATTTATTTTTAAAGAGACATTTAAAAAATGAAGATAAGAAAAATAGGAAGACATTTCAGTGTCGTGCAGTATAGAGGGTGAATTTGTTTTTGGACAGGTTTAGAGAGCTCTCTAACCTTCTGTCTTCTAAATTTCCAATTAAAATATGAGCACAGGGAGTAGGGGAATGTGTTTGTTTACACTTGGCAAAAACTGATTTCCTGTTTCTAAGAAAAAAGGCTTTTCAAAGACTTTTTGGACTTCAAATAGCTCTTGCAAAACAATATTTTGATGAGCTAAGTGTAAATGAATCAGAAACATATGGATCATATTTCCATTGAGATACACATGGGTTTCAACATACGCCGAAGAGAATGCCTTGTAACTCAGAACTGATAAAAGCCAAATTGGAGTAAATTTTTCCATACTTGTATTGAGACACCTCATGTTCCAACTAAAACACTCAAGGTTTGTTCTCTCTTTTGGGGAAATCTATGAAATAGATGATACTTTTCCTTATTGGGGAAAAAAAGTCAAATTTTAACAAGTCGGTTTTGAAGTAATGTTATCGCCTGCATTCACCTATCAGAAGGTGTGTCTCCACCCTCAGGGCCACCAACACAAATACATTCTCATTTCATTCTACTTCTCTGACTTCAGGACAAATAGGTAACGATGAGAAAATAGAAATGAAATTTTGTGATTTCTAAAACTTGCACGGCCTGCTATATCTGTCTTTGCAACCCATAAAGGTGGCCTCAAAATAGTTCTAAAACTGTTTTGGTTAAAGTGAACAATCTCATAATTATGCTGTCTTCTGTCCTGAGTAATATTATTTAAAATTGCTCTGCGAACTATATTGATAGAAAGTATAAGGATACTAAATAATTTGGCACTAGAAATTCTTATCCAGGGAAGTGATGATTACATGGTTAATTCTATTTATACAGACCAGTCCTTGAGACTCTCTGAAATTTGTGAAGCAATAACATGAGAGATATCTCTCTTAGTCACTCACCAAGAAACTTGCAACAGATGTTGTTATGAGCTTAATTGTTTCCTCTCAGAATTTGAACATGGATGTTCTAAACCCAGGGTGCTTCAGAGGGCGATTGAATTTGGAGAGAGGGCCTTTAAAGAGATAATTAACTTAAAATAAGGTAATTAGGGTGGCTCTAACCCAAGATGACTGGTGGTCTTGTATAAAGAAGAGATTAAGACAGATAAACACAGACGTTAAACCCATATGAAGACATGGGAAGAAGATGCAGATTCTTAGATCACAGAGAAAACCAGCCCTTGAATAACTTAATCTAAACTTTTAGTCTCCAGAATTGAGACAAAATAAATTTCCATTGTTCAAGTCACCCAGTTTGTGGCACTTTGTTATGGCAGCCCTAGCACACTAATACAGTTGGGGAAACATTTGTTCCCACCTTTTATAAGTAATTGTGGTAAAGTAATCACAGTCCAGAGTCCAGTGTTACCCTCTCATAAGTCTGGCAGATACCTTCTTAGACTCCAAGCTCTTGGCCATGGTGCAAGTCATCTGGCTTTCTTGTCTGGGCCTCACTGAGGAGCAGCCTGCAAGAGGAAGAGCTCCTGAGCCAAAGCACAGGCTTGGTCAATGTGTAACCCGATCTGAGCATCCCTTGCACAAATCCCAAATCATATTCCTTTCCCTGAACAGATTCTGCTTGTGGCTCATTTGTCTTGGACTCAGTTAATATGAGATTTTCAGCTTCTCTTTTCAGCCAAATTTAGGGTTATTTCCTCAGCTGTGTCCTGACACCTGTATTCTCTTCTCAAGTCATGCAAGCAATGGACTCATATTAAGTCCTGTTTGCCTCTGGTTATACTAGCTGAGAACACTCAGGGCAGTCGTGCTGGGTGAGGGCTTAACTGCCACACTGTGTTACAACTTCCTCTTCCCCTTTCTTTGAGAGCTGGGTCTTGTCTGCCCATCCAGCGCTGCTGTTCTCTCCAGCTCACCGGGATTTCCCTACCAACCCATTGCTGGGGCTGTGCCTGCTGATGACAACCTAGACCATGGCTCTGGTGCCTCTTCCCCTTTTGACTGCCCTGTACTCCTTCCCAAATAACCATGGGCCAAGTTTTTTCATCTGAAAACAGAAATAATAATAGTAACTATTCCACAGGGTTATTGGGGGACTTGAACCTGAAGAACAGGGCTTAACATTCTATAATGGCCTAATAAGTGTCCAATAAATGGTTAAGAATGTGAATATGAATTTGATCATCACCACAACCCAGTGAGGAGGCAATTGTTTGTATCTTTTAAAGATGAAAAGACGAAGCTGAGCCTGGCTGGGTTCGAACCCAAGTTTCTCGTACTCTTTCCACCTTAGAAGAGAATGCCAAGGGAAATAAGCCAAATGTAATGACTCACTGTTATCTAAATAGAATGTGGCTTCATCAGGAGTCACTGGGGAGAACAATGTATTTTGGAGAGAGGATTAATATGATTATAAATACAACAACAGAAAAGCTTTTAGACCTTTCTTAAGAGAGTTGGACCAAGTCCCCTAAAGTTAGAAATAAACTCATTACATGCTCCAGAGGTTCAAATCTGATGTTCTGGCCAAAGGATCTGAAAGGAGACATAACCATATGCACATTGTGCAGTGAATCAGTTGGCTAGGAACCTGAGGTTGTGCTGAAGACTCTGTGTCTTCGGGAGTTGGGTGATCTCATGACCACAGTGTTCTGGAAAGGTGCTTAGTACACCGCAGTTCATCTGTGGGAGCTCTGAAACTGAGAAGCATGAGGGTAAATTAAATCATTCAGCTCTCCAAGCAAACCAGAGGATTTGGGTCCATGCTTCTTGCTCCCCTCTGATTGTATTTGGCTGACCAAGTGGAAGTGGAGGCGGAAGAAATGAGCCACAAACAGTTTAGGCAGGAGCTGTTGCCTCATACCTTGTGGGGTTTCTTGTGATTGGAACTGCACCTTCACACAATTTCTTGTATTGTTATCCATCGTTTGTTTCCTGAAGCACTAATACAAAAACTCATTTGGGAATTCCATCAAAGACATTTACAATTATGCCAGGATGAGGCCAGGAGATCAAGGGACTATCTTCTTCAGAGTCAAATGGAAGTGACTTTCAACATATCCCTTCTGTATTTTTATCTTCTTTTCTGACTTTAATTATTGTCTAAATTAACGAGTAGCACATTTGATAGCAATTTCCACACATTTCTCTAAGAAGGGTGTTTCTGCAAGCAATAAAAGTATTCAATTGTACAAGGTTATCAGCATTACATTATTAAATAAGATGTGAAAATAGCAATTACTCTCAAATAAGCACCTGTGAGTCTGTGTGTGGAAGAGGAAGGATTCTATGATAAGCAATGTTTCTCTTACAATAAAAGAAAAAATATAATCTAGTGTATGTTTATTCAAAGGCATTGACTACATGGACATCAGCATTTTTCATATGAAGGTTGTAGTACCTTATATTAACTAATAAAGATTTGGCACAATTTTACAACAATCCTCAACTATAGTAGCCTGCATGTCCAACCTGATGGCATATTTTCCTATTAGTCATATATATTTTTTTCATAATATATACCTTTATCTGCAAGTGGCTTATGTGTTTTAGCATTTGTTATCTCATTCACCTCATAAGAATGTTGTATGTGTGACAACAAGGATAGGGACCTTAGGTCTGTATTCATCATGCTGTTCTCAATCTACAGACTACTACCTACCATGAAGGAGACAGGTTGTAAAATAATAAATAAATGGTTGAACAATAAAGTCACTGTGAAAAACAAGATAAGCTCAAGTATACAATGAAGTTTGGGGCCAGTGAGAGTCTTCATTGACTGACAATTGGTATCTGAACAGAGAGGAGTCAATTATGCTTTTTAATGTTACCATTGCACAAGTCACTGAATATAGAAGAATTTTAGGTAGGGGAAGTAGACAAACATCATGGGACTTTACTCAATAAAAGGTTTCAAAGACAAAGCGATCTCGCTTAGTACTTGAAAATTATTCATGTTAGCAGTTTCTGTTTTAAAAACATCTTTGTACTAACACATGAAGTTATTTTCTAGAATGGGAAGTCTAAGACTGGAAGGCCCTTTGCTCTGGTGACACATAATGTCAGGAGCACGGGGTAGTGGAAAGTATTCACACCATGAGCCAGGGACAGAAGTGAAAGAGGATAGTTGCACAGTTCCTTCTAATGGCATGCCCTCAATGACCTCATGACTTCCCAGAATGCCCTAGCTCCTAAATGTCCCAATAGCACCATACTGGAGACCAAGCCTTAATCACATGGATGTCTGGAGGACACTAGTGGGGTTCCAAACATAGCCGCTGGGTGTGAATTAATGCAACTAATACAATTATGCCTGAAAGGATTTTCCAGCCATAATGATTATTAACTTTTCAATCTGAAAAGAATAAATTGCTGAAACTTTGTAAAATTCTTTCAGGGTAAAATATATCATTTCACTAAATTAATAATTAATATTTGAGAGAATCAATAAATGTAGTTTTGAAAGAGTCAGTGAATTTAGATAATATTAAAAATTCATTGAATTTTTTCAACAGTTAAGATTCCACTCTGATAATTGTACAAACTACAAATATGATAAAAAAATGGGAATGAGAGAATTGGGGGTATTTATGAGATACGATAAAAGGTGCAAGGTTTTAGTTTTGCAAGATGAACAAGTTCTGGAGATATAATACTGCATGGTGACCGAAGTTGAAAACACTACTGTATACCTGAAATTTTACTAAAAGGGTAGATCTTAAGTGTTCTTAATACACATACACATAAAGAAAATGATGATATGAGGTGCTAGACATATTAATTGCTTTGATTATGATGATTATTTCACAATGCACACATATATTAAAATATGAATTTTTAAGTTGTATTCCTTAAATATATCTATACAAAAAATGGCAATTCTTATGTATCTGACCAAAAACTGATTTAAAAAAATAAATTTAGACACAGAGAGAGAGATATCAGAGACACAGAGAAAATGCCACACAGAGACACCAGGCGAAGTGGTTATCTATAAGAAAAGGAGAGAGACCTCAGAAGACAAACCTGCCAAAACCTTGACCTTGAACTGCCAGCCTCAGAAAGATGAGAAAATACGTTTTTATTGCTTATACTAAATAAATAAATAAATAAATGTAAACCACCAAAGGAATAAAGTTAACAAGATTATACCTGATTTTACAGAAAATGATGTGTGGGGGATACATTTTTTTAAGGCATAAAAGAAGACAGGTTTTTAAATATTTTAGTTTTTAGTGGATGAAAAAAAATGAATACTTTTCCACTTATTCGATTCAAATAAGCAATAGGATCTTCGGAGAATGACAAAATCATATAAATAAAATATGAAAATATAGTTTGGGTAGCCAGAAATGTTGTGTCAAAGAATATAAATACACTTTTGTTCTCAAATATTATGAGACACTCACATACACACACACATTTATAAATTTCTTTAAAGAATTGTGCATTCCTAACTTTGTTTCCCCATATGTAACAGGTACACAGAAGAATATATATGAATATAAATAAAAAATTAAGTAAGACAAAATTATGCCTTTAATAATCTCAAATTCTACAAGCTATCAATAATCTGTCTTAATATATTCTTATATATCTGTTTTAAATATTTCCCTAAGTGTATGTACATATACATATCCTTTGTGAATGGGATTATACCACATACCTTCTCTTGAAATCTGTTTTTAAACTAAATATATAAAAGATAAATGTACATATCCTAATTTTTATGCTTTCATGGTGCTCTTCCATGGGATTGTGCCATTATTTACTGTCTACTCCCTCATTCTGATTATTTATGTTAGTTCTTTTCTCGTCATCCTAAACATGAGTCAAAAAACAACTATATACAGATTTATCTGTATTATGCAAAGTATTTCCTAAAGATGGATTTGGGGGAGTCAGATAAAAGGATCATTAGAATAAAACAGAAATTTCAGAATGCCCCAAAATACACTCACAAATACAAAAGATTCATCTATATGTATGTTCACTTTTGTAATAGCACAATGTTAATAGGCAAGCCATTCAGTAATAATGGATTGCTTTTCTAAATAATAGTACATTGCTCATTGCTATTTTATATGTGGTAGGAAACAATCCTATGAGATATTCATAATGCTGAAGAATTTGTTATGCTGAAGAATCATTTGTATCAGCTGTGAAAAATTTTACTTGGGGAAACAGCAAATGCCCTATTATTGCTTGTGTTTGCAACAATGCTGCAATGAATATTTACTTTTGTGGTTCTTCTCTGTGTCCTGGCAGGTCTGGGGACCTTGAACATCCTCTTCCCATTCTCCCTCAGGCCACAGACTTTTCCAGACTCCTCTTATCCTCTAAGATGTAGACTGATCCTAACAGCTTGATGAAGCCCTTCTAAGTACTGCATCCTCAGATGAGCTCCTTCTGCTGTGCGGAAGACAGACTCCATGCTGCCCTTTTAATGTGCTTGGCTTGACTCCTCAGTCAGCCCTAAGTCCGCACCAGCACTTTCAAACTGCAGCAGGCAGGAGCACAGTGGAGAAGATGGGCAGGGAACAGCTAAGTGAGTTAGAAACCTCGGGGTCCCAGGATAAATTTGCATGAATTTTATTAAAATATTTAGTGACATCATGAGGTGGCAACTTGTACCTTATTCAGGGAACTTTTTCTCATTCAGGAAGAGAGGGGGGGAGGGGGAAGAGAGAGAGAAAATATTATCACACAAAATATAGTGTTTCAGTCAGTTTTTCACTGCGGTGACTGAAAAACCTGACAAGAACAATTTTAGAGGAGAAAATGTTTATTCAGGGGCTCATGGCTTCCGAGGTCTCAGTCTGTAAGCAGCCGGCTCCATTCCTTGAGGCTCTTGGTGAGGCAGGACATCATGGCAGAAGAGTGTGGCAGAGGGAAGCAGCTCACATGATAATCAGACAGCAGAGAGAGACTCCACTGGCCAGATACAATATATATACCTGAAAGGAAGACCCCAATGACCCACCTCTTCCAGCCATACCCTACCAGCCTGACTCAGTCAATCCTTACCAGGGGATTAATTCACTGATTGGCTTAGGCTCTCCTAACCCAATCATTTGTCCTCTAAACTTTCTTGTAGTGACTTACACATTAGCTTTTGATGTACACCTTACATCCAAACCATGACACCATTAACAATAATAAATAGCTTGATTTCCTGCTTTGGGTATCATATATTTAAAGGTTTTAAGCAATGTAGGATGGTCATTGAACATGATTGAAAAAATATGTAGGTTTTAGAAAAATATAACAACAGATTTAATTGAAAAAATTAAAATGGAAGAAGAATGGAAAGACATTTCTTACTTTCCTGGTCTGTCCCTTGACTCAGAGTCTAAATGGTTATGGGAAGCAGAAAGTATTCTAGATAGTCACTGTTTGTCTTGGATTACTTTTGACTCCACAGTCAAGGTCCTATTTTCTCACTGTTCACCACCCTGCTTTTCCCATATCTAGGATAAAACTGCAACCTTTAAAAAGAGTGGGATGGGACAGTTAAAACAGTTGGATAGTCAGACAATATTTTCACAAGTTCTTTCTCCTATCAGAAAGTGCATTGGAAGCTGAGTGTCATATGAAGAAGCCAAGAGTAAACAAGAGCAAATATCCAGTACACAACACAACATAGAATGAGGTTCTGCAAGTATCTGCTTTGTCCAGTTTCAGAGGTGAGCCAAGAAAATAAAAGTGAAAAGAAGAAGCTTCCAAGAATAACACAGGTATAGTTTATAAAATTACACTGGGGACAAACTCCATTGGTCTGTACCCCATGGAGGCCCAGAAGTTCTCAGAGACATCAGAAGGAGAGTGGCTATGCATCCACAGGACAGACAGCAGTCACAGGTGAACCACTTATCCTGTCTGTGCAAAACAACATTCGGTGAGAATCAGATCTCTCATTCTTTTATCATTGAAGAGAAGATCTACATCTATACCCATATCTAATCAATATCTACAGCTATTTTGCACCTAGAGAATTTACAACAGAATAAGACAAAAGATGCGCCTTCAGAATACTCATTAAGAATTGCAAGCTCTTGAAAATTAGGAACTAAAATCCTCTAGAATAATTTTTAAGAAGAGTTCCAACAAATTGCAAGAAATCATGGTGGCTCAAAAAGAAGAAATAAAATCATAATAGGGTTCAGGTGAGTAAATTTTGTGCATAAATGACAGCAGCATAAGGTGAAAAGGGGGGATAATAAAATTATTAAAAAATGAAAAGAAAGCTGAAAGCATAGCATTAGAATTACATTTTGGAGTATAGGCAGAAAGGAATATATCTGATGTTGCAAAAAGCTGAAATACGGGCATGAAAGATGCATTTCAACAGAGCTCCCAAAATTCAGAGTCAAAGGCTAAGAAATCAACAGGAATGAAAAGGAAATAAAATCAAACAGGGAAAAGTTGTGGGGAAAGAACTGATGATACAGGGAACAGAGGCTGTGATTTCATATCTCACCTCACACAAATTCTGGACCTGTAGATACTTTCATGTGTACATATTGAAAGGAGAAAATTCATTCTAAGGAAAACTGGCTGAAAGATCAATAATCAGAAAATATATTCCATGTTTACAAACCAATATAATTAAAATATGTAAGGGTATAAAGATATAATTTATTGAAGAATGCTTATAAAAAAATTAAAAATTAAAAATTAAATATCATTTTAGATGTGCTAGATTGACAAAAAGTATAGATTATAGGTTACTATTAGTAAAAATATAAGGAAACAATTATCTTTTTTAGAGTTAGTCATATGGATATACATGACAAATCACACTTATATACCCAATTAAAATTGTATTGTATATAGATAGACCATAGTTTTATTTATTTATCTCCTGATAGTATTTGGATTAGTTCCAATGTTTTTTTCTTAAGAATGTTGTAAAATGTTGAATTATGCCTTGGTGGTAAACTTGTGACAGATTTTTTTTTCCTTTCAATCTTTCCTGTCTGTAAATCGTAAAGCAATCAATAAAACAAAATAAGAGAATAGCATATCATCAAATGATCAAGGAAAGGAGAACCTAATATGGGTGGTTGATATAACCAAAGATACAGTGATGCTGGTGGTTTCCTTTGCTTAGAAGTTAAAACAAACACCAAACAATTACATGACTTCAAAATGTGCCAAAATTCTATAAAGAATTTAGAAAATATTAAAAAAAAAACATTACTATGAGAGATGATATGTGTGGACACTACTTTGGACTGGGTAGTCAAATAAGATATTTGGAGGATGTGGCATTTAAATGGAGATAGGAGGATAGGAACGGGACCCCATGTGAGGAGCACAAGGAGAGAATCCCAGGTAGGGACAGTGGTATTAGTGAAGATCTTGGGGCAGGAAATACCTGGCTCCTTTAAACATCTGAAAGCAGATTGATGTGGCTGGGAGATTAGAGAACAAAATCAATGATGAAAGGAGTTAAATCTGAAGAGTGAGGAAGGACCCATGGCCTTCTAAACAAAGTCATGAAAAACAGTCACTATTAAATTTCCATGTGTTTCGTTTCCTCTCCACTGATTTCACATCCTCTGTCTCTTCCGGTATCTCTCAGAGGACTTCTGCCTTTATCACTGTATTGAGGTAGACATTTCCTGAACCTGTCATTTTATAAGAATAAGTAACTCAATGCTGGTTGTGCCTAAAGGAGAGTTGCTATATAAACAGGCATTTTCATTGATCTGTTGCCATTTAAAATTTGGAAAGGTGAAGGAGGATGTGGAAGAGAATGTGAGTGGGTGAGAAAGAAATGCTACAGGGCAGAAAACATCAATTCCTGAATCTCATAACAAATGATTAAAGCTGGTATGTCATCTGTTTCAACAAAACATGAGCCAGACCTAAAGCTGTTTCTGAGTTACATATGAGGAAAGGTAATCTGAATTTTAGAATTTAAATGAAATGGCAGAGTTTGGAGGAAACCCGTCTCTGCCAGAATGTAGAATTCATACTACTGAAACTTCCTACCAAATGCAACATTCTCAAAGAAAAATTCCCAACAATCACTCAACACATCTGTAATGAAAGACAAAAAGGTCCAAGAAATGTTCACACCTTTGTGCATAGTATTTTATGATTTAATCGAAAACATATGATATACCAAAACAGCATAAATAATTTTATGCCATATACCTCATAAATGATAGTGCACAATGCATGTATCTTATACTTATGTAAAATAAAATTTTATCATATACATTTTTACTATCCTCAGGTACTGCAAAAATGAGTAATTTTTAGTTTTATCACAAGTATAATTCTGTACAAATCGTACCTTTTATTTTTATATTTTGGCAACTATTATTTTTATAAACTGTCATGACTCTAAAATTATTTTGGGGAATTATAATAACATAAAAATAATACAAAGTTATCCTAAAAATGTTAGAATCTATTTGAAATGGATGATTTATTTCATTTTAATACCATAAAAATGAAAAAAAAAAAGAGAGTTAATTTCTTTTATATTCCAAAGTTACCTTTGTCAACACCCAACCGATAGAAGAGTCCTTTAGTGGCCAAAGTACAATTAACATTTGTAATGAAAAAATTATTTCACAATTTTAAACTCAACTAAAAAGTTCTTTATTTTATTTCAAAGAAATTCTCTCTCTCTCTCTCTCTCTCTCTCTCACACACACACACACACACACACAATTGTCGTAAAAAGGAAAAATAAAGCTCTCCTCTTGGGAGGTTAGTAATGACAGAGGACAGAAATATATTGTATTTTAAAGAATTAGGGTCTGAGTAAGGGAATACTCACCTTACCTTTTATTAGGAAAGCCTTCTTGCTATTTTGACAAGAATAATGTACTAAAATTTAATAAGTACCTAAAAAAGAATGGATAACTTGATTAATGAACATATGCGATATAAATTTTATCCTATAAGCAAAGTCACAGTGAGAGCTATATTTGAGGGCCCATCAATATCAGCCTAAAAAAATTAGCTTAGCTATGTCTAAGATACAATTGAGCCATTGTTTCCAAACTTCAAACTAAAACCAACCAAAATGTCAACGACAATTGAAACAGTTCAGTAAAAGGAAGTCTACTCATAAAAAGGAAAGGAACAAACCACAACTAAACACAACATAAAACCCCAATTACCATCTTGAAGATCTCCTTTTCTTAGCTCTCTGTCCTAAAAATGAACTGTTCTCCATGCTAACCCCATCCGCGGGTATTGTGATTGGGCGAACTAGCCTTCTGGTCAACAGTGGGAAACTGAGGAGGGGAGGGGACTAAACAAGAGGGAGCCACTGCTGTACTGGTCATTCTCTAAGGTTTAGACCTTCTTCAGTATGCCTCTTCCATTTGTATTTCACATTCCTCTGGTAATGTTCCAGAAGTTTCTTTCTAACCAAAGAGATGATCTTCAGTGGATTTGGTGCATCTTGGCTGATATCAGAACTCATTGTATATTCTGTGGTGATTTTCTCAGTTTTATTTGGGTTTTCATTCTTTTAATTTTATATGTTTCTCTCCTATTGAAATATGTCCTTGTAGGAATACATGTTTAATTCATCTTTTCAAAAATTGGCTTTTGACATTGTTAATTTACTTTACTGTGTGTCAGATTTCTACAATGATTCCTGATCTGCCAGGCAATGGTGGTGCACACCTGTAAGTCCCAGTGACTCAGGAGGCTGAGGAAGGAGGATCACAAGTTCAATGCCAGCTTCAGCAACTTAGTGAGGCCCTAAGCAACTTAGTGAAATATCGTGATTCAAAATAAAAAAATGAAAAAGGGCTGGGGATATGGCTCATGGTTAAGCATCCCTGGTTCAATCCCCAATACCAAAAGAAAAGATTTCTGATCTTATTTTAATATTTTTTCCTCTTCTATTGGCTTAGACTTTAATTTGCCTCTTTTTTATCAGCTTCTTCAGCCATAATTAGATGATTTATTTTAGGTCATATTTTAAAATATTGATATTTTAAACTGTAAATTTCCCTTTAAACAGTTTCATCTGAAAAATTTTGAAATTATTTATTGTTATCATACACATTAAAATGTAAATTTTAATTATTTCTCTTGGTAATTATTTATTGTGTGGGAAATTGTAAGATATAATATTGATATTGATTTCAAGCTTAATTTTTTGATCAGAGAATGTATCCTGTGAGTTTAATTTCCTTAAATACATTAAGCTTTTTTGACCTATCATATCATTCAGTTCAGTGTGTTTCTCACATGCAGTTAGGATTATATGTTCTTTAGTTGATGTACAGAGTGGTCAGTTTGGTTGCTAGTTTACATATTTTATATTTGTACTGACATTTTGTTTATTTGGTCTATCAAAATAAGCTAATGATCATATGGTCAGATGATGTTCAAAAATTGGATAAGGTACCCGGGGACAAAGAGTCTTGTGGTGCTTGAATGACTGTATATGCTCATGGTTATGGTTTACATCTGTGATATCCCCTAAAAGATCATGTGTGAGATAATGCAAGAATTCGCAGAGGTGAAATGGTTAGATTATGAGCT
Organism: Marmota flaviventris; assembly: GCF_047511675.1. Classification (NCBI taxonomy): domain Eukaryota; kingdom Metazoa; phylum Chordata; class Mammalia; order Rodentia; family Sciuridae; genus Marmota; species Marmota flaviventris. The sequence goes on along the minus strand of NC_092508.1, from coordinate 12,086,147 downwards.
ATTTAAGCCAGTCAGTGAATTGATCTGCTGATATGGTTTACCTAGGTGGTAACTGCAGGCAGGTGGGCTGGGATTGGGAGATGTAGGGTAATGGGAGCATGCTTTGGGGGTTTATATTTTGTCTCTGGTGAGTGGAGCTCTCTCTGCTTCCTGGATGCCATGTCCTCGACAGCCTTCCTCTGCCACCCTCTTCCACCATGATGTGCTTCCTTGTCTTGGGCCCAGAACATTGGAGATGGCAGTCGATGGACCAAGACTTCCAAAACTATGAGTCAAAATAAACTTTTCCTCCTTTAAGTTGTTTTTGTCAGTCTTTCGTTCACAGTGACACAAAGCTGACTAAAACATTCAAACACACATAAAATACCCCAGCTCTTGTATTCCACATACACAAAATTAACTCAAAACAAACTGAAGTTTTTAAGTCTTTAAAATAAAACATAGAAGAAATATCTCAGTGACATCAACTAAGCAAAACACCTATTAAACTGGAAATAACCAGTCTGATCTCTTAGTCTAAAATATGATAAATTGGATGTAACTAACATTATTATTTTGCTCTTCGTAAATACAGTTAAAGAAAACAGTAAGATAAAATATTTTTACAAAGTACATGAAAAAAGGTTTTGTATGTGTATATATATACATACATATATATTTAATATATACATGTATGTGTGTATATATATATATATACATATATATGTATGTATGTGTGTATATATAGACAGAGAGACAGAGACAGAATTCTTCATACTCAGTAATAAGAAAACATACCACACAAACAAAAAAATGGGCAATTTGAATACACCTGTGTCAATAAATGTCTGTATATCAATGAGCACACAGGTAAGTGTTGAACGTCACCAGTCAATCAGAAAAATGCAAAGTAAAACCATAATGTGATACCACCACACCCACTAGACAGGCTAGTGACCATACCATGTGTTGGTAAGGATGTGAAGCAACTAGAAATCTCATCATTGCTGTTGGGCATGCAAAAGGGTACACAGTTCCATGCAGGTCAGCAATCCTACTCTTCGGTATTTGCCCAACAGTTTTGACAACATACACACAAAAATTTCTAAGGCAGATTTTCTTAAAAATATTAATCACAAATCCAAACTAAAAGAGAATTAAAAATTTATTTAAAACCTCAATGCTAAAACTGTTCAACTAGCAAGTCTTTAAAAATTGAACAAGTAGTTATTTCTTCAACAAATTTATTGAACTCTGATTGTCATGCCAAAGATACAATATGTATATACATGGATGAATTTGGAAATAAGTATACATTCATGGAGATAAACATACACAGTTTTAATCAGCCTTTTCACTGCTGTGACCAAAAGACCTGACAATAACAATTACAGAAAGAAAAGTTTATTTTGAGGCTCATGGTTTCAGTGATCTCAGTCCATAGATAGCCGGCTCCATTCCTTGGGACCTGAGGTGAGGCAGAACATTATGGCAGAAATATGTGGCAGAAGAAAGCAGGTCAAGACATGGCCACCAAGAGGCAGAAACAAACGGAGAAAGAACGAGAGAGTGAGAGAGCTCTGCTCAACAAGAACAAAATATAAACCTCAAAGGCACATCTTCAATAACCCAGCTCCTCTGGCCACATCCTACCACCTACAATTACCACCTAGTTAATCCCTGTCAGGGGACAAATGCAGTTAATAAGTTCAGGCTCTCATAACCCAATCATTTCACCACTAAGGTTTCTTGCATTGTCTCACACATGAGCTTTTGGAGGGCCAATTATTTCTAAATCATAATGCAATCTATGCAATAAAATCACTTCCATAATTTCTTCTTTCAAAGGCCATCAATTGATGTATGGATAATGATTTGTTGTAAACTATACTATAGAATGTTTTTCAAAAGTGAAAGTGAAAAAAGTGGAAAATATATGCAGGTGAATCTCAAGTTATGTTAGAGAAAAGAAAACAAACACAATCAACCAATTACTTTATCAATGTATTGTTTGGTTACATAAGAGTGATAGACTAGGAAAGGCAGATATTGTGACAGGAAGCAAATTAGTGGTTGCCTGATGCTAGGGTTCATGGTCTATTTTATCAAATATCCTACAAAGAAGCAGGAAAAACAAAGTATCCTGTATTTTGATTATGATGATGATTAAACAATTGTACATAACTAACAAACTGTATCAAAATGTACACTTAAAATCACCGTGTATAGATTCATAGATATCAGCAATAACTGTCAAAATTACAATTAATGCAGAAAGCTATACTAACATACACAAACAAGTATGCTTGTTTGGATTTGGAGGGATTATCTGCTAGTATTAGTTTGCTAAGGCTGCAGTAACAACATACCATGGGAGAGTGTCTCAAACAACACAAAATTATTTTCCATTTTTGGAGGTTACTGTGAAGTGGGTGAGGTTTCTCTCCTTGACATGTATACTTCTACCTTCTGTATAGTTCTTCCCAAGATCTTTCTACTGTGCACAAACTATAAAAAGTGTCTTTTCCTCTTTTCATCAGCCCACCAGTCCTCACAGAGTAGGGCCAGCCCTTATGACCTTATTTGACCTGAACTGCCCCTTCAAAGACAAGATCTCCAAGTACAGAACATTACTGGGATAGAACTCCTCCGTGTGAATTTTGAGGGAACACAAGTCATCTATATCATTACCAGTAAATCTTCGAGAAGAGATAAAATTGGATCTAATTAATATTAAAATTAGTATTTTCTAATGATTGAATAACTGGTGTATTAGAGAAACATTCCAGATGTTAATCTAATAATTAACTTCTAGTTGCTATATGATTTCTGTAACTATCCTGCTCATGTGAGGAGTTGTTGCATTGCAGAGGCTCATATTTATAAAACATGGTAAAAGTTAAATTTTAGATTTTAAAATGAAGAGGAATTCTAACAGTTAACCTATTCAAATTATCTCATCTGAAAACTTAAATATACACACAAAAAGAAATATAAGCAGAATAATTGAGTTAGCTGAGGCTCATGACTTTTGGGATTCAAAGCAGAACCTACAGTGTTGCCCTAAGTACTAATACTGTGAAAATAGAATTTTTTCTTGTAATTTAATTTAATAACCATAAAATCATCACTAATGAAAGAAAAAATGTTCATCTCATATTTTCTTATTTTTTCCTGATGTCTTCTTATTTTATGTGATAGTACTTTTCCAAAAACGTGTTATAAAACTCTAAATCTATGAAAGAAAAATTTTCAAGATATTACTCTTGGGATTACTTGGTGAAACCAGTCAATGATTACAGAAAGCAGCAAGCAAATAAAATTCTGGATATCATATTTATTATGATACTGCAGATGTTTCAATCATTTAAACGTGAGGAATTAGATGAGTATGTAAAAGGAGAGCAAAAGCAAATTAAATACATGACATGATAGAATAATGAGATGACATAAATATACACTTTTGTGCATATATTATTTCCCATTTGTGTAATTTTACCATCAAAATTTACCACTTTAGAATATTCATAGGAGCATTTGAATAATAATATTAATAAGTCAAAATACACTATTTAAAAATAGATTCTGATCTCAATATGTAGATTGATTAATAATCAACTGGCAAATTATTTTAGCTAAAGAATAAAACTGGTTTATTTTATATGTGTTATATATTACAAACAGATAATTAAATTTATTTTTCAATCCATCTTCTCATGTTGACAGAGACATATTTAACATATATCCTATTTTCTGCACATATATTAATTGCTATTGACTCAAATATAAATGTCAATTTAGCTACATAACACTTTTCATTTAAGGCATTCCTTATTTATTAGGAGGATTGATTTATACAAATATCATTGATCTTCAAGAAGATTTATAATTTGATTACTCTTGGTCTCTCTTGAGCTACTTTGCTTTGCAACTATATTCTTTCTTCAAACAAGACTGAAATTAAAGAAGGAAAGAAGAAAAAGACTACTATATATATGTGTGTGTATGTATATATAGAGAAAGACTACTATATAAACGTGTGTGTGTGTGTGTGTGTGTGTGTGTGTATAAAGAGAGAGAGACAGGCAGAGTCTATTTTCCATAGTAGTTGCACCAATTAATATTCCCACCTAATTTAAAGTATAACTACCATGTGATCCATATGATGTTTATATTCAAGAAAAATAAAATCAATATATCAAAGAGATTGCTATGCTCCCATATCCCATGCCCATTGCATTATTATTCACAATAGCTAAAATATGGCAGCAATCTAATGTCCACTGGTGGATGGAGGGTGTATGAGGTACATACCCACAATGGAATATCAGTAAGCCAAAAACATGGAAGGCAATTCTACCTCTTGCAACAACATGGATCTGGAGGGCATTGCACTGAGTAAAATAAACCAGAAGCAGAAAGACAAACACTAATTTTATATATGGAATCTAAGCATTTTGAACTCCTAAAATCATAGTAGAATTGTAGTTGGGCAAAGGAAGACATTGATTATAGTACAAAATTTCATTTAAGAGATGAATAAATCCTACAGATCTACTGTATAATGTAGTGCCTACCGTTAACAACACTCATATACTTAGAATATTCTAAGAAGTTAAATTGTATGTTAAATGTTCTTATAACAAGAAAAGGAAGGAAGGAAGAAGAAAGGGAGGGATAAGGTGTATCACATGGATTATGAATACTTATCTCCATGAGTGTATGCTTACCTCCAATTTATCAATATACACATGCACAGATTTTTATATGACAATCAAACTTCAATGAAGTGGTTGAAGAAAACAGGAAGGATTTTTTTCTTATTTTCAATGGCTTGTTACCTGAACAGCTTTAGCATTGAGGTGTGACATTGAATTTTTAATTCTCCTTATTCCCAAGTATTGTTGTTATCTTCTGTTGGGTTTTCAGAAAGCGAAATGCTTTTCATGAAATATGACAAGCCATGCCGAAAGCAAATGACTCAGTGGTTGAAAAACAAGATGAGCACAATGTTATCCCTCCTTTAGAAAACTACATGTATTTTTCCCCACTGACATTTTTACCTCTTTTTCATACATGATTTGACACATACAGAAAGCATAGCATTCACTGAGCCTTGGAATCTGTCATCTTCAATTATGTGCAATTTAGCAGTTTGCTTGCTGCCAATCCCCCCCCCAATTTTTCTACAATCTTATAATTCTATTTCAAATTATAGACAAGTTTCCCAAAAACTAAATATCTAGGACTTGTATAGTTAAATAAAAATACATGGACAGAGACAACTGAACAATGGCATTTTCAATGTGTTAAATAGGTATCTAATTCTCCTCTTATTCTAAGGAATATATTCTAAACCTTTTGTCCCTTTTAATGTGTCATTGTTCCAGAGTATATGACAGCAGTACTGTTTACATTCCTGTAGTTGATACAGAGTCAGGGTTTTCTGTTAATGTGACTCCTTGATAGGAAAGGACAGTAGCACCTGTAATATCAGCTAGCCTTAGAAAAGGTGAAACTAATATTTTAATTGGTTATTATTCTCTATGATCTTTCATATGCTTGAGTATTTCATTTAGTAACCCTACTCAGAGAAATTTGTACAATAGCCATGAAATTTGTTCTGAATTAGGTGGTAGACACCATCTACTACACAGAGTTCAGAGAACAAAGCCCTTGGTGGCAAGGACTTTACACTATTCCCTGGCAGACCTTCATACTAAAGAGTTAATAGCATTTTTATTCTCAAGCAATTGTTTGTTTCATAGAAATTAGGCCATATTCTCTCTTTTTCTCCTTAAAGTTTACTCACAGTTGGATATGCCTGGTAGACAGAGAGGTCTTCCTCCCAGATCCCATACCAGCTGTGGCCTCCATAGCTGGTAGGGCTGTCAGCTCCTTCAGGGTCCTTGGAGCCACAGATGTCACCCAGCTGAGGTCAAGACCTTCCCACAGTAACCTGGATCCCTGCATTGACCTCTGGGGGATGCCAAAGCCCAATAATTTGACTCACCAAGAGCCAAGTCATTCAGGTACGTATGCTCCAAAGTCCCCCTTGCACCTGAGTAAGGTTCTTTTCGTCTTGCCTCAGAATTTAACTTCTGTCTTTTCCCAAACTTCTCCCCTCCCTTCGCCAGGTGTTGATCTCTGATAAATAATCTTCACATCAAACTCTGTGCTGCTTCCAAAGATGATAATCTGTGACCACATAAAAATCAAAAGTGTCATATGATTATGGGACAGCAAAAGAAGGGGCTCATCTTTGAAGTTTGGTTTTCTATGTCTAAGGTTTATAAGGTTTTGATTATTTATTATAATCTGTATCATACTTACAGATGCTTCTTTCTTCAAAGCTACCCAACGGATTATAATTTCTACAAGGTACAAATCTGATCGTGATTTTCCAGACTCTGATACTATTTGGTAACCTCTTCTTTAATGAATCAGAATAATAACAATCGGGTACATTCTCTGTAGCAGTCAAGTTGGCTCTGCTGGTTCATAGGGTGTTATCTTCTTTGAAATGCTTTTAAAAAAAGAAGATCAAAGGAGCTAAGATCTTCATGTTGAACCATAGATTATGAGTCAACCAGGGCTGGCCCAAGACAAGTATCTGATGTGTTAGTCATCTGGTGAGTCAGCATTCTAATCAGGGGTAGAGTGAACCAGTTATGCCAAACCTTCAAGCACTTCTTCCAAAGGGAATATACATACGTGCATTCTTTTGGTGTATGTGGCTTTGCTCACACACCAGGTTTCTCCGCCCATGACAAGACAAAGGTATTAATTGCAGTAAAAAATGAAGTTATAAACCCCTGGTAAGCTAAAATTGAGAACAAGTCATCAAGGGAATTCTTGCCTGTGAACTTTATCAGTCCAGAGGTCTTCCACAAATGGAGAAGGAGATGAAGTAGTTCACCTGAGACCACAAGCCAAGTCGGTAGCAAAGTTTGGACCAGAATCCAGATGTGAAGGCTAAGCTTTAATGACATCATGCTGTTCACACTCAGACTTCCCTGGCTTACTAGTATTGATGTAAATAATAATAGTAATAATAATAATAATAATAATAATAATAATAATAATAATATTCTTTAAAATTCAGTATCTCACCAATACTTACTCAGCACCTACTATGTTCCTGGCAAAAATGAGTCAGACAAATAACAGTGAATCATACAGACATGTTTTCATATAAAGAAGCATGCCTTCTGGCAAAGATTAGTTTTCTTTTCAACTAGAGATTACTTGTGTTGTATGAATAATAAGATAAGTGCTTAAATGTGTAAGATAATTCAAAAATAAATAAAAATAGTCTGGGTCACTTTTCCTGTGAGTTAATCTAGAGCAATGTTTCTATCTTGGCATTGATTTTAAGCAAGCTACTGAACACACAGTTAGCCATGGTCACAACACTCCTGAATATTTTTTTTTTATTTTTTGGTAATCATGTTTAAAGATGTATACAAGGTCCACAGATAATGTTTTTATTCAATGAGATTTCTAGTTGGAAGGCTGATGGTATCGGGCTCTGCCATGTTTTTTTCTAAATTACTGTAGCTCTTGCAAAATAATATTTAAAATTAATTGCTTGGGCCACTTTCCTTTTCTTTGCAGATCCAGCAGGCTAGTAATCAGCAACAACATTCATTCAGTTCCCAATTCACGAGGTTTTACCAGTGGTGAAAGGACTCACAGAAGGAGGCTCAAGGAATCACGGACTCCATGGAACACAGTGTTTTAGAGACTCAAAAAGTCATCTGGGGACAGATATTGCTAGTCTCATATTATAGTACCCTGTGCCTCTTCTTTATACCACATATTATAATCAAAATTAGCCACATTAAATTCCCTTAGCAGAATAGCTAAGAGGCTAGGAGCATGGACTTAGGAACCAGTCTATCGGGGGTTATTCCCGCTTCCCTCCCTAATAGCAATGTAGCTTAGAGCACACGACCAATCTCCTCTGTGTGAGTCCCTCGGGTGTAAAATAAGAGTATGTTTTTTGTGGGGGTTAGGGGAAAGTAAGTTCTGTGGAGTAGACAAAGGGGGATGAAGGGGAGGGAGGGGTGATGGGATTAGGAAAGTGTTTTAGTCAGGTTTTTTCACTGTTGTGACTAAAAGGACCCAACCAGAACAATTGTAGAGAAGCAAAAGTTTATTTGAGGGCTCACGGTTTCAGAGCTCTTAGTCCATAGGTCAGCTCCATTCCTTGGGCTCAAGGTGAGGCAGGACATCATGGAGGAAGAGTGTGGTAGAGAGAAGCAGCTCACATGACGATCAGAAAGCAGAGAGGTCTCCACTTGCCAGATATAAATATACACCCCAAAGCCATGCCTCAGTTCCCGTCTCCTACAGCCACACCCTTCCACTTTTGTTACCATTCAGTTAATCCCTATCAGGGAATTAATTCACTGATTACCTTAAGGCTATGACTCAATCATTTCTCCTCCACACTTTTTTGCATTGTCTCATGCGTGAGCTTTTGGGGTACACACATATAAAATATAACAGAAAGACAGGGGAATGAATCAGACATAGCTTTCCTATGTTCATGTATGAATACACCACCAGTGAAACTCCATATCCTCTACAATCACAAGAATGAGATCCTAATTAGAATAAGTTATATTCCATGTATGTATAATAGGTCAAAAATAAAATTTAAAAATATATAATAAAAAGGCTAATACATTTTAATTTTTTTTTTGAGCGCAGGGCGGGGGGCAGTTACCAGAGATTGAACTCTGAGGTGCTTAACCATTGAGCCACATCCCCAGCCCTATTTTGTATTTTATTTAGAGACAGGGTTTCACTGAGTTGCTAAGCACCTCAATTTTGCTAATGCTGGCTTTGATCCTCCTGCCTCAGCCTCCCGAGCCACTGGGATTACAGGAGTGTGCCACTGCTCCCAGCCAGGCTAATATATTTTAAAAAATTAAAAAATTAAAAAATAAAATAATATGTGAATAGGACCTAACTCATGGAATTATTATAGGACTTAAGTGAATTAATATTTATAAAGTCCTTAGAACAATGCTTAGATGTTGTATTATATAAATATGCAAAAAAATGAATAAAACTTTAAAATATTCCTTTCTTATTAGTCATAGGAAGAGGAGTGTATCTGCCTTAATTCTTGATAGTATTTCCATCTCCTAAAACTATGGTCACATGTTGAGTTGTTCAATAAAGGATTTCTTAACAAATGAATGCATGGAAGTTTTTAGGCCTTAAGAAGTTCTACTCAATAATATGTATTTTATTTTTATAGATTCTTCAGTCAAATAGTAGGGCTAGTGCTGCTTCTGATTCAGTGCACCACCCACTGGGGCTATGAAAATGTGGTTTTTATTTGACATTACAGCTTCCCTCAACTTAAGTATCAAATCTCCACCTCACAGATTAGACAACTGAAGTTTGAAGAGGTTAAATAACTTTTCAAAAGTCTGGGCAGAACTTAGGATCGAATCCAGGTCTTTCTGATGTCACAGCCATGTTCTTCATGATGTACGATCTTACATCAAGAGGCGGTCTGTGGGGATATCTGGTAGGGAAGACTGAAGTCCACAAGGATAAATTTCCAAAAGTATGAGAAAAACAATCTTACAGGAAGCATGATAAAAGGACTTATCTTTCAAAAGATATATCCTCTCATTTTCCTTCTAGGCAAATGTCAAGTTCAGTGAATTTAGCAGTATTCCACATTACTTGCTGACATTTTTTTTTTTTTACCATTTATTACAAAACTAAAGCCTAAATTTGAAGTCACTGCAGTTCAGTCTATAAAACATAGTATAGCACACTATTCATATTCCTAAAGTTCATGATTAACAAGATATGCATGTAAAACAATTTCCCAATGATGCATTAAAGAGCAGACTACTTTCATTTGATATACCTCAAATGCAATAAAACCAAGTCAAAAATGATTCCGTCCTTAGCAGAAACCATGATGTAAAAACCATGATGCAAGAGCCATATGCTCAGATCTATGAATTTGGAAAATGAAAGAGAATGAACAGAAGAGCAGGGCCAACTACTGCAAATGACACAAAGTTACCTAGGCAATCCTGTGACAGGACTAGGGATTCAATGTGCCTGGACAAGTCAAGTAGCAACATTTCAGGATGGAATTAACTCAGAGGAACACATTTGACTCATTCTGCCTGAATTGGGCCTTTTCATCCTAATAGGCTCATTTTACTGGGATATTGTATAATTAGACCATATTGGGGTGCATTCAGCTGCAAGTAATACCATGCATGATGCAGCATAATCATAAAAAAAAAAATGTGCTTGAAAAGCCCAGGCGAGGTCCTCTTGTTTATAAGAGATCCCAAATATAGAAATGCAGAAAGACTTTGGAAAGATCCATTTGCAACTTATGGAAATCCCATGAGCCACATGACCACCTCATCACATAGTTACAATGTACTCTCCTATCATTTCACAAAATATTTCCAAGAAGATAATTCTTGTGTAAGTCACACCTGAAGTTTGCATGCATTCTTCTCTGGTTAAGGACATTTTGAATTATTTGTCTGGACACAATCACCTCTGAAAATATAAAACTAGCCAGAGACACTACCAGGGGAAGAACTGTGTACCTCTTGGTTCTTGCTTGTCTTATTTTTGACTGGTCCACTTTCTGGCTTCCTTATGACTGGATGCACTTTGTCTACTTAGCATCTATCATATCGTGTATCAAAACACACTTTCTGTTATTCCAACTTTTCACAGTGACTTGGTTCCAAAAATGCAAATATCTGATTTGGTTATAGTGACTACCAAAGTATTTTCAGGTTTGCCCCTCATTTATTCCTAATGTACTAATAAGCGTTTTGAAATAAACATATAATTATATTAAAAAAATGAGGGGTGATACTCAGAAGTGTATCTTGTCTAAAGAATGAGATTTTTATCTCACCTATTTCACTAATTGTTCCCGAAAGTTCATGGAAGGCTGTGAAATTTGACTGACTCTCTTTTCCTTTAGTCATAAAAATGGGGACATTGAATTAGATGATAATAAAGAACATTTCTAAGTTTTGCCTTCTATGAAAACAGAGCTGATGAAACCTGTGGTTAGAGATGATAAATGGAAGACTCCCTTTGTGGGTGACCCAGGACTCCCAGAGAAGACAGACAGAGACCAGGGCTGGGATGGTAGAGACTGGGAGAAGTGGCAGCTGCAGTCAGATGTTCTAATTAGGAGGAGAGTAGGGACTGATCTCTATGCAGTTTCTTCTACCCTAAAATCATATTCCGGGGAGTTTAAAATGCTCTCCATTAGCCCAGAGTCCACAGCACAGGACCATTTTACATATGAGGAGAGGTTTCTTCAACATGTGGGATACATATTACAGATTTAAAATAGGGTCTGTTGAGACTTGAAGAGAAAGAGGGTGCTTGGAAATCAGAGATTATGTTTCAAATCAAACAAACAAGCAACAGCAAACAAAGCCAGACCCCAATCACAAAAGCATCAAAAAGCAGCAAAACCCTCCTGCAAGGTAAGAGGAGCGCATGGTGAAGGCTTTCGAGAATTCATCTGAACAAACAAAAGGATGTGTGAGCTCTCTGTGACTGCAGAGTGTGGCTCGATGGAATGCTGTGGCAGTATAAATTATAGAGACCATGCGTGGCTTTTCATCTCATGCCCTTGCCGCAGATGTCTGTGGGTTGAAAGTAGAAGTCACTGCCAACCTCTCCAGTCCTGCAGTCCTGAAACCCTGTAATCCTTCACCAGATTCAGAACCTCCCTCTTCATCCGCCAAGCCTCATCTCAGAACATTTTATGGTGCACATTACACTTTAAAAAATTAAGCCACATTGCAATTAATTTCACTCTGAGAATTTCACAACACCCTTTGTCATCACAATAACCCTAAGGAAATTGTGCAATTGGGGCCGCGAATCTCTTGCCTAAGTCATTAACTTGGTGAAAGAAACGGGTGAAAGTGGGGGAACCGATCTTGCTTAAAACAATTGAGTGGGTATTAAGCAAACCGTACAGGAATAAGTTGAAAACGGACAGTAAATCTGATAAACATTTATCCCATTCAAGGTATCATTTTCAATGCTTCTAAATGTGCTTTTGCTTGCCCTAAGCAGTGGACCATGCTTTTTCTGTAGGACATGCCTTTTGTACATTAACCTGACTCATCAGTGTTAATTTTAAATAATATAAATAAGCAAACACATGATGCAAAAAATGTGATGAGTAAGGAGAACGTGATGTTTGGCTAGCCATCCCAGTTCTATATTTTAATTAAAAACTCATGTCTTACACACAATCAATAAGTTTTCAAGTGACCTATCTTGACCAGTTCTAATCACAAGCATGTCATTCAATCTTTCATAATAAATTGGCAGAGTATGCTAATATAAGAAAGGGAAGATATCAATTTTCTGTGTGCCAGACAAGCTGTGCCATTGATTTTATAATTTATGAGATGAGCTTAGAAGAGGAAGATGGCTAAGGACAGAATAAAATGCTACAGGAGAATAATCCATTAGGTTAGTGACAAATAGGTAGAGAAAAACGTTTCAAAATATTATGCTTTCCTAGGGGTCAAATGCTCAGAGATGCTGTGTCACTTTGCATCTGTCTTACTCCTACAACAAAAAGATTTGTGAAAATAGCTGCTACATGTCAATTATTAAGAGTGGGTAATTGACATTTTCGTAGAATTATTTGATTGAAAAAGTCATAAAGATTCAGTTGATTCGGAGTAAAAATTTCTATGAGCAACAGAGAAGACATAAACAAAATAAGGCGCTATTAATTGTATCATTAAAGATTTAAAAATGACTATACAGCTTTTTGTGCTTTGTTACCTTCTACTTTCTGGTTTTCCTTGATGGAAAAATCTTTTACATCAGTTCACATTCATATAGAAAATGAGACTTTGCAAAGTAATGGTAAAAATTTTGGCCATCAGAAAAATCTGGGGTAGATTTGTGATCAGATGGACAAGATGGTTTCTCAATATGTATACATTGTCTTAAATTTATAGTCAAAATAATTGCTTGTTGTAGTTTAAAGGTTAAATTTTGCTCTGAAATCCACTTTCAACATGTTAATATTTTTATGAAATCCTTTTACTCACAGAGAAAATTCTTTAATAAAACAAGAAAAATAAAGTATAATTGTGCTCCATTATTTATGGACATGAATAAAAGTCAGCAATTTGTCTATCGGCTTTGTTGATCATCCTCTCTCTGTATATATGTAGCAGGCAAAGCAAAGCATATTAAACTTTTTTTTAAACTTTACACTCACATTCAAATATCTTTATCTCACATAGAGATAATGCACGTACATGTAAATATGTCCCCATGCATGCATATGTACACACACATGCATATCCATAATGCCTAAATGCAAGTCAATGCTTACCCAAAATATAACAGATCCTCAATTACTTCTAGAAATTTCTGGAAATCTTTATTTTGCTGCTTTAATCATATTCAATAAATTCTTATTGTATGATGCAAAAAGCACTTTGTATGCTATGGTCATATGGCTACTGCTCCGATGGCTGTTACAAATAGCTTTATTTAGGCAATTCCAAGGACATTAAATTTTATTTGTCCCCAAGTGTTTATCTCAGTTAAGGGTGAGTTGATATGATTTCATATGTTGTAAAACAACTCCATGATTTCTCTTACAAATATGATCACTAGAAAAATGATATATTTAAAAATGTTCTAAAATAGATCTAGTTGAAAGTATTCCAATTTTCTTAGGAAATGTTTAGCTGCACATTTGTGAAACTTGGAGATTAAATCTCTTTTGCAAGCATAGTGTCAACTCATGTTCCAAGTGTATTCTTTCTCACTGTGGCTTTAATCTTCCTACAATCCTCAAAAAAAAAAAATAGTTTCAGATTTGAAGTGATATTATTTTGCATATGCAAACCTTTGGGATTCTGCTGATGGACAAGGATGAGCAGTATCATTCTATCCATCATCAAATTGATTTTCTCAGTTCCTTTTTTCATAGGCAAAACCATGGTTATAAATAACAGTTACCAATTAGATTCATGTCCCCAATAGCAGACCATTATTTGCTCCACCTTTTCCCGAGTGGACACATTTGCCATTCTGGACCAGGGAGATTTCTTTGGAATAACCATTAGTAAATGTTTTACAAGAGCAGTTTCCCAGCTCAGAGTTAGTCCTTCAAAATGTAGCCTGCAAGCACAAACCCTTTCTTGCTGTCTTGTGTTTTGATACTTTAAACAACTCCCACCAGATGCATCTAAGCCTAAAATTAAGTTTGTTTTTCTCTCTTCTTTTTCTTAAATCTCTAAAAGAAAAAGTAATATTACTAACTGGTCCGAAATATGATCCTTTAAAAATATGCTGCATTAACATAATTTTATGGTGCAAAAGTACAAAGAAGACTAAAAGAATAAAAGCAAAGGAGAGGAACAATTTGCTTCAGGCCTTATATTATGTTGAACTTTGGTGGAATGGATCCAAGATGGAATTAAATCCAAATGTTTCCTAGTTTCTTCCATCTTAATAGCTGCATATTTCCTTCATTTCATTTTATCCACAGCTTTAACATTTAAAATTGTCATCTTTGAAAACACTGAGCTTATTTATGATGTCTGTTTCCTGATACACACTCCAATGTATCATATTGTTATAGTTACAAGACAACAAAAGAGACTTCAGATGTACACATAAAATGCAGAAATACAACTTAGGAAGGAAATGTGACTGTATCATGTCAACTTTAAAGGAAATCTTTCCTCTTACTCTATATGACAATATTTGCAAAGTGATTTTCACTACCTTCATGTTTGCCCATTGAATTGCAGAAACCCATCCAATAATCCAAGTTCAGGTTACAAAATCAAAACCCTGGGATTGAAACACAAAATTACAATAGAAGGAAATATTATGCCTGTAATGATTTAAAATTGACACGAATGGCCTTTTTTATAAGAATCAAGTTAATGAAGAGCTGTACTCACTTCCTCATTTAAATCTCCATAATTTGATGAGAGGGGTGCTCTCAGTCCTGGTTGCTTCTGGATGTTAAGTGATTGGCCTGAGATCACACTTCTAGTAAAAATGGAACCAAAATTAAATTCAAGCAGTTTGGATTCCCAAATCACTTTTTTTTGTTCTTTCTTCTTCAAGTAATCTCCACCAATGGCATGCCTCAGTGCTGTTGCAAAGGAAGAAGATAAAGAAGGCGAGAAATAGGAGGAGAGTGTAGGAGAGGGAAAGGGAAGGGTCATGATGCAAGATGTGCCACCATCTCTGTGCAGCCTTTCCCAGTTACCATCAAGTGAGACTGGCATTTTTTGATTCAATCATCATTATTTTGAATAGAGGCCAGAAGAGAACAGAAAGAAGATGTAGGAAGAGAAAGAGGAAAGATAGGAAGAGCCGGGAGGGAGAAATGGCCTTTCTACCTAAATCACACATTAGCAGGGGCGTGTCCACATCCTGGGCACATTTCTTTCACTGCAGAGGAGAGATACTTCCTTGACTCTCCCCTCTCCAATTCAAATGTCAGTGCAATGGTTAAGTTATGGGAACTGTCATTGTTTCCCAGGAATGAACCAAACAATAAAATAAAATGGGAAAAATGAAGGCCTCATACATCTCCTTTGCAGCACTTTGAATCATGTCAGGTGCTACGGCAGAGGGATGGCACGTGTGGAATAAAGAGCAAGACTTCACCTGGGTACATGCTTTTGATTCTTTATTTTCAGGGAATATCCTTGTGTCTTGATTTGAGCACTCTCCTTCAGCCTGAGTCACTTTGTCAACCCAACACTCCCCAAATCTTTCTAGAAGGGAGATAGGACCATGACTTGGAGTTAAGGCTTTCCCCCCAGACAGTAGCAACTACCTTCATCACTGCCTCCTCAGTAATGGAATATTGAGTGCTTTGGGAAGAATCCTAGAATATAAAGAAAGGGTCCTCCCTTCCACAATTAACATTTTAATCCATGACAGGTAAAATGGCCAGAGACCTATTTCAATAAAATGAGCCCATATCTTCAGATTTTAAATGATCCCTCCTGCCAGCCATTATTCAGAAAAATATAGACTTCAGAAGTGCATTTTTTTCTTCAAACCTAATTCTGTTAAACGAGGGTCTGGGTTAAAATATTCTATGCAACTACATCTAAGTAAAAAAAAATCTTTTACAGGAAAATAGAGATTTTCTTTTACAGAAAATTTTCATGTCTATTTTACTTTTGGAGATTCTTCAGGAAAGATTTGTATATTTAGTTGTTCACTACATGATTATAAAGGAAATTTATACAAACGTGAACTGAAGCATGTTTCCCTTGGGGATTGAAATATATTTAAGTCTAGTAGTCTCTCATCTGGTTTGCACAAATATTTCGATTTCTATAACACCAATTCCTTTATTGACATAACATTTTCTTAGAAAATAAATTGAATCTAAATTATATAGCTCCTTTATTAATTAATAGCTCCTCTTTTAGCACTACTACTCTTGTTATTTTCAAGGATGTGATAACTTCTATTTGAATTTTAATCTGTACTTTGTATGAAAATTATGTTTACAACAGATATTGAGGGAATAGTGTAATTCAAAGAAGATGAAATAAGTCAAACTATGTGTCTCCAACCGGACTCCAGGTTTTGATAGTGGTGGAAAATGTGGTCAAGATTACCTGGAGACTGAGCAGTACTTCTGCACTGTTGCTACATCTCCCTTCCCATTTCATGAGTCATGACGAAATTCCCACTGGTTCCAAAGCTACTTAATTTCAAAGGCCAGCTGGAAATTTTACCACTCCCTAAAATATCCAGGAAACTCCTCAGAATGTGAATGAGCTTTTCATTGTAGACAGAAAGAGGGTGAAAGGCACTTAGAGTAGATCTGGAGAGACCCGCTCTGCCCTATGGAATCTGATAGAGGAAGATGTTGGATGAAGGCCCTGGGTGGAATTCATCAGGCCTCGCAGTTTCCTTTCCTCTTCTTGAGATGAATGTTCCAGATGGTATGTATTAATGTGCATTTGCAATACTTTTGGCACAGGGTAGTGTAAAGATAAGAAAATGTGAAATAAATAGAGATGAAAAACACACTTGCCAACAAAACAAAACTGGAAGCATTTAATTTTCTAAGTAAGAAACTTCAGGGAGTTAGATATGAAAAAGGCCAACGACTTTATGTGTGATTTCATCCCCTGCAGTTAAAAAAAAAAAATAGGGAGGCAGAACGAGAGATTTCCCAAGACTTAATCTACTGCTTTTTCTAGTGGAGTTGTTTGAACATCATTATTTTCCAAGATATAATTAATTTAATCAGATAAACTTTAAATCACATATTTCTGTTGTTATTGATGTCATGTACTTTCAGGTTCCTTCCCATCATTTATCATTTTGTTTCTGAAATTTGCCTGATGTCATTTGGCTCCAAGGCATGCTATGTACAGTGTACTAAGTTGCCAGTCGCTGAAGATCTATATATCTCTCAAACCTGTGCATGGAGATGTTCATTTTTAGTTATGAACATTTAAGATAGCTTGGAATGGCCGTATGTCCATGGTACCTTGTGCTCTATGGGAAGACACAGAGACAGGATCCACATTCAGTTACCAGGAGTTCTTCACTTAAATTATCCAACTCATTGAATGGAAGCATGACTCGTATGTTCCAGCATCCTGCAAAACTCAGACATTTACTGATGTTGTCTTTGCATTTTCCATCTTTGCCTTCCTCTGGACCTTTATTTACTCCTCTTACCTAAGGCAAAGTCCAGTTTGTTGAGTGGCAATTCTCTGTTGTCCTCTTGTGTTGTTCCCACATACCTTACGTGTGGCCCTGATTATTTTGGTGCCAGAATATCTTTTCAAAGATGCTGGTAGAGCAAAGAGCTTAGAAAGAAAGAGACATTGTCCCCCACTGGAGCAACTTCATGGTTCTCCTGCAATGTAACCCAGTACTTACACAGGCAGCACATGGCTTTCCAGTATCATGCCGCCCTATGTAAACTGAGGCTTAAGGAAAAGGCAGAAGAAAATTCTGACCCTCTTGCTACTGCTGCATATTCAAGTAATCAACTGTCCATTGTCTCTGACCTAAGAGTCTTGTGTTTTCTGCTAGCATCCCTGAAACTGTGACAGGTTACCTTGTCAGATTGTGGGTAGGGTAGAATCTCAGGTCCTTCATAATTCTTGGCATAGCTTGGATTCTTTTTCTTTATAAGATTCCTTGAATCCTTTCTTGTGTGGATATTAAATAAGGTAATTTGGTGTTCCCAAATTTGCCCTGCAAATAAAGCTTCCTTAAAGTAAATAAGTAGATTATTAGATTTCCTAGGAGGGAAATCTGATTCACAGATCTGAACTAGGATATTGGAGTCTGTTTCTTTTGACACATGGGTCCTAATAATTATTGTCCCTGGGACGATACTGTATGTAAAGCAAGTCCTTACTCCCCATCAATAATAAGCACTCAATAGATGCCAACTATTGCTGGAGTATCCAGTGTCTTTAATAAATACTAAACTTTCCCCATCACATCTGAGAAAGTAGGATAATTTTTAAAGTACCAAAAAATCACTTTCATGACTTATCAAGTTCAGATTACAGAACAGAGCTTTGGTCTATTGCCCGAGTGGGTCTGCTAGTTAAATCCTCAGATTAACCATTTAGTCTCAGGCATAATAAAAGTAGGATAGAGCTATGAATATTCAAGGTTGTTTTTTTTTTTTAAATCCAATTTAAACTTAAAATGTTGAAGACTCTGGAAACTTTATTATGTATATTGACTTAGAAAACAGAGACTGATAGAAAAAAAGGTAAAAAAAGAGAATTATAAAATGTTTAAAGTAAGAAATAGAATAATATAATCAGAGTCAATATTTATATTTCATCTGAATAAATTAGATTTTAAAATTATATTACTTTATGATTCAGGTTATGGGATTTGATAAGTGCTTAATAAATGTTACAGGTAAAATTTATACTTCTAACTCAGCTGGAGGCAGAAGAGTCAGGGACATGAGTGAGGAAGTTGTTATAATTATGGAGTTGGAGGAGGACAGAGTATATAGTGAGGTTCAGTCAATAATGTGAAAATAAAACAATTTGATTCTAGAGGGAATTCAATTTTTATCCTTTTTCATTTTGATTTATTGAGACCTCAGAATATCCCGACCCTGTAGTATACACTGGAGTAAAAAATATAATAAGACCTGCATCTTGCATTGAAAGGTTTCATAATCTAGTGAAGGACTCACATCAATAAAGACCACAATAAATTTGATCACTGTCATCTGGCAGTATGACATTAGGTAGACAATGGGGACCCCTAAGAACAATTACCAACTGACGTGGGAGAAAACTGGGAATAAGGAGAAGTTTTTTCAGAAACAGTTAACAGGAATTATCAACTCACTAAATTGATAAAATCTAATTCTAACATAAAATAAATATCACTTACTGCTTGATATATGTGATGCCTTATAATTCTACAAATTCAAAAAAGGCGATAAAATGAAATCAATTTCCTATAAATCATGAGAAACATCTCCCAATAAAGGATATTGATCATTAACATTGATACAGATTTTGGCAAGCTATTTTCTTTGCAATGCACCTTAAATAGACATTATGAGGGGGAAATAATGTAACCGTAGCATCTGGGTTCTTGTCTGTGGTTAGATAGCACCGGACCATGGTGATCTGAACAGATTTTAGGGATCTAAGTTTTCCACAAGCCATCAGTCATTACCAAATGGATAAAACCCCTACAAGTTTTCATTCATTAATTCAAGTATTCAGCTAACAAGGATCCTTTCCATGTCTAGGTCCTGAGCTAGCTGTTGGAGACCAGAGCCTACTTCAGTAAGGAATAACCCAGTGAAGTAATAGATAAGCCAGCACATTCTAGCATCTGAGGTGTACATTCCAGGGGATATTAGAGTGATTACTAAGGGAACAGTAAAAACCTTTATCATGGTAGCAAACTTTCCAGAATTGAGCATTTAAAAAGAGAATGCCCTTCGATAGATGAATAGATTAAAAAATGTGGCATATAAGACAATGGAATATTAATCAGCAATAAAAGAGAATAAAATCATGGCATTTTCAGGTAAGTGGATGGAGTTAGAGAAGATAATGCTAAGTGAAGTTAACCAATCCCAAAAAACCAAATGCCAAATGTTTTCTTTGATATAAGGAGGCTGATTCATAGTGGGATAGGGAGAGGGGGCATGGGAGGAATAGATGAACTCTAGATAGTGCAAAGGGGTGGGAGGGGAAGGGAGGGGGCATGGGGTAATTAATGATGGTTGAATGTGATGATCGTTATTATCCAAAGTTCATGTATGAAGACACACACAAAAAAAGAAATTAGATGTACCTCTTTAAAAAAAAAAAAAAAAAAAACAGAAGAAGTGCTGGGTGCAATGACACATGCCTATAATCCCAGGGGCCTTTGAAGCCAGCCTCATCAATTTTTATTATCTCTCTTCTTGTGACAACTTTTCCCTCATTCTTCCCAGGACTGACTTCCCTTCCAAGACTGCTCTGATCTCTCTTCAGAAAGACCATGGATAATCATCTTACTTAAAACAGGACCTGTTGTCTTGATAAACCACTCTATTGTGTCAATATTTTCTTCAAAGGATTGGTCACAATCTGAATATATTTACTTATTTGCCTATTTGTTACTTATCTACCTCATTAGAATATAAACTAGCCAGGGCAAAACCTTTTCACAGCTATATGCATGACACTTAGAATCAAACATACAATAATCACTTAATATGTAATTTATTGAATAGCTGGTCATGGTATCAGTGTCTGTACCAATCCATCAGACTGTAATTGTTATGTCTTAGGATGTTTGAAGCTGCAAAATCCAAAGCCAGGTAGCACAAATGGACCCAAACCCGTATCATTTTATAAGAAGTTCAGGGGTAAGGAATTGCTAGGGTGCACTTGGTCAGCGGCGTCACTGAGAAGTCAGGTTCATCCTGCCTTTCAGCTTTGGCATGTCCATGGGCCACTCTTCCACAAGCCGGATTATCCTGTGATTGCATTTTGCAATCACAACTTCCTACTCTATGTCATTCAAAAAAATAATGCTAATGTGACCCTCAATTTGACTTTACAATCTACTAATTTTTGTGAGCCACAGTTAGAATAACCCTATCCTATGGTAATTAGAATCTCCTTCTAAAGATGGACTCTGAACAAATGAAGGAAGAATGGAGGCCCAAACTAAATAGTTTTTTGTTCTTTTCAGTTATACATGACAGTAGAGTACATTTTGACATAATTATATTCACTGTGGTGGTGTATTTAAATAAATAAATATATATATATATATATATATATATATATATATATAGAGAGAGAGAGAGAGAGAGAGAGAGAGAGAGAAGTTAAGTCAGATTAATTTTACTGTCTTTCCTATTTTCTGTTCCCTCCTTCCCTCCTTTCCCCTTTGTCTAATCTACTGAACTTCTATTCTTCCCCACCCCTCCTCCTTATTGTGTATTAGCATTCACATATCAGAAAACATTCAACCTTTGGTTTTTTGGGATTGCCTTCTTTCTCTTGGCATAATAGTCTCCAGTTCCATCCATTTTCTGTCAATTGTCATAAGGGCATTCTTTTTATGGCTGAATAATATTCCATTGTGAATATAAACAATATTTTCTTTATCCATTCGTCTGTTGATGGGCACCTAGTTTGGTTCCATAGCTTAGTTCTTGTGAATTGAGCACTATAAATTTTGATGTGTCTGCATCACTGTAGCATGATGATTTCAAGTCCTTTGGGTATATATACAGAGGAGTGGGATAAATGGACCAAATGGTGGTTCCATTTCAAGTTTTCTGAGGAATTTCCATACGGCTTTCCCTAGTGGTTGACCAATTTGCAGTTCCACCAGAAATGTTTGAGTGAACCCTTTTCCCCACATCCTGATTAACATTTATACTTGTATTCTTGATTGTTGCCAATCTGACTGGATTTTGATTAGGGGAAAAGAGAAGTGGCTTTGAGAGAGGCAAACACCATCTGATAAATTTTTTATTTAGTATTTTTAACATCTAGTCTTCATGAGAATCTTCATATTACATTGTTGTGAGTATTGTGTGATATATTTAATATTAATTGCAAAAGACTCTAAATACATACAGCCATCAGAGATAATATGATAAGGTCTATCTAGCTTCAAAGTGTGCAACCAAATTGAATTTTCTAGATAACTGAATGCAACCACCACGTCAATACTCCATTTAACTTGATCCCAACATTTTATGTAATTCTAAGCATTTATAAGTGACATTCTGAACTATATTATAAAACTATCTGTCTTAATAAAATGTACTCAGGATTTAAATTTTTGTGGATGGTTTAAAGATAATAATGAGAGACTAAATTTATTTACACACATTTCAATACCAAGAATATCTTACATAGCTTCCAGCTAAAAAACTAAATTGATTAAAAAACATAATAAAATGAATGCAACACTCCACACACACACACACACACAAAAAAAAAAATGTGTGATCTTTGAGGAAGGAAATAGAGAAAATAAAAAAGAAGCTACAGAGGAAGTTTGCAGGATTCATGGATTCATGTTACAAGGAGAAGAGCTGGATTTCTAACCTTCTGGCACCTGATTCTACCCTGTCTCAGGCAAGTTACGTCTGTGTGTGGTCTCCGTACAGACGTGGGTCTGTAAGCAGTGACTGTACTGTTCGAACACAGGTTTTCCTCACAGTCCGGTACCCTACACTGTTCAATGGGTAAGACATGACATATCAGAATGATAAGTCTCACAGCCAGTGACAGATCTCGAATTCACATCCACGTCCTGTCTCCAAACCTACTTTCTGTGACCTCATGTGCTCCCTTGAAGCAGGCCTAAGAATAATCATCACCACAGAGAACACCCTTGCTGCCCGCGTGATAACTAGGGCAGGGAAAGCCAGGCTCACCTTGAGAGGAATGTGGCTCAGCACCAGGCTTGCCAGGGTCACCGGGGGTTACTTTGCTATCTGGCCTTTCCTCCCTGGCCATGATCCCAAATGCTCCAGCCTCTGTCATCATTCTGTGCCACGTGGAGCAGCTCACTGGGCTGAACACCTGAAGCCCCAGCTGCACTGTGGCACTTGCTGTGGGCAACCTAAGGCCTCAGAAGGCATCACTTTCCCCCATCTCTTCCACAGAGGGTCACAGAAGTCTCCACTGTGTCACCTCTTGCTTTTAAGGGAGGTAAGTTTGACTAACTATATAACCGTCTCTGATTGGCCCAAACAATCAGAGGCCAACCACCCAATTTTCTAAAAGGAAACAGAGACATATTCTAGCAACAAAGGGATTTATTCTAGCAATTCTGGCCCTACAAAGACAAGGGAAAACGGCATTCATTTTCACCCCATACCAGAGCACCAGCAATTTGAGTTTTATAATTTTCTTTTATCTTTTCGGAAGAGATACTATTAGTGAATGTAGATAGATACCAAAATAGTTTATATTCAGGAAAATAGTAAATAATGTAATGATATGAACAGAAGTCAAAAAATTTGTGAGAGTTATATAAGCAACAGAGTTCTGTCATACTTCAGGAAACAGCACAGCCTCTTTGACATGCTTTCGGGAAATAATTGAAAATCTTCACATTAAAAAAAAAACTTCCATTTGAATTGGGTGTCAACATACTTTATATACAAACAGAGATATAAAACTTGTGGTATATATGTGTATTAAGAATTGTAATGCAAAAAAAAAAAAAAAAAAGAATAGCGTTACCTTAGATTAGGAAGAGGGAAGTGAAAGGAGGGGAAGGCAGGGGATGTGGGGATAAGTAAGATAGTAGAATGAAACAGACATTGTTACTGTATATATGTGGGTGACTGTATGACCAATGTGATTCTACGATATGTATACTCAGAAAAATGAGAAATTATACCCGATCTATGTATGATACATCAAAGTATATAAGTGCATTCTACCGTCATGTGTAACTAATTAAAAGAAATTTAAAAATAAAACTTAAAAAAACTTCCTGTATTATAATTGTTTGGTATAATTGGAAAAAGTGATCTAAGATCGGAAGCCTTGAACTTTAATCCTGGCTTGCCACCTGTGAGCTGTCTAGCCACAGACAAATCACATTTCTTCCTTAGTTCACACTCACATTCTAGCTATACAGAGGAACAACATTGCTGGAGCTCTATCTTGAGCCTCTCAAGTCTTTTTTACCATTTCTGTGTGTCACCCAGCCTGAGAGGTCGTATCTGTAGCCTTCCTCAGAGGATTGTCCTGAGCTAGCCAAGCTGTTTGGTCTGCTCACCCATTGCCCAGAGCCCTGAGATAACGGCTGACTTGAGCAACCAGTGAGGCAAGCACAGAGCCCAAGCCCATTCCTCCAGACTTCAGGAACCACATGGGAGACATCTCACCAAAGACTTCACTTCTTCTTCTCCTGCTTCTTTCATGCCCTGGAGTGTTTCACAAATGCTTAAGAAAAAGTCACCCCCTCTTCTCAGGCCTGGCTTTCTGGATGTACACAACCTGTCAGCCACTTGCCAGGACATGACTGGAGGTGACCTCATGGGGCACACTGCTCCCCAGCCATCCCCAACCAAAACAGGCACGTCCCCTGAAGCCCTCTTTGCACCACCTGAATCATGGCGAGCTTTTGTTAGAAACGTGGATGTGTTTCCCTCTAACCCGGTTGCACTTTGCTGTCTGTACCCTGAAGCTGGGTTGCTAGTGCCCTGCGTTTCATAACGTCA
Source organism: Marmota flaviventris (assembly GCF_047511675.1). Classification (NCBI taxonomy): domain Eukaryota; kingdom Metazoa; phylum Chordata; class Mammalia; order Rodentia; family Sciuridae; genus Marmota; species Marmota flaviventris. The sequence continues at coordinate 12,061,387 of NC_092508.1, read as the reverse complement.
CTCAGGCAATCCAGCCATCCTCGTTATTGGGGCACTATCAGGGGTCAAAGCCAGTGGTTGATTTGAAGCAGGTGAAGGAATCACAGCTGGACTTGTTGGTACACAACAGTAATCCAAGCAAAGTGGGAGAGTGAGGCAGGATGGCTAATTCAAGGCCAGCCTGGGCAGCTTATCAGGGCCTTTTCTTCAAATAAAAAATACAAAAAATGAAGAAGGAGGAAGAGGAAGAGGGAGAAGAGGAGGAGAAGAAGAGGAGGAGGAGGGAGAGGAAGGGGCTGGGGGATTTTGCTCAGTGGTAGAACACCCCTGGATTCAATCCCCAGTATCACATACATACATACATACATACATACATAAGCATAAATGAAAGGAAAGAAACATCATCCCAGCTTCTTCATCTCCTCATCTCTGCCCCCAGCCTGCCAGGTTTTACCAGTAGATTCCTAGAGAGCTGCTGGCATCCCATTCAACCTAAATTCTCATCGCTGACATTTGGAATCATCTACTAGCTATAGATAGATCAGAACCCTCAATCTAGCCCTTCAAAGTCTCTCTAAAGCTTTCTCATCATCAATTCAAAAAGTTTAATAAAAACATTTCACCTAAAACAAATGATTCTCATAATTATATTATTTATAAAATGATTACCTTTTTTTTTTTTTCTTTTTTTAAAGAGCCTTCTAAAGGAGCTGGGGCTGTAGCTTGCTTCGCATGTATGAGGCACCAGGTTCGATCCTCAGCACCACATAAAAATAAATAAAGACACTGTGTGTTCATCTACAAATAAATAAATTTTTAAAAAGATTTCTAAAAAGAGAAAAAAAAATCTGCTAATAAAAAGTGATGAGCACTTAATTTGACTTCAGATTTTTTACCTAAAGTCGCCATCTAGATGTCTATTTCCCTTTTGATTGCCTTCCTAGAGAATCTTTGAAGCAATAATAGTGGTTAATTTTTATAGTGTTTATTTGATAATCACCAGAAAATGTGCTTTCCTTTCTCAAGAAGAAATTAGACTTTGACTACTCTAGTAGTCAGTCCACTCATGCCCATAGTTGTATTGTCTGGGGATTCCTCATGCAATCTTGGGCCAGGCAGAAAACATCCAGGTCAGTGGAATGAATTCTGGAGGCGGAGCAGCATCATGAAAACACTGACACACACAGAGAAGTGCCGTCCTATTCCCACGCCTGAGCCTCCTTTGGAACAGGCTGCCCCAGGTCGTGGGGACTTGGGTCTCTGAGCACTACTCCAACACATACAATTAGCTTCCTTCTTGAAATCGATAACATCTCATCAGCTCTTTCCTCCCACCCTTCGTTTTGTCTTCCTACCTATAAAATAATTGTACATATCTGTCAAAGTTTATTAACTAAGCAGTGGAATAGAAAATATAATTTTTACTTCTAGCATTCCCACTGACTCCTGAGTGAATAGATGAGACACTTCATCTGTGGGAACCATCACGTTTGATGCTTCATCCTGCCAAAGGAATCTAGTTTTAGGTATCCTGATTGAAGTTTTCCAAGAGAGACATGGTTTCTCTTTTTATCAAGTTTATAATCCCCAAAAGCATCATGAAGGCAGGCAGAAGGAGCATTGTTAAAACACATGGAACACGCTTTGAAAAACTCTTTCATAAAATTTCCTGGTGGTAATTACTTTACAGGTAAAGGGGGAAAAAATGGCAAGAGAAAGATTAAATCAAAATTTAATCCAAGCAATATAGCCAAATAACTTAGAAAGTGGTTCTCAAAACTGTTGAGAGGTTTTCAATACCAGAAGAACAATTTTCCATGTGAACATTGAGGTGCGTTTTTTTTTTAAATATCTAATTTAATTTAAAAAATAAATTTTTTGTGTGTCTAAAATATCTGAAAAGATTAACAGACCTCTGTGAAACTCCTTTTTGAAGTCTATATCAAAACTCTCAATTTCATAGTTTTCTCAAAACACTTTAAGAAATAAAGAAATATTTACCAAGACTACATGACTTCTCTCCTTTTTCCTTATTTCACACTTTCAGTCCCCCTTATAACTCTCTAGTCCTCTGGCTTTCACCTTTTAATCTTCTGTGAGTTCATTCCAAATATTAAACCACCCATATTCTTCCGCACATAACAGGAATAGAAATTAAAAAAAAACAAAAAACAGAAATTAAAAAAAAAAAAACTGGAGCCACACAAAACTTTATATTTCTCCTCTCCCTTTTGATGTGGAGTGCTGAGTCTAATGGCATCTGCAATCCACAGCTAATGCCTTGTCTTCTCCCTGACTTATTTTGGAGACCACATTGATGTGGAATAATCATGGCATTGCTGTGAATGAAAAAGTGTTTGACTTTGGCTTTTAGATGTTCCTAATTCCGTGGCCACTCCTCCAGACACAGGGGTCTCATCTCAGTTGTTCTAAGTTTTGTTCCTGTATTCCTGCATTAGAGTAACACTGTCTGTTGTTACAAAACAAAGAACACAAAGAGAACAATTCAGTGGCTTAGCCTATTAAAAGCTCATTTCTTGTTTTGAACAGATGTTCTATTCACAACTGTCCAATTCAGAAGCTCCCGACCTCTAGGAGTGAGTCAGTGCTGCTCTTTGTGGACATTCTGGACCCAGCATATAGCAGAGAAACACAGAGGGAAGACAGGGCACATCTGTATCTGAGCTCCTAGGTCTGGGAGTGCCTCGCATGATCCCATGCAGAGAACTAGCCACAGGGCCACTCTTGGAAGCAAAGAGGTGGAGGTGAGTCTAGAAGACATCATCTCTGGCTTGGTAGCTGCTTTTGGCAGCAAGCCCACACTGCAGAAGATCTTCCTGGTTTTTGGAGGACTACCAGCAGTCTTTCAATTTGCCCATTTGTGATAAGCATAGAGTTTCTTACCCTGCCCTGATTGGGAATCACTGATATGCACTAAGTGTGTATGTATTAGCTATTTGCTGATGTGAAAAATTTTTTTTTCCAGATGTAATGACAATGCTTTGTGTCTCACATTTTCTTTGGATCAGGAATACTGGCCTGGCCCAATGGATGTCTATGGTTCAAGGTCTTTCAGTGGTACCACCAGGAGCTGCTTTGAGCATCCGCTTCCAAGTTTACTCTCCTGGTTATCTGTAGGCCTTTCTTTCTTACTGGCAGTTGGCAGGTGGTAGATACAGGCTATGTGGACCTCTCCAATAGGCAGTTCACGACTTGTCAGCTGGCTTTCATTGCAACAAGTCAGTGGGAGAGGAAGAGAGGAGGAAGAGCTCAAGATAGAGAGGTGAGCCTTCTCTAGTCTCATCTTGGTGGTTTTACTGTTGGTCATGCATTTCATTCATTTGGAAAACACTGACAGTCCACCCTATGCTAAAAAGAGAATAAATGGACAAGGGTGAGTAGCAAGAAGTGAAGGTCTTCAGGGGCCATCTCCAAGACTGACTGTCTACACCCATGTGAACAGAGGAGAAAAGGTACAGCCAGGCTATGTATTTGTAGTCTATAGCCCTTAAAAATGCACAAATAAGCCACACACGGTGGCACATAGCTGTAATCTCAGCAGTCAGGAGGCTGAGGCAGGAAGATGCCCTGAGCCCAGGAGTTTGAGGTCAATCTGGGCAACATAGCAAGACCCTGTCTAAAAAATATATATTTTTAAATATTCAAGCAAATATCTCTGTGATTGGTTTTGGTAACAGGACAATAAGAAAGTGACTATATGTCTAACTTCTGTTCCAATACAGAGCAAGAAAGAGAGAACACCTGGGAGGAAGTAGTGGGTGACCAGGAACTTGTTACTGAGAGTGGTTTCCTTTTTGCTCTCTGGAGTATCACTGTTTCACAGGTTTACTTAATAAAGATAATTAATTTATTGTGAATTACTTCTTGCTATTGTTTTCATTTTACTTACCTAAATATGAACAATGAAATTTCAAAATGCACTAAATGGTCTCCAACATGAGTAAGTATAAAACCTTTATATTCAACATTAATAACTCCATTGAAAACTGTGTTCTACCAACAACTGGTTTATACAAATTCTCTCAATTGCATATGCAGATATTAACAATTGAATTTGAAACACCATATTACTTCCAAGGTCTCTTTATTTCTCAATTTAAAAAAAAAGTTCTATTGTGCCATTTTAACCATTTTTAAGCATACCGTTCTGTGACATCAAACACATCACCTGCTGTGTGATGGTCCCCACCAGCCCTCTCCAGAACTTCATCAGCTTCCCCAGCTGAAACTCTCCCGCCTTTGCTAATTTTATATCAAGCTTCTAAATACTTAGCTGTCAGTTTCTACTCCCACTTTTTTGCCTTCCTATCTAAAAAAGCAGCCATTCTTCTTCAGAACTAACCCAGAAATTAGATCCAGTTTTATTCAGGGAACTCAAATGGCCACAATTTTCATTCAATTAATTATATTTAAGAAGTTAAGGTGGCTTTGCTCCTTTCTCTGTCACACCTCCTCAAACCTACCACTGGGTTTATTTCAATGATATTTGAAGATTTAAGTTACCCTAGCTTGTGGGATCTTATTAAGCTCCTCAGAATGATAACTAGAGCTTAAATGTTTAGCTGAGCCACTCTGTATTATCAACCCCCATTTTCATCCTGATTTCAGTAAAGGAACCCTTATTTTATTCTTGGTGGCCACATATCAGGGTTCTAGCATCAAGGCATTCTCTTTTGGAATTAACACAATGTTGCTTTGGCTCTCAGGACCCGTTCCCCACCTGTCCTTTTGGGATCCTGCAGGAGCTACAGACCTGTGCTTTGAGCCATGGCTTTGGGACTTTATCTCTGCTCCTGCCTTCCAGAGCTCTCCCTTACCTTGCTCTGCTTGTGGTTGGATCTTTCATGATCAGCTTTCTTGCTCAAAGGGAACCTACTTATCTCTGGGTCCTCACCATCTTCTGTTGTCTATCCTGCTGCAGCCCAACCTTACATTCTGTTACTTCCCATCTTTTACATTCTTCTGGGCAAGTGAAACAATTTTGTATCCACATCACTCAAGGTGGAATGTCCCTAGGAGGAAAAGTATGAAAACAACCACTCATCAGGTCCCCAAAGCAGATGGTTTTGCCCAATTTTGACGCATGTGTCTAAATTCTGATTCTGTATATCCAACAGAGACATTAGAAAATCTGTTCAAAATCTGTCCTCCTTTTTCTAGAGTAATAGGGTGTACATGTGTGCACAGCTGCTCAGGTATAACACATTCTCCTACTTTTTGGTAGCTAGATGTGGCCTTGCCACTAAGTACTCATCAACAGAGTAAGAGAAAAAGTGAAATTTGCAACTCTACTACCCAGGCTTAGAAAATACTTGTTCTGGGGGTACTTCTTCATTTTCTTTCTGTTATCCAAATCAGAATTAAAAGGCTCCCTTGGAAGCTACTTGCTCAAGTGACAGAGTATCTTTGGGTCTCTTATTACATCCAAACTTCACTCCAATGAATATAGCATAAATAATAGAAATCTTACATTTGACCGTTTAAAAAAGAGCAGATCCATTTTTTTTCTGTAGATTAAAATTTGTGATTAAAGCCCAAATGTATTCAAATAGGCAAACACTGAAGTACTAGATATGCTATCAATAAGTCAAACTTCTGCCTTGCTTCTTGCCTCTCTTTGTTATTTTTTCCTCAAAAGGGGATAGAGGGGAGACCTTGATGACATCTATTCTTCCTCAGCCAGGCAAATAATGAGTTGCAGTCAATTTGGTTTTCTAGCTATAATACTAATTGATTATCTCTCAATTGGCAAGATTGATTATATGCTGACATGAGATCCAAATAATTTGGTAAAGGAGTCTGACCACATTACAGTCTGCTGAGGACAGACATTTATATATCTAACATTCACAGCAGTTGCTTAATTTTCTTTGGGCATCAGACACTGGATGAAACTGAAGAAGCAAAAATAAAAGGAAGCAAATGTCTTATCATCTGATGCAATGAACAATGGAAAGGTTTAATGACTTTTTTAAAAAAATGATGTTCATAGAAAAAAATATGAGGAGTTTCTCTATTAATGGTTCCCAAACTGGTGAGGGCTCAGGTTAACCTATGAATTTGACAAAAACTTTGGGCTTTTTTCTTGGGCAAATCCATAACCTAATTAATTTCATATATAATATAAGATGGCTCACAAACACCCACCAGCCCAGGTACATGGGTCATGGAATAAGAACACACATTTATAGGGAAAAGTCAAAGGATAAAACGCCTGTTATAGTTTGGATGTGAGGTGTCCCTGAAAAGTTCATGTGTAAGACAATGCAAGATGGTTCAGCAAAGAACCTTCTCTGAAGGTTTACAAGAGTCTTAATCCAATCCATGAATTAATTACCTGATGGGATTAATTGAGTGGTAATTGAATCAGGTAGAATGTGGCTGGAGAGGGTGGGGTATTGGGGGCACGGCTTTGGGGTATATATTTGTATCTAGTTAGTAGATTCTCTCTCTCTCTCTCTCTCTCTCTCTCTCTCATCATCATCACATGAGCTGCTTCCCTCTGCCACACTCCTCTGCCATGATGTTCAGCCTCACCTTGAGCCCTGAGGAGTGGAGTCTGCTATCTATGGATTGAGATCTCTGAAGCCATAGCCCTAAATAAATTTTTTTCTCCCCTAAAGTTTTGTTCTTGTCAGGTCTTTAAGTCACAGCAGCAAAAAAAAAAAAAAAAGTTGACTAAAACAATGACTTTTATTTCATCCAATCACAACAAAATCAAAACTGCATTTATTATATATTTACCAGCAAACCCTAGATCCAGTGCTGAGAGACCCCCTAAAAAATACATAAGTCCTTGTTGTTATAGGTGTCAGTTGTTGAGTAGTTCTTCCAGTGGAGAGACTAGACCTGACAATCAAAACTTAAAATGGAATGTGATGCAGTGGCCACATGAGCAACATGCAGGGAAACAGATGAGGATAAAATCTCCAAGGGAGGGAAAGGGAGCAAGGCTTCATGTTGTAGCGGTAATGCTAGAGAGATATCTGAATAAACTGAGTGGCCAGTGCTGCAAAGGCAGTACAGTCAGCTCTGAATACATCAGTTCTTCATTCACAGAGTCAACCAACTGTGTGTTGAAAAATTTGAAAGTAGCAATTGCTTCTGTACTAAACATGTGTAGATTTTTTTTCTTGTTGTTTTGTAAACAATACAATGTAACAACTGTTTACATGGTGTTCAGATCATATTGGGTATTACAAGCAATCTGGAGGTACTTTAAAATATACCCAGGGATTTACACAGGTTATGTAGCAAATGTTACACCATTTTATATAAGGAACTTGAGCATCTGTGGATTTTGGTATCCCCAGGGGTTTCTGGAACCAAATCTCATGCATACTGAGGGATGACTATACTTCCAAATCAACATTCATCCATATTAATAACAATAATATTTGTGGAACAATTACATGCTCCAGATACTATTTTATTATATGCTCAGTCCTCACACAGTCCACAGCCATGAAATACACTATACTATCATCCCTCTGATTGATAGGCTCATTTCAAGTGGCTTGTTCTCATCACCCAACTAATGGGAGGGAACATATCCAATCAGGAGTCAATCACTCTCTTGGCCATCACCAGTGCCACCTATGAAACCATCATATTGTCTGGGTCTATACTGCTGTGGAAGAAAGTGAGGCATTTTTAATTGTGTGCCAAGCAATCAGACAAAATCAAATAAGAAATTTCAATGCACAATAATGTAGTGACAGATTTATTAATTCCAAAATTTTGTAGGCAAGGAACATGGAGTCTACATCAGTGAATCAAAGCCACACAGTCACAAGGAGGAAGGTCAGTGTATAAACACCAGCCTGTTATTCCCCTGGACTAGCATTTAGAACCTCTAGACTAGTGCAAGAATGAAAATTCAGACTCACGTTAGTGTTTTGCAATCCAAACCTACACAATCAATTGATCAATCCAAGACAACATCAAATCACTCATTCCTATTCACCCCCAGAAAATAGAAATGGAATAGGAAGTAAGGAAGAGATATAATATGAAGTAAAGTTCAATTTAGCTCATAATATTAAAAAAATGTATATTGAATATTAGATGAATTAAAGCAAGGAGCTATGAATTTTAAGTTCAAAAAATCAGTTTCCAGTACCTGCTAATAAGGTTAAATATTAAAATTTAGGAACAAATGTTTTCTGTATAAAATAACAGTAAGTCTGTATATGGTTTCTATACTATACATGTCTAAAATTTGGGGAATATTGTCAAGTTTGGTAAAAATGATGATATTGCTAAATAAGGAAACAATAACAGAGCATAAACTACAGGAGACACATTCTTTGTTCTTCTAAATTTGCACTTTTATACCTGCTGAAAAATCTCTTTTAAAACTATGTCACTGCATAGTTTTAGAAATTATGATGGAAATCATATAGATTTCTGTTTATCGAACCAATTATCTCAAGACAGATACTTTTAGATTTGCAATCATTTAACTCACAGTTTGGGTTTCAGACCAAACACTCTATGCCCACACTGTTAAATGTAGATTAACACGTGTGATAAAGAAACTAATATCAGTTGATCCTGTCATCTAGCACTGTCAGATCGTCATCGTTCTGGTGCACGTAGAGCTACTTCAGAAGCCCACAGCACGCTGCTTCCTTGACTCAGGTTCCTTGTTATTACCACATGAACATCTCTCTGGTATATTTTTAGTAAAACGTGTTATCCTAGACTGATCATATGTTCACAGATTGCAAGGAGTACTTGCTATTGGGCAAAATCCCGTCTGGTACCTGGTCCTCATGCAGAGTAAACTGCAATGTGGAGACAGATGGTATGGCCAAGTGGGAGAGAGACTGCAAAATTGGGAGAGCTTTGCTCTAACTGGGGGTGAAGGAGGAATGCACAAGTCCACCACAGCATGAAAATAAGATATATATATATATATATATATGAATGTCAGTTTGAAGGTCACTCCTTGGGATTTTGCCAACATCTCCGAATGGAGGGAGCATGTAAACATTCCAAAGAAGATGGTAACTCCAGGTTGTCCACCTGGGGAGGGGAGCCTTACTGTTCAAACTGCCAGGGCTTAATACAGGAAGCTTTGCATGAGATAATTTGACAAATGGCCTCTCAAGGACACATTCCGACTTCTGCATTAGAGAATAAAAAGAAGTCGAGTATTCACTGAAAGTCATTTGTCAGATGAGACTTCACTGGTGTTTATTCTGTGTGTTGGGCAAGATTTTCACATTTTCTTCCACTTATTAAAATTACAATCTAATTGTATTTTTTCCTTTGAATTAGAAAAATGAAACCTGTTTTCTCCCCTCAGTCCTAAGGTCTCACTGTGTTTCCATACTTCCCAGGGGGCGAGAAGAGGTGAGCTAAATTAAAATCTGTTTACTTTTCCCATGTGAACTGCTATTCCTGGGCTTTTCCCCAGAATATTTACTTATTTTCATAGCTGTAATGTACATGCTTATGCTTATAAAACAGGCATGTTAATTGGATTTTTAAAACACGAAAACATCTGACATAAACCAGCCCAGTTCCAAGAAGACTCTTATATATTTAATCATACTCTTCATATGCCAAGGTCAGTACTTTTGACTAAATTTGGGTCTTCTGAACAAGGTACTTTGTGAATAGCTGCAAAATGAATCGAGAATGAGAAAGAAATGTTTCCTTTGGTTATAGGTCAATATAAGTGAATTACTGCTGAAACAATTTAATTAAATGTTGTTTCTTAAACTTTCCAATGGTGTATACTACATTATTCTTGGCAATGGAAGACTGCTAAAATTTCAGTTTTTGCCAGTGGACTGATGCTTCTAGAACAGGCATGGCATACTGGAAGCCGCTCCAGGGGCTATGAAAGCACTTCATTCTTAACATCGGAGTAGCTATAGCAGATGCTGGTTCTACCCACATCTTCATCTCTGAACTTACAAAGAGCTAATCATATATGTAGTAGGCATCAAATAAACATTTGACTTTTGCAACAGGTCTTAGGCATAGCATAGTAAAACTGCATGCACCTCAGATATCTATATCTCCAGGATATATAAAGAACTCAAGTGGGTTACGATGGTGCATGCCCATAATCCCAGCAGCTTGGCAGGCTGAGGCAGGAGGATCATGAGTTCAAAGCCAGCCTCAGCAAAAGTAAGGCACTAAGCAACTCATTGACATCCTGTCTCTTATAAAATACAAAATAGGACCGAGAATGTGGCTCAGTGGTTGAGTACTCCTGAGTTCAATTCCTAAGTACTCCCCCCCCAAAAAAAGAACTCAAAAAGCTTAACACCAAAAAAGCAAATAACCCAAACAATAAATGGGCTAAGGAACTCAAGAGACACTTCACAGAAGAAGAAATATGAATGGTTAATAAATATATGAATAAATGTTCAACATCTCTAACAATTAGACAAACGAAAATCAAAACTACTCTAAGTTGCATCTCACAGAATGGAGATATCAATAATATAAGCAGCAATAAATATTGGCAAGGATGTGGGGAAAAGGTACCCTGGTACATTGGGACTGCAAATTGGTGCAACCATTATGAAAATCAGTATGGAGTTTCCTCAGAAAACTTGGAATGGAACCATTTGACCCAGCTATCCCACTCCTCAGTTTATACCAAAAGGATTTAAAATCAGCATACTACAGTGACATAGTCACATCAATGTTTATAGCAGCTCAACTCAAAATAGCTAAACTATGAAAGCAACCTGGGTGTCCTTCAACAGATGAATGGATAAAGAAAATGTGATATTTATACACACAATGTAATATTACTCAGCCTTAAAGAATAATTAAATTATAGCATTTACTGGTAAATTGATGGATCTGGAAAATATCATGCTAAACAAAATAAGCCAGTCCCCAAAACCAAAAAACAGAATGTTTTCTCTGTTATGCTAATGCTATCTCAAAATAAGGGCTGGGGAGCTAGGGAAGAATAGAGTTACTTTAGATTAGGTAGAGGGGAATAAAGGGAGGGGAGGGGACATGGGGGGTAGGAAGGATAGTAGAATGAATCAGACATTATTACCCTATGTACACCACTGGTGTGATTCTACATCGTGTACAACCAGAAGAACCATGAGAATAATATACTCCATTTTTGTATGATGAATCAAAGTTCATTCTACTGTCATGTACAACTAATTAAAATAATTTTTTAAAAGATGAAACATATTTGTAAGTATAGGGCATTGTTCCCTTCTGCTCTTACCAGCAGATATAGGTTATCAGGGACCATGAGAAACTGTTAACTCTCTGTTATTTGTATGATTGTCCTAGGTAGTTGAATACTCTGGTTATATGAAAATTATCCAAAGATGCAAGATTGAATAATAGAAAGAGCCCATACAAAAAAAGCTAAATTTTGCATGCCCAACTCTACTTTCTTTTGATCTAGACCTGTAGTGCTAGATCTTCTTGTTTATAGTATAACCTGATTCCTTTATTAATAAGGAATGATTATTCCATTTTCAAAGATCTTTCCAAGGATGTATGTTTGCAATGGGCTAAATGCTTGTGTTTTCTTCAAATTTATGTTGAAACCTTAAACCTGCTGTGATGATATTTGGAAGTTGGGCTGTTGGGAGGTAAGGAGGTCATGAGAACGGAGTTCTGATGAACAGGATTAGTGCCCACATGAATAGGACCAGAAGCCAGAGAGTTAGCTAATGTTTTCCTCAGTGTGTGGATACAATATGGAGACAGCCATTTGCAACTTACTCAGAAAGGGACCCTCACCAGAACTTTACCTTGCTTGCACCCTGATGTTGGGCTTCTAGCTTCCAGAGCTATAAGATCTCTAACTCAAATCATGTAAAAACATTAACTCAAGATGGATCCTAGGGGCTGGGGATATAGCTCAGTTGGTACATGTACAAGGTCCCAGCCAGCACCTCATTCCCCCCCAAAAAGCAAACAAAGTTGGATCCTAGAGCTAAACAGAAGAGTTAAAACTAAGTAGGTTTTAAAAGAAAACTTAGTATATTTTTCTCACTTCAGAAGAGGAAAATTTTCTTTTAAAAGACAGCAATATTCATGAAAGAAAACATTTATAAATTGTACTTCATAAAAATTAATAACTGACTCTTCCAAAGATGTCTTTGAGCAAGTGAATAGGCAAGCTGTAGACTGTGAGGAAATCTTAGCAATCCAGATACATAACTTAGGGCTAGCAACCAAAATATATTTTAAAAATTACAACAAACAAAAACTCTTACAAGATAGTCATTAATAATAATAATAATAACCCAAGAGAAAAATGGGGAAAAGAAATTTGAACATATATAACTCAAGGAATATAATGATTTTCACTGTATCTCTTATTTACTATATTTGGTAAATAAAAAAGTTACTTGTTTTACTTCTATATCTAGAATTCTTGATACTTACAGAATGGTCTCAACAGATTTTAAAGTTTAATTATTAGAATTTTCTAAGTGCTTTAAAATTATGTATAACTATTGCATTATATAATACATACAAGTATTGGGCTGGGGATGTGGCTCAAGCGGTAGCGCGCTCGCCTGGCATGCGTGCGGCCCGGGTTCGATCCTCAGCACCACATACAAACAAAGATGTTGTGTCGGCTGAAAACTAAAAAAAAATAAATAAATATTAAAAAAATTCTCTCTCTCTCTCTTAAAAAAAATACATACAAGCATATACATAGATAAACACACACACACAAACATATATGTTCTCATTTGTTTAGGTCTTTAAATATGTCATACTAAATATTTTGTTTTCTTTGGTTTGGTTCTTACAGGCCCACTTAAACAAAAAATACTTTTCGTAAGTATATTTTTAGAGGTTCTTTTATCAGTGGAATTAATTTCTATCATATTTTCAAACTGGTTATTTCTGGAAAAAGATTTATATTTTTAAATAATAATTAGTTTAGAATACTGAATAGATTTTGTTCAATAATTCCAGATTTTAGGTGGGTTTTGGTATATTCATTTGTTTTCTCTACATAGAACATCATATTATAAATAAATATGATATTATAATGTTGTTGCTATTGTTTCTGTGATTCAAATTACATATATATTTAATATATTTTAACAAATTATCTGGAACTTGAGAAATAATATTAAATAGTAATGTTTGCACTGATATCCTTTTATCTTTTGAAATAATAGTAATAGTGATTGTTAATTATAAAATTGTTAATTATAAAATAGTCAATTATAAAATTGATTATTGTTTTAATTTATTCAATCTAAGTAGCCTTTTAATATGATATGATCCATTTAAATTTGGTGTGCTTGCTTGTATTGAAACTATCCTCACCATTTTATATGTATTTTCTGTTTATTGTATCTTATTTCCTATTTCCTAGCACCTATGTAATTAAGTCATATTCCCTCTATTTCTTCCCAAAATTTTATTGTTATTATTCAATGTTCCTCTAAATTTTAAATAGACAACTAACTCATATTATTCCAATAAAATTTAAATGTATTCAGTATTTCTCTTTTTTTCAAATATTTTGTAAGCTGTTCCTTTTAACCACTCCAAAAAAAAGAACCCTTTCTGTATTATTATTGTCTGGAATGCTAATGGTGAAATTAGTTTAAATGAATTATTTAACATCTTATGTTACTTATGCAAACTTTGTTGATGAGTTTGCTACATCTGATTATAAGTTTTGTTTAGGTAATAAATGTTTTCTCTGTAATAACTTCATTATTATTGTATACCCAATGATGTACAGTTGAGTCTGATGTGAAGTTTCAACTTACATGTACTTGTACCTGTCTACATTTAGGCTATTTTAGTCCAAGGACTTATGTTCTCTTTATTTTGAGGGAATATCTGCCAGTATTTACCTTCTGTTGCTTCTTCTAGAATCTTCTGATAAAATCACTTGTAAACTTTTTTTGGAATTTCTCATTTTATTTCTATGTCTTTGAACTGATTTTTAAATGTTTTGTATCTTTATTTTAATGATTATAAGTTGGATGATTTCTTAGGATATTTGTGTTGTTACAACTGGGGAGGGGATGCTACTGTCATCTAGTAGGTTAAGAACCTAAATATCCTGCAACATACACCCCTCCAGGCAAGAATTATTTGGCCCCAACAACAAAAGTGTTGATGAGAAACTGCTTCATTTCTGTGCTCCACTGGTTGGTGAATCCTTCATTACTATTTTGTAGTTCACTAATCTCTTACCAACTGCCTTCTCTAAAGAGTATCCCATTCACTGAAATTTTATTATAAATTAAGATATATTTTTGTTAATTTCCAGACTTTCTAATTTTAATGTCTCTGGGTTGTCCCATAACCATGTTTGCTTTATAATTTCTTGTTCTTTTACTGCATGCTATTAAACTCTTTATTTATTACAGGATTTAAAGTATACATATTTTAAAGTTTTTTTTCACATATCCTACTTTATTTATTTTCCTTTGTTTAGAGGGAATTCATCTCCCAATTATTGGTTATCTTTATTAACATTGATTTGCTTTCTGTCTTTTAATATTTTAGATTATAGACTGATATTGAATGGAAACTTTAGTCCCCTGTCCCTTTCTCCAACACACCCCACCTTTCCATTTGTCTCCTGAAACAATTTAAAATAGATGGATAATGAAACTTCATAATGGTCTGGAGTAGGACGGAGTTCTAGGGCTGGATCTTATACTGACTCTGAACCTTCCTCACCGTGATACTGAGGTGAGGAAGGCAGGTTACCAGGGCAGCTTACCAGGAGTCACCAGTGTCAGGTGATGATGTCTGTTTCTTCCACTCCTCTGGTAAATAATTATAACCATGGCAGAACCCCAGGCTGAAGTTAGGCTTCACTTGTTTTTCAACCTCTTCTTAAGAAGAAGGGGTTCCTTAGCTCTCAGTTTTAAATAATGTACAACATTTATCTTGATTATTCCACACAAATCATTTCAGAATCCTAGTAAAATCCTGAAATGTTAGGATTAGTTTTCATGTTTTCCTTACACAAAAATATTTAACTCCTATTGTGCCTAATATTCATAGTCATTTCTTATTTTTATATTTTAGCATCATCCTATGTGTTTGGAGTCTTATTTAAAGTTGTTTACTATGTACATGTATGTACATGAGACTCTAAAACACTTGAAATTTTAATATCCAAACTAGAAATTTCATGGCCTCTGGCTTATATAAGTAAATTAATAATCAAGCATTTTTATGTTCCATTTAAAAATTTTGTTTTTAATAACAAATGTGAGTGAAATTGTATCAAAACTCTTCTGCTTTTAATAGATACTCCTATTTCATAATACTATGCTTACTATTTTTTTTAAAAAAAATTCATTATTGGTACCAATTTGATACAAATTTTGTTTTTGAAGATTTTTTTATGTATGCTGGCTTCCCTGAAATATTTTTTTCAAATTGCTGAATTTTTTATTTTGTGTCTGTAAATACTAATTATTTGAAAGCTTAGTGAATAAGCCAATTATTAAATCTGATCCAGAGCTATACAAAGGATTGTTTCTAAGAAAATATCTCAATATCTTTGTTTATTCTGGGATTCTTGGACCACAATAATCTTCAGTAAGGTACTTATTCAAACATATTTCTTCTATCTTATAGTATCTTTTATTCATTTATTTCTCCTTTTTTAATCTCAACATTTCCTCCAAAACTATTTCTATAGTAAACATTCTGAAGTCTTTTATGCTCTCGAAGCACACAAGTTTAAGTGGTAGTTTGGCTAGAAATTGAAATGTAGGGTGAAATTTATTTTTCTTCAAAATTTAAAAATATTTCTGTGCTCCATCTTACATCTAGAATTGATGTTGAAATATGTAGCATCCCTCTGATCCTGATGTTTTGGTAAGTGATCAATTCTTCCTCTGCAAACATTTCCAGAATAATTCCTTACCCTTTGATGTTTCAAAATATTATTTAATATGTTTAGATGTAAATTTATTATTCTCTCCCATTTGATCTTCTATAAGCCTTTTCAATATAAGGTATGTAATATTTCTAAAATCTTAAAACTATATTTTCATGATTTCTAAAAATAATTTTATCTTCTTTACTTTTTCTTTCTCTTCTAAGACTCCTATTACTGTATATTGGTACTGGTTTTATCTAGCTCTTAGCCTGGCTTATTTATTTCATTTTTCTTCACCAATTTCTGTCCCTCAGTATTATTTTCCAGATTGCTATTGCCCAACATTTTCTTTCGTTCTATACACCCCTTTTTTCTATTGTGTTGAGTTTATTACTTTAAGAGTTACATTTTTATTCTTAATACAGTCAGACAGGGGGAATATATGCAAATAAATATATACACATTTATATGTACTCATCATTTTATATATATTTGTTATATTTCTTGGTTCACCTGTTCCAATAATTCTGCTTCATAATATAGATATTCAAATACATGTCTTTCCATGAAATGGTAATACTCTACAGGCTTCTGTTCATTTTGGTATGTAAATAACAGCTACTCTTCTGAAGATATGCATTAGGGTAGGTTCCCAGCTAGGGCTTTGTCTGTCCACAGTACTTGTATTAATAAAGAAGGGAGGAAGGGGTTCCAAGGCAGAGAGACCCAGGCTTCCCAGAATTATGCCAATCACTACACAAGTCTTCTAGTTGGAGATTCACATTTAAACTACTTTTATTTATTTATTTATTCTAATTAGTGATACATAACAGCAGAATGCATTTTGACCCATTGTACACAGCTTCTCATTTCTCTGGCTGTATACAATGCAGAGTCACACGGGTCACGCAATCATACATGTATATAGTAAACAACTTTAAATAAGCACTTTGGGGATAGTACTTCTATTTAGTTCATAAATACAGCCAGGAGAAGTTGAATGACTTAGTGGATGGAGGAAGGAAATGCCCAAGGGCAGCAGCTGCTTGGATCCATCACCAACTGCAAAGCTACTGGTCAACAGCAGTAGTGACCTAGCCGTCCTCATACTTTTCCTGGCAAAGGAGCAGTCAGTGATCATGCTGAAAGTGATACCTGGAAACACAAATCTCAATGCTGTCCCCTGACCCATTCACCTTGAGCTGCCTCCTGCTGCCCTTGTCTGGACACACACACACACACACACACACACACACACACACAGCCCTTCCTGCACAGTTACTGCTCCTTCGTAGTCTGCATTCTCAACTTGCTATTTTCTAAATGTTTTGTTTTTTCATCTTATCTATGTTTTCCATGAGCTTCTGTGGTGTCTCTAGAATTATTCAGAAGAACACAACCAGCAGCTTATGCAAGTCCACCATTATAACAGGCACTGGAAACTTCCACTATAGCCGTCTGTATCTGTTATTTAGCTCACATTTTCTTTTTAACATCTAACTTGTTTAAATTAAAATTT
Organism: Marmota flaviventris; assembly: GCF_047511675.1. Lineage (NCBI taxonomy): Eukaryota > Metazoa > Chordata > Mammalia > Rodentia > Sciuridae > Marmota > Marmota flaviventris. The sequence goes on along the minus strand of NC_092508.1, from coordinate 12,044,030 downwards.
ATGACATTTGCAAAAATTTTCAGAAATAAATAATTTTAGGATTTATTACACAGAAATTTTCTTTTAAAAATATGATTACTTTCATTTTTATCCTTCTTCTCTCATTTCCTTTTCATTATTAAGACTTTTCTTTTGGGGAATTCTTAGCTTGTAGCCTTAGTTCGCATATTTTTTATTTTCTGTAAGACTAATTTAATTAATATAAAATTTAACACTATGAATTTTCCTCTGAATACTTCTTTGGGAAAAATTGCTGTGTTTTAATATGTGCTATTTCTTTTATCAAAAACAACTTTTTACTTTCATTGTTGATTTTCTCCATTCCTTAAAAAATAATAAAATATTTTGCTAACCAAAAAAACATGAACTGATGACTGGGTAGTAGCTCTTACATAAAAATTCAGAAGCTATCAATACTTGAAGCATAACTAGCAAAATTAAATCACCTCTACAGACTTGAAAATCCCTGAGTAAATTTTATAAATAATTGATTTTCTTCCTAAACCACTTCCTGTTTTAGTATAATAGGCAGCTTTTCTCAAGAAATCTGTGTTGCATTCAGACAAGCAAGGCTGTATGTAACCCTTCCCCTTCAGTAGCAACATGTCAATAATTTCATATAATTAATTGCCTATTGATCCAGAAATATTTGCTATACACCTGAATGCTCTCATTGCACCAAGCAATTTTTTGGAACTTTTAAAATGTGAAATTTAGAAGTAAACTCAAGCAAATGTATTGTAGATTGTTTGGAGAAGAAAATCCTAGTATCAAACCTTTTGCCAATGAAGTGTATAACATTTTCTTTGACAGAAGCAAAGTGATATATAGGATGTCACAGCTAAGCTGTAAAAATACTGGGACCTTTCATCAGTCTCAATTATTAGAAGTAATAGCCCCAGGCTAAAACTACTTGGGAATCCCTGAAGATATTTAACACAGAAAAACTATAGAATCAAATGCAAAGTACATGGCCAAACTGTGCTGTGACAGGGTCGTCTAGTGGTCCATTCATCATTTGTTTTCCTGCTTACACTCGGGCTGACATCTACCTATTAAGTCTTTCCCTGGGTCATCTCACACTGCTGAAGAGGCAAAGTAGAAATCCCACCAGGAGGCCTGCACTTCCAGAGGGAAAGGAGGTGTTTGATTTGTTCTCAGTTTTGGTGCATCTTATTAGGCAAAAAGAAAACCATAGGTACTGATAGGTCCCTTACTGCTGTTTGGAAAGGCACATCCAGTGTGGCTGAGTGCCCCTGCATTCAGGAAAAAAAAAAAAAAATCTGAGAAAAATGAAGGGCTGCTCTGTGAAATGGTAATATTTTTCAGGAGTTAGGGACCACACCCAGCTTTTGAGGGAAGCCAGGCCAAAAGGAACACTGTAAAGAGTCTGTGACAATCTATCAGGGGAGAAAGAAGGGATGGGTGAAATCCAGAGAGGGGGAAAATCAAGGAAAGGACAAAGCTTCCATTGAGTGCATTGGGCACAATTTCCTCAATACAGCAGCTAGCAATATTTCCCTGAAACAGGGAGTGGCCATATGCAAATCGATTGCTTTTCTTCAGGGATGGAATTCAGAAATCTTTATTTTGCCTTTTCTCCAAAATTTACACTTTATTTAACTGAGAACCTAGGAAAGAAACCACAACACTTCTGTCAACCACAGAGAACACATGTGTGATATCACATATCACAAATCAGTTGTAGCGGACATTATGAAATAATATTTATACCCACCACAACTTCAAAGATATAATATTTCTGGGTCTGCTACTAGCTCTTTTCATTATCAAAGAAGTGCATACATTTTTATATTCCTTTTTAATTATTTGATAACTACATTTCAGAATAACTGATTTTTTAAAAAATCCTTTGTATTTTAGTTTATGTATTTTAAAACTTTAAACAATTTTTTTTTATTTATATGTGACAGCAGAATGTATTACAATTCTTATTACACATATAGAGCAAAATTTTTCATGTCTGACTGGTGCAAGAATTAAAATCAGGAATCAATAAATGGGATGGACTCAAACTAAAAAGTTTCTTCTCAGCAAAAGAAACAATCTGTGAGGTGAACAGAGAGCCTACATCTTGGGAGCAAATCTTTACCCCTCACACATCAAATAGAGCACTAATCTCTAGGGTATATGAAGAGCTTAAAAAGCTAAACACCAAAAAAACAAATAACCCAATCAATAAATGGGCCAAGGACCTGAAGTGACACTTTTCAGAAGAATATATACGATCAGTTAAAGAAATGCAAATTAAAACTTCTCTAAGATTTCATCTCACTCCAGTCAGAATGGCAGCTATTATAAAAACATTTTTTAAGCTCATAGAAACCAGAAAAAAAAAATGGAAGAAATACAGAAATCTAGAGGCTATATACATATACCTTCACATGTATATTCACACACACTTCTGGTCATTATATAGACAACAACAGTAACAAAAAGCTCAGGAAAGTTTGCATGGATTCAGCAATTGTCATATGCAGGGACTTTAAAGGCACTTTAAAGAGCACTTTAAAGGAGCCAATTTATTCAGTCCTTACAACAGTCCTTATATCTGGTCTTATTTTCCCCATTTTGTAGATGAGAATTTTAAGGCTTAAAGAGGCCACTTAACTTTTACAGGGGCACCAAGCAAATAAATTGCTCGGAGAGGTTTTGAGCCTATATCTACCTGTCCCAAAAGCCCTAGCCATGATGGCTCTTAAATGTGCTCGGGATCTGCTAGGACATTTTCACTGTTCCATGATGAAATGAGCCAAAATGTCTTAAACCCTTGCCTGATGGTTTAACTGCCTCTTTTGGGATGGACTGTTCTTTGAAATCATGCCTTTCCAAGTGCAGGGGGTGTTAAAATGATTCTTTAACAAAACCATTGCTTAATTCCTTTTTACTTGTTTCCCTTATTTGACAAAATAAAAAGTTGGCAGCCTTGGGGTGGGGGGGATATTTGTTTATTTTTTAAAATCTGAGGAATCCTTTAGGTCTCACTATCTGCATGCATAGAGCATTGTGGGTCTCTGTGGGTGATCTTAGTACACAGGCATAGGCACATTCAGGTCATTGTGAAGAACCCAGTCAGGTCCAGGTGTTCTGGGTCTAGATGCAACAATGTCATCTAAAAGCAATTACTTTTCAAATAAAGTTTGTAAGATATGATTTTTTTAATATGCCAAATATTATTATGACATTAAGTTTTTAAGTAGATCTAAATATGTAACTTATTCAAGGATATAGACTTAGTATAGATCCAAGACTTCCTCTCTGGCCAGTCTTAGGTCTTAGGAATCTGGGCTTAGAGAAAAAAAGTTCAGAGCCAGGTTTTACTTCTTTCATATAATCTCTGAGTTCCTTGGAGTCCCCCAACTCCATCATTAATATTCCAGGTGTCTTACAACTGGACCAATCATGAGACCCCATAAGAAGAATATGTGAAGGTGGACAGTCACAAGCGTATAGTGGAAGGTGGTGGCCTTTGTGGTCGCAGGATAGTCCCATGTGTCCCATGGAAACTTCCCATCGCCCAGGTGGATACTCAGAAGACAAGCAGCAGCTTAAAACACCTACTGGGCACCCAGAGCACGGCTTCAACTTAGAACAGTGTCAGCCAGGGAGGATCTTAATTTCGGCCCTAGTTCCCATCCCACTCCCCGAAATCACTCAGGCTCAGTAAAACCTGGGGAGAGAGATGGAGGTAATGAAGACTACACCTCCCTCTCCTGGAGTCCTGTCCATAGCAACCTCCAAGTGGGGCAAGTGAGAAAATTTCACTTTAAGTCAGATTTGGAGTTTTACATATTAAAGACAATTGGACATTTTAATTTCTGAATTGAGTTTCTAGTTTGGTGACTTAAGGGTCCCTGGGATTTCTTCTCAGCATAGTCATCTCATAGCTCCTGATACAGCTGAGCCAGGGAAAGAAATCTCTCCAAAGATTTTAAAGAGACAGTAGAAGGAAAAACCTAGTGTCTTCATGATTACACTCCACAAGTTCTCTATAGTCAATATAAAGTTTATATTTATCTTTTTCCTCAGGTGCAAAAAATTCCCCAGATAATTTGCTTTAGTGACAGGTCCCCAGACAAGTCTATTCATTTCTTTCCAGGTTTGTTCTTACAAGGAAAACCCTTTCATTTCATTCCAGTGCACTATGAACCCCACCTACCCATCTGCTCTGGCTCAAACCCATTGCTTCAGCCATGCTTTATTTAACTTTGTAGCCAATATTGATTCTCACCTAATTTCTGTTCCTTTTTGCAGTACCATTAAATTGATTTCAATTATAATATTCTATTTTTAACCTAACTTTGTATCTTTATATCTGTGCTTATCCATAATTTCAGAATTATTGTGAAGTTGTTTGTCACTGAGCAGTACACCTCTTATTGCACATTAGATTGAGTTCTAGTATATCCCATTAGATACCTACTGAATATATGACTATCATTCTGTGAAGCAATTATCACCAAAGTTTTTGGCTAAGGAAAATCCTTTAACACAAAAGGTCTTTTCTCCTTTTTTTCTTTGCATGTTCTTCATTTCCAAAAGGACCTATTCAAACTCATTTTCTAAAAGTTTGAATTTTTTTTTCTTTTTTGGCAAGAGGGTTACTTAGACTTTTAAAAATTTGGGAGTTCATGTCTTATCATTTCTAATATAAAAGTGAATGAAATCCTTACTCCCAGTCATCTCTGCAAATGTAGGGCATACTTAGAGAATATTATCTGTCCCTATGTAAATATTCTGGGCTCTTGCTTTAAAGAGATCTCTGTTTTATTTAAAATACATGAAAGGTTGGAGTAGCTAAAAGGTGTCTCAAGGGTCCAGTGTATTTTAGCGAGGAATGTCAAGAATGCAGGCTTCTTGGTTTGTGGAACAATGCCTTCTTTGATTGGACCTTCAGTTGTGCTTTGGCTGGCGTTTTCTGTTTTGAAATTCAAAGGTAAACTTAACTTAGGGAGGAGATATTTCTGTTTGTCGGATTCAAAAGCAATTGGCTTTTTTTTTTTTTAAGTCCCAAATCTTTTGAAATTTGAACTCTACCCTTGTTTCCCACTGCGGTATTGCTTCAGAGGGAAAGGTTGTAATGTAGCCCCTTATTTACCCCTGAAAACCAGAGGCAGAAAAGGCCATTTGGGAAATTCTGTTGGTAAAAACTTTTCCCAGTGATCCTACTTAAGACTTCACACATGCTGTTCAAAACACGCACTTAATCCACATTTTCTTAAAGAGAGTTTAAAGTTATAATAAAAATAGCTTCCATCAATACAATGGTCTCTCGATACATGTCATTTATTCTGTTGTGATATATTTGAAAATTTAAAAATAAAAACACTCTTCAGAAAAATATAGAATCGAAAGCTAACCATGATTTTAAATTCACAAGTACAACATTTTCAAATGATTCATCCACTAACTAATATAGGAAAATTGCTCTTTGGTTTACTGAGAAACTGAGAACCATGTAAGGCTAGACTTGCCTATTTGATCCTAGGATGGGCAAACTACAGCCTTGGGGCCAACTGGTCACCACCTGTTTTTGTACATGAGCTAAGAAAGTTTTCCACATTTAAAGAGGTTGGGGGCAGATAAAAGGAAACCTTAAAAGAAGATATTATGTCATGAAATGTGAGCAATATGAAATTAAATTTGCAGTGTTCATGTTACCAAAAGTTAGGTCCTTGTCCTGGAGGCCAATCCAGTAATGAGGACATGGTTTTGAGAAAAAGGAAAAAGAAGTTTTATTGCTTTACGAACAAAGGACAAACACAGGGAATTCCTGTCCAGGAGTGATTCTGTGATTCTTCTCACTCAGGGGAACAGGAGGGTTTTAAAGAGGTGATTCAAAGGTTATATTCCATGTGTTCTCTATAGGGAGTTGTAATTCACTTGTCAATTTAGGAGACAGTCATTTCTGAGGTATTCTAGTGCCTTCCCCAAAGTCTGAATTTGTTCCTAGGTGGGTGGGCGCTTACTCAAGGACAGATAACTCTGCCTATAACTCTGCCTAGGATAGGGAAGAAGGTAATCCTGTTTCCCCAGTGATTATGGAGGGGGAGAGCTTAGGGAGGAGGACAGAGAGAGGAAGAGAAAGAAACATGTCCTTTTTAAAAAATAAGTGACAGTGTCAGAGCAGCAAGGGCTATATTCAAAGCATAGAGTGGATCACCCTTACATTCATAAATAAAGTTTTGTTAGAATGGAGCCCAGCACATACAAAATGGTGACAGAGTTGAATAGTTATGACAGAAACTGTATGATATACTAAACCTAACGTATTTACTATCTGGTCTTTTTTATAAGACACATGTAAGATTATATCTGGTTTCTGGAATGATTCCACTGATACCAGCACACATCCATTAAATTGATATGAAGCATGATTGCCATAAAGCCAAACTTGAAATACCACCTGCCTGTTCCTCCAAGAGTGACAAGATTAGCACAATAGATGGTACTTTTTTCTTAGTTTGGATTAAGTTTTGGATTCAGATCAATCACATATTTATTTTCAAAACCAATAGGCAAAACTATGAAATACATTGTCGTTTATGGCAAAGTAAACCCCTGATAATGGTGCCAATAGCCTCATGCACTGACATTCCTACTCATAAAAATTTTGATCACAATACATACCAGAATTTGATATGATACATATCAAAATTATATATATATTATATATAATCTTGCATTTCAGGAAGTCTTATTATTTTATTTCATTTAATTTCTTCCTTCAAATAAAACTGGTATTGTGGATGTAGTTTAGTGGTAGAAGACTAAGATGTAAAGTCTTGCGTTTGATCCCCAGTACCAAAAAAAAAAAAGAAAAGAAAAGGAAAAAAAAGTGTCTGAATAAAAATTTTTTGATAAATTTTCCAAATACATGCTGTCAGAATTTGAAGAAAAGTCCCACTGAAGTGCTAAACAGAAGTTTTTTTTTTTTTTTTTTAAATAAGAAATATCTACTATCTATACAACACTAGATCAATTACAAGAAAATAAATTCAAACTGGGAAAACATATATCTTATTACTTTATGTAATTAAAAAACCTATAATCTAAGTGATGCTAGTTGGACCAGGTTTCTCTCTTGGTTTAGCTTGTCTCTGCTTTCCTCCAATACTTCTTTCATCTTCAGGCGAAGTGGTAGGAAGAAATTAGAAGTAGCTTTTAACATGCATCCTCCCAAATTCAAATCAGACAAAATAAGAAAGCATCTATTCTCATTTGCTATACCACAGAAATGTAGATTTACTACATTTGGGACAACTTGGAATATACAAAGTACATTCTGTGTCCAAGGGGGATTTGGAGTTCAGATCAGTCAGGTCTGGGGTTATGACTACTCTAGTTATCCTGGCCTTCAGCCAACACCTGGTTCTAAGAAATGGAAAGAATAGGACCTCAAAAAAAAAAAAAAAAGAGAGATTCCACTTAAACCTACCTTCCCAGAATAAGGGAAAGAGGATGTAAGACCAGGAAAATTACTCTTTGAATTCTTACTCTTACCATATTTAATTTTTTCACATAAACAATACTGAGTTTTCTATTGCTAATTCCTTTCTTTTTTTATTTTTCATGAAAAAAAAGCTTTAAAATGATTGGTTAATGGAGCTGAGAAAGAGAAAGCAGTAGGGTTTTGCTCTGTGTCTCTGAGGCCTGGGCCATAATCGCCTGTGGGCATGAGACCAATCCACAGAAAACAATTTTTATTCACCTACTAACTGAGTTTGCTGGAAGTCATTCTCCTAAATGCCTTGAGGACCCTACTTCTTTCTACAACAAAAAAGCCCGTATTGAAATGCTGCCCAATAGGCTCACAAAGAGAAATGGCAAGCAGGTGACTGGCCTTCTATGGACAGGTCTTTAAGAAAGAGCTTAATGGGACCTAGGGTCAACCAGGCTTCCTGGATGACTTACGGGTAATGTCCAGTCCCCATCTGCTCTTGGAGCCTTTTCAATTTTCATAATTCTTTTTTTCTAAAACTCCATCTGTTAAAACAAAACAACACAAAATAGAACCTTTTGTTTCCTCAGGACTTAAGCAACATCCATGTTCTGATCTTCTGTCTAAACCTAGCGTTCTATGTCAACAAGCTCCCAGCATTTATGTAGAGTCAATATAAATGCAGATATGGACTTCTATTTTTAAAAATATCTTTGGGCTAGGCATAGTGGGGCATGCCTGTAATCCCAGTGACTTGGGAGACTGAGGCAGGAGGAACGCCACATTTAAGGCCAGATTTGGCAACTTAGAAAGATCCAGTCTCAAAATATTAAGTAAAAAGGGCTGGAGATGTGACTTGGGTTCAATACCTGTCAAAAAAAAAAAAAAAACCAACAACAACAAAGAAACCAAAACAACAACAAAAACAAAAACTTTGAGAATGTAGTCTGTATATTTGGGTTTGAAACATTATTTAAGTAAAAAAAATTCAATAAAATACCTATTTTTAAAACATTAGAAATATTTTGATTCACAAATCTGGATATGCCTCTTTAAAAATAATAGGCCAAGATAAAAGCATTTTCTTTTCATCAGAAGAATTTGGCAGTTAAGACAAAAAGAAATATTTTCCTTACTATTTAGACTATTTAGAAAATTCCAAAATATTAAGGAATTTGTAATGCAGAATTATTGCTTAACCTATGTTCCCTGGATAACCTATTTGGTGAGAATTCAAACTGCCCTATGGAAAGAAATCAGATTGCAAAATGTACTTCTGTGTGTCCAGAAAGAAAATGAAAGAGAGTTTGAAAACCACTCAGCACTGTCTCTGCTGTAGAAAAGGAGGGGAAATTCTCTACAAGAGACAAAAATTAATCAGGCCTAAAAGATAAAACAAGCACATTTCATTGCTGGTGTTGGAATTCAAGTGGCCATTTCAGGAATAAGAATGTCTGGGGTTCTGGTAATATTGACTTCAGGATGTGAGATGATGGTTGTGATTACATTTCCAGAGGTGTGAGCAATCGGTGGCAGCTCCATTCCTAGAACCACAGTGGAGCCTGTCAGTAGCAGTGACAGGAAACCTGACTTGATTTTTTCATAAACTGTCTGCAGCTAATCAGTTCCACTCCAGGCTGTGATTCGTAATGATTCTGAATGTGTTTCTAAATACATAGACACAATCTGGAACCACACGGACACGCTAATGTTTCTGCTTTCTCTGTCCATGCTATGCATATCACATATTTGTAAACATTAAATGGATGGATGAATGGATGGGTGGATGGATGGATGGATAGATAGACAGAAAGTGAGTGAATTATTATTTTTTTTTTAATTTTTTATTGTTGGCTGTTCAAAACATTACATAGTTCTTGATATATCATATTTCACAATTTGATTCAAGTGGGTTATGAGCTCCCATTTTTACCCCATATACAGATTGCAGAATCACATCAGTTACACACATTTGATTTACATATTGCCATACTAGTGTCTGTTGTATTCTGCTGTCTTTCCTATCCTCTACTATCCCCCCTCCCCTCCCCTCCCCTCCCCTCCCCTCCCCTCTTCTCTCTCTGCCCCCTTTACTGACATTCGTTTGTCCCCCTTGTATTATTTTTCCCCTTCCCCTCACTTCCTCTTGTATGTACTTTTGTATAATTCTGAGGGTCTCCTTCCATTTCCATGCATTTTCCCTTCTCTCTCCCTTTCCCTCCCACCTCTCATCCCTGTTTAATGTTAATCTTCTTCTCATGCTCTTCGACCCTACTCTGTTCTTAGTTACTCTCCTTATATCAAAGAAGACATTTGACATTTGTTTTTTAGGGATTGGCTAGCTTCACTTAGCATAATCTGCTCTAATGCCATCCATTTCCCTGTAAATTCTATGATTTTGTCATTTTTTAATGCAGAGTAATACTCCATTGTGTATAAATGCCACATTTTTTTTATCCATTCATCCATTGAAGGGCATCTAGGTTGGTTCCACAGTCTAGCTATTGTGAATTGTGCTGCTATGAACATCGATGTAGCAGTGTCCCTGTAGCATGCTCTTTTTAGGTCTTTAGGGAATAGACCGAGAAGGGGAATAGCTGGGTCAAATGGTGGCTCCATTCCCAGCTTTCCAAGAAATCTCCATACTGCTTTCCAAATTGGCTGCACCAATTTGCAGTCCCACCAGCAATGTACAAGTGTACCCTTTTCCCCACATCCTCGCCAGCACTTGTTGTTGTTTGACTTCATAATGGCTGCCAATCTAACTGGAGTGAGATGGTATCTTAGGGTGGTTTTGATTTGCATTTCTCTGACTGCTAGAGATGGTGAGCATTTTTTCATGTACTTGTTGATTGACTGTATGTCCTCCTCTGAGAAGTGTCTGTTCAGGTCCTTGGCCCATTTGTTGATTGGGTTGTTTGTTCTCTTATTGTCTAATTTTTTGAGCTCTTTGTATATTCTGGATATTAGGGCTCTATCTGAAGTGTGAGGAGTAAAGATTTGTTCCCAGGATGTAGGCTCTCTATTTACCTCTCTTATTGTATCTTTTGCTGAGAAAAAACTTTTTAGTTTGAGTAAGTCCCATTTGTTGATTCTAGTTATTAACTTTTGTGCTATGGGTGTCCTATTGAGGAATTTGGAGCCCGACCCCACCGACTGTAGATCGTAGCCAACTTTTTCTTCTATCAGACGGCGCGTCTCTGATTTGATATCAAGCTCCTTGATCCATTTTGAATTAACTTTTGTGCATGGCGAGAGAAAGGGATTCAGTTTCATTTTGTTGCATATGGATTTCCAGTTTTCCCAGCACCATTTGTTGAAGATGCTATCCTTCCTCCATTGCATGCTTTTAGACCCTTTATCAAATATAAGATAGTTGTAGTTTTGTGGATTGGTTTCTGTGTCCTCTATTCTGTACCATTGGTCCACCCGCCTGTTTTGGTACCAGTACCATGCTGTTTTTGTTACTATTGCTCTGTAATATAGTTTGAAGTCTGGTATCGCTATACCGCCTGATTCACACTTCCTGCTTAGCATTGTTTTTGCTATTCTGGGTCTTTTATTTTTCCATATGAATTTCATGATTGCTTTCTCTGTTTCTACAAGAAATGCCGTTGGGATTTTGATTGGCATTGCATTAAACCTATAGAGAACTTTTGGTAATATCGCCATTTTGATGATGTTAGTTCTGCCTATCCATGAACAGGGTATATTTTTCCATCTTCTAAGATCTTCTTCTATTTCTCTCTTTAGGGTTCTGTAGTTTTCATTGTATAAGTCTTTCACCTCTTTTGTTAGGTTGATTCCCAAGTATTTTATTTTTTTTGAAGATATTGTGAATGGAGTGGTTGTCCTCATTTCCATTTCAGAGGATTTGTCGCTGATATACAGGAATGCCTTTGATTTATGGGTGTTGATTTTATATCCTGCCACTTTGCTGAATTCATTTATTAGCTCTAATAGTTTCTTTGTAGACCCTTTTGGGTCTGCTAGGTATAGAATCATGTCATCTGCAAATAGTGATAATTTAAGTTCTTCTTTTCCTATTTTGATGCCTTTAATTTCTTTCATCTGTCTAATTGCTCTGGCCAGTGTTTCGAGAACTATGTTGAACAGAAGTGGTGAGAGAGGGCATCCCTGTCTTGTTCCAGATTTTAGAGGGAATGCCTTCAATTTTTCTCCATTCAGAATGATGCTAGCCTGAGGCTTAGCATAGATTGCTTTTACAATATTGAGGTATGTTCCTGTTATCCCTAGTTTTTCTAGAGTTTTGAACATAAAGGGATGCTGTACTTTGTCGAATGCTTTTTCCGCATCTATCGAGATGATCATACGGTTCTTATTTTTAAGTCTATTGATGTGGTGAATAACATTTATTGATTTCCTTATATTGAACCAGCCTTGCATCCCAGGGATGAATCCTACTTGATCATGGTGCACAATTTTTTTGATGTGCCTTTGTATCCGAGTGGCCAGAATTTTATTGAGGATTTTTGCATCTAGGTTCATTAGAGATATTGGTCTGTAGTTTTCTTTCTTTGAAGTGTCTTTGTCTGGTTTAGGTATCAGGGTGATGTTGGCCTCGTAGAATGAATTTGGAAGTTCTCCCTCTTTTTCTATTTCCCGAAGTAGCTTGAAAAGTATTGGTATTAGTTCCTCTTTAAAGGTTTTGTAAAACTCTGCTGTATAGCCATCCGGTCCTGGGCTTTTCTTAGTTGGTAGTCTTTTGATGGTTTCTTCTATTTCCTCAATTGATATTGGTCTGTTTAGGTTGTCTATATCCTCCTGACTCAATCTGGGCAGATCATATGACTTAAGAAATTTATCTATGCCTTCACTATCTTCTAATTTATTGGAGTATAAGGATTCAAAATAATTTTTGATTATCTTCTGTATTTCTGAAGTGTCTGTTGTGATATTGCCTCTTTCATCCCGTATGTTAGTGATTTGAGTTCTCTCTCTTCTTCTCTTCGCTAACATGGCTAAGGGTCTGTCGATTTTGTTTATTTTTTCAAAGAACCAACTTTTAGTTTTGTCAATTTTTTCAATTGTTTCTTTTGTTTCGATTTCATTGATTTCAGCTCTGATTTTAATTATTTCTTGCCTTCTACTTCTTTTGCTGTTGTTTTGCTCTTCTTTTTCTAGGATTTTGAGATGAAGTATGAGATCATTTATTTGTTGGTTTTTTCTTTTTTTAAGGAATGAACTCCAAGCAATGAATTTTCCTCTTAGAACTGCTTTCAATGTGTCCCATAGATTCCGATATGTTGTGTCTGTGTTTTCATTAATCTCTAAGAATTTTTTAATTTCCTCCTTGATGTCTTCTATAACCCATTGATCATTCAGTAACCTATTGTTCATTCTCCAAGTGATATATTCTTTTTCCTTCCTTCTTTTATCGTTGATTTTCAGTTCCATTCCATTATGATCAGATAGGATGCATGGTATTATCTCTACTCCTTTGTATTGTCTAAGAGTTTCCCTGTGACATAATATATGATCTATTTTTGAGAAGGATCCATGTGCTGCTGAGAAAAAAGTGTAACTGTTTGATGTTGGGTGGTATATTCTATATATGTCAATTAAGTCTAGGTTATTAATTGTGTTATTGAGTTCTATAGTTTCCTTATTCAACTTTTGTTTGGAAGTTCTGTCCAGTGGCGAGAGAGGTGTGTTGAAGTCTCCCATGATTATTGTATGGTGGTCTATTAGACTCTTGAACTTGAGAAGAGTTTGTTTGATGAACATAGCTGCACCATTGTTTGGGGCATATATATTTATGATTGTTATGTCTTGTTGGTGTATGGTTCCCTTGAGCAGTATGTAGTGTCCCTCTTTATCCCTTTTGATTAACTTTGGCTTAAAATCTATTTTATTTGATATGAGTATGGATACTCCTGCTTGTTTCCGAAGTCCATATGAGTGATATGATTTTTCCCAACCTTTCACCTTCAGCCTATGTATGTCTTTTCCTATCAAATGCGTCTCCTGTAGGCAGCATATTGTTGGGTCTTGTTTTGTGATCCATTCTACTAGCCTGTGTCTCTTGATTGGTGAGTTTAAGCCATTAACATTTAGGGTTATTATTGAGATATGGGTTGTTCTTCCAGCCATATTTGTTTATTTATGTTACTAAACATGGTTTGTTTTCCACTTTGATTATTTTCCCCCCTTTAGTGTCCTACCTCCCACTGTTGGTTTTCATTGTTATTTTCCATTTCCTCTTCCTGTAATGTTTTGCCAAGGATGTTTTGAAGAGATGGTTTTCTAGCTGCAAATTCTTTTAACTTTTGTTTATCGTGGAAGGTTTTAATTTCATCTTCCATCCTGAAGCTTAATTTCGCTGGAAACACAATTCTTGGTTGGAACCCATTTTCTTTCAGTGTTTGAAATATGTTATTCCAGGATCTTCTAGCTTTCAGAGTCTGTGTTGAAAGATCAGCTGTTATCGTGATTGGCTTACCCCTAAATGTGATCTGCTTCCTTTCTCTTGTAGCTTTTAAAATTCTCTCCTTATTCTGTATGTTGGGCATCTTCATTATAATGTGTCTAGGTGTGGGTCTCTTATGATTTTGCACATTCGGCGTCCTGTAGGCTTCTAGGATTTGGGGTTCTGTCTCATTCTTCAAGTCTGGGAAGTTTTCTCGAATTATTTCATTGAATAGATTGCTCATTCCTTTGGTTTGAAACTCTGTTCCTTCCTGTATCCCAATGACTCTTAAGTTTGGTCTCTTGATGTTATCCCATATTTCTTGGATGTTCTGCTCATGGTTTCTTAACAGTCTTGCTGAGCTGTCTATGTTCTTTTCAAGTTGAAATACTTTATCTTCATTGTCTGATGTTCTGTCTTCTAAGTGTTCTACTCTGCTGGTAGTATTCTCAATTGAGTTTTTAAGTTGGCTTATTGCTTCCTGCATTTCTAGGATTTCTGTTTGTTTGTTTTTTATAACCTCTATTTCCCTGTATAGTTGATCTTTTGCTTCTTGGATTTGTTTATGTAATTCATTGTTGAAGTGATCTTTCATTGTCTGATTTTGCTGTCTGATGTCTTCCTTGAGACTCCAGATCATCTGAAGCATGTATATCCTGAATTCTTTATCTGACATTCCATCAGCTGCAGCTATTACCTCTTCTAAAGTTGAGTTGACCTGCAATGCTTGTGGTCCTTTCTTTCCTTGTCTCTTCATACTGTTCGCGTTCCTTTCTTCTTGGTGAAACTGTTGTGCTATTGAATTTTCCCCCTATATATTTATATTGGTCTTGTATAGTTGCAAAGTCTCCCTCGCAGGCACGGGCGGCGGCTCTGCCCCTCCGCCAATTGGGGCAATGTGCCTACCACGCCGGCAGGCCGCTGGGCCTGCTCTGCCAGTCGGTAGCAGGTCCGCCGTCCTTGCAGGCGCGGGCGGCGGCTCTGTCCCTCTGCGGGCCGCTAGGCTTGTTCTGTCGGTGGTCGCAGTTCTGCCTACTTTGCAGGCGCAGGCAGCGGCACTGCCCCTCTGCAGGCCTCTGGGGCTGTACTGCCAGTGGGTCGCAGGTCCGCCTACTTTGCAGGCGTGGGGGGGGGGCGGCTCTACCCTTCCTCAGGCCACTGGGCCTGTTCTGTCTCTCGGTTGCAGGTCTGACCTGTTCTGATGGTGGTCTCAGTTCCGACTACCTTGCAGGCGCGGGGGGGAGGGGGCGGCTCTGCCTCTCAGCAGGCCGCTGCTCCTCTTCTGCCGGTGGGTCGCAGGCCCGCCTACCTTGCAGGAGTGATTGGAAGCTCTGTCCCGCCGCGGGCCACTGGGCCTTTTCTGTTGGTGGTCACCCTTCCCCTACCTGGCAGGCGAGGGGGGTGGGGGGCGGCTCTGCCCCTCAGCAGGCCGCTGGGCCTGCTCTGTGTTTGGTCCCAGTTCCGTCTACTATGCCGGCGCAGGGGGAGGGGGCGGCTCAGCCTCTCAGCAGGCGACTGCTCCTCTTCTGCCGGTGGGTCGCAGGCCCGCCTACCTTGCAGGAGTGATTGGAAGCTCTGTCCCGCCGCGGGCCACTGGGCCTTTTCTGTCTGTGGTCACCCTTCCCCTACCTGGCAGGTGAGGGGGGTGGGGGGCGGCTCTGCCCCTCAGCAGGCCGCTGGGCCTGCTCTGTGTTTGGTCCCAGTTCCCTCTACCAAAGTGAGTGAATTATGCAGCGAATTATGCAGTGAACGAAGAACTGGGGAGACAAGAAACAAAAGCATCCACTTCTCAAGGACATTTTAATATCCTTACTTTTTTTTTTCCTATAAAGAATCTAGAAGATTAGAAATTAAATGAACAAGAGAATTTTATAAAATCTGAATGTAAGTAACAATAGAATTCTGAAATGTGTACCAGTGTAATTGATCTAGTCTCATCTAATTATTTTACTATTATCACTGCATCTAACTGATACATACTTAGATGACTTCATTCAAAAATTTCTCAGTAAGTTCTAGGAGGCACAGTCCATTGACAAACTCCTACTGTTGGATGAAAATTACAAAATGTTAAATAATGTTATCTTAGGAAAGTTAAAAGAAATTTTGGAGCTCGCAGTAAAACTGCTAAAAAACCAATTTGGTATTTCAAATGAGCTATGGTTGTTTTCATGCATTAGTAAAATTCAATTCTGGAAAAATTAGTAACTAACCAGAGATCAATTCTGGTATATAAAATTACCTGCTCTGAAAAATTCTGACAAGGAAATGTTCACAGCAAATACATAAGCAAAAATGTCAAACCACAATGTAAAAGATTTTTGGAAACTTGCCTTATCTTGAAAAAATGAACTGCCCAGTTATTTTTAATTATCTCATATTGTGTGCTGAAAATTAAAGTATAGGAACAGCATGCTTTAATTCTTTGCTAACTTACACCTTCATTCTTTCTTATTTGGTCCTTGAAAAATTATAACTTTCAAAGTACGTCCTTTGGTGCTAAATTTTAAAGTTATTTCTTGTAACATGTTGCTTGTATAAGAAAAGGACAGCAGAATAAAATAGACATTATTATCGCTGTGTGTGTATATATATGTGACTGCATGACCAATGTGATTCTGCAACCTTTACACTCAGAAAAATGAGAAATTATATCCCATTTGATTCAAATGTATGATATGTCAAGATCATTGTACTGTCATGTGTAACTAATTAAAACAAATATAAAAAAAAGAAAAACTGCAAAAAGGAATGTACAAAATTGTGGGAGAAAATGAAGTGCAATGCATAAGATCAGAGAAGCCATTATCAAACTGCTTGACAAAACTGAGTTCTACCACTCATCTGGGCCACAGTGAATAGATTATTTTATTTTATTTTATTTTTTTGCCCTTGTCTCATCAGTTATAAGAATAATATTAGTACTCACTGGTTAAGCAAACAAAATTAAATGGATAAATGACCTATTTAAAATACTAGTGATGATGCATGGCAAGAGGTAAGGCCTCGATAAAATTAGCTACTGTCATTTGACAAAATATATCCAAGGGTCACTCCAAAGTGATTAGGCAATGCTACGTCTGGCAAGGCACATTTACATGAATTCATCAAGCTAGACTTCTATTAGAATAAGTCCATTTTCTACTAACCCACATATGAAACTATGTTTAAAGAAATGTGGAAGATACGACACTCAAATTATCCTGAATATATAAATTCTAAATATTTATTAATGAGTCTATTAAAATATTTCAGGAGTAAGAAAGGCACAAGGTTTTAAATAATGTCCAAAAAGATTATCTGACACATTTTGCCTTAAGCATTCCATTCAATCCTTTCAAATCCTAACCTACTAAAATTTTGTTTCTATCTCGATGAAATTTTGTAAAAAGTAATCAAGATATCCAGTGATCGCTAATGTGCTGAGAGGACATTTTTCAACTCATATCTCACTTGATCTTCTTGATCTTCTTGATTCACGTGTATCTCAATCTATGTCATCAAGTTAATTGGACTTAATACACACTCATTGCCCATGACTCTGTGTCACATATGCAGAGGGCAAAACTCTAGCATATCTTCTCTCTCCTAGTTTCTCTCCTGCCTCTCTAATCATAACATCCAAGCCCTTTTTATGGATGCCTCTTCCTTTAACAGAACTTCAAATAAATTCCCCATGTGTGTGGTCCAAGGTCTTCTGCTCTTTGTTTCACTCTAGATGCCTTTTATCTGAAGACTATGACTTATTACAGGAGCATTTTCCCATCAATCTCCAACATATATAACTATCCCAGTTCTTTGAGACGCCTCACCCACCCATATTTCCTTGAATATCCATCTACAAATTTCTTTTGAACCTTGGGTTTAATCTCTCTCCCTGAACTGATGCTATTTCCTTCAATTTAGCTCCTTTCACATTATTTCTCCTTTTGATTAATGGCGACATCAGCCCTGTCACTCTTATGATATACCCAGGAGCTTTTTGAGTATCTTCCTCTTCATCACTTTTATTTCTGATCCATCAAAAGTTCACATTGATTTTTATTCCTAATATGTATTCATTTCAACTTACACCCTTCCTTTACAATAACCCTGGTGAAGTGTAAATACCATTTAGCTGTTTTAATTTGTCTTTATCATCCATTTGTCTTTATCATCCTTCCAACTCTATTTAAAGAATCTTCCCTGTACACCTAGACTGTTAGGACAGGTTTTATGTGCATGGAGTTCCTACAGTCTGACTCTGGTCTCAGCCTTTACAACTCTTTCTTATGGATCTTCAAGATCTTGTTCTCCATTGAGTTCTATCCCTCTCAGCCTCATCTGCAAAAACACGACAAATCAATATTTTCAACATGCCTGGATCTTTACTGCCTTATGACTCACATTTTCCACAGCCCACCCTTCCTAAAATAATTAGCAGCATTCATTTTCTCTAGTTCCTCACTTTCTGTTCACTAATACATCCACCAAAAAATCTGACTGCTTTCACGAGGATCATGAGTGACCTGCTGATTGTCAGACTTACCTTGCCCTCTCAGTGTTCCTGCTGCTTGACTTCCTGGTATCTAATGCTGTTGACCACAATAGCTTCTTGAGCCTTGGGGGACAGTTTCAGAGGCATGTATCTGGCTTTTGTCTGGCTTGTGTTTATTGCCCTACATCTTGCAGTGAGACTTCTCAATCTCCTTCCCATTTCTCTTTGTATAACAACTCTTTAAACTCTTGATTCTAAGGTTCTTTCTTGGTCTCTATCATTCCAAGTCCAGCTCTCAAGCTCATTTCAAGCCCAGCGCATGGAGGACCCTGATATGCAGCAGTGACAGTGTTCATTATACTTGTGAACCTATGTTGGAAGAGGGAGATGGCGTTTATTAAAAGTACTTGAGTGATTCTGGCTTATTGTCCTTTCCCGTCAAGATCTTGCTCTTTCTGGATGACCTCATCTCTGCACAGTCCTTCACTGCCGTCTATGTGCAAATGACTCACAAATTTGAAGCTCTATTTCTTACCTGTTTTCTTAGTTCCAAATCCATATGTTCAATTGTTTTTTATCAACCTCAAATTAGTTATCTTACCATTGCTTTAAAGTCAAACTGTTCAAGTTGAACCCATTTTTTTTTCTCAAAATGATTATCATACAGTTCTTCTACCTCCATGATTATCCAAGAAAAAATCCCTAGGGTTCATTTTACGTTCTTTCCCTGACATTAGTATCATATCCAGTGGGTCCTTTAGGCCTTTTGTTTCTCATTCCTTAGGCATTCTCATGACTTCCCCCTTCTTTCTCTTCTCATTGATACTGTCATTGTTTCATCTTCTGTCTAGTATATTATTGTCATGCCTACAGCTTAACTTTCTGCAATTGGTCTTCTATTCAGTCCCCAGAGTAAATTCTCAAAATACAACTTTCATCATGCCACTTCCTGGACTCTTTTGAATCCCCACCATTTATAGGATGAAGTACAAATTCTCCAGCCTGATGTCAGCTCTTCACTGTCAGCTGAGTAGGAACAAACTTCACTGACCCAGTTTCACTTATTTATTCAACAAATATTTGTTGAGTATCACCAGGCAATATTCTAGACACCAGGAAGACTGCAAGAAAAAGATAGGAAAACTTCTAACATGAGTAGAGTTTACATCCTAGGTCAGGGAGAAAAAAAAATAAACACACACCCACTTATAATTTCTAGTTAAAATATTAAAAAGGATGGTGTCATAGGATATTCACTACATAGCTGATCTAAAACTGGGGTTGGGGAGTCAGAGAAAGCATCAGACAGAAGGTGGCATTCGATATGACATCTGAATAAAAGAAGGAATCAAAAGTCTTGGAAAGAGGATTCTGAGTAGAGAAAACGTGACACATGTCCTAAGGTGGGGGATGTGTGCCATGTTTGAGAATGAGAGTAAGAAGTCTTTGCGGCTGGACTGCATGAACATCAGTGAAATAAGCAGGGAACAGAGCACCGGGCTTTAAAGAGCTTGCTAAACATCTGGATTTTATTTTAAATGGAATTGGTGGGCACTGAGGAGTTTCAATCAGAAAACATTACTTAATCTGTATTCTGGAAAGATCACTGTGGCAACTTGCACAAAATGGTAGCAGGGAGATATGTTGGACAGAGGTAGTATTTAGGTATGTTAAACAGGTATTAGAGGCACAAGGGAATGGTGAAGAGGACCAGAATGGTAGTTGGTATCGAGAAGATATTATGACTGGGCTTGAAATGTATCCTTAGAGCACGAAGTTTTATGATAGACTGGATACAGAGGAGGAGGAAATGAGAAGAATCAAGCAAAACTTCTAGATTTGGAGATTTTAAATGAATATACCAGCTTGAGTTTCAGAGCAGTTGGAGTAGTTACTATGGATTATTGACTAATCGATATTTAAATGTCATTCAAAAATCAAAAGAATGAAAGCAATCACTTAGAGAAGGTATATAACTACAGAAAAATACTCATAACCAAGTCCCAACACGAATGATAACATCTGATTGGGGAAGAGAGACTACGTGGGAAGAGACTGATGATGAGAGAAAGGAACATGGAACTGAAGGTCTTAATGAAGCTGAATATTTGCTGGGATCAAAGCCCCTGAGCACATGATCTGGAAGGTTAGGAAGTGGTGATCAGAGACAAATTGCTTGTAGAGAGATTTCAGAAATGGCACATTGCTTGTGATGACAACTTTGAGGTATAACCATGGAAATGTTTGGCAGAGATGAGGGGGAGGAGAAGTTCATTGGAAATGAGGAAATGGTTGAACCAAGAGGCCACAATCGCCCTGTTACTTTCTATCACTATTTGCCCTTTAAGCTGGAGCCTACAAAACAATTTTCCATTGCCTGAAAAATGCTATCATGTTTCACATTTCTGTGCCTTTTTCAGAGTCATTCTCTCTCTTTCAAAAGCTGTTTGAGGATTCAGGAACACATGCACATTCTTCTCAACCTGGGTTGAATAGCTCATATTCTCTGAGGGTTTCTCAGACCCCTGCTCATGACATCCCCTTATGGAAACGGATCGCTTTCTCCTCTGTTGCCTTGTATGTGTATCTCATGTGTAGCACACACAGTCAGAGCTGTTTATTCAAACAGTAGATTGCTGGTGCTTAAAGACGGGCAGTACATTTTACCCAGCTTTATAACCTCAGCTGGGATCAGTGACTATACAAAGGAGAGGTTTCATCGGTGTTAGAACTGAACACACTCATCCATTTGCAAATGGCAATGTCCAGTGGCCTGCAATAGATATAAAGATACCGGGGAGAGAAAGAAGAGAAAGGGATGTTTAGCCATCGGAATGATTGGGATTCAGGAACAGAATTTCAGTGTCTAAATGTGTAACCCTACTTTTATAACGTAGGGATAAAAGCTCAAAGATAAACAACTGATATGTAACACATTTTTGTCCTGTAGAATTTGTCCATCTGCTTTGATCTTTCATATGTTTCATGCTCTGTGTGGATCTCTTCTTATCTTTGACTCTCTTGTTCTTCCTTTCTATGCTTATCAATACAAGTAGGTAACGTTAACTGCTGTAACATACAACCCCCAAATCAGTGTGGTTTAACAGGCCCTTGGTTTACTTCTTGTTCAAAACAAGCCTAATGTGTATTAGCAGAGGGCTTAGTTTTGGACAGTCATTCTGAAATCAGAATTCTTCAATTGTATGCCTCCTCGACCTTTTAAGACCTTAAAATTCTCTACTGAATCTCCTGCAATCAGCAGAGAATGAAGAGGGTGGAAGAAATCCCCAGAGCTTATAAAAATCAGATCTAGAGATGGTATTTATATTCTATTGCCAAAATTCAGTAATATGGCTACAATTAACCTGAAAGGACCTAGGAAATAACGTGATTCTGTGCTCAGGAAGAAAAGAAAAAAAAAAATGGTTATTGATAGGCAAGACTTGGGAGGGGAGGGACAGCTTGCCCAAGAATGATTCACAGGTTAGACCCTCACAACACGCCTTAGGGACCATCTCTAGACAAGTCTTTAAGACGCACAGTCCTGGAAGAGGTCTGAGGCCATGAATGAAGTGATCCACCCACTACCTCATGTGGATTCAGCCCATAGGCTGTTTCCAGCCCATTGGATACACCACAGCAGGAGCTGGGGCTGCTGCAACCACACTTGCAGAGCCAGGGAAATTCTGGCTGGAACCAAAGATCTGCCCCATGTTCTGGTGTTTATCCCAATCTCTGACCACATGGAGGGAGAGGCCACCTTAACAACCCCATGGCCTAATGTCTGGGGTCCCTTCCGTGGAATCTGATGCGAGCCCTCTCTGGTGCACGATGGCAGCAGAGCCCCCACAGACCTTCTGCTTCTCTCTTTCACCCTGGTAAATGCAGTTCCAGCAGCCCTGCGGGAAGCTGCCTGGCTTTTTGTCTTTGTTTACTCAACACTGGCATTTTCTGCCACAATATTTATGTTTAATCTCAGGCTTCCACATAGTTTCTGGTCAAAGCTGCCTTCCTGTGTCTGTGTGTGTCTAGCCAGGTCCATTCAACCTACGCGTCCCTTCACAGTCACTCACCAACCAGCCTCATGCCGGCCAGGCACAGCCCACCCAGGAGTGTCAGACCACTCCTCCTCTGCACCCCCTTACTCTAGATCCAAAGAGACACCAGCATCTCAAATACAAAGAAGTCAGACGGGGTGCAAACAAGTCACCTGATTGTTCAAGCTTGCTTTGAAAGCTTATAATTCACAATGATTTTTTTTTTTTTTTCTTTAACTAAAGGACTAAAGTTCCTGGTAGTTGAAAATCATTTAAAAGACCACACCTTTGACTTTATCACTGGTGGTAGAGTGCATTAGTTCCATCATCAACATTATTCAAAAAAAACGTGATATTTCATATTGTTAACTTGACCATTTTTCATTTATTTTTAAAACACAGACTGTGCATTTATAATTCACTAGGCACTGAGAAAGCACGAGGTTTACAGGTATAAAGTGCATAGACTACTCTCTGGCCTAACAGAGGCTGGTCTATTCACTGTATGAATAGTTTTCTGGAAGGAGAACTGGAATCTGGACAAATTTCTAAAATTAATTTATAAATAAAAATGCTATTAAAGTAAAAAATCAGGGTATTTTGAAAGATAGTAATTATGTACAGATAGTTTACACAAGTTAGGGAAGTTTTATGTAAGTGAGAACATGGAAGATAAATGTGAGTTTGCCAAAAAACAGTGAGAAGAGTGTCCTAGACAGAAGAAAGAGAGTACTGAAGGTTATTTGGAGAATTGGAAGAGTCAAAAGATGGCCCCGGTGGCTGAGTTGTGTGGGTGTGGGAGGCATGCGCAGGGAGGTGATGCCATATGAGGTTGGAGGGAGGGTAGGTGTTGATACATGTTGTCAGTCATTTTTGAATCTGGATTTAATCCTCAGGAAAACAGAGCACTCGGAAGGATTTTCAACAAAGACGTCAGGGGATAAGGCACGATGACTCCTGCATGGGAGGAGATTGGCAGGAAAAGGCATGTAATGGAATAGTGGCGGCTGTGACAGTGGACTGCAAAGGTGATGTGGTTTACACTCGGGCTGTAGGGCGGTCAGTGAGAATGGACAGCTATATAAGGGAAATATATTATGGTTATGAAAAGGGCCATAATTAAAGGCAATAAACCTGGATTTCAAAATCACTACAAGAGTTTGAAGATTCCCAGCCCATTCAAATGATATTATTTGAGGAACTGGAAATACCAATTATTCTGATTTGGTCATTACACATTGTATACATGTATCAAATGATAATGCTGTACCCCATAAATAAGTACAAATACATGTCAACTGAAAAAATAAATAAATAAAAAGTCCAGATTTCAGAAGAAAGAAAAGAAGGTCAATAAATCATATTGATTCTTGAAAAGAATGGCAACATTGGGAATAAATTTAAGCATTGTCATCAAAATGATAATTTTAGAAACACATAGAAGGCTTCGGAGGCTCTACATTCCTGCAGCATGGCCAGTTGCTATGGCTGTCCTCTTCCCTAACTTGGAATTGTCAACAATTCTCATGAAAGTACTATATCAAGAAAACTTACAAAGCATTGTTAAAAAAAACAAAACAAAACAAAATCTCTAAAATTATATCATCAGACCTGAGCCCATCATGAATGGATCTCTCAGAAAGGTACACTCCCATGAAAAACGCTGTAGTGGGAATTTGAAAGAAAAGCCAGCCATCTGGGGCTAGGGACTGGATCTGTTTTCAGTGACACTTGGAGGTGAAATTCTCTTTCTAGTTTTCCCCCAAAACTAAAAATCTACAGATTCTTAGAGTGGTGTTTTGGTGGTTTCATTTAGGAGTTACTGTGAAAGGGTCTAGTTAGGTCCCATGTAGACTCACGGGTTTTTTGAAGGATCAGTCAGTCTACAGGATCAGAAGAGGCTGCCTCGCCCTAGGCCTTTTCAGAATTTCAAGGACAGAGGATAACATTATTTCTTTAGCTTAATATATAAGAATGCTAAACCCTTCAATTCTTAATATATGCTTCATTACTTCTCTGTGTGTATGATCAGAGTTATTCCAGAGGATGCTGCTCCCTGCTGGTGTTTAGCTTCTACCCACGGAGGCTGGATTCTGTTAATGAAAACTTAGACTCTTTGGTGTACTTTATCCACTAGACAAAGCACTAGACCCTGATTCCAAAGAAACAGGAAAACTCTATAAAGATTAATACATTTCCAAAATGGAACAGACGACAAGAATTTTTGAGATAATACCACTGTTAAATTAAGAAGAGAAATTTACCACTGTTAAATTAAAAAGAGAAGATGCTCTGAATTGGAGAGAGTCTTGGTCTGCATGAGGCTTTCCAGCAGGGCAGTGAAAGCCACCAAGAGCCCTTGGGGTCCTTGCTGTATGGCTGGAGCATCTTTCAGCTCTGGTCTGATGGGGAGCTAGCTCACATGGGCGTGGTGGCTCCTGTTTTTCTCAAAGTTCATGAAAGAGAGATGCATCCATTTGAAGCCATCAATCCTTACAGACCACTTTTATTTTAGTATTTCCATGGAGAGCAAGCAGGACACCTTGTAGTATAAAGGGAAAAGAAGAAGAAGAAGAAGAAGGAGGAGGAGGAGGAGGAGGAGGAGGAGGAGGAGGAGGAGGAGGAGGAGGAGGAGGAGGAGGAGGAGGAGGAGGAGGAGGAGGAGAAGAAGAAGAAGAAGAAGAAGAAGAAGAAGAAGAAGAAGAAGAAGAAGAAGAAGAAGAAGAAGAAGAAGAAGAGTAGTAGGAGGAGACAGAGGAGGAGAAGGAGGAGGAGGAGGAGGAGGAGGAGGAGGAGGAGGAGGAGGAGGAGGAAAGATGATTCTGTCTTTGAGCTGGTGCAGTTTCTTGGTTTATCAGTTACCAAAATATTTGAGCATCAACTTGGGGTAATCTGAGTAGTTATGGTCTTTGTCTGTTGTCCCGTAACAAACACAAAAGCAACTCATACTAATACTTAAGTAAAATTCACATCCTTCCTATCATTTATAAGCATATCTATTTACAAATTTATTTATAGATTACCACATTGCTTGTGAAAATATGTGGGTTTATTTTATTGAACAAGATAAATTGTTTAACATGTCTTGTCAACCTCAACAGAAAAATCTCAACTCCGTTATATGTGTTCCTTTTTGCCTTCTTTATCACTCCATCTCTTCTTCTGTCCTTTCCTTGTTTCATTCAACAAATGCCTATTGAGCACCTACTATGGCCACTGTGCCAAGGGCTGGGCTTTAATCTTGATGAAGGAAGGAATAATGTGCATCCTAGAGTCGTGAAGTCCAACACCACATATAATTTATACAAAGAAAAATGCAACAATCCATTCACGTGATCATGGGTTTCTTCTCTACTTATATTTCTTCAGTTCTACCTTCTAGTTCTGTTCTTCTGCTCTTTCTTAAAAAGAACCAAAGACTTTTGTATTTTTAATTCTTACATCAAAACGTCTATTTCTTTTTGGCTTCTTCCCCAGCCCACTCTGGTAGAAAGCAACTGTCAATGAAAAAATATTCTGAGGCCATGAAGATAAGCTGATTTTTCACAGAAGCCCCGGTAGTTTCATTCCTGATCAGAGCGAGGTTCCAGGGCTTCCAGCTGGCCTGTCACTTCTCTCCTGGAAAGGACAAAACATTTGTGCTTGTGAGACAGACAGCCCAGTGTATAGACCTACTTATATATTTTCCTAACTCTCTAACCCTGGTCTTCCAGTGTGAAACAAAATACTTAATACCAAGACCAACAATGAAAACCAAACCGAAAATAGCATGCCATCCTTCATGTGGGTATTGTATCTGTACATTCTTTGAAGTGTGATCATGGTGCCTCAGAAAAATACAGTGTAATCATATTTTCATTAATTCATTATTTCACCACTTCTTCCCAAACATTATGATGGGAGGAAAGGAGAGACAGTATGAAAGGTAAAGTCTGGGATTTTTGTTATTGTTATTTGATTGCAATTGGGAGTAAGTTTTTTTTTTTTTTTTTTTTTTAAATAGTATAAGGCCAAATCATGGAAGGCCATCGAAAAGAAAGACAGAAAGAGAAGAGAAAGCCCCAGAAAGACCTAACCAGGTTTGAGGTAGAGCCTGATGGGTTCAGGTCCTGGATAAGGGATAAGCTCACAAGTGAGGTGCAGGGGTGGGGGTACAGCCCCGAATGTGGGTGCTGAAAAGGAATGGATAGAGACAGCAAAGCAAGTCTTTCAAGTGCCCTCTAAAATAGGGCCCTGTTCCTGGGTGCCGAGGAACCACAAGACACTGAGCACATCTTCTTCTTTAATTATTTTTTAAAAGTCTTATGAGGTATTACCCCTGTTTTATATTTAAGCAAACAGGGGCTGGAGAGTTAAAATGAATTTCCCCACTTAAGTTGCAATAGTTCTGCAATAGAACCAAGACTGAGCACTTAATTGTGTTCATTATAGTTTTGGTTTGGGGGAATTCTCTTCTTCCGTTAAAAAAAAAAAAATCTACTTATGATAATTCCCTTTAAACTTCTCATAATTTCTTTTGTTCTCTTCTTTGAAACTTGCAATACCTAAAACCCTTTAGCAGATCTCCATGTCTTGTAACTTTATAAGTAAACCCCTTAGCAAGAAGTAGATACTCTTTATAATATGATGTAATCAAAGCATGTCCATACATTTTATATGAAGGAGCTAAGATTTACAACCAAGCAAGTGCCGAGTCTACCCTCCTCATTCCAAGCTATCTTGTCTCTCAAAATGTCCCTTTGCATCTCTCTGCTAGGTACCCAGGTTATGGCATCATGGAATAGAGACTGGCCTTTTGAATGCATCCTACATGAAGGAACATAGGAATGACTCTCTGGACTGTCTCCATGCCCCTGTGTTCCAGGTTCTAGCTGTGCTCAGTTTGACCCGTCCTTCCACCAACTGGACTCCAGCTTTGATGCCCTGCTGAGCAGCAGCATGTCATCCAATAACAATTCAGACACTCAGACTGGAGAAGCACATTGAAGATAAACACCTGCTAAACTGGATTTTGACACAGGCAAAGGATTTCCAGGTACATTTCTCCAGAAGGAGATATGCAAATGGAAAACAAGCTCAGCACTGTCAACCTTTAAAGAAATGCAGATCAAAACTGCAAAATGGTACTGCCTGACACCCATTAGCACGCTATTGCAAGAATGAAAGAAAAAAAAAAGAAAGAAAGGGAAAAGGGAGGGAGGAAAGGAGGAAAATTTTAAAAAAGAATAGAATAGAAAAGAAAAGAAAGGAGAAAAGAAAATAAAAAGTGCTGGTGAGGATAGGAAGACATTGGAAATCTTGTGCATTGTTGGTGGGAATGTAAAATGGTACAGTCACTGTGGAAAACAGTATGAAAATTCCTTAAAAATGAAAAATAGAATTGCTACATTAAACAGTAATTGTGGGGCTGGGGTTGTAGCTCAGTGGTAGAGAGCTTGCCTTGTAAGTGTGACGCACTGGTTTCAATCCTTAGCATCACATAAAAATAAATAAATAAAATAAAGATATTGTGTCCATTAAAAAAAAAACACAAAACAAAACAAACAAAAACCACTGAAATTGTACTTCTGCATATTTACTCAAAAAAGATATTTGTATACCATATTCATAGCAGTGCTGTTCACAAGAGACACAACACAGAAGCAATCCAAGTGTCAATCATGGATAAAACAGATAAATGAAACATGGGGTACATAACTAGAGAAGTCAAATTCATAGAAAAAAATTAAAGTGGCAGTTGCCAGAGACTTGAGAGGAGAGTTTTTCTTTTGTTCTTGTGGTACTGGAGTTTGAACCCAGGTGTTGCACATGCTAGGCAAGTGCTGGACTTGGAGCTACATCCTTGGCCCAGGGGTTGTTTAATGGGTACAGAGTTTTAGTTTTGTAAGATGAAAAACTTGGTAAGATTGGATGCACAATGATTGTAACATGTTGGATATAGTTAGCATTACTGAATTATACATACATTTAGAAATGGTTAAGTTTATAAATTTTATATTATGCATTTTTACCACAATTTTTTTAAAAGTCAACTGTATTAAAATGTTTTAAAAGTAATTTAAGTAGAAGATTGTAAATGCATTTAAAAATGCATTCATTGGCTAGGTGTGGCGTACATACCTTTATCCCAGCAATTTGGGAGGCTGAGGAAGACGGTTTGCAAATTCAAGGCCAACTGGGCAATTTAGCAAGGTCCTAAGCAACTTAATGAGACCTTGTCTCAAAATAAAATACAATATATATATATATATATATATATATATATATATATATATATATATATATATATATTAAAACTTTGAGTGATTTCATGGACTTAGAAAATATAAGTACACTTTCATGGTGCAACCACCACTTTTATGTTGTCATCTTTAGAGGACAGCCATGTTCCCTCAAAAATATCTTTGGTGACCTCACAGGCTTCTGAATTCTTAGCATGATGGATTGCGTTTCTGAGCAAAGCAATATTATACACCAAATGTTCAGAGAGTTTTTCAGTCAATCCAATGTTCTACCCGTTATGTAACTTTTTGGTTCTTTACATTTTCATTTGGAAAATGACTGTCTATAAAGCTCAGTAAATCTAGTCTGTGCACCATTTAGACTATGTATCAAACAAGTTGGCACCAGAATCTATGAAAGGAAAGTTGGAACATTCTAGACTAGGATGAGACAGGAGAACAGCCTTCAACCTTTAATTAGCTCTGAAATTATCCTGTCATAAAACTCTGTTTCCTTAAAGTTTTACTGTGTAAAATCTTCTAATTGGACTTTACAAGTTTCTTTTTTATAGTTAATATTGCTACTTAGTTTCAGTTCCTTCTGCCCATTTTCTGATCCTTGAGTCTAGCTAAGAAGTATCCACATTTCTCGCTTCTTGCAAGCTGTGAAATCAGTGGATTCAGAAAGACCACCGGAGTCCACCCTCTTCTGGGGCATTTCCACAGAAGGCTTCTCTAACTCTGCAGACAGGTTTGGTGGCTTGGTTTGGTTTTCACAATCTAGATGCCTAGATGTACTCAGATTGTAATCAATCACAGAAAGTGCAGGTGCAGGAGCAAAACAAGGAATCTTTCAGAAACTCTGTAGTAAAGATAAGACTTTACTACCTTATTAAAAAAAAAAAATCCATGTGGAACCAAATATGAGAACTTCACTTTAGGACAAGCTGTTGTTTGTTTCGAGATCCTGTGTTACTGGGAAATGGACACCATCATTCCCAATCAGCTACCAATTCCTGGGTCTCTGGCTTCCTCTTCTAGGCTGGTTTATAAGGGTTGATGACATCTGAGCAAATAAATTGGGCAATGCAGACCTTTATGTGTAGTGGTGTCTTCTGATGGTGAAGCTTTAGGAACTTTCTCCACTTTCTTCAAAGTATGGCAGGACATTTTGATAAGGTTGTGCCTGGCTGCACCTCTTCATTTTGCCCCAGGCTCCAACTTGAGAGCAGAATTCTTACTTTCCAGCTTGTATTTTAGCAGCTGATGCTGGCCATACAGGCTGGGGTGTGAAGAGTTGACCTTGAGAGACTTTTTCTAGGTGACAATTTTCTATCCTAAAAAAGTTTACTGTCTATTTTCTCTCTCCTTTTTGAAATTTGAAAAAATATAGGGAAATAATACATTTTTTTCCTTGTAGCTTTTCATCAGTGTGTATAGACCACATGGAGTTTTATCAATCCTTGGTCCAATATCTTATCATCTTATCCCCAATTTATCAATGTATAATGAGATAATTTCTTAAAGTGGAAAACTGACTCAAAGATATAAACTCGTATATTTAAAACCTCAATGTCTTATCTTCACAGAAGAGAATGGGAAAAAAAAAAAAAACTTACATCTTCAGTAACTGATCTCTGTTGGCAAATACCTGGTCCCTTTTAAAGGGATGGTTCAGTGAGAAACTGTACTTCATAGAGCCTCTGTTCTTCATGTTCCCACTGACACTTTCCCTATTTCCACTGATCCCAAGTGCCATCAGGAGATTTAAGTGTATTTCTTTATGGAGGCATTGCCTAGTACCAGTGTTAGATCAAACATGTCCACAATAGTCTTGGCCATTCTTCTTCAAATGTTTTATCTTAAAGGACCAAGTCCTTTAAGGACATTTTTTTTTCTTTTCTTTTTAATTTTAAGATGCAAACATTTTCCTGAAAGTTTAGGAAAAAAAAAGGGGGGGGAAGGTCAACCATTAACCTTAGAAATAATAGTTAACACCTCAGTTCAACCGAATTCATAAAACTTCCTTTCATAACAAATGTTTGTTAGATGTTCTGCGTTACTACTTACAGAATTTGAGGTGATATGAAACAGGTTAAAAGGTGAATGCCAATTCTTTAAGGGGACAATTTGTCGAAATATATCATCATAACCCTATGTCCTCAGTATTCTTTCAGTATTTAGGGTGGGGGATTTAAAAAAAAAAATGTTTATTTCCCTGACCTAGACCCATGGAATAAATTACTAACAGCAAAGAGTTAAACATTGTCATGGGTAATAGTAAGCAGGGACATTTTAGGTGGCATCACGTCACCTCTGATCTGAAGAGTGCTTTCTGCTCTCTCCCTGGCACTGCTCCCAACTCCACCATCAGACTCAGTTGTTCTCAGAGCATGTAATGATCAGAGGCTGTGAGATGTTTGGGAAAGCAGGCTAAGTGGAACCACAGCCGGAGGGAGGAGGGAGCTGGAGGAGTGCTGCCCTGGGTGTGTGTGTGTGGGGGGGTCCCTCGTGCAGGGCAGAATTGCTGGGATCAGGAAGCACCTGTCTCACTATGTGAGCATTTGGGAGAGGCAACCGAGTGCAGCCCTTAAGCCCTTCTGAGAAGTCCCAGAAACGGGCTGGGGACCCTAGGAGAAGAGGAAGATGAACACTGTGCTCCCCAGAGTCTCGATGCTTTGCAAATTGCCATCATAGACTAGAGGTGTCCACCCCAATCAAGAAGTTTGCAGAAGTGGGGTCCTCTGCAAACCCATGCAGATGATTCTTGAGCAAGAGTTACTTTAACTGTCAGTTAAACGAAAAATTTCTGAAGACCAGCAAATTCACAGACCCCTTGAGTTTTTCATTTAGGGCCTGATGTTTAATTAAGTAGATTAAGTAGAAAAAGTAATAGATGCATCTTTATGACATCACGAGCTGGGCTCTACTCAGTTCTCTTTGAATTATAGTCTGGCTGGTGGCAAAACTATTAAAATCATTGTTTCTCTCACCTTCTTCTGATGCCTGCATCTTCCCCTACATCTGAAGGTGAGTTGACACAGCTTATCTGAGTGAGCATTGTGTTAGAGTCCCAGGTGTGACCAGAAAAGATTAAACAGTCCAATTTTGCAGATGCAAACACTGCCTTCTTATGCTCTTTCCCTCAGGTGCACCATGGACCCATCTTCAAAAACACAGCTGCTGTAGCCCATCAGAAGAGGCAGAGAAGTCACCATGTAAGGCCCCAGCAGCAGAGGAAACTAATCTTCCCTCCTGAAGAATTTAATATCTCAGTCTCCCTGTCACAAAAGGACGTTGGACTATCTTCGGTGGAGTTGCATTTTCTGTATTTGGAGCATCTTTCTCTCCTATAAAACAATTTTCCTAGCACCACTCTTGAAATGCCTGCAACTATTTACTTAGAAGCCATGTGGCTCACCCTGAGACCAAAGGCCATTCTGTGACCCTCTGTTTGCGTTTCTACCTTTCACGGCCTTGGCATTCTGAGAAGCCTTTGTGAAAACACAGCATAGTCCTCAGGGAAAGGCTCTCAAGGTTGGAGCTGTGAATTTGGCCCTCTAGCTCCATAGCCTCCTTCCTACAATGGTCCTTAATCTCTGTATTACAGAGGTCAAGGATCCCTCCTGCTGTTCTGTGTCTCTCACTGAAAGAAATTCCCACCTGACTCCCTTCCTAGTGCAAGGCTGCTTCTCCGATGACCTCAGTCTCCGCCTCCTGTATCCCCCAGCAGAAACCTGCCCTTAGAAGTGAGCATTTTATGGATGAGTGTGAGCCTCTGGTATTTTCTTTAAACAGTGCTCCGCATTATAACTGTCGTCAGTGGAACTATCTGAAGACTTAATAATGCTAACATATATGGAAGGGCCTGGGTTCAGGGTTATGGGAACTCACCTGGATACAAGTCAAACAATGAGTTGTCAGACTTGACAAAACCAAGGGAAGAAAAAAGCGGACAGTTTGGACCTAGTCCTTGAAGAATAAACATAGGCGTGACTTTAACCTCAAAAGTACCCTGTTTCTATAGCATCTGGAAAATATTTGAGTGTGAACATTTAAGGTCACTTCTTTGGGGATTCCAAAGTCTCCTCCAATTGTAGAGATTCCATACATGTGCGAATGCATGTCCTGAGCTGTGGACAGGGTCCAGGAGAGAGTACCCTTCTCCGTAGTCCCAGCTCTTGATTCCAGTGGATTCAGTTAGATCTCCTTTCTCCCCTCCTGTTCTATCCCTTGCTCACCTGCTTTGGGGATCTGGAGACATGCTTGATTGTCGTTATGGGGTGTTGGGAGTGGGAGTGGTGCTATGATTTTATCAGATAGAAGCCAGTGGAGCCAATACACACCACGGAAAGCACAGGAAAGTCCTCAACAGAGCTACCCAGGCCAAAACATCAATTTGCTGACAAACCCTGGCAGAGACACCCTCACTGCTGCACACAACATCCTTTGAACACACCCAGCAGATAACACTACTCCTCTGTTCATAGCCTTCCCTACTTCCTCCTTTGTTGCCCTTAAATCAACTTTCAACATAGCAGCCAGGATGACTGTGTTCAAAAGTATGCAGAATTCTACCACTTTTCTGTTAAAAACAAAACAAAACAAAACTCAAGTGGTCTCCCATATCTCAAAGTAACAGCCACAGGCACTATAATGAACTATGTCATTATAAGATCTGACTTCTCCCTCTTCTCTGACCACATCTCATAATCCTAATCTCTGCCCATTGTGTTCTGCACTCCAGGCTCATTTGCCTCCTTGGGACTCTTTACCTTTGCCTTTTTTTTTTTTTTTTTTTTATGACCAAACAATATTCCTTTGTGCAGACAGATATGCCACAATTTGCTTATCTATTCATTAGTGAATGGGTAGCTGGGTGCTTTTTTTTTTTTTTTTTTTTTTTTTGGTACTAGGGATTGAACCCAGGGGTGCTTTACATTACAACTGAGCTACATCCTCAGCCCTTTGTAATTTTGTTTTGAGACAAGTTCTCCCTAAACTGCTAAGCTGGTCCTCGAATTTACAATCTTCCTGCCTCAGCCCTCAAAGTAAGTGGGATTACAGGCATGTGCCATTGTACTCTTTGAACACACAAGGTCCATCCCCAATGTCTTGGCCTGCATAGTTCTCCCCATTAGTATCCACACAGCTTATATTGCACATCCTACAAGTACGTCACTACTAGTGAGGTCTTCTCTGCTACCCCATGTAAAATTGCAATCCTTTTATCCCTTTCTATCATTTTACAAAGGTTATTTTTTTTTCTCCTTAGTTCCTTTCACTAATAACCTTTTAAAACTTGTATAGTTTATCTGTCT
Organism: Marmota flaviventris; assembly: GCF_047511675.1. Classification (NCBI taxonomy): domain Eukaryota; kingdom Metazoa; phylum Chordata; class Mammalia; order Rodentia; family Sciuridae; genus Marmota; species Marmota flaviventris. The sequence goes on along the minus strand of NC_092508.1, from coordinate 12,010,082 downwards.
CTTCCTATGAAACTGTTACCTACATGGGCCAGAGATTTCTATCTCTTTTGTTCACTGCTGAGTCCTTGGACCCTAGGAAATGTCTGGTGTTCAAACAAAATTTGCTGAGTAAAAGAACAAGTATAATGAACAAGTAAAATGAAAAGTATGAACAGTTATCATGCAACAACTTTATTTTGAGATTCGTCAGATCCTATTTATCTTTTTGATGGTCCAGTGGATATTGAAATGACTTAAAGCTTTAAAAATATTCTTCTCAATGCTACTGATGCAACCATCTGAGGAAACAGAACATGGTTGCATCAGTAGCTACATGGATTGGTGTTTACTAAGCCTGAGGATCCTCATTCCCAAGACTAGATTTAAAATATTAAAATAATGATTTCATAAATCAAGAAATCAGATGTAGGTTTCAGCCTTGCCTTCATAGAGAAACCCCCTTCCCTGGAGTTTGTCCTACGGCAAGAGTCTAAGGACTTCAGAAGAAAAGAGGTGTAGCTTTGAGACTGGTGTGGCTGTGTGGTTCTTGAAGACAGTGACTTCTTTGGCCAAAGGTGTTAAAAAAAATAGAAATTGCTGGCTCTAAATTTAAATTTGTGTATTATTTGTGTATCATAAATTTCCAAACAGATCTCTAAGAAAAAAATAATAGTAATAACTTTTGGAGGTGGCTAGAGAAGAGTGGTAGGGAAGACAGGGGATTCCCACCATCACATAGTAAGTATCCATTGCTAGAAATAAAGGGGAGACACAAGTACTAAAAGCAATGCCCCTAGAAGATATGGATATGCATACAGACTTTTTTTTCACATATACATACATGATATCCATTGGACCATCAAAAATATAAATGTATGATCTGACAAATGTCAAAATGGTAACAGCATGATAGAATGTATGTTTATATATTCTGACTGTAGTTAAATGGTAAATTATATGACTCTTTAAAATGTCAAGATAAGGCAAATTCACTATGCAATTGTTCTCCTTCATCCTGTTAGCTTCTTGGAATTTTGAATTTCAATATAAAGAAAACATTCACTTTACCATCAGCTCCACTCCAATTAGAACAATTAGAAAGAAAGGAGTTTTCCACACACACATAAGGATTAACGTGGAATTATTTGCCACAACTGCCATTCAGTTTTTAAAAACTAAAAGTCCAAAATGAAATATTCTAATGAGCTGAGAAAGTTTTACCTTAAAAAGGATCCTCTTAGACTGGCCTGCAGTGTCATTTCGAGAGATCAAGGACACAGGTTTCAGGATAGACAAATTTTATACACAAATGAATTGATTATGTGAGTCAGCACATGTCTGATCTGTGCCCTGGAACTGAGTTAGTCTGACTCCAGCAAAGGGCCCTATCCTTAGTTTTCATCTGAACCCTCATCTAATCCCAACTACCAAAGTAGAAAATTTAGACCTCAGAAAGACTGAACCAAGATAAATGAAAAACTCCTGAGATATTTGTTTTAAAAATCCTTTGAGAGCACATTGAGTTTGGATCACGAACACAGAGTTCAATTTGTACTTTTGATTTTTCTCAGTTCCACGTTTTTAAAAAATGTTCTTTCACCACCTCCCTGTGCAGAAGGCTATGAGCTTGCTTTGTTTCCCAACTGACCTATTCATATCATGTTAGTTACACCCACTTAACTCCCCCCCCATACACACCCCATCTTTTGGCTAGTCCCACGGAGCCCTCCTATGGAGCTGGGAACTGATAGAGTCACTTTTGTTTTTGTTTTTTTATAGAGAATTCAATCACTGAATGCCAAAAGACATCTTATCTATTAAAGCAAGAACAAAATACATGAAGTTGTTAAAAGCAAATCATTTTCCATCAGTAAAAGTTGCATGATTGGAAAGAGAGAAGCAGGCTGCTGTAATTACGGGTACATTAAGCAGGGGCTGAACAGCTGCGTGAACTTGGAATCCATGGAATAACAGCCCTTGAGCCAGCTTCCCCATATGGTCCAAGGGAGGAGGCGGGGCTTCGAGCTGCTTGGGGGGTGGGGGAGAGGTGAGGAGGGGGCAACCTGGAATCTCATTCAAGTAGGAAACTCATGCCAAGAAAAGTCCGGCTTCCTGATCCAAACCCAGCTTCCTTTGGGCAACCTTAAAAAATCCCCCTGGCCTCCATAACGAAAACCTCTAAAATCAATGTTGTTTTTTCCTAAAGAGAGCAAAATGTAAGAGTTTTCAGACGTTTGGCTATGTTGGAACTAATAGAAAAGACGACCTCAGAAAGACTGAGTCACCTCCTCTGCTCTCTTGGGGTGTGGCTGTGACTTGGCATGATTGGGATCTTCAGGAACACTGTATTTGATCTAACATTTGCCTTGTCTTCCAGTTAATAAAAGATCCAACCAACAGTGAGGGAGCCCCACCAGCAGGTACTGGCCTCCCTGTTTCTGTGAGGAGCATTCTAACCATCTCATTGGCATTCTATTCCAGAGTTTGGCAAATTTGGTAAAAGCAGGGCAACACCACAATATCCTTTCATTATCAATGCACATCCTAACAGCATTCCATTCTTCTTACATTGTACGTCATAAATTAAACACAATAAATTTTATTGTGAAACCTCCTAGGAAGACATTCCTGAATAGAGGAGAGAGAAAATGCTTGCATTATACTAAACAGAGCTAAAATTTGATAGTTGCTGGAAGGATTGGCTATAAGGAATCTAGCTATTTACAGGGGGAAATACCAGATAGGCTACATCATTTGCAAGGCGATGTTTTTGTAAGTACCATGTCCAAAACCATTTGAGTTTCCACTATATGGAGGTTATTATCACACGAGATGGTGACCAGCTGTTCTTCATAGCCACTGAAAACAGAATGAGTGGGAAATGGCATTAAAGTGGAATTGGAGGAATTCAAGCTTCCTGAAAATTTGGGTGAGTTAACAGGAGAGGGATCCACCACATGGAGTTACATATCAGATGCCTTAAATCTTTCTGTTTGTTTTCTTTTAAATAAAAAGAGGCATGTTAAGACAGTTCAGGTATAATTTTTTACATCAGCAAAATAGAGAACTTGGTAATCTTACAAAATTGTTCCAAAAAAGGAAATCAGAAGAGTACTTAAAGAAATATAACCATGGGAAATTAAGATATGTGTCAAGGGCAACTTATTTAGTCAACCATGGTGCCATGGAATCTCATAAGAGTATTGTTGAAGAACTCTGGTCAGAAATGGGTGCATTTCACAGCAGAGACTTAGACATATTCCAAGAAGGAGTTTAATAATTTCCTGTAAATTAATACTCGATTGTCTTCAGAAGTATCTATATTTAAAAAGAAGAGAGAAACAACAGAATTTTACTCAGTTAAGGCATACGACTATGTTTTAGAAAATTATTAGGCAGGCAGGTAGAAAGATAGATGGATGAAAAACCAGTCATTGAGCGACATTAAGGTTTCCATTGAAATCTGATTTGTGGGCTGTCTACTCTAGGAACTTATAACGATATTCAAAATCAAGTACTAAGATAGTAACTTGCAAGACTTTCATAATAAACCAACTGTGCGGAGGACACGCAGAAGCAGTCCATCTTTGCCAGACTTCTGAGCTCCAGAAGTTTTTCATGTTTTTCATTCAACTTGAATGAAATTTCTACTAGATCTCATTCCAGGGGCCCCATGAGACAGAACTACCTTTCGGCAATCAGTACTTCACCCAGGGCTGCAAGGGAATGCAAACGTCTCAGTAGACATGGAATCAGAAATGAGGGATTACTGGATTTCACTCCAAAAGTTTTTTTTTTCTCTGATACCATAATAAAAGAACATCACTTTCATCTCAGATGATTTGAAGCTGACAGCTAACGTTTATCTTTTGACCCTTTCTGCAGAAAAAAAATAAAGAATATGCTGTATAGGTAGCTTTAAATGTTAATTTTTTTAAGCAGGAATGAAAGAGTAAAACAATAACAGAACAGTTTCATATACAAGTACATCTTGACTTAAAATTCCCTGGCACCTAGGTGATATGCCATGGTCTTCTGGATGGGGTTAAGAGGAGTCAGAGATCTGCCAACCAACAGAACCAGTTACTTGCTTCAGGAAATATTCAGTTATTTCATTTGATACAAATTCCATGAGAATCCAAGGTTTAACAGGATCTGCCGCTGCAAAGAAGTTATTTTTCTCTTTCCTTTTTCTTTTATGGAACAGTTCCAAGAATCCTTTGCATCAGAAGCTCAGGGCTCTTCCCTGTAAATAGTTTTCTTTTATACAATTAGAGTCAACTTCTGAAAAAGAAATCTTATCGTGGTCATTAAGCACAGATTCTGGACCCAAACCAAATGGGCTCAAATTCCACCTTTGCCTCTCAATAGCTGTGTGCCTTTTGAAAATGTTACTTAACCTCTCTGAGCCTCTGTTTCTTCTCTGTAAAACTTGGATTTATGAACATCTTCCTTGTGTGCTTGTTTTGAGAAATAACAAGTGCTCAAAACATGACCTGGAACTGTTGGTCTGCAGCTCTGTATGGTTAGCAGAGTTATAAGGAAGGAAGGGAACACCAGCACAAGAAGACCAAGGTCACAGTCAATGCTTCTGACACAGCAAGAGAAACACCATGCTCTGGGGTATTTATCAACAGTGCACCAGCATAGTATGCCTGTTTTTATTATGGAAAAAAGGTAAATCTCCTTTGCTTGTAAATATAAAACACTGGATAAGAGGGCTCATGAACACCAGTTGCAGAGGGCAGGGTAGAGGGAATTTCATGCTAGGAATTGACCCCATTGCTTCATTTATCATGCACCTTTCCTGAACAGTAAAGAACAGATGAGAAGGACAAAGTTAAGTGAAAGATTAATTCTCAGAAAGTGAGCAGCTGAAGCTCTGAGCCTTCTTGCTCCATGCCCCTTGCTCACTGACCCCTTGACAGGGTGGAGATGCTGCCCTCATCCACCCCTACCTTTCCAGACCAGTTAGAAATGTGGTCCTCTCACTCACATATTCACTCATTCATCTAACCAACATTAACTGAGCACCTGCTATGTGCCCAGGATTCTACTATAGAGCAGCACGTGAGAAAGATCAGGAGAGAGGAACAAAGAAAGTCCTAGATTCAAGAGAGCCAAAGATAAAATAGGACACAGTCCTCACCCTCATGGAACTCATGTTCCACACATCAGACAAGTACAACCAAAGATCCGAACAAAGGTCATGTGCTGCATGATAAAATGAGGTGTGCGCAAGAGATGGAGAAAGGAGGAAGTGCCAGCTCTGGTTGGGACAGGTGGGAAGATGAGAAGATGTTTGATTTCAAAGCTGCAAGAGAAGTGGGAAATAACTAGGGGATGAAGGGAAAAGAAGGCATGGAGAAGCAGCCCAGGTGAGGACCACGTATCCCACGCAGAGGCACCAGAGCTAGGAGAACGCAGGAGGGACTGTTACGTGTGGCTGGGGTACAGGGCATTTTGTGGCGGCCTGGAAGATAGCATTGCCAACCTATCTTCAAAAGGCTCCATGTTGGGCTGGGGACATAGCTCAGTTGGTAGAGAGCTTGTCTCACATGCACAAGGCCCTGGGTTCAATCTTCAGCACCACCACCACCAAAAAAAAAAAAGTCTCCAGGTGGCAGTATGGTAAAAGGCCACTTATGACATCTGGCTGGCTTCCTGATTCACCTGTCTGAAGGAAAGGAGTCCAAGGATGCTGACAGCCTCAGGGCATTTACATGAAGATTGTGCCATTTTCCTTAAGAACCTGTTTCCAGGAATTCTGGAAGACAGGAGCAGGACATTCTCTCCCATTTGGCCTACGTCCCATTAAAACATCTTGGAAGAAATCATTCCTAATATCACTGAGATATTAACTCATAGTCCCCCTGTTAGCCTCATAGTTTCACTGAAAATGTAGCACTTAATTATACATTACCTAAATCAAAAAATGGAACACATTATGCTAAGTAACATAAGTTCATATTAAATAGTCTTTGTTCTAATTCATCCCAAATCCTGCCAGTCTACTCTTCTGAAAGAGAGGCACTATAGCACTATAGTGAAATTTGCCTTTTATACCTGTGACTTTGTCAAATTAAACACAAGAGTGAGTATCCAGTACTGGAAAGTTCTATTATCATTTATTCAATAAATATTTACTGTTGTAGCAGTGCAAAGGTGGGTCAGAAGACTCATTTCCTGGCCTCTCGGATCTTATAGAAAATTGGATTTTAAAAAATTCAAGAAGAAATTAAAAGAACCTTACTTGAGGAGGTATCACACACAAACACAGACACACAAAAGGAAGATCCTATCTGAGCAGACATTCGGAAGGCTATGCTTGGAGATGGAAAGGTAAGATGGAAGGATAGAAGGGTAGAAACACAGAGTGACTAACACTGAGGTAAACAGGACCAGAAGGTGGAATGCACAGCTGAGGCACCTCAAAGAGGAATTTTAAGGCTAATTTTCTGATCAAAAAGTGAAACAAACTCCCACAACTTGGAGTGGCCATGACTTTTACCAGTCAGACCACATCTTGGGCACTCAACCAGCCTCCAAACTCATTCTTCAATCAAAGTCATCAGCTCCTCCAAAGACAGATTGGAAACAACAGTAGAGTCAGTAGTAAACACTCTGACATTTGTTCCTTTTTCATCTGTATAATAGAACTCTAAAAACGTGATCTGGATTAGTCTAACCGGTGTTAAATTTGATAGGACTAAACCAGTTCAGGTCTTCATGGCTCTGCTATAGGGACGAAAGGAGGCCAGTTATCATCATGTTTACTTCACTTCTCCAGTTTCTCAGAAAACAGCATGGGCCAGCCTTTTCCAAAGAGCTGAGATGGAATCTGAGTCAGTAAACACATTGTGTATGAACTGCACTACGCCTTCTCTTGCTCACTGCAGGGCAGATAAAAACAACAACCAGAGAGTAAGTGTGCTCGCTGCATCTGGAATTATTATTTGTGAAGCTAAACTACCAAGCAGACAAAGCATCTCAATCTCAGACTCTACCGCTGACAAGAACTACCCAGTCCCTTCAGCATTTGTGAACAATTCTGTAAGAGGAATTCTTAGGGTAAATAAATGGGGGCAGGTGTAAATTAAGGGAGAATAACACCTGTCTCTGCAGCTGGCCAGCAGATCTTGCTTTAATGTGCTGTCTGCAGGGAATTGAGGCATCTCGAGTTACCCAGAGGCCTTCGCCTACACTGGAGTCTGCAGAAAAGAATTCTGTGACCAGAAGATGTGAGGCTTGGTCGGAGGCCAAAAACAATGGTAAAAGGTACAAAATTAAAAGTTTGGTCAGGACAAAAGCACTCCATCACTGAACAACACATGACTTGGCTGTTTGAAGAAGTGAACCCCAAACCAAAGTCGCCACTGGATTAACAACTGGTTGATCCCCTTTTACCTTCTAATGCTTCTCTGGCTGACAAATGCTTGTTGAAATCAGAATGAAGAGAGCGTGGCCACCAGCAACAGGCGGTGTCCTCACTCAAGGCTGGCTCTGGCTGGTCATGGAAAAGCAGCTTACAAGATTTATGCTCCTCGGCCTTCCATCCATATTTTTTTTTCCAGTGAAAGGGAGAATTTAGAGCAAAGTTACATGTAACTCCAACCCAGTCCTGGAGACGTCCACGCTGACTTGCAAAATAACTGTGGCTTCAGCAGAATCATGTGCCCAATAGTGACAGAGGTGAAATCCATAAAAATTGTCAGTACATAGTCTTTAAAAACAGGAGAAAAGACCCTGTAATTAGGCTCATGTTGGCTCTAGTGGTTGGTGATGCCCCCTAGAGCACACTTAAGTTTTGAATGATGGGAACAAATAAAATCAAAAGGGACTTTCTTCACAAGAACAGCTTGGAAAGGTCTCTCCACCAAGCTTTAGCCTGGAATGTCCATAGAATGACCAGATGTGAAACAAACTTGCACAGTTAAAAGCACATGATGTCTGAGGGCCAGGAAGAGACCAGAGCTTTCTCTCCTGCACACTAATGCCTGGATATCCTATAACAGGGGACGGAGCCACTCATGTCCCCAGCAGAGTATGGATAAAAAGCAGCAACACTGGAAAAATACCAGTGAAATAAGATCCATAGAGTCTTAACTGACCAAAATTGATCTGAGGAATGGGGAAGTCAAGAGTGCCTCACGTTGCTTCTGAGGGCCACTGGAGTGTGGGGTCATGAAAATAGGATACATAGCTATCACATGAGCACCAATTGTTTTTCTCTTTGATTTTGGCCAGATGTGGGTTCTGACTATAGCAGATGGAATTTATTGGGTCAACAGTATGTGAGATGAGGAGGAAGCCTGCACTCAAAGAGGAAGCAAGCACCCTATGTGTCCAGTCCCAACGATTTTGGCAGTGAATTTAGATGCAGGGGAGGGAGGTGGGTCAGATATCACTTATTCATGAAAAAGCGTCAATGAACTGTTTTTAAAATGCCTAGATATTTGTTGCCATGCTCTGTTGTAAACAGATCTACTCAAAGTTTCATTGTTAGTATGGGGGGAAAACAAACAGTGATTCCACTTTGTTAAAAACTTTGCTCATTATTTTGCTTAACGTATTAACAACTGAAAATTCATTCATTAAAATACATGACTGTAACTCCAACTTGAAGCTTTTGTTTTCTGATGACACTCTCTTCCTTGTGTAACACTTGAGAAAATGTAAAGCCATGTTAATCCCTCTTTTTCTCATACCGTCTCTCGCTCTCTAATAGAGAACACAGATTAGATTTGAGTTTCTTTGCATCTCTGAGCAGAACCTACCCCCCTCCACCATAAGAAATAATTGGAATCCAGACTTTGCTTTGCTAAATATACTCAAAAACCACTCCATTTTATTAGTGCTGCTCTACTGAATGAGATGTTGATCAGCTTGGGCAGTTTCACTGAGTCTGAAAACACACCATTATAAGTCTTGCTAACAGTGGTGAATTATGAGTATACATTTGACATATATCACGTCATTTGCCCTGTGTTCTATCTGGTGGGATGAGGAAGGGAGAAGTCAACAAATCAGGGACACATTTCAAGAGTTCTTAGCACTTTCTGGTATTCTCTTATTTTCATCAAGTCTTCAGCCAAGGATTAATTTGTTCATGTAAAAATAAATATTTTGATAAGAAAAATTCAGAGATTCACAACTTCAGTAAGCTTACACCATGCAGTCACAAATTTCTAGCTCTTATTCAGATTGCATTTTCATTCATGGGCCTGAGAATTCATGGGAGACTTGAAAACTGATACCTATCTCAAATGTTGCTGTGTCACAGAAAAACCATGTCACAACTCCAACATGACATTGGCAATAATCAGCTTTAAAGAACCAAACGTAAGTCTTCCCAGTCTGACACCATGTAAATAAAATCATATTTTTTTTTAAAAGCAGAAGATTGGCAAGAAACATAAACCTCATTTAGTCACAGCTTAAAATTTCTATCCTTAGGAGCACAATTTTGTGATGTTTAGCTCCACATGTTCTTGAAGGTAAAGATTATAAATTAGACTATCACCTCTGGTAGCAAGCTGCTTATTTATCATGTGGCATAAGCTGTCTATGCAAAGTAAACCCAATTTACAGGTAGACCCAAGACTCATGTGCATTTTCTTGGACAGCTGCTCACAAACTATAGTCACAAAATACTACTTAATGAGTCTAACTCTCTCCATTACATTCAAGAAAGTATTAGCTAAGTGTTTCTGAAAGACTAGAATTCTACTTTTAGAACTCTTCTTGAATTATACAGAAAGGTAGCAGCCTTCATACTACAAAAAAGGTATAAAAGTAACTTCAACTCTCTCGTAGATTTTTTTTTCTCTATGAAAAATGTTCTTCCCCCTCTTGAAGATCTCAGTCTGTATTTTCAAAATAATTTATTGTGATCAGACAAACCATGGTATATAAACATTTCAATTCTATTCCATAAACAAGAGTTAATACCTTAACTCACTAGGTGAAGTCTGGGTTATAAAGATAGAGAAGACAGTGTGCTGGTCCCAAGAGAGAAAGACAGAGCTACCTACATAACTCTATCATGAAGCCGCATGTTTTAAACAGTTTTTGAATTTATATACAAAATCCCCTGAGAACACAGAAAAGAGAGCAATAATTCTCTGATGAAGCCAAGATGTGTTTAGGAGGAAATAACATTTGACCCATCTCTTGAAAATGAATGGGATTTTAACCAAGAGGAGACAGCAGGTGGGTCTGTCCTCAGAAGAGTGCAAAGTCTGGGCCAAGCCCTGTGACAGAAAAGCCCAAGATAATCACACTAAAAGAAGGTCTTGCTTCTGCCATCTTTCATGATTACTTGGCACCTCAGGAAAGGCAAAATTAACTTGTAATAATGTTTCCGAAAAGAAGTAAAATGCAGTAGCCTGCTTGTGCTGTGCCTCCTGCTACTAGCACCATGTGAGAGATGGGATGCAGCCCAGCTGGCCCAGCCAAGGGGTGGACTAAAGACAGGTGAATAACGAAAGCAGTGATGCTTCTGCCTAACTCCCTACTGGAAATGCTCTCACCAAACTTACTCATGACACCTTTCATCATTTACAGTTTGCATCATCACTTATAATTTTTTAAAATGTAACACTATTTCTACCATTGGCAGTATTTGACGTTTCTGACTTCTTCCTTATTGAAACAGCTTCTCTGACTTTCTTAGGACGTGTTGTCCTCTTCTTTTGATTATCCATAAAGTGTGGACATCCCTGCAGGGCTATCTTGAGTCCTGTTCTCAGTCACAGACCCTCCCTTGTGTTCTCACCTACTACCATAGCTTTAGCTAGACCTGTATGCTAATACAATTGAACTCTCCATCTCCAGTCTCTGGTTTCTTTCTAGAGCTCCAGAAATACATATGCCTTGCCTACTAGTCATCACTCATTCTACTTAATCTGTAGCATCAACAAGAAAGAAATCAGGAAATCCTGCTGTTTATTCACAAATGTTTCCTTAATCAGTTCCTCTTCCTCTGTCTATGTAGCAAGGAGTTCAGCAAGGCCAGTGGGCTGTTCTCAAGAATTTCACTGATTGCTCTTAAATACTTCCACTTCCTCCGGTCCTAACTTTCACTTTATTCTTTACACTGCAGCCAAAATAATTCTTCTCATTGCAAAGATGATTCCATCATACACTTGTTTAGAACAGAATCCCAGTTGCTTATTAAATAAGGTCTGCTTGTGTTGATTTACAAATACATTCATTATCTAGTATTTTCTTTCCCTACCAGTTTCACCATAATGATAATTTTCCTTCATATGCTCTGAGCAATCACTATATTGAATATCTTTCATTCTTATTTAATGTGTGGTCATCTTTTTCTTGCAATCAAACTCCTTACCTATCTTCCTCTTCTTTAATTGCTTCAATTTAAATAACATCTCCTTCTGTAACCAATCTTCATGCCTACACACCAACACCAACACCATCATTAGCAGGAGGAAGGGGACTTCTGCATATCCATTTTAGACTCTCACACTTCCTCTAGCATAGCAGGTAACACACTTCATTTTATTTTATGTATTTTTATTAGTGTTTTTCTGAACTAGAACTATGATCTCTATAAATATTAAGGGAAGATTTTGTCTTATTCACCATTGTATCTTTGGTACATAGGATAGAGTTTGGCAGATAGCAAGTTCCTGATTATTTTACTCTAAATAGATAGATAGTATGGAAACATGTATATCAAGTCCTAGAACAACTAGCATCCTAATTATTTTGAGGAACAATTGTGAAAGTGAAATCTGGAAAGGAGATTTATCTAAATAACAGCAAAGGTTAAACTACGAACGAAGGAGATTTTCTTATCAATCTTAACCTTTTAATCTTATTATCAATCAGAAAACAAAGCATATGTTTGGGAAAAGAAAGTGATGTGAGAATGAATTAAAAGGGTACCAATGAAACATCTATTAAAAAATTTTTAAGAAAGGCTGGACACAGTGGCACACACCTATAATCCCAGCAGCTTGGGAGGCTGAGGCAGGAGGATCTTGAGTTCAAAGCCAACCTCAGCAATAGCAAGGCACTAATCACAGTTTTCTGCACTAGAACTAAGAATTGTCTCTAAATAAAATGCTAAATAGGGCTGGGGATGTTGCTCAGTGGTCGAGTGCCTCTGAGTTCAATTCTTAGTACCCACCCCTTAAAAAAAAAAAAAAAAAAAAAAAAAAAAAAAAAACCTTAAAGAGACATTTTGAACTTGTCCTGGCAACAGAGGTGAAAGGAAGGGACAACAATGTGGACAGAAGTGACATCATCAGATCACCCAGACACAAAAGATGGGGAAGAGGAAGACTGTTCCAGCCCTATCTCAAGACTCCCCAACATCACTGATATGGGGGACATAGGACGAGATGGATCAGAGAAGAACAAGAAAAGAATTTATTAGATCCTTTTCACACTTTTTGAATTTGAGACATGGTCAAAAGGCAATTAGAAATATAAATTTGAAATGCAGAACAGGAAAAGAGGGTTTTTCAAAAAATACACTTAGGTTTTATCTCTGGAGAAGAGTTGGAAACAGCTTTAGAGTAAGAAAAGAATGAGAATAGGAGAGCAGAGAGTTCATTGGGGGAGTTTCTGTATGGTAAGGAGTAGAAGAAGTGAAAAACTTGGAGAAAGATTGACATAGATAGAAGAGGGAGAGTGATATGGCACACCCTATCTTTATCACATTTAGAGAATTTCAGAGAAGACATATATGCATTCAGCTCAGTTATTTCAGAGAGATTTATGGGAGAAGGGTAAAAAATGTAGTCTTTGACTTTAAAGTCAGAAATTAATTGGTAATATTGATATAGCTGTTTCAAGAATATGTTATTTGAAATAATATTGCAAAGAGTTGAGGAATGAGTAGAAGGTAAGAGAATTGAAACAGTCATTCAATGTGAGAGAGAAAAGAAAAGAAAAGATGTAACCAGGATCAGGGAAGACCTTTTTCTATTTTGGATGATTGGCCAGAATTTGATTTCACAAACTAAAAGAATAAAGGAGTATTAGGACTTAGAGGGGAAGATGAATTCATTTTCCAATATGTTCATTTGGAAAAGACTTAGAAAGTTGAATGCAATGTTAGGTATATAAGTTTAATATCTATGAAAATGGGTAAGCTCATGGAGGTCCATTGATAGGTTAAGGATATAAACTTACAAAGATCAATTTTAAAATATTGAAAAAGGAAAATTACATTCAGAGGCTGAAAGGAAACATCCAATGGAGGCAGAAATTGTGGTGACGAACGTTTTAGAAGTCAGATCTTAGAGGAGCAGAGAAAACCTAGGCCTGGAACATGGATCTTCTATGGATAACAAAGGAGGAATGGATCTTCTATGAATAAAAAATACTGGGAGCAAGGATGAGAGTAAAATAATTCAGTCTGTGGGTATACACCCTAAGAGTGGAAGTAGAAGTGGGAGAGAGAAAAGAACTTCCTGAGCTTTTGAAGATGGGTAGAAAGTATAAACATGTCACAATGGAGCACTCCAGTTAGAGGTATTATGATCAGTCAAAACACTGGAGCAGGGAATATGACGTCGTACATTACAGTTATTCATGGTTCAGTGTGGATACTGATGAAGTATAAGGTAGATGGAGATGAGAGATAACATGAAAAGATGACTGGAATCAAATTATACTAGAGCTACTAGGAAGTACTGCAGATAAGGTGGAGCTGAAGAGGCAAATGGAGCAGAGGGATTATATGCTGGTGATAGAATTCTTGTCCATCAAGAATTAAGAAGAGGAGGGATTAGACAGGAGGAGAAAATATCCAATTACAAGTTTGCATTGTAATCTAAACAGATACATTACAGACAGAGCACAGAAGTGCACACAGAGGAGGTAAAAATCGACTAGACTTTATGACTGATTAGGGATCTTGAAGAAGTGAGGAATCAAGGTAAATATCAAATTTCTATTCTGCATGATTGGACAGAATTTGTTTTCACATACTGAAGGAATACAAGAGTAATCAGAACTTATGGGGAAGATATTTTCTAATATGTTGGACCAGAGATTTTTTTTTTTACTTTTAGATGGAGAAGTTACATATATATAAGGTTAAGACTTATAAAAGTGGGTAAATTCATACATCAAAATGCATTCTACTGTCATATAACTTGAAAAAAAATTATAAGTGGGTAAACCATGAAGTGACTTGGTAGGCTAAGAATGTAGCCCAAGAAATATTTAAAAAATTAAAGATTGTAAACAAAAGGAAATTAAAAGGAGAATTGGACAGAGGATTGCCAGGAAATCAAGAGAGTGTGTGGGTCCAACAACTTGATAGCACAGAGAAGAGATCCAAGATGGGGACATAATGCACAATACCAAACATGTTCTTTGTTGTAAGTGACCTAAGATCCTCGAATGGACCACTGGATTTGGCCAATCTGAAGGTGATTTGGGGTATAAGAAAGAGCAATTTCAGAGACATAGTGAAAGTGCAAGCAAGAGTAGGCCAAGAAGTTGCCTCGCATGTGTGAGGCCCCGGGTTCAATCCTCAGCATCACATAAAAACAACAAACAAACAAGCAAACAAATAAATTGTGTCCATCTACAACTAAAAAAAAAATACTTTAAAAAAAGAAGTAAACAAAACAGAAGAAAGTGACTAGAGGCACAAGAGATTTGACAGCCTTAGGAAGGGTCTAGTGCATGGGTGAGATCCACAGGAAGGTGAAACCTGATTAGTCTTTGAAGGATGATCAGATATCCCCAAGCTAGACTGGGTAGGAGGATTCACAAGGGTTAACACATGTAAAGCCCAGAGACATTAAATGGCTTGGTTTGCTTAGGAAACACAAGAAGTCTAGAATTATCAAGCATTAAAGTGAAGAAAACAGGACAAGAGATAATGTGGGACAGAGACAAGAGTCAGATCAGAAAAGCAATTCATGTCTTGCTAAGGAGAAGGACTTTTATCCTGAGGAAGCACAGAGTCCTTAAAAAGCTTTCATCAATCTATGATTTATACCCGCAGAATGAGGAGCGAGACAGGCTCGAGGCAGCTTGAGCAATTTTATAATAGTAGAGGAGGGATATGACAGTATAAATTAATAGCAGTAACAGGATAGGGAAGAATTACCAAAATGAGGTGGGAATCAGGGAAAAGACCAATGTTTCCAGTTTAGTTGCTTGGGGAGTGCAGACTGTAACCAATAATGGAAAAGACCAGACAGAAAGTTGGATTTTAGAGAGTGATAAATCATGATTTCAGTTCAGAACATTTTGCACTTGAGATTTCCTCCTTAATGCCCAAGTGGGGAAATTCACACAGTGACCTGGACTTGATATACCTACTGTATTGGACTTGTCTTGCAAACATATAGCCAGAGGTCACAGGTAACTGGGAAACCCAGAGGGTCTGGGATAGAGCACACTGACTTGAGGGGATGCCCGGATAAAAATATAGCATCATGACATGACCTGGGCACAATTTGAGCAGTTCAAATTCTTCTCGAGGCCAGAAGTAGATTTGGCAATTGAACCTCCTATGAGGGTTAGGATGGGATGAGATCAGCTATGGTCAGGAGTAATTCAGAGGTTCATTTAGGATCTGATAGATCCTTATAATCTCTCTTGCTAAGTTCCTTATGCTACTTACATGAAGGATGTGGAAATTACCTTGTCTACCTGACCTCAGAGCCTTTGAGAATTGATTAGAAAAGGATAAAGATGGAGTGAGACCTTGGGGAGGAAACCAACAGAGAAGTTCTCAGATCAAAGTATATTGCCAAAGCAGCCTAAAACTAGGTGCTAGCCACTATGACCAAGGCAAAGCAGGTCATTCTGTGCTTGCATTTCCACACAGTCTCCTTGCACTACTTTGTGACCTGATATTCACGTTAACCTGATTTCAACTGCACGTTCATTGGGGAATGGAAGATTTGTGTCATGAATTGGCTATTATGCTCTCTCTCTCTTTTCCCTTGGCCTTGATACTCTTGGACTGAATTGCTTCCAGGTCAATGTGAAACCTATAGTTAATTTCCAGACGGATGGTATATTTTACAGGGAGCATAGGTTTTGAGCAAGAAAGTAATTCTTCTCACCATTTTAAATACAAATGCCATTTTTGCTCCAGAATAATCCAAGACAGCTTTCTCATATGTGCATGTGGGTTTCCTTTTTCTCTCCAGTTCCCCTCTCCATCTACACTCCTTGGGTAGCATTTTAAGTGAAAATTTCATAGGCTCTAAGTTGCAGAGAATAATTTTTTTTTATTTAGAAGGATCAGAATTACTGAAAAGTTTTGGGTCATGGAGGACTAAAAAACAAACAAGGATCATGTGACTGAAGTAAGAATTTCCCACAGAGATGTTTCGGGTCACTGAGCAGAATGAAATTCATTCCAGGTTTAAGTTCCTTGCCTCCTACTTGTTGTACCTTTAAAATAAATATAGAAGTAGGAAAAGAAATCTCAATACAGAGGTTGTCAGAATGTGTTAGCAAGTTGATGAAACCAAGTTCATCATTGAGTTCTTTTCATCTGTCTTAATGTCAAATTTAACTTGCATATCCAAAGAACATCATCATATTTATACTAAGCAAGATTATTTGAATTTTACAAACTGAAATTTTACAAACTGAAAGTATAATAACTGTACTCTGGCAAGGACTAGAATTTATCATTGCCAAATACTTTCCACTCTAACCTCATTTCTTGGTTGAAATCTGTACAAATGCTTTTCCTCTGAGGATCAAGAGTTTCTCTGCTCAGAGGTGAAAAGGTTGTCTAAAAAGATAATATGAAGTCTTCGGAATCACTTTTTAGTCATACGTACAAAAAGCAATCACCCCTCATGAACCGTTAAAATGTTCACTCCTACTGGATTGGATTCTTAGAATGTTAAAATTCTAGAACCTTAAACACAAACATCAATGATGTAGAAATTAATTTAATTTTCAGATGAAATTTTAAAAGTTTTAAGCCTGCCTTAAATTTTTGTTAGAATATTTGACATAGTTATGAAACATGAGCTTTAGTTTTAAACATTATTTGAATAACAAATATTTAGCAAAACACCTGTGTAAAAAGATATTTTAGCCGATGACATTGTGATAAAGTAAAAAATAAGAATAATAAATTAGGCTAACATCTTTCATTAAATGATTGTACAGATGCACAGAATTTCCAAATGAAATTGTTTTAGGAAACTTAATGAGGTCAGAATTCTCTCACTTTACTTTTTTCTTGCATTCTCCATCCCACATGTGATGACTGACAATTTTTAAGCAATTAATGGATCCACCAGCATGATTCTAAGTAATATACTTTACCTGCTTTCTCTTGACTAATAAATTTTAGGCATCATCTATTGACTTCCTATTGAAAAACAGAAAACATTCTTAGGTCTTTCAGCTTCCATATCTCTTTTTTCTTCATCTTCCAGTGAAATCGTATCATACTTTCGTGATGATCCTTTAAAGCAGAGTATTTTGTTTTTCCATCAACTAATAATTGTATCTTTTTTGTTTGCTTTCCTGATTTGGGGACAATATCATGAATGCTTTTCAGGCTCTCCAAGTGAATTTAAAAGACCCTTGAATGCTCTTTGTCTCATGGCTAAATACATCAGGAAAAATAGCAAGTCAATTCTTTTCTTCTAGCAAGTTCTTCCTTGGTTGGCTCTTTGTTCTTGTCCCGTTTTTAAGTTACCCTCTCTGCCTGCTTCTCATTGGCTGCCCTGCAACTTGGCTTATTTGAAATGATTTTGATTTTGCCACTCTATACACATGCAAAATCCAGCTGCAGACCAGTTCAAGCCATGGAACTAGCATGGCATGTGCATAATAGACTTGTGCAGAAGAATCCTGTCATGCTCTGTGATATTTTAAGATTAGTCAATGGTAATCCAAAAGTATATAAACTCGGGGGGGGGGAAGTAAGTGTGTTGCTACTTCAAAATAATTTTATTGCCATAAATCTTATATAGACAAACATTTTATCACTTAAATAAGGTTGCTTTAATTTTTACTATTTGTTTTTAAGATTAAAATACTAATGGTAAAAATAAAAGTTTCATGGACTTTTTGAAGAGGAGAGACACAATTTTTCTGAATGTGGCTCTCATCCAAATGATGATGAGGAAAGGGATTCCACAGAAACCAAGGCCAAAGAGTTCATGCCAGTTTGCTTGCAATATGGACAGAGCTTGTGTTGTTGTAAGTAATAACTCACAGTGAAGTGTTAAAACCACACTGCTAGTTGCAGAGATTTACTGGCTAATTAAGCAGTGAAGTATGGAATATCTCTGCAAATGTACACACACAAAAAAGAAATATACCCCCAACTAAATGTTGGGTGAAAATATGAAGAAGTTAGACCAAAGGCCATTCTCCAATTCCATAATAGCTCAATATATTCAGGATCAGGCACATAGCAAATTTCAAATCAGAATAAATCAAGCTAACAAGGATTTTTTAATACTACAAAGTGATGAATGGTCATATATTACAATGTAATTATTTTACAACATGTGAAATTTAACTGTGATGGTGGTGTCTGGGAAGATTTTTTTAATGGTGGAAAAAAAATGCAACTGGGCCTGAAATTTAGAATATAAATTGTAAAGGATTATATTGATAGTTGTTATGTTTCTCAATGACACAACATTCTTTACCAAAATGTCTGACTACTGAAAAGGCAAGTTATCAGTTATATCATGAATGTGTTAAATTTTAGTTCATTCTACAGGTTACAGAATAATATGGAAACTAATCCAGCTTCTTTCCATGATGAGGACAATGGTTTTAAGGGGGAAAGCTTGGTCTAGACTAACTGAAGTAGGGGAGACTCTGGTCTTTCTGCAAAATAATAAATTAGTTGTATTCCCCAAATTTACAGATAAAAATTTGGATCAGTCAAATTTTCTTATGTGTTTGACATCCTTGATACTTTTAATCATCTTACTACTTCCATGCAAAGAAGGAATGAACTTGCTTTTCAATGACAGATCAGATGGAAAGACACTGGAAAATTTTATATGCTTAGAGAAATTTTGCAGGATCTTGTCACATGCTGCAAATTTAACGCAAGTGTCAATTAAATGGGGTTAATATTAATATTGTACATCTGGGAAAAGTGTGGCTGAGCACCTCACAAATTTGATAAAACATTTTAATTATTATTTACATCACGAAAATTAAATAATAGAACATTCATGAGTCTCTCTCTATCATTCATTAAAAATAGGTAAACTTAATTAAAACTTTACACAATAGAATGTTAGAACTTTCTATTTGTGAAAGATTGAAGGTAGATGTTGAATATATATCACAATTTGCTTCATTTTAAATAAGAGATAAAAATGAATACCCAAAGCATGCTGAAACTACTTTGAATCTTTCCCCATTTTGTGAAATATTTTGAAAGACTGTTTTTTATTCTATTACAAATGTTATTCAAACAAAAAATAGAAACATTTTAGATACATATTATTCCCTGCAATCCTGTTGTCACCAACACTACTCCAACCTAGAATGAATAAATTAACAAGTAAAAAGAAAGGATACATGTGGAATTACAAACTAAATATTATAAATATATTTAATGTTTATTAAACTATAAGCATATATGTGTCAATTTAAAATAAGGAATCACTATTTCAATAATTTTTTAATTGCAAATGTAGAACAACAAAAATTTTCAGTCATAATAAAAACTTGATTTTAATCATCTATACACTTTTTGTTTTATTTTTCCAGCTTTATTGTAGAATAATTGACATTTAAGTTTGTATAGATTTAAAGTATACATTGTGGTATTTTGAAAGACATACATATTATGAAATGATGACCACAATCAAGTTAGTGATCCATCACCTCACAGGGCATGGATGTGTCTCCCTGTGTGTGAATTTGAGTGTGTGCAGTGAGAATACTTAAGAGTTACGCTCTTCACAAATTTCAAGCGTACCATAAAGTATCATCAACAACAGCCACCATGTTGTACCTTGGTTCCCAGAATTTACTTGTGTTAGTACTAACAATTTGTACTCTTTGATTGAATACCTCCATTCCCTGCCCCTCACTGTTTTCTATGGCTTTTTTGTCTTTTAGATTCCACATACAAATGAGACCACTCAGTTTGTCTTTTTCTGACTTAAAGTCACTTAGCATAATGCCTTCAAGGTTCATCATGTTGCTGGGAATGACAGGATTTCATTTTCATTTGTGGCTGATTAATATTCATCTGTCCACAGACACTTAGGTTATTTTCATATCTTGGTGGTTGTGAATAATGAATGCATCAGTGAGCATGGTAGTGTAGACATCTCTTTGAGCAAGGTACTGATTTTATTTCTCTGGATATATATACCCATAGTAAGATTGCTGGGTCTTCCAGTAGTAATTTTTCAATTTTTTGAGGAACTCTGTATTACTTTCCAAAACAGCTGCTCCAATTCACATTCTCACCAAGAGTACACAAAGGTTTCGTTTTCTCCACGTCTTCATCAGCACTTATCCTTGTCTTTTCCAAAACAGTCCTTGTAATCAGTCTGAAGTGATGATTTTACAATGATTGTCATTTGCAGTTCCCTAATGATTAATGATTTTAAGCATCATTTTATGTATATGTCAACTATTCATATATCGTCTTCCAAAACAATGTCTATTTCAGTTCTTTGTCCCTTTTTAATTGAATAATATATTTCATTCATTTGTTTATTTTATTGAATTCTATGAGTCCTAAATACTGTCAATATTAACCTCTTATCAGATGCATATTGGCAAATATTTTCTCCCACTCCAGTTTGACATTTGTCAATTGTTTACTTTGCTGTAGAAAAACTTGTTATATTAATATAGTCCCATTTGTTTATTTTTCTTTTGCTGCTTATACTTTCAAGGTCATATCCAAAAATACCATTGCCAAGAACAATGTCAAGAAATGTTTCCCCTTGTTGACTTCTGGATGGTTTCCTGGTCAGATCTTACATTTGACTCTTAAATACATTTTGAGTTAACTTTTGCCTTTTAAGAGAGAGTTTCAATTTTGTTCTTGTGCATTTGCATATCAAATTTTCTCAACACCATTTTTCTGAAGAGACATACATATTGTATTTATTGGTCTTCTAATCAAATATTAATTGAGAGTTTATGCCTGAGTTTATTTGGGGGCTCTATATTCTGATCCATTGGTTTATGTGTCTGCTTTTATGCTAATATCATGCTCTTTTAATTGCAATAAACTTGTGGAATATTTTGAAATCAGGAAATATGGTGCCTCTGTCTTTGTTTTTCTTTCTAAAGATAAGTTTTTCTGTTTAGGGTCTTTTTGAGGTTCTATACAAATTTCAGAATTTTTTTTCTACATTAGTGGAAAATGCCACTAGAAATTTTATAGGAATTGAATTGATATATAGATTGGGGCAGTATGAACATTTTAACAATGTTAATTCTTCCATGAGCATGAGAAATCTTCTATTTATTTGTGTATTCCTCATTCTCTTTCATCAGCATTTTAGTTTTTCAATGTGCAGATTTTTCACCTTTTTATTTTCATTGTATTCCTAAATATGTTATTCTTTTTCATGTCAATATGAATGGGATTGTCTTTTTTCTTTTTCAGGTAATATTGTGACCCTACTGAATTTACTTATTAATTCTAATGCTTTTTGGTGAAGTATTTAGGCTTTCTTTATATGAGATCATATCATCTGCAGAGACTATTTTATTTCTTCCTTTTTAGTGTGGGTGCCTTCATTTCTTTCTTGCCAAATTGCTCTGGTGAGGACCTCCAGTACCATGTGGAATAGAAATGCTGAAAATAGACATCTTTGTCTTGTTTCTGATCTAAGGATAAACTTTCAAATTTCCATCACTAAGTATGATATTATTTGTGGACTGGTCATATATGACCTTTATTATGTTGAAAAACATTTCTTTTATGGCCAAATTGTGAAGAATTTTTGTTGCATTCTTTCAATTGCTTTTTGTGCATCTATCCAAATGATCATATTGTTTTATTATTAATTCTGCTAACATTTATTGATTTACATATGTTGAATCATCCTTGCAAACAAGGGATGAATTCCATTTGATCACAGTATGCCTCCCTTTTAATGTGCTGTTGAGTTCAATTTGCTAGTATTTGGTTGAGGATTTTGCATCTATGTTCATCAGGCATAATGGCCACTCATACTCTTTTCATCTAATGTCCCTGTCTGACATTGGCATTAGGGTAATGACTGGCCTCATTAAATGAAGTTGAAAGTGCTTCCTCCTCTTCAGTTTTTTTTGAAAAAGTTTGAGAAAAACTGGTCTTAATTCTTTAAATGTTTGATAGTATTCAAACATCTGGTTCTGGGGTTTTCTTTTTTTTGGAAAAGGATTGGTTGTTGAGTCAATTCCTTTATTTATTATTGGATTGTTCAGATTTTGTATTTCTACATTATTCTGATATGGCAAGTTATATTTTCTAGAAATTTATCCATTTATTCTAGATTGTTTATTTTGTTGGCATATAATTGTTCGTAGCAGCCTTTATGATCCTTTGTATCCCTGTAGCATCAGTTATAATATCTCATCTTTAATTGTAATTATATTTAGTCAAATCCTCTTTCTTTTTTTTTGTTAGATTAGCTAAAGGTTTGTCAATTTTGTTTATTAAAGAATCAACACTTTGATCTTTCTTAATTCTTTATTTCATCTCTCATAATTATTATTTCCTTCTTTCTAATAATTTGGGACTTAGTATGTTCTTCTTTTTCTAACTCCTTAAGGCAAAAAGTTACATTACTATTTGATAATTTTTCTTTTTTCTTAATGTTGCACAATTTACAATTATAAATTTTCTCCTTAGAAATAAATGCCTTTGCTTAATCGCAAAGGTTCCCGTATGCTGTGTTTTCATTTTTATACATCTTAAAGTATTTTGTTAATTTCCATTTTGATTTCTTGGACCCATTGACTGTTCAGGGGTGTTTATTGCCCATGTATGTGTACATTTTTCAATTTTCCTCCTGTTATTGATTTACACTCACGTTTTAAACAAAATATACAGATTTTCATCATTCTTTTATTATTTAGTTTTTTTCCCAAAGAATAGCCATCAAAATGCATTTTACATTAAGTTGAATCTAACAATAAATATTGGGGCTTATGTTTTATAAAATTTTATTTTTTTCTAGTAATTAAATTTAAATTGTATTTCACAGATGAACTTTGCATTTGAGGGAGTGTAGCAATAGTTTTAGAGGAAGGAAGAAAGAATACATAGTTATCTCAGGTAATGTAGGAATAATAGGTTAGGTCACATGGGATTAAGTGAATTTCTGGAGATTTTATCTAAAAATATCTCTACCTTCACACCATCTCAATGCATGTTTATATATAGAATTATACAAAAATAATAATTTCCTTTAAGACTTTCAAATGATTTATTTATTAAATTAGTCTTTTTATTACTTATATGGTTCTTAAGAAATCTAAAGACAGTATGATTCCCTATATGTATGTATACACAGAACATACTTTATATATATGTATAAACATATATATATATATATATATATATATATATATATATAGTCTGTATATATGCATATATATGTACACACAAAATTAGACTATTTAGATTTTTAAGTATATCATATATATGTAATATATATTATATATATATATATATATATATATATATTATATATATATATATTACATATATATGATATACTTAAAAATTCATGCTGTTTGTTTTGTTTCTTTTCTCTGTAAATAACTTAAGGTATTCTCTAGTGTTAATATACTGAAATTTCACCATGATATGCAATGGAGTGTGGGCTTTTAAAAAATCATTGTGCTGTTTTTAGGATCTTTGGGTATAGTCTGAGAAGAGGAATAGCTGGGTCAAATGGTGGTTCCATTCCCAGCTTTCCAAGGAATCTCCATACTGCTTTCCAAATTGGCTGCACCAATTTACAGTCCCACCAGCAATGTATAAGTGTACCTTTTCCCCATATCATCACCAGCACTTGTTGTTGTTTGACTTCATCATGGCTGCCATTCTTACTGGAGTGAGATGGTATCTTAGAGTAGTTTTAATTTGCATTTTTCTGATTGCTAGAGATGATGAGCATTTTTGTTTATTTGTTGATTGATTGTATATCCTCTTCTGAGAAGTGTCTGGTTCAGGTCCTTGACCCATTTATTGATTGGATTATTTGGGTTTTTTTGGTGCTTATCTTGTTGAACTATTTATATATCCTAGAGATTAGTGCTCTATCTGATGTTTGAGGCGTAAAAATCTGTTCCCAGGAGGTAGGCTCCCTATTCACCTCACATATTATTTCTCTTGCTGAGAAAAGACTTTTTAGTTTGAATCCATCCCATTTGTTGATTCTTGGTTTTAATTATTGTGCAATACATATCTTATTAAGGAAATTGGGGGCCTAGCCCCACGTGATGGAGATTAGGCCCTACTTTTTTTTCTATTAGACGCAGAGTCTCTGGTTTAATTCCTAGATCCTTGTTCCATTTTGAGTTAACTTTTGTGCATGGTGAGAGAAAGGGATTCAATTTCACTTTGTTGCATATGGATTTCCAGTTTTCCCATCACCATTTGTTGAAGATGCTATCCTTTCTCCAGTGCCCAAAGGACCTAAAAACAGCATACTACAGGGACACAGCCACATCAATGTTTATAGCAGCACAATTCACAATAGCTAAACTGTGGAGTCAACCTAGATGTCCTTCAATGGATGAATGGATAAAAATATATGGCATATATATACAATGGAATATTATTCAGCACTAAAAAATAATAAGACCATGGCATTTGCAGGGAAATGGATGGCATTAGAGCAGATTATGCTAAGTGAAGTTAGCCAGTCCCAAAAAACAAATGCAGAATGTCTTCTCTGATATAAGGGGGGTGGCTCAAAATGGGGTAGGGAGGAAGAGCTTGGGAAGAAGATTACCTCTAGATAGGGAAGAGGGGTGGAAGTGAAAGGGAGGGAGAAGGGGAATTGCATGGATGGTGGAAGGAGACCCTCATCATTGTACAAAATACATGTATGAAGATGTGAATTTGGTGTCAACGTATCTTGTATACAGAGATATGATAAATTGTGGTATAAAGGTGTATTAAGAATTGTAATGCAAATAATAATAATAATGATACTCATGTAAAAAATAAATAAATAAAAATTAAAAAAAAAAATAGAACTGGAAACTATTGTGCTAAGTGAAAAAGCCAATCCCAAAA
Source organism: Marmota flaviventris (assembly GCF_047511675.1). Classification (NCBI taxonomy): domain Eukaryota; kingdom Metazoa; phylum Chordata; class Mammalia; order Rodentia; family Sciuridae; genus Marmota; species Marmota flaviventris. The sequence goes on along the minus strand of NC_092508.1, from coordinate 11,984,878 downwards.
TACAAAGGCTGAATGTTCTCCCTGATGTGCGGATGCTAATATACAATAAGGGGGCAGGGGGTTGGGGGGAGGGAAGAATAGAATTTCACTGGATTATACAAAGGGGATGAAGGGAAGGAAGGGGGAATGGGAATAGGAAAGACATTAAATTGAATTGGACATTACTTTCCTATGTTTAGTTATGAATACACAACCAGTGAAACTCCACATCATGTACAACCACAAGAATGTGAAGTTATACTCCATGTATGTAAAGTATATCAAAGTACATTCTACTGTCTGGTATAAGTAAAAAGAACAAATAAAAAATTAAAAAAAAATAATTGTGCACAAACTCTAAAATCCAAAGGACTTTGGACGATATTGAAAGAAAAACCTTCCATAATAAGCAAAAAGTAAAAAAAAAAAAAAAAAAAAAAAAATTGTGATTACTAACCTAACACTACAGGAAATACTTAAAGAAATACTACACACAAAAGAAATGAATATAAACCCCAGAGCTCACAAATGGATAAATCTCATTTGAAGAGTAGCTAAGCAAATGAGATACAGGACTAAGTTAAGCAATCCAATAGACATCTAGAAAATAATTCATCCAACAGCAACTGAATGCACTTTCCTAGCATCTGCTCATGGAACCTGCTCCAAAACAGACCACACTTTATGGCACAAGGAGACTTTTAGCAAAAACAAAGTAGTAAGTATATTCCTTACATCTTTCCCAATCATAATGGAATGAAATGAGAAATCAATACCAAAAAAAATACAGAATCTATATAAACCATGGAAAGTTAATAATACATTTTTTTTGATTGATGAATTAGAGATAGAAGAAATCATGGAGAAAGTTTTTAATCAAGTTTTAGAAATCAAGTGAGAATGCTGATGCAACTTGCTATAACCTCTGGGACACTATGAAGGTTTTAAGAGCAAAGTTTGTAGGCTTGAGTGCCAACATAAGAAAATCAGAAAGATTCCAAGTAAATAATCAAATGACATCTCAAGACCCTCAAAAACCAAGAACAAACCAATTTCAAAACCAGTAGAAGAAAAAAATTAAAATCAGAGTCCAAATCAATGAAATAGAGATTTTTAAAAACACAAAAGATCAATGAACCTAAGAGTTGGTTCTTTGGAAAGAAAAACACGATTGATAAACCATTAATTAAACTAACCAAAATAACCACAGACATCAAAGAAGTCTAAAAATCATTAGGGATTATCATGAAAATTTATACTCGAGTAAATTAAAATACCTGAATGACAGGGATACATTTCTAGACATATATGACCTTCCAGGTTGAATCAAGAGACCACAGAAAAGTTAAACAGACCAAAAACCAGCAGTGAGATGGAAGCAGTAATAGAAAGCCTTCCAACAAAGAAAAACCTAGCACCACATAGATTCTCAGCTGAATTCTATGAGACCATTAAAGAAAAACTAATGCCAAAAGTTTCTCAAATTATTCCAAGGTATAGAAAATGATGGAACTCTTCCAAATTCATTCTATGAAGCCAGCATCATTCTGATACCCAAGTCAGATGAAGATACATCAAGGAAAGAAAACGATAGACCCATGTTCCTGATGAACTTAGATTGTAACATCCTAATGAAATATTAGCAAATTATGTTCAACAACATACTAAGTAGACTGTACATCATGACCAAGGTGATTTTATCCCAGGGCTACAAGTATGGTTTAACCTATACAAATCTATTAGTGTAATTCATCACATAAATAGAATTAAGGACAAAAATCATATAGTCATTTCAATAAATGCATAGAAAATCTTCAACAAAATGCAGCACCCATTCATGATGAAACCACTAAATAAACTAGGGACAGAAGAAACATGGCTAGATGAGACAAACCCAAAACCAACATCACAATGAATGAGGAAAAATTAAATGTCCTTTAAAATCTAGAACAAGATAAGGATGTCTACTCTCACCATTCTTATTCAATATAGAGTAAGCCAGAGTTCTTTGGCTTAAAACTCTAGACAGAGAAATCAGGCAAAAAAAAAAAAAAATGGAAATTCAATAAATAGCCATAGGAAAAGAAGTCAAATCATCCTGCTGATATGATCCTATATCTAGAAGACAAAAAACAAACAAACAAACAAACAAACAAAAAAAAAACCCTCAACCAAAAGACTTTTGGAGCTGATAGATTTAGCAAAGTTGTAGGTTACAAAATCAATATATAATAATCAATGGCTTTCCTATACACCAATAAGAAATTTGATGAGAAAGAAATCAGGAAAACAATTCCATTCAAAATAGCCTTAAAAAATGCCTAAAATAAATCTAATCAAGGAGGTAAAAGACCTCTACAATGAAAACTATAGAAAAGTGAAAAAAGAAATTGAAAGAGACACAAGAAGATGGAAAGACTTCTCAAGCTCATGGTCAGGCAGACTTAATATTGTTAAAATGGCGTTACTACCAGAAAACACAGATTTAATGAAATCCCATAAAAATCCCAATGATATTTTTCACAGAACTCCTTGAAGAAAATATAGAGTCAATACTCTTAATATATAGGTGCAGGCAATGACTTTCTCAATAGGACCCCTAAAGCTCAGAAACTATTACCAAGAATTAACAAATTAGCATCAACTTAAAGAGTTTCTTTGCAACAAAGAAAAAAATTAAAAATTAAAAATGTGAAGAGAGATTTGGAGAAAATCTACTCTTCTGATAGAGAATTAATATCTAGAATATATAAAGAGCTCAAAAAACTTTACACTAAAAGTCAATTAATAAGTGGGCAAGTGAACTAAGCAAACATTTCTCAAAAGAAGAAATACTAATGGCCAACAAATGCATGCAAAAGCCTTCAAGATCTTTAGTAATTAGGTAAATACAAACCAAAACTACATTAATATTTCATCTCACTGCAGTCAGAATGGCAGTCAGCAAGAATATAAACAATGATAAATGCTGGAGAGCATGTGGAGCAAAAGGAACAATTTTATATTATTGGTGGGATTGTGAATTAGTACAGCCACTTTGGAAATCAGTTAGGAGGTTCCTCACAAGACTAGGCATGGAAAATACCATATGACCCAGCTATATCATTCCTTAGAATTTATTGTAAAGAATTAAAAATATCACACTACAGTGATACATGCATTCCCATGTTTCTAGCAACACAATTCACAATAGCCAAACTATAAAACCAGTTGAGGTGTCCATCACCAAATGTAAGTGAAATGAGCCAAATAAAAATGTGATTATTCATATGTAATTTTAATATGTAAACAAGCCACACCCCAAACTTTCCAATTTTCTAGTTAATAAATCCCCTTGATAACTGATCTAAAGTCAAAATAAGAACATTTAATGTATTTCTGTATGCCAGTAGGAAAAAATAGAAAGTGAGATTTAATATCATAAAGATATTTTTACAAACAGAGAGAAATATCATAGATGAGAATAAAATCTAAGGAAAGATACATAAGATCCCTTCACTAGAAATTCTAAAGCATTACTATGAAACATTAAGACATATAAATGGAGAGATTATATTACATGTCCTTGGATTAGCAAACTCAAAATTGTGAAAGTCCAAATATAGGTGAAGCAATACAGAGAAACTAGCAAACTAATACTACTGGTCATCAAGAATTACTTTAAAGCGAAAACATTAAGATAACATTACACTGATATAAGGACAGACAAACTAATGGGATAGACTGGAGTCCTAAGGCTTGTAGATATTTGTCACCTTATTACAAATGTTGCACTGCTGAACAGTGGGGGAGGGGATTCCCATTGATTTAAGGGTGCTGATGAGTCACTTAGGTGTCGCTCTTGGGGAAAAAAATAATCTTTATCCTGAAATCTCATGCCACAAACAGAAATGCAATTCCATATTTTCGTGAAAACATTAAAGTGGAAATTGGAAGTCCTAAAATAACCTAATCTGACAGCATTAAAAGCACTGTTACCTGTTATTATAATGCTTGATTTCCGGGCAAACCCAGAGAGGAATGTATAGTGATACTATTATCTCTACTCTACAAATGAGGAAACTAAGACATGTCTAAAAATAACACCATCATTAAATGAATGAAGAGGATTGTCACCCAGCACAACCTCAATCAGATTAGAGAAAATGAGAAATCAACAGCCTGAAGCCATTTGTCTAAGTTCATACACTGTTTTCAATTTCCCCCTGTGTAATATGTTAGCAGGGTTTTGCAAGAAATAAATAATAGGACAAATATGAACATGTCAACTCCAATGCCCCCATTTACTAAGCACTCAGTAAGTATCAGCTTGCTCCATCCCCAAGTTCACTGGCCAGTCAGGGGTGTGGAGAGCCCTGGAATGAAGGTCTCCAGTGCAGGGCCACATTCCCTGCTGCCTCTGATAAATGATACTGATAAAGCCCAAGGAACTATTTTTAGTGGGATTGGCCACCTGTGCAATATGAAACTTGTCACTTATCAAATAACGAAATGGAAAGTTGTTGGAAGGTGACAGGACATTTTATAGAACCAAATGTTCCAATTTCCAACACATTTCACCAAGTGCTTTCTTCATGCATCTCCGTTTCCTTTTTCGAGTCTGATTTTTCCCCCATGTGTTCTCTGTCAGTCTTGTTCTGCCTTAGCCTTCAGAGCCTCTTCAGCTTCCTCTCTGACCTCCTAATGACAGCACCATCACTGTTCCTGAGCCCGTGATTAGGACTCGTGATGGCTGTATGACAAGCCTTCCCAGGGGAGGGGTGCTCACTGGTTCCAGAGCATTTGTTTTACTTCAGTGAGCACAACCAGGAACAGCTGCAAAGCACCGCTGACCATTACCTGAAAGCATTGACTATTTCTCAGAGGGGGAAAGGAAAAAAAGGAAAGCTCCCCCCACCCCTTAATAATTAAGTTAGTAATTCAAACCCAACACATGCAAATCTATGCACAGGTAAAACAAAGGTATTGGCTGGAGATACATAGAAGATAAAGTCGTAAAATTTAAAGACTGCCAATGGCTTTATGAAATGTCGAGTTCAAGGTTTACAAACTCAAATCCCTACAGGACCCCTACAAGTGACATGAGTACAGCTGTGTGACAGCCACGGGCTCTTGTGACAGGCTGCATGCACAATGCCCAGCATATTTTTCTTCCTCATCAACAGCAATGCTATTTCATTCAGAAAAAGCAATTTCTCCAGATAAATACTTACCTCCATAAAATGTCCTGCAGCTTGGGTAGGTCATGTGGCATGTCACGGCCAGTAAGACAGAAGTAGGAGTCTACAGTTGGAAACTGCTCAGGAAATGGGACTTTTCCAGAGAGAAAGGACAGCCCAGCTGACTTTCTTCTCCCTCTCTCTTCTGTCACACAGCTCTGATGCCTAGAAATAAAGCAGCCATCTCGTGGACTTGGGGACACGAGCGGATACTAAGGATGGTACAGCAGGAATGAACTGGAACAATATTAATTTTTAATTATTATTATTTTATTTACTACACAGAAAGCACTAAGGAGACAGCAGACTGTAGTTGTATGAGCCTTGAATTCTAAGGAGGAGTGAAAAACAGGATGAATTTTTTTTTTTTTTATGAAACGAAAAGCGGAGTGAGAGGGTAGAAATTGATGTGGGTTTGATATTTCGATGGGATAGTCAGGGGAAAAGGAGATCTCTCTGATGAGGTGACATTTGAAGCAGAGAATCCTTAAGATATAAGTGAAAGATTCGCGGAGCTGTATTATTAGGTTCTGAAGAACATGGGTGTTCGTGGCTCCTTACATTTTAAAAATTCTGAATAAACTATCCCTCTCTTGACAAGCCATATCACACACTAGGATATTAGGGACTCTAAGGAATCCTGAAGCAAAGACATGAGCAGCATTCAGTGTTGTTCAATCCAGAGTTTCCAAGGCTCATTGACCCTGGAACACTTGGCCTACCAAGCACCTCTGACGTCTTCTTTGGGAAATGCTGGTTACAACTACCCTAGTCAGGAAACAATCAGCTATTGCTGAGTCTTCCTGAGAACTAACTGAAGCTGACTCGTTTGTTTTCAAATTCTCATAAATAAACATTTCAATTTAAATAATGTTAGGGTCGCAGATCATAGTGTTCTGTTATCTAGCAAATGAAAATAAGTAAACCAAGAAGAAAAACATATTATAAAAGCTAATGGTACCACTGAAAATGTAAGAAATACAAGTAATTATGCTTTAAAATACTATTAAAATATCTATTATTTCAGGAAGAATACTCTTCCCTAATTGTCACCAATTAACAAAGAGGCCCACTCCAAATGAATGCTCTATTATTGTGTTCAGTAACTTCACATTGGAGCTCATTGTTTAGAGCTAGTCTGGGGATAGATGATGAAAGCCTATACCTTCTTCCTTCATTTCTTCAATATTAAGTTCTTTTCCTTGTCATGAAAGGAGCTTTCTGAGTTTCCACACCATCTGCATATACCATAAAAACAAAAATGAGTTTTAGCATGCTAAAGTTGTTTGAGCACTGCAAGAAGTTAGATAAACAAGTTGAGTTGTTTTTTAAAAAAAACAAGTTTTTAGGAGGCTTTTGCCAGCTAGTCCCTCTAATGTTCATCTCTGATTATATTTTAGAAACTCAGGGAGAGTTTTTTTAGATATCCATCCTTGGATTCTGCCCCAAACAAATTAATTCACATAAGGTTAGAAATCAGCTATACTTGTTTGTTTTTGTTCTTAATTCCCCGGGTAATTCTAATAAGCCACAAATTCTGGACACTGTCTTATATTAGTCAAAGTAACTGAAAGCTGTACAGATGCCATGAGTGCAAACAATGAAACCAAGAGGTGATACTTATGGGTAGAAGACAATGCAATGTGAACGTGGATCTGCACCAGGTAGGAGGAGCACTGGCCTAGCCCCAACATGCTCACATCAGAGCAGAACATCCCCTTTACTCACCAGCCCTTTTAATACTGGTCAGTTGACACAGGTTCTGGAAATGTCCTAAACCTTTTGGGAAAATAGTCTTAGTTCTAGGATATCTACAAGTTCAAACTACCACTGATGTCATGCATCCATTACACCATAAATAATATTTGGAGAAGTTGGGCCTGATGGTGTCTTACCATCTAAATGGCTCAGAAAGCCATTTAGAACATGTTCTGTCCTACAGAAAAGGGGGAGGGGAGGAAATATTGTAGAAGTCTTTATAAAAGCTCTTGTTCCTTTTCCTATGACTTGTGCACACACATCCACATACATACATGCTCAGCTCATTCAAATAGCAGCACAGTTGCAAGTTGAATCAGAAGCCTGAGTGCCCACTCATTAATATTTTGGAGCATAGATCATGTGTTAGTCCAAAGGAAAAAAATTCTCTATTACTATACTTCTCTATACTTCTATGTCTTCCAATTTTGAAAATGCAATATATAACATCATAGAGATTAGTGATTTATATATTTGTTTTCATAATTTATTTCCTTTTATCCTTTTATTCCTTCTGGAAAATAGACGACCACCAGAGGAGATTGGTAATGCCTAGGAGGTAAGATAAAGCAGTGCAAAGTGACTGAGAAAGAATAAAGAACTTACCCTTAAAGTGGTTTGAAAGAACAACATAATAGTTTATCTTTAAAGCTTCAGAAAGCCAGAGGGACTCAATCATTTTTTATGTATTCATATAAATTGTATATAAATATATAAACATTTATATATGCATACACTTATGTGTATATATATTATATATATAATATATATACACACTGACATATATACATAAATTTCTGTTTTCACTCCATCAAAGAAAATCTATGGGTCAAAAGGTTTATAAGTATTCAGTTAGAAACTTTGAATTGGGCAGAGGGGAGTGAGGGGAGGGGAAGGCATGTGGGCGGGGAAGGATGGTGGAATGAGATGGACATTACCCTATATATGCATACAATTACACAACCTGTGTGACTCTGCACCATATACAGCCTGTGGAATGAGAAGTTGGGCTCCATTTGTGTACAATGTGCCAAAATGCATTCTCCTGTCATGTATAACTAATTAGAACAAATTTTAAAAATTAATAAATAAAAGAAAAAAAATAAATATTTAGTTAAAAATGTTTGAGGTTAGTGGAGGGGAGATCTGTCTTTATGCACTGTGGGCTTTATTCCCTGCTTGCTTTCACTTACTCAATGTTTAATGTAGAAACTCCCTTTTAACCAGTCTGTGTAGAAAGATTAATGGGAATCGCCCATGTGCCATATTTCAACTTTCAAGCAGAGTGTTGGGTTTTGCTAACTATAAATCCACAAGCTCTGACTCAGACCCTACCTCTACAATTAGTAGCTCGGCTGATAATCCTCTACCAGGCGCACTGTTCACTCACCTACTGTTCGACCCAGTTCTCTGATGCAGGCAAGAGAGGTTGTTCTCACCTCTTAATGAATGTTTTCACACAAAGTATTCCCAAAGTCATTCGCTTTGATTCCTACATACAGTACTCAGTCTCTGCACACACAGAGCAGAGCTCCATTGACTTTAAATTATTCTATTTAATGAATGATACAGTCAAGTGGACTGTGAACTCTTCAAATATAGCAAAGAAGCCCTAAATACTAATCATCTGTTCTTGGTAGGTCATGACAGAGTGCTGGCAACATTTCAGGAAATCAATAAATAGTTACATCTTAATAGTTTGTATAACTATCCAACATGCTTAATTTGTTCCTTTTATTTTATTTTGAAATAACTTAAACAATCCTAAACTTGTGGAGAAGTCAATACTGCAAGAACTTTTTTTTAACCATTAAAAATAAGTTGCTATGAAAATGTCTAATAACTCCTAATTCTTACTGCTATTTTCCCAAACAAGGACATGATACTACCATAGAAAAAATAGGAAGTTAGCACTGATATATCATTCCCATCTAATTTTCAGACTCCCATTGAGTTTTTCAAGGTAATCCAATGAGGACCTTTATTGCCAAAATACCTAGTTCAGAATAACACATTGCAACTAGTTGGCCTCTCTCTCCACTCTCCTTCAGTTTGGAAGAGCTTCTCAGTCTTTCCTTGGCTCTCATTACCTTGACACTATAGGAAACTTAGGATGTGCTCTGGTCTTTGCAAGTGTCAAGTGGTGGCTTGCAAAAAGAGATGGCACTTAGGCACTATGCTAAATATTCTTTTAAAAATAATGTCTCATTTTAATTCTTTTAAAGCCTCAAGGCAAGTTACAGTTGTTCATTTTTCTCAAATATTATTTATTGCCTCCATCAGCTGATTCAGTTAGAGAGCTTAACTCTGCTTCAATATGCCTCTCTAAAACCCTTGCTGCATGAATTTACAATACAACAGGCCAATTGGAGTCCAAAGTCCTCCCAGAAGCTTCTAGCTCTTACTTCCGTCAGTAGTAGCCTTCTGCCCACCATAGTAGTAAGAAGAGAGATATTACAGAGTAAAACATGTATGTTTATTTATAGTTATCAAATTACTACTGCTTAGCATGTTAAATTACATTAAGTTTTTAAAATATATTAATGCTAGAGAGTAGATTAATATATATGTATGTTAATATTAAATAACTGTCATATTTCATAATAAAAGGAAAGTGTATTAATAAACTTATGTCCCCTTGTCATATTTTACACCATATTGAATCTAGATGAATTAAAGATTATACATAAAAACAAAGCTACCAAACCACAAAGAGAAGTATAAGTGTATAAGAATTAGGAAGGTTTCCCTAAGCATGACAGGCACAGGGGAAAGAGCTGACCTCATAAAAATTAATATTTCTCAGGCTGGGGATTCAGCTGTGTGGTAGAGCACTTGCCTACCATGAAAATGGGTTTAATCCCCAGCCATGCAAAAAAAATTAATATTTCTTTATGATAAAATGCATTATAAGTCAAGTTGAAGCACACGAGAAAACATTTGCAATATGTTCAGAAGACCAAAGCCTAGTATCCATATTATGTAAATATATTTTTAGAAATCAATTTGTAAAAAATAAAAACCCATGTTAGAAAGAAAAATGCTATAACAATATAAATATACAATTCATAAGGAAAATCCAAGTAGCCTGTAAGCAAGGCAACATTTCCAACTCATTAGTAATTTAATATAAAATTTAAAGAATGAGATAATAATTTTAGTCCATCTAATCACCAATGAAAAACAGAAGGCTAATATCAGGGGTAGATACTATGTATATGTTCTAATTTGTACCTAAACATATGTTATATATATATATATATATATATATATATATATATATATATATATATATTACTTAAAATATTTGAAAATTATAAAACATTTAATCAGTAGTGAAATTTATGGGTTTGTATAGCAAGTAGAGACTAAGGTATTAGTACCTTCGACATTAAAAAATAGTGTTTGTTTACATCTATATGACCTGTTCATCCATATCAAGAAAAATAGAACTGCACATCTTCCAATGACTATGGGCTGTGTGCTTAGCACAAGGTGACGGCTATGAAGTGATTAATAATCATGCCCAGAGAGTAGGCTTCTGCTTACTGTTACTCAGGGAGCAGAGTAGGGGTGGAAAAATGGGGTGTGAATTCTCCTATTTCTTTCTATTTCTAGTGCCAGTTTTTTTCTGATTACTGTGGTTTTTCAATGCAATTTTAGATCTGCCTGAATATTCATCTTTTTCAGAATTTGCCCTATAATCAGATATTTACTTTTCCAGTTCAGCTTTGGAATCATTTGATCATGTTCTAGAAAGAAGTAAAAAAATTAGATATTATTAGGGATGAATTAACATATAGTAATTCAAAGAAATTAGAATCCTTGGAAAAACAATTCTCAGATCTTATTTCCTGGGCTTCAAGGAAGTTATTTATTTATGAAGGTCTTGTGTATTTCTTGGTATTCTTAAATGTTTTAATTTTGTTTTTATTATGTTTTAACTAATTTTGTTGTCAAAATGGAACAAAAATAGAGTTTTCTAAATTAAGATTTTAATGTTTTCCTTGATGAATTCTGAGTGCTTTGAAAACCCCCACTTCACCCATCTGTTTATCTTTGAGTTTAGAGATAATCTAAATACTAAAAATTGACAATTTTGTCTTATTTTCATTCTTATTCCATTTTTTTAAAATGACAGGCTGGTAGGCTTTTGAAGGATGTTGCTAAATAGTGGTTTTAATAGTGGAGTCCTTGTTTATTCTTTATCTTAATGATAATCTTCCTAATGTGTGGCAAGACATGGTTAAATTTGACTATTTTCTTCCCTATTAAACCACACAATAATGGATTTCAACTGGAAATACAAAATTATATCAAAAATTTTGAGAGAATTGTTTTTCTTCTTAAATATATTAGGACGATGTTATGTAAGTAGATACCTGGTTTTCTATTATTAAAGCAGTTTTGCATTCTCGAGTGAACTTTACAGTTATGTTTTATGCTAGTTTAATGTAATATCATATTACAATTTCTATACATGTTGTAGAATATATATTCTTTGTAATGCTTCCTTTATATAGGATTGTGTTTAAATGCCCACAGTGTTGCGTGGAATTCTAAATGATTTTTTTTTTAAATCGGTACTTGTTTTTTTCTTTTTCATTTTCCTTTTTCTTTTTTTCGTTGACACTTATAATGAAACCATTGAGGTGTTGAAAGATTTACCCAAGTAAGACAAGAAATTGGCAGTAGCAGCTTTTTCTATCAGGAACTTCCCATAATTCTTGGTTCATTCGTTTACTCTCTGGCCACAGATTTTGGATGAAGCCTCCCCGTGATACAAATTAAGCATGTATTTAGGATAATGAGAGATCTCCTGGAGAGAGATGTACCATTCGATTGATACAGAACCTTTTTTCCTCCAAATTATCATGGTAGCTGCCAGCAATAAACTTAGAGGAGAAGACATTAGTGCCAGTACTCAATATTGGCACCCATAAACATTTTTATAAACTACTCTGAACGATGAAGAAAAGAAACTTGGCATTCAACCAGGGCATTGTGCTGCACAGCCAAGAATGCAATTCTGGACTATTTCCATTGTGGTTTTCACTTCAGAGTAATTTGTACAATTTGGAAAGCACGCTATAAACCTCTGTGTTGGGAACAGGTTATCCAAGGTAACTCCTTTGTCAAATGAGAAATCTTACTAATAATCTTAGACTCTTAGGAGTTCATGTGCTACCAATTATTAAAGCTAATAAGGAAAACAAAAGGTTGTTTCATGTCCTTGTTTGTTCATATTTGTGTGTATCATATACAGGTATGCAGATGTGTGTGCTTATATATAGAAAACGTAAGCATTTCACACATGCATAAAATCATGATACATTATTCATTCTTATTCATTCTGTACAAAAGCATTTTATTTACATATGCCAAAAGCCAGCTATTAATATGCTGATGATGTGGGGCCAGTGTAGGTGACAACTCTACTTTACTTAAAAGCTGTGTTTTAAGAAGAGCACTAAAACCTTCACATTTGGACTCTCCTGTAGGAAAGTCTTGTCTGCTAAAGGCAAATTGAACAAAGTTTAAATGAGAGAGGAGGTTTTAAAACAAGGAGATGCACAATTGTATCTATTTGAGACTGCCATCTGTCACCCCGCATTCTCGGGACCCAGGAGTTTATCATAGGATGTTGTGTTCTTGCTTATCCTTATGTCTCTTAGATGCAGTTGGAAGGCTGGAGTGAGGTCAAAACTGGAGTGGGGCTAAAAACTGTACAAACAACAAGCAAGTGCCTCTGCCAAGGCTGCTTTAAGCCAAATTGTAAAACAGGGTATGTCGCAGCCCGGCTGGCTGGGCAAAATAACCGGGGGGTGACGAACAACTTGTGTACATTGATACAGCAGGAGTGGGAGCCGTTTATTGCAGGACAACAGAGGTATTTATACATTCCACACAGCTTATCTAATTAACATAAACTAGATACAGCAGTCAACCAATCAGGAATCTCCACACTTAATGGCTCACTTTTGTTACTTCTCAAACCACTCCCTCTGGCATTTTGCCAGGCACCATCCAGACTTGTTTGTGAACTCTAACAGTCCCCTGGCAAAATGCCAGGTGTTATTTTGACTTGTTTACAGACTCTAACAAGGGTACATTTGTCTGTACTCAGCGTTTATCTCATCTAGAACCATTTTTGTTCCTCTTAGGGAACACCACCATTTACACTTCAGGTAGACAAATCCTCCTTTTTTAAGAGCACCACCTTGCCTGGTGTGAGGGCACATACCTCTAATCCCAGAGACTTGGGAGACTGAGACTGGAGGATTACAAGTTCAAGGTCAACCTCAGCAAAAGGAAGCCCTTCACTCAAAATTTCAAAAAATTGTTTGTTTGTTTGCTTTTTTAAAAAAAGGGTTTGGATGTGGCTCAGTGGTAAAGCACCAAGGGTTAGCCTCCCAGTACCAAAATAAAAAAAAAAAAAAATCACCTTATCAAACATTGCCCAGATTCTTCATTCAGAAAGTGAAAATGGAACTCCATCATCTTGAGGTTACATACCACGAAAGCAAATGTGGTCCATACAACACTTAAAGGTGCTATTAATCATGTTTACACTCCATAGCAACCACAAAGCTACCTCTACAAAGGAAATACTGATTCCTAAGAAAATACAAAAAATAAATAAACTGCATTTTAATCATCCCTAAGGCTATAAACTAGAAAAATGGAAATAAAATGGGAAGAAATGGAGGATGAACCGAGCACATAAACATGATTTTGAAGAGGAGGAGTAGAGAGAGTTTGGGGAATGAGATCGGAAATCAGATCTTTCTAAATCCTTCAAAACTCATAGGTCTATGACTTTACTACCTATTTCCATGAGGTTTTTTTTTTAATTTTTCAAATATCATAAATATAAGTCTAAAAAACAATAATCAAAGATCAAACTAAATTTCCAATATTGATGGAATTTTCTTCATCTTGTAGGCAGAAGAAAGTTGGAGAGTATACTCCAAGTCCTCCTGAAGCAAATAATGTACTTAAGTCTGAAACAATATTTAGTAAACTATCGTTGCTTAAATTAATAGAGAAAGACGAGAAACTATTTTATAACAGTTCTTTTTTTCATATTTTCATGAAAGAACAATTACTTTTTTCTAGATTTTTGATAATTTTGACACTGATAAACATTGGAAGACAAAAAAGGTGACGTCTTTAAAGTATATTCTCAAAATGTTTCAGCTCAATGAGGTAGTAAAATAAAATATTCAGGCTTTTCCTTTCCTTAATAAAAGTGGAAGCAAATTTTTCTGCCACTAGCAGAATACCAGAAACTATTAATTAATACAGAATGGAGAGGGGCACTCACAAACAAACAGTGGATTCAAACTAGTATGGGATGGGAAGGAGGACGTTTTAAAAGGCTTCACTGGTTATTCGGAACCATTTGCAAAGACTTCTCAAAACTAATTTTAGGAAAAGTTGATTACTGGTTCAGCTGAATGATTATGGGGAAAGAAATGAAGCTGAAATTGAAAAATATCACAAAGTATAGAAAATCAAGTGAAGAATTCCAAGTATTACTACATTAAATTATTACCCAAATAATGCAGTATTCATAAGTTGTACTTGGAGTTGTACCCCAAACAGATTTGATCTTTCATCTGATATAATAGTTTATTTCTTTAGCATTCTTCTTTATTCCCAGTCTGTCTTCTAACCATTTTCTATTTTCTTCTTTATTTGAATAACCCAACATCTTCCTGACTTGTCATTCCCAATGGATGAATACTACAAACATTTCAGACTGGATTAAGGACAACAAGAAAGGAAATATTCAGTCTAGTATGGGGCATTTGGCTAAAATATTATTTCTGAGATATTTGTCATTCAAGAAATTTTAGGGAGAAAACAACAGATCTTCAGCACAACACTACCTGAATGACTTCTATTTAATAGAATCCTTCAGGAACAAAATTTGGGGGTTTAAGACTCACACTAACTACTGTTCCCCTGATTTTAAAGAATAAGCAATTTCGTTTTGGTGAAAAACCAAGAATGAACTTCCCAACATTCCTAATCCTGAGTGCTCATTGTTAAAATTTGGGGATGTTGCTATCCAGACAGTGGAATTGGAAGGAAGGATTGTGAGAAAAAAATAGGAGCTGTCCTCACAAGTAGACAGGATGTCATTGAAGGCTATTCTAGCCAAGGACAAATATGGATTTCTCAGAAATAGTTAAGTCTGTGCTCAAGCCATGGGCTATGGGGAAGTGTATTAATAAGAATGAAAGAACAAAACTTTGTTTTCATTTTTCTTTATTCCCATTTCATTGTATTTTGGATAAAATTGGCATTTCCCCCTTTTAACATACACTTGAGGGGAATTTTTTTCAAATTATCTGTATGTTTGTATCTTGGTGCTAAGTGAGATGTCATGTTCTTGGAGTTAAGTGGGTGGCCATGCCCCAGAATATAAAGAAAATTATCCAAGGAAATATCCCACTGAGATGGCATTTGTGATACCTCAAGAGCCAGGGTCTATACTCCTCTCCATTTTATACTTCTTCGTGTTCTGACTTCAGACAAGAATTACTGGAGGAAAGTTTCCTTTTCTTGAGTACAATTTCCAGCTAACAGTTTTAATAAAAGTAATTTTTTATATCCTGGCATCCAGTATTGTTAATCCTGTGGGCCAAAGTCCAGAGAGACCTGGCGTGACATGTGAAAAAATTTATTCAACGTTCCTGTGCTTCCGCATCTCATCTGTGAAGTGAGAACAAGAGGTTTTGCATTTGGCTGTAGTTAGCATTAAATGAAATGACCCAGTAGACAAGTGCCTGGCACAGAAATTGGCCCATCCTTATCAATCCATTGTTATTATTAAGGGATTTATGTGTGACTTTGTTCATTAGAGTCAGCTGTATAGAACAAAAAACACCGTCCCAAATTCCAATTTCTCATTACTTTTTGGCTTACTTTTTCCAAAGAGCTCAGGATATTTAATCAACAGAATTTTCTTAATCCTAAGTAGTTTTTATTTAATCATGAAATATGAACTTTTTTTTCCCTAGTGGAACATAATTAAAATTCGCTTTAAAAACATATTTTTTTTTTTTGGTTTAGGTCTTAATAAAAATTTCCCCTAGATTATAAATCTCACCTTGCACAATTGCACAACTAATCAAAAAGCAATTATCATAAACAGCCAATCAACAATATGAACTAAAATGAATCTTCTATCATCCAGTTATAAGTGGATGATAGATGATGTACTCTAAAGTCTTATATTTATTTTTATCATTCCACTTTAAGATAGAGCAATTACAGCCAAATTTAGAGAGTACACCTCTGTAAAACCATCATTTGTTAAAAAATGTTAAAGTTCTAAAGCCCATACAGGACATCCATAAACTTACGCAGACATTTATAAGATTTTATTTCTAGTATATACTAAAATAAAGTAATAAAGCATATTTATATTTCTCACATGCTTAATTTATAGTAATACCCACTGGTCAGGTTTTTTTTTTTTATTTCATTTATCTTTTCTTGGTACAGGGGATTGAACCCAGAGATGTTTAACCACTGATAAACATCCCCAGCCATTTTTTTTAATATTTTATTTAGGGACTGGGTCTCACTGAGTTGCTTAGACCTCACTAAATTGCTGAGACCGGCTTTGAACTTGAGATTTTCCCGCCTCACCCTCCTGATCCACCAGGATTACAGGCACAAACCACTGTGCCTGACCTGGTCAGATAATTTTAATACACCCTCGCTAGGCTGCTAGAATCTTTTGAAAGTTTTTGTTCCTGGAATTTTTAATAAGGGCTTTAATATAACGGAAATGTATACCTAAATATTTCTTGTCTGGGATATAGAAGGAATGCACCTACTTTATTCAAAGGGCAAATAAATGAATGAAGGAAGGAAGGGAAAGTCTTTAAGAGTTCAAAGCTTATTTAAATGTCAAAATTATTGACATCTTTCCTCTTGCTTAGGGTGATCTTAGAGTTACTAAGAAGCTTCTATGTCAAGAAAAAAAGGAATGAGGTTCTTTTTTCTTTTTACATAATCTACTCAAGTCAGCATGTAACTGCTCACCAGAACATGGCTGTTCTCAATCCACTTTTGCCCTGGCTGTTCCATCCACCCACTTCCTGCTCCCCTGAGCTGGGTCTGGCTACCTCCCTTTCCTTCATGTCCTTCAGCTCTGGTTGGCTGTTCTATACAAATCACTTTACCATATCCAGTTCTCATTCTCTATTTACCTCATCAGGAATGATTCCAAAACACTCTCTATGCAGCCCCAAAGTCTCACTCCCCTGAAGGCAAGGATACAGCAGTAAATAGATGACAACATTCGGAAAGAGGCCAATGGTCATGTGGATGGTGTTTGGATGGGTTATAAGACAGCCAGCCTTTCTCAGTGTCACTCCTCAGCACTTAGTTTGTTCACGTTTCTTCATTTGCATACATATTCCATTCCATAGCAAGTTGTGATTGTTATCTGTATGTTATTTTCCCCATTTAAATAAAGAATAAGTTCCTAAGATGTTTGTTTATTTTATAATAATAACAGGATGGGGTATTGTCAGTTTACCCTTGGCACTCTGAAGAGTTTTCTAATGCAAAGGACAAAAGTGGCCAAGAGGTAATTGAAGTTCATTTTATTGACAGTTACTGAACACTCGGGCCTTTCTTCATGCAGGTCCTCTCTGGAGGGGACTGGAGGATCACAGAACTCATCCTAGGGTTTCTTTCACCCTATGTATGAACCCAGATTGTCTGGCCTGTGGGCAAGACTGGTCTGTTTCCACAGCCAGTCACGTGGATAAAGATGGCCAGCTTAGCTCAGGGCCCAAGCCCTGCCTGGTGTAACTATGGAAGGAAGGAGGAAGTGGTGGGTACCTATTTCTTGAATACTGAAGGCTTGATGAACTTCTCTGCCATAACTCCTGTTATTTGCTGCAGGGTAATCCTTCCAAAAATCTGGGGTTTGTTGCACAGATATTTCTCTCTATGCAAAAATGGCCAGGTGATTAAAGAAAAGCATCCTTCAGAAATGTTCTTCCCTCCCAACTCATAATTATGGAGTGTTTGCTAAGTGTCAAGCACCATTCTAATCAATTTACCAGTATTATTCCACTTAATGCTCATAATAACCCTAAGAGATAAATACTACCACTATGACCATGCAAATGGAAAAGTTGAAGCTTAGCAGAGTTAAGCCACTCAACATGGGTCACATAGCTAATAACAGGCAGAACTGGCATTCTCATCCGAATCTGACCACCTGTAGATGCTGTTTCTAAACATGTTGCTGTAAACCCTATTTGGCAAACAACTGTCAAGCACCTCCGGTGCATGTGAACTCCTTTTGAAAATTTCCACTGTGTGCATGCTGGCAAATTCCCTACTTTATTTCATCATTCAACAAATAAACGTATTAAGGGCCTCCCTTTTTTTGCCAACTTCCATGTAAGACTCTGGGGAACCAAAATTGAGCAAGGGAGAAAAGAGCTCTGTCCTCACTGAAGTATGCCTGGAGAGAAGACAGGGAAATCAATCAAGTAAAGCAATAGCATCTCATAATGCTTTCTCCATATTGGGAAAGCCCGGGTACCACCAGGCTTATCAGTAGTCTTCAGTGCTGGCAAACTATCAATCATTTGTGCAATGCATAGAACATTCTTAAACACTCACATAGCTAGGCTAGGTATGTAGATTTTATAAAGATAGTCTCTGTTCTACAGAAAGCAAAGCTTAGTTGAGAGAAGAGAAATCAGAAAGCAGGATAACAGCTTTTTAACTGAACTACTAAAAGGGAGAAAAACACACTTAATGCCAGCAGAGAAAAAGGAGGCCTTGATTCTACAGGTAGGATATGAAGACTCTTCCAAATAACTAACTTATTGATTTTTATGTGTTACCCAGGAAAATAGTGCTTAATGTCAATCAGAATCAGATCTGCCTTTTATTCCTGCCTGGGTTACCTACATACTCACTACCTTATAAAATGAAAGAATTTAATAAGATGATCTTAAATGATCCCTTTGGCTACCGACTAGTATCACTAGCCATGATGCTATTTTTTCAAGATGATAAAAATCAATATATTCACTAATTTTTGCTATGACTTCCTGAGCCCTAACTAACTTTTAACATGAAAAATTTCCATTTTGCTCAGAGATATCTCTATGGAATCATTTTTGGACCATCTCAGTTGATCAGTATCCTGGCATTCCAGGTTGTTTTAACTTCACAATTTCATACTCCCCCTGCACAAAAACAAAACAAAACAAAACAAAACAAAAAAACCCTACCTTTCTTCTCTGACAAGCCACTAATCACTCTACTAAAAGTCAATGAGTCAATTAATCAAAAAATAAATGTTAACTAAAAATGAAATAGCAATATAAACTTATTATTGCAAAAATGCAGACATCCTAAGGAATTCTATTACACAAAGCTATGAAACCTTTCACTGTACTTAGATCACAACTGCATATGTGGATGGTTCTCACCAGGGATGACTTTGTCCCTGGGGATATTGGGCAATGTCTGGAAGCATTTGGTTATCACACTGGATTGCTATTGGCATCAAGTGAATAGAGGCTGCAAAGGCTAGTCAACAACTTAAAATGCCCAAGACAGCATCCAGCAACTAAAAATCAGATGTTTCGGAATGTGAACAGAGTTGATGCTCAGAAGCCCTAGTTGAGATGGTCAAACACTTCTAGTGGGGAACTGTCACACTAGGCCATGGCAAAACATATAACACGGTTCTTTCCAATTTGCCCAAGTTTATTATTTGGAAAGTCAAGAATCTGCACCATAATAAAACTCACCTTCTTTATCCTTTGCTTCTGTACAAATGTTGATATTATATCTCTTTCCTCCTCCCTTCCTGAGATCCATAAAACTAAACCTAACTACTTCTGGAAGGATACAGAATAACCTTAAGCCGAAACTGTCCTTTCAGATTTCCAGACAAGTGCGAGAGGGTTGTACTCCACCCTGAGTGAGGACCTCAGTAACCATCTTTCATTTTGACAGTGGTACAGACCTGTGCTGAAGCACAGGTACACTGGTGCCAGGTGTGCTGGGTTCTGGTCCCACCTATCCTTTCTCCTTACCTGCCGTCTTGCCTTGACTGTACAAGTAGATACAATATCTCTCTCTCTCCATCTCAATTTCAGCAACTTCAAAAGGGAGACAATAGTAAACCCCAAAAGATTACTGTGAGGACTGAAGGAAGAGTTAGAATATGAGACATGCCCAGCACACAGTAATCCCTAGACACAAATTGGCAGTTATTACAATCACTATCCAATCTTCCTGATGCCATTTAACTTCAAGTTATAGGAAGTTATATGTGGAACAAACTTTGGTTGTTATCTCCCAAATTTCACCAGATGTCCCAGATTATTCTGGGGGGATCCTTCATCCCCAAACACCCACATCCCATCATGCCTTCTATTGATTCTGGTCCAACTGCAAATATTCCATTATTGAAGCAATTCCATTCTTTCCATCAACATCATTGGCCCTAATCAATTCACACAAATGTTGCACAGTGTTGCACATCAGAAATGATGCTTGTTCCTTTGAATTTAAGTTTTTCATTGTATCTCTACTTAAAAGAAAATTTCATTTCAACAAACTCTGGTTAACCTTACTTAACCTTTTTGTAAACACTTGTACTCTGGGCAAATAAATAAACACAATTTATTGATAAAAGAAGTTTCTAGCCTACTTCTTCCATGGAGAAATTTCTGAGAATTTTCACACTAGTATAAGCAACATGTAATTTTTCATACTATTGTCAGTGTTAAGAGAGAATTCTGCATTTAGATTTCTAATTAATCTTCACTGAGAAACCCCGCAAAATTATTGAACATACAATTCTTAGTAAAACTGTTAGCCTGGTGTGGGGCAAGAGTCTGTAGGCTTTTACTAGGTTTCCTAGCAAAGTAAAAAGTTAGCAAAGTAGTTATCACAAACTTCCAGTCTTATTCCCAACTTTGTGATTAAAGCTTTTTTTTTTTTTCCAAAATAACTTGGGCATTATCAAGTTCAGCCCAAATACCCATAGAATCAAATCTTAGAGACAAATATATGCCATGTTAGTTTCCTAATAAAGGGCCTGATACAACATGCCTGAAAATCATGCCCTAACAAAGGGAAAACAATCAGCCAGTGAATTCTTCCTCTTTAAAACAAGTTAACAAAAACAAATAAAATTATGCCATTCACAGATAAATAGGTAGAGTTGGAGAATATCACGCTAAGTGAAGTAAGCCAATCCTCCAAAAAACAAGGGCCAAATGTTTTCTCTGATAAATGGATGCTGATCCGTAATGGAGGGAGTGCGCCATGGGAGGAATGCAGGAACTTCGGAATGGGCAAAAGGGAGGGAGAAGAGACAAGGGGGCATCGGGGGAGGAAAGATGGAGAAATGAGAGGGACATCATTACCCTAGGTACATGTACGATTGCACAAATGGTGCAACTCTCATCGTGTAAACCAGAGAAATGAAAAGTTGAGTTCCATTTGTATACAATGAATCAAAATGCATTCTGCTGTCATGTATAAGTAATAGAACAACAACAACAAAATCCCAAATAGGACATTATACCAATTCACAGAACAGCTAAGACACATAAAATATTTAACAAGGAAAATAACTGCACTTCCATTGGTTAACTCACTTTTTCATTATGCCGCAGAAACATCACTAAATAGAGTACCATTCCCACAATTCAATGTTTTCACTGAAACACAATTTTTAACAGTAGAATGATTTCCTTCTCTTAAAATGATTTGCTGCACTAGTCAAAATTTTCCAAATGTAGGCATTTGTCTGAATCATTGTGATTGAAACAAATACCTTGTTAGAGCCTGCTAACTAGCCCTGCCACATACATGTAACATGAGAAATGTATTTGCTTATCTTCTCCAATGGAAAAGCAATATGCCCTTGACATGTTTGCATGAAGTCAGTGACTTTTAAGTAGGTGCAAAAGATTCTAAATCATTGTTTTAAATATTCAGAGATTTCTTTGTCAGGCTTTCTGAGAGCACATGGTTATAATTTGTCTGAGAGTTTTAAAATAATTTCACTGGGAACAGCCTGTTCTCCTAATAAGGAGACCTGTTTCAAGAAGAGTAATTTAATCTTTGTTATAGAACAGAGATTGGTGAGGATTCATGGGTCAACATGCAAAAAGCAAAAGAGCCAAAAAAAACCCCTATTTTTGATGAGATGCCAAGAATAGCCTCATCTAAAACCTCTTTAACCTCTAATCAGAAGCCAAAGTATACTTAGTATGTTCATTTTTTAGATTCCTAAAAGCATCACAAAATTTGATTATAACTCTATGTTATGATTAACACTAAGTTCAGGTACTTCCCCCTCATACATAAAATGTGGTTCTGACATAATATCCTGTATAAAAAGTTAGCAGCACCTTACTATCAATAAATTTATGAAAGATTGGGGACATTCTGAGAGATTCCTAATACTAATGTAAAATACAACTACCCAGGAGAAATTTGAATTAGTAAGGAAGTCCTTGGAAGTGGTTGAAAGACCCAGCCTAAAATAGGAGATGATGCTGGATACTTGAAATTTCCTTCCACCTCAGCCCTACCGAGACTTTGAAGAATTATCAGACACCATAGCTAGTCAGTCTGTTTACCAGACCCTTGCTTAATCTAGCCCTACCTGCCTTTCTGATCTCATGTTGTCAGGTACAGCTATCTCCATTCTTAAGTCTCTACCCACCTAATTCCTATAATGCTCTGTGCTCCAAAAGATAACGGAACATTTACTCTTGCTGTAGACATCACTAGAACCTCTTTGCTTGAATCTTGTCCAGCTCCCTTCTCACCCATTAGCATACTTTCTAGGGATATGTGGACAGGAGGAATGGCATTCAAGTCACAGTGAGATTTCAGGACAGCAGGTAATAAAAAAATCTATAAAACTTGACTTATTCTCTAATTCTGACCGTCTGTTGTCCAGTTTTAGTCAACATTTTTGTTGCTGTGACTCAAAGAACTTACAAGCTAAGTTAGAGGAGGAAAAGTTTATTTTGGCTAATGGCTTCAGAGGTCTCAGTTCATTGACTGCTGACGCCATAGCTGTGGGCACAAGGTAAGGCAGCACGTCCTGGCAGAAGGGTGTGGAGGAGGAAGGTAGCTCAGGACGCGGCAATCAGGAAGCAGAGAGAGCTCTACTCACCAGGGACAATATAAACCCCAAAGGCACATCCAAGTGACCCATTTCCTCCAGCCACACCCTACCTGTTTATAGTTATAACCCAGTTAATCCATACCAGTGGATAATCCACTAATTGGATTAAAGCTTTTATAATAATTTCACCTCTGAATCTTCTTGTGCTTTCTCACACATAAGCTTTTGGGAAACACCTCATGTCTAAACATGGTCTGCAGATAGGCAAAGTTTGGGAGATTAGGGTTTCATCTTTTAAAAATTAGTGTAGTATTAAGTAAAAATAATATATAACTTAGCCTTCTCTTTTTTCCTCCCATCCTTCCTTCTTCTCTTTTATCAGAAAGCTGTAAATAAGACTTAGATTAAAATACTTCTTCTCATTTAGATTCTAATCCCCAAATAATTTACTTTAATATAACAAAATTATTCTTTGTGTTCTGTAGGCTGAGGGTAGGAAAGATGGTGGAATGAGATGGACATCATTACCCTAAGTACATGTATGAAGACACAAATGATGTGACTCTACATTGTGTACAACCAGAAATATGAAAATTTGTGCTCTATATGTGTAATATGAATTGTAATGCATTCTGCTCTCATATACAACAAATTAGAATTTTAAAATCCTAAGGTAGGAAAACTCAAGCTCAGGAAGCCAAGTCCTTGCCCAGAGTTGCATATCGAGTTGCTGGAGACAGGGGGTCCACTTTCAAAGGTGACCTTGTTGCACTTTTAGCTTTCAGTTTAAAGGAAAAAAAGAAGGGTGCATGTCATGCTGTGGAATTAAAGCTGAGTTGACCTATAATTAATAATAAAAGTCATGCCACCTAGACTATCTACTCTGCTTAACATTCATGACTATCACAAGTGTATCTCATAAATTGCAATTATTTCTTTTGGCTCCAGAAATCAATTTGGAAGCTAGAGGTTTCATTTATATACTGAACCCCATTTTTACATTTATCTCAGGACTAGATGTGAAGGACGGGGTTGAGCACAGCCAAAGGGCATACACTGAGGGGAACAAATTACATATTATGTTGCATATCTTACTTTAATATCAACAATAATCGTTCATTTTTCAAGCATATTGCATATAAAGTGGGCATTATGAACTCTGTACCCCGAGCAAACAATAGAAGCTTATCATATGGCAAATGATTAATGTTCCCACCTCCAAGTTACCTTGGGCTCAGCCAGGATGCTTCCTCAAGATGTGTTAAATATCTATCAACACCTTCTGCAGTGATTACTATAAAAAGATGATAATGACAAAGGCACCAAGCTTGTCTTTCCTCAGGGTTAGATTCACAGGGTGGGGAACTAGTTTAGATTTGGAAAACAAAATAATTAGCAAAAAGTTTTAAGAAATTAGTTAACTTTTGGTATTTGTAAAGTCATTCATTTCTTTATTCATTTGTTTGTACAACAAATATTTGCAAAAAGAAAGTCCCCTATTATGTGAAATACTCATCTGGGTTTAATAGAGAGAAGGCTCCAAAAAACATCACTGCCTTTTAAAGGGGTCCCATTCTCCTGGAAACAGAGACATGAATTTGAAATGTCCTCTGTGGAGGTGAGAAACAGGGAGGTACTGGAGAAAGGCTAGGGACCATCAGGGAACAGAGAGGCTTGGATAGTGGTGTTAGCCTTTAGCCTGGCTCACTGGGTGCTTTCTGATAAAAATGGTTACTCTGCAAAACAGTGAAGGAAGAGAGGCCTGAGCCATGCACATCTATAGAGAGAAATTTTCAGGCAAAGGAAAGAGCACATATAATGACAGAGGAGTGTGGCCATCTTTGGCCCACACAGTGGTCAGTGTGGCAGACAAAAACTGAGCATGTGAGAATAAGGAAGGAGATGCCATAGGAAAGGCTTCAGTTTATTATTTAAACCTCTATATTTTGGTTTTCAAATCTATGATCTACACATCATAACAGAACCTACTAGCATTATCTCCCATGAACACAAATGCAAGCCTATGTGTATACATAGCAAACTAAATAATAGAAGATTCAAAACAATTTATTTTTAAAACTAGGCTTGTTCATGAAGTTCAAGATCAGTTAATATTTAAAAGTCAATCAATTTGATTTATCAAATGTTAGAAAAAATTTTAAGTCATATGATTATCTTCATATTTTCAAAAAAGCAACACCCATTAATTTAAAAAATAACAAACAAGGAATAGAAGAACAGAAGGTGAAATGGGAGGACAATAATTTGTAGAAACTTGCACTATGAAACTAAAGTACAGTAACTAAGTTCTATTCCAACCCATATCAAGTTACCTGTTTTATCACAAAGGTGCCTGAACACTGTAATGGAACAAAGGATGTTATTTTTTTAATAAGTGATATGGAACAAAGTAGGTGTCAGTAAGGGACAAGTGTTTAACTTAAGCTACATATGAAAGTTCATTCCAGGTAGATTATAATTCTAAATTGAGTACTAAACAATAAATCTTTCATAAAATAAAAGAATGCCTGCATGATTATGAAGTAACATATTCCAAAACTAGCTCAGGACACCAAGCCCTGGGGGCTCACATGTATTGCCACTAATTTACCAACTCATTCCATTAGCATGGGATAACAAACTAGCTTTCAGTTCTTTCTGCTTGTACCAGATCTCTTCTGTTAGTTTCTAAGAGGCGTGAACCAAGTATTTGAGCAGAGCTATGGTGAATATGGCAGAAACGTCTGGTTGAGAGGTAATGGAACTGCCTTCTCTCCACCACAGGACTAAACCAAAAGCAAATGTTGCATTCTTGGAGCTATGTCAGCGATAAAGACCATCAGCAAGGTTTTAAGAGACGCAATAGCGTGTTCCTACCACGTCTCCCTTCAACTCGAGTGTTTCACCTGTGCAGAAGTCAGACGGGTCTTAGAAAATGACAGTGCATTATCGTGGCAAAATCCAGGTGCAGCTGCTGGTCCAGATGTAGTTTCATTACTGAAACAAATCAACACATCCCCCAGCATCTGAAATTTTACAATATGCTCACTCTCTTTATCTCTCTGACCATCAGAAACAATTTGCTTTCCTCTGACTGGTCTAGAAATGCAGGACCATATTAAACCTCCAGTCCTATGCCATTATCTGATGCACAGGGACCTCTATGGCATCTTCATTCCACTGGGCATCATTACACTAATAATCCATTACTTTTATGACATTGTGCTGATTATACCAGATGAACAGAAAATAGCAGCCACTCCAACACCTTGGCTAGGTATATGTCTGAAAAAGAAAAGCAAAGGAATCCCACAGAAACTCAGAAACCTGCTGCCTCCAAGAGATTTCTAGGATGTAGTGGCCTGAGGCAGGGTGAGGTATTCTTTCAAAAGTGAAATACCAGTTGCTTTCCCTGCTCCTTCTATTACTAAAACGAGAACCAAAATGCCTAGTGCATTCATCATTTTAGAATTTGCAGAATCATGAGCTTCATTTGAGTGCTATTCTGATCAACTTTTTTTTTAGAGAGAGAGAGAGAGAGAGAAGAGAGAGAGAATTTTTTAATATTTATTTTTCAGTTTTCGGTGGACATACCATCTTTATTTTATTTGTATGTGGTGCTGAGGATCGAACCCATCACCCTGCGCATGCCACATCCCCAGCCACATCCCGAGCCCCTGATCAACTTTTTGAGTAGCCTGAGAATCTGCCAATTTTCAGTGAGGGTTCAGAAAAAAAAACGTTTCTTCAATTGCTGCACCTCTTGGAACATGTGCTATGCATATTTTCTTGATGTTTGACATGCCTGTAGCAGATAAGAATGCTTTGTGCAGACTTTGGCAAGACCTATAAGCAAATTACAATGCTAACATTGATGATTTGGATCATAGCTGTGCCTTTTTCTGCAAAATAACTATTATGGTTTTGAGAAGCAGCTTCAGTTTTACCACTGGGGACAAACAGAGAATGAATCCTTCAGCATAAGCCACCAAATTACCATGTGACCTTATCTACCCATCATGGACTGGGCGTTGTTTAACCATCACACCATAAAGTTGGGTAGCAGAGCAGCACTCATTGTCACAAGGAAGTGAGACGGAGCTCAATTGTAATGTAAAGCCAAATAAATACTGAACAAGCAAGAGGTCCACAGGCTCACTGGCCATATTCCCACTGTAATGCCTCTTTCTTCTCAACCTGACCTCAAGGCCACAAGGGGATTTCACTATAACCAGCTAGCAGGGATAAAATGGCTTTATTTAGAGATGGAGGTACCTGTCCAAGCCCATTCTGGGGGGCCTTGAAGAACAGTGGCAAAGGGAAATCTTCCAGGAGACAAAACTTTGAACAGTGCTTCTAGTGTTTGCTTTGCCTAAAAGGAAGAGTTGGCCACATTCTGTCCTTGTCCAATGAGCTCATGAACAAAATTGCTATTGAGAGCTAGAGTTTGCACATAGGCTCAGAATTATAAAGTGACACTCACCAAGGCCAAGCTGTCTAAAGTCCCTGTTGAAGGCCCAGTCTGCCCCAGCAGCTTCCTCAGTACTGTACCATTTACCAAGAAGTTGGTTGGTATAAATTGATTGCACTGGACCACTCCATAATGGAAAAAACAGCAATTTGTTCTCTCTGGAATGGACACTTTTTCTGAATATGGATTTACCTTCTTTGCCCATAATATTTTGTCAAAATCAACCTGTAAGGTTTACAAAACATCTTATTCACCATCATGGCATTCCACACAGTTTCACATCTGACTGAGGGATATAGTCTCATATTTACATAATTCATTGCTGTCCCCACAGCCCTGAAGTAAGCTGTACTGATAGAATAGAGGGAGGGCTTTTCTGAAGATGCAATTATGGCATCAGTGGGTAAGAACACCCTACACAGCTGACACCATGTCCACTAAGATGCAGTAAATACTTTAAAGAAGTGACCTATATCCAGGGCTGTTTGTACCAAAATTCATGGATCCAGTAATCACCAGTGGAAATGGAAAGGCTTCTTCTCATTATTGTCTCTGATGAACCTCTAGGAAAGTTTTTACTTCTTTGAACAAAACTCTGTATTCTGATCATCTCTAGACCAGCTAGTTCTGGTTCATATCAGTGCTGTCTAATTATGGTAGCAACTTGTTATGTGTGGTTATTGAACTCTTATAATGGAACTGCTACAACTAAGATAGTAAATTTAAGTTTTTATTTAATTTTAAGTAATATAAATTCAATGTAAATAGCCACATGTGACTAGTGACAATCATATCACACTAATGTCTCTCACAAACATCTAATGTTCCCAAAAGATGATAGTTCCACTGGGAGACTGTTGAAAGTTCCATTAAACTAAATGTTGATTTTGATATTTGGCTATTTAAGGCTTTTATGATACTGATTCAACAGTTGTGAAAATGTTTGGTATCATCATTCTTGTGTATAAAGGGGAAATTTGATTGCCATTACACATTGGGAATAAGCAAGTATGTCTGCAATGTGGAATATTCTTTGGATGCCTCTTATTAGTCCTGTGCTCTGTCACTAAAATCAGTGGAAAATTAGAACTCAAATTATGCAGGCTGTGGAAGGCCTGGCATTGAATAATAAAGGTTTGAGTTACCACATCAGGCAAAGAATTATGACCAGCTGAGTGCTTGCTAAGAGAAAACAAATATGGAATTGAAAGATACCAGCTACAACTATGTGGTTAGTTGCAGAAATGAGGAAAACAGTAGTCATAGATATTTCATCTTTATTTTTATGGGACCCTATTTTTATGTATATTAGCCAATATTTGTATTTCTATCTCCCATTTCTTTACCATCTAACATAAAATATATTCATAGAAATTGAATCTAAATACAGGATTTTAAAATGGGAGGGTGAGTCAGCTAGAGAAGTAAATAATATAACCCAAAAAATAGTTGGAAGGATTTTTATATTTCCTTTTGAGGAGAGGGATAGCATATTTCATAGGGAGGAGAGTTGTATCATGCTCTTTCTTGAAATGGGTAAATATCTGTCAAGGTGACAAGGAACGGAAGACAAAGGTTTTCTCTTATTCTATTCAACCAACGTGGAACTACACTTTACAGAAATTCTTTCCCCGTGTGATTCGGTGTTAGCATCGGCCAGAAAAGACATTCTGTGTGATATTTGGAAAATGCCTTGCTTGTTAGTTCTCACTAGACCTCCTACAGTTTCTCAAAACTCTGGGCCCTATGTATGTGCAGCTCCATAGCAAGAAATTCCACACTCTCCCACAGTGGTGGTATAAGACAAAAGCATGTTTTGCTTTTCCTAACAAACTAGAGTTTTTCTGGAGGATTTCAGTGAGGGTTCTAGCTCATCCTCAGTTTTTCTTTTTCTTTTTTCTTTCTTTCTTTTTTTTTTTTTTAAATTGCTCTCTTCTAAAATCTGCTTTTGCTCCTAGCTATTGGCCTGGCTTACTTAGAGTGATTTGAGGTTCAATACCAGACACAGTGACACATCCTCAATAGCTTCACCAGCTTCCACAATGGAATGAAATCTAACCACTGTAATAAATTCTTCATTGTACATCACTCGCAGTGTTTCAGTGTCTCTGATGTAATCTCAAATGACAGAAAGCTTTTGGTCAATATCTATGATAGCCGAACATATGCATGCCTTATGACTCAGCAGCTCCAGTGCCAAAATCTACCTACAGCATCAAGCACCGGTATGCATATATGTAGATAGACAAGAGTGCTCATGGTTCTTCATTCCTCATAGCCCCAAACAGGAAATAATCCAAATACCCATGAACAGTGGAAAGAATAAATTCACCATGATGCAGCTACACAGAATACTGTACCACAATAAAGTGGAAAAAATGTCTTCTTCATCGAAAAACAAGGATGAATCTCACAGCATGACATTGCCTTGGGCTGGGCATGTGGCTCAATGGTAGAGCAGTTGCCTAGAATGGGTGAGACCCTGGATTCCATCCCCAGTACTGGGAGAGAGAGAGAGAGAGAGAGAGAGAGAGAGAGAGAGAGAGAGAGAGAGAGAGAGAGAAGTCTAACACAAAGTAGTGCATTTTCCTATGAATTTCCTAATCATTGCTAATAAAACCTAGAAAAGTAGTTACCTTCGGGAGGAAAGAATGAATGGAGTAAGTCCAGGGATGTTTTCTGGGAACAAATAATGTTTTATCTGGTAGAATTAAACTGCTATAATCACCTCCATAAAAATATACCAAGTTGTCCACTTAAGATTGGCACTGTCCTGCATGTACACTATACTCACACAAAATGATTAAAAGTGGTATGTGCCTATCTCATAGTCTGTAAAGATTAAATGACATAACTTTTGTTTAGCATAATAAGAATTTAATAAAGTTTATGTAGCAAATTTTTTTCTTACAAATATCAGTAAATCAAATTAAAAAGAAGCTCATTCAAATTGACAACATTAAATTGAGAATAATGATCATTTTACAGCAGTGGGGAATTTGAACCTAAAGCCGTCACATCTGAGGCAAAGTGTCCATTATTTATATAATATCATAAACTCACATTCTAATTTAAAGGCTATTTTTCAGGCCATGGGGACAGAGCAATTGGAGATTTTTGCAGGAGGGTCTCTCTCCGCCTGGTCTCCTTTGTTGTCAAGCATGGCTCTCTGCTTTTCCTTCACTGAACTCCTAAAATAATTGTTTTGGCACATTTGTTGTCTGACCCATTCCATTAGTACATAAGCTCCTCAAGGAAAGTCACCTTCTCTGTTTCCACTAGTCACAGTACTAAGGAGAGTGACTGGTGCACAATAGGCTCCCAATAAATATATATTGAGTAAAGTGGTACAGAGAACATGAATATCCATGAATGAAACAAAAATAGTTGAAAACTGTGGCCTGCGGGCCAGCCTTCTCAACACAGGTGGCACTCACGCTTGACCTCTGGCCTGGTGCCTTTCTTCTGAAAGCCACCCTGTCCTGGTCAGGTGTTAGCTCTGCAGAATTACAAGGGTGATTGTTTCAAGGTCGCCCATTTCTGAAAACTTGACATTTCTGATGTGGTTCCCCTTGCACTTTTGTTAATGAAATGACACCATGGCAAAGCAAATCCGTTCTAAAATGAAGTGGAAAATGAAGGTGAATAAATAAATAATTAATGAAGGGACCACAGTCCAACTAATTAGGATCACAATATCAGAAAGTTTATGTTAATAAGAAGGATGTGTCATTTTGTTTTACATGTATTCATATCTGGTGACAGGAAAATCCTTGTGTCATCAAAAAATTCTCTCTAATAATCAATGAGACATAACCACTATAAATAATTTAAATTCTATCAAGTAGAAACAAAGATTTAACTGAGTTTTGCCAACTCGGCTTGGGGCACCGAGATATCCCCATGGCAGATGGGTCCTGTCAAAGCACATAAACATTCAAAATTGTAAGACACGACTTTCAGATGACAGAAACCAGGAGAATTCATGCAAATCAATGAGCCAAACACACCTTATTTAAAAAGAGCGTTTGACAGTCAAGAGAGGAGACAGTGTTGAAACTTCGCCTTTGGAGATATCTCAGGTTTTAATTAGTCAAATGTCACCATTTTCTAAATGGAGATTTTTCTACAGATAACCCTTTTAAAAACCCACTTGAAAACAGTTTTTCTTCTACAGATCTTGGTGCTAATTTTCTGCCAAATTATGCTTTTCTTTATTATCCAAAGCTTCAGTGATGCTCAATGACAGAATCAGGGAATGAAAAAAAAAAATCTCTTCAATAGATCTGGCCAATTTAATTCTAAGCAAAATCTGTTAGGTTTGGATTGCTATGTGCTTGCAGCTAAGAATCTTAAACATCATAAAGGAAGTGCTTTGGAATTTCTCCAAAGGAAGGATGGAGACATATTTGGAATGAGAGGCTTGGGGTCCTAACAATGCATTTGCATATCAAGAGTACTATTTTCACTTAGCTTGTACATTGGTAAGTCTGTTGAGAGTTGTTGATAGATCTTTGGGGGAAGTGACAACACACCCAATCACAGCAAATTTTGCTCATGTAATGTGCACCAAAAATGTGGTCACTAAAATAACTGGCGTACAAGTGGCACTTTCCAATTATTTTTTTTCTTATATATCACCTAATTTGTTAAAGCAGTAAGGAAAATATATTTATTGACCCCATTTACACTGAAGAAATTGAGGGTCAGGTAGTTGAAAAACTCATTACTGGTCACATTCATAGCTAACATTAAGACTCAAGGAGTAAAATAGTACAACTCTAAACCTCTCTGTCTTTTCCTACATCATTTTGGAGAAAGAACTAAATTCAACTTTTGAAAATAGTATAATGTTTAAAAAGAATCCATCTGAAAACAATTGTTCACTTTCTATAGTTCAGTCCATGAAAGACCATGGATTCTGAGAGACTCCATCCCTATCCTCTACCCAAGAGGACAGGCGATTGGTCCTTGATTTTATCCAGGGTCACCATGAAAATTGCTGTAATAAGGTTCCCAGAGGAAATGGGATGTCTCAGCCTAGACTTTAAATTTGAGTAAGAGTTGGCCAGGAGAAGGGCCGGGATGTTCTAGCCATGAGGAACAGCATGCACAAAGGCACAAAGACAAGAGAGCATGACACAATCAAGTAACTGAACTAAATCCATTTTATTCTGTGCCTCCTAAGCACTGGGGAATCGTTACAGATGCCACCAGCACATAAGCCCGGGCCAAGTCACAAAGTACCTCATAAATCACTTTATAAAGCTAGGACTTTAAAAGCAATGTGAGCTTTTCAAAAGGTTTAAATGTTTCATATGCATTGACAACATATTTTTTTAAGTATATTTACAATCCTAAATATAAGGGCAGATCTTTTTTAGAGCATGTTGGATGTTTTTGGAAACCTGCCAATGAGTGAAACTGTGAATAGCCAGATGGACCTTAGAAAGAAAAAGATTTCTGCTTCAAACTCACAAATATTATTCTCAAGGTAATTCAAATGCATCCAGACATAATTAATCCTAAGGAGAGTTAGTAATATAATAAGCCCACAGATTTTTTTTATCTAATGTATCTGATCTATTCCTACTTGGGATAGAACTTATTATTGTTTTTAGTGTACTTGGTTTTATAAACCAAATGGTCTTGGCTGTTTGAAATAAACTTTAATAATCTCCCAAACCTGAACACGATTCCTTGGGCCATTAGAGAATGAGGTATTTACATGCCAAACTGAAGTCTTCAGCATATGGTCCTTAATATTTGTGTGAACAAAATCTTAAGAAAGCACAACATCAAACACTGAAATGGTATTTCTCTTATAAATATGTTACCTCCTCGTACATTTTCCTAAAGTCATACTTTATGCATATTTTTCTGATAAAAGGAATACATTACATAGTGCTGAGACTACAAATAAGCATTTTAATTTCACAAAAATGAATTCACACCTTAGTTCTTGATTTGCAGTGTTTTTATAATTTTTTTTTCATTTGACCACATCTCATTTTTAATACAATTATTCATCTAAATATATTTTAGTGAGTGTTGAGCTCCATGTGATAAAAAAAAAAATCTTTCTTACTAATCCCATATTGGCAGTCATTTGGTTTATTTTTATTAATTATAAGCAACACTGTAATTTATGATTCATGATTAAATAATATCCAATGGTTAATGAAAATTAAAAAAATGTTCTAGCCACCAAATATATTAGTCCCAATATGATCAAAACAAGGAGGTAGCCTTTGGTTAGAATCAGCCTCAATAGAGGGGTTAATATCAGATATTTGATTATATTAAGAAATCGCATTTGTCCACACTCAAAGGTTATTAAGCAGCAGAACAAAACTGTCAGTCTAGGGGATCTCCATGGCTACTATAAACAATCAGTTCAAGAAAAGTAACCTTTAACATTGCTTACAGAGCTAAAAAAAAATAGCCCCAAGAAAGGACTCTTTTTAAAATATAGTCACTTAATTCCCAGCATAGAACATATTGAGCTTCAGGGCAGATAAGAAATTCCCCAAAAGACTACCTTGAAGCTACCACAGGAGAAATCTATCAGTCAGAATCTGATTGGACTGAGTGTCCTCAGTCTTAGAGTGTGTCTTCAGAGCCCCTCCCAGTGAAGAAACATGGCCAATGGTCACAGAGACATATCCACAGGCCACTTCAGAGATCCAGAAATACTGGTTTCCCAGCTGCAAGATTTGAGTCTTGATTCTGAATGACCTTGGCTTAATTAAGTTCTCAGGTTTAGAATCTGGTCTCTGTAACCAGACCACCTGAATTTGAATGAGAACCCCCACCTCTTACTGTCCTTTTGGACTTTTTAACAAGTTCTTTGGGCCTCAGTTTCCACAGGAGACTGTAAGTGCATCTCAAGCTTGTTGAAGTGTTTAAATAAAATAATCCAGGCCAAGCACTTTCTTCAGTATTTGGTTCATAGAGCACACTTGGTAAATGTAATTGATTTCTTGAATTTGTAAACCTAAGTAGGGTTGAGGAGTGAATGCCAGCTCCATTTTAATACCATTTCCCATTCCTCTCAGTCATTACCCAGTTGAAATAGGAGTGAAGACAGAATTTTGACATGGTATGTCAAACCTCATTTTAATATGGAAAAGAAAGAAGAAGAAGAAAAGAAACAGGAAGAAGGGAAAAAAGAAGGAAAAGAAAGAGCATTCTAGAATGTATAATTGCATTTATATACCATTATAGATCGCCATAGGGAACGAACAAATCATCACCATTAAAATTACATTGAGAGAAGAAATGTCTAATATCTTAAGAGAAATAACTATACATAATTCATATTTTCTTTAAGAAAACAGAAGACCACCTTGAAAGTGGTCTTTGATAACTTAACATCTGTAAGTTAGTCTTGTCATTTGAAAAGGCAGGGATTCAACTAATGATTTTTCAAATAATTTAATTATGAAAGAATATTGAATATAATAAATTCCAATTAAAACAAATAAATTGAAGTTCCATTAGGATATTCTTCACTATAAGGGGGCTTTACTTAAGAAAAACTAAACTTTTATCTTTTGCTTATGTAAAGACTGCTGAAGTTAAAATGAACACTAACTTGAAAGAAAAGCATTGGAACAGAACTTGCATAGTCTTATGGGAAAACGAGAATGTGGAATTTCATACTTGAAAACAGGTTATACCCCTAATAGTGAAATCCATTTTAATTTATCATACATGTGTATATTGCCCTTTTATTATAAAAATAAATACATTATCTCAAACAAATCTTCTTGGAAAGTGAAAGAAAAAAAATATATAATTCAAAGTTCTGATCAATGTATTTTTTGTAAAATTAATATCAAATCATTAATAATTTCATTTGTAGTGATTAGAATTGGTAGGGTAGCATATTCCTGTGTTGGTAAAATCCATTCATTCATTCATTAAAAAAAAACAGAACCACCTTCATTTAAATGTAAAGTAGGTTGAAAAGTACAATCCCTGACAGTCCCACCTTCATCATGTAATCACTAGTGATAGTTTTACATGCATCCTGCTTTCAGCTTCTCCCTTCCCCCATCTCTTTTTCCCTCTCACATACGCACAGTTTTTTTGGCTGCAAGTTGTTAATTTTATTTTTCATGTCATCTTTCAATTACAAATTAATGGTTAGCTTAAATAGAAAAAGGCATTTGAAGTGAGAATGGAGTCTCTTCTGGACAATTCAAGGGTAGGAGAGCGGCTGAGCACAGACATCTGGAACCTGGGGTGATCATCAGAAACCTGCAGTCTCCACGGCTGCATTCTCTTTCTGGGGGCCAGTTAGCCTCTTGCCTGCAGCTTTCTGCACATCTGCTCTTGCACTTCACTCACTGCTTTGGCTTCCTCACAGTTCCCGAGCTTAAACATTCAACAAGAGTCACCATCCCAGATAAAGTAGCACCTCTCAATCCCACTTCCACGTCCTAGAAGGGAGAATCCGACAGTCTGCACTCAGGTTAGAACTTATGCCAGCTGAGGGCTCAGGGAGAGGGCGGTGTGCCGCAGTCCGGCTGGGCACAAATGCTGCAGTCTGGCTGGGCACACAATCACGAGACACCACACAGCTTGTAGATTCAAACAGCAACTCTTTATTCCCGAACTCACACCAGCCGTCTACAATCACGTTCTGGGGAAATCCACGTTCTCTGCCCAAATCCACCCCCACTGGGCTTCTGTCTCCCCAAAAAAACTGTCTGAATCCCGTGAGAACTCAAGGGGAACTCAGGCAGCAGGATATGCCCTATTCCCAGCAGGAATAACCTTAAACCTGGAACCACCCTAAACCCGGATCATCCTAAACTGGGAACACCCTAAACCCGGATCCGCCTTGGTCCTTGAGCAAGGTCACCTACATGCAATGTCACTGCAAAATGTCCTATTTCCACGAGTCCTTCCACTAAGCAACATGGGGTACGCTGGCAAGGAAATTGTCATACCTACTTGGCTAATGGCTCCCAGCAGCGGTGGGCTCTCTAGGCACCACTACTTCAGTCCGCAGAACTGGGAATGAACGTCTTCCGTGTGAATAAGCACATCTCTGTCATTATATTATTGATCGACAAATCTTTTTAGTTCTAGTTTTTTGAGGTGTTACTAGCAAAAATAAATCATGTTTCTAAGATGCACAGTTTTTAATAATTTTGTATTCTACAGAATTGGCAAAACATTTATGACATTCTTTTACTGAGACACAATTAAACTCTTTTAATCTTCCTTATCAAACCCAATACTGTGAAATGATAACCACAATCAGGTTAATTAACACACCCATCACCTCTCCTAGGTACCATTTGGCAGTGTGAGGGATGCGGTGATGACACTTAAGATCTGCTCTGGGAGCAACTTACAATAAAGTGTTAATGATACTCACCGTGCTGCTCAGTGGGTCCCTTAGAACAAACTCTACTAATTAATGAACAACTATACCATTGACCAACATCTCCCCGTTCCTTATAATACCCTCAGACCCTGGCATTCTGCTCCCTGTTTCTATGAGTTTGACACTTTCAGATTCTAGATACAAGTGACATCGTACACTGTCCCATCAATTCTCATTTCACTTGTCTTGAAGGTTCATCCATATTGTTATAAATGGCAGGACTTCCTTCTTAGGAATGAATAATATCCCATTATAGATGTAGAGTCATTGTGGATTAGTTAAATCATGACTGGATCATGCTGGAGTAGAGTGGACCCCTAATCCAATACAACCAGTGTTCTTGTAAATGAAATTTGGATGCAGATAGGCATACAGGGAGAATACCAGGTGAAGACGAAGGCAGAA
Source organism: Marmota flaviventris (assembly GCF_047511675.1). NCBI lineage: Eukaryota > Metazoa > Chordata > Mammalia > Rodentia > Sciuridae > Marmota > Marmota flaviventris. The sequence continues at coordinate 11,947,481 of NC_092508.1, read as the reverse complement.
ACTGGGGTGTTGCTTCTAGCAGCTATGAATCATCAAGATTGCCAGCAATTCCCCAGAAGCTAGGGGAGAAGCTTTCAAAAGCATCTTCCTTACAGCCCTTAGAAGGAGACAAACCCGCTGACCTGACACCATGTTCACAGACTCTCAACCTCCAGAACTCTGGGAAAATACTTTTTTTGCTGCTAAATTACTCAGTTTTTGTGTGTTTATAGCAGCTTTAGCAGACCAATGCAAGATTTTTCCATGTTGTTGCATGAACCCATAGTTTGTTTCTTTTTATTGCTGAACTTTATTCCACTGTGTGGGCATACCAAACTGTTCTGTTCATCAACTGAAGGACAGTATGGTTACTTCCAGTTTGGGTGATCACAAATAAAGCTGTAATAAACACTTAAGTACAGATTTTTACATAAATGTATTCTTTAAATTCCTTTAAATAACTAACTGTAAGATTGCTGAGGTTTTTGATAAGTATGTGCTTATGAATATAATTGTTTGCTAAATAAGCTTCCCCATTTTGCATTTCTACAAATGGTATGTGAGCATTGTATGTACTGTTTCTTTGCCAGATACATTATCATTTTATTTTGGCTTGGTTTCTATTCATCATTAAAGATATAGAAAGCTATCCTTTGTGGTTCATATTTGCTTTTCTCTATTTATTAATGATGTTATGCGTCTTTTATGTACAAATTGGCCATCCATGTATTTCTTTAATGGAGGGATTATTTAAGTGTCTTTCTTGGGTTGTTTACTTTCTTATTGTTGAATTTTGAAAGTTCCTTGTATACTCTGGAAACAAGTTTTGAATCAGGTGTTTGATTTGCAAGTATTTTCTCCCAGTCTTAGAAGTCTCTCCATTTTTTAAACAATGCCTTCCAAGGAACAAGAGACATTATTTTTAATTTAATTCAATAAATTAATATATCAAAATTCAATTTTTCTTTCATGGGCCATGCTTTTGGCCTCAAATGTAAGGAAAAAAATGCCTAATTTAAACTCTTCTGCATTTTAAATATTTTGGTTTGAAATATAGTTAGTTTGATTTTGTATATAGAGACCCAATTGTTTCAGCATTATTTCTTGATTTGCTAAACTCTACAATTATGACCTCTGTGCTTGTGTGGAATATTTGTCTATCATTCTTCTCACTAACTATGCCTAGTTGTGATATCACAACAATGCTGCACTTACAGATTAATTTGGGGAGAATCCTTCCTCTTCAACTCTTTATAGGAGTTTTGTATAATTATCAGTATTTATTTTTAAATATTTGGAAAAAAAATTACAATGAAATTATATAGGCCTAAAGTCTTCTCAGTGGAAAAGTTTTTAATAAATTCAGTTTTCTAATAGAGACTATTCATGCAAACTGTTTTGTATAGTTGTTTCTGTATCAATTAACCATATATCTATAATTCTATCTGTAACTTCCTGGGGGAGATTTAGCAGTTTTATCTTTTGTTTTCCCCTTTCACCTAATTTGTAGAATAAACTGTTATAGCTATTTGTTATATTCCCTTATTATCCTCTTCACATTTGTATAAATCCTGCAGAGACCTCCTGTTTGTCATTCCTGATGTGGACAATTGGTGTCTTTTTTTTTTTTTTTTTTTCCTGATTGATCCAACTAAAGACTTATGAATTTTAACGATTGTCTTAGAGAAACAGCTTTCAGTAGTATTAGTTTTCTCGAGTGCTTTTCTTTTGTATTTCACTGACTTCTCTCATTAATTTCCTTCTTTCTGTTTATTTTAAATTTAATCTGATCTTAATTTTCTAGGGTGAAAATACTAATAGCTTCTTGGGGTTTTAGATTACTACCAATTTTCCTCTAAAAAAATGCTTTGGTTGCATAACACAATTACAATTCCTGAAATGTTGTTTCCGTTATCATTGAGCTCAACATATTATTTAATCACCCTTTTGATTTCTTCTTTAACTTTGACGTAAATTATTTAGTTCCTAATCTTTAGAATTTTTTATAAATATATCTCTCTATAATTAGTTGCAAATTTAATGCCCTTGTATGGACTAGAATATGGTCTTCCTTGGAAAGTGTTCTGTGTACATCTGGAAAAAAAAGTGTACCCTGCTATTGCTGGGTGGAATAATAGTCTCTAAATACGAATTCAGTGAAGTAGAAGGTAGTTTTATTCACGTCTTCTACATAGTTACCAATCCAGTTTTCAGTGTACATTTTTTTTTATCAGTTATTGAGAGAGTGGTGTTATCTTTGGCTATAATTGTGAATTAGTGTACTTATCCTTTCAGTTCAGACAGGCTTTATTATATTTGGAAGCTTGTTTTTTAGGTACATAAACATTCATGCTAGCTATATCCTCACGAGTACTTGACATTTTATCCTTATATAAAATGACTTTCTATTTCTAGTAAACTCTTTGCTCTGAACTATATATTATAGAACATTTCGGAGGCCTCCCAACTTTCCTTTCAGTAATGTTACTTTTAACTTGTTTCCAGCATTTATTTAACATCTTTCTTACAGCCAGCAAGAAATTCAGTCTTGTTTCTTTATTGAATGTGACCAGTTGACAAACCATCTTTTCATAGGGTGTTTGGTAATTTGTGTATAATGAGATTATTGTATGGTTGGTTTAACTCTAATATCCCATTGACTGATTTTCTTTCCCTCTTTGCTCTATCTGTTCTTTGTTACCTTTTTATCTTGTTGTGTATTCCTTGGGATTGAGAGTTTTATGATTTCATTTTTTAAAAATTTTTAATTTTCTTTTTATTATTTGTAACTGTGTCGTGTGTTGTGTGTGTGTGTGTGTGTGTTTAGTGCTTACTTTGAAGTTGTTTGTGTTCGTCAGCTTTTTGCCACTGTGACCAGAATACCTAACGAGAACTTAGAGAAATAAAACTTTATTTGGGCTCATGATTTCAGAGTTTCCATCTATCATCGGCAGACTCCATTGCTCTGGGTTTGAGTTGAAGCAGAACATCAAGGAAGAAAAGTAGTTCAGTTCATGGCCATCAGAAAGCAGAGAGAGGAACCAGGGACAAGATATATAACCCCTAAAGGCACACAACCAGTCACTTGCTTCCTCCATCCATGCTTAACCTGCCTACAGTTACCATCTAGTAATCCATTCAAATAGTAATTAATCAAGTGGATTAGTCCACCAATTAGCTTGCAGATCTCATAATCTAATCATTTCACCCTGACCATTCCTGCATTGTCTATCACATGAGCTTATTAAGGGAAACTTCATACCTAAAATATAACATTCCACTCCTGCCCCCAACAGCTCATGCCCATTCATAGTGCAAAATGTGTTTAGTACATCTCCAAGAGTCCCCATATGTTATGGTTTAGATATTGGGTATCCCCCAAAAGCTCATGTGTAAGGCAATGCAGGAGAGTTTAGAGGTGAAAGGTTGGGCTATGAGAGTCTTAACTCAGATGAGTGCTTGAATCCCTGGTAAGGATTAACTGGGTGGTAACTGTATGCAGGTAGGGTGTGGATGGAAGAGGTGGGTCATTGGAGACATATCTTTGGGGTTTATATTTTGTCCCTGGAAAGGAGCACTGTGTGTCCGTGTCTCTCCTCTCTCTCTCTCTCTCTCTCTCTCTCTCTCTCTCTCTCTCTCTCTCTCATTCATGAAGCCATGCTCCCAGCTGCTTTCCTCTACCACATTCTTCTGCCATAATGTTCTACATTACCTTGGGCCATGAGGAATGGGGATGGCCATCTATGGACTGAGACCTTTGAAGCTGTAAGCCCCCAGATAAACATTTCTTCCTCTAATTTTTCCTTCAGGTCTTTGGGTCACACACACACAAAAAAAAAACTGCCTAAAATACCATAGCCATAGCAGTTTCCACATTGCCCAAATCCTAAGTTCAAAGTCTCCCCTGAGACTGAGGGCAAATTTTTGGCTGTTGGTCTCTGTGATGATCAAAAGCAAACCAGGATAATTTGCATACATTTGTCATCCCAGGTATTCGGGATGCTGAAGCAGCAGGATCCTAAGTTTGAGATTAACTCCACAATTTAGCAAGACCCTCAGAAATTTAGCAAGACCCTGTCTCAAAATAATAATGACTTGGGATATAGCTCAGGGATAAATCACTCTGTATTCAGCCCCCAGTACCAAAACAAACAAAAAAATTACGTATTGCATACATCCAATACCCAAGGACACAGAATAAACATGCCCATTTTAAAGGGAAGAAATAGGAGCATTGGAAGAAGGGATGAAAACAAAATAAGACCAAAACACATCCAGGAAAAACATTAGATCCTATAATTCTAAGTCTGTATCTGAGACACATGGTAGAATGATCTGGGTCCCAAAGTGTTTGGACAGTCTTGCCCTTATGACCTTACTGCTTGATGCTCACATAACTTCTCTCTTAGCCTGTTTTTGTTCATAGCCAGCAGTTTTCCTTTGTCATTTAATTAGACTATCACCTTTAAATGCAATCTCATTTAAAATCTCAGGACATGGGCAAAATGTAAACAAGTTCTTTGCCAGAGTGTAACACAAATGACCTCTGAAATACCCAATTGAGTCCTGTTCCCTTCTAAAACCTCATGAGGAGGTTTTACTGTCCACATGCTTAACTGCATTCTACTCTTCTAATCTCCTATCAGATTCACTCATTAGGCTCTGTTTCAACATTCTAAGCCTTCTCCAACCTACCTCTCCAAAAGTTTTCAAATGCTTCTTGCAAAAAATTTCCAAAGATTTCTTAACCACATGGTCAAATTAGCCATCACAACCATCTCACTCCTGGTATCAATTTCTAGGTTAGGTTTGTATCACTGTGACCAAAATATCAACAAGAACAACTTAGAGGAGGAAATGTTATTGTTGGCTCACAGTTTCAGAGGTTCATTCCATAATCAGCCTAACTTCAAATAATAGTGCACCATTTAATATACAACTGAATATTTTCATTTCACAAATCCCAGCACTTTTAATGTTCTTTTCAGAAATTTTGCTTCTATATTTGTTATAAAACCTATAATACATTGTTATTATTTTCACTTAAACAATTATCTTTTAATTGGTTTCTAAAATATAAAAAGAACTTATATGTACCCATGGTCTTACTGATTCTAATGTTCTTTATTGTTTTATGTAGATCTAGATATTTGTCTAGCATAATTTTCCTTACGCTGAAAGGACTACTTTGACAGTCTTATAGTGAAGATCTAGTAGTAATTCTTTTTTTCATCTTTTGTGTCTTAGAAAAATGTTATTTTGTATTATTTTTCAAAGGTTTTATATTAGGCATCAAATTCTAGACTGACAATTTTATTTTCTTTCAAAACTTTAAAGGTATTTCCAACATCTTCCAGTTTGCATTATTTCTTAAAATCATTTGTCATGCTGATTTTGGTTTTCTCTGTATAATGTGTTTTTTTTTTCTCTAACTTATCATTTTTATCTTTATTATTCTTATTTAGCAATTTTATCATGCTGTGCCTCATGTAGTACTTTTAATTTTCCTGTGTTTTGTTCATTGAACATCTTGGATCAGTGCATTTATACTTATGGTCATTTTTGAAAAAGTTTAGGGCTATTTCTTCAAATATTCTTGTATTTTTAAAACATAATCATAGGCTTTTATTCTGAGACCCTAAAGTCATATATAAATATTTTCACCTGTTTTTTTCTTTCTTTATTTTATGATTGCCTCTAAAGTTTGGTATATAGATCTAGAAAAAGTCTTATTAGTCTAGGGCTAATTTTTCTAAGACAATACCATTTTCTAGCACTATACCTAGTGTACCATAGTCTATGAGATTATTTTTTCATCTTGAGTTGAAATCATTGACTCCTAAGGGATTGGGGCGAGCCCAGGACTGGTCAACCTGTTCCTTTGTCATTTCTGAAAATGCACACATTTTCTCTCCCTGCCACCTTTTCCTCATCTCGTCTTTGTCCTTCCCTACCTTCCCACTTTAACTTCACCAGATTGGTTTGTTTGTTTATTTTCTTTCTTTTTTTTTTTTTGGTACTTGGAATTAAACCCAGTGGTACTTAACCACTAAGTCACACCTTTATCTCTTTTTAAAATATATATATATTTTTTTTTTTTTTTTAATTTTGAGACAGGGTCTCACTAAGTTCCTTAGGACCTCATTAAGTTGCTGAAGCTGGATTTGAATTCCAATTCTCCTGCATCAGCCTCCACATCTGCAGGGATTACAGGCATGGGCCACTACACTGGGCTCCACCAGATTTTTGCCTGCATTTTCCTACCTATATCATTGTCAAGAAACTCTCAAGATAACAAGTGGGAGAAACTGTAAGGCCTAATTTGCTTGTTTCATCTTTCTCTAGTATGACTCAGCTTTACTACTTATTATCCAATATTGATATTATTATCCAATATTGATATTATTATCCAACTATCATTTATATAGCTCCCCTAAGTTATTTCCCCCCAAATAACTTGATTGTCACTGTAAGACTGGTTGATAAATCTGTTCCCTTATACTCCATCTTGCCATAAGTAGAAGTTCAGAAATTGAGTTTAAACACATTTTGCTACGTTCTCCAGACTCCACAGTATAGAAACTGAGAAGCTTTTAACAACTGGTTTCACACACAATTGCTGTGTAACTGAGGCCATAAACAAAAATGGATTTCCTTTCTTAAAAACCTTTGTTACTATCAAAACAGCTTAGTGACCAAAACATTTGTTTCAGTAAGTTTGTAAACATCCTTCATGTTGAACATCTGTTTGGATTTTAGTAGAATCTTTGAGTCCCCAGGCTTGAAATTAAAAAAATGAGATTAGGTGGCCATTTGCAATTCAAATAAAATTAATATTACAAGGACAAAGTTTGAGATCATCTGATTGAATGAATTAAATGTAATCTTTTGCAAACCAAGCAACAAAACTATGAAGAAAATCAGCTCTAATTTAAGCACAAATATTGTCTCTGTCTACAAATCACTTACATGTATGTCACATTTCTTTTATGTGTGCCTACAAATAACTGAGCATGTATGATCAAGAGAATTCACTTAGAGGTTAGAAAACAAATAGGCTGACAAGTGATTTTCCGTGTGTGTGTGTGTGTGTGTGTGTGTGTTTACCTTTTGATTACTAGTTTTCAGACAAACTATTAAATTAAATTTGTTTATTGGATGAATATGGAGTTTTGGAATTTTGTTGAGGCACTTTTATAACTCACTTTTTCTAAGAAATGTTAGAAACAGAAAAAAGAAGCCAATCTTTGGAGGGGGAAAAGGCAGTTTGACCATATCTGGAACATCTGATGGTGGATTGGGTTGTTGAAAAGTGGACCTAACATAGATATTTAGCTCTAAAATTCATCATGCCAAACTTTCCTTGTTCAGACATAACCTTCTTTGATCTCTCCTGTGACGTCTATTTATGCCAACATTCCATATTGGCATAACAAAAAAGTTTTGCCAGAATTAATGGTGAAATCAACTCTAGATTCAGTGAGTAAAGAGTTTGCTTAGACACCACCCCATGCATGTGTTTGATGACTTAGCTCTGGGTAACATATCAGGTTCAAGACCATCATAAAATAGCCAGACTGCACAGTTCAAGTTAATCCAATAAGTGAAAATTGTCTATTACAAGTAAAAATACCTACAAAACCAGAGGTTAGCTTGAGAATCATAATACAGAAAAGAGCATTCCAATTTAGGGAATTTGATAATTTAATAATGCTTATATTAATAATGTAATATGCCTGAGGACAACATTGTGTTACTAAATGTTGTCCTCAAAAGTATGTGATACCATTTCTTCTAGTTTACTTACTAAAACTGGACAGCCACCATAACTAATAAATATTGGGGGATATTTATTACCTCCTTCAAGAATGTAGAAAACACTTAATGATAACATATCTATTATCAGTGGTGGCTGAATTACATATTTACATCTAATGCTTTTTTCCAGTATAGCAGGGATTACTTAATTACAGAGTACTAATATCCAAGAAAATTCAAGTTATTTTAGAGTATAAAGAGCATTTTTAAGTAAAAGTTTTCAGTTTCTGAAACATATTGGAGGCCAGAATTAACAACTTTTCTTTAAGAATTGTGAATATATCTCATATACAATTTATATTTCTATATGTACATGTATATCAAGCAATTTCACCTTTTAAAAATCTAATGAATGTACAATATGAAAGCATTTAAAAAAAACATGGTTCTGACACAGTGAACTGTTTAGTTAAAATAACTTAAGACCTGTTATGACTATAACTACCACATTAGAAAATTGGCTGTCTTTAAAATCAGATGTAAGTTGCACTGGTATAAATAATTATATGTTTGCATGGTCCAATTTAACAAGGCTACTCTAGCAAAGGCCATTTCAATATATGCAATCAAAAGTTAAAGCTCCAAGTATACTCAAGCAACTATAATAGTTAGTACAGTAATTAAAAACCATGTTAATAAAAAGTGATCTAGAAATATTCTTGAAAAGCAAACCAGTAGGACATCTACTTTTGGTGTCCTTTTAGACAGATATGGATGATGGTACTTGAAATTGTAAGCACATTTAGGAATCTTGACTGCTCTCTAAATAGTAGAACATTTGGTATTATTAACTATTATTAGGTAAATTTCAATATGCTCAGAATTATCTAAATATGTTACAATGTTGCTGTATGCTTTGCAGCACTGAAGAATTTATAAACCAGTTTATACAGATTTTTCTCCTTCAGTTCCCATAACAAGTCTGCAAGGCAGCTGTTAACTTAGTTATTATTATGCTATTTTCCAGTCCAGGAGACTAAAAGTCTGAGAAGCTTCAGCTGTCACATTGTTGGGCTCCTATGTAGCAGAGATTAGTGCAAATGTAGTCATCCAGATCTATTATTTAACTAATGAAATAAAGTATTTCAAAGTACCTAATTTTATTGTATCTAAATGATACTTCTTTGCTGAATGAAAAGGAAAAAATAAAACAAAGAGAGTGTGTTTTTATGAATGGTTTTAATGGGGCCCTGTTAAAAGGAATTTATTCATATTTTTGATGGCATTCATCATGATACAATTTGTAAACTGACATGAATTAGAATACGAGCTTCTTTTTGGTGCTTATTGAATCTTTTGCAATAAAGAACTTTACTTTTAATCCAGGTAAAAACAAAACTATCAACAAGCAGCTTTAGAAATAACTTACAATATGTTTTAAGTGGTGCCATTTGATATTCTGATATTTATTCAGGAGGAAGAACCAAACCACTGGGTTTAACAATTACCAAGTGCCCTTTGTTTCCTTCTCTGAGCTTCGCTATTTGAATTTGCCTTTGTTTTATGTGCAGCCCCCAGCACGAGCTAAGATACAACCTTCTGACACTTTGCCAGGAAGATGCAAATTGAAGACCTGAAATTTAATATGCAGTAAATTGAAAATTAATGTGTCAGGAGATTTAGCACAAGCTGTCCGTAAGGGGACACCTTCTTTTCCTAATATGTAAAAGGCAAATGTCACTGTTGTTGCATCTACCAAGCTGCCATGGAGAACCTGTTCACTCCATATGCTGGGCTGGGAGCAGCAGGGCTGTCAGTGGAGGACAAAGGATGGGGCACCCAACTTTTAAGAAGCCAAGGGAACTTTCTCAGGATTTACCCACAGGGTGACTGAAAAATATTTAGGGAAATTTAAAAATAAAAGCTGAAATGCCCAGAAAAGTATATCCTTGAGACTTCCTAAATGACATCCAAACCTGAAGTTATAGAGAACCAGAAGATAATGACTGCTGGAATTGGAGGCTACCAAAGGATTACTGGAATAAAATAGTGATTTCCAAAGTATGAGACAGGTTCTACTGCTGATGATTATGTGACATGATACGGAGGCACATTTTATTGCTTGTTTGATTTACTTGTTAAAAATTTGATTACACATTTCATCGATACTATTAAAATATAATACACATATTAAACTTGTTAAGTGTGAGAATTAGGTAAGATGAAAATAAACTGAAGTTAAAGGAAGTAATCTGAGTAGAATGGTGGCAGTAATAATCTGGATGGTACATGGATTTCGACAAAAACTCTAAAGATGATACTCCAAGGACTAAGTTGTGGTAATCCTGAAAAAAAAAAAAAAAGAAAAGAGAAAAAACGGCCTCTCCTTCCCTTTTGCTCTTTTCTCTGGGATGGGGATGGGGTAACGGTAGTCCCTGCTTTTGCTAAATTCATCTTTCATAATCGTGCCATTATCCATTATGGCTCCTGCATGTTTCCTTCACATGCTCCCCACTCTCCACTCTGATCTCATTTCTCACTGCATCCTCAACTCCTCCAGATGTAAACTCCTGGAGGACCCATACCGCACCACCATGTTTAGTGCTTAGTGTATAATGGGTACTTGCCAATCATGAAAACGAATGAAAACTCTTGCCCCTGCATGCCTCTGGACTTCAGAGTGATGCCTCTCAAAAAACCGATAGCAATGCCTCAAGGTTGAAATATTTCTCCCTCAGGTCCCATTTACCTTACATTTGTGCACTTCACCTTTTGGTTCCTTTGGACTTATAGCTTGATTCATAAAACCCCACTATGGGGTTAAGGATTCCAGAGTCACTTATGGGGTGTGAAGTGCTCATCCTAACAGTCTCCTCTCCAACACAGATTGAAGTAGTTTGAGAAGTTATTTTGTGTTATAGGGTTGGGCTGACTCAGCCCATAACAACCAGGCCCATCTCATCACCCTTTCCATGGAGAGCGGGTAGGGATGAAAAGGACTGTGTCAAAGAGCAAAGGAGATTTCTTTTCCTACAAAAGTTGGTTCAAGAATAGACAGGTGATTCAATTGCCAAAAGACAAGAGGGAGTGTGCATGCTTAAGATTTCTGAGACAAAAAACAATTCCCACTTGTGAAAAATGTTATTTCACAACTGAACACTACTGTACCCATGCCTTGCTAGTCTGAGGAGAGAGTGGCACATTGAGCTGGGCATAATCAGAGTGTAATGGCAAGCAGAACATGCGGCCCTCATGTCACCTCCTGTCCTGAACTGGTCTCGGCCACTTCTTCTTGAACTTACTTTCAGTAATATTTGCCCAGACAATTAAAAAAGTTGTTTCCTCTAACTTTATAGATGGATGATAAGTAGATGGTTGATAGATAAACACAGGTTACGAATCTATTATTATAACTTCTTATTATTACAACCCAACCCATATTCTTTGTTAAGTCACTGATAAAATTTTAAAAGAAGGTCATCACATCATTTATTAGATAGTCTTATTTTGTGTATTTATTGCTTTTCGTGTTGCCACATTAAACCAAGAGCCCATAACAACTCAATGACCAACCCTCATGGAGCCTGTTTTCTCTGCCTGACAATCCGCTAAATGCTTTATATGGATTATCACATTTAATCTCAACGTTTTGAGGTATATCAAAAATTTGTCCCCATTTTAAAGATGGGAGAACCAAGGATCTGAATGTTTAAATGGTTTCAGTGCTGTTTCAAATAAATAACCAAGAAACAAATGAGCAAATAGAGGAATTTTCCTCAAGTATCAAGGTAGTAAGTGTCATAGGGGCTCAAAGGCTAACACCGTTGAAGGTTACAATATTTCATACAAGTGGGGAAATGGCATAGTTCTAATCGATGCTAATGGCCTCCCCTAGAAGGACTAGACTTAGGACAATGCACAGACTGACTCTTGTTGAACACATGCAGGGCATCTTCATTGTTATTAAGTGTGCCATACGCACTTGCATTTAAGACCCAGAGCATATAATGGCATCTGCATGGTGCAGAACAACCCCCTTCACCTGGGAGTAGAGAATGTTCAGGATTTCAAATGGTTCAATTCATTTTCTTGTGGACTCTTTCAGAGTTTTCCACATCAGTGCCTTCAAATTAGCTATGAATGCAGTTGTAACTGCTCCCTTCTCTCCCCCATAACACTTGGTAGCTTCTAAAGCACTTTCATGTGTATTCTGTCATCCAAGCTTCTCCAAGACCAGTAAGACAGATGCCGATTTACATAGGAGGAAGGGAACTTGAAATGACTGTTATTAGCACACAGAGAGTAGCCCATCAGCTGTCCAGAGAGTGTACTTCTTACTCTTGTCGTATTTTTGGCAGCTTCTCCAGTTCCATCAAGGGTTGGAAAAAATCTCCTGTAAGCCAAATCTTTGAGACCACCTGCCCTGAGCAAATGTTGAGCTGACATCTGAGAATTAAACCTGAGCAAAGGTAGCTGTCACTATAGTAACTCCCCCCATTCATGTTTGTTGCTTCCACCTAAATTTCTCCTCTAAAAACAAAAGCAGGAGCCATGGTGATGTGGTGGAAAATGTTTGCCAAGGCAGTGAGGGAGGGCTTTGTTCCCATTCTTTATCATCGTTCAACACATAAGTGACCCAGGTCAGTGTCACCTGCCATCCCTGGTCAGCTGAAAGGTACAGCCAAATTAGGAAACATGGAAACTCTCCAACACACTGAGATATAATCCCTGCCATTATTATTTTTTTTTATTTCAAGTTTGTGTTGGGTTGTATCCCTTTCTCTCTCTCTCTCTCTCTCTCTCTCTCTCTCTCTCTCTCTCTCTCTCCTTTCCTATCTTTTCTTTTCTTTTCCATTCATTTTCTTTTTTTCTCTCTCTCAATAGAGATATATTTTAGTGGAGTAAGATTTTGATACATGCAAAATAATTTATCATATCCTATTCACCTTTTTAACTTCTATTCACTTTAGACCTGGAAACCTACAAAATAAAACATTACATTTTATTAGAGTTGAAAATTGGTTTATTCTGGTAGTTATTTTAGATTGCACTTTATTGTGGAAAAGTGAACAATTTTAAAACAAATTATTTGCATTATAAATTGTCACAATCCAAAATATAAACATCTCCCCAGATGGAATTTACATATCTCCCTTAGATAAAAATGCAACATATAGTACCAAAGTTTATATTAAAAATAGGTATTATACATGTTTTTCACTAAGTCTTTCACACATTAAAATTATAATTTTTTAATACAATGACAAATAAGTAGTTAGAAGCCTTCAGAATTGGAAGTTTGAAGCATATTATGACAAAGAAAGTTCTAATTAACACTCTCAACTCCTGCTAAATTTGATAGGATTTAAAAATGGGAAAATTGAATGAGAGCATTCTTATTAATAGTGAAAGTGTCATAGAAGAAAGAGCAGTCCTGATATTGTTGATTTTAAAAATTAAATTAGATTGGTTGTTCCCTATAGTGATATTCCAAATGCTTAATGAAAATATGAACATATAATATTCATCTATATTGTGCTATAATAAGAATTGTGTACAATCATGTATTGAAGAAGAGATAAACAATTATTTTCAGAAAATGCTGCATCAAAGAGATTAATTTTGGCACAGATGTAGATGTACAAGTTGGCACTAGCTATAGTACAAGTATTATGCATTTCTCACAAAATTGATAGCATTATATCAAATAAATAAACACCAATTTTTAAAAGCTAAATCAGGTGATGAAAGTAATACACACCAGAAACCACAAATACATGTATTTATCTGGTCATTTATATAAAATTCATGTGCATTTCTATATTAGGTTGTTCCAATGTCAAAGTCAAAAGCGGGAAAGTATCAACAATTTATGTTTCAACCCAACAGAATGTTTTTATCAAGCAATAACTTTCTTAATCATTTAAGTATCATAGATGGCATATAACAACTTCAGAGATCCAAACTGCAAAATAATATGAGGCTTGATTTACAATATTTAAATGGATAGAATGAAGTCTTATTTTCTAGTTACAAATTATTTTGCTGGCTATAATCTACATTCATTGACTTCTTGCCTGTAACCGCATTGCTTTATCCAACTCAATTTTGTTTCTGCCTTAAAACATTTGGAGACATCCACATTGCATCACAGAAGTGACATTAACTTTCTTTTGTTTACAATGATACTAGTTCCGTGTGAATAATGGCTTTATAAAGACTTCTTCCTATATTTATTCACATGGTGGTCCCAAAAATGTTTCCATGGGAAAAAATACATTTTATTGCCTGCACTTTTAATAAAACATATTTAGTGATCTCACCTCCCTACTTTAGTGTGGTGTGGAAAGAATCTAAGAAACAAAATATTAAGGGTCATAGAAATGTGGGAACTAAAATCTTACCATTGAGTTATCTGGAATAGAGGAGATGGAAAATAAAATCCTATCTTTGCACAATAGTGGAAGAAAGGAGATGTACTGGGTATTCTCCAGAGCTCCTTTACCCACACAGTTCTATCCTCTTTACCCTCATTTCCCTCTGGCCCCTGATTTCCAGTTGGGCTAGATCAACAGCAACATGGGTAACAGCCTGAAGGGTGGTACTGTGGGGGAAGGTCAGGGGACTATGTTCCACACACTCTGCTGCCAGGTACCTTCCAATCTTGCAGCACATTGGCCGTTAGTTTTCTTTTCTGTCCCAACTTCAGGTGAGGTGCCCCCCTTCCACAGCTCTAACTTGTGCCAGGTTACCATTTTCTTCTGCCTTTATGATTCAGTGGCTTCACTCTGTTGCTGGTTCCTAGGTGAGTCTCTATCCCCTGTTGGTTACCTTACCTCTGCACATAGCTCTATAGTTTAGATTTCTTCAATGATGCTTTCTTCAATGATGCTCTTTGTTTATTTACAAGACCCCCAAAATCACAGAGGCACTGTGGGTTGTTTTGATTTGCTTTTTGCTTTTTAAAAGTTTTTGATACTATTTTCAATATTTATAATGCTGGAAACAATCAGGCAAAGAAACACATAAATACACATGTTAAAGATTGACTTCACAAAGAGTTAAAAAGGGCTGTACAAATTTCTTAGGCTAAAACCCAAGAAGACTTTAAAAGTAGTATTATTATTGTATTAGGTTTTAGAGTAATTTTTTTTGTAACAAGATGAAGAAGGTATTACAAAGAACAGATTTAATTGGAGTGTTTTCCTTCATTGAAAAAATAATGTTACAGCTATAAATAAAGCAGATAATGCATGGCCTCATTTTGTTGGGACTGAAGTCTTTAATTACACAAGTAATTCCATAGAAGACAATTGTTTTAGGTATTATGAAAAAAAAATAAAGAGAGACTAATCTGGCTCAAAGGAAATGACTCATAACTGAGAACTGAAGCTAGGAGAAGGGAGCTGGTAAACCCCCCCCCCCCCCACCACACACACACACACACACACATACAGGGCAGGCCAAATAAGCAAGCAGCTTCTGGGTTTTCAGGAGCACATGGTGACTGAAAAACCTCAGGAGTTCAAGGTGACTCTATCACAGGGAGTAAGGCGGAGAATTGGGAGGAATGAGGATAGGGATATAATCTCAAGATCTTGCAGACCATATTAAGGATTTTAAAGGCTATTCTAGGGGCAAGGAGAAGTGATTGATGAATATGAAGAAATGGATGTTTTGATGAAAATCATATTTGTGAAGACAACTCTGAGTGCTTAAAGAAGTGATGCACAGGCTAACATTGATGGAGGCGCAGTGGAAAAAGGGAAAGCAAGCAGTAGATATTGTCAACTTAGACTAGCATGTTCCACGTGGAGAGATGGAAGCAGATTCCTGGAGTGAAAGGAAAGAAAGGGAGCATCCAATGGGATAACCAGGGTTCCATGCTGAGCCCAATGCTGCTTGACAGCGTCGTCTATTGACATGGAAAATAGTGAGAAAGAGTAGGTTTATGGAGAAAGAATTAATTTGATTTCCAAGAAATTAAGAAGTTGGCTTTGAGGTTCTTATGAGATGTTTAATGTGAAGAATCAAGTTAAGAGTTGGACTTGAGGGATGAGAGGGAAAACACCACCTAGAAACAGCACTCCGGAGAAGGGCTGAACCGAGTTGGAAATGCCAACATCTGAAGATGGAGAGGAAGAGGAAGAGACAGAAAAGGAGACTGGCAGGGAGTCACAGTGAGGTGGAGAGAAATCAGAAGTTCCTGATGTCAGTGACGTCAAAGCAAGATGTTACTGCCAAGAAAATCAAACCCACTGAAGGGGAATAAGAATTTCAGATAAAAATGATCAAATACTGAGGCCATTGGTGAAATCAATATGGACAGTTTGGGAGCAAAACAGTGGAGACAGTGAGAAAAGAACATGAAGGTCTGACTAGACATGAAAAAGGAGTAACTGATAAAGAGAAGGAAGGGATTTAAATAGACGAAGGATGTTCTATGAAGAGAAGGAAATTTAGCTAAGAACTTTATTGTTCTTGATTGAGTCATGAACAGACGACAGAGAAGACAAGGGATCATGTCAAGTGAGAGTCCTGAGATAGGAAGAAGAGAAGTTGGGCAAAGATGAAGGAACTGGACTCGAATGGGAAAAGGTGGGATTTTAATTAGGTTTCAGAAATTAAAAACTTTCCTCTCTGGTGGCTTATAGTTTTGTTTAAAAAAAAAAAAATAGTAAGGATGTCCAGCAGTTTTGAAGGTCCATATGATACAGGTGACCACGTACTCAGAGGTATCAATGTGGTCAGTTTTGTGCCATGTCTTTTAACCCAGGTACAGTGTGTCCAATGATGGATCCCTACTGTGTGAGTGACAGCACACCCCTCATCTCTTGCTACATCTCTAAGTAACTCTGCAGAACCCTGGGCCTTTGGTAGTTCTGGCATCTATAACAATATACTTTGAGCTGGGTAATTTACAAGCCAAAGAAGTTTACTGCCCACATTTCTGGAGGCCAGAAAGTCCAAGTTCAAGGCAGCAGTAGATTCAGTATTTAGAAAAGGTCGGTCCCTCCTAGATGGCATCTTCTATCATCCTCACTTAGCAAAAGGGAGAAAAAGCTCAGAATCTCCCTCACGCTCCTCCTTCTTCTTCTATGGTGCTGGGCATTGAACTCAGGGTCCTGTGCACTCTACCAACTGAGCTTTATCCCTGGCCCTCTGGCTTCTTCTGTAAGGGTGCTAATCCCACTCATAAGGCAACGTTTTCATGACTAATTGCCTCCCAAATACCAGGGTTGCAACAGATTAACATGAAGGGGGGTGGAACCCACACACAGACTGTAGCACCCTATGAATCGCCCTGCCTGTCCATACGTCCATACACCTGTGCATTGGCACCACACAGAATGGAGCCCCTAATGTTCTTATGTCATTCTCAAGTGTTGTCTTAAAGCCACTTCATGTTTGTAACCCATTTCTGGAACTCAGGATCATTTCATGTTTACATCATGGTTGACCTCTCAAAGTCCAAGTTTCCATTGCTTTTACCTTTGAGTCATTCAGACAGTCCTTCAGCATATGCTATCACATATTATTATAAAGAAATTGCCAGGCACAGTGTCACACACCTGTAATCCCAGTGACTCAGGAGGCTGAGGCAGGAGGATCTCAAGTTTAAAGTCAGCCTCAGCAACAGTAAGGCACTAAGCAACTCAGTGAGACTCTGTCTCTAAACAAAATACAAAATAGGGTTGGGGTACAACTCAGTAGTCGAGTGCCCCTGAGTTCAATCCCTGGTACCCCTGCAAAAATAAAGAAATTATTTCCATTTGGAAATGGAAATGCCATTGAATAACTGCCCTAAACCTTTACTTAGTAAATAATACAGTTACACTGTGTATACAACCCAAAACAGACTTCATTGTGCCTCTCTCCTCCAACACACCTCCCTTAAGTCTCATAATAGAACTTTTAACCATTTTTTTTCAAACAAGAAAACTCTTACGTAAATTCCCTCTCAAATATTTTCCACATCTTAAAGTCATTTTAATTTAATATTTTTTTTTTTGCAGTGCTAAGAAATTAAACCCAGAACTTTGAGCAGCATGCTAGTTAAGTAATTTGTCTCCGAGCTACGGTACCTAATGTCAAATTCCTCAATCATCTCAAACTTGTCTAATATTGAGTGAGGAAAGCAGACTACAGAGGATTTGAATCACATTTCTCTGATATGACCTTAGGGTATTTCACTCACCAAATTCTATGATTCAAAAAGGGGTCAGAGAAGGGGAGGGGATGAAGAGCTAACAGAAAATGGACAAGAATTGATGCAAATGACCAGTTCTTCTCCAGTATATGGACCTGAAACATTTGGTGGTGATGGTTTCATTTTGGAATCTGATGGAGTCCATGAGGACTGTCCCTGAGAAATAAATGCAAAAGCATGTGCACATGAACTTGTGTTAGAGCCTTGAGGGTTTCCCAGATAGTCATTGCCATCGTGACTCTGGGAACCCATAGACCTCCAAGTAAATGACCACCACCAAAAGTAAAATAAGCAGATTCTTCAAGATTTTTTTCAAGAAGCTTGGCATTCTAGATTTCTAAAAACCACTCAGAATTAAATTTTCCACAAGGCTTGTGGGTGAGAAAAATAGTCACAACCACACATTTTCATGTTCTCTGTCCTAACAAGATAATGTGCTTCTGTGAATCTAGAACTCAAAATTTCCAGAAAATCTTTTCAGGTTCTTAAATGATACACATGAGGTATTTTATGTATTTTTAAAATGATCATATTTCAGAGGTTATTCCATAGAAAAAGTTTAAAAATAAAAATATTAGAGGACCTCAGATCCAGGCCAGAGACCTGGGTGACCAGTCACCCTCATTTGCCTAGGTATGGGGCCAGTTTCCAGGAGGGAGGTCTCTCAGCACTAACAGGGGTGACTCTCCGAGAAACTGGAAAAAAATTGGTCATCTAAATAGGCATATGATTTTGTCCACTCTTAACCCAAATAGCCAAAAAACCTAGCCTTTGTTTGTATTATCAAATTTGTACCTAGGAAAAATGATAAGGGATAATTTCTAAAATCTGTAGTGAGTCTACTTTGTGGTAGGCATAGAGAAGAACATTTTCAAAAGAAATGTCACATTTAACACTTTCACATGAAATAACACTAACCTTGTTTAAAAATCTGTGGGAACACATGAAGATGTTTGGGTTTGTGCTGAAGATGGGATAGTTTAAATGACAAGGGTGAACAGTAGAAGTGACATATTTTTTTCTAATTACTTCTTGTCCCTTCTTAAAAAGTTTTGAACCAAACCCAGCATAGGCCTCATGTTCATTTTGAAAGACACGTTATTAGTGTTCAAGCATCAACCAGCGACTATCCACTGGGCAATTATGCAGTAGATTTGTACATCAGTTGACAGTGCAGATTGATGACTACTAGTTAGATGTTCTGTAAGTCTGTGAATTTCTAAACTTATTCTAAATTTTAGAAACATCATTTCCAATTCTATACATAATTTAAACTCAGAATTAAATCCTCCTGGCATTTATGAATTGGACCAGAGCGTTGCAGTTATTTCTACAGCCGCAAGTATTTAAAGGGTTGGAATGGCTTGAAAAGTCTGTGAGATGAGAGGAGCTATTTTTTTTTCCCCAGATAAAACACAAGTTTTCTTTTATGTAAGGCCAACCAAAAGGAGATACCATCTGTAAAATTTTAAAATCAGGTATTCATCACGGTGCTTCAAAAAAATAAGGCTAACCCAGATGGATGAGTCACTGGCACAGGATAACTAAAGGCAATCTGTTCTAATATTGAATACACCTGTTGGAGGTAGAAGGCAGAGGGAAGATGTGGGAGAAATTTTGTCATTCAGTATTATCCAGAAATATTACAGCAAAAATATTTAGAGGTTTCTTTCCATAGAGTCCAAACTGACTAAAGACGGATGTTTGATTTCCTTTCATTTCTCTTTGTAGGACGTGTCCAAACTGAACTTGGCCAGATCGACCATTCTAGCTCTAATATTTCAGTGACATGGCATGATTCACTGAATAAAAGCAAACAAAAGACTAAAATGTTTTTGACTTCAAAGATCAAACTCATCAATCACCTAGAGAAGTCCATTGTTAATGTATGCAGACTTTATTTATCAAGTTCTCAAAGAGAATTGAGCTTACATGAAGGAAAAAGGACAGGCAACACTGATTATAAATACTCCAGAAAAATGCAACTTTTAAAATGAGGAATGAGTAGAACTGTTAGGAGCAGGAGATAGATAACGGAGAAAGGAGGAATTGTGCTTTTTTTTTTTTTTTTTTTTGGTACCAGGGATTGAACTCAGGGGCACTGGACCACTGAGCCACACCCCCAGCCCTATTTTGTATTTTATTTAGAGACAGGGTCTCACTGAGTTGCTTAGAACCTCGCTATTGCTGAGGCTGGCTTCAAACTTGTAATCCTCCTGCCTCAGCCTCCCAAGCCACTGGGATGACAGGCGTGTGCCACTGCACCCGACAGGAGAAAACGATTTTAAACCTCCGACTCTCACTGGACTCACTCTCCTTTCTAGTCATTATTTCTCACATCCTTTTCCTTTCCCTCTTGCATGGAAATCATCAGGAAAATAAAAAGGAAGAAAAAACAATGAAGTTGGAGCCTCATCAGGGAACTCTCTCCTGACATGAAAAGTAGAGGAACAGTGTTCTCTCCAAGGAAACGGGGCACATCCCCTGTTCTTCCTCCCTGTCCAACTGCTACCTCTTCACTCATCACTGACACCCTCTGGAGTTGGTGCCACACTTGCTTCCTCCCCACAATAGAGTGACCCCGTCCTGATGTCCAGGGCGTGGCTCATCCTTCTGCCTCCTTTTTGGGTATGAACAACTTGGGAAACTGTGATAGAATCCCATTCTCAGTTTGTTCCTAATCATTCTTGATGTTGAAGTTTACCCACATTTTTTATCTCCTGTATTTGCCTCAGATTGTTGAAAAAATGCCACAAATTGCCCATGGGGTCTTTCCTGACAGACCCTTTTAAACAGCAGCATTGTCAGCATGTAGTACCCACCTGTAGTCCCAGCTATAGGGGAGGCTGATGTGGGAGGATCACAGCTCCCAGGAGTACCAGACCAGCCTGGGCAACAACGCAAGACCCCATCACAGAGTAAAATAACAAAACAGCAGCACAAGCAAGCCCTCCTTATTCTCCCACTCTCATCTTCTCATGCTGATCATTATTGAGCATACTGTGTATTTACTTACATTATTTTGCCTAGCAATACATGTCTTTTTATCTGTTTTGCTTATTACTGTGTCTGCATACCTGGCACATAGTAAGTATTCAATAAATATCTATTCCTTATATTAACACAAGTAATATGTTATCTTGACCACTTTTTCTGGTCACATCACAGTATTCAGCCTTGGTTGCCTCTATATAAAAGCACAGGTAAAGGTTAACATGGGACCACACAGAGGAATTTGGTGTTGGTTCTGGAGGCTGGAGACCTGACTTTGCATCATGACCCTATTACAACCTGAGCTTTAAACACTGACCTTAAGTTTCCTGTCTTGTAAAACGTGAATTAAAATAATACCCTCTTTAAGTGTTAAGTATAAAATAATTTAGGTGAAAAAATGTATGGACAGTAAAATGTTATGGACATTTTGATTGTTGCTGTTTAATAAGAAAATCTGGTTGATTTATCTGAATTATTAAGGAGAAGACTGGAGCCTGAGAACAAGACTTAGAGGTTTCTGCTGCCTTGATATGCTCTGCGGTATTCATTGGCTGGCCACTTGAAAGAATTTAAAGAGTTTACTAGTTTCCCAGGTAGTTCTGTCCTTCTTAAGTCTCAAAATTTAGAAACTGAGTTGTTTGGGTATTGCAGCTAAAATACAAAAGCACCTATCTTTTCTACATCATATTCTGAGGAACTGAAATCATCACTTATTTACATGCAGTCTGCATTTTTTTCAAACCTTGCAACTTATTCTTTAGCAAATGTACTAAACTAAAATTTGAAGAAGACAGTCATTCTTCTGTATGTTTATTGTCACTTGGGGAAATTGGTGTGGCAAGCCTATTGTCTGGAGAGAAAATTGTTACTTAACTCTATAAAATAGCCTACTTTTCATACCATTGGTGTAGCACTTCATTTTAGAAATGTGGTTTTTTTAACATTGAGGGAGCGGGAAAAGGAGGCAATTTCAGTAACCACTTAAGAATGATGAGCTCAAAGGACATCTAAAAAGTCTTTAAGGAACAAAAGAGGAGGAAATGAGGGGAAATGGCTGGAGGTCCCCCTCCCCCTTTGGAGTCCTTCAAATTTCACTTCTGTCCTCATTTAGATTCTTTAAACAGTATTAATTTTGAGACTGAGCAAAAAGTTGAGGCTAGAGAAGCTGTGACTAGCTGAGAAGCAAGCAGGCCTGTGCATATACACTGTTACACCCAAAGACAAATCCAGGGTCATTTGCTTTGATTAATTGTGGTGACTTCCTCTGCAAGTCAGTCCTT
Source organism: Marmota flaviventris (assembly GCF_047511675.1). Classification (NCBI taxonomy): domain Eukaryota; kingdom Metazoa; phylum Chordata; class Mammalia; order Rodentia; family Sciuridae; genus Marmota; species Marmota flaviventris. Next base: position 11,925,260 of record NC_092508.1, on the reverse strand, counting down.
CAAAGCCCGGCACAAATCAAGAAAGCCCTGCTGGAGGTGTTACTTCTGCCAGGAACCCAGCGTATTCTCGTTTGACTCTCACTTGTATTGTAGTCACTCTTTCTTCTTTCTCCAAAGTCATCTTTTGTAAAGCTGGTAGAAACTTCAAATTCCACCTCACTGCATTAATCTGAATGGGTGTAAATGACTGAAATGGAAACAGCCATAGAGAGTGTTGGTAGTGTACTCAGAGGTCACTGTTCTAACCTGCTTACTTTACAAAAAAAGAACAGGAATCTAGGAAGAATGAGTGATTTGTTCAGGGAAAGGTGGAGGTAAAATGAAGACTGAAGTCTCCGTAGCAAGCTTAAGGATCTTTCTATGTAATATATTCTACCTCTAGTGTTTCTTTGGACCTATCTAAATATTTTTTAAAAAATATTAGATTATAGCAACATTGTGACACGGGACAATCTCTATTCAGCTACAGTGTACCACAGGGCCTTTGCTCTTCTCAATGCCTTTTCAAGTCATTCCAGAGGAACTGTCTTGGCTACACGATGGTATTCTCTTCCTCCCTACAGTCTGCTCTCCCAATAGGAACCTCATAGCACCACTGTGGTGTCAGTGTGTCAGGAGATTCCTTTCTATTTGGAACAAAGCTGACAGGAGGGAAGGAGGAAAGTGAAAGAAAAAGAAACCTGCCTGAATACAGTAAGTGCTTCACACGTGCATGTAAGTGCATACTCCACGCACAACCCACTCACACACACCTTCCTCACCATCTCCTTCTTTTTCCTCTTTACAGAGCTTTCTCATGCAATTCACCTTATAAAGTATACTTAGCAACTAAAATTTCTCAAAATTCTATGTTGCTTAAAGGTAAGAACATGAGAATCAGGGCTTTCTACTAGACAGTGGTAAAAACATTGCAGATATTAGAAAAAAAAGTTACTTTTGAATATTTAAAAGCTTCTCATAGAGACTTAGGACTAATAAGAGTACCCCAAATCGGGATAACCCATTTGTATGAAATTAGTCTGAGTTTAACAAATGGTCTGACCTCTCTGTTTGCTGTAGGAAAGAGTTGGAAGAACAAGGGAACGTGAACCAGGAATAGCCAGAGAATGAGCATCTATTTTGCAGACACTGTTTTTATATTTACTGAAGTTTATAAGAATCACAGTGGCCTCTCTAATCCCTATTGTATCCATTTGTTTAGTCTTTTAATTTTAAAAAGTACACATTAAACTTTTATGCACATATATACTATGTAAATGTGCACATATACTATACAAATATGGACAGTCTAGATGGAGTTGAAAAATACTATCACAATGGAACTGGTGCACATTGGTCTTTAAGATGAAGGCGTGCATCTGCGGTCACACATCCGAACCTCCCATGGCTCATAATTTAGGGTCGAAATGTTCCTGTGACTTTCCTATCACTTGGCGGAGAACTCACCTGGTATAAGCCTATTCTTGATGGGCACATTTACTCTCTGCCTCTTTTCTTCCAAAGTGTATGCTTTTAGGAAAACAGAAGAACACACAAGCACTTTTGCCCTCAAAGACCTTCAGCAAAGCATGAATCTGCCAAGACCTGCAAGTGATTACTGTCAGTATTTCTTCCCAGCTAATAGATGCAAAGAGGATTTGGAGGGACATAGAGCAATCTAGTCTTCTGTTGTTCTATGTGCAACACAACATCACAACTACTGGCATGTGTGAAGGAAATCACATTTTATAAACATCTAATACACTGTCTTGTACTTATATTTTCCACCTGCCATGAAAGCTAGACATTGCTATTTCTTATATTTCAGTATTCTGGTATTATGTCCTTTCAAAAATGGTGACAGGATCACTTTCTGTTGTGACAGACCCTACCCCTGTTGTGGCCAGCAAACAGGTCATCAAGCCTCCTCACAAATTCAGAGAAAATCTGCTGAGTGGAGGATATTTCTTCTACAGTAGGCAGAGAGACAAAAAAATTTAAAAAAAAAAAATGGATGCAACTAATGAAATAAAGGATAAAGGAATTGGCAACCAGGAGCTTGGAACACACAAAAGAATTTGCTAGTTAATAAATCGAGGTTGAACATAACAGAGCTGAAATGCAACTTTTACAAGTAGAATCCACAAGAATTCAAAATTGGAAATGATGGAAAATATGACCACAGAGCTGCCTCTGTCTAATCATCACCTCAATGCTTGAAGGAGTATTATAAATTCTAGTGAAAGTGGAAGAAAGAGGGAAAAATTAAAAAGACCCTCTTCAATATCTCCTAAAATAAAATGGATGACAAAAAAATATTTGTTTGTGAGGATGATCAAATAAATGAACAAGGTGAGAAACATAAAAATGTCTACCTTGAATTTGCTTCCATAAAATGATTTGTAAAATCTATAATATTCAAATATCTTTCAGTAGATATAATATATATAGTATATATATACTATATATATGTATATCTTATATATTAAAATAAATGTATCGCATATGATTCTGAATTATAAAAGCAGCTCTTGAGCCCACTTCTCTTATGTATGAGTTTCTGTAGACTTGATATTGCAATAGATATTTTCCAGCCCTCTTGAATGGGTCATAAAGATACAGGAGAAGAGGTCCTCATAAGTGTACTTCTTTCCAAACAGAAATTCTGTTCATTAATAATAGTTCCCTTAGTGTATCAAACCAAATCACAATGTAACAACTGTAAAATCTGATGTTGATTTCGGTATTATGGGATATTTCGTCTATAGTCTAACACCTCATTTCATAAAAGTGAAACTTAAGGCCAGAAAAGGATAAATGTTGCAGAATATGACACAACTTAAGACTTTCAACACTGATCTCAGGTTTTATCTGTTTTACTTGTGAACTCAGAAATATAAAAAGGCCTTTGGAGCTCAGAGATGGAAGATCAGTTAGAGACCAGGCAGCTCCCATTTGTTGGGAGATGGAAACATTAATAGTTTCAGACATGAGAAAGGCCATGCAAGTAGTTAATTAATAATAAAGGTGATGATCTTTCAACCTTCATACTGCCATTCATCTGAAGGAGACAAAACGCAGCTCTATTGTAAGTCAGATGAACTTTGGAAAATATGTTTCATTCTCCTAGGAACCCATCTACTGAAAAACTGTAAGATTAAAATATTTTATTCCATGGACATTGCAAGGCAATTTTGAGAATGACCAAAGAAAGATACTATCCTTGGTAAATCTTTTCTTATCTACACAGAAGGCTTGAAGTCACTAATATTGCAATGAAGGAAGAGGCTCTGAAGGAAAAGGCTTCATTGAAGACTATCTTCCTTCTTAAATTGAAAGACTTGTTCTGTCTCAGGTTTGCAGTGCCTAGGTTGATATCATTCAGATATTAATGCACAATTAAGTCAGTGTCCAACCTTTTCTGAGAGAATTTGCATTTAAGCCACATATGTATTTGTAAAAAAGTCAGGGGTTGTTGGTTTGTTGGTTGGGATTTGTTTTGTTTGTTTGTTTGTTTGTTTGTTTGCTTGCCTCCTAGTAAAACTAGTAGCATGTAGTGGGATGCACATTTGGGATCACATGTAACGTCTCTCTTGACATCCCCCAAATAACATCATATGGCTGGCTTCCTTTGTGGCTTGTGAGTAAGCCAAACAGCGTCCCATACTTCCTCCTTACTCACCAAAGAACAGACACTTGTCAAATCCATGCAGTGAATGGTTTTCTGTATTCAGCCACCCTCTCAGAATTCTCCTTGCCAATAAGTAACAGGTAATTGATTAGCACTGAAAGATCTGTATGACTGTGCAGTTTCATTCAACTTTATTATAATGTCACCAGAGAAAGAGTCTAATTGAGGTGATGGCCTCAATTGTAATATAATTACTTTCTATACAATAATAGTCTTATCATTTGAAAGTACCAATAAAACATTCTACCTGTCAAGAGTTAATTATTTACCATTTATTAAATATGTAAAAGAGAATGCAGAGAAGCATGTTTTAGAAAACTCTCTAGCTTTGCAACTAATTTATTCATGCATCCTTTCAATGAAACTGTATTGAGAATTGAGATTAACATGTATCCTTGTGAACCTCATTATTGAATTGCAAAAAACATAGATATGTATCCACCCGGCTCTCACTCCATACACCCAGTCTTCCCTCATGTGTCTCCAAAGCTTGGAAACAGCCTCACAGTCCATCCTGTTTTGTTGGGTACCTCCCTCTATTTAATTCGTTCTAAACCCAGTTCATAACTCCGCTAATGACCCTCATATTTTCCAAGTGCTTCCTTCTCCCCATTGCCTACAGACAGGTCTGAGTGGGTGTGTGGGGTCACTGAATTGCAAGCAAAAGAACTTTGTTAGATCCCTTTCTCATGACCTTTTCCCATTCTGTTCCATATGGACTAGTTTCACTTTTATACCCATCAACAGACTGCTTTTCCGTATAATCTATTCCATATTTTCCACACTGCATGAATCTCAACTTAATTACTACCTCTTGTTTGCAATTTTTTTTCTGATTTCTATTACTCTTAAAACCAAATAATGCTTTCCTTCTCCCTTATATGGATTTTATCCCATAGAAGGTGTGTGTGTGTGTGTGTGTATGTGTGTGTATGTGTTTCTCTTTTCCATAATGAAAAAAAAATATGTAAAAATTTTCAAAGAATGCTTTTCAAACTAGAGTCTAAAAGAAGATTACTGGTCATAAGACATAGTCCTAAGACATAGTCCACCAAGTAGAAAATATCTTACAGTTAGATATGTTTAGGAAATAAATGGGTTAAATTGTTTTTGGTCTTATTGTTTAAATATATTTACACACACAGCAAAAGCCGTATTATTTTTCATCTTCAATAGAACACGCAAAGTTCTGAATAAGGATCTTAACTTTGTATGTTCTCAAATCTGTTCGATCCTGGAGCCCTGTTTTCCTTACTCCTATGAATATATTCTGAAGCAAGTGTTCTGAGAAACAGTTCTTGAGGAATGTTTAGCTAAAAATTATGATCTATGAAACTATACCACCCAGTATTTTCTTTTTTTCTGTTACTTAATTTCTGAAATGCCATATAAACAAACTTAAGGATTAAGCTGTGAACTCTGTTTTCTGGTGACGTCAAGTCTGCCCAGATGTTAGGACACTTTGCCCTGTACTCTCTGTCCCCAGACGTTACCAGTAGGTCTGGTATCCATTGCTATGCGAAGCTCTGTGAGTGAAGGTACTTGCTCCAGGGAAGGCCAAGTTTTGGTATTTGAGCCAAGAACATGCCCAAATAGTGGGAACTGTGCGAATGAATATTAGAACAAGAAAAGAGGCTGATCATCAGTGTTTGCAAGGGGACAAAGAGGAAAGAGACAGAAAGACACCCTGCTTGTTATGAGTGAGGGCTCCTCACTGAGATGGAAGAACCAAACAGTAGAGCAGAGTGCGGGGAAGAGAGGACAGACTTCAAAGCCCATCTTTAAAAAAAATATTTTTCTATTTGTCAATGGACCTTTATTTTATTTATATACGGTGCCAAGAATGGAACCCGGTGCCTCACACTTGCTAGGCAAGCATTCTACCACTGAGCCACAACCTCAGTCCCTCAAAAGCCCATTTTTACACCAGCAGCCCCCAGCCAGAGGCAATGTTGCCCCCAGGAGACACTTTGAGGCTGTGTTTGCTCAGTGTGACTGGGATAAGTTGGGGTAGGGGTCACTACCAGCCTCTATCTGTCCAGGTCAGGATGTCACCTAACATCTTACAATGCACAGGACAATCCCCTCAACCGAATGCACGATTTGTCTTAAAATTCCAAAAGGGATACCGGTGAGAAATGCTTGTTTATATCAAGTTATTTATTTTTCATTTGCACAATGCAGAATTTGCCAACTGAGGCATCTTGGGGTGGTGGCAAAGGCACATGCAACATGGCTCCCTGAATCCATTGAAGGCTTTCCATTTGTTTTGTCTCTACACAGATTTTTGTGTATGAAGAGACTCCGTCTCCAAGGGAGTCATTATTAAAGACAGCGCAACCAAGCATAAGAGCAAACTGCATAAAATAACTAATAATATGAAGCACAAACAAATGATGCCATCAGGTTCTCATGGTGATAAATCACAGCTGAGATGAGAAGGGTTAGATGCTCTGTGAGGATTTCACAATTCTGCCCTTGATTTATTGCCACTTCCAGAGATTCTCTCCTAGAATACTGGGGAAAAATACATCCATAAATAATCTTATCACAAAGAAAACATATTTATTTAATGTCTATCTAAAGTCTGAATGACAACAAACCGGCTCTATTTTTAGTATTATGGGTGTGAGTGTCTCTGTGTGTGTGTATGTGTGTATTTGCTATCCTGGAAAATATTTCTCTTTCCTCTTGTGTTTTCCAAATTAAGTTAGATGGCTGAAGCAAAAGCTGTAACACTACTTGATTGGTTCTAAATATATGTGTTAAGGAAATATTTATGAAAATTATATTACAAATATAGGAGGATAAAACAATGAGGAAAATTTCCTATTATTAATTAAAATTAGCAATGTGACAACACCAGTAGACTTTTTATTAAATACATATATTATTTCTGATTACAAACTAATTCTTAGAATGATTATAAAGTCTTTATGCCTTAGTTTGTTCAGACCACTATAACCAAACGCCAGAGACGGGGTGATTATAAACAACAGAAATTTATTTCCTACAGTTCTGGTGGCTCAAAGATGAATATCAAGTCACCCTCAGACTCAATGTCTGGTGCGAATCTGCTTGGCTTACAGAAGGCTCTTTCGCTGTGTACTCATGTGGTGGAAGGAACAAGAGAGGTCTCTGGGGTGGTTTTTATAATGGCACACATGAGGGCCACCCTCATTACCTAATCACCTCTCAGAGGCCCACCTCTTAATGCCTTTATTGGATGTTAGGATTTCAACATGTAATTTTCAGTTGACACAAAACATTCAGCCTATAACATTCTACCGTTGGTTCACGAAGACCTGCAGTTTCAAATAATCCATGGTCAAAGAGAAAGTCTCAGGGAAAAAAAATACACTCAACTAAAAGAAGATGAAGATACAGCATGTCTAAATTGGTGGGACACAGCTAAAACAGTGCTAAGAGGGATTAAATGCACACATGAGAAAAGAGAACACGCTTACAATAAATCATGGAAGCTCCCACTTCAAATACCAAGCAAAAAGATGAAGAGGAAAAAAGGTAAAAAGAAGAAAGAAAATAATAAAGAACAGAAGTCAATAAAATTGAAAACAGGAAAACAATAGAGAAAATCCATGAAACAAGGAGCTGTTTCTTTAAATAGGTCAATAAAATTGCTAACCCTTTATTTAGCAAGACTGACCAAAGAGAGAGAACACAAGTTACCAACATCAAGGGAAAAAACAGGTTATATAACTACCACCCTGCAGATATCAACAAGAACACTGAAGGAGTACCACAAACAATTCGTGTCACACAAATTTGAAGTTTTAGAGGAAATGGATCTCTCTCTCCAAAAAAGAACAAGGAGGAAGAGGAGAAGGAAGAGAAGGAGGAAGAAAGAGAAAACAGAATCAACTCCCCTGTATACTTAGTTTTGGAAGTATACAGTCTAGGATGAGTATATTCATCCACTATGAAATAGGTAATGTAAGTAGACCTATAGCTGTAAGGAAATAAGATGCAAAGTTTAAAAACTTCTAAGACAGAAATCTTCAGACTTAAGTCCTTTCTTACTAAAATGTTAGCTATGAAGTTTTTGTAGATTCTCTTTATCAAGCTAAAGAAGTTTCCCTCTATTCTGAATTTTACTCTTTGAAACCTGCCAAGGGTATCAAAAGACAAGCCACAAATGGATGAAAATATTTGCAACTGCATATCTAGACAACCATAATAACTAGAATACATAAATATCTCTGAGATTCAACAGCAAAATAAACCAAACAATTCAATTAGACAATGGTTTAAAACATGGTGAAATATTTCACGGGTGAGGATATACAAATAGTAAACAATCCCTTGAAAAGTTATTCCATATCATTACCTGTATTAATCAGCTTTCCATCACTATAACAAAATACTTGAGATAATTAACTTATTGACAGTTCTAGAGATGTCAGTCCATATCAATTGGCCCCATTGCTTTGGGCCTGTGGCAAGGCAGTACATCCTGGCAGGAGAGCATAGTAGAGCCAACTATTCACAAGGGGAGTCAGGAAGCAAAGAGGAAGAGGAAGGGGCCAGGGTCCCACAGTCCTCTTCAGGGGTGTGTACCCAATGAACTAAACCTCCTATGAAGCCCTTCTTCCCAAAGGTCCATCACCTCCCAGTGATGCCACCCTGGGACTAACCTTTATTAACACATGGAGAAAGGGCCTTCCTAGATTACCTGAGAGATGGGTGGGGGAATGTCAGGTGGTATCTTTAGTCTCCTGAGCAGCATAAACATAAAAATAAAACTAAAATAAGAGAATGAAATAGTAATAAACACAGGTAATAAGTTATTCTTCCTGGGGAAATAAGAAGACCTCTCTAAGCCATGGAAGCATTAAAAATAATAAGCATGCGTAAAGGAAGAAAACAAACTTTCCACAGAGAGGAAGGTGTGTGCGTGAGCATGGTGAGAAGTGTTGGATGGCTACAATGTAGAAATCTACACAAGGACAGCAGGAGCTCAGCACACCTGGTCCTGGCTTTGAACTGCATGCTAAGGATTTCAATGTTTCATATTTTTAATAATGTTTAGACTGAAGGGTACATTACATCTTTAAATACTCTTATTTTTCATTTTTGGAAGTATACAGTCTAGGTGTCTTTGTGTACAACCTGCAGCAAAGCAGACAGAATCAACCTGCCCCGCCCTGGACTACTGGCTCCATCACTGGAAGAATTATTCCTTTCTCAAACACATCTCACTTGCTCAGCATTGTCAATGGTCAAGAAAAGGCTCAAGAAAATTCAGTTGAAACTAGATTAATTGTTAGAACTGGTGCAGAGAGACACAAACACCATGCCTTTGAGGAGTTACATATGACGCAGCACATAGGGCTGCATTTCTTAATGCATAGCATTTGGATCCATGAGACAACAACAGTTCCCAGCCTGGTTCATTATCTTTCTTATTGAAGGAACTTTAAAATTTCAATTTCCTAGTCCATATTTCAAATTTACTCAATGACTCTCTTATGGAGAAGCTAGGTATACATTTTTAAGTTCCCACATGGTCCTAATTTTGGCCAAGTTTAAAAAGTACTATATTCAATTTAAGGCTTGATATTGGCTGAATTCTTTTTTCTACAAATTTACATATTGAAACTCTCCCAGTACTTCAAAAGATAACCATATTTTGAGAAAAATCCTTTACAAGAGGTGATTACATTAAAAGAAGCTAATAAGGTGGTATTTAATACAACCTATACGGTATCTTCATGAGAAAAGGAAATTTAGACTTAGAATTTGTAGAGCCACCAGGGATGTATCTGCACAGGGAAATGTCCATGTGAACAGACAGTGGAAGGTGGTCAGCCGCAGACCAAGTAGAGTCCTCATAAGCCAAATGCTAACTGGTCTTCAAGACTATGGGAAAATTTTTTTTTTCTGTTGTTTAAGTCATCCAGTCTGGAATTCCACCAGACATTTGGCAATGTCAACACTAGAAAACTAATACAAGGCTGAAACCTCACCCTTGCATTGTTGAATAAAATGATGTTGGAGGGCTTGGTCTAGTAAAGTGAAGATCATAAGAGAATTGAATACCTACCAAAAGCCAGAGTATGAATTTATTGGGAATCATCTACTAGATGTGGGGTGTACATTCTGCAGTCCACAGTCTGAATCTAAGTCCTTACCTCTTCTATCTTTTTAAATTAATTTATTTATTTTAATTAGTTATATGTGACAGCAGGATGCATTTTTATTCATTGTACACAATTGCAGCACAATGTCATTTCTCTGGTTGTACACCATGTAGCATTGCACCATATGTGTGGTCACACGTGTACCTAGGTTAATGATGTCCATCTCATTCCACCATCTTTCCTACCCACCATCCCCTCTCCCCCACCTATTCTTATCAATAAGGTTTTACTAAAAATATAGTCATTCACTCATTCATTAATATCTCTGGCAGCTTTCAGGAATAATGGCAAAACTGAGTCACTGAAACAGAATTTATTTGGTCCATAAGGCCTAAACTATTTATGATCTGGCCCTTTATAGAAAAATAATTGCCTACTTCACCCTAAAAGATAAACTACAGGAGAGCAGAGACTTTGTTTAGCACAGGGCTATCAATAGAACTTTCTGCAATTATCAAAACAGTCTATATCTGTGCTGTCAATATGGTAGCCACTAGATATATGTGGCTCTTTAAATTTAAATATATTTCACTCAAATAAAATGAAAAATTCAGTTCCTCAATCTCAGCCACATTTCAAGTTTGCAATAGCCACCTAAATGATGGAGGGATACTACAAGGACAACAGAGGACTGGTCACTCAGTGTTGTATGCTCAGTGCCTGAATCAGTACATGGTAAGTCATAAATAAGTTTCCCAGAGGTAATTGTTAAATTAGGAAATGGAAGCCAGTAAAGGACACTTGATACACACACACACACACACACACACACACACATTGCAATTATTCATATTTCATCCGATTCTGGACTATGCTGCTATGGTAAAGAAGATAAGCCCCCGAAGATTTCTACCTCCTGGTTTGTCATCACTAATCTAGATACTGCTGTGAATGGAATCCACAGATGTAATTAAGGTTATGAACCATATGATAAGGATATGACGCTGGAATAGCCCTGAGCCCAATCTGACCTTGTGAATCCTTAGAAACAGACAAATCCCGCTAGAGCAGTCAGACAAGAGATGTTGCTGAAGAGGCTGATAGCAGAGATGCATCGGAAGTGGGAAGTCAGAGAAATTAGAAGTGTGAGAACTTCCGGAACCCCCATGGCTGGCTTGACAGGGGTCGTGAGACTTCCCAACACAGAGGGCTTCCAGGAGCTGAGAATCACCTTGTGTGGGCAGCCAGAGAGGAAACAGGGCCTCAGTCCTACAGTCACGGGGCCCCGAAATCAACCAACGACCCCATGGGCTCCAGAACGGGACGCAGCTGGATTGGGAAACTCTGAGCAGAGAACCAGCTAAGCCACCCTGGGCCTGAACGTCTGACCCTCTGAAACTATGAGATAATAAACGGTTGCTCAGCTACTGTTTGTGGTAAGGCATCTCTTACACAGCCACAATGCAAGCATCAAGACTCCAAGATTCCATTTTTAAAGAATGGTTATAAATAAAGCAGAAATAATTATGTATTTGTGAGGAAAATAAACCTCTGGCCCACACTCTAGATATTCCTTCTGTAGGGATTTGTGGGAAAGTCAAGTACTGAGACCATGTACTGCCCAATACAAGAGCATGCCTTCAGATCAGTGGGAAAGAGGTCACATTGCTGTGCCAGCCAAGGCACCAAGAGACACCTCCCAATTCCCACATCCCATCTGCTTCTGCACTGACTTTGCAAGGAAACTTTCAAGATAAATTGGACTAGAGCACTTCCTTTTGAGACAAATAAAATAAAATAAAACAAAAATCACAACCTATGTAACTATGTAACTATGTGAAACGCACAAACCATGAAACAATGTCCCCTCTCATCTTTTATCTTACCTCCTCTGGAGCCATCAATTTTCTTTTATATGCCTCTTGAGACACCCAGTAAATAAAGTTTAACACATATTTATGCCATTCATTCCTCCAAGGAGGCCAAACAAATATACTTATGGAGATAAACATGTGCATCACGTATATGTGTATGAGTGTGTGTGTGTGAGTGTGTGTGTGTGTGTGTGTGAACATTTGGTGCATAGTAAATTACTTTTAAATGCCTTTACTGTTGTGACATACATTTAGAACATATTTAAACCAGTTAACTTTGAGGCAAGAAAACAGGGGAAGAAGAGGGAGGTGCAAGCCTCAGAAACTGAATAGAAGCTTGCTCCCTACGGTCCTATGACAGATACTCATGAGGTGAACAAGCCCAACAAGGTCCAGAGAAATTTTTAAGAGAAGAGACTACAAAGGAAAGTCAGAGAAGAATGAAAGCACCGGATTTCTGGAGTTATTTTGAAGTTCAGAAAAAAATAACAAAGTTCTTAGGCAAATGCATCCTGAACGGTATGGGCTATAATTATTATTACCCTCATTAATGATCAGAAGAGAATGCCTGTCTTTCTCACTCTCTGCTCAATTTTCTGAAGAAAAGAACCCAAGAGTGCTCCTCCCTCTGGAGAATTCACAGATGCCCACTGCAGCCTCTCTCTTCTACCTTTACCCACACCTCCCAGAAAATAAGAGCGGCTGGCCCCCTCAGGCATGTTGCCCCAGTGGGTAGAGTCAGAGTGCCTCAAAGAGGGACCCTCCCGTGCCACTGCCCCTCTGGTTTCCTGTACTCAGGCATGCATGGGCAGCTGCTGGGACCCCTCCTAGGCTGAACTCTTGAGCTTCCTGTTTCCATTAGGTATAGAAGCTTGACGACTGGTGTCTCTCTGTCTTTCTTGTGAAGTAGGTCTATGGTTCACAACCTTGCATCCAGTGGCCATCCTTCAGGGAGCAGAGACTAGCAGGATCCATGTACTTCCTAGGTCTTAATCAAGTTCTCACCAGGAGCAGGCCCCAGAAGGCTTTGCTAGGCTTCCGTGGGCTTTGTCATGGGGTTGTAAAGTGACTGTGGCAGCTTCCAGCATCACATCTTCACATGACATTCTCCCAAAGGAGCAAAACTGGGGCAAGATCCCCCTCCCAAAAGTCCTCAGAAGACTTCTTCACTCCTCTGGCCAGGACTACGTCCGACACCTAAGCTGTGGTAACAGGGACACTGGGAAGGGGTGTATCCAGCATTTCTGACCACAGGAAAGAAGGGAGATGAGAATTATCAGGCAGGCAGTCCAGGTCTATGTCAGATGCAGGCATAGTTTAACAAATGTTGTACTGGTTTTCCAGTTGTCCAAAGAATCTTGTAGGCTCATATCAGCTCCTGAAGTGAAGGTTCAAGAAGTGGTAGATCTTTAAACTCTAGCACTGTAAAGGAAGAAAGAACAACAACAACAACAAAAAAAAAAAAAAAAAAAAAAAAAAACTAGTGTGTACAGGAAGAAATGGAGGGAAAGACACACAAGGTGGGGAATGGTAAAGGAGTGAAGTGTGATCACAAGGGCCCACGCACTAGGGCCTGTTAGTGTTCTGCTATATTCCCTTTACTTGCATGATGTGACCCATCCCCCAGTCACCATGAGTGTTGGTGATAAAGACTCACAGCCACATCATTCCCTGTAAAATCACCTGTAAGCTAACGGTAGCTGACTCCACTGGAGTCTCCTGGGATCTGCCATATTGGCAGTGGCCTGCAACTACCTACACAAAGGTACAAAGTTGCCCTCTGCATCAAAGTGGAAAAGCCACAGGTCCTCATAGGATCAGACTAAGGCTAGATGTCAGCTGAAACCACAGCTCTCTGCTTGGCTTCTTCCTCTGCCCTCGCCAACTCCCCAGCTCCCAACTTCCCACTATTCCTTGCAGGTTACTGCTGAGAACACCTCCTTGATCATTTGCTTGCATAAGACTCCTTATCTCAGATCCCCCTTCTAGGAGACCTGACCTAAAGAGTCAGGAACAACAAGCTGAGCAATGTACATTGTATCATGTGTTCAATGGAGGAACTATTGAAGATTTTATGGAAGCTGTGTTTTAAGATAATTAGCCTGGAAATAAACTACCTGAAGAAAGAATTTAGGAGAAGAGCTACCCTTCAATTACAAGTTGCCGCACAAAAGGTATGGTCCTAAAATTTATGTTTAAGAGAGAAGAAAAAAGGGGAAGAGAGTAAGAGAGAGAAGCAGCAAAGAGGCAGGGGAGAGATATACTGTCAAAGATCCCTCCTCTGTGATTCTGTATAGAGAGACTCCAATGAATTATGAAGTTTTCCATTAAAAATATTTGACAAAAATTTCTACAGAGGGGCTGGGTTTGTGGCTCAGTGGCAGAGCACTTGCCTAGCACATGTGAGGCACTGGTTTTGATCCTCAGCACCACACATAAAAATAAATAAATAAAGGTATTGTGTCCATCTGCATCTAAAAAATACATAAAACTAATTCTATGAAATTTCAAAATTTGCTGGAAGTCTATAGTTTTAATGTTTGCTGCTGTGTCTTGAATATGGTCTTGAAGCACTTATTTGTCTCCTTGTGACACTGCCCATTCATGTCCACTAAAGATTCTATAAAAGAAAATTTTTCACCAAGAATGACTAAAGCTATATATATATATATATATATATATATATATATATATATATATATAGAGAGAGAGAGAGAGAGAGAGAGAGAGAGAGAGAGATTGTTTGTTTTAAAGACATATTTTAGACTCAGGAGTAAAGGGAGTCCCTTGTAGATTTTTTGACTCTGGAAATCATTAAAAATAGACTAAAAAAACAAAACAAAACACCTGGGTTTGATAGTTTCAATGTCCATTAACCCAAATCCGTGACCATTCCTAGAATTCCCCTGATGGTAAATTCAGGGCAATTGACTTAAAATAATAGAGCTTACATCTATAGTAAGCAAAAGACTGAAAAGGTTCACATACTTGTTTCATACAAATTTTGACAGGTTAACTCTTCCTTCAGAAATCAAGGAAAGATTTTTACTCATGTTCAGAGTGTTCCCAAACAAATTCTATTAATGTAATATATATAACTTTACCTCCCTATTCCAGTGAGACAAAACCAGGTAGTCACATAAGTTGAGTCTGTGACTTGCATCAAGAAATTCTGCATACTATTTATAAAGGTAGCTTGATGATTCCAAATTCTTGGAGCTCTTTATTTTATAATATGTGGTAGTGAGATGAGTTTATTCATGTATTGCTTGCTCACCTATTCTTTGAACATTTTTCTAGACACTGGAAGCGGGACAGTAAGCAAAATACACAAAAATTCTTGTCAGCAGAAGTTTGCATTACAGTAAGGGAGATAGATATCAATCAAAAGTAAATTAAAATATAAATAATATAATAAATGTCAATAAATGATTTATATAAATGATAATGCAAGAAAAAGGAAGTAAAATGATGTCACTAGATGCTCCCCAAAATTTAATTTTACTAATGAGGTCTTTTCAAATAAAATATCTGAAGGATGTGAAGGAGAGATTCAAACAAATATTTGGGAAAAATAGCTATCTAGGCAGAAAAACTGAAAACATAGTAGAGTACTTGAACCATCAAAGAACAACTGAGAGCCACTCTAGCCTCAGCATAATGAATATAATAAGAGAAAAGAATGAGATATAACAGGGGCAAGATCATCAGTGGTCTTTTCAGTAACTAAATTTCACTTGAGTTACTTAGAAGCCACCGGTGAGTTTTGAGGAGAGTCATGATATAACTTTTAATAGGACGAATCCTCTTATTCTAAAAGAAAGATCAAGGAGGCCAAAAATACCAGGTCAACAGTTTTTTGCTACAATGAAATTGGAAGATAGCAGTTGGCAACAGAAGCCCTGAGAAACCATGAGATCCTAGGGCATTTTTAAACAGAGTCAGAATCTAAACCAAAGTCTCAAACCATGAGATTCTACCAAATGTGGAAGTAGTGCCAACTGAATGGATGTAGAGGGAAAAGAAGAAAAAATAAAGGTCTTCTCCCAAGCTTTGGAGGAATAGAGTTGCTAATAACTGAAAAGGGGAAGGCCTTTGTAGGCGATTTGGAGAGGATGTGGAGAATTTATAGTTTGGGGTATTGCATTAGTTTGTTAGGGCTACAATTACAAGGAACTACAAACACAGTGGTTTAAATGACAGAAATGTATTGTTTTATAATACTAGGTGCCAGAAATTCAAGATCAAGATGTAGTTACGGTCGTTTCTTCTGAAGGCTGTGAGGCAAGCAACTATTCCAGGTCTCTTTGCTTCGTTTCTATGGGGCCATTGTTTCCCTGCATCTCTTAACATGGTCTTCCCTTCTAGCATATCTCTGCACCCAAATTTCCCCAGGACCCAGGTCATATTAGATTATGGCTGAAACTACTGACCTCACTTGATTTTGATGAGCTGTGGAAAGACATTATCTCCAAATAAAGTTACATTCTGATATTCTGGAATTTAGGACATCAGTATATGAAGGTGGTGCAGGGACAGGGTTCACACCTTATGAACATGGTAAGATCAAGCTGACAAAATGCTGTGTATTTAACTCTGGGTTAAAAGTCATTTTGAGGACATAATACAATTCTATAAACAGAACATCATCAATAATGTCAAAATGAATTTCTTAAAGATAGAATCTCATTCTTTTTGTTTGGTTGGTTGGTTGGGTCTCTCTGTACATTTTTTAGCACAGCGTCTTGAATCTAGTGGAAAATATTTACTGGGAAAATTGGAGCTGCAATTCACAGAAAACCTGGCTAATTATGCCTTTGTCTATAAGGACATTTATAATCTTCCCTCATGAGAAATATGAAGGCAGGAGAGCACAGGGTCTAAGAGCTCAACTCCACAGTATGGCACCACAGATCATCATTAGACTTACATACCAAATATATATATTTAGTTTCATAATTTTTAGAATATTGCTGTCATACTCTGGCTGTCTCCCCATCACCCCAAGATGCCTGCTTTAGCTCCAGGTGTTATTTCCTCATATGATCATGTACAAAGAGAAGAAGGAGAGTTACTCTTAAAAGAGTTTGTTGTTGTTGTTGTTGTTGTTGTTTTCCACAATGGAGTCCAAACTTTCCCAGAAACCTTACATCCACCTGTACCTGCAGTTCTTTCCAAGGAGTCAGAATTGCTTCAATGCCCTATATTCAAGGTAGATGAGGAGTTGAGTTTCTCATGTTTCATCTTCTATAAAAGAGAGATTCTGTCCTAAAATTACAGGTAGGATGGAAAAAACAATGTCTTCCACAGCAAATCATTTATACATGTTAAATGGGAAAAAGATACATGATCTAGGTGATAGAAAGTCAGTGATAGCAGTGATTTTCCATGATTCCCTTAGAGCTAACCCTAGACTCCATTAGATATCTTCTTCTTTAATATTAGATATTTGATATAATTTCATATCAAAAACAGGTAGCATAGGTACTACTCCCAGTTTACTTGGATTCTCAACTTAGAATTGCTAGAAAAAATTTACTATAAGAGAATGAAAAATGAGGCAAGATATCATATGACAAAAAAGTGATAGTGGCATCAGTACCATGTTGTTTCTGATTACTGCTATTCAAGAGGTCACTGTAGACCATGGTCATCTTCTGCTTTGCACTGTTAATGATCTAACTGCCGAGTATGTGTACTATTGCTTTTCCCATTAAACAGAAAGCTTCTAGAGGGCAAGACCCAGGAAGGATCTGTTACAATATCATCTTGATCAATGATGATTTTGCCTCTCAGGAGTTGTTAGGAAAGTCTGGAGACATTTTTTATTGGCACATTCAGGGCCAGAGAAAGCTATTGTAATCTATATAGTTCAACTAATGAACATCCTTTGAAGCACCAGATGCCCCCAAAGAATTTAATGAACCATAATGTCAACAGTGCTGCTGTTGAGAAAGTGTTTTTAATAATAATCCTCAAAATTCCGCATTTGCCATCATAGGTGTTTGAATTCTGCCAGCTTTTATAATTAAGGGGTCAGCTTGGAATAGCCACCGTCTCTTTTCAACACTCTGTCGTGTGAGTGACGCAGCTCAACAGATTTCTCACACCTGTGGAAGTTTCAATGCTGCCTAAGAATGTGGAGACCTTTTGCCCAACTCGGCTCTAAGCTGTAGGTGTTCTGGAAACATTTGCTAGACAGAATTGAAGTTAATATGATGTTTCAGCTAATATCTTGGTGACTGGTTCAACCTAGTTGAAAGGGTTTAAATGAAATGCAAAATCATGTTGTAAAGTTTGAACAGAATTGCTTTTAAAAACTGTTAAGTGATTGCAGATGACACATCTATTTCAATTTCGGATAAAACAACTGAGAGAGATAACAAAGTAGTTCGAAGCAATTTCCACCAACAAATTGAGTAAATTAGAAAGGATTCCAGAAAACCATATTTCCCCAGAGGGACGTGAAATGCCTAGCCTCTCTGGAAGACCTGGAAAAGGAAAGTAGGGGACCCCTTTTCTGCCCTGAAGGCCCTTTCAAGGCTCAGCCCTCTATCCTGTAAATTCCAGGGGAATAGCGTTTAGGTGTGTCAATCTGACCAAATGCTACGCAGCTTTTCTCAATTTCTAGTAGAAGACGATAAGAAGGATGACTTGTGTGAGTAGATGTTCTATCTCACACTTTCTAGTAAATTGTTTCATTTGTTTGCAATTGTCTTAAAATTGTGAAAGAAGAGGGGGCAGTAAGAGTAGGTCTTTTCTCCATTATGTTCAAGTGTTTGACCATAGGTTCCCCGAGGTTTTCGTGGAGGCTCGTTTATAAAATAGTGCAATTGGTTCATCATTAGACTTACATTCCAACTGCTCACTTTTTTTTTTACCAACTTGTTTCTATTTTAACTATTTTTGTCTCAAGTGATACACATTTGCTAAGAAAATCTCAAGCATATTTGGCGTGGGAGGACTTCTGGACAAGTAGCTTTCTGAGAACTGGAAGACAGAGTTTCATAAATTAGAAGACATTTATCTATTTAATTTAGAGCTGATATTTGAATCCCAGTATTCAGGAAGTTCATTAACTGCACATTTCACAGTTTTGCTGTTCTTTTTGCCTTAACTATGCTATTTGGACTTAGGCACACATTCAGGAAAGTTGGAATGGAGCCAGTGTGTGAAATTTGGTATTTGAATTTCTAATCATTATATTATTAATTCTATACCACTCATCATGTTCTATCTCCTGATACACACGTGCTATCATTTCCAAGGCCCCTTGCCACAGACTGATCTGTCTCAACAAACCTTTAAATAGAAAGACAGATTCAGAAGGCACTGGGGTCTGGCCATACCTTCTGGTACAAATCCTTTCCACCAACCCCATATGAAAGCTTTTGATGCTTCTGCACTTTCCAGTTGAGATTTGTTTCCTCTCCCTTGCATTTGATAATAAAGATATTAATGAACTCTTATAGTAAGTACTGAATACAGGCTGTTACCTCACCATTTATCAGATGACAAACATGATGGAAACTTACACGATACATTGGAGCTTCTACCTGCTTGGTGTTATGCTAAGTGTTTCACATGCATTCTCTGATTTGTGCAGGCAAGAATTTTAGGAGGCTGTTGTTAATGTTTTCACCATTTTTCCAAAGAAGAATATTGAGATTTATTGATGGTAAGTAAATAAAGTTTTCACAGCCAGTAAACCTTACTGCTAGGGTGAAAACCACATTTTTCTAATCTGAAAAGCACGCTCTCCCAATAACTAAGGAAATTCCAATTGTTTCATTGAACGTAAGTTTTCCTATCGGTAGCAATGATGATGTCACTATCTTAAGGGATGTGCCCCACAAGACAAGACTAACCTGGCTGGCTGCCGCAGTGCACACCTGTAATCCTAGCAGTTTGGGAGGTTGAGGGAGGAGGATCGCAAATTCAAAACTAGTCTCAGCAAATTAGCCAGTCCCTATGCGTGAGAACCTGTCTCAAAATAAAAAATAAAAATGGCTGGAGATGTGGCTCAGTGATTAAGTACCCTCACTCTCCTGGGAGAGACAGAAGGACAAGGACAATAAGAAAGTCCTCAAGTCAAGAACTTGATTTAATAAATTAGACACAAAAATCCAACGACAGTGATTTAATAAATTAGACACTAAATCCAGTGAAAGTCCCTGAGCTCAAAAGCTGAGACTACATATTCCTCTTCAGAAAAACCACAAATCCCACAGAATATTCTAACATTCTATGTGTTTGTCTGAAGCTATGAGTTAAATCAGAATTAAAAGTAGTTGAACACAAAATGAGCATATTTCTGTATGCTGAGAATGAACAATGGGGAAAGGAAGTCAAGAAAAGAATTCCATCTAGAGTAGCAATGAAAATAAGAAGATACTTAGAAACAAATTTAATTAAAGAAATGGGAGATTATACACTGAAAAGTACAAAATACTGCTAGAGAAATTAAAGAACCAAATAATATACAGACATCCCATTTCTGGATTAAAAGACTTAGTATTGTTAAGAGGAGACTACTTACTGCCCAAGACAATAAACAGATTTAAATCAATAGCTATCAAAATCCCAATAATTTTTTGATGGCATAGAAAAATTCTCAAATTCATATGGAATCCGAACGGAACTGGAATTGATAACTCAGTCTTGTCAAAGAACAAAGTTGAGGTTTCATACTTTGTAATTTCTAAACTTCTTCAAAAGTACAATTACCAAAACAGTGTGATACTAATGTAAAAACAATAGAAAGCTCAGAAATAAACCCTCACATACATGGCTAAATTATTATACATAAAGTTGCCAACACCATTTAAAGGGGAAAGAACAATCCTTTCCACAAATGGTAGAAAAACTAAATATCCACACGCAAGAAATAATCCTGGGTTCTTTTTTTACACTACGTATTAAAAAACAACTCTAAATAGTGATTGATCAAAAAATTATAAACAGAGTTTCCATATATTCATCAATTTTACTTATGAATATATATCCAAAAGAATTGAAAGTAGAATCTTTAAGAAAAAATTTGTACACTCATATTCATAGCAGCATTATTGATAGTAGCCAGAAGGTAAACACAAGCCAATCAATAATGAATTAATAAATTAAAATGGCATATAAAAACAATGGAATATTATTCAGCCACGAAAATGAAGACTGTTCTGACAAATGTTACCACACAGATGAACCTTGAGGACCTTACACTAAGTGAACAAAGTTAAATGTAAAGACACAAATGCTGTATGAGCCCATTTACACAATATGTCTAAATTAGACAAACTTGCACAAACATAAAGTGGAAAGTGGTCGCCAAGGGCTAGAGAGAGGGAAAAGGTGAATTGTTATTTAAAGGGCACAGTATTTGAGTTTTGCAAGATGAAAAAGTGCTGAAAATTGGTGCATGACAATGTGAAGACACTTAATACTACTAAACCATGTATTTATGGATGGCCAACGAGGTAAACTGTATGTGATATGTATCTTTCTACAATTTAATAAAGTTATTAGAGTTGATAAACTCCTCTTTTCCTTAAGAAGGGAATTAAAAATAAAACCACCCTGCCATAATATGGATATGGCAAGGTTACTGTAGCCAAGGAGAAGAGTTCAAATAAATGCTTGTAAGTCTATCATGAGTTAGGATATCTGCATAAATTATTTTAAATTCTTCCAGGACATTTTCCATTCTTCTTTGTTTATCTATTTATATTGCTTTTTATGATCTTGACCATTCTGAGACAGACTGATCAGGCATTTTGTGAAAAGACCTTCAATTAGTATTGCCTGATGTTTTTCTCATTACTAGGTTGGTGTACTGAGTTTGGGGGAGGAAAATCACAGAGGTAAAGTGCCGTTGTGATTATCTTGTACCAACATGACTTAGGACTGTTGACGTTGACCTTTATCACCTGGGTTAAGGTGGTGTTATTAGGTAGCTCAGCTGTGAAATCACTGTTTACATATAAGGACAGTCCACAAAATTCCTAACCAGTATGCCTCAAAACTGCCAAGACCATCAAAATCAAGGAAAATGTGAGAAACTCTCATAGGAAAAAGGAATCCTACAAGAAACAATGAGTCAATCTATGGTATCTTGGAGATAATATTGAGACAGAAAATGAATATTATGTAAAAACAAGAAAATTCATATAAACTCTTGATTTGCTTTGGCTGTTAATAATGTATCAATATTGTTTAATTAATTGTAACAAATATTTCCTAGTACTTTAGGGTCTTAATAAGAGGAAACACTGGATGTGGGCTATGCAGAAACTCATTGTACCACTTTCACACAAATTCCATAAATCTAAAGTTATTCTGAAATAGTTTCTTTTAAGATAAGGGGAAAATATGTTCAGGGTTAAATATAAAGAAAATGTAAAGATTTTTGTATTTATTTATCTCAAGCTTTCTTTTCCAAACATTTTGGCAACCCTTCTACCACAAGATTCAGATCAAAGGGCCTTTTATTGGGGAGAGGGAGAGGCAGGATATAAAATGGGACCTAATATTTTGAAAGGAAAGGAAAATAACTAAAAAATGAACAAATTTATATTAGAGTTCAAGGTAGAAAAGTGATCATGAATATGTTTAAGCCATGTTTGGACATGAGCCAAAGCCTCCCTGAATAGATGCGTAAGGAATACAAAGAGAGAACCATCGCTACTGTGCAAAACCACTTGATGAAAATCAGCATGTTCAGCAGCCTTTACCCATGATCATAGCTCAGCAAGGAAGGAAGGCAAAAGTCAGATCTGAGCCTTGTGGCTCTGGACCACCTGCAGTCAGCCCACAACAGCTCACAACATACCTACTTTCTATAAGTTGTTGAGAGATGGGATTTTGGATCACAGTATCAACCACCTCTACTCTCTAGTAGTCAATCTTCAGTCATCCAAAAAGATATCACACATACTGACAATCATCAAAACAATTTCAAGGTCAGCTAATGATCTATAATTCTGCAAGATCCAAAAGGATTGTATTGATTGGCATTTCTCCTTTCTCCATCTCAAGAAAGAGCTGCGTTCCCATTTTCCTGGCTGCTTGCCAAAGAAGCTAGGCAGTTTGTTAACACAGAACTGTCAATAATCCATGGTAGCCAGATTTGATAAAGTAATCAGGAGGGGATATCATTTAATCAAGTTCTTGGAAACAGGGAGAGGCCATTGGGGCTGCTAATCAGGTAAGTGCAGGGAGAATTGCTCAGAAATAATTTGTATTGAACTGAGGGAGCAGCAGGTCCAGCCTACAATGGAGAGCAAGGATTTTTCATGCTGGCGTCATCCTTACTATGATGGTTAATCTTTGTGCAGCATGCAAATGAGATGGGAATCCATTCTTCCATGACACTCAGCTCCCTAAATGTCACATCACTGGCTTGTGCAAGTCACAGATATTGACTACACTGTCTCTGGAGAAAAGAGACTTTGCTGAAACTTTAAAAGAAAATATGGACACAGTGGATCACATTCAAGGTCACCTACGTATTGACCTGATGATTTTCAACTATGTGATTATGAATATCATGAGCTGCTCTACCAACAGGGAATTTAACATCCTGTGGACTTTTCTCAGAAAGCCTGAGGAACTATCTGATGTACATTATTCTTGATTCACTTAGTTTACAATATATCGTCAATGAGAGATCCAAGAGAATATGAAAATTAGGTATAATACAATAGCAAACATTCTGAATTATTATTGACTCACATGATTTTTGACTATATATAACAATAAGATATTGTTCATAACATCATTCTTCATGGCCATTGGCAAGAGATTGATCAAATATATACTAGTATATTGTTAAAATTCTATTGAGTTAATAAATGTTATAAAATTCATAATTATTTGTGATATCTAATTTAATATTTTATATTACTGTAATTTCCTATTTAGATATACTTATATCTTTTTTGAGTTAAGCATATAATATCATGATTTCATTCTAGTTTAATCTTAGTGATCATATGTATGTATGAATAGGATACCCATAACATATAAAACATATGTATAAAAAGACACCAATTTTAGGATTTATAAATAAATAATAATTGTGATTATTTGTGAGAATCCAGATGATTTTAATTTTTTTCCTTATAGTTAATATGCATTTGGTATACTCATAATTATGACCTTGGGCAATACTTGTATTTTATTAACGTATTTTTAGTGTTATTTTTAGGGACATGTTTTTTTCTTAGCCAAATCATTGAATTGCTGACTTCAATTATGCAATGTGCATACACAAATATGGCATAATGAATACCACCATTGTATAAAATTATACTGCACCAATAAAAACTTGCTTCCTTTCAGTCATATAAGGATATTATACTTATTTATTTTCTCTACTAGTCTTACAAAAAACATCATGACTTGATAGTACATAAAGAGGAACTTAATTTCAGAAGTTATCAACACACTTACAGCAAGGACATCTCAACTTCTTCCCCTTATACTTTCATGGCTACTTTTGATTTTCCTCACTCATTTGTTCCTCCCTCAGTCACATAAAAGAGGACCAACATCATTTTCTCTTCTAGTTCACAGGTAACATTAGTTCAACATTTGTAGTCTCACTTTTCTAGGAGCTTCAATTAATTGACTTTATATTTCACTGTTTTAAAGAAATCATTTCTCAGTGCTAGTCTCATCTCTGAAAATCATATAATCTTAGGCCTGTCAAACACAGTCTATGCCATGTAGCCCAACTTCAATTTTTCTAGATAAAAACACTGAGGCCTGCAGAAGTTCAGTGAACCTCAGGTCTTCACCTGGCTCATTAGTGACAGAACAGAACTGGACCCATACTAATCCTGCCCCCTCATTATGCAACTGATGAGCAGCATTTACTATAGATGATCACACCAGTGGAGGAAAACTATCCTGCAATCCCTTCACTTTATACATGTTTATGGAACTCGATTCACAATAGCTAAGCTATGGAACCCACCTAGGTGCCCTTCAACAAATAAATGGATTAAGAAAATGTGGTATATATATACACAATGGAATATTACTTAGCCATAAAAAGAAAGACTTTATGATTTTTACCATTAAATGGATGGATCTGAAGACTACTGTGCTAACTTAAACAAGCCAATCCCCAAAAAACCAAAGGTTGGATGTTCTGATATGTGGAAGCTACCATAACTTTCCTATGTTAATATATGAATACACCACCAGTGAAACTCCACCTGACATACAACCACAAGAATGGGATCCTAGTTAGAATAAGTTATACTCCATTATGCCATATATTATAGTATAATATGCCATAACATGTCATAATACACTTTACTGTCATGTGTACCTTAAAAGAACAAATTTTTTAAAAGTTGAGGCTCCAAGAAATGACATGTAATTAGCTTGAGTTCACTTTGTTATTGTTGGTAGAAAAAAAGAACAGATATCTCATATTCTTTCCTCAACAAACTCACAGAGAGGTTACATATAAATTAAAGAAAAAGCTTGGTCTGATGAAATGAAATCAAATTACACCACGTGGAACATTGATTCTTAGTAATAAACGACTATAAGACTCTGAAATCTCCATGCTCTTGGAGACTCAGGATTCACTGAAGTCTCCACAGATCCCTGCACCAAATGAATCTGTTAAACCTGAAGTAACCCAGAGTTTTCCAAATGTACATAGCCACAGAACACTTTATCTCATAAAAACCATTTCATCCTGAGAAATTCTGTTTTGGTGGATATTTTGTGATTTTTTTTGGTTGAAAGCATGGAGACTGAATTCTAATCTCAGATTTGCCAATGTCTGGATATGTGTGTGTGAATAAATTACTTGATTCACTTTTTCATGTGTAACAAAAAAGGATAGGAGAGAAAACAAGTTACAAAGCCCTCCTCATCTATATAAGTGCTTTGTAGTTTCATCGGTTGTACATATGCTGAGTGAAAAGATGTAGATTAGATAGATGGATGGATAGACAGACACATAGAGAGACAGATATCCTTAATATAAGATTACTATCAGCATCCCTAGAAATGCAAATTTGCAGGCATATGTGAAACATTTTTAATTTTGACAATCCCCTTTCTATGCTCCCAGTGATTGGAGCTGGCATAGGAAAATTCTGTTCAGTCACATTGGTGGAACTCATGCTCATGTCTATAACTCACTGGGAAGGAGTTAGGGAAATGGTTTAATTGTGTGCCACATCCAGTTGTGAGTCCCCATCATAGTAAACTATCTTAGAATACTCGTACTGTATTTATCTTGGGAGCTGGGGAATGACAGAAGCTTTTAAAATTCTGTATAAGGTAGTGACTGAATGAATGGTATAAAATGCTATGGTAGGAACCCACACCACCATACTTGGACATTAGAGTTCTAAGAACTGTCTCTTCATTTTAAGTATATGGCAGTGTAGGTTACTTAATCTTTCTGAGTTTTAGTTGCTTTAAATGTAAAGGATATAATGTTTTCCTACTTAATTGAACTATTCTGAAGATCAAATGAGATATGTAAGTAAGAGATATTAGTACTGTAATCAGTTGTGAAGAAATTGTTATGCTGTCATAATATTTCTAATAGTGGATAGCCAGATAAGCACAATTTTTTGACTTCACAAACTAATCTTTGAATACAAAAGGGCACTTTGTATATATTGCTTCAAAAAATCATCCAGCAAAGTTTTATCTAAACTTTTTGTGTTATATTTGCCATTTGGAGGACCTGACAGAATTTTCTGAGAGGATGAAAATAGCTAATTCATGTGAAATCCTCAGAAAGCACCTGCAATAAGTATGGAATAAATTTTATTGTTATCATTAGGAGAATTAACAAGTGCCAGGAATGCATTTTTTCTGGAGCACTTTATAACCTATTTAATTTTACAACTTTACAATGTGGTATTAATATTCCATTTATAGATTAAGAAAACTAAGACTCACTCAAGTTAAATAACTGAAACTCAGACTCTAAACTGATATTTCTGCCTCTCTGTTCTGACATTGTTTATAAACAAATATTTTTAACAAACCAACAACCAACCCATCTAAATCCACTGGGATTCCATAACAATCTACTGGCTTCCTGCACTCTGAGCTCTTTATAGTTCAGAGTGTTATGAAATAAGTCAGAGATGTTCACCTGTCTGATTTCTCCATCACTCCTCCTAATCAAAGACCTTTATAGATCTTGGTACGAGTGTCCTGGAGCAACTGATAGAGGACACAGAAGACTCAAGGAGGTTACAAATCTCTGGAGGAGACAAGTCCTGCTTCTCATGAGGAGGCTGTGGTGCTGTGCTTGGTACATGACCGTCAGGAGGCTATCAGTGATTTTCCTTCTGCCTCACTCATCAGCACAAACGTTATACTCATCATAGGAAGATTCAATCTCTCTCTCTCTCTCTCTCTCTCTCTCTCTCTCTCTCTCTCTCTCTCTCTCTCGTCTCCCACTTTTTCGTGTCTTTAACTATTTGCTATTTTTCCACTAGTACAAGGAAAGCCATAGTTATTAGTGACATAAAAAATTCTCATTTGTGCTCAGTGATCCACTTGGTTTCTTTTCCTTCATATGGTGCTGTGTGACACACATATTCTAAGTACCAAGTGACAGGGTACTTTCCATATTTACACAATGAATTGTGCAAATATTTCGTCAAATTGTGATGGCCATTCAGAATGAAAAAAAAAAACTTCCTGTGGACACTCATGGATTCCCCTTGTATTACCACCAACAGTCTGTACAACATTCTTTCTATGTATGTACTATGTGAGTCTGGATTGGATTTGTTAAAAATATGTTTAGGCAATTCAGAATGAATCTACGCTTCTAGAAGACAAAGACTCCTTTTCATCAGATGATAGTCAATCACAATTGGCTGTTCACAGAATAGTCATCCCTGTTCATTATAATGTTATTTTTTTTACTGAAATAAACAAATCAAATTGGTTTTCCATAAGATCATTTGTTCAGTTACCATCACAAAATATCTGTTTACTAAATAGTTCTGCAGAGTCTCCTGTTTTAAGACCCTGTGTGGATTAATATTTTATATTACATATATATGTGGAATGAGCACATTTTATTAAACATAAACATGCACATGTATATTATATGTGCATATATACCAACTTAAATGACACTTAAGCCATGGCATGGGGGCAACCTGCACTGGAGCACATAGGAGGAAAACACTGCTTGGGAGTGAGATACACCAGAGTGTGTGCTCATATCTCTGGGCCCTATCGTTTGAACAAGTTTTTTTTTTTTTTTTAATTTTTTTTATTGGTTGTTAAAAAACATTATAAAGCTCTTGACATATCATATTTCATACATTGGATTCAAGTTGGTTATGAACTCCCAATTTTACCCCAAATACAGATTGCAGAATCACATCGGTTACACATCCACATTTTTACATAATGCCCTATTAGTAACTGTTGTATTCTGCTACCTTTCCTATCCTCTACCATCCCCCCTCCCTCCCCTCCCATCTTCTCTCTCTACCCCATCCACTGTAATTCATATCTCTCCTTGTTTATTTTCCCATTCCCCTCACAACCTCTTATACGTAATTTTGTATAACAATGAGGGTCTCCCTCCATTACCATGCAAATTCCCTTTTCTCTCCCTTTCCATCCCACCTCATCTATCTGTTTAATGTTAATCTTTTCTTCCTGCTCTTCCTCCCTGCTCTGTTCTTAGTTGCTCTCATTATATCAAAGAAGACATTTGGTATTTGTTTTTTAGGGATTGGCTAGCTTCACTAAGCATAATCTGCTCTAGTGCCATCCATTTCCCTGCAAATTCTATGATTTTGTCATTTTTTAGTGCTGCGTAATACTCCATGGTGTATAAATGCCACATTTTTTTTATCCATTCATCTATTGAAGGGCATCTGGGTTGGTTCCATAGTCTAGCAATTGTGAATTGTGCTGCTATGAACATCGATGTAGCAGTATCCCTGTAGTACGCTCTTTTAAGGTCTTCAGGGAAAAGTCCAAGAAGGGCAATAGCTGGGTCAAATGGTGGTTCCATTCCCAGCTTTCCCAGGAATCTCCATACTGCTTTCCAAATTGGCCGCACCAGTTTGCAGTCCCACCAGCAATGTACAAGTGTACCCTTTTCCCCACATCCTCTCCAGCACTTGTTGTTGTTTGACTTCATAGTGGCTGCCAATCTTACTGGAGTGAGATGGTATCTTAGGGTGGTTTTGATTTGTTGAACAAGTTTTAATAAGAAAAAGCCCAGGGAAGGTATTTCCAGGTTGGAACACTAAGGGGACAGGCAAAGCAAGACCTACTGCCATTGGATTCAGGAAGTCATGGAATCTACATAGAAGATTAAATGGGAAGAAAGTTGTAGGACATTAGAGTGAAAAGGCAGTCCAGGAAGAAGTAGTTTCAGATAA
The DNA here is from genome assembly GCF_047511675.1 of Marmota flaviventris. Classification (NCBI taxonomy): domain Eukaryota; kingdom Metazoa; phylum Chordata; class Mammalia; order Rodentia; family Sciuridae; genus Marmota; species Marmota flaviventris. Next base: position 11,896,210 of record NC_092508.1, on the reverse strand, counting down.
TAGGAGTAAATCTCCAGAGGACAACTTTAAATCTCTTAGTAAGTCAAAGACAGGAATCTGCCCTCTTTGCTTATACAATCATATATTTATATCAAATTTCAGCACTAATTCCAAAGGCCAATGGAAATGCTTTACCTGGGGAGGAAATTTGCCAGCATTGAAAATCAGAGAAGGACCTCAGAAGCTCTTGGATGTCAGTAATAGAAACCAGAGTGCTATGGATACACAATTTGCATGAAATACCCTCAGGTGCTTCGAAAGAGGTTGTTCTGTGACCATTAGGGTTAAAACTCAATGTAAAAAAGAAGATGAAAGTCATCTGTCAGCTCTGCAGGAGGTTTTCCCTGTTAGGCAGGGACACAGAAAGGACAGGGAGGACATGAGTGCAGTTGTGAGATGTAGGGTGTGTGTCCTGGGAGCAGGGACCAGTGGAGCTGCCCTGAATAGCTCTCAGATGTGCTCCTTTGTCAACGACCTCATCTCAGAGAGCTCAGATGTAAACCAAATATAACAAGGCAAACTTTTTAACACTGACAGGAACAAACGATCGGACCAAAAGAACCACTATCCTGAGAGAAACCATTCTCCCTCAGGGGGTGGTTCTTTTTAATAGAAATAAATGCAGGAACCATTTCATTAGCTTTGCAGATGACAGCAGAGAGTAGGATAGGGATCAAACCCTGTCAGAGAAGACTGGTGTCCCCAGGGCTCAAGGGACAAGAGAAATGTGGGCACAGAGCTGAGGTACACATATTTTTTCTAAAGATTCAAAGACCCTAGGTCCATGCCATGCTTCCTGTGAGAAAGCAGAGCACAAAGTATTCATTCCCCAGCACTTTAGAGAAGCAAAAATTTCATCCAGAAATACTGGTTAAGATGGAATTCCAATAAAACTGATTGGATAGTTGACTGAAAGCCAGCCCCCTGTTTTCCCTTCACTAATGTAGACTAGAAGTCAAGGTCTACCAATATGAAGCATTATTTTCTAGTCTTCCAAAAAAAATTCCACAGTATGAAGTGCCAAATTATTATATTTTGGAAAAACTGCCATTTGCAGCATATGGGTAAATAATTACAAACTCAAAAACTGATGTTAACTCCATCATCTGCACTGCATACGTTTGTTAGGATCAACATTGATATGTATTTATTTTAATCTTTCAGCACCACTGTATAAATATAGCCTGTCAATGTTACGACACACTTTATGCTGAATACTAACTAAAGACCGACCTTTAGTTTGCTGACTACATGAACCATGAATGCACCACCACGTTCCAAAGGACATAGGATGTTAAATCTCCCCTACATTCTAAAGTTTAGATGGATTTAACTTCCCCTTCAACTTGTATTCATTCCAGCCATGCAGATTCTGCACAACCCAATGGAATGTGTGAGGAAAGAGGTCAAAGAGAGTGCATTGTAGTGCAAAACACTCTAAATGAACCGCAAGTTTCCAGAAATGGATTTTACCTTTTACATTACCATTTGGGCTAATGCAGGCAATCAACTTCTGGAACTTATTCTCTTGTTTTGATAAAGTCAGGAAGGGTAAACTCAACCTATGAGTTAAAATGCAAATGTCAAGGGTCCACATTCTCTAGAAAACAAAAGTATGGGGGTCCAAAAGAAAGACCTAAAGGACTAAATTCTAATGGCTGTAGCAGAAGTGAGCCCAAGTAGAGATGAGCATCCCACATGTGTTTTGTTACTTTGGGGCCACTCTGAGTTAGCTGATTCTAGTTTGCTCTTTGTCTGAAATCCTATGGGCCACAGACTGTACCTTTCTGAGTCCCTGGCTCATGGATTCTGCTGGTAACATAGAAACAGATTTGTCCTGCAAAAAGCTCATGTCCAATACTGAGATAATATGCTATATTCAGAAATATAAATTCAATTTTGAGATAGAATAATGCTTGGCTTAAATCGAGGAAAGCAATGACCTGATGTGATAGGCAGAGTCTAGCTAAAGTAGGAGCATTTGAGTAGGAACATATGTTAGATTCCACATAGGCTTTTGGGGACCATTCATCTCATATTCTACTCGATGTCAGTTATATATTGCCACAATAATCTGAGTAAACAATTTTTCCTAACACTCGGTGGCTTAAAAATGAATTCTTTTCAGCCTTCAGGTGGATGATTTAGGCTGGACTAAGTTGCGCATTCTTCTGGTCTTAGCTGGGCTCACTGACAGGTCTGCCGGTCAGTTAGCCATGAATTAGCTGATCCAAGATGGCTTTGGCTGGGCCAACCCAGCTGATTCAGCTCTGCTCCATTGCTCTCAACTCTGTTCAGACATGTTCTCACGGCAAAGCAGAACTGGAAGAGAAATCAATGTGTAAGAACTTTTCAAGTTTCTACAAGAGTCATACCTGGTAACATTCTTCTGTTCTAAGCAAGACACTAGTTTAATTCAGAACGTGGATAGGGAAGTAGGCTCTACCTATGTCAGGAAAGGCACAGCACAGTGGCAAGACAAAAAGAGCACTTACAGGACTCCCTGAGGTGACATCCACCCATCACAAGATTCCTGCTAGGTGCTGGATTCCAGGCTTCCTAAGATGACAGCTAATCTAAAAGACAAGGACAGAGGAATCAGAGGGGGCTCATTCCTTAATACATCACTTACTTACACCCCACCACCAGCACAGGCATGGCATGCTTTGTCTTTAACTTCCTGATTCAGGGCTTACCTTCTAAGTGTGAGGTACTGGTTGCACTTTGAAGTAAATTGGAGAAAAAAAAAGAAATAAGGCATAAACAGAAGGGAAATATGTCTATACAAATAGATTTGTTAGAACAAACTTTAGAAAACCATTTCATGTAATGAAAACTACATAAAGTATATTCATTGAGAATAAGTAATGTGCCAAGCACTGTACTAAGTACTTTCACATAGATTATCTCAGTTCTTTCTCTCTTTCACAGGCACATTAAAATTAGAAAGATTCTATTATCACATGATCCTTCCAATTTTCCTCTTAAGGAAACTGAGACTTATAGAGTTTATATAACAAGTAAACACCTTAACTGGAAACCCAGCAGTTTGAATTCAGAACCCATTAGTTGTAATGGACAAGTAAGTAATGTACATATAATTGAGTTACCCCCATAATGTTCTAAACCCTGCCCTGAAGAAAAAAGTATGCTTAGAAGCCATCACCAGAGACTAACTCTTTATTATACACTTTTCTTAAAAGTAAATGCCAAGACCCATGAACACTTTCTATAAATGAATAATGCAGTGACAACCTCAAAAATGTATAGAGTGGTGTCACGGAAAGTCTGCTTTCCTAGCAAGTTTATGTTTGAATCGGTAATTCATTTACATAGACTGTGTGTCAATCCCCCTGATTAGTGGCACTGCATATTTTAGAACTTGGCATATGCATTCTTTCATAAGACACATTTTACAGCAGCCTCCATTGTCTATGAAGAAAGTATGTCAGTGATATAGAAAGCCCAGCTTCTTTCCACACTAGTTAGGATAGACAGTCAGCCTTAATGATCACTCTGCACTCATGGATGGTGGCCAGCCCGCCATGTTGATTGTCCTTCATGTGGATGAGTTACTGATTCATTCAAAAGCATGTCTTGAGCATCCACCATGCCATATACTGTGCTAAGTATTGGATACGATAAGGAACAAGGCAAACTCACAGTCAAAACAGATAAAAAATTAGTAAATGAATAACCTGGAATATTTATAAATTAAAATAAGACTTATAGGAACAATCCATACTAGATGCTTGTACCTATATGTCTGTAACTTCACTTTATTAGAATAGTTAGGGAAGGCCTTTTCCTAGCGAAAGTATTGGGCTCACTCTGACACACTGAGAAGAGTGAAAACATGTGTGCAAGGAATTTTCTTCGGTAACATGCTCAGGGAATGTAGGATCCAGATTGTCCAAATGTCCTGAAAGGAAGCAATGTTTTCTGCTTTATTGTTGAAACATAAGAGCCCTCTTTCCTGCTTTGGCACATAGACTCAGTCAAGATGAATTGTGTTCTGGTTCATCAGGGACCCACAACACCCAGGGCCATTGATCTTAGGCTTTGTGATATCACCAGGTTCCAAGGAACCTTGAAAGGTCAGTCAACCTCCTCCTGCCCAGTGTGTGACTCTGGCATAGAATGAAAGGCCTGGCAGAGATGAGCAGGGGCTTGTCCTAAACCAGGGCATGGGAGTTCTCAGGGTTTCTAAAATCAATTTTAACATAGGTTTTTTAAAAAGTAGCTTCTTGCTCTTAAAATTTGTGAACTTTTTTTTTAAGTTAGTAAAAATTCTAGTTATTTGAGTTTGGCTTAATTTGATAAATGTGCTTAAAAACTGAATGTAGGCACTGATCAAATTCTTAACATTATTGTTTACCAGTAACTAAAAGTTTTGTTTGTTTCTTTTTGTAGACGTTGCTCTCGTATTTTGTTTTTGTTTTCACATTGATCCAAACACTTATCAAACTCTATCATAACTTTCCCCTGACTTTCTCATTCGCTACAGTATAAACACATTCGTACTCAGTACTAAAAGGACACCAATCATTTGAGAAGCTAAAGAAAAAAATAGCAGGAAACATTTTCTTCAATTTTTCCTCTTCACCAAAGTTTTAATTGACCTTTAGGCTATATTTAAATTTTATCTATTTTTATTTAGTGCCCTAATATTCTAACTTGTGCAATTTATCTTTGCTTAAATCTGTATAATTTAACAAATGAGTTTTAGTGGAGAATGATGCTGTCTGGCAAAAAACCCACACACAAACGAACAAAAAACGTAATAGGCTGAATGTCATCTATGAGCCACATGCAGGCTGTTGGGGAGAAGACAAGCATGCCACTTTGGATTGCTGCTCCTGGTACCTCCACATCCCCTCAAATCCTGCTTACCCTGTTCTCTGCCCTCAGATACTCACCGGCAGGGAAAGACTTCTGGTTGGTTCTGCTGATTGGAGGTATTGACAGGAGATGACGGGGAAGGAGCAGGAAGACAGGATTCTTTACCTCATAAGCATATTATTAATTTTTTTTCAATTTATTTTCCCCTTTTCTTGAAGTCTCTTGACAATTGCTGTACTGTAAAGTTAAAACAATTGCAAGTTATGGTGGCAAATTATTTATATTTTCAATTTCTTTTCCTGGAAATTCCCTTATGTGATTCTCCAAATAGCTGTAACACTGGTCAAATACTTATCACTAGCTTCATGTTATGGTCTAGAAAACTGAGACTTAGAGTGATTAAATCATTGGACTAAAGCTGACACACAGATTCAGGATCCAATAAATATATGATTCTTTATTCAGGGCTCTCTTCCTTAAACCATGCTACCAAGGCAAACTGTAAACAGTTAAAGAACATCTCACCATGACTACAACATAAGATCCATAAATTTTGTTTATGAGGGATCCAAATCAGAGATCTTCAAACTATGGCCCACAGCCTAAATATGCCAGTTTGGTAAACAAAATTTCATTGGGATGAAGCTTCACCTCTTCATTTGCTTTTGGTCTGTGGCTACTCTGGCTACCCTTTGAGTAAATTGACTGCAGGATCCACAAAGCCTGAACTATTTATCACTTAGTCCTCCCAGAAAACATTTACTGAACTTTGATCTAAACAAATAAGAAAGACCAAAGTTTTCTGTCAGTTACCCAGCTACAGTGCTCAAACTAAGTAGCACGTCAGTGTCCAAAGCTCTTCCCAAGTTATAGAGGAAAGATTCAACCATGTTAAGCCTTATTTTATAAATAGAATAAATAGAATCCATAAACGGTGTTTCAGGTAACTTCAAGTTCACCAGAATATTAAATTAATCATAATATGCCACTCTGTGATTAATCCAGAAAATAAAAGCATATCTTGTCTAGCTAGATTATTTATTTAAAACGTCCTTTTAAAAGATATTATGGAAAAAAATGATTCTAAAGAGAATATAGAAACAAAAGCACTTTGATTTTTTTTCCTATAGCCATAAAATATACCAAGTAAAATGTGGGACACTGAGCTCAAGTGCCAGGACTTGCTAAATTGAAAACTGATTTTAATTTAGGAAAAAGTTAAAACTAATTTAAATGGCATTTTGAAGAAGAAATGTTAATGCACAATTACTCAATTATTTGTTCCATGTTTATTAGGACAAAAGACCCACCCAGGAATAAATAAACACAGTGGTTTATTCCTATGTACAACTTATCTTTCATTCGTGTTTTCTCTTAAAATTACTATTATTTAAAACTTTTTGAATTAGTGAAAATAAATAACAGAGAAGTTAGAGGTCTACTTCTTACTGTGAGGTTCCTGGAATCCAGGGAATATGATGAACAGTCAACTTTCTACGAGGCCCATTTCCACCCAGCAGGGCCATGAATCATATAGCCCACCCTCCCCCTACAGAAGGGTGCATAGGCTATCCCCCTGGCCAGCTAGAATGATTCACTTCCCCGGATGTGGGGGATTTATTCTTGGGTGGGTCTTTTGTCCAAGCAAAGCCAAGTAAGCATGAGTCTTTTGAGGGAATGGGTGTCAATATTGATAGAATAAGAGTTTATTATATTCTGAGTTATGACTTAAAGACCTTATATGCCTGAAATATCTGCTGATTATTTTCAAAATGTAAGAAAAGTCTACCTGAGAATGGAGTCAACTCAAAAGTAAGTGGAGAAGAAAGAGAGAGAGTAAGAAGAGAGAGAAAGCCTCCTAATATCTAAGTACCTGATCAATGAAAGAATGGAAATTAGCTAGCCCCTATATTTCCTATGTATGGGATCACAATCTTTCCCTTTCACGTTATTTTTGATAACTGTGTTTGAATAGGGATTTGTGATCTACAACTAAAAGTACCTTGACAGATACAAGGTGCAAAGGCAAGTCTATCAATAGAAACATTCATTGAACAATTATATACCAATGGCAATTATGAACAAAGTCTGAAAACTAGACTCTTCCAGTAGAGTGAGGTAAGTGCCTCAGGAAGGGAACAGAAGGAGGGATGCCAACTGGGCAGAGGGAGCAAGCTGATCAGAGAATAACGTGATCCATACTGAATGACACAATATCAAACGGGTAGATGTGGTCAATTATTCAAAAATAGTTATTCTTCTGGTTTGGATATGAGGTGTCTCCTAAAATCTCATGTGTGAGACAATGCAAGAAGGTTCTAAGAAGAAACAATCAGAGCAGCAAAGCCTTAATCCAATCAGTGAATTACTCACCCGATGGGATTAATCAAATGGGAACTGAGGGCAGGTGGGGTGTGGCTGGTGGAGGTGGGGCACTGGGGGCATGGCTTTGAGGTATGTATTCGTATCTGGCAACTGGAGATACCCTCTCCTTTCTGCTTCATGATCATCTTGTAAGCTCCTTCCCTCTGCCACACTCTTCTGCCATGTTGTTCTGTTTCACCTCCAGTCCTGAGGAATGGAGCTAGCTGTCTATGGACTAAGACTTCTGAATCTGTGTGCCCTTAAATAAATTCTTCCTTCTCTACAATTGTTCTGGATTGATCTTATAGTCACAGCCATGAAAAAGCTGACTAAAACAGTTATCAATGCCCATTCTGTGTTCTTGGCACAGGAAGAGACAATGGAGGACAAAATAAGACATTGTCCCTTCCCTCAGGGAGTCTACAAAGAAAGACAGTTGTCAAACAATATCACAAAAATAAATTCAGTTGATAATCTAGAAAGGAAAAGTATGTGATGCTATAAAAAACAGGGGACCAAGTGTTGACCTAGTTTGGGAGGTCAGAAAAGATTTGCATGAGGAAGTATTTTAACCATTGGCCAGGTACAGGTGAGTGGGAAGAGCATTTGGTGTAGCACATTGGAAGAAGGAGACTATTTCTAAAACTCTGAGTCCAAATTGGAGGTAGAAAGAGCAATCATCCTCCTAGCTATCCTGGATGTAATAATCTGGGAATATCCTAGTCTGTACCTACTGCCCATGGGTAATTGTGAATAGTGCCCTCTTTTATCAAAAATACTCCAATTTGAATATTAAATTCAATAGACTTCTTGAACACAAACTAAATTAACCTAATTTCAATGTGGTATCCTAGATTGGATTCCAGAATGTAAAAAAAAAAAAAAAGACATTAATGGAAATACTGTTAAAATCCTAGTAAATAGTTTTGTTAGTAGCAATTCATCAAGGCCATTTTTATTTTTTTTTTAGTTTTGACATATGTGCCCAATAATGTATGATATGAATATTAAGGGAAACTAAAATAAGGGTATCCTGCAATCATTGGTGTCATTCAGCTTTCTGCTACTATAATGAATACCTGAAATAATCAGTTTATCAGGAGAAAAGGTTTAGCCTCCCGGTTGCAGAGGTTTCAGTCTATGATTGACTGGACTTATTGCTTGGAGCCCTTGATGCAGTAAAGACATCAGGGGGGAAATGTGCTGCACAGGAAGCTGCTCACCTCATAACAGCTGGAAAGCAGAAAGAGGAAGAGACCAGTATGTCACCGTCCCCTTGGAGAGCAGCCCCTCTCCCAGAATGACCTAAAATCTCTCACTGCATCCAACCTCTTAAATCTTCCACCACCACCCAGTGGCCCAAAGCTGAGGACCAAGCCTTTAACACATGGACCTGTAGGGGACATTTAAGATTCTTAATGCTGGTCAAGCCATAGCATTACCTATCCTTTCTTTGCAGCTTCTTTGCTAATCTAATCTTACCTTTCTATTCTCCTTAGGATAAAAGCAAAACTCCTTATTTTTTTTTTTTTGCTAGAGTCAGCCTACCTTTTTAATGAACATGAAGTACTTAGAGATTTACAGAGAAGTTGCAAATGGTTTTTCAATGGATGAATGCATGTATTGGTAGACTTGTCTTTGTATCTGTCTTCATCAGGACTCTCTTCGTTGTTAAGTGACATAATCCTATTCAAACTAATAAGGCTCCTTTGCAGCCCCTAATTATGGCCCAGCCCCACTCATCCCTCTACCATGAAAGGCAGCAGACCTACCAGGAGGAATTTATGTGAGCAGAGGCACAGCCTCAAGGTTGAGAGAACATGGAAACCTCCCCACTTTCAGGGAAAGATCCCAGAAGCGTGTGTGGTACATAGTTGACATTGAGTAACCATTAAGAAAAAGAAGGAATTAATGAAGTGAACATCAACTCCTTCACCTGTGAAATCAGCCTAATCCAAAAATAATAAGACTGGGCTTAAGTTAAGACTGTGGTGCTTACTTCAGGGCTAGCTCATAAAAAGCACTAGAGAGACCTTAGTCATGTTCAAGTTGGGGAGCCCTAGGAAAAACATATGTCATTAATATTAATTTCTCTACACTGACCAACAACCAAATTCTATATTGGCACATGTAGCATGTGATAATTTCCTTCCTGTGTACCAGGCCATGAGTGTTTTATTCACCACCATGCCTCAACTACCCAGATTCCAGAGAATATGGAGATGTATGATTCATTTGGTTCCTTCTCGCAGCCTACAGAGTATCTGTCTTCAGGAAGGTGACCTCTGTGGGTCTTTATTTTTGTCTTCCTTGGCTGGGGCTGTGTATTCCTCTTCAATGATACTGAAAGTAAGTGGAAAGCCATTGGGTGCCTCTGTCTCCAAATGGAATTCACTTACTTCAATGTCACGGTCTGTCACAACCAAACTGTGCCTTATAAGAGCCATAAATTTCTCCAAACACTGGGAATGAATGAACTACCCTTTGGGTGGATTGTGCAAGGAGGAAAAAAAAAAAAAAAAGAACTGCTTGTCCAGGAACAGTCACGGTCAGAAGCAGCAGACGCAGCTGTGGGTGGCTTTCAGTGACTTGGCTTAGATGGTGAGGAAGACCCAGAGGCATAAATTCAGAGGCTGGTTTGAGACCAGTTAAGACTTTGAAGGGAAACCCTGTGGAAGGAAATGGCCGTGATTTGTCACTGCCTGGTAGGAATATGAGTCAGGCTCCTTGGAAGCTGAAACTGTGCTTAATTTACCTGTCAAATTGCCTGATGGATTTGTCCATAGAGTTTTTAAATAGAAGATAAAGCTCTTCATTCCGTGGAGCCTTATCCTTCAGTAGGGAACATATCGTCACTTGCCTAGATCAACGTGGCTAATTCAGGGCTCTTCAGCCCCACCTGAGCATGCTCTCTGTGCCATGTACATAGAACTATTTGAACGGCATTTAGGAGACTGCCCGTTGTGTGCTCAGTTTATTTTCCAGCCAAGGCTCCCAGGAGCCAGGTCAGCTGCCCTCTCTAGTTGTGGTGTTCTTCTGTGCCCCATGGCAGCAGCCTCAGGCCACCCACGGGACGTAGCCAGATGCAGACACTCCACAGAACTCAGGGAACAGCAGAGCTTAGACTGGTGCAATGCTCAACCCCCACCAAAATGTTCACTATACTTTGTCCTTCTTGGGCCAGTTCCCCAGGGCGCGGGGGGGGGGCTCTGTATGGCATGATACCTTTCATTAGAAAGCAGGCTTTGGGACAGAGGGACAGAGACAGGACAGAGTCCTGGTCTTCCTTCACCCCTTCCCCATGGAAGATAAGGGAGAAGTAACATTTAACACCTCTAAGTGCACAATACATTAATTCTCAACACTTGGACTATGACTTTGAACAAAAACTGAAGAATCTAGTGTGAAGTCACTAAAAATTTTAAACATGCCTGTTTGGTTTGTGATTTTACAGTAACTGTGAATGTAAGTACTCATAAAAATTTATATGAATTCAGCAATGATGCATAATTCTTCTGCTCAGCAATGATACATAATTCTATTGGTTCCAGAAGGTAAACTGGATGCAGAAATTTGCTCATTTAATATTATATTAAGTTTGACTCTTTTAAAAAAAAACTGCCTATTTTCCCAGCAATGGAAACAACTGAATTAGTTTCTTCTGGAGAAAAACAAATGGCATACAAAATATTTTTATATTCAAATAAGTGGCATGTAATCGTTATTCAAGATCTATGTTGATAGAAAATTGGAAGTCTTTTTTATCCTCTTTAAGGAATATATATGTAGATAAAGAGGATTATCTGCAGTTTGCATTTTAACATTCTATTTCAATTAAAAATGTCCTAAATATTTTTTTTTTTTTAATGATAAGAAGTTGAGCAAGGTGGAGCTCACCTGTAATCAGCATACCTATAGACTCCCTCCCTCTGGAGGCTGAGGCAGGAGGATTCAAGTTCAAGGTTAGTCTGGGCAACTTAGCAAGACCCTATTGCCCAATAAAAAATAAAAAGGACTAAGCATGTAGCTCATTGGTAAAGAGCCCTTGGGTTCAATTCCCAGTACAAAATAAATAAACAAATAAAGATAGAAGTCTCTAAAAAAATAATATTATTCCCAAATGTTGGTAATATGGAGCAACTATATAGTTGTTATATAGCTGTTGCTTTTCATTTTAGCAAAATTCTTGATTTATTTTTAGGCAGTTACTATCACTAAGTACTTTTTTTTTTCTCTTTCACATTTTAAAATAAGATGTGTCAGTTTTGTGAAATATAATGTTCTTCCGGAAAGTATGCACATCGTTAGTGTGTGAGGTAAGGCTCAATGGAATCTCACAAAGTAACACATCTGCTCCTGTCACTCAACTCAAGACGCCCGCTGTTACCACACAGGTCCTTTTATTCTCTCTGAGTCAGCATCACCCAATGGCAATCCCTCCTCAGAAACACTCATTCTTCTTTTTAAAACAGATTTGTCTATTTTGACAAGGAATTCTGCTGTGTATTTATGTCTGCCTTGCTCATTAAGCACGGTGTTTGTGATATTCATCCATGTTGTCACATGTACCAGTGTTTTGTGGAATTTTTCTGGCACCTAGCATTTAATTTTATAAATACAAGATGATTTATTAATCTCCCTCAATGGATATTTGGGTTCTCATCAGTTTTATTGGCTACTACGCACGATGTGATGGCATTTCATAAGCATATATTTTGGTGAGCTTTCAGGAAGGTTCTGTTGTATGTATGCCAGAAGTGCAATTGGTAGGTCATGGAGTGGGTGTGGGGTTTTAGCAGATACTGCCAAACTCTTCCCAGGTGAATGAACCAAGTAACCCTCATATCAATGGTATATGAGATATTGCTTAATCCTATTCTTGCCAAAATTTTGCATTTCCAGTTGATTTGGATATATGTATATGATATCACATTCTGGATTTAATTTCCTTTTTCCACATGACAAACTTAAACATTGAACACATAGTTGTATTCTAGGCTATTTGGATATATTCTTCTGATTAGTCTCTTTATCTGTGATCTAGGATTTCAGCTGGATTTGTAGGCATTCTCAATATATCCAAGAGATAAGTATTTGGCTAGTTATAACTATTATAATATTTGCCTTTAATAAGTCCTACTATTTTTTTTAAAAAAAGGTTCTAAAAACATAAATATATATTCTTTTTAAAAATATTTCTCCCCCAAATTTACTAATCTGGGAAGTAGCAAAGTCAGAATTCAAACCCATCTCTCTGTCTTATTCTTTGTTATTTTATTTGTTCTTTTTAGTAATACATGACAGTAGAATATATTTTGGCTTATTTGTAAACATATATTCTGAATAAAAAATAATTATTGTCACATGTAAGTCATGAACCAAGAGTATATAAGGACAAATTTAAAAACATCTGTGCATGTATTTTCTTACTTTGAAGCTGAGAGAGCCAAAAAGCAATGATATCCCAGGAGCAACAAGCATACTCAGGGCCAGGGTCTTGATTTCTAATCTCCTTCTTCTGTTAAATGAACCAGAGATCCTAGAGAAGTGTCCAAATCTAGGGCAGAGCTGGGGAACACACAGTAATAGCCTGGAGTAGTACTTTATTGTCCAGGAAGTAGGAAGCTTCTAAGGTTTGGATTGGGTTGATTTTACTCCTCTAGGGTTCAAGTGGTGACAGTTAATCCCCTTTGTGAGTTATTAAGAGGATGGACATTTAATCCAAATATGGTCTTTAGAGGTAGGGCCATAGGGAGGAATTAGAATTTTAAAAGCTTTTATGGGTAGAGTCCCCATGATTAAATCCTGGCAGCCTTTGTAAGAGGAAAGAGATGACAACACACACATAAAACACACACACCCTTCCTATCTCTCACCATATGATGCTCTGCACCACTTGGACCATCACCAGGTGTAGCACTTCAAATCTGGACCAGAACCATGAGCTAAAATAATCTATTTTCTTTGTAAAGTTATCCAGCCTTTAGTATTTCATTCTAGCAATGAAATCAGACTAATGTAGAAGTGTCTTACACACACATACACACACACACACACAATGTTGAACATATCTCAAAGGGATTTCCAAAGCCAAATTGACAATGCTCCCAATGGCTCAAACTATATCAATTTGAGCAATAAATAAGTGATAGAGTATCAGATTATAATCCAAAGTATAAGTTACACATGAGATGAGTCCATTCTGATGCTAACATATGATCAGAGAAGTAAATAAAGGAAAAGAGATGTTTCCCAAGCAGAAGAGGTTGAAATAGCTTATGTCAGTACTTTGTCATTAAGAGGGGAAGCATAACTCCTCACTTCTTAAGTATGAACTGAGCACAGTGACATCCTTGTGAAGAATATGTTTTGCAAAGCAGGAAAAAAGTCAAAAGTAATATTATAGTCCATAATTCTAACAAATACTACTTCTGTCAAGTGATCAAGGTCAATAGCAACAGGGATAAATTATATTGAGGGCATGTGTCCTTAGTATGAAGTGACAAGAATGGCCTTTTACCTGTCTGGGTTTAACCCCAGAACACATGACCTCAGCCTCGTCATGAGAAAAACACCAGACCAATCAAAATTGAGGGACATTCCAGAAAACTCCCAACCCATACACCCCCAAACTGACAAGATAAAAAATAAGGGAAGTCCAAAGCACTTTCATAATCAAGAAAGGCCTAGGAGATCTTTCTGCCATTCACTCATAGTTATTTTTTAAATCAATTTTTCACATGCCTACTCCAGCAGAATAAAAGCAATAACTAAAAAGAAAAGAAAAGAAAAGAAAACCCCACAAAACATAATAACATTAAAAATAAAATTTAAAAACAACAACAAAAAAAAAAAGAAAAAAGAAAAGTAAACAAAAGCCTGGGAGAGAATAGGAATAAGTGGGATGTACTATTCCATTGGGGATCTTGGGACCAAACAGAGTCTTACCTAAAAATTAGAAATTCTAAATAAAGTGTAAACTGTAGTTAACAAAAGCATGTCTATCTTGGTTCATTGGTTATGACCAATATACCATCCTAATGCAAGATATTAGCAATAGAGGGAATTTGTTCTATCTTTGTGACTTTTCTGTAAATTTAATACTATTGAAGAATAAAACAGCTACTGTTTTGTTGGGCAGTCCTGGGAATTAATCCCACAGCCTTGTACATGCTAAGCAAGTGCTCTACCACAGAGCTACATCCCAGCCCTATTTTTTTTTTAGTGAGGGTAGACTTCATTGAGACCCTTAAGTCAAATGAAAACTTAAAAATGGGAAGTGAGCCCAGCAGATAGTTATGGAAGAAAGAGTCTATGGAAGGGTCTGCTGTGTTCAAGGAGGAGCGAGAAAACCAGTGTACTGGCAGTGGTCAAGGTTGGGAGCTGGGGAGGGCAATGAGATAAGAGATCTGAGAGGACTCCAGCAGAGTGGGGTAGCATGTGTGGGACCTGTGGACAGACGGCCCAATGGGCCCTCCCTTGGTTTTATTTTTTTTCCACCCTACATTAGGTGAGTGGCCACAAGACAATTTTGAGCAGAGCTCATCTGACTCACTAGTAAAAGAATCCCTCTGGGGTAAGTCACTGGGGGAGGTGAGGGTGAGATTGTAGGTTGTCTCAGTAACTCAGGTGAGAGGCCTTGGTAGATGGAAGGCTTGGTCATGGAGGCAATCAGAAGCAATTGCATTCTGTAAGAAGCAGTTATATTTGAAATTAACATCTCTGTTGGATTAGCTGTGAGATATAAGAGAGAAGTAAAAAAATAATTTAGCTGGGCGCGGTGATGCACGCCTGTAATCCCAGGAGCTCAGGAGACTGACAGGAGGATCACAAGTTCAAAACCAGCCTCAGCAAATATGAGGTGCTAAGCAACTCAGTGAGACCCAGTCTCTAAATAAAATACAAAATAGGGCTGGGGATGTGTGGTTCAGTGGTCCAGTGACCCTGAACTCAATCCCCAGTACCTCCTAAAACTACTACTAATAATAACTATTATTATTATTATTATTATTATTATTATTATTATTCAAAGAATTTGTGTTTCACATTGTATATTTATATTTTATATCATAGATGGTTTGGGTATATGTTGCATTTCCTGAATCAATAATGTTTACGTCCCTTAATGATACACTGCAGTTATTTTCTCCACTGTTCTGCTCCATGGTTTGCTATCTCTCACATCAGATCTTGGTTTTAGGGCTTCCTTCTGCACAGCATGTTCTCCTGCCTCTTTGTCTTGAGAGTCCAGTAAACTAACACATGGGCCAAGAGCAACTTTGGCCAAAAAGGACTGAGATT
The DNA here is from genome assembly GCF_047511675.1 of Marmota flaviventris. Taxonomy (NCBI): domain Eukaryota; kingdom Metazoa; phylum Chordata; class Mammalia; order Rodentia; family Sciuridae; genus Marmota; species Marmota flaviventris. Next base: position 11,880,703 of record NC_092508.1, on the reverse strand, counting down.
TGTAGTGCAGAGAGATCTTATTTATGAAAAATTATTCAGTTCCTAGGATGGGAAGCCACTATGATGCAAAAAAGCACGTTTTCTGCAAAATGTTTCTGAATAAAGTAAGCAGCAAAGTATTACATTTTAATTGCAGAAACTCATATATGTGTAATGTCAATAAACCATGCATGTCCATCAAACACCCAGCTGAGGCTAATAACATCCATCATTGTCTCAATAACCAAACATTATTATTATAATAATGAAACTGGTATTGTATTCCATATACTATTTTATTGTATTCCATATACTATTTTATAAAAGAAATTTAATTGTAAGAGAACATTTTGTTATACACACGTCACACACATCGTCACATGCACAAAAATGAAACTGGACTATAAACATGCATTTGGTACCATTATATTATAGTTCAAAATGTTGGTGGACTATCTGAGAAATGAAAGTCTGAATGTGACATATGAAAAGTGATCTGAGGTAGCAGCATAAAATGTATAAAAATGTAAAAAAATCAATAAAAGAAAGATGTACAGAAGTTGTGGGAAACGTGATAAAGATCAAAAAGAAGCTGATCTTTAATAATGCCAGGTGAATCTTGGCTCTTAGCTTTTCTGCATTCCCTTAGATGGTTTGAAAAACAAAGCAACAAATTCACACTTCCGTGGGGTATTTTTAAACTGGTCGTGTTAATGCAAATAAGTTGTTTAACCTAATTGCATCTTCCTCTTTGGGGGTTTAGGAGTATTTTAAAATCTTTCATTTTTTAAATCGTAAAGATTCAGTGACTTTATACATAAAGCATTAAGCACTGTCTGGTACTTGTTCAACAAATGGTGTCAGTTATCAATATTTATTATGATTTATGAAATTCGGGACACTTTGGGAAGCCCCTCAAAGTCTTTCAAAACATACCACATAGACAAGAACAAATGCCTTCTAATTTTAAGACTATCCTTCCCATGAACTTCCTTCCCTGTAGGGCAGTGCAGAGACAGGCTGGCTCCTATCATCATAGGACAGTAAAGTAAGAGGCAATTATTAAGACATTGTAAACATGGTCACTATTGCTATTTTTGTAAGTTCTGATTTCACACATTTCTTTACTTGTCCTCATATCATATTTTCATGTCAAAAGCATCTCTCAACTTGCCTCTGACATTCTGAATTAGCATAAGTCATCTTTGTGAGGTCCCGTGTTCCAACTGCTAATTGTCAGAGAATCACTGGACCACTTTAATAACTACACATCAGTCACCTAGCATATCTGTATTCTATTTAACATTCCATGTCTCTGCCATGCAGAATTGGGCTCCAAGGAAAAAAGAAAATCAGCCCAAATTTATGAGCTTCCAGGCCAAAGGCAGAGTGTGATAGCCTGGAGCAATCAATGCAAATCTATGTCACAGTTAGGAGGTGTTTTAATTCCAATAATAGACATCCTGTGATGGATGAATCTTTCACAGCTGTTTTCTGTGTAGCTGCTTAATGCAAGCACGCTGGCAGAGGTGGCTGCAAGCCTCAGCAAGTTGTCAATGCCAGAGTATCATGCATGGCCTGCAACAGGTGGGAAGGAGTGTCGAGGCTCTGAGTTGGGGCCTGAAGGTCGGTGTGAAGTCAGTGCATAATGTACTAAGTCAGGTTCCATCAGAGTTCTAATGACACCACCAAATGATGAATAGAGCACCAGTTGGTGGCTGACCTCATGGTGTTTCTGTCTTGCTCTTGATGTGGTCACTTAGAAAGGCTTCCCCGGTAACTATAGATGTATCCCAAAGAGAAACCTTGCCAAGAACGTCATACCATTTAACCTCGGATAATATAATCATGTCCCTGGGAGATTCTTTTTCTCTTAAAAGGATGTTCTTTGTGTGTAAATTTATTTGGAAAGTCTTTTGTTTAAAATGGAAGAAGTTGTCTAAGACTCTAGACTTTTCACCTAAGAGAAAATCGAGCACAAATTCACAGGAAACAGATACACAATTGCTCCCACTCTTGTCTGTGCTGTAAAGCTTACAGTAGCAAAGGTTAAAAAAAAAACCATCAAAGTGCTAGTCAGTGGAAGAGGGACAAAGCTGTGGCATGACTCTACTATCGGACACTGTCTTACAGTTCAGAGGGTAAAGCAATCGACACCTATCAATACAGGCACATGCCAAAAACAGTGGCAAATTTTAAAAGGTTCAAGTTGCATGTGTGTAGACTATGACTGTATCTCTGTCTGTATGAACTTCAACATGATATACTAAAAATTATTTTATATGTTTAAGGACATATCCATATTTTAAGTCTCTAATGAAAGATAGATTGTGGGGAAAGGTTGACCAATAGATATGACAGTTAGAGATAATAATATCCTATACATTTCATAGAGCCAGAAAAAAGGATTTTGAATTTTTTTTATCATAAAGAAGTGATAAGTGTTTGAGGGAATCAATATCTTTAACCCAAATTAAAGATTGCACAACATTTATATGCATTAAAACATCACATAGTATCCCATTAATATGTACAATTTTTATATCTTTATATACCAGTTAAAAATAAATTTAATTTTCAAAAGATGGGCTGTGGATATAAATATTGGTTGTCGGTGAATAGGAAGTGGACAGAACGGGGGAAAAGAAGAAAAGGAAACGATGATCATGGGGACAATAATGACACTGTGCTAGTTATGGGGATAAGATTCAGTGAGTCAATCCAATTCTAAGGTCCAGGGCGATGGGAAAATTGATGAGTGTCTTGTGAAGAGTGCAGCTGCTGGGCCATTCTGACCACCACCCTCCTGTGCCTGCTGGTGTCTGATCGTGGAAAAGGAGCTATTGGTGTAGACATTGTCCTGCACTCAGGTGTAGGCCTCTGAGGACACTGCCAGTAAGGACTCCAGTGTCAAGGACAATTCCGTGATATGGTCACCTGTTGCTACAAACCAATCCACTCACTCACTACCCTGCCAACACTATTAACATGTCAACGGCTATTACATGAGGACCCAACCACTTCATCCCATCTGGTTCTCTTAATGCCCTCCTCTCTGGCTCCTAAACTAATAATAATAATAATAATAATGGGCAAAAAAATGTCTGAATTTGCTTTAATTAACCTAACATAACAAGTCATCCTCAAAGCAGTGTTGGTGGTTTAGCAGTGGCCTTGTGCATCTCTTCAGCCATGCAGATGAACAGAGGGTATTACTCTCAAATACTTCTTTCTTAAAATAGAGAAGGGCCTGTCCCTCATGTTTGAAGATGACGTTCGTTATGGTTTTGCACAAGGTAGTGTGGAAAAATGACTTTATAACTGTTGTTAAAAATGTGTCTTTAACAGCTATGTTCTTGTAAAGATAAAACAGGTTTCACTGCAGGAACTTTAATGGAAATTTGTTTACCTCTAAATTAAATTGGTGAATTTGTAAAGTGAAGGAAGGATAGTACAGAATGAAAACACTTGCGGGGAGCTCCAGAGACAGCACATGGAATTCAAAAAGTCACTCTCCATCTGTAGCTTTTGAGCATTATGGTTTGGCTTTGGGTGGCTCCGCCAGCTATTTCATGCGCTAGGTGAAGCATCCCAGTTGTGATTATTTAACATGGTGTGGATCTTGTACAGAGGACACTTTAAAAGGCAGCTTGCCCTCTGCTCATCTGTCTTAGCCAAACTGATTTCTCCCACCCTATGACTACAAATGTATTGAACTATTTCCCAAATGAGGCCAAGGAGATCCCCCTGGTAATTGGCCTAGGATTTTCCTTCAGTGGGGACTCTTGATTCATTTCACTAGTCCCTTTTGATTCTGATAAAGTATATGTAACCCCAGGTATCAGTCATTAAGACACCCACACTATCAATTCTCTGAACAAAATCAACTAGGACTATCTTTTACATCCCTCCAGGTTAATGCTAAGTCAATTCAAATCTTGATGATCTCAAATCGGGTAGGTAGAAGAATAGAATTAAGGCATGCAGAGCTGACAGGAAAGGCTTGCTGGCCACAGGGCAGGCTCATTTATAGCCTCTTATAGTAGGATGGGAATTTGTTGGAAACCAGAGCAGAACATGTACCCATTTACAGCAAGATGAAGCTTCTGAGAAATGATGAGATTGACACTGCTCATTAAAATAACAATAATAAATATATATGTATATGTATGTATATATACATATATGCATATGTGTATATATGTATATATAATCATTAGTTCTGAATAGTGTTAAAATCACTAGGTCTTAATAGTAATCAAAATAAGAGTTATATAATTTAATGCTAAGGCATTTCCATTCTAAAATTATAAAATAGATTTTGACAAAAAGATTAAAATTGGGGAAATTTTTGATGAACATACAAAAAAAAAAAAAGAAGAAGAACCCAGGGGTACTTAAAACAATGATAAACACCCTCCCAAATGTATCCCAAGCTAAAATAGCTCTAGGGGGCTCAATTCTTGAACCATCCAAGTAACTTATTTCCATTGGCCATTAGCAAACAGGTAGAGGGTATTTGAAGAGCCTAAACTGTGTGCCAACTCAGAAACAAGAACTCCCTGGTCATTTCCAATTAGGCCCACAAAATGGAAAGATTGCTGAGTGGTCATAATTTGTACAGTCCTAAGACTTACCTTTTCTCAACTTCTCCAATTAAATGACTATGATTTTGTCCATATTAGCACCTTCCCATCTTCCATGTCTAGGACAGGCACGTCATGAGATAATATTAATTTTTGTTATTGCATTCATCATTACCATTTAGAAATTTTAGAATTCCTTTTGAAATATTAAATATATATAATCCCCCAATATATCTGAAGTAGGTTGGAAATGATAAACAGAGGGCATTTTGCTGAGTGCGCTAATAAGTTACAGGGTCAAATCCCCCCTATAAAAAGGAGTCAAGGATTTAGAGAGTTTGAGAAACATTCAAGAGTGGGAGGTTGTATTTAGAGGAAGCTGGGCGCTTTACAGAAGAAAGAATGAAGAAAGATAAGAGAAACATGAGGGAAGAAAGACAGGTCCATATAGGAGACTTTGTGTTCTAACTTATCTTTGCATTGGGCAGTAAGCATCTTCAGCACATTCATTCAAAAAATAACCTTTGAAAACCAACTCTTTAGGAGACACTGAGCCAGATGAGCCCAGAGTTGAATCTGATATTCCTCCTGCCTTTAAAAGAACTCTGCCCAATCACGAGAGTGAGACCTAGGCCCTAGAAAATATAGCACAGTGTACAAAGTGATAGTGTAAGACAGAAGGTTAAAATAGATGTCCCGGGGAAAGAAATTAAGACAAAACACAGGCAGAGGTTAGGACTTCAGATGAATCTGAGACTTAAACATCTCTAAAAATCAATGAGTCAGATGTTTCCAAAAAACAAGCTGAGATCTACAACTCAGAATCTTATTGTACTGATGGTTACTGCAGTAAAGGATGTTATCCCATGCAAAAGGATAATCCAAATTCTTTGACATTTTACTCTCTGTAAAGAATAGAAAGGTAAGTAAGCAAATAATTGTTGTACTACTCATGATTTTATCTTTATTTCTACCCTTAAAAAGAGAAACAGGCAAGATCTGGCATGTTCTTCCAAATAGCCACAGAATCTACGTGACTCATTCACTTACTCTCTGTAAACATACTTTCTTTTTCTTTATCTTTTTATTGGTGCATTATCATTATAAATAATAATTATCATTATATATAACACTGGGATTTGTTTTACCATATTTGTATACATGTAACATTATTTGACCAATCACATCCCATGGTAACTTTTCTTGCACTAATTAAATCTACTTACTTTCTAGGGTCACCAAAATACTGTATCTCCTCTTTCCAAACACATAGCACCCTGCCCTTCCAGAGAAGGGGCCAATATGGGGAACAGAATCTTATAGTAGCATTAAGCTGGTAACTTTGCCCCAAAGACACAAAGAATAATAATTCTTCTAAGAATGTTTTTAGAAATCTTACTCTATCACTTGAATTATAAAGATAATTAGATGTCACAGTGATAAATGAACTCCCATCTAAAAGAAAAATCCTAATGAAAGAGAAAAACAGATTTAAATGTGTGTGTGTATGTGTGTGTGTGTCCTAGCCCCATGCCCTATAGTGTGGATATCGTTTAGATGCCCTTCTCACAGCCTAATCTAATGATGCAGCCCTGAGTTAGCCCTGAGCCCCAAACACTAGTACATCCCCAAACAAGCAAAACCTAGTGTTGAATATTAATGAATTTATTGTAGGAGGAGCTACTGAATTTTCACACATCCCCTTATTTGAACTGCCTGGATTTCAGCAGAACTCTGCCCCCATCTGTCATGATATCAAATATGACTGATTCACAGATAAATAAATGATTGAAGAATTCGTCCAATTAATTTTTTGCTGGCTTCTCACACACGGCAAGGGTCAAGCCAAGCCAATGTCAGTTTGCTGCTACTGCTAGCTCTCCATTGTTCTCACAGCCGCTACACTCTTCATAATTATATATTCCCTAATGTGGTTAGGTCTAATCTATTTTGTATTTATCAGTCATGCATTCTGAACTATAATTAAAGACATGTAAGGTCATTCAGAATTGTTGATAAATTCAAACTGATTATTGAATCCTGACTTCCTCCTCCCCCACAAAAAAATATTACACGCAATGCTCTCTCTCTCTCACACACACACACATACACACACACACACACACACATTCTAATTACTAATTTGGTCATGCTCAATAAAATAAACAAATTGATTCAATAAAATTTAAGCCCCTTATTCCTCTGGATATGACCTAGATGTAGACAGTACAGGAAAGTGAGCGACTGATTATGAGACTAGCCACCCTGAGGACTCTTACAAGGTCCCAGTTAACTGGATTCCATTTGGCTCATGCCATGGCCCTCACCTGAGGACACCTCAGGCTTCCACCATTCTGAGATTGCTGAGAACACTGCTCTTGGTATAACACCAAGGTCCCTCTCTAAGGAAATACTGGAGTTTTTTTGTTGTTGTTGTTTTGTTTTTCTAATTCTCAGTTCCAAGAATAGATGTGTCTCTTATAAATTACCAGTTTGGTTTTTAATACTGTGAATGATGTGAGCCTTGGAATTGATCATGTTTCCCTTCTTCATATTTACTGCCCTGAAACCCAATCCCAGATGAGTATATGGTCTGCCCTTTCCAGAAACAGCCTCAGGGCCATCAGGAGCTCAAGGATCAAGAAGTCACAGGATAGCTCACTTGTCCCCAGTATTCCTGGATCACATAGCCTGACAGCATGCAGGATATATAATAACCCATGGCTCATGTTACTTTTTCTTTGTTCATGATTTCCTCATTTCTAGGCATTGTTGTCTTGTATGTGATTTTAGTATCTTTCTTCAACCTGAAGAGCATAATTTGGAGAATTATGAAAACCTAATGCTGATAAAATGTGCCCATAAATTTATTTGCTGTCAGAGAAAATGGGAGTCTGGTGTTTGTATAACGGTTGCGGAATTGCGTATCTCTAGAAGTATCTAGCCAAGGATAGGGTAAGAGCGCACAGTGCAAGGTTTAAACATGGAAAGTACACGTATTACTGATTTTCCTGCAACTTTTTGCTTCAGTTTTTTAATCTTAAAATATCTAATTGACAAATAAGGGTCTGGAATCAGCCTTCTGGGATTCTCCCTCCAGTTCTGTTGTTTAATAGCTATAAGACCAGGGAAAGTGTTATTTAACATCTCTGTACCTTGGTTTCTTCATCTGTAAAATGAAACTCTAAGTAGTAACTATTACATAAGGTTGTTATGAAAAGTAAATATATTAAAGGAAAAGATTTACCATACTGCCTGGCTGCTGGTAAGTAATATAAAATCATTAGAGTCATTGGTGTAACAAATCTGAATTCTGTCTTGTGTTGTATCTTCCATATTTAAAACAACTTTAAAAATATTATCTACTATGTGATATTAAATATCACTGTGGATAATTCAAAGATGTAAATAATTTGAGATCAGGTATTGTGATGTCTTCAGCATTGCTTTTATTGTTCAGGATTGCTTTACTATTCTGAGTTGTTTATCTTTTCGTATGAATATTAAAACCGTTTTTCTAGTTCTGTGAAGAATGTCATTGGTATTTTAATGGGGTTTTCATTGAATTTTTATGTTGTTCCTGGTAATATGGCCATTTTGACAATGTTAATTCTGCCCATCCAAGAACATTGGAGGTCTTTCCATCTTTCAAGGTCTTCTTCAGTTTCTTTCTTCAATATTTTATCATTTTCATTGTAAAGGTCTTTCACTTCGTTCGTAGATTTATTTATAGTTTCTGTTGTTGTTATTGTTTGTTTGTTTTGCCTTGTTTAGTTCTTTGAAGCTATTATGAATGAAATTCTTTTCCTGATTTTTTTCTCATTAGATTCATTATTGGAATACAGGAAAGTTTTTATTTTTGTGTGTTGTTTTTCTATCCTGCTACGTTGTATATATTTTATTATAGGTCTGTGGTATAATTATATTATACCAAAGACCTATAATAAAAAACAGAATGGTACTATCATAAAAACAGACATGAAGACAAGTGGAATTGAATAGAAGATAAAGAAAATCTATACAGATACAGCCATCTGATCCTTCACAGGGGTGCCAAAAACATAGATTGGAGAAAAGATATCCTTTTTAACAAATGGTGCTTGGAAAACTGAAAATTCATATGTAGAGGAATAAAGCTGCATCCCTATCTGTTATCCTGGACAAAAAATTTTAAAGTTTATCAAAGATCCAGAAATATTGTAATTGCTAGAAGAAAACATAGGTTTAACACTCCAACATATGGGCAAGGGCACCAACTTCCTTATTAAGACTCCTAAAGCTCAAGAAATAAAATGGATAATCAATAAGTGGGACAGCAAAAAATTAAAAAGTTTCTGCACAACAAAGGAAACAAGAATGTGGGGGAAAAGGAGCCTAGAAAATATTTGCCAGGGGATTAGTATCCATAATGTAAATAGAAACTCAAAAAACTTAACACTATGAAAACAGATACTCCAATCAAGAAATGGGCAAAAGATCTAAACATATTTCTCAAAAAGAATAATTTCAAGTGGAAAAAAATATATAAAAATGTTTAACATCTTTAGCAATGAGGGAAATGCAAATTGAAATTACACTGAGATTTCATCTAGAAATATAGAGTGGCAATCAAGATTACAAATCACAGTCAGATGTGATGGCACACACTTGTAATTCCAGAGACTAGGGAGCCAGAAGCAGGAGGATCACAAGATGGAGGCTAGGGTCAGCAAATTAGAGAGGCCCTAAGCAATTCAATGAGACCCTGTCTCAAAAATTATAAAAGAGATGACGATGTGGCTCAGTGGTTAAGCCCTCCTGGATTCAATGCCCAGTGCCAAATGTGAGATACACACACACACACACACACACACATATATATATATATACATATAAACATAATAATATATGTATATATACATATAAATATGTAAATATATAAAATATATATATACAATATGCAATATATTCACACAATGTTATATATATATATATATATATATATATATATATATACACACACACACACATAGATACACATATGTGAGAACAGGAAAATGTTATTTAACTTCTCTGTACCTTGGTTCCCTATTATATATATATATATATATATATATATATATATATATATATATATATATATTATATAATATATTGTATATATATTATATAATATATATATTGCATATATGTATATATGTATTGTGTGTGTGTGTGTATATATATATATATATATATATATATATATATATATAATTTCTGGCAAGGATGAGGGGTAAAGGCACACTTATACATTATTGGTGGGACAACAAAATATTCCAACCACTTTGGAAAGCAGTATGGAGATTCCTCAAAAGACTAGAAAGAAAAAGACCATATGACCCAGCTCTCTCATACCTTGAGATTTGCCCAAAAGAACTAAAATCAGTACACTATAGTAACACATTCATACCAACATTTATAGCAGTGCAATTCACATTAGTGAATTCATGAAACCAACTGAGGTGCCTGTTAATAGATGAATGAATAAAGAAAACATGGTGTATATACATAATGGAGTTTTTTTTATTTAGCCATAAAAAGAATAAAATTATGTCATTTATTGGAAAATGGATGGAATTAGAGAACATCATGCTAAGTGAAATAAGCCAGGCACAGAAAGTCAAGGGTCACACGTTTTCTCTTATATGTGGAAGCTGAAGAGAGAGAATAAAAAGAACTTTAAAACAAAGGAATCTCAAGAAAATAGAAACAAAGAGTGTAGAGGAACAAGAAAGAGGGAGGAAGGGAAGGCCTAGAGAAGTACTGGGGAAAAATTCTCCCAAATTATGCTTTATCCATGTATGAAACCACCACAGTGAATTCTCATTATATGTGTGTGTGTGTGTGTACACAAACACATAAATGCATATACAGAGTTATAATGTACTAATTAAAATAATAATAATATAAGAGACATCGGAAGAATAGAGCAAGTAAATTAGAAGGAGGTAGAAGGGGAGGAAATGGGAAGGTACTAGAGAATGGGACTTATCAAATTATGTCATGTGCATGTTTGAATATGGTATAATGAATTCCACCATTATGTATCATTTTAATGTCAAATACAAATAAAATTTAAAAAGAGAAAATTAATCTACACAGAAAAATAATCAAAAAATAAATAAAAAGAAAATCTACAGAATGGGAGAAAATATTTTCAAATCATACATCTGATAAAAAACTAGCATCTAATCATCTAAAGAACTCACACAACTCAATAGTAAAATAATAAGAAGAATAGCTCAATTAAAAATGAGTAAAGGAAATGAACAGAAATATTCTCAAAGAAGGCATGAATGGCCAACGATTATATGAAAAGATGTTCAACATCTCTAATTACCAAAGACATGCAAATCAAGACCACATTATCACCTCACAACTTTCACATGGCTATTATCAAATAGACAAGAGACAACAAGCATTTAGTGAGGATGGAGAGAAAATAGAAATCCTTAACTGCTATGAGAAGGGAATGCAAATTAGTACAGCTACTATGGAAATTAATATGGAGGTTCCTCAATGAATAGAATCAGCACTATCATATGATCTAGCAATCCTCATCTGGGTCTTTAAAGGAAGTAAATGAAGATTTTGAAAAGATGTATACACCCTCACGTTCACTACAGCATCATTCTTAATAACCAAAATATGAAATCAAGCTAAGTGTCCATCAATGGACAAATAGATAAATTGTGTAAATGGTGACATGAAGTATTAATTGTTTTGGGCAGTGCAGGGATCAAACTCAGGACTTCACACATGCTAGGCAAATGCTCTACCACTGTGTTACATCTCTAGCCCAGTGATATGACCTGTGTTTCTGTGTGTGTGCGTGTGTGTGTATTTCAACCATGAAAATGAATGAATTCTAACATTTGTGACAATGTGCATGAACCTAGAGAACATTATGATAAGTTAAATGAATCAGACACAGAAAAACAAATACTCTATGATTTCATCTATGTGGAATCTAAAAATATTCACTCACACCAGCAGAGAGTAGAACAGTGGTTCTTAGGGCATAGAGGGAAAAAGGATGGGAAGATATTGGTCATAAACAAACTTTCAGTTAAAACATGAGCAAGTTCTAGGGATCTAATATATAGCGTGGGTGGATGTGTTAATTAATTTGTCTTAATCATTACCCAATGTATACATCAAATTACCATATTACACATCTTGATTATATAATTAGTTTTTGCCAATTAAGTATTTTAAGACTTAAAAACCAAAATAAGAAAATACCAGAAAAAATAACATGTGGACTTCTGTATCTAGCCCTGACATGATGTAATGAAAAATTATAAGTTGTTACATCTTTTGAAGAAATAAACTGAACAAACGTAAAATCAAGACTTTTTTCGGACCCATCAGAAAACTAAGGATTCACAGCAAATGTTTATCAACATCTGGAATGACAGGTAAGTCCAGAAAGTCAAAGCTGCTTGCCGGAGTAGATGACACTGGAGCCACAACCTTGTAGGACCCTTTAGATGACAGTTTTGATCAGTTGCTGGGGGCTGACTGTGTACTAACAGGAGAGTGAGAAATTCTTAGGGACTTTCAGACCTACGGAATGGCCACAGTGTGGTGACTTTTACCTCCAGGAACCACTCCAGTTACAGGGAAGTTTCAGAAAGAGCCCTAGCAAGAAGAGGGAAAATAAATCACTTAGAAAGTTCTCAACAAAAAATACCTACTTTCCCAGGGAAAAAGAATTTAACAGAATGTTAATTCAAAGGACATCTCTCCATCTGAGCCCTGCCTAGCTTTCCTGGGTCTCCTGATGAGGGAAAGGGGGGCACCAGCAATAACACTGGGGAATATCACAACCCAGACACACAAGTCTATAAAAGGACTGCGGTTTAGCCCTGAGATTCTAAAACTCTCCCGCTATTATCCCCACACCTAACCACCAATAACAGTGCCGGACATGAACTCTGTCTCAGGAGGAATACACAGGGAAGCTCAAAGTCAAGATCAGCAAGAAATAACTGAAACTTGAATTTATTTTAAATATTGTTTACATTAACTCCCAAAGTAAATGGAATACTTAGGTATATATCTAGCAGTATATGTATAAGACTTACATGAGAAAAACTATAAAAATGATTAAAGACATAAATGAAAGAAAAATAATTGGAGAGGCAATTATGGGTCATAAGACTCAGTATTAAAAAGACATGATTTCTCCTCAATTTGATCTAAGATTCAATGTTATCCCAATCAAACTTCCAACAGGCAATTTTATATTTATTGAAAACTGATTCCAAAGTTTTTACAAGAAAGCAAAAGCCTAAAGTAGCTAAATTATGACTGCGAAGAATAAAGTTGAAGGACCCATAGTACCCAACTTCAAGGATTACTATAAAGCCACAATAACCAAGACAGTGTGGCCTTAGCAAAGGGCAGGCATGAAGAGCAAGGAAACAGAAGAGAAAATGCAGAATTCTATCTACACAAGTGTAGTCAACTGATCTTTGACAAAGAAATACAGGTAAATCTGTGGGAATAGGCTAATCTTTTCAGCCAATGGTGGTGGGAAATTGAAGGATGTTCCACTAAATAACCTGCCCTCAAAACTGCCAGATTTTAAAAAATAAGAACAGTATAAGAATCTCGTACAGTCAAAAGACTCCTGAGGAAACATGAAGAACACAGACAATGTGGTATCCTGGATGGGACCCTGGACCAGGTAAAGCAATGTGGGTTCAAACTAAGGAAATCTGAATAGTTAATAACACATATTAATATTTGTTCACAAATCACAACAAATGTACTATACTAATGGAAATTGTTAATAATAAAAGAAGCTGATGTGGTTTATATGGGAATATTTTTATAATGTCTTGTTAATTTTTCTGTAAACTTAAAGCTGTTCTAAAAGAAAAAGTTTGTCAGAAATTAGTAACATATGCTCTAATAATCAATACAAATCACTATTAAGGGGACAAAGATATAGCTCAGTGGTAGAGTATACATTTTTGTAGCATATTCAAGGTCCAGAGATTGATCCCAGCACTGAAAAAAAAATCACTGTTAACATTTTGACATATGCAGATGACCCACTGATATATAAAATTATATTTATTTTTTCACAAAATCTTTCTACACATACTACTTCATACTCATTTTCACATCTCAGTACATTATAAGCATCCTTAATTTCAGTAATTATAGTTATTAATTATCATTCCATTATACTATAATTAATCACACTACTCTGACATTTCTCTTGTTCCCAATTGTTTGCTAAACCACTCTGTAATTTATTCGTAAATTTTTGAGCATGTCATGATTAACTCTTTAGAAACATTTCTAGAAGTGAAATTATGAGATCAAAGTTTGAAATCTTTTTTCTTCAGGATTTTTAAATTATTCCACAATTCACCTGCTCATATTATATTTATTAGAAATACTTCCATAATACAATTGACAAAATAAAAAGACTTTTAAAATAAGGGAAATATATAAACAAGTACTCTTTTAAGAAGTGTGTATGTAACACTAAGAAGAAAGTTATCAAACATGCAAATGTTAATTGTCCTCTATAAACAGAACATACAGGTGACTTGACGGGAGCACTCCCAGGATTCCAGCATCGTTAAATAAGAAAAATAGAAGAAAGAATTCAAGGAAGGAAGGAAGTGGAATAAAGGGAAGAAGGGTATGGAGGAACTTTGATCTGTAGTAATGTAAAATACTGAGATCTCATTGAACAAGTAACTAAACAGTTTACTGCTCCTATTCTTCTCAACAGTTAAAAACCAATATTCGGGATATGTTACATTTCTTTTTTGTTGTTTTTGCGATGTTAAATGAATAGCCAAAAACCAAAGATCTAATGATTATTCATTTCTCTCTCCAATGCTTCTTTTTAATATCCCTTACATTGTATCGTATGATTTAAGTATCTACATAGTCACTCATTCCCAAGATAATCATATTTGAGATGTGTGCACATCACAAAGACAAGATTTTCTACATGTGTTTGTGTGTACAGGTAGATGACTCTACAACAAAGCCATCAGCATCTTCTTTCTTATTTGAAACATTGAGTACTTTCAAGGTGCATTCACTGCTCATGGTGGTCAATGTCATTTGTGGGGCAGGTGCTTATTAGCTGGCCTGCCTTTGGTTCATTCCTTCGTTCCACCATTCAACAGTTGTGCTAATTACCCCTGTATTTTCAAAGTTTTTAGCTTTCCTATACCTCAGTTGTCCCCCTAGAAATGGGGACATTTATAGTACTTGCTTCAGACAGCGGTTGTGCAGACTCATAATTATAATACAGCTAGTTTCAAAATTAACAATAGATTCAACTTAATGATGGCATGAAAGCAATATGCATTCAGCAGAAACTGTGCTTCAAATTTTGACCTTTCCTAGCAATGTGCAGTAAGATCCTCTCATGGTGCTGGGCAGTGACAGGAAGCCACGGCTCCCAGTCAGCCATGCAAGCATGAGGGTAAGCAACCAATACTGAATGGCATTCTGTTGCTAAGCTGTGATGTTGATAGGTTAGGTATGTTAAATGCATTTGGGCTTAATATTTTCAACTTACAATGAATTTGTTGAAAAGTAGACCAATTGTAAGTCAAAGAGTATTTAAGAATATTTATATATAAATAAGAAATTGTTTAACATAATATATAATGCATCATATATATCTCTAAATATCTATCTATCTATATAATTGTGTGTATATATATATATATATATATATATAAACATATATATATAATATATATACATATAAACATATATATATATATAATATATATACATATATCTGATTTTACTTTTTTATATGAAGACATGTGGATATTAGAACAGTGCCCAGCCTGCAGTAATCACTGAATTTGTGCTCACAGTTATTATATTCCCAGAAAAATCCTGCAAGGGAAATGTTCTTATTTCTGTTTTATAGAAGAAGAATCTGAGGCTCCAAGAACCTTCATGGTTTGCCTCAGGGCTCACAGCTGGTAAAGAACTCAGTGAGGTTTGAAAACAGAAATGTCTGAAACACACAAACAAAAAATGCTTTCCTTTGAATCACCATATTTACTATCAATAGTGACTAATGTTGCTAAAGTATAGAAATGCATTCCATAGGCTTATTATTGGTTAAAAAGAAAGTGATTTTGTCATAAATATTTTCACCAAAATAAAGCTTAGTAAGAATCTGTTACAGTGTTATTGAGAGCTTAAGTATGAGTGTTTAAGTAATCCAAAGAAATGTGAAATTGGCAAAATTCTGTACTGGTAATAGAAACCAAGAAAAGGTTCTAACCATGAGCTAAAGGCCTCAGAATTTCTTCCACACTCTGCACAGACAAATTGAAAACAATGGGATGATGAGCCCGCGCCAGTGCACCACATGTTACAGAGCAGCCCCCCACAAGTAAAAGGAAGTAAACCCGCCTGAGCACACAACCCACAGGAAGAAAGGCTGAGGGGTGGACCTTGGCCTGCTGGGGGGAGGAGAAGGTGGCAGTCCACAGCTGGTGAGTCCAGGAGCACCCGGACAAAAGAAGCAGCTCCTCAAAAATGCTCATTCAGCCAGCTACAAATTCACCCAGAACGAATTTGAAGCACCACCATGTTTCCCATGAGCAATGGCAGAGAGTGGAAGAACTGTGTTTCCTCTGCCTCCACAAGAAAGAGCAAGAAGCAAAACAGTTTCTTTGATAGTGACAAGTTGTCCCCCTCAGTTCACTGCGCCTCTCTCTCTCTCTCTCTCTCTCTCTCTCAGAGTGCATCCCTCTACCTGGTAAATACAGTTTTTATAAAATAAAAAAGTGTTCCTTACCCCCTCCAGGGAGGAACCAAAACAGACCTTTTAGAACTCATCAGAATTTTCTATGTTGGACAGCACTGGACCCAGGAGGATACGCAGAGGAAAAATAATGGGACATAAAAATACAGACTTCAACTCAAAAGAAATAGAGCAATCCAAGATAACAGCCAAATATTTCTCAAATTCACCATAAATCAAATTTTCTGCAATAAAAAATATAGATTGGGGGAAAGTTAAAAAGACTGTCATACCTAAAAAATCTACATTAGTTGGTCTCCAAGAAATAGCCACTTGAGATCTGGAAGAAATCCTATGCCCAAGCTTAAAATTGCAAAAAGGGCAGTGAAGTCTCCATGAGAATCACCCAAAACCCTAATCTACTGATACAGAATATGTGCTTAAAGGTTAGGCAGTACATGAGAATGAAGATACCTTGGAACTAAGACACACATGTAACGGTAACTTCAGGAGAACGCAGAGGAGAAAAGGATGCAGCAGTCAGAACAGCGTAAGAAAATTTCTGAACTGAAAACATTTTGGAGGGATTTTAAGTCAAAAGGATTCTAATTGGGAGGTTGGGGAAGAAATAAGAAAGAGCTATGGACTTTTCTTAAATGTGTGATGGATAAATTTGTGTCCGCTTAAATGAGCTGAGCATCCCCTTGATAAAAGTAAAACCCTCTTTCTGATTGTGTCTGTGAGGGCATTTCTGGAAGAGACTGGTATTTGAGTAGGGAGACGAGGTAAAGGAAATGGCCCTTGCCATGGGGTGGGAACTACCCAACTGGAGCCTACAGAACAGAAACCTGGGGGAGGCATGAATTCCCCTCTCCCTTCCTGAGCTGGGACATCCATCTTCTGCCCTCACACATCAGCTCCTGGTCCTCAGGACTTTGAACTCTGAAACTTAGGACCAGGGGGTCCCAGGATTCTCAGGCCTTTGGACTTGGAATGAGTATCTCTACCAGCTTTCCTAGTTCTCCAGCTTGGGAAAGGTCAACTGGGGGACTTTGTGGCCTCTGAAACCGCATGAGGTAATTTCCATAATGAATCAAAATCTCTCTCTCTCTCTCTCTCTCTCTCTCCTTATATCTATATCGATATCTATCTTCTGTTGGTTCTGTTTCTCTGGAGAACTAATACATTTGTACTTCAAAGATAAAGGAAAACAAATATATAATATGTAGGCAGAAAATCAAATAGGTTGTCTACAAAGATAAAGTATTAGCTTTAGATTAAAATTCTTTTCATAACACAAAATGACAGGAGGTAATGAAGCCCTGGTCAGAGAGTTCGGATGAAAAAAAATTGACGATGGAAGGAGAAATGTACAGAAAGTTTTGGGCAAGAGAAATAGAAAGACATTACCAAACGATGAAAATCTCAGAAGGTATTTCAACTAAAAACATTTTCTGAAAAAAATGAAATCGAATTACCCAAATAAAATGAAATAAAACACAAATACCAAACCATAGTCCTTGTGTCGATTCACTAGGACTGTCACAACAAAGGACCACAGATGGATGGCTTCCACAGTGGAAAGGTTTACTCTCAGTTCTGGAAGCTGAAAGTCTGAGATCAGGGGTCTGCAAGGGTGGGTTTCTCCTGAAGTCCGTTTTTGGTTTATGGATGGTTTTCTTTTCCGTGTGTCCTCACATGGTCTTCCATCTGTGCGGCTTAAATACTACTCTTCTAATATTTAAAATAGCTTTACTGAAGTATAATTAATGTACAAAAATTGCATTCACTGTAAACATTTTGATGAGTTTGAACAAGTGTGTACGTCCACACATTTATTGCCACAATCAAGTTTCCTTGTGTTCTTTTTGTTCTTTTTCCTGCTTTGCTTTGTTTTGTGGTAAGAACACTTAACACAAGATTCACTCTTCTAAGCACGCCAGTCACACTGAGTTAGGACCCACCCTGATGACCTCATTTAACTTACTTTTCCCTTTACAGACCGCATCTCTAAGCACAGTCCCACTCTGAGGGATTGGGTATTAGGACTTTGATATAGAAATGTGGGGGCAGAAAGGATACAATTAGTCAAAACAGACGTGTGCAACTAACCATAGAAAAACATTTTTTAACTGCCAATTCAGCCAGTAGATGCTAACATTTGGCTAAAAAAATTAATAGTGATGTAAAAGCTATCAAGTTATCTAAATATTTTTAATAAAAAAACAAAGGGCTTTTCTAGTGTTTGTTTTTAGACTTTCAAGTCACAAATAATTCTTAACATAAAACAATCAAGATCCCAGAATTAATAGAAAATCTGTCATCTCTGCTCTTTAAACCAGCTGAGGTCTAAACCCTGCCAAGAAGGCTGGAGTGAACCAGAGACTGTGCTTCCCTGCTGGTTGGTGCACAGGTGACAGGATTTGTCAGTCCTAGGCCTCAGGCCGGACCATCCAGAGGCAGGGTCTTGCTAGCTGTGGGGATGGTTTAGAAATGTTAGATAGTCCAGTCTAGGCTGATTAAACTTCTCAGGAAAATTCTTGCTGTATTTTTTTTTAACTATTCTCTCCTGAGATCCAAGATGTTTAGATAAACTAAAGCCTGGAAGAAGATGTCCATGGCCAAGACCAGCTCCATAACTTGTGGGGCCCAGAGAAAAAATAAAAACTCTGAGGAATTTCAAGATACTGACTATTATGGAATGAATTATGTGCCCCCTACCAACCCCCACCCCTACCGCACTCCCTGCCACCACAAATCCTACGTTGAATTCTTAACCCTCAGTAACTCAGAACGTGGTCTTATTTGGAAAGAGGTTCGCTGCAGATGTAATTAGTTAAGTTACAATGAGGTCACCAGGGTGGGCCCTAATTCAATATGACTTATGTCCTTATAAAAGGGTAAATTTGAAAACAGAGACACAGAACACCAAGTGAACATGAAAGCAGGGATCAAAGTGATATGAGGACAACACCAGGAATTCCAAAGATTGCCAGCCAACTGTCAGAGGCGGGAAGAAGGCACGGAGCACATGCCCCCAGACACACAGCCTCAGAAGGAACCAACTCGGCTGACACCTTCTTCTGGACCGGAGATCAGTTCTAGCTTCCAGAACTGTGAGACAACCAACGTACATTGCTTAAGGACCCCAGGGTGTGAGGCTTTGTTATGACAGATCTATCAAAGCAGGATGCTGACAGCAGAGAACTAAACCACACGTTGGACCCTTCTCATGTGGCTCGGTGCCAGTGCACAGGTGACATGTCCATGAGGTCAGCCCTGCCTGCCCCTGTCCATGCCACCAGGTACAAAGAAATAACAGGCCTGCAAGAGAAGCAGTGGGAGAAGAAAGGAAACTCAGGAGCCAGGGTTTAAGACTTAAACTTTGTGTCACTTCAAGTTTCAGCAAAGGACATGCCAAGGTGCAATTAGACATCCAATGAAGTATTAGGGAAAATGCCCTGCAGGGTCATGGGGCAAGCGGGCAGGGAGCCAGAGAAGGCCGAAAGCAGGGTCCATCTGCATTGCTGACCTAACCTATTGAAAGCAATAAGAGAACAGAAAAGACTTGGATTGGAGGAGACTCAAAGTGCAAAAGTCTTGGCCACACCAATGAAGAGTCCTCAGAGCCAAGAAATGAAAAGAACTCCACAGAAATAGCCCAGCTCTCGTCTACCTGCCATGCCCAGCAACTGGCTGGGAGCAGCCAGGCAGAGCATGCCCACCACCTTAGTGGCTGGAGAACTTCTGCCAACTACGTTGGATCCCTCAGGTTGTCTTAAAGTGAGATCCAGCGTCCACATGTCACTCTTACCCACTTGTCAGATTCAGGGAACATCTCATCTGCAGTTCCTCTAGTCTCTCTTACCAAGGATTAACTTGAAGGAAGAGGTTAGTGGGATAAACTGCAGCCCACATCTCTGCATTTGGACGTGGGGTCATACCTTGTTCTCATCCTCTCCCACTCCCACTATATAGCTAAAATTTTCCTCATCTGCTATGATTACCTCGGTAGTTCTTGATGGCTCACCTGGTGGTGGGACCCAAACCTTCAGTCTCTGGGGGTATGAGCCCTTGGTAATCATATCCTTCTCGGCCTGAGGTTGCTGAAAAAATCCATTCCTGGTTGCAGTGGAGGAAAGGGGCATCAGCAGGTGCACAAAAGATTTAGCTGAGACCCATCTGTATGTCTGTATTGTGGAAAAGCAGCCTGATCTTCTCCTCCTGGTCAGTCAGAAAAAGTGTCATTTAGGGTGCTCAGCATTGATCTCTAGCAGGTTGCTAGCAGGCTGACCATCAGAGCTGCTGAAGACAGATTGTCTCTGTATAGCCTGTGTCCTGACCACTTAATTCATGCACGCACTCTGCCAGTTCTGGGTAGCCAGTGACAGTTAGCTAACAGGAACTGGCCAACTCATCATTTTTTGTTTTTCGGTTGCCTTGTGCTTTGTGATGATGTAGAAACCCCTTCACCCCTGATGCCCACTCCCAGGTCTCCATCCATACGCCACTTCTCTGGACCTTCTTGGCTTCAGTTTTCCAGTCCCTTTCCTGAGAGGCCCCTGACCACATCTAGCTACTTCTCAACTTTGGCTCCTTCTCCTTCCACTCAGGGTAGACCACAGCTTCATGTTTGGAAGGAGCTTTCCTTTCTGTGGATTCTCCATTATGTGGCTACAGCCATAATTCAGTTTTTCATTTTTAACTTGCACCAATCTACCAAGCTCACCCATCTCTAAATCAAATTTGAACTTTTTCCCACTTCTTCAGAGGAACACATAGAAACTTCCCCCTTCAGTGTGGACATGGAGCAGACTAGAGGAGAGAGCTACAATGATTGTGTTGAGAGACACAGGACCTTGTCCACCTGCTCCTGCTGCTTATCCACCCTCTTTGGACAGTGCTGTTTGATCACTGTCACTATCCTGTCATCATCCTACAGTGGATTACTACTTTGCCTTTTTGGGGGGCAGGGATCAAACCCAGGGCCTCATGCATGCTAGGGAAGCCCTCTACCACTGAGCTGTTCTCTCAATACAACACCCCTCTTAGCATACAGCTTAGCGATCCAGCAGGACCTAGCTAATAATGGGTAGTTCTAAGTACATGATCACCCTGGGGATATGGCTCGGTTGGTAGAGTGCTTGCCTCGAATGCACAGAGCTCTGGGTTCAATCCCCAGCACCACAGAAAAATTTAATAATAATAAAACCACTCTCTAAGTACACAGTAACTTGGAGCCCATAGGGAAAATAATAAACACTTGCAAACAATAAATACTTGCTCCCAAACTTTAGGAACTTGTGCTATGACTCTCACAGGTGAGCTTGCCATCAGCACCACGCTGCCTCTTTTCCTTTCATATTGAACTATGGATTCAATCCTGTGAGGATTAACCACTGGACCTGAAGTTTAGAAGAGGCACAGTGTGCTTCACACACGGTCATCCAGACTAGAGCCCAAACGGCAGAATTGCTTCCACCACAGCCTGACTTACTGCAGAGTCCTTTCCGGCTCCAGGGTCTACTCAAAATTTATGGCCTTTGGTGTCACTCAGTATATGGGCCACAGCAGTACTCTTAGGACCCTGGTGTAAAATGTTATGCCTCCAGATGCTGAAGCATTTACAAGGAGCTATGCTACCTACACTCTTGGTAGTAAAGGATGTAATAGACAGATGTTTGGGTTTTAGTTTGGAAGCTATGTCCTGGAAAGCCCCTGATGATTGAACCCCTAAAATATTCATGGCAGTGACAGGTCTCTGGTTCATCACCGAGTTTGCCTCTCATCCTCTAAAATGTTTGTACCTTACTAACATGTGCAGCATACTAACAACCTCTTGCTTATCTTGTCACATCATGATTCCATGAATGTATGGTATCAAAATGATGCTCCTCGGGATATGCAGATGGTCAGAACCTCTTCAGATTATGTATGGCAGACCATGGGAGAGTTAGCATAGCCATGGGGCAAAACTGTAATTACTGTTACCTGTTCCTCATAATTAATGCATTCCAACTGGAATAGAAAACCATGCATTTGCCAAATGATCAGCCACATGCATGTATCTGAGGCCTCGTAAATCTACTCTAGCACTGAAACCACATGCAGGTAAGCAGAGCTATCTGGATGACATTGTTTGTATTCATTCTACAGCATCCACCCGGTTTCAAAGGTGACAGATTGGTGAATGAAATGAGTCTATGGTGGGGACCATCCCTCTACATCCTTTAGGTCTTCAACATTAATTAGCCTTAAGCTGACCCACTCCCAGATCTGTGGTAGTGTTTTTACTTTACTCTCTTGGCAGGGAATGGGAAGGAGCTGGAATGGCTCAGGCCTAACTCTCTGCCATATTCATTATTTGGCTGAGAAAAGATGAGAGGGAGTAGCACCACAGAGTGGATGATAAGGTGGATGTGAAGCTGCCTGCCAGCTACTTTTTGCAGCATGAACTCTCAACAGGAGAACTGAACTACATACCTCTGTGGCCACCACAGCTAGATCAAACTACATCTACATATCAATCTCTTCCTCTCTATCTATATGGAAATAGGTGACTTTTCTTCATACACGAATAGGATTTATCCCAAGAATTCAAAGATATTTATTCACATTGAAAAATGTTTTAGAATTCATTAAATGTAGGGGTTTGGGGTAGTGAGCATATAAGCAAATCAAAAAGTGGCAACAGTTTTCATTATCTGTGGAGCTTTGGAGCTTTTCTGTATGTTCAGAATTTTTCAACATCTAACTATTTCTCAATTGCGTGTTAAAAGGTGGGATTTGTTTTTTCAGTGCTGAGGTTTGAACACAGGGCCTCACACATGCTAGGCAAACAATCACTGAGCTATATCCCCAGCCCACATAAAAGACTTAACAGTTATTTTGAAAGAGATTCAGGACACCTCCATGTTGATTCCTGGCATCTAGAAATAATGCCTTCAGAACTTGCTGATAGTCAGAAGCTGGACCATTTCAGGAGCTTGGACCAATCAGATCAATCCAGTCTCTCAGTCTATATGATGCCCCACATGCACGATAACAAGCCTGCTGTGAGGCTACTTGCATCTGCATCACCTCTGTAGTATCCTTCTGCTAAGGATCATGTGGCCCCACATGATCTCTTTCCCTTTGAGCAAAGATGGAATGGAAAGAGGCATAACAGCATCAAGGACTAACCACACATTTTAAATAGCCACTAACTCAGGGATCCAGAACAACTTTGTCTTCACATAAATCATAAAAATACTTTCTAGGTTTATCTTAGTGTCCTGGGGCTCAATAATTTCCTAAGGATAAGATTTCCCTGAACACAGCAACTGAGGCAAAAGCATGCACCAAAAGGACCTGGAATATTCAACAGGCTGGGTACAAGCTGAGCCACAAGAACAAAGTAACCACACTTAAAAATAACAATAAAGATAAGAATGATAGTCATTATAACCTCTGCAGTAAACGAGAAGGTCACTGTGACCACCAGGATGCAGTGCCAAGCATCTGAGGCTTCCTTGGCTCTTGTGCATTTGTAAGCTCAGAGCAAGGCAGCATTGGGCACCGGCCCCGGTGTTCACTGGCTTACCCTTAAGTGATTGCCAGTAGCTCAGGTTGCAAACGTATTTATATTTAGAAGAACAGGTGTGTGGCCCAGTTTTGAGGCAAAGTCAGCGCCCTGCTGGTGTCATCTTGATGTGTTGCCTGTAGCTGGAATGATTTCATATGGAAAAGGATGACACACCCACCCAGATCCAGGCTTCAGGCTGTACCTAGTATGTGGGAACTTGACACGACTATGACATGACTTCTATTCTCTTGATTCTGTTGCTTGTTCTTTCTTCACATAAGTTTAAAAGTTTTTTTTCTTTCTTTCTGATTTTTGTTTTCCTGCAGGAAAACTCATCAGAAGCCCTGGATCCTAATAGTTCATGTGGCCTCATCAGAAGAACAAGTCACCTGTTACCCATGGTCTGGAGATGATTTGTAATTGTTGATCCTCACTCGGTTCCTCCATAGTATACCAAGATTGCTGTGAAACTCAAATGAGTTGGCACAAATGAGTTTAGCTTCATAAATGCTAAAGTGGTGCACCAATATAGACATGTGAAAGAATTTATGAAGCTAAATATGTTCTACAAATGCAAAAAAAAAAAAGCAGAATGGAGAGAAATGTGCTGGGAATAACATTATAAATATCAGATACAGGACAGAGTCCCAGACAGGTGTTCACAGAGACAGCAAGTTTGGCAGCTACCTTCTTCAATGATTCTTTCATCGAGAAGACTGATAAAACATAATATATGAAGAAATAAGGACACTTGATTGTACTGTAAGTTGTCCTGATGATTAAGTTAGCTCTAGTGCATATCTGGTTTTCAATTTTAATCCCATTTTGGGTACCATGTGACATAGACAAACCGTATAACCCTTTGCAGCACCCTTAGATGAAGTAGGCGCCAAGTAGAAGACTTTTCAGTGGGGGAGAAAAAAGAAATTCTGTTTCCATTATGTTTCACTTTTTTTTACATTATAATAAGGATGATTATGAGATGTTAAAAACTATATAAGCAATGATAAAATAATTTAAGGAGAAAATAATCCTGGTTTTTCATACAGTAGCTGTATCAAAAGTATCTCCCAATCAGAAATATCTTGTCTACAAAATGAATTTTTGTTTCATATTAAATAGGAACAAACTATAAATAAGTGAATAAATACACAAGGATGTCAACCCTGTCAATCACTCATAACAGTATGAGCATTTGGAATTTTTCTTAGATACTGCATTCTCACTCAACTCCTCAGTTGATCTGAAATACAGGGAAGAAGAAAGAAAACACCCAAGACTCCTACCATCATAAAACGACAGAAGGGGAAGAACCCTCTTCTTCTAGGACAGTGACCTCCCAGTGCAAAGTGTCTGGCCAGGGCTGCTGTCCAAGTGCAACCTCCACTGAACCCCTGCTCATTCTTGGAGCTTCCTGGTGCACATGGCCCCAGAGTCCTGTGCATTGACCAATTTCCTGACTGCATTTGAGTGAAGTTCAAACTACAGTGGCTAATCTATTAGACCTCACAGAAGCCCTACTAGGGAAAGAGAGGAATAACACTCAGAGAGGAGAAAGAGAAAGAACTAAAGGAGGGAGGGAGGAAAGAAGGAAGAGAGGTGAGGAAGGGGGGATGAAAGGCAGGCAGGAGAGTGGGTAGGTGTCCAAGTCCAAGGTCTGAGTCTAGTGGTTGGAGCTACCTGGGGCATTCTGTTTGAGGTCAGTGAACTGATAAGAGGTAAATTACTCACTGAGTCCAGGTTGACTGTGCACTGTGACCACACAAGCTATAATCATTATTAATAGCAACATTTACTGAAAGTTTATTATCTCCTAGACACGATTATAACAACTTTAGAAGCAATCTTCATCACAACCCTGTGAGTCTGGTTCTACATTTATAATCATGGTCATAAAACTCAGAAACAAGAACTCTATACCCTATATCTCAGAGGTAATGACTGGCAGCCAGCATGCAGAATCAGGTGGGCTGGGTACACACCACTCAGCCACCTGCTCGCTGTCCCCGAGGTGCCTCTCTCACTCTCCAAGTCAACCATTCACACTTTCTTTTATTCACTGAGATTTATGTGACCCTTACAGAAGTTAAAAGTAAGATTTTCTGCATCTATGAAAACAATATGTAGTATTTTTAACTGATAGCAAAATCTATTGTATAATTCGAATTCTTCAGTGATGTTTCAAACTGCACTTACGAAGTTTGCAAATGCTTAAACAGAAGCTACTGGGGAATGATAGTGACCAAATTATACTGTCATATTATGTGCATGTACAAATATGTAACAATGAATCCCACCATTCTGTACAACTATAATGAACCAATAAAAGATAAAAACAGAAGTTTGCAGATGCTTGACAGTTCTCTAGCTGTTCCAAGCTCTTTTGACAGTTCCAAATTTTTAAAATTGTCTCATTGTTTTGTTTAGAGTGATCAGAGTTGCTTTATATTTTGTTAACTAGAGGCTTGAAGTAAAGCTAGCATTTAATTTTGCTTCAGATCAAATTATTGTTTTGCAATCTAGTTAAAACTAAGTAGGAAATAATGAAAGAAAATTCTTTAAAAGATAAGAATAAGCAAATATTGCACATACATAATAAATATGATATAACATGTATCAATAAGAGTTCCATGAATAAATGTAATTGGTAATAATTGTTGGAAAGAGCTTTTATACTCCCTTTAGCAAACCTCTAGAAACCCCCCCCAACTTTACTTGCCAAGAGAAGAATGGTTTCTAAGTTATATCATTGAGACCAAAGAAACATCATTTATTTTCTGAGTCTGCTGAAATTAAGCTTAGAATTCATTCAAGGAAATTAAAATATTTTTGGTTTTTCATACAGAGCAGCACTAATATAAGAGATTTATCATTTAAACAGGTGTTGGGCAACATGGAGATGGAGCAAGGATAGAGGTTCAAGGAGGCAGCTGATTCTCAAAGAGGGAAAGTAGAAGCATTCCACAGCCTTGGGCAGAGCTCGCAGCCTAGGCATGCTGTTCAACCCTTGGAGATGCTGTCATTCCCCAAAGAGTAAACATAGTAAGAAAAGGATAACTGTGGAGCTGAGAAGAACTTTGAATGTCGAGCATGAAGACAGTGCCTGGACCAGGTTGTTACCAGAGCTCAAATCTAGTCCACCCCTGTGGATCTGCCTGAAACTCCTTGGTTTCACCTTCCACGCAGCCTCTACAAGTCAGATATCCTGCCAAAACCTAAGGAAAATAAATACATGTATTAGTTAGAGGCATTTCATAATTGCCTACATACTTAAGATAAAAATAGGAAGTATTGTCCATTGTCTATAGGAGTTTTTAAATGTCTCTTTGTTCTCCTTCTCTTCTATTCTTGTTTTTTTTTATCACTGTCATTATCATTATTAATTGTTTTTGGCCTAACATCAATAACTACTTTTCAGATTTGGTGATTCGCTGTATTTTTCTTTGGATTTTAAAGATAATACCTACCTCGTCCTTAAATGGATTATAAAATTAATTATTGAATGAGGGATGTTAAACTGTTAGGGAAGAGTTCATTAGAGAATGATTCCAATTGTAAAGTGCCACCAAGACTCCAAGAATGTCATATTAAGTCATTTAAGGTGGATGGAGACAATGTTCCCATGTTTTATTACAGCTCTTATGGTTAGTAGTTATTTCAAGGAGATTGCTTTATTCTGATCTCTGCAGTTGATTTTGAGGTTGATGGCATTTAATTTTATGCATGTATTCAGAGAGAAATGAAATGGCTTGATAGTGACATACATTTCAGGATCTTCCTCTTATTGGAGTGAAAAAGCAGGTACTTAGACTTGGATTACTTCTTTGAAGCAAGGAAAAAAAAATCATGATCAGCCCAAGTTTTATGTTGAGTAAAACAGCAACATTTTGAAAATTAATTAATCTTATCTGGAACTGCATCTGCATTATATTAAATCTGATCAAATGCTGAATGGCATCTGCATCCTTTCTAATTTCACTGAAGCTAATACAATAGTGTTACATTTAGGTGGGACTAGTCAAGTGAATATTATCTATCAGGGTGGAGGAAAATCTGCTAAGTTCATAGATTTTAAATCCTGAAAACAATTTCTATTTCCTTAGAGGTTCCCCAAGTGCATAAAGATCCATGCTGAGATTTCTCTCCCTTGGATCCCACAGCCGTCTTTTTCTCTCCCTCCTCGGCAATTATCCACCTGTGCATAATACACATTCAGACTAATGTGATGTGGAGGGCTGTGGTAGCTCATGGAAGGCATCCAAAAAGAAGAATTGCCCTTGAAAGGTTAATTTCAAAACTCACTTTCATGAGTAGGATAAATATGAACCAGCAACCAGGAAGAAGGCAGCATTAGCAAGATGACATTTAAAGCAAACCAACTGCTACAATACAAAATGTGAGTGACCCTCAAGTCTTAGAAATTCCTTGAGGCAGCACAGTCCCAAGGCTGTTCTCGTGAGTTATTCTCTGTTAAGGCATGTTTTTAAAAAAATGTTGGTAACTTCTAGAGGTGAGTAGTCTGGCCTTCCATCTGTTTCTATCAGTTAAATTAAGATTTGGAGCAAATGAGTCAGTCACTCTGGGGCTCAGCTTCCTTATCTTATAAAATGAGAATTAAAATAGTGCCTATTCCATTGGGTTACTGCAAGGATTAAATGAGTTAGAATCTATACAGAGCTTGGACTGGTGTGTAGCACATCACAAGCACTGCATACATGTTTGTTAAGTCAACAAATTTCTATCTTGAGACAAGACGTCACTCCTAGCTCTGTGCACGCAACACATACAAGATCCGATGCTGAAGCAATAAATCCTTCTGAGAAAATCGCAGATTCCCAGAGCCTTATTTTCAGAATCGCTCATGTTGCTTCCAGACATTGGCTATTTAATCCTTCCAGAACAACCAAGAGAGAATTTACGCAAATAAACTTCTCCTTTTACAGAAGAGAATGCTGTTGCACAGGAAGGTCAAGTGTTTTCCTTAAGATGAACCAAGGAACTCAGCCCCTCTCTGGGTTCACTCCCTCCCTAGGCTTCTTTGCTGTCAGCCATGGAATGACACTAATTGGCATAAGATGAAAACAACTTAAATGTGGGACATTCAAGGCCATTGAAGAAGTCTGTACACATAGTAAAACAAACCTACTCTGCAATATTTATGCAACTTTTCAGAAGCTAGATCTTTTCTTCTGACTGTTCCAGGAAACTAACAAAGTAAGTTTACCTGAGTGAACATAAGTTTCCATTCAAATTTCCTGAGTGAGCAAGAAACTTAGACATGAAGATGGATTTTTTAAAAAAATAACCAATTATGTATGTAAGTTACATTTAAATTAATTAAAAAATGATTTGACTGCTAGGTCATGGAAGAAGAAATATTATTAAGGTAAATAGGAGAGTGGGTATCTCTGACGCCTATCATTACAGTGGGTGTCCCATCTGGTCAAGGTATAAGAAGGGTAGAATCAAAAGTGAGAAATTTGAGTGGGGATGACAGATTTGTTCAACTTTCCCCTCTAAAAAGCTTCCTAATGAGTTTGAAAAACAATAATCCTTGTCTACAAAAGTTTCTTCACGCCAACTCCTGTTGGTGCAAGAATCCTTGGACTTTACCCAGTACAGCAAAGTGTCCTATTATAAGGGGACAAGGGAAGGACAAAACTATGCAGGAGAGAGGAAACTAGGTGGGGAGGGAGAGAAAATGAGGGGGCAACAGAGAGACAAAGAGAGACAGAGACTTTCAGTGGTTCCCATGAGTGAGTTAGAGGTTCCCATGAATTATTCTATGTTAAGGCATGTTTTGAAAAAAAAATGTTGGTAACTTCTATTACTGACATTTTCTCCAATATCAAAATAATATATGTTCATTATAAAAAATTAAGACTTTTTAAAATTAGACAAAATAAAATGAAACTCATCATGATTCTTTTGTTTTTTGTGAGTAGGTATCTTGGGTTATATTGTTAGTGTTCACAAACACACACACCATGTGTCTATGAATTCCAATTTTTAAGTCAAATTGGTATGTAAGCACATAGCTTTTCAGCTTAATTTTACATTTTATTATATTATGGGTTGTTTCCTATGCCCTTAAATATTTCTCATAGATTTTGATTGTTTGTCTCTACCATAATTTTTCTGTTACCTAATTTACCAATTAGTTGCATGCCAATAAATATAATTTCTATTATTTTCCTAAAATAAATAATACATTCAAGAATTCTTATGGAATTCTCTAGTTATTTCCTCAGCAAAATTTTCTCAAAGTGGAAATCCTAGACCAAAGTGTCTGCATATTTTAAAGCATGCAATATATAATATTATGTTTTGTGTTTTCTCTGGGTTTTATTATACTTGAATATTAATCTTCTTTCTCCAAAATAAAAAGTTCTAAGCTCATCATTGAACTGTTTGCTTAGCCTAACTTGTGATTTTTGCTTTTATCTGCATTATGTTATTTCCTATGTGTTTCTCTGGATTATTTTCTATTTTTAAATTTATTTTAAACCAATACATAAAAACATGAAAATAATTCATATTCCTGGGTACTATTGTTATTTCAGCATATGTATGCATTGTGTAATATTTAAATCAGGGCACATAAACCTAGGTCTTCAAACATTCTTCATTTCTTTATGGTGAGACCACTCAACATCCTTTCTTGTAGCTTTCTGAAACACACACTACCTTACTACTATCTATGGTTATCCTACTCTGCAAGAGCACATCAAAACTTTTTGCCCATATCTGTCACTCAGTCCCCACTTCTCAACCTCTGCCTGTTTCTACCCTCCTCCCTACACTCCCTGGTGTCTGGAAATTACCACTCGACCTTCAATTTCTGTGAGGTCATCTTATTACATTCCACATATGTGTGAGATCACATGGCCCTTTCCTATTCACTTAAGATGATAATCTCCAGTTGCATCGATGTTGTCACAAATGAATGGATTTCATTCTTTTCATGCTTGAATAATATTCCCTTGTGCATTAGAATATCTTCTTGGAGGATTAAAGGGATCATTTTTTATTCTCTTTCTAGAAATGGTGTCAACCACTTTAAATGGAATGTAATTTAGCCCTAGCTAATACTCAATAGCTATCCCTAGCTCTATTTAATAATGAGGAAATAAACTTAAATAACTTCCAAAGATCCTAGAACAAGCAGGGCTTAGCCTCCCATAGGGATTGAGAGAGTCACCTTACTTGTGAGCACAAATCTGTGGGCACATCCCTTGGGATCCTCAGCTCTACTTTCCCTGATCCCTTGATATGAAAGGTCATTTGTGTGTTCTACACAGGACAGTTTCTGCTTAATTTTGTTTAAAGCATCCAAAGGATAGCAGATTTTCTTTGAAACTGTAATATGAACTCCTAATATCATTATAGGCAAAAATTTGTCAAGGACTCTTCCTAACCATATTCTTATGAATGATTCTCACAAGTGTTGCAGGAATGTCACAGTGGGACATCTGCTGTATATCAGAGAAGATGTATTCAAATCTTTTTTATTTTACTCAATTTTGGCTTATTTTTATTTGATTTGGTTCCAATTATTTCCATATACTTATTTTGTCCCAGCCTGAGAGTAGCGTCACAACTCCTATTCAGCACCTTTAACCTTCAGTTCTGCTGCTGGTAATATGAACAATGACTTCCCGCTCTGTTTTTATTTACTTACTTTTCACTTTTCCTTTCCTTTCCAAGGTTTGCTTTTTATTTTGTTTTAGTTGAGGATCTATGTATGCTATTAAATGGTTCTGAGATCTTTTTCAATACTTGAGATTAATCCATTCATGTTTGCTCTAATAATGAATGTGCTTGGTTTTGACTTCTGTGCTTTTTTTCTAGGTGTTTGGTTTTCATTGCTTTTATTTCCCCTCATTCACTTCCCAAGTGTTATGATACAATTTAAGATTTGCTCACATCACTTACATAAGAAGCTCTAGTTCTTTGACTTTGTTTCTGCAAGGTTTTCGGAAACCTGTCCTGTTTCTGTGAACTCCACACCTGAGGAATTCACACCTGACCCCACAGTTTCTGCTTTATCAACTGAATGGTATTTCATCCTTGACTTTATTTTTGTTTTTCCCATATCAGGATTGATTTTCTGCATTTTTTTTTCACCTGGATAAATTTCATTGCCTTTCTCAGCATCATTTTGCCATCATCACCTTCCGAATTCTCTGAAATACCCTCTGAACCTTCTAATGTGTTCTCCTAGCATCCTGCTGGTCTCTCCTTGAGAGCTCTATAAGAATCTTTTGCAAAAGGAGGTTTATAAACTATAAAGAAGTGATTGTCAGGAGCCTTCTGTTTATATTTGCAGTATTTCTTCATGAGAGATTTAGCAATTTTCTAATAGAAATATAGAGCTTACCTTTAACACTCCACCCCATCCCCCGCAAAAAAAAAAAAAAAAAAAAAAAAAAAAAAAAATTAGCTACTGCCATTTGGGCCATTTAGCAAGCTAAATAGTTCTAACAATTCACATAAGAGACTTGGACACAATAAAGACCATGAATACAGTGCAGCCGCAGATAGCCACTTGTGTGGATGTGTACAGAACATCATCCCACGTTCTTGGGAACAGCTTTATAGGCCACTTGTATGCGAAGGAATATATTGAGGTCCATAAAAGCAGTGTTCTGCATTGTCCTCAAATAACTCCACTCCACTTAGTCAGCAAGCGCTCTAACAGGCACCCAGGCACTGTGTCAGAGGTGGGCAGCAAGAAATCGCATGCAGGCCAACGGCTCAGCTCCAGGATAAACAAGGAAGCCCTGAGAAGCCCTCTCTTAACTTTTTCATTCGTAGTTCAGCCATGGCTCAGCTCACGGCCTTAACTTGAAATCACATTTCTCAAAGCAGAGGCTAGGAGCTGTAGCAAAAGTGACAGATGATACTGGATACTCTCAAAAGCCACAAATATGACCCGGGCTGCTTCAAGCAGGTGTTGTCTGTGCACAGGGCAGGCACACACAGGGCAGGCACACGTGCCTTTACGCACTGACTTCTTTACAGCATAAGTAAAATAGACTTTTATAAAGCTCCTCACCCAGAGGGAAACAATTTGAAGCGTTTCACCAACACAGTAAGCCAATCTCATGCGGAGGCTGCACTGACAGCTATCGCCTCTCTCTGCAGGATTCCCACTTTTCAGAGCAATAGTGAAACATGTTTGCACCTTTTGAAAGAGTGAGAGCAACTGTCAAAGCAGGAACAGAAAGAGTAGGAAGATGATCCAGGGGGCATCTCAGAGGGCACCAGGGATTAGACACAGTCAGCAGAGCTGGGCGGGAGGACGGGACAGTAAAAATACTAGACAGGCTGTGTGTGCCTGGGTAAGAACGCTCCAAGCACCGCAGCAAAGCCAACCTGGGGACTCTGCTCTCCTCCAACTTAGTGACAGAAACTGCACTTCAATCATGTTCAAGCCAGGGGGAAAAAAAAGAAAGAGAGAGAGAGAGGAGGAGGAAAGAAAGAAAGGAAAGGAAGGGAAAGAGGTGGGGAAGATATGTTCAAGGCTCATTCAACGAAAAGTCCAGGATGTGAATGAGAACAGAGACACTGGGGGCCGTGTTATGGCTCATCCTTAGCTCTGTTGCTTCTGTGCAGTCTCTGCCCCAGTCTCTGTATGGAAACAACTTTTGAGAGTTATATCCTATATTCTTAGCAACCTCCAAAAGAAAAAGAAAAATGAAACTCCCTGGTTTGAATTTGGTTCCTGGGACTCCCGTGCAGACCCAGAGCTCCACTTGATTCAAGTGAATGTAAAGAAGGTTCTGGAAATAACAAAGGGGCATGAATACCAAAAGAGGAGGTGAATCTAGAAAGGACAAGATAATAGAGCAAAACTTTATGTGATTTGAGGGTAAGCCGAAAAGAAGAGTTTAGAGGACGCCAGCCTGCTTCTGTGCCCTGCACCCTTTCTGTGTTCTAGTAACAGCACCATCTTTATCTATAGAGCTTCCTTATGTCACAGGCTTTTGTGGAACTGCCAATCACAGAACCCTGCTCACAGGGTGGACACATGACTCAAGTTAGCCAATTTGGTCTTTTTTTTTTTTTTTTCTGGAAAATGGAATCTTTATCTCTGAGATACAAAAGGTGATGGGAGCTGATCATCCGATGACTGAGCCCCAGAGGGAGAGCCAAGAGAGCCTGATTTTTATCTACCCTATGCCCACTGTTTCCTCAGTTCTATTCTTCCAGATGTCTAACTTGCACAAGTCTTTCCTACTGTGATTATAATTGGGCTACCTTGGGAAGCTCTCATCATAGTTCATAGTACCTTCGAGGTCCAGGACTAAAGTCAGGTTTTTGTCAAAATCCATGCCTGGCCTTGAATGGAAATGAATGAAGACTCTGCTAATTCTGTGGTAGACAGAGGACCAGGAGAGGCTGTGGCCTCCAAATAGACAATTTACTGACAGATCCCAGACCTGAACTTGGGCCATGTATTCCTTCTCAGGCATTTATCCCCTAGTGCATTAAAAAGTATACTTAACTGGTCAGAGGTAGGGCAAGGCTGTCACTATTTTTTCCATTTATATAATCATGCATTCATTAATTTGATGAGGATGTATTTACTAATAATTTGCTTCATGCCAGGTATTGGGAGGATACTGGAGACATCAAGCTAGACTAGAATAGACACGTCCCTTAAACCTAGGGGCTTCACAGAAAGAGTCCAAAAGTTAGATATGTAAACCTTGTATTAGTTACCTAGGGCTGCCATACTCAAGTACCACAAACTGGTGGCTTAAGCCAACAGAAATTTATTCTATCATAGAACTGAAGGACAGACTCTGAATTTAAGATACTGACAGGACCACGTTCCTTCTGAATTTTCCTAAGGGAGTCTCCTTCCTTGCTCCTCTCAGCTGCGGAGTTCATTGTCATGGAGACTTTTCACATTTTCTCTGTACGTCTTCTCTTCTTATAAGGACAGCAGTTACTAGGCTGAGGACTTACTCTGAATTCAAGATGATGAATTCAGCTTCAAATCCTTAACTAATTACATCTACCTCTTATATTCCCACATAGGATCCCATCCCAAGATCCTGATGGTTATGAATTTTTGGATAACACACTATTCAATCCACCACACAACTTAATATATAATTGCAAACTGATTGAGAGTATCAAAAGGAAAGAATACACAAATCCCTGAGTGGCTCAGAAAGGACTGGGTTAGACTTCAGGTGCAGGAGTTTACTCTTGCTTTATAATAAACTACTGAAAACTCAGACACTTAATTCAATTTCCACTTATTCTTTCACACCCTTATGATCAGAACTCCAGGAACAGGAAGGAATACTCTACCAGGGCTTCAGAGGCTAAATGCTGGCCTTTATTCAGACTGGGTTCTATCTGGAGACTCTGGAAGAGTCCACCTCTGCACTCCATTCAAATGGTTGGAAGAAATTCACTCCTGACAGTGTTAGGACTGAGGTCTCTGCTTCCTTGCTATAGGACTTAAATTGTGTTTCCCCTGAGCTCACATGTTGAAATACTAGCCTTTGATGTGACTGTATTTGGAGATAAGATGTTTAGGAGATAATTAAGGTGAAATGAGATCATATGGAAGTAAGTCTAATATGATAGGATTGGGGACTTTAAAAGAAGAGGAAGAGAAATTCCGTGTGTGGACATCAGCTGAACTGGAACTGTTTGGAGAACGATCGGGTATGCTACATTAATTATACTGGGACAGCATGTGTGAACCAGATCTTTTCAGGCCAAATCAAGAATTATGGTCACTTCATTCTTTTAGAACTCCAAAGTAGTAACTATTTCCTAGCCAGAATGACAAATTTAAAAATATATTTTTATAAAATAAATTCCTGTTTGTGCCCAGTGACTGCACATCAGCCCTGTGCACTCAAAGCTAATAGACGAGTTGAATAACTAACCTAGCACTCACTGTCACTTCAGGAAATTGTTTTCACACCTCAATTTCCCTACCTTAAAAGTAAGCTTTTTTTGCTGTTTCTACTTTAATTCATT
This sequence comes from Marmota flaviventris, assembly GCF_047511675.1. Classification (NCBI taxonomy): domain Eukaryota; kingdom Metazoa; phylum Chordata; class Mammalia; order Rodentia; family Sciuridae; genus Marmota; species Marmota flaviventris. The sequence goes on along the minus strand of NC_092508.1, from coordinate 11,844,783 downwards.
CCATGTGAATTCCATTTAAATGGATTTATGAACAAGCATTTCTTTCTTGGTCAATGTATACATTTCAAAATACTTCCTGTGGCTTTACATTGTAACAGGACTGGAGAGAAATCTGATAAGACAAATAAAAATTCCTGAACGAACAATAGTGAGAACTGTGCTCAGAGACTCTGTATCTTCAGCTCTGAAGTTGTTTAATCCTGGGGTCTAAAGCCTGCACTGTGTCTTCAATCCCTGGGTACAAAGGCTGGTTTCTGTAGGAAGCTGGCCAGCTGTTGCTCAGCTCTTCTTTAAGAAGAGAAAAATCTCACTGATTTCACAAGGGTACATGTTCCACTCTCCTCCGTTTATCAGCATTTTCCCCATTCCTCAGAGCCTACCTCAAATCCATCATCCCTGGGAAATCCTGGCTCCTGACACCAGCTGGTGACATTCCCTCCATTTATACATGTCATGCCCTGCGTGTGTATCACACGATGGGTATTTTATCACATAATACCGTATTCAATAAGTCCCTGTGTTTTATAATGTCCCATTTTTGTGTGACTTCCAGGAACCATATCCTCAAGTATGACAAATTGAGCTAATCGGTTTGAGGGTCTCGCTTTGGGGGGCCCTCACTGCTGTTGGGACCAGGTGGCCAAACTTTCATGTGTCAGGGATGAAGGAAAAGGCCTGCCAACTGGTTGGAAAGCAGATCTGAGGCTGTTGTACACTTAGTCATAAAGACCCTGAGGGCAACATGCCCAGCCCCTGCCCTTCCACAGGCAGCATTCAAAAATGTGAACTTTTCTTTTTTGCATTTAAAACAAACTTTCAAGTTCATCTTAACTGCAGCAGTTTCTAAAGAATATGGGGAGACCAACTCATTGTGGCCTACTGTGTCCTAAAGGTCTTTAGGAATACCTTAAGGATTGCAGCCTCCAGGTCTCTCCTGGTCCCCCAAAAAAGAAAGAATAAAGAAAAAAAAGATGTAGACGTTTTATCTGTAATTCATACTTTCTTATTTCACACAGGTGCTGCTAAGAATTTTCTGTAAATGGATGAAGAGTAATTTTTGCAGGCCATGTTATTTTCTGAGGCAATGTCTCAACTCTGTCATTGTAGTGGGAAAGCACCATAGGAACTACGTAAACAGATGAGCATGGTTCTCTCCAGGAGAACTTTGTTGACAAATGGTAGGCTGGATTTGGCCCACCAGCCATTGTTTGCTGATTCCTGGTCCAAGTTCAGTTAAGCACAGTATCCTACCCATATGCAAACACAGGAAGCTAAAACTGATTCATAAAATGCCTTAACTTTATATTTATCCACCTCTCCTCTCTACTCTCTACAGTAGGTCCTTAGTTTCTCAATAACAAAAGCTATAAATTGTTCACAGTGTGCCATAAGTTCAGTCTCAAAAGAAAGATGTAGACTTTTGCTGGGCACTGTGGCAACATGCCTGTAATCCCAGCAACTCCAAAAGCTCTGGCAGGAGGGTGCACCAGTGCAAGCCAGCCTCAGCAACCTAGAGGCCCTAAGCAATTTAGTGGGACCCTGTTTCAAAATAAGAAAAACAATTTAAAAGCAGGGGTGTGGCTTAATGGTAAAGCGCCCCTGAGTTCAATCTCTGGTCCCAAAAACAAAAACAAAAAAAAAAAAAAAAGAAAAGAAAAGAAAGATTTAGATATTTTACTTGTAATTCATCCTTTCTTATTCATACAAACTAATTATCTCTTATCAAGGAAGAAGTAATACAGACAATTTTTTTTTTCCCCTCTGGAGTATTTTTTCTACCTCAGCAACAACTGGAATCCATGTAAGTGAACTGCTGAGTTTCCACCAAAACCTCTGATGACTTGGTCTCTTCTTCCATCACCCTAAATGAGTCACATCTCAATCTTACTAAGATCTTACATAAAAGGAAGTGAAGAAGTTTCCGGATCACCTTCCTATAAACCTAATGACTCACTCCTCTTCATATATCATCAGCCTGTTCAATCTCTCTCTCTCTCCCCTTGTTGATCTGTATATTTTGTCCCTTTATTCTTCTCTTGTAGAGAAAATGCCCTTCAATTTCACGTTCCCAGCATTTTTTCCTCTCATGTTACCCAGTTACTTTTAGATGCTTTTTTCCCCTACCCCCAATAGCTGCCCCTCTACTTTAAGAATCTTTGCTCGAAACCTTGACGGTGCTTCAGGTTTTTTATTATAATTATGCATATGTTCAAACCCCTTTAATGATTAACAGTCAAGGTTGAAACAGAATTTATAGGGAAAAATCATGAGCCCCTGCACATGTTGATGTAACAGCTGAAGAACTACACAAAGAATCCACTAGTCACTGTATTACTCCCTGAACCAGTCCTTGCTGTGGGGGCTGCTTAGTTCCAGGGTCAAAGTTGAGAAACTCAGGTTACCCTGGCCCTGGAAAATCCACACATACCTTCCTGCCCCTAAGCAGGACAAATGCAAACCTAAAATCAGTAACAGCCGCACCTTCAAACATGAAGCATGAAGCCCAAACCACTCCGAATTCCCCATGGGTAAAAGAGCTATTGAGGTCAAATGGGTTTCCTTTAGACCCAGAGAATCTTAAGCTTTCTTGTGAGACATAAAAGAAGCTGTAGTATGAAAAGAATTCCATAAATAACAGTTATTAAAATGCCAGAAAATGGTTAAATGATAGTCATACAAAACAGAGCCCTTGTTTAAATTTTAAAGCAAGCCGCCATCACCTTAATAGGAAAAACATGTGTTCGCTAAACCCCTGGGTCCAATTCTGCTTTCAATGAAAACCTAGAATTTCTGTTGAAGTCAATGAAGCCTGTGTGAGGTTAGGGAGTGAGTATTCTCAGGATGATAAAGAAGATGGAGAAGGACAGGACAGTAAATGTGTCAGGGAAAAGTTGGAAGTTGGAATGATGAGCAGCCTGTGTCCAGCGGTACCCACCTTACCAGAACGACCACACAGCAGGTGTTGCAGCCTTGGTCAATGCTCATGCCTTACTCGCTACTATTTCTAGTATCATACCCTAAAAAGGGGTGTGCTAAAGTTTCTCAGCACTCCAAGGCCCAATGAAATTATCCACCAATTTAAATTTTTTAGAAGAGATCTCAAAAGTGACCCATTATGTAAAGTGACCCATTATTTAAAATCATTTTGTAGGCACTATTTCCCTTATTCTCTTTCTGAATCATAATCTGTTATGTTTCACATTTTCACTTGTTACCAATCAAGAAAAATCATTGATTAGGATGATCAAATGCCAAGTAATATAAAAAGTTATTCATGTTCGTTAAAAGAAAGAAGATAGTTTGGAGTAGGGTCATTAGGTGTCATTTTATTTCAGTGTGATAGCTATTATTATATCTGTGCAATGAAAATCTACATTTTAAGAACTGATGTAAGAATAAGGAATATATGCTATCAAATATTCAGAACTGATGCTAGCTCTCTAAGTAGCTCAGTTGAAAAAACAGAGTTCGACGGCTTGACATAGTTAGAAGTTGGAAAGACAAAGGGTCCTCTCAGCTAAGGTTTGACAAGGAGCCAAGGTCAGACTCTTCTCTCTCCAGATCTCAGCTCTGCATCTGTGCAGGTAGGAACCCTGCTCTCGCACTTTTTGGCTTGGTGGAGGACATGGCCACTGACAGTCCTAAGGTCACATCTTCATCACCTTTGGGCAAACGACAAAAATGTCTTTCTCTTTCCCAGTTTCACTTTTTAATATCTAGAGGAAAGAAAAGAATTGGTCCATTTCAAGTGCTACATTTGAAGGACACTAAAAATATACTTTTCTGTCTTAACATGCAATATTGAATCATTTTGTTCATTAAGTCTTTTGAGTATTGACGAGTCTAGATCTATAGTCACATCAGTGATTCATAATTAAACACTACAGTCTACCCTATTGGCTAAGGAAACAATGGAGCAGGAGACAGCATCCACAGGAGCAAGACACCAGAATTGTTAAAGTGAGGATTCTCCAGATGGGTAAGAATGGGGCCTGTGTCTCTAGAATAGCATTTAACTTCTCCATAGTGTTTCTTCTTCTGTCTTCAGATGGTAGTCAATGACGCTTCTTGCCCCCAAAAGGAGTTCAAAATACTAATCTCAGACCAGTATCTGCTATCTAGAAAGTCATACATCAAAACCCTCCTCTTGGGTGTTAAATCATTTGTCTTATAGGTGCTATTTCAAGGCAATGAGAATATTCTACTCCAGGATAAAATGTCACAATCCTTATTGGGCATATAATGTCCTTTGTGTTCTGATTCATATTGTATTCTACCACCCACCTCATGTGATCAAATTATTGGCCCTACCCTGAACCAAACCTGTGCTGACGCTAAGCCTCTGGGATTTTGGTCTTAGGTTTCCTTTGCCTGCACTGTCCTTCCTGCCTGGTTTTCAAAGCACAACCCTGTGCATCTTGGATGTCCTAGCTCCTGTCACTTCCACTGGCTTTCCAATCAAAGTGCGCATTGCTTTCTTTAACTTTATCTATGTCTGTTAAAATAATAAAAATCTTGCATTACAATTGTTTAGAACTTTATTTCATTCTATTAGAATGTAAAAGAAGACTGAGTGTCATTTAATTTTCATTTTATTCCTAGCATCAATAATGAACAGAATATAGGAGGGGCTCAATAAGTGCTATTGAATCAAGGGAGAGATTAATTTTCTTTTGTTTCAAACTCTACTGCACTGTAGCATAAAAAGTGACCGTCTTTTTCCAAAACAGAAAAAAAAAAAAATGCCAGGAGATTGTCAGGCCCAAATTTATTTGAGCACATAAGTGCCATTGGACCATAAATGTTTCATCAGCTATCCTCTGAAAATCACAGTTCTTCCCAGGGGCTCGCTTCCAAGAATTTGGAATAGAACCCACAGGTCCTAAAGGTAATGCACTCTTTTATCTAAGAGGAATTTCCCTCTTGTTTTAACAAGTGTGATAGGCCCCTGGAGGCATCAGACCCCCAAATCTCTGTCAAACAGGAAGCTTGTTAGACTACATAGACAAATTGCCACATGCATGATATCTCATGCAGTAGAGAGAAAATATTACAGGGCTAGCCAGCACACATCTCTGCACTAGTATTTCTAATAGATGTTGAGAACCTTTTCTCTCTTCATTATGTGATTGAGATTAATGTGTTATGGTATTCCATAGAATAAAATGATTTTCAATATATACAAACATAAAAACATAGATGTTTCATATATGAATATATGCGCAAATATTACACACACACATACACACACACACACACACACACACACACACATATATATATATACAGCTTGCTTATGATTTTTGCTAAGCCAATATTTTGACACTCCTCTGGCTTCTTGCTTTGTTTGTTTTTTGTCTGTCCACACTTATAGCCTAGGATTAAACATGAGATCTTTCAAATAATTGCTCTGAGAATTCTTTTAGATTTCATTTACTCCAGGCAATCTGAGAACTTAGCATCTTTATAAGGTAAGCCTAAGTTCTTACAACACTTGCCTAATCAGCCTAACAAAATAAACAGCCCACTGCATTTCCAGAGTGTTTTAAAACAATTTTCCTCTTCAACAACTTCAAAACAATCATAGTGAAAATATTTCTTACCCCATAGAGTGTCCATTTATGTAAAAATCCTGAAGAAAAAAAAAGCTTCAAAATAAAATATACAAAATCAACTATATGCCATTTCTATAGTAAGTAATACTGAATGATCTTTCATTCTTCTAGACTTCTGAGAATAAAATTGTTGTCTTCCACAAACACAGTCTTTGTTTCTAAAATAATATAATGATAATTCCAAAATTAAAGGAAGAAAACTTCAGCTTTTTTCACAGATACGCAATTTGGTTTTTTTTTTTTTTTTTTTAATTTTAACCAGGGCTAGAGTTGTAGTTCAGCGGTACAGTGCTTGCCTAGCCCATGTGAGACAATGGGTTTCATTCTCAGCACCATGTATAAATAAGTAAATAAAATAAAGGTCCATCAGCAACTAAAAATAAAATAAAATAATAATTTTAACCAAAATGTTCTGAGATACATCATTCCATTCACTGAACTGCATGATTTTGTTTAAGAGTTATTCCATCTCGTGCCAGCCATTGCAGTTATGGTTAAAATATACAATCTATAACAAGATCGTGGCTTTCAAAAAATTATTCTTAATGAACAAATATAAGACATATCACACAGAAATGTTAAGATCAAGGATTTTGTAAGAGTCAAATAAGGGCCACAGGCCATAAGCAGTATTGGTGGTGCTCAGAGAAGGCCAGCAGACTGGAGCCCAGGAGACTGCTGGCCCATCCCTGGACACTGAAGGGTGCAGAAGACTTCTGAAAGAATGAGGTGGAGACACAGCATGCGTCCCAGAAGGAAGAGCAGAAACAAAGGTGCATGGAGAGGAACGTAACGCTATCCAGGACTGAGACAGGAGATCTCAAAACAGCAATTCATGAACCAGATCCAGCCCACAGATAGACTTTGTTTATTATCCTAATCTTTAATTAGTTAACGATATTTAAAAATTGATGAATTTCAAATCCAAATTCAAAGACATAGCTTTTATTAAAAATTTAAAGACCGAGGAACAGCTAGTACACATGTTTCCACGAACACAATTGATTTTATAGAAATATTTAGACACCCTCCTATTGAATATAATCCCCACCCTCCCTGTGGTCTCATAGTGCCCAGCGCACTCATGCTCATTACCCAAGGGCCCTGTAAGTACTGCCAGACAGATGACCTCATTTTTAAGCCAGTTCACCATTAGAGAGGCTATGTGAAGGAAAACAGTGATAGAAAATGCTGGGAAGTAAGCAATAATGCAGTTATGGAGAACATCTCACACCAAGAAAGAGTTTTAATTTAATTCCTGGAATTTAGTGGGGGGAAAAGATATTTGGAATAACATAGTAGATATGGTATTTTAAAGACTTGTTTGTGGGCCAAGGGCAGGGAGTCTTGGAACGCAGAAAGAAGAAGCCATTACCAACAGTAACAGAAAATAATAACAAAACAACAAGAGCAAGAGCTTGCATTTACTAAGTTCTACTAATGTTTTCAGACTCTATGGTCACTTAATATACATCATCCTCAACAGTTTGAATCCTAGCTCAACTTCCTACTAGCTCTATGGCTTTGGACAGATTATTGTAATCACTCAGCCTTAGTTGGCCATCTACAAAATACTGTATCTCACACACACATATATATATATATATATATATATATATATACACACAAACATATATAATATATAAATATAATATATAAATTATATAAATATAATATATAAATAATAATAAAACATATATAAATTTCATACATATACACATACACACATATATAAATACACACATATATGTATTTATATGTATACAAATAACTTGTTAACATTAGATGGATAAAGTCAAAGAAAGATGAGGATAAAATTATGACATTCTTTTTAAACATTTTCAGTGATTATCTTATAGAATGAAATCCAATCTTTTAAGCCCGATAGTCAAGTCTACCTACAGTCTTGCGCAACCTACACTGCAGTTACACTCAGTCCTATTTTTCCTGATTTCTATATTCATATGACTTCATTTACCTTGCTAAGTTTGCAGTGTCCTTCCTTTATTGTGCTTTTCAGAATCTTACCCACCCTTCAAGAAGTTAATCACTACCTGGTTAAAGGGATCCTGTTATCCTTAGCTTCCCCATCAGAACAGCAACTACAGTCATGGTATTGAGAAGTATATGGTCAAACCCACCAATTTGCTCATCATTAGTCCATGAGCATTTTAACAATGGGGGGAAGATGGCAGTCATCTTTACCTCTTAGGAATCTTTTGTGTACTAGGTTCCACATACCCAGTATAAATTTGCTAAATTAAGTAAAATTAGTAGTGGAATCCCAGGTGCTGCTAAACATGAAATAGAAAAAGAGAAGAAATATGTTGGGGAACAGAAGTGAAAAGACAATTCTGGATATTATAATACTTTATCTCACTAACATTCAACCACATATTTCAATACTTGCTAGATTTTGAAAGTTTTTGATAATTATCTGACAATTTTGAACAACAAAGAAATAAGACCTAATGATAAAATTTTGAATATGACTTGTCATTTCTATTTCATTTCAGTAGAATCACATCTGCATGAGCTAGGTTTGTGTGTGTATGTGTGTGTGTGTGTGTGTGTGTGTGTGTGAGTTTACACAGCAATAGGTAAAATATTAGTTGTGACTCACATGAAAAAAAAATGCACCTATGAACAAATTGGCTGGATCAATCACACAGATAAATATTTTAAAAGACAATTCTTGCTCTAAAAAAACCATCAGAGCATCCATGAGCAGTCATCTATCCTTCTAAGCAAATATGAAGGTAGGATTAAGGGGAGAAAAAAACAACATATAATGGTAAATAAGTGATGATTAAAAAGTTCAATCTTAATTAGAGTGAAGTAGAAAACAGGTTATATGGTAGTTAAAATAACCTTCCAGTACTTATAAAATACTCATCTATGCCAGGTCCATGATGCATGGGATGATGAGTTTACAAAATGGCTGGTTCCCTATATTCAGTCCTGAACCTAGATGCTACATAGATCCTAAAAGAGCAAAGCATTCTTTAAAGTATGCTTATATTACAAATTTTAAAATATGCCTTTTCTCCAATTTTAATGGTATTCGTTTTTCTTATATACATGGAGATCATTCCAACATACAAGCTAGGAAATTACCAAATTTGTCTTAACGAAAATAAAGTCTGGCTCTGAAATCTAACATGGCAGCAATTAACCCATAAGGCACATCAGACAACTTCCCTTGGCCATAAATAAATCTTTTTTTTTCTTTCAAAAGCAACAACTGATAGCTAATGAAACTGGATATGTACTTCACTGTAAACATTAGTTGTTTATGTATTATCATTACTCTTCTTGCTTTAAGATACATCATCTGGGTCTCACAGTCTTCATTGGCCATATCTTTAGATATCCTGAGGTAGCCATGGCCTCATTTTCTATTCCTCACATCATCTTCATACCTCCTTTTTATTTATAATGAAGGACAGAGGAAAACATTTTCCCATATCATTTGACAATGGTGATTATCCACTCTTAAAATGAATGATCTGCTACTTCAACCCTTACCAGTCCTTGTTCCTAGCTCAGCATATACCTTGAGACTTTGTTATTTAAAAATTATGTCCTACAAAATGCTAGTTCCATGGAATGCTCCGTTAGACTGCAGTATGGTGATGTAATATTAGGAATTGTTCAACACTGAATAGTCTCATAGGGAACATCCTCATCACAGAGAATCTGAGAAATCCTACCATATGTAAAATTGAATTCACTTCGGTTTTCATTTGCTTGGTTTTTGGTGCTGAATATTGAACCTGGGGCCTCACTTTGCCACATTCCCAGTTATTTATATTTTTATTTTGACTCAGGGTCTCCCTAAATTGCTCAGGATGGCCTTGAACTTGTGATCCTCCTGCCTCAGCCTTCCAAATAGCTGGGATTACAGGTGTGCACCACCATGCTCAGCTTTCAATTTTATTTGACAGCTTTCAAACATATTTGTCCATAGCATACCCTCCTCATTTTAATTGTTGATCTCTTTCTTCCTTTACTTTTAGGTAGTATTATTCTTATCCTGTGGAAATCTGTGTTTTTCAGATCACATACCAGAAACACTGCTCTCCATTTATGGCTGACTTCGCAAGCTAGACGCTCAGCATTCTCTTTACCTTCTCCCATCCTCCCTTCCCCAAATAAAATTCAATTGACTTCCTTTCCCAACTAATCTTGGCAGGATGGCCATCCTTAGCTGAAACACATGGATTTTCACTTTCTGACTCCCATATTCAACCTCTCAACAAGGCTTCTCCCCTCACATGAAAGGGTTCTCTGGACTCACCTTCTTCCTCTCTTTCTCATGGCCCCGTATTGCCCTTGAACTCTCATTCTCTTATCGCAGCCTTTTGGTTAAGGTGGCCATGATCTTAGAGTGGCTACTCCTGTTCACTCCTCGTCTTAAGGCTGCCCTGTAGGGTCAGCTGTTCCCCATGCTTCTCTGATAACCTCACTCTAAGAAATCATGACTTCACTTCAGTCTGTACACAGATACTCAGTTCCACAAAAGCTGACCTCTCATCATTATCTATTTGGGAGGTTGAAGGACTCACGTAGGCATTACAAATATATTATAAATTTCTTGATACTACAGATTTTTTAAATCAGATTTTTCACTGATGCAATTAAAAGATCCAAGCAGAACAACTGTATAGGAGCAAAAGTTTATTTAGGGGCTCACAGTTTCAGAGTTCTCAGTCCATAGACAGCAGACTCCATTCCTCAGGGCTCAAAGTGAAGCTGAACATCATTGAGGAAGAGTGTGGCAGAGGGAAGGAGCTCGCATGATGATCAGAGAGCAGAGACAGAGTCCACACACCAGATCAAGCCATGACCCCAATACCCCACCTCCTCCAGCCACACCCCCACCTGCCTTCAGTTACCACTCAATTAATCCCATCAGGTGTTTGGGTTAAAGGCTCTTGAAACCCAGTTGTTTTTCTCTGAACCTTTATGCATTTTCTCACACATGAGCTTTTGGGGGTAATCGCATCCAAACCATAACAATTTTTATTTTCTATACTTCACAAGATCTAGCCCAGGATTAAATGTATCTGTGTTTTTCAAAATTGATAACTGGTTAAAAAGAAAATCAACTTGACAGGAGCGTTAAGCACTCACATTTAGCACCCTTTCCCTGTTCCTAGAAAAAAAAGTAGGCTTCAACTCTTTTGAGGCACTCTGCTAGGCAAGATCAAACCAGAGGCCAGAGGCCAGATGCCGGTTCAAAATCAGGAAGTCCCAGAGGTTTGGTGTGAAAAGAGCTTCCCACAAGAACACCGAGGTTGACAACAGTCTGTACCCCAGTTTCCTCAAAGGTGATGACATGAACAACCTCTGAAGCAGGTAGTAAAGCTAGATCTAGAACCAGAGTCAGGAGCATCAGGAATTACTCTGGAAGACATGCAATGATCTACAGAAAATTCACAAATTTTATACACTTTTTTAAAAGGTGGAAGGAAGGCTTTGCTCTCAAAGCCTATTGGAGGTTCTCTTTGTCTTTCTTGGCCATCTCCAGGATCCTCATTGTCCACCAGATCTTTGCCAGATAGCAATACTTTTCTTCTAAGTCCATGGATATATCAGCTTAGGGCCAGAGAAAGAAACTCTCAGAAAGTTTCTTTCTCACAATTTTCCTTTAACAATGTCTGAGCTCTTATGACTGTCTTTATAAACAAAGTTCTGACAGTAACTCTATTAAGAAACATTCCAGGTTGCTTGAACTCTTATACTGAAATACCTTGGCTTAATATGGAAAGCAGTATGGAGATTCCTTGGAAATATGGGAATGAAACCACCATTTGACCCAGCTATCCCTCTCCTCAGACTATACCCAAAGGATTAAAAACAGCATACTACAGGGACACAGCCACATCAATGTTTATAGCAGCACAATTCACAAAAGCTAAACTGTGGAACCTAGATATCCTTCAGTAGATGAATGGATAAAAAAAAAAATGTGGCATATATATACACAGTGAAATATTACTCAGCAATAAAAGAGAATAAAATCATGGCATTTGCAGGTAAATGGATGGCGTTAGAGAAGATAATGCTAAGTGAAGTTAGCCAATCCCCAAAAAACAATGTTTTCTCTGATATAAGGAGGCTGACTCACAGATGGGTAGGGAGGGGGAGCATGGGAGGATTAGATGAGCTCTAGATAGGGAAGGGGGAGAGAGGTTAAGGGAGGAGGCAGGGGATTAGCAAGGGCGGTAGAATGTGATGGATATCATTATCCAAAGTACATGTATGAAGACTCAAATTGGGTGTCAACATACTTTATATATAAATAGATACGAAAAATTGTGGTATATACGTGTAATAAGAATTCTGATGTAAAAAAAATAAAGTACATGTATAAAGGCATGAAAAAATGAAATAGCTTGGTTTCTTTTAACTGAGAGATTAGATTTTCCTCAAAACCATAAAGACTGTATAGAGAAAAAAAATTAATAATTAAAAGTGACCATTTCCATCCCAAGTTAATAAAAGTCTCACAATTTTCTCCAATTTGTTATTCCTTCCAAGAAATGTATTTACCTATTTTGTGCCAGGAGATACCTTTAATGGTGGAGAAACAATGTTTAATACAGAACACCCTCAATCCTTAGCTCATAAATGAAAGTGTCCCCCAAAATCTCAATAAAGTCAAAGCACAAAAAAATCTTCACATGTTCAACCATTTCTACAGCTTAGTCATTTCTATGGCTTAGCCTAATAAAAGTACTTATATTTTAGATCGAAGGTGTAACGAAGGCGTGTAAAATGTCTTGGTGCTATAGGGAATGGTATGATCAGTTGCCTTTGGGGAAAGCAGAGAAAGTTCTGGAAAACCTTTTCCTAAGAAAATAAGAGGAAAGAGCACTCCAGGAATGAGAAATACCAAATGCAAAAGCATGAACTGGTGAATGGCAGCACCCACTTCATCATGGCTGGGCAGCAGTGGTGAGCAGAGGGGTAGTGAGAGGTGCAGCTGAGGAGGCAAGCAAAAGACTGGAGATTGAGAGCATGAGGTGCCAGGAGAAGAGTTCATGCTTTATTCCAACAGGAAGTAAGAAATCATTGGAAGCAGAGGAGTAGCATTAGGAAGTATGTTTTTAAGAGACTCTTTTAAAACAATGTGCTGGACAAATTACAGAAAATTGAGAGTAGAAATGGAGAAAAGACTCCCTGCTAATCCAGAAAAGAAAAAGAAAATGTCAGGAGGGTGGAAGTTGGTCTAGAGAAGAGACAGACGCTCAAGCAGGATTTAAGAAAAGAGGAGACTCACAGTATTTCTCTCTAAAGAAGAGGTGGAAGACAGGATGAGAAGAAACCAGGAAGGCAAGGAGAGAAGAATATGACTCCTGGGCAAGAGCAGCTACCTAATTTGTGGGACCAAGTGAAAAACAAAACTATTCGGAAATTATTAAGAATTTAAAGCTGGTGATCAATCAGCATTAAACCACATGTCTGTGACCCTGGCCCTGCTCCCAGCTTTTGTTTATAGTGCCTGGGGGATGGTGTGGCCATTAAGTAGGATCTAGAAGATGGGAGACAAGAGTGGATGTGGGAAGAACAAAATAAGATTCCACTGGACATTTTCATACATCTAACTGGGAAAATTAGTATAAGGAGGTGATTAAAACAATAGCATTAGAATCACAATTGTTCTACCTGTATACCATGAGATCTTGGCCAGTTACCCACATTTAATGTGCTTTGTTTTTTTTTTTTTTTTTTCCGCCTGTAAACTTCATAGGGTTAAGAGGAATAAGTGAATCATATTTTAAAGTTCTTAGTCTTCTGACTGATACAGGTTATATGTAAGCCATGCATAAATGGCATCCGTCATGATTACACCCAGCAGACTTTGCTGAGGCTGAAGCAATAAAGAAATGCTGCAGACTCGTCAATGCACAGGAAGTTCAAGATGGCATTGGGAAAGGAGTAGGAGAACAGAGGGCTGAGTTGGAGCCAAATAACACTGATGTTTGGTGGGGAAGGGGAGAGAAAGAGGGAATGTGAGATACAAAGAGTTCTGAACCCAAAATAAGCAAGATCTTCAAGAAATAAATTGCTAATAGTGGAGTTTCATAATAGAAAAAGGTCTAAGATGAAATATTTGTGGACAGGATCTCCCCGTCAGGCAGTCATTGACTCCATCAATAGGCTCCGCAGGCCCTGCTCCCTAGAGATATGCTATAAAAGTTCCAGATGTTTCTTTTTCCCTCTAGTCATTTCTGTGCAGTTTTCTAACATGTTTACAAAATTATAAAAATCTGACTCTGCTTCTAAGAGAAAATGGTATCTGATTAGTTTTACAGCACTCCACAAGCTCCACAGTGCAGGGAAAGCTGTCTACTTTTCATTTCATCAAGAGTATCAAGTGGTGGATCTTAGTGACATTAAACAATGTCACTATTTAAAGGTAGGTTCCCTTTTTTGATGATCTAACTTCTAATAAAGTCCTCAAATTGCAAGATGCATTTTTAATTTGATTTTCTGAACCACCCTAATGGTTTATGAATAGATTCATTTTATGAAAATTAAAGGAAAATGGAACAAAATTTTTCTAATGCTCTGCTGACCCCTTTGAGTTTACATAAGCACATAACTTAGAACTTCACTCTGTAACTGAAATACCCTTTTTGCTGGAGTTCTTCAATTATGCAACTTCATAGTCTTCTGGGTCCTTTAGTGATTTAAGCATCTGGTTTTCAAGTTATGTGATTTTTTCCATGAATAATAAAAATTCTGAGTTAGGTATCAGTTCACAAAATTCATAAACTGAATGGGAAAACTTTGATAGGATTTGAGTAATATTTTCCACCCAATGACTGCAACAGTGGCTCAGTAAAATATGACCAAAAATAATATGCAAATTAAAAGCACATGGCTGTATCTTGAGCTTGAGGTGGAAACAGATGTTTTAATTGATTTTATTGACAGCAATTCAAACCCACAACTCAACCCCTCTTCCACTCTCCTCATCTGAGCACATGATTTTGCCAAAGCAACAAAATACCAAAAATGAACTTTTTCAATTTTGCTGTCCCAACTCCACAGAATCTGGTATCTAGTATCTTCTCCTACTTCAGTGTCAAATGGTCATTGAGGATGGTCCTGACCACCTCATTGGAAACTAACAACTCTGCCACCATTGTCTCCTACATCACAATTTCTAGCACTTACCATTTGGTAACATGCTCTGTTTGACTTGTTTGTGAAATATTTCCTGTCTACATCAACAGAATGCTTTGTTTGTTGCTGAAATAATACCAAGTTGAGTGCTGAGCACAAAGTAGTTGCTCAATAAGTACAGTTGAATAAATGAATGTCTGGCTTTGAAAATAAAATTTTTTAAAAAGACATGTGTTATTTCTCACAGCCTAAATACATACAGTTTTTCTTTCAGCCTCTGCAAACTGCATTTTGATGAACTCTGCAATTTTAGTATTTTCCTCTCTAGCAGAGCTTCTCTCCATTCACAGATATATGCATAGTGCCCAACTTCTATATTCTTATTCTCTCTTCTCTGTGTCCGACTAATACAGTGGTTCGCCCTGAGCTCCATTCCACTTTTCTTTCCCTTCTGTGACCCATCCCTGTGAGCACTCAGTGGCTTCTGCCATGTCTTCATTGCCCTTCCCCTCCACACATTGCCAAAATACACCCAGAACCTTAACACAATCACTTACCCTTTCAAATGTTCTTGTTCTTGAAGAAGATCTCGGATGAAGAACAATACACATATAATCAGACTGGTATCAAGTTCATGATGGTCCAAAGCAAATGGGTGCTCAAAACTCATACCACACTTTTATGAAAGATTGTGTCATTTCTTCCTTTAAAAGCTAACTTCACCATTTTTCCTCACTGGTCTAGGTTCTCACCTCTCCAGCTCATAGCATTCAATTAATGAACTGGCCTCATTCCATGGGGTGGGTTTCCTGCCTAATTCTGTAACAGATTGATTGCACTTGGCCTTCACCGGTCCCATCCATCTCAGTCTGCCTGGCACCTTTGTTTGCCTTATATTCTGACTATAACCTTGACTTGTTTGGCCAATAAGATGTTATCAAATTTTATAAAAGTGGAATTTTGTGTTTTGGACTCTTGCTGTCCCATTTCCCACCACCAGGAGAAGATGCCTGGATTAGGCTGTTGGAGGATGAGAGCCATGAGCCCTCCCTGATCCCCCCTAGAAGAAGATGTCCATCACCAGACCCGAGAATGAGCCCGGCCAAGAGTAGACAGAACACCCCTGGAGCCCAGGCCACATCTGCTCCTGTCTTCCACATGTTCCCTCACTTCCCAAATAGACGAAGGGTTCCCTCGGGTGACGTTATTTCCTTCACTCTTATCAAGGACCTTGCTCCTCAGTCTGTCTCTGCTTCAGACAGTTCCATCTTTCAATTCAATTGTCAGAATGTGTTCAAAAATATTCTATCTTCTTTAGTAGTTAAACAAAACATAAAAATTTCCTTACCCACAGATACCCCCTCCGTTCCCTCTCACTCTTCACCTTTCTATCTGGTTTCACCCTGCTTGCTCTTCTCCTCTGAAACTGCTATGGTTAATGTCCCCAGTGAGTTACTTGTTGCCAAAATCAATGAACACTTGTCTGTCCTCATCTTCAAATTCTCAGAAGCTCCGGAGAACACTCCCTTCTTCCTAGAACACTTTCCTCTCTTTGGCTCTTCTCTTACTTCCTAGTTGCCAACTGGTCTTGTTCTCCTGTGCCAGTGACTTCTCTTCCACCCAAACTCGAAGACTCTCTCTTCTCTGTGCTTGCTTCTTGAGTGCTCACAGCATTCCTAGGGCTTTAAGCAATGCACTTGTGGTGGTAATGCTCAAGTTCATGTCCCTACCCCAAACCGCTCAGGACTTCAGGCTTGTCATCTCAAATATTTGCTATGTATGCCTACTTGAATGTTCCAAAGACATGTCAAATTTAAATTGTGCACAAAACTACTCCCCGTTCCTACCTGAGATTGTCACCCCCCACTCCCGACCCCTGTCCTCCCCATCCTCTGCCTGGGGTAAAAGGCAAAACTATCCATTTGGTGGATGGGTAGAGGTAGGGGTGGAAGGAATCCGTGATCCCTCTCTCACACTGTGCATCTTCCTTTCAATTTTGTGGTTTCCAGCTAATTCCAAGGTCGTCATTTCTTAAGGAGACTTTTTCAACAGATTTGTAGCAGGTCTTCTTCCCCTGCTGGTATGATTCTCTGCACAGCAGTAAGATCAATCTTTTACAAACTTTAAACTAAAATACATTATTTTCTTGCTTGTGACACAGTTCTTCTTGTTCTTCTGGGAAATCTCGAGACACTGCTTTGCCCTGTAAGGTCTATACAGGATGGAGGATGAAGTCTGCAGGCACCTCTCAATGCCACTCCCTCTTCTTATGCTAAAGTCACAGTTGATTTATTCAAGTTCCTCCAATCATATATATATTCTCTGCCCTAGAGTGGTATCCATGCTGCTCCTTCCACTTGCCCGAATTTCTCTTTACATCCTTTTAGTTTGTGTTTACAGCATAATTTATAGCTAATCTTAGTGAGGTCCCCTTGACCATCCTACCCAGAGTAGACCTCCCTATCTGTGGCCTTTCTTTTGGTAGCTTGCATATTTCTTTCCCAACTCTACATACTAAAATTACTTCTTTACTTATTTAACAAATACTTAATAAATGACTACTATAGTAGGGCATGGTAGCATACACCTGTAAAATCCCAGCGGCTCAGGAAGCTGGGGCAGGAGGATCACAAGTTCAAAGCCATTAGCAATTTAGCAAGGCCATAAGCAACTTAGCAAGACACTGCTCAAAATAATAAGGGTTGGAGATGGGGCTTAGCGGTTAAGTGCCCCGGGTTCAATCCCTAGTACAACAAGAACAACAACAACAACAACAAAATGACTATTATATGCCAGGCAATGGGATAAGCATATTAGGATAAACAGAATACAAAGTCAGACAAAATTTCCTGCTCACATGCAACACAAAATCAAAATAGATGTTGATAATTATGAAAAATAAGTAAAGTATTTAGAGTGATAGAATCTTGCAGGTATAATGGACAAAAATAGAGCAGGTTTAGGAAGAGTCAAGAGGATCAAGGTAGAAGGTGAAAGAACTTGCACTTAAATGGGGCGATTAGAGAAATCTTGGACAGGTGATATTTAAATGAGGCTCAAAGGTAGAAGTGGCATTAGCAGGATATCTGGGAAAGTGTGCTCCAGACAGAAGAATCAACCAGTGCAAAACAATCTTCACTTTATACAGAATTTACAACACAGGAAGGAAGACTTTTAAATAAAATAACCTAAATACTTCTGTAAATGTTAGTATCTTCTATGAAGAAAAAGAACAGAGAGCTAAGGAGAAGTTGAAGAAATATATACAATAACAGCTGAGGTTTAAGTGAGGACCTACCATGCAATTAATATTTAAAGACCATAATGTTGATATTGTATTAAAGGGAATCTGGTTTATCTATGAAATCAAAATTTAGTAACTATTACAAAATTCTACCCACTTGAAGACTTTCCCTTCTCAACTGTCCCGGGCCAATTGTGCAGGACTGTGATGCTGGATACACCACGTCATATAGCATGGTCTTAGCCTTTTTTCTTTCCACTGTCATTTGGTCCTATGAAGCTGCTGTGAAACTGTATTAGTATTTGAGAGAAAAGTGGCAGTGTGATAGAAGTAGGCATTATGGAAGTCTTTACCCATTTTGTGCCATCAGGACACACTTGAGTCCTGTGGGGTGAAGTCAACTTACCAGATGGGAGAGTGCCTATGGAAACACCTGGATTCATGCTCACACAGCCCTCTGATTCTGGATGCATGATGGAGATGGCTTGAACAACATGGTAACTTTGTATTTTGTCTTTGGGATGTCCCAGGAATGACCTAGGCTGTTCTCCTTAAAATAAAATTTAAAAAACAAAAATTACTTACTGAGAACAACATGGCTTTGCTCCAAAACTCTCTGGAGTTTGCCACAGGCTCAAAATAATGAACATATCTTTCACAGATAATGTATCAGTTGGTAAGTCATTGCTATAGTAAATAACCCCCAAATCTCATAGTGTGACACAGAAAAGTTTCATTTTCCTGTCCCATTGTTAAGTGGGCTATTTGGTGACGGTAGGGGAAGGAAATTCTATTCTAAGTTCTTTCCAACTTTGACACAAATAGGACCTCAGAGACCAACCCCATGCATAGAGAAACTAGGAAAAGAGGAGTTTGGGAAGTTTTGTGGGCTACACCCATAAATGATATACATTATATCCACCAATCCATGCCACTGATAGAACTCAGTCACCTAATCACACACAACCACAAGGGAGACTGGAAAAATGTACTCTAGATGCGTAACCAGAAAGATGAGAATATGAATATAGATGAGTTGTAGCGGCTATTGGCAAATATTTGAGCTCATTAGATCCAATGGGTCATAAAACCATTAGTGACAACATCTTGATTAGGTTCTAATTACGTTATCCTTCTTACACAACTCTGAGAATTGCCAAGTCAAAAGATATCATTTCATTCAGGTTCTATTTGTAATGATGAGCAAAGGCTGCAGATTGCTGACCAAACCACGTACAGAATAACATCTTTCCTTGGGCCTTGGGCCCAGTGTTCTGTCAGCACAAACACAAGTTTTCATAGAGTTCAGTTACAAATCTTTAGACCTTTCGGTGCCACTCATCCCTGCTGTTTTGGGCTTCTGCTGAAAGCATAATTCCTATTATAGTCGATTCCCTCCTAAACTCTCTTTAAAGGCCACGTTATTAACTCATCATCTCTTTGAAGGCCTCCTTGCCGACCCCTTGAAGAATGTCCTCATGCATGAGTTCAAGAACGAGTTGTCCATCATCCTCAATACATAGAGAAGACATTTCCTCTACCTGAAACTGTCCCTCACTTCACATATTCCTCTGTTTATCTTTAATTCACATATTTTTCTCCCTGAGTAAAACTTGCTTTCCACCTCAGTTTCACTCCACTCAAGCAGAAGCTGCTCCTTCTCTCATCCCACATTTGTACAAGGCTAAGAGTAGGAAGTGGGATGGAGAGTAGGAAGTAGGTGGTGAATATATTTCCTTGATGACCATTGCTACTTGGACAGTATTGCTCGTCCTGCTCCGTGGAGTGAATATGTCTCTTGGAGACCCCTGGCATTTGTTCTTATAAAATATTCTCTCAGAAATTTGAGACAATTTTCATCTTGAAGTGTTTGTGCCACAGTTTGCTTAATAGACACACATACCTATTTTCCTAAATATCTATCTCTTTCTAGGAACTTCATGAATGTATGGTGAAGTGTTCTTCTGGGCACACTGAGCAGAAGGCCACTTATCCAGAGAAAACAAATGAGATGCCTTTGGCCTGAAAGTAAAAGTGGGGACTACCATCTGAGACATAGTTAGTAACTCAGGCTGTTTTGTGTAGAAATTTTGTCAGCTTAAAAGAGGACTGAGTTGTGTCAATTTAGATCCTCCAAGAAATAGACACCAAGATAGACATAGATGTGTAAGAGATTTATTGGGAGAGATTATCTTTGAAGAATAAAAATGAAGGAAGCATTAATAGACAAGAGTTTTTAGACTATAATGCAGAACTGAATCAGTGCAAGAAAAGTGAGAAGACAATGTGACAGGAAGAACCTCAGGCCATGAAGAAATTCTGAGAAATCTCGGTGAGGCTCATTGGAAGATCCTGGGCAGAGGTTGTCCGTGATGGAACTCCCATTTCTTGCAGAGTTAGCCTGTATCTAACACCAACACCATGCTTGGTCATTGGATATGAGTAACTATAGGGAATGGTAACTTCAGTGTGGTTGTCATGCTGCATTCCTATCCAGTGGCAACTGAAGTCTGTTAAGCAACTCTGTTCCTTATAGCAGTTTTCTGGAAGGGAGATGAGAGATACAACTCCATAGCTACTACATGAGTCTTCTCACATTCTGGTGTCACTTCTATTTGCCTATTATAATCATAAATACAGAACACTGCTCTGCCTTGCATCTTTGCTATGCTATATTTACACTGCTTTTGACACTCTTCTTGGTTATCAACTAAGAATAATGACCAAAGTTCTCTTACCTTGGCCAACTATGGTCGGCCAATGGTGCATATCTGTTGAAAAGCCATATAAGTCATTTTAGCAAATTACAGTGGTTGCCATAAATACTTTTGCCTTCCTTCTATCTTCAGGGCAAATACAGCCAATACTCAATGCACTAGAGAAATCAGAAATGTAGTCTAAAAAAGAATGTTCACTTGAAATCCAATGAGGTTGAGTGAGAAGCATCTCATGTGGCAGAGGACCATTTTTATTGTATTAATGAAGGTCAGTGGAAGATGCCAGATAATACCCTGAACCCTCTGTCTAGATTCCAAACTACTGTCCTGAATTTCAGACAGCAGTATCTAAACCTTCCTGAGCATGTCTACTTTTCTCCTCCAGCTCTATCTTAGCTAATGATTCCACCATCCATTTCCAATTACCACTCTATAAACTACGACCCACTCAAAGTCATACCTTTTTTTTTTAAACAATGCCTTTATTTTTATGTAGTGCTGAGAATCGAACCCGGGACCCGCCTGTGCTAAGCGAGCCCTCTACCACTAAGCCACAATCCCAGCCCAAAGTCATACCTTTCTAATCTTTCTTCAAAGTGTTACCAAATCAAAAAGATTAAATCTTTCACATCTCTTCTGTCCATTCTCTTCCCAAGTCTTCTTCAAAATTTCCCCAGACTAGTTCAGGAGGCTTCTCTCCACTCCTGCTTCCAGGGTGAACAAGTTTCCTTTACTATACTGACACAGCAGCATTTTTACATTGCAAATCTGATAATGTAAGTGCCATAAATTCTCCAATGGTTCTCCACAGATTTCAGGGTTATAATATATGGTTAAGTTCTATTCTAATATCTGGTAAGCACTCAAGGCTTGAAATGGTCTAGACATGTTTATACCTTTGATCTTATATTTCCATGTTCCTTCTTGTGAATCCCTCACTCCAGACATACCAAACATATCAGTCCTTCAAATACAACATGATGGTTCTTCACTCCATTCCATTGTGCATGCAGAGACTTCCACCCACCACTGCTGGGCTTCATCCTACTTCTCTCTGAATCTCAGATGACTTTCATCTCTCCCCTGATAGGACAGCCTTTTGTCATACATAACTCGTCACAGGTTATAAAAAATAACTAAAGATCTACTTGAAAGCCTACTTGACATTTAAAACTATTCCCTTCGTTTTTTTTTTTTCTTTTTTTCTTTTTTTTTTTTTTTCATTTCTATGTCACAATATCTACAGAAAAGTGTCAAACAGACACTGGGGTATAAATGTTTGAATGAGATTCTTCTAGTTGCAACCACAATCCCTACTGCTAAAACTGTCAGTGGTAATTCTTCAAAAATTCCTAAGGTTATGAAGTACACAATATTCAGATACTTAGAGAAATAGAAATGGATGAAATTGAATTTGAGATAAAATAAAAAGCCAAATATTATTTAGTCTAGTTGTTTTTCATGGTTAGTGTATTATAGCTATGCATAATAGTGGAGTTCATTTTGATACAAGTTATGTATGCATGGAATATGGTTTTCTCCATTTCAGTTCCCAGTACCTCCTTCCTCCATTTTCATTCTCCTTCTGTATTCTAATTATCTTCCCCCACTCTATTTATTATTTTAATAAATTTGCCCTTTATAGAGATATATAAAGGTGGAATTCACTGAGGTACATTCACAAATGCACACAGCATATTTTGGTCAATCTCATTCTGCTCTTCCAGTGCGATGGCTGGACCT
The DNA here is from genome assembly GCF_047511675.1 of Marmota flaviventris. Lineage (NCBI taxonomy): Eukaryota > Metazoa > Chordata > Mammalia > Rodentia > Sciuridae > Marmota > Marmota flaviventris. Next base: position 11,822,323 of record NC_092508.1, on the reverse strand, counting down.
TATTTTGGTTCCATACCTAGTCTCTTTAAGAATCCCCATACTGCTTTCCAAAGTGGCTGTACTCATTTTGGAAAGCAATATGGAGATTTATTTCTTCAATGTTCTGTAGTTTTCATTGTAAAGATTTTTCATCTCCTTGATTAGATTTATTCCAAATTTCTCTCTCCCTATGCGCCATTTCTCTCTGCTATTGTGGAAAGGAAAGTTTTCCTGATTTTTTTCTTCCTCAGTAGGTTCGTTATTGGAGTATGGATAGGAAAGCTATTGATTTCTGTATGTTGATCTTGTATCATGCTACTTTGCTGAATTAGTTTATCAGTATAAAAGTCTTCTGGTAGAGTCTTTTGGGTCTTCTAGATATAGGATCATATCATAAACAAACAGAGATAACTTGGCTTTATTTCCTATTTGTATTCCTTTAATTTCCTTCTCTTACCTGATTGCTCTGGCTAGAATTTCAGGAACTATGTTCAATAGAAATGGTGAGAGTGGACATTATTGTCTTATTCATGATTTTAGAATAAATCTTTTTAATTTTTTTTCCACTTGGAATAATAGTAGCTTTGGGTTGTCATATACAGCCTTCATAATATTGAGTTAAGTTCCTTTTATCTCTAGTTACTTCAGCATTTTTTACATGAATGGGTGATGGATTTTGTCAAATGCTTTATCTGAATAGACAAAGATAATCATGTGAGTTTTGTCCTTAATTCTATTTATGTAGTAAATTACATCAATTAATTTGTATGTGTCGAACCCACCTTGCATCCCTGGGATGAAACCCACTTGCTAGTGTTGTACTAACTTCTTAATGTGTTTTTGAATGTGGTTTGCTAATATTTTAATATTTTACTAAGGATGTTGCCTTTTAAAAATCAAATTCGACAATTATTAAGCAATTCTTAGGTATCTCCAAGTTTTTAAAATCATCCCATCTTAAATTTACATAGGGTTTTCATTGATTTTCACTATCAGCAGCAGCACAAACAAAGATATACACATTTTAAGTACAGTAGAAACGGGATACAAATGTTTGTTTTTCAATAAGTTTTGTTTCACAAAAGTTTTTTTCATATTAGAAACAACTAATTTTAAATGGTCTTATTAAATCATTAGAATCACCTGGTTAAGGGTGTATCTTTCTTATTTTATATATGAAGAAACCAAGACTACAGAAATCAGAGTTTCAGAGTGATATGCATATTAAGTGTAAAGTGTTATTACTCATGCTCATCTCTTTCATTTTTCTATTGAAAAATAAAAAATAGTTCTATATGTAATTCATTGTCACTCCTTAAAAATTTTCTCAAATATATAGCTAATTTAATAGAAGGAATACTACAATTGAATATTTAAGTATTAAAAATAATATAGTTAGTGGTTAAACGCACTAGTGGTTAAAAGCCCAGCTTCGTCACTCTCTGGCTACATGAGTGCCTCAGAGCCTCAGTTTCCTTATGTACAAAATATGGATGATCAACAGTACCTTCCTCATAGGGATGCTCTGGTATGTAACTAAAAAGGACAACATCCAAAAAAAGTTGGGTTTGGAAAGTACAATTAGAAGGTACAAGTATGAGCTCCTTTGGGAGTAGCAGGAAGAAGGTGATGGGAAAAGGTGAAAGCAGCTGAGAGAGGAGTCAGAGGTCAGAAGGAGTGAAGGGAGAAACAAATATCTGCTCAAAGGAACGTATGAATTGTCCTAACTGTACAAATATTTCTGAATAAGTTTATATATATCATATAGTATATAGTAGATAGAGTTTATCATATATAGATATAATATATATTAGAAAGAGATATAATATATATTAGGAAAAGACATATACAAAATGTTAACTACTATTATGAAACATCCAAAAATTAATGATTCTATGGAAGTAAGAATCTATGAGATTAAGTTGCATACAAAAAAATTGTACATGCTTTCAGGATACAATTGTTTTCCAACAAACAAATGCAATTTAATATAATTGTACTTTCCAAACCCAACTTTTTGGATGTTGTTCTTTTTAGTTACATATGCCAGTAGAATCTATTTTGATTTATTTAAACAAGCATAAAATACATCTTATTCTAATTAGGATCTCAGTCTTGTGGATGTACATGATGCTTAATTGTGCTTAAAGTATAGAATAGGATCACTTGAGTTGAATACCTCATTTTAAATATGATTAATGTCTACTAGTTTCATAGACATAAAAACTTTTAAAATCTTTACATTTATATTTTGAAAATGTATCTTTTTCTCCTAGCTAAATTAGAAGCTAACATGTGGGCTGTATTGTTTTCAAAAATTTAGATGTTTGTAAGAAAAGTGAAATACAAATGCTCCATTTTTATAAATTAATGCCTATGAGCATAAACAATAACTGTCATGATTTTATCCTTGACCAATATTATAAGCAGAAAAACAAGAGATTCTGCAGATGAGTGTTTTTTCTTCCTACCATCTACGTGTATGTGTACACTAAGAAGCTATATATTAAATAATACTGTTTTAATTGGTAGTTTTGATAAATATCATATTTTGTGATATTATACCAATTCATAAAGATGCATTGTCAAATTTAATATTAGGAAATATTATTATAAAAAAAGGAAGCATGATTAGTTATACTTTCACAAGATACTTCTATTGTGACCTTAAAACTCAAATAAGAGCACATTTATATTTAAGCAAGAATACTCGAGGCTTTACTTAATTGTATTGTATCTACAATGTTGAGTAAAGGATAAGGATGAAGAAAAATGATCCTGGGTCTTAGAAGCTACAAGTGTGTGCTCCTTTGGGGGTGGTGGGAAGAAGGTGATGGGAAAAGGTGAAGGCAGCTGAGAGAGGAGTCAGAGGTCAGAAGGAGTGAAGGGAGAAACAAATATCTGTTCCAAAGGAACATATGAATTGTCCTAACTGTACAAATATTTCTACCAAGCAACCGTCGAGTTCCCACGAAGTCATGGCCAAAACACCCAGGAGGCAGAACAAAGAAAAGTGAGAGATATTAATCAAGACATGCTTCCACCAGCAACGGGGAATCACTGCTTTTCACCCACGAGGGGACCGGCCATCGTGAATAGCCATCCTGGAAATGCTTACAAAACATGCAGGCTATTTAATCGGCAAGTCAGTGGACACAGTTCCTCACCATAGTGATTCAAACAAATGATTCCCATTGAAAATATTTCTCCCTGACCCTTTGGCATGAGTCATCTCACTTTGATTATTGGAGACTCACTTGCGCGAGAGCAATCGTCTAACTGTTAACAGAAATTGAAGACTGGCATTCAGAATAACGGAATGACATGAACCAAGCCAAATCTTCTGTTTGGGGCTTGCTCTTTTTCATATCAATTGCTTTGAAAAAGCCATTTCCTTTTACTGAGTGTGTTTTTTCCATGTTGCCATGTGAAAAATCATCCTTATTCTCTTAAATGAGGCTCAAATGTCACTCTCTGACAAAAGCCTTCTCTACATTCTGAGGCTAACCGGACCCTTCCCTGTGCCTTGTCCTCACTTTGGTTAGGACATTTGTCTTATCACTGTAATGATTCCCAGGTTAGTCTGTCTAGAAGACGTTGGGCCCCTGGGACCAACAAATGAGTGACAGCGAGCTGCAAACCACGAGTGGGAAGCATTGCAGAAGGGATACTATTGCTTTTGGCTCATTTAACTTCAAAAATAGCTTTCCATAATCTGAGATTTCTAAAGCTTTGGGTTTATTTTCTTTTAATTAAATAATTGAGGCCAACAGGTGGTTTCAGTTTAACTAACCTAAAATTCGCTCTCCCGAATCTTTGCCTTCATTTTTCTTTCTTGTTGGTGTCAGAAGCATGTTTTGGATCAGTGACCCTTTCCTGTAAGAAGGAAAGGTCATTCCGATTTTTATTAAGTCCTGGCAATTTGCTCCTCGGCTCTCTTTGTTGTTCTGCTTACTCGATTCTTGTGAATAGCGAAGGCCTTGTTCCGCTGGAGAAAGGGCTCCACAGAGCTTTCCCATCCTGCTTGAAAAGCTGAACAACTCCTAATTTGATTTACTGGAAATAAAGAAATGCTGCCTAACATCCACTTCCTCCAGAGTTAAATTTAGTTAAGTATGCGGAAGGGAATTGGGGGTGGGAGGGGGGCTTGGCACTCAAAAAGCTTGAATTATCCTGAAAAATCAAATTTCTGGAAATTTTAACTCATGTCAAAACAAAACCAAATTGACAAAGAAGTATGGTAGTTGAAAGAATAGAGGCAATTTCCTTCCTCTTCCTGAATGAGAATTTAAAAAGTAAGAAGTCTTTTATGTGAGATCATTAAATTATATACCCATGGAAGCATAATGATTTTTTTATGAATGCGTGCTCTCTTACTCATCAAAATCATAAATTTGAATTTTTGCAGTCAATACAATTTAAATACCTTTTTTGGATTTTTCCCCTTAATTTACATTCCAAAAACAAAATATTAATGTACCAATGGTATGCACTGAACGATGACAAGAGGAAGCTCTAAAATAGTGAACTGATCTATTTTGGTTGGATTGTAACCTACTCAGATTCCCAATTTATGGTGACAGTGAGTATTCCAAAGCTGGTGTGGGTCCTGCTTTTCTGACAATAGAGTAAATAAATAAAATCACCTAAAGATTATGTACAGAATATTCATTTATTCATTTAATAAACATTTGTTACATTTTTACTGTGTGACAGACTCCTAGTAACCACACAGACATGGGTGCTAGGACTCAACAGAACAAAACAGACAAGAATGGGAAAAAAAATCTCTGATGTGGAGTTTACAAGCTACTGGTGAGAAACAGAAAAAGAGCATGAATAAATTGTGTGTGTTTGTGTGTGTGATAGTAGATGGCAAGAAATTGACACATGAGAAGTGAGTAAAAAGGGCCAGATTCTTTATCCTATTTTAAATTGTGCTATTAACATCATTTCTATCCCAAGAATGTGCATGTCAGATATGACTGGATCAAAAAATAAGAGGACAAAAAAGGACAACTGCTGCATCTATTTACAAAGGAAGAAATAAGACAAATGGAATTAAATAATACACTCAGTAATATACAGTAGACAATGCCGCAGTCTGGCTGGGCACAAAATCACGAGCCACCACACAGCTTGTAGATTCAAACAGCAACTCTTTATTCCCGAACTCACACCAGCCGTCTACAATCACGTTCTGGGGAAATCCACGTTCTCTGCCCAAATCCACCCCCACTGGGCTTCTGTCTCCCAAAAAATACTGTCTGAATCCCGTGAGAACTCAAGGGGAACTCAGGCAGCAGGATATGCCCTATTCCCAGCAGGAATAATCTTAAACCTGGAACCACCCTAAACCCGGATAGTCCTAAACCGGGAACACCCTAAACCCGGATCCGCCTTGGTCCTTGAGCAAGGTCACCTACATGCAATGTCACTTCAAAATGTCCTATTTCCACGAGTCCTTCCACTAAGCAACATGGGGTACGCTGGCAAGGAAATTGTCATACCTACTTGGCTAATGGCTCCCAGCAGTAGACTGCAAAGGAAAGAAAAATTCTTTCTAACTCCAATTTCATTTATCTATTGAATTTATTCTGGTACTTCTTGCAAATCCTGGACTGCCCTGTGAGGTTGCAGAGGAAAACAAGGAAGGCAATTGCCCTCACAGAGCTTCCTTTATGCTAACAGGAACAAGAAAATAAAAAAGGAAGTGGGTAAGATGACTTCAGATACTAACATAAACAAGATAACGCGCTAGACAGAGAGTTGTGATGTAGGACAATCTTAGAAAAGACTAGAAAGACCTCTCTGAGGAAATGATTAGTAATGAATTGTGCATGAGAGGAAGAACTCTGGGAAGATTTAGGAGAGAGGTACTCTGTGTGTGTGTGTGTGTGTTAGAGGGGCGGGGTGTCCTTAGAAGAGAGATATTGTGAAATGTAACTTTTCAAAGCACTAAATTTACAACACTGCTTTTTCTAAATTAAAAGAATGAACTACTTTATTACCAGGGGTTCAAAATAAAATAATAGCTTTTGTTTTACATGATTCTGATTCAAAAATGATACCAAAAGGAGTATAAAAGAAAGCAAGCAGGCTTGATGTTGCAAGGCTGAGGCAGGGGGATCACAAGTTCAAAGCCAGCCTAAGCAACATAGCAAGGCCCTAAGCAACTTAGAACCCTGTCTCAAAATTTTAAAAAGCGGGACTGGGGATGTGTCTCAGTGGTTAAAAGTGCCCCTGGGTTTAATCCCAGGTTAAAAAAGAAAGAAAAGTGAGAAGCAAGGAAGGGAGGGAGGGAAGGAGGGAGGGAAGGAAGGAAGGAGGGAAGGAAGGAAGGAAGGAAGGAAGGAAGGAAGGAAGGAAGGAAGGAAGGAAGGAAGGAAGGAAGGAAGAAGGAAGGAAGGAAGGAAATGGTCAAATGCTTTAGAGTTGAAGCTCAGTTTTCTCTTAGCAATCCTTATATCCAACACAATATTTTTAGGCCATACTTATTTTGAGAGAAGTAATATACACTTAATTATCACATTAAGATATCCTAGAAAGGAAAGAATAGAGGGTGGGGAAAATAGAGGTTAAGGTAAAGTTTAAAGGTCAGCAGATCTGGAGTGTTTGGTATCCAGATATGATTTATGTTACAAACCAAAGCAATACACTTGAGCCACAATACAGGATTGGAACCTGGGTGAACTCAGAGCATTGTTACTCTCCCCAATAAATCACAATTACCAAACACCAGTGATAAATAGCTAGACTCTCAGAGTCCTTAATAGCTCTCACCATTTCTGGGTGTGCTGACTGGTTCTTTCCTTAGAAATTAGTGTTGGGTAGTTCATCCCCAATGCATTAATATTTAATTGTGGACCTTTGGAGACACCAGTTGTAAAATTTTAAAAGAACGTATTATTACAAACAAAACTGGATCACTGGAAAAAAAATTCTCTTCTATGAATATATCCTCCATTTGTGAAGAGAAAAAAAGGCTCTGAGACAGCTTTAGATCAAAAGTGGGGGGATGTTTAAAACTCAAGTAATGAAGAAAGGAACATTGTTGGGTTTCAATTTCCAATCAAAATGTCTCCAAAGGAGCAGCTAAATAAATGATTGACATGTCAAAGGAAAATAACTCACAAGAACAGGTAAAAATACCAGCAATATCAATAAATACAATCAAAGTGTTTTACCCAGATGTGAATCATTTTTCTAAAACTTGAATATTTTAGCCTCGCAGAATGACTACAATAACAATTCCTTTGTTACTTTTCGTGTCATTGTGAAAGAGCATTGGTTTCCCCATTTCTGGCATGTTTTAAACTAAAACACTTACCTTATAGAGGACACAAATAAGTGAGGAAATACCAGAATCAGAATTAAATTTAAAACTTTTGTTTTGAATGTTTTCTTTATACTTAGGAAATAAGTATACTTATTATACTATATAATAGAATGACCCACAGCATTATTATACTTTTTTTTAATACTTAAGAAATGCTTAACATGAGAAGAAGATTAACATTAAACAGGGATGAGAGGTGGGAGGGAAAGGGAGAGAGAAGGGAAATTGCATGGAAATGGAAGGAGACCCTCAGAGTTATACAAAAGTACATACAAGAGGAAGTGAGGGGAAAGGGAAAAATAATACAAGGGGGACAAATGAATGTCAGTAGAGGGGGCAGAGAGAGAAGAGGGGAGGGGAGGGGGGATAGTAGAGGATAGGAAAGGCAGCAGAACACAACAGACACTAGTATGGCAATATGTAAATCAATGGATGTGTAACTGATGTGATTCTGCAATCTGTATATGGGGTAAAAATGGGAGCTCATGACCCACTTGAATCAAAGTGTGAAATATGATATATCAAGAACTATGTAATGTTTTGAACAGCCAACAATAAAAAATTAAAAAAAAAAAAAAGAAATGCTTAAGTATTTCTTTTCACATGGCTAAAACATATTGGTTGATCATAAATTTAGCATTTATCTGACACAGTCACAACTTCACCATGAATCTCAGGATCTAGAAACACCTAGTGCTTCCAAAAAGTTGAACCCAATGCTATTTCCATAACTTATGCCAATCAATTCTTCAGTCATCAGGAGAGGAGTGACATTCCATTCATAGGAAAGCCCCACACACTAAAATCTCCTGTTTTTGTAGCCCCTTATTTCAAAGAGAGCTACAGGCAGGAGAAAGGCTTTTGATGAACTAAGCATTGATATTGTAAGCTTCTGTGATTTTATGTAAACAGCATTTGAGACCAAACTATCCAAGCAGATCTGTGACATACAAATGTTTCTCATCATTTCTGCCATCTCTATCCCTCCTTCTTGGTTTGTTTTGGTGAAGTTAGTGCATTGATCTGGGGGTGATTTTAAACCCAAACATTGCTGACACAGCACACACACATACACACACACACACACACACACACACACACAAGGAGTTCCATCACAGAGCAATGATCACATGGAATGTACCTCATGGATTTACATACAAGAAATTAGTACATCCCTTAAGTTTGCTCCTGAATTTCAACTACACTGCCACGTGCAGCCAGAAAGAGTCACAGACTCATGCAGCCCCCAAAGTGGGTGGATTTTGATTTATTTCAATTCTCCAAGGAAATATATCCTTATTCTAGCCTCGCCCCACACATTTGATTTATAAATTAAAGTTTTACCTTATAAATTAAACACGAAGAGTGGATGATGCATACTTGAAAAACCTGGTTAAAATGAAATATTTCCTTCTAAGACATGAGATGACTGGCCGTCCCATTCCCTTTCCAAGACACGTATACCATTGGCTCATGCATGAAATCCCCAAGCAACGTGTTCTGTTTAGAATATGTATCCTTAATTTTTTCCATAAGTAAGTAATATATCAATTTATAGATATAACTGAAAATTTTCCTTCCATCCCTTTTTTCTTTCTTCCTCATTTCTCATTGCCACTTCCATTACCACTAACCAAGAAACCACTAATAAGGATTCTTATAGGACTTTCCCAAAGTTGTAAGGAAGATATAAACATTTATATCCACCAAACTACACTTTTTATTTTATATAATAGCTATTGTACTATCCCCCAGTGCTCTCTGTTTGTTCTATATTATTCCGCAGGATTATTCTACATACCATCATGAAGAGCTTACTTATTATTTTATAAAGGCTCAGGGTAACTCATCTTGAGTGCTGCCTATTGTCTTAATAATCAAAGGAAAACACTTGAGTTCTCATTTCTAAACTCCTTCTTCATGCTTCTACACTGGGCTCTTACAATTTTCTCCCAGAAACTAGCTGAAGTTCCAGCCCTACTTTTACCTTCTCCCTGAAAACTCAGCCTGCCACCACGAACTTGGTCACCGTCTGAGCTTGCTTTCTCTGAATGCCCGAGTCTCTAGCTCTTAGGCCTTCTGATCTATGCCCAAATCGGGCCATTATTAACTATAAATGTCCTCTTGACTCACATGACTTGTTAGGAATCACTAAGCTGAGCTCCCTTCTCTGGTCAGTCTTTTTCTTCTCTTCCTAAATTATTAACTTGAACACAAGCTACATTTCAGCACTGCCGTCCCTGTTGCTGGTTCCAGGGCCAGTAATCAGGTGCCTGTAAGAATCTTTCTTCCTGACCCCATTATGATCACAGTATTCCTTTCTTGCTATTGTTTTCTTAAATAACATTGTTTAAAAGGAGTCTTTTCTTTCCCCTTGTTTTGGGTTTTAACAATTCCAGAACCAAAGGCTTCTGCTCAACTATGAAAATGTCCCTAAGAGAGTGTATTAGATCGAGTTCTCCAAAGAGACCCATTATAGACATAGATGCAGATATAGATATATTCTTTATATATAGAGAGAGGGGGCAAGAGAGATTGTGAGGAATTGGCTCACATGATTTCAAAGGCTGGGACATTCCACACTCTGCTAGCTGGAGATCCAGTTGTGTCCAAAGGCCTCAGAAACAAGGAGCTGAGAACATAAGCCTCAGTCTGAGGGCAGGAGAAGACCGATGTCCCAGCTCAAAGGTCAGGCAGGAAGCAGGGGAATCCTCCCTTTCCTTTCTTCTTAGCTCTATTCAGGCCCTCAATGGATTGGATGGAACCCACCACCCACACTGGGAAGGGCAATCTACTGAACTGAGTCCCCAGTTCTAACTTCTAATGTCATCTGGAAACACCCCCACAAACACATTCAGAAATAACCTTTAATCTGGGCAATTGGTGGCTGGGTCAAGTTGACACATGAAATTAACCTTCCCAGAAACTCATTTCTCTTACTATCCTTCTTTTTGACACATACTTCTTCCAAGGCTTTTGGCAACCTTCGATATTTTTTGACATCCTGTATCACACAGAAAGGATACCAAATAAGCAGGCATTTGTCCCAGGACCCTGGGTCTGCCTGCTTCCCAAAGAATTCTAGCTTCCTGTTCTTTATTTGCCAGGAGAAGATAAAAGACAGTCTGCATTCTTCCCTTTATCTTAACATAGTAAATTACTTGTTAATTAATGTATAGTTCTGCTCAGCCTTGAAGTGGCCTCGGGATACTAGCAGATGTGTTTTGTTTAAAGGGCACATTAAAACTGCAGAAGAACAGAAATCCTGACAGCCTCTTCATCGTTTCTCCCAGTCAATGGCAGCACCCTCCCCCCAGTGAATGGAGAGGGGAAACTGATTAGCATCTTCAGACCCTCAGTGTGTTTGATAGCAAACCCTCCTTCCAGCCCCATGAACCCTAACTCTCCTTTCATCCATCTTCCAGGTAGGTCTCTGAAAAGACAAACACCTACCTCCCTGGTGCCTTAAAGGAGGGACACTCATTTAGTGAGTCAGATCCCAAGCATGTGCCTGGGCCACATTTACTAATAAGCAAGGTCATGGTGGATTAGTCATCATACCCACAGGTATGGCTCTTTCTTTTGCTTTCTCCTTTTATGGGCCAGGAATGGCAACGTAGTCCAGGCCTTTCCCCACATGAGGGAGATGGAGTCACCCAGTTGCTCCTCTCTTTTATACACATTTCAGTTCACCAATCCTAAAAGCTATTGTCCTTCGTTGAGGAAAATTGATGCACAATGTCTGGGTCAGGGCCTGTTGCTAATAGATTTCTAGTCTACCTGCCATGTTTCAAGCCCACCCTAATAGAGTTATTGGCATTGGGAAATTGATAGAAAGTTCAACCAATAAAAAATATTACTTTGCTTTGCACCCCAAATATGGACATTTCCCTTGGCAACCTTATGAGTCTCATTAAGATTTAGATAGATACCAGACCATCAATCCCAATATTCCTCCTCAAAATCCAAAAAAGCAGGGTCCTGTTCATTCCAATCATGCCATATCCTTTCTGAACTATCCCAAGTCCTGCTTTCCTCCACTGGATACCACACAAAGCTGAAGTCTACAGAAAGTTACTCAAGACTGTCCAATGTCTAGGACTAAATTTATCTTCACAGTGTTTTATTCCTTCACACACACACACACACACACACACACACACACACCCTGCAATTCATAAATACAACACCATGAACTTACTAAATGGCTCCTTTTTCTGCCTCCCTGTATAGTTCACACAGTTTCTTTTCCCAGGAAGTTTTCCAGAAACCCTGCCCTCCACCTGCCATACCCATACCCTCCATATACGCCCAATGAGCACTTTCTACGTGGCAGCCACCAAATCAGGCTTTATGGAAGTTTAAGGCAGATAAGACAGTCAAAGTCCCACCACTTCTAGAAATTATCAAGATCCTCCTGGCTACTAGAAAAGCCTTTTCCTTTATGTGCTGCACTTACAGTATTTGTTGTTCCTTGACTGTAGAAATGTGTATGTATGCCTTCTCTCACCATGAATGATAAGCCTCCTAGAGGTAGATTAAAGTTTTATTCATCTCTATATTTTTCCAGGACCTTGATAAAAGGCATTATTTTAGATGGTTTGTGTGAGATTAGTTGACTATCCTATTGTTATATAGGGAAGTCAATCCTGTTATCTTGAGTTGATAGGAAATTTCTAGTATCAACCAAGGTTTTTATGCATTTATTTTCTTCTGTGCACAGTTATATGTGAGAGTTCCAATTTCCCCCACAATGGCCTTGTGAGATACGTGTTATTGGTATTGCTACTGTTGTAGGGGGTGGCACTACAGTACTGTGCGGATAAGGAAACTGAAACAAGTAGATTTTAAATAGCTTGTCCAAGGTCACCCAGTTAGACAGTGGAAAAGGCAAAACATCACTGTTTATAGGGAAAAGATGAGCAGAAACATTCTGCCTCCAGAATTTTTGGAATTCTATAGGTGAATCATTTCATTTGCTGTGTTTTAGAAGGGAAGAGACCCAGGTGCATACCAGACAAACCAGCCCCATTATTAGAAGGGAAGAGCTGGGGTGGGGAGGATAGGGAGGTGGCGGGGTGGGGGGGTGGATAAAAAGATGAATATCAAAATTGCCAAGCACTAGAGTTCAAAGGACTTTGAGTTTTACCCTGGTTTTGCCATTTATAAAATAGGTAATTTTGGATAGTTCCCCTCAAAATTTTCACTTTTCTCATTGGAAAATGGCATGATCATGTCTGTTTTGTAGTATCATGGGGAAGATCAAATTAGAAACTGAACCAGAAGGTTACATTAGCAGATCATTTATAATTTGGAGGAAGTGTCATTTCTTTCAGTCTTGTGGCAAGACTGACTGGCTAGAAGGGCTGTGCCCAGGGATTTTGCTGAAGAGTCCTGGTGAGCAACCTGTAGTACCAGAGGCTAGAAAGTTCTGAGGTGGCTTCCACAACCTGAGGGGACTCTGCTTTTGCTAGGGTAAAATAGTGGAGGGGAGGGAAAATGCCATCAATTGAACTTCAGAGGTTTGGGGTGGATAGACCTTTCCTCCTCGTTTTTAGTACTTGAATGAGAACTTGTTCCAGTGAATGTTTTCTATCTAAGTTTAAAATTCAAGTTAATGTTTTGCCCCTTTTTTTTTAACTTGCAAGATTTGGGAGTCTCAGGCCAGAGCTGACAGCATTCAATGTTCTGAGTGATGCTCTCCACAGAGGATGCAGAAACCTCCCTAGAAACTTCTCCCAGCTTGTTACATTGAACCCGCATCCTTCTAGCCACCGCCCAGTTCCTCTGGCTTTCTTTAGGAGGGAACAGCTGGTCTGCAATCTCCATATAATATCCATTCATGGATGTATTAAATCATCATGCATATTATCTGTGTTACGTATTCTGAAAGTAGCAGGCTCTTAGCATCACCAGCAGTCATTTTTCAGTCCTGTGCAAAATATACCCCTGGGAGCGCTTAGCAGATGTTTGGTAAAATTATTGAAAGAAACAAGAAAAAAAGGCTTTCCTCTGTTGTGAATCCACAGTGAGTATATCATTCAAAAACAGCCACGAGGCATCTCAAATTCTGAAATTAGGAAGGCGCTCTTTTTGTGAGTCTCCCAGCCCAGTAACCATAATACATGATTTAAATCACAAACACATATGTCATCTTGCACAGGGGAACACGTTCCTATTATAGCCATTTTACTTCGTGCATGTTAAATTATTGTTTTTAAGACTACATATTTTGTGTATTCTTACCTCTTAAAGAACAAGAAGGGTCAAAAACCTTATGTTAGAACCCAGATCCAAGAAGCAAAGAAAGAAGAAAGAGAGAGGGAAGGAGGGAGAAAGGGAGAAGGGGAGGACGAAGGGAGGGGAGAGATAGAAGGCAAAAATATTTTTTCCTGTTGCTATGATTCAAACATGTTCCCTCCAAAATTCAGGTGTTGCCAATGACACAGTATTAAGAAGTAAGGCCTTTAAGAGGTGATCAGGTCCAAGAGCTCCTCCCTCCTGAATGCAGAGAAGACCTTTATAACAAAGGGTTCCATTCAGCATCTGGCTGACTTGCCCCTCTGCCTTCTGCATATAAGGACACAGTTTTTCCTCCCCTCCAGAGCATATTGCTGTAAGATGTCATCCTAAGACTGGCCCTCATCAGGCAACTGAGATGGCCCACACTTTAACCATGGACTTGTGAAAAGAAATAAAATTTCTATTAATTATTAATTACTGAACATATGGCATTCTGTTATAGTAGCTCAAACAAAGGCTCCTGTGTTTATATAAAATATAATTTTACAGCAATTTATTTATTTCTTGTATCCTGCTTTGTCATTCTTGGGCTAGAACCAAAATGAAAGGGGGCTGTTGAACCAGATGAATGCAACCCCACATAGTGTGCATCACTGCATGGGTTCTGTTCAAAACAACTAATAATTCTGTTTCTAGTTCAGTAGACACAGAAGCCAGGAACGTGCTCCTGCTTTTCTGGAAATAGACATTTTTCTTCTTCCATGTGGTGATGTTCAAATTATTTTCTCATAAATATCCTCCTGAATGTAAGTCAAAATTCATGCCACGGCAGTTGAGAAAGGTCCTAGGCCCCATAATTCTGTGCTTTGTTTTAGGTTTAACATGTGTGCTGCTTCTAAGAACAGGAGGCTTCCAAATTATGCATAGTCATAAGTATTTTAGTAACTAATCATCCAGGAATAACAAAAAAGATCAGCTTCCATTAGCATTCTACAAAGAAAGAGATTAAACTTTAATACTATACCCACAATACATGCATGCAAAACACCCAGGGCTGAGACTAAGTGTAGGACAGAGAAAGGTGTTTGCATTACGGAACTGAATCTCAGCTATGTCCCCACTGTATGCCACTGTGGGCACTGGGGATGCTTTCTTTCTCACCACGCAAAGACACCAATGTTGTCACCAAAGACAAACATTTCTTATATGAGTACTTTGTTCCTTGATAATTGCAGGTAATACATAGCCACCATGGAAAAGTCTGATGATACCAAAATTAAGAAGAAAAATATTAAAACTCCCCTTTACTCATTCTTCACATTTTGGTACATTTTCCTCCTGGAGTTTATATTGCAAGGGTGTTTTTACTGTTACTTTGAGTTTTTGCTTGAACAACAGAAAAAAACATTATCTTACATCTCTGGAGGCTAGAAATCCAAGGTCAAGGTATGTTTTTATCCCTATGTAGGTCATTCCTTTTTTTATGAAATTCACGTTATCCTATAAAAAAATGGGACTTTTCATTTAATATAACACCATACACATCCATTTCATTAAATATTGTTCAAAAAAGTAAATAGATGCATATAATTCCATAGTTTAACCATGACATCATTTGATTTGTCATACCTCTATTGTTAGACATTGGGGTTGATTATAATTTTCCAATATTAGAAAGAAATATTCTCTTACATAAATCTTTGCCTCAACTCTGATGGTGTCCTTATGATCTTCCCTAAGTATGAAATTAATAAATGCAAGGAAAAGCATATTTTAAGACGCTTTTCCCAAATTATCAAATTGGCTCTTTTGAAAAGTGAGTCTGTTTAGTCCCACCAGTCAAGTGAAAAGTGTCCACTTCTTTTTTGTTATTCCTGTATTTGAGTTACAGCAAAGTACATCACTGTTGCTCTTCCATGCATCTCTTCAACATTTACCGTGTTGGAACACTATCATTCAATGTTCTCTTCCAGTAATATAGTCAAACTATTGTCACCTCAAATCCACTTGGCACCTTCCTCAGTCACCTGGGGGTTGCATGGAAAGAAAGAAGGTACACTTGAATCCTTGAATGTGGTTCACTTTTCCTTTTTGGTAACCCTTTCATCTCTTATAACAGCTTCTTTCATGAAATTTGATTAACTACCAAAGAGTTAAAAAGTTCACCTACAAGATTTGACTATAATAAATCATTGAAGGAAGTAAACATTATAAATACTTTCTTATGGGTTCTAAGGAAGATGCTCATAAGTTTATATGTAATATCTAAATTGGTTTTTAAATAATGTACATATCATATATTTGTTTGATATATAATATACATATATTAATACACACATACACATATATGGCACATAACCTAATTTGATAAGCTGTGAGAATACTACACATATTCACCCCTATGTTTTATGTAGTCAATGTGGAATTTCAAGTATCTAATGTCAAATTTATACTGTAAATGATGCATTTTATTATATTGTGTGCTGAGTTTCCGTAATAAGAACATTATAACAACAGAAAAACCGTTGTCTTATGGCTCAGGAGGCTGGAAGGCCAAGGACAAGATATTGTCAAGAAAATGTTTTTATGCCTATCAAGGTTATTCATGCTGAGTTTCAGTAACAAGAACAATGATAACAATAAACAATTAGTAATACCCCACACAGAACAAAAGCATGCTTATTCCTAATTTGACCCATTTGTTCTTTACCACTGGTTGAATTTACCCTCACTTCTGTCTTCCAGAACCACCCTTGAGTGGGACTATCATACAGCAGTCCATTTTCAGCTAGTCACCACAAACAAAGTGACCTGTCTGAAGACCCAGCATGGTTTACAGATGGCATCAGTTGTCATAGAAGACTTTTATAAAGTCCAGCCAGTGGTGCAAGGTGAGGCAGAGGCAGGGGTGCATCATTGAGGGCAAAAGAGGAATCACAGCCATGTTTCCTGCAGCTCACCTCTGCCCTCTGGCCCTTCTCCCATATAATTAACACATGCACTGATAATTTTTTTTGGTGAATAGCTGTGAAGTCCACCCAATCTTGTGACTTGATGTTTAAAATTTGTGGCTTCTGATGTTCCACTCTTCTTAAAATTTGGGTTGATTCTAATTTTCCAACATTATAAATAAATATTCAATAGATATCTGTGTACATACATCTGATGTCACAACTCTGAGCTCACAACCATGAAAAGAATCAATGTAGCAAATAGAGCACCATCTACTGCTGCAGATGCTGTGGTCTGGTTCCACACCCTTTGGGTGTTTTTTTGTTATTCTTCTACTGCATTTTGCAATAACCTCTGTTTATTACCTTGTATGCTGGATATAGTTAACCACTACATGTGTCTTTCTCGTTCTTGTGTCACAGGATATATTGAGTTGTATGACCCAAGTGGCAGAGCTGCTTGTTCAACAACCTGGATGTGCTAAAGAACCTTTCATGCCTTGGGGTCCCAATTATACCTGCCAGTCTTCCATTTCACCCAGTAAGTGGATCTGAACAACATATCCAAATGTGGAATAATCTAGCAGCCGAAGACACCTACCAAGTATTATGCTTCTTAGTGGTAGGAAATGAAAGGTGGACCGTTGCTTTCTTTTCTTTGGAGGGCATTTCATAGCATATTCTAGACTTTTAGATCTCTAAAACTTTGCTGATGTGGCAGGCTCTTGAACCTGGTAGAGTTTTTCTCCCGTCCTCTGGAACACATGCATCTTGCTAGAGATATCAGGTACTGGCCACGTATTGCTTAATCTATCCAGTTAACATGATCCTGCCAATACAGTTGACCAAGGTTCTGCAAAATGTCCAGGTCCAGCTGTCATTGGACTGTATTACCACAAAAGCTGAGAGAGTTAACTAGTCCTGAAAAAAGGCAATAACTGTATATTATTTTTTGTCTCATATGAATCAAATTGCTTCTAATCTGCTCCCTGATAATGTTGAAAAAATTAATGCGTTCAGCAGATCAATAGCTGTATACCTTATATTGAGGTTGTTTTAATCCGTCCTCGCAAAATAATTGATCTGTTCTAGCAACTATATTGGGGTTATTCCTTGGTATCAGGCTGCCTGAGTTGAAATCCAAATTTCATCCTAATCCTTATGATAAGTTATAGAATCTTTCTGAACCAATTTCTACATACATCAAATGGCAATTAACTTACTACTTAAATCATGAGGTAGTTGTGAAGAATAAAATTAGCAAATTCATACAAACTACTTTCAATTATGCTTGGCATATACTAATCACTAAATACCAACCTTTGTGTATCTGTTTCACCACTGTAGAGCTAAAATGCAGTTTTGTTTATTAAAATGCAACAGTTTTCTGCAATATAAAGCATGGGAAATGAAGGAATGAAATACATTTAGACTGGGGTGAACTCATGCAGAAATATGAGACAGGGTTACTTTTGATATTACCAACACTGCCATTAGTCACAAATTATTAACGTGCTTTATAAATCAAGTACATAATTATTACGGCAGAACATTTACTCAGCCATTCATTGATCTAAATTTATACCATTTGCATGGCTGTGCTATCCAGAATTTAGTAATCAGATATATGGGATGACTGCCCCAATATTTGTTTTGAACTCCAGAACAAGGACTAAATGCCAATTCATTCCTTCATTGTGTATGTACCTGCACAGGCTTAGCACATCTCTCACCCAGAATCACATCCATCACTATAATTTCTCCTCTATGCTAGAAATTCAACAGTTACTTGGAAAAAAAATTACATGAAAAAAATGAGCCTTTTCCTTGCTCATTGTGAAAAAAGAGAAACCACCTCAGCTGTAGCATCCATGACTCCTCAGCTACAAAGCAAGTTGAAACACGCAGTCTGGGCTTTCTCCGTCTTTCGATATCATGAGTAGTGCCTTAGTAGAGAAAAATAAAGCAGAAGCAGAGACAAGCCTTTCAGATCAGTGTGATAGTCTTGCTACCTGCAAGATAGAGTGTGAAGGATTTTGTGTGAAAGTCACATCAGCCTTCTGGCTCCCTGGATGACGGCTGAATGTTGATCATTCCTCGATGGTGAGCATGAAGCTTGCAGATGAACTAGCTCACTGCAAAAGAGGCTGAGCACCTGGCTGCACTTTGAGCAGGCAGGGGCAATCACCACATCCATGCTGCAAAATCTCAGGGAAGGCTGTTCATAACAGCCAATGAAGGAAGCTTCTTGCAAAGGAAAAGTCATCAAAGCGGTTTCAGCTGCCTTGCACATAAGCTATTTTCCCTGCCTTTATCTTCCTGGGGACCTTGCAGTAAGTAATGCAGAGATGACCACTGTGGAGAGAATACTAAAGGAGAAAGAGAAAGATGACAGGAGGTGAGATAATATGGACAATTTATCAGCAGCATCATTTGAGGGCTGATGGGTACTTTTCCTCTGAAATTGATGAACATCTAGTCTTCATGTGAAAATTACCCAGTGAAAATTCTTTAACTCTATTTTGTTTGTAGTCCTTGAACACTTGGCAGGTATTTGGATGCTTAATAAAACATGCCAGTAAAGGAGAAGAAAGGTCTGTGCTGGATTTTCTAAGAAGCTCTAACTCAAACATATACTGCAAATTCAAAAGGATAAGACAGATTCAATCACAGATCCAATCCATGGTCAATCAAACACCTTGCTGATTTTGTGCAATTTACCAACAGAACAAAGATCCATCCGGCTGCAATGTAACTTCAGCATTCAGAAAATCAAGAGAAACCACTGGGGAAATTAATTTTAATAGTAACACCTAACTGTAAATCATTATATGGCTGGTCACAAGTTTAATCTGTTTTCCAGTTTTTCTTTTGCTTTGCTTTACAAAGCTTAGGATGTATCTGAATTATTGACAAAAATGACCATGGTTTTGAATTACTGCACAAGCATGTGCACCCACCCACCCACACACACATTTTATTTGAATCAAACATCAATAGACTTTACTCCCAAAAACCAGAAAGAGAGAGAGAATGGGAGGACAGAGACAAAACAGAGAGGAGGGAACACAAAGACTCCCTCCTGGCACTTCGTGTTAAATAGATTTTCTCCCAACCCTTCTTTTCTCAAGGGTTAAGAAAATTATTTTAGAATGCTTCTGCAGGGCTGCACAGACCACTTATCAGAATCAGACATAGAACTGCCATCTCTATTGGAAGTTCAGTGTGAGGCTGAACCCTAGAAAGTGCCTTCTTCTTGGCATTGATAATGGGGACTCCAAGTCCCCTAACATGGACAAGGTTGCAGACTTGAAGAAATCAAATGTTGGGCTGGGGATGTGGCTCAAGCGGTAGCGCGCTCGCCTGGCGTGCATGCGGCCCGGGTTCGATCCTCAGCACCACATACAAACAAAGATGCTGTGTCCGCCGAAAACTGAAAAATAAATATTAAAAAAAAATTCTCTCTCTCTCTCTCTCTCTCTTAAAAAAAAAAAGAAATCAAATGCACTGTTGCACTCTTTTTCTCCTCCTCTAAAGGAGTCACTTTAAGTAGCCTGGTCTTACCTACTTCAGATTTTGAACAGCTTAATCCTGACCTGCAATATTGAACATTCCTGACCCTACATTCCTTGGACCCTAATCCTTTAAATCTCTCCTTCCACTCCCCTTTTCTACATTCCTTGGATTTATCAGACTTTTGTAATTCAGGGTTAGTTTTTGAGGGTCACTCTGGGATACACACAGCTATTCTAGTGTTCAGTGTCTTTGTGCTCCCTGAGGCTAGAGACAGGTGACATAGAAACCCAGAAACTAGGACAGTGTAGAGTGGCCCAAATGCTGAATTTAACGTGCCAAATTTAGCAAATAAAAATATAGGACATCCATTTAAATTTGAATTTCAGATAAACAGTATCTCTGTATAAATATGTCCCATGCAATATTTGAGACATACTTATATCAAACTCTATTAGTTCTATATCTGAAATTCAAATGTATTGCATACCCGGCATTTTATCTGACAACTTGAGCTGTACTTATGTATATGTTAATCAATAACATCCCATGAGAGCACCTCATATTCCAGGAGGTTTCTGGAATGATGAAAGACCCACATTCTTCTTGAAGCTTAGGAGAGGAGAGCCTGTAGTCAAGTGAGCAAACCAAGGCCTGCGGTTGCCTTTCCACCACCCAACATCCAGAGCCAAAATCTTTCATCAATCAAGACAACCTTTCTGACTTCAATACAGTTATCTAGGCAGCTATACCAAGTCAATCAAATTTGGCTTCTAAAATGAGACCTTTTAGCTATTCCTAGCCCAGAAAGAACTAAGAGTGTGAAATTGTAGAATTACCTAGGCTGAGTTTCCAGGCAAATCTCAATGTGCTTAGCTGAATTCTCTAGCAATAGAAAAATAAAAATTTCAACACCCTGCCCCCGCTCCCAAAAAGGTATTGCCTTAAGAAGTCATGGACTTTGAATGTTGTTACTAGAAGTTGAGTTGGGGGACTTGATTGTTAACAATTCTCTACTAGCTTTAAAATGTGGCTTATATTACACATTGGGTGTCCTCATAATACACACTCTTTCTTTAGTTCTTCTGGCTCAATCATTCATAATCCATATACTGCCATTTATACATTCAAATGTCACATGTTGGATATTACTAAATAGATTATTAAATGTGTAGACAAAATTGAATTTTTACTTTGGGTGAGCCTACTCATGACTCTAATATAGGGTCCAACGTTTCCACGTCATTTTGGCAACTTGCACAACTCTAATTGAGCACAACTTGTGGAATTCCTGCCATTTTCAGGAAGCATGCTTGATCATATAAATGTGGTCTTAATGTGGTCATGGTTTCCAAATGCCTTCTACTTATGAATTACTTTTGGCTTAGCTTCTTCATTTACATTGGACTTTGTTGTGGATTGTTTGGTCAACCCCACAGTGTACAGTGATGTATGTTTCCATCAACAGCATTTGAGAGCCATAATTTTGCAATCACTAGACTTTAAGGCATGTATACGGTGTGATTCAAATACAAGTCATCTCTTACCACTTTGCTAAAGCAAAACCACAAAAATTTGCTTATACAGTGACACATTCCATCTTATTACAACATTCTCTTCCCTCTGTAAAGTGAGAATGGATAGGATAAGTGTGCTGTGGGGTCTTTTGCCCTGCCAATCTTCCCTATCATCAAAAATAGTTTGAGAAATACCTTTACAAAGTAATGACTCTCAATCCTGATCAGCTAGTACTAAATGTTAATATATTTAATGAATTTAATTATAGCATATGACCAAACTTGTTCTCGTATAAAGAAATGTTCCATAGAAGTATTAATTTACAATACATAAAATTTCAACCAAAAGCATGTCACTAATTTTTTTATTATTAAGTTAAACATGATTAACTCTTTTTGATTCATTTTCACAAATATCTGTCTCCTCTTCCTTTATTTTTTATTAAACTTGTGATGGGTACTTAGTTGACAGAAATCAAATAGTGGCAAAGCCATATCTTTAAAAAAAATGTGTAGGAAGAAATATCTCTAGATTGAAAAGTTCTTGGCCATTTCACTTATTTTTCATTTTAACTTATTTTGCAAACTTGGAAAATGTTTCCAGGATTCCATTTTAAGACTATGTCACTTTGGTTTTATAGAATCAAGAACCATGTTTACGAACTCTCAGTAAATTATAAAATCAATATAATAAGTATTAACTAATTTTTCTTTTTGTAGACAGAGAAAGAACCGAATATGTTTTCCCACCTGAAAAGTTTGCTTTAATTTTTAGTTGGTGTGTGGGTGTGTGTGTGTGTGTGTCTTCTTGCCATGTGGGAGGATATTGGTTAAAACCTTTGAAAAATATTGTTCTAGAATAATGTTTCTCAAATTTTCATATGCACAAAAATTTCCTGGGAATATTGTTAAAGTATGATTTCTGGCTCAATAGATATGAGGTGGGGGGGTCTTACATTCTGCATTTCAGTAAAATTCCTAAGTGATTCCAACACACTCTTCCAGGGCACCACACTTTGAGTAGCAATGGACTAGAGGGAACAGCTACAGCCACCAGCAGAAGACCAGCCCTTGGAGGGGAAGGGCAAAAGAAACTCCAGTTCTAAATAGCCTATTCATGACACCAGCTGCAAGAAGAGCCTCCAGACACAGCATCTAAGATACTTGTTTGACCACACAACTGAGCCTGCTTACCTTCCTGGTCAATTGCCTCCTTGTCTTTCTCCTCCTATTGCAAGTCATCCAAAAGTGGGGAAAGAGTGCTGCCCACAAATCATAGCCAGCAAAGAGTTCAAATCAGAGTTAGATATCCAGAGATCCACAGTGGATAAGGACTGTAAACTAAAATCATCCCAGTATCTATTTCCCACCCAGAGACTGGAGTGATCTACTGAGAATATAGACTTGCACACTGTACCTCCCCAAAACTTTCAGTGTTTCCCCAACATCTGCAGATGAAGTTCCATCTTTAGTTTTATAGGCTTGGGACATGTTCGCCTTCTCTACAGTTTCATTTTCCCCTGCCCTACTCCTAGAACCCAGTGTGCCTTTTCAGATTATGCATTGTTCTTGCCTATTCAAGTGAGGATTCTCCATCTGGGCAATGTCTACTCTTCAAGATGCCCCTCCAAGAACTTTCCTGACTACAGTTCTGTCTTAGTTTGGGCTGCCACAACAAAGTAGCTGGGTGGCTCAGAAACAACAGAAATTTATTTCTCAGTTCTGGAGGCTGGAAAACCAGGTTCAGTGTGCCGGCATGATCAAGTTCTGGCTGGGCCCCTCTTTCATGTTGCAGACAATGGAGTTCTAATGTCCTTGCAGGGCAGGAGGAAGGCTGGAGCCTTTCATAAGTAAGGTCACTAACTCCATTCATGAGGACTCCACCCCATAACTTAATCACACCCCAAAGGACCCACTTCTTAATTCCATCACATTGAGATTTCGATATATGAATTTGAATGGGTGATATTCAGTTCACTGCACTTCCCCTACATATGCACAACACACACACACACACACACACACACACACACATACACACACACACTGCTGGATAGATTAAAACAGTGGTTCCCAGTCCTGGTTATATATTAGCAACATCACTATGCTTGGCTTTTTTAAAATACTGATTTAAAATTTTGATACCTGAGCTCTACCCTTACAGGTTATTTTGGACCAAAATGGGTCTAAAATGTGTGTGTGTGTGTGTGTGTGTGTGTGTGTGTGTGTGTGTTTGGGGGATGACTCTGTTCATAAAATAGAATTTCCAGTTCCTCCATTAATTATTAACCACCTCCATGAAGTTCGCCTCATGCCTTTGTCCTTTAAACATACTTAACTCTTTAGGATTTTCAGTTGACATTAAGTTTGGGTCAATTATATTTCCATTTTATTTTTTTCCAATTTCAGGTTATATTTGTCCTTCAAAAATTTTTCAGCTAAACATCAATGCCTTTTTAGTGAATGATTGATTTGCCTTTGAACACAAGTTCTATGTCCCCTTAACTGTTGCCCTACAAAAGTCCAGCCTCTGGGCATAATGCTTTAGGTATTTCTAATGTCATTCTTGAGCACTTGGCTCTATCTGGGTACAGCACAAATATAGTCTAAAACTGATTTGCTTATTAAAGATATAATTTAGGAATAACTGAAGAATAATTATAAGTTCAATGTGGTATATCAGACACCCAAAGCATTGTTTCTTCTTTGACAAGATAGTCTACACAGTAACTACATTTCTACACTCTGGTTATGTTATTATTAATGAAAGATGCATTTTATGCAAAATAAACTTTCAGGAAAACAAGGTTTCCCCGCTTATGTGAATTTCATTAGGTAGATACTCAATGCTTTGTTTAAAAGAAAAGATGGGGGTGAGACATTTCAACTTTATTTTAGGTCAAAATTTCCAAACAATATTATGTACATCTTTGCCTTATTAAACAAGAAATTCTAGGTTTAACTTATCCATTTATAGATTGTGTTAACATGATAGCTATAGATTAAAGTAAAATTGCAGAGATGTCTTAGGTTTCCTTCCCCCCCCCCCACTTTGGCTACCTTTGGCTAATAGCTCATCTTTATTTCTTCAAATTTTCCTTCCCTTATCAGCTCCCCCTTTAAATGCATTTTAGTCTACAGCAGAGTATGCAAGTCTTAAGAACTGACGAGAACCTAATGCAGCCTAGCAACAAGCTGCACTTCCGAAAACCTGGGTTCTGGCCCTGATCAACTTGATAGCTACCAACTATATGAGCTTGAGGACATCCCTCTCCTCCACCTCCTGAACTGAACAGCACATGGCAGACATGATTTTGAAGGTTGCCTCTACATTTAAAAGTCCCTTGCCCACACCTAGGATCTTCACACTCATCCCTCAGTCTGAAAAATGCTTTCCTCAAGACTCCCAAGACCGTATTCCACTTCTGCTCTGTTTATCTGGTCTCAAGGGACACATCATCCCTCCTGGGCGGGTTTCTTCTTTGAAGCTCTAAATCTGGGATGATGTTTCCCTGGGGAATTTCCATAACAGCCCATTCTTTATCATGTGCTGTATATAATTGCCTATCTCCTTTCACCAGACTCAGTACAGATAAGAGAAAGGGCTTGCTTTCATTTCCCAGTTTACACGGGTCCTGGCACATAACCTGGGATTCTCTTAATGAGAATCAGCACCCCCCCATCCATTCAGGAAGCCAAGTGACCACACTCAAGTGACCACCACAGAACATGATGTAAGAATTTGGAGCAATAACTTTCTTTTATGCTCTGATTTGTTTTATTGGGACTGAAACTGAGAGAAAACTCCTTTGGAAAATGTCTTTCAATGATAAAGTTTCTCCAGATAAGCTATTTTGCATTTGTAGAAAACATTTCACTTTGTTGTAATTCCCCCCAAAATACAGCAAGAAGTCTTGTGAGGTTCTCTCCTATAATTTACATTCCTGGACTTTCTAGGGTGAAATCTCCTGATTCATAGAAAGGTGTGAATAAAAGTGGCCTCACCATGCAGGGAGTCCATCTGCACCTTAAAGCATCTCCTAAATCCTCCCATGATCCTTCTCCCAAGCAAAAAAAACCTTTTCTGCTTCTTCACCCTCTAGAGGTAAATGGGGGGGGGGGAACCCACCAAAATGCTCCCTTTAGTTGGAATTCTATCAACATCTCTGAATACTGGAGCAGAACATTGTGTCATTTTATGAGAATTTCCCTTATTTTACATATATGACTTCTACAAATGAAGGAAAAACTATTATGGATTCTTCAGCAAATAGATGAGATGCATTCAGGTAAGTTTTCTAGAATAATGGACAGGTAACTCTAAAGTTAATTTTTACACTTTCTCCTTTGGCAGAGATTACTTATGGAAATTGATAAGCTTAATTCTGTTGATTTTTCCTAAAGTGCTTAGAGATAGCTAAATATTGACTATTATTAAGAGAACATTAATTCAATTTCAGATGACTTTTCTTAAGAACTTGAAATCTACCTTCTAATAAGAGATGTGAGATTAGTACATTTCCTCTTTGTCTACTTGCTCCTTTTTTGTGTGGTTATTGTTGTTTTTTTTCTTTTTCCTTGGATTCTTCTGAGTTCATCAGCTCTATAGTATTTTGCCTGAGGATGAGCGTGACTGCCCAATAGAAGGTCATTGCTTTATATCAAAGCTAACTGAAGTGATTAAAAATACCATCAATCAGTGTCACTTCTTATTCCATAAGTATATATGAGAGTTCACTTTTGTCAAATTCTTAATAATAATAGAATAGGATTTGTCCTAAATATCAAATATGACTTAGGAAAGATTCCTTGGAGATTTACTAAATCCCCATTGGATGTCACTGAGTTCTTGATATCCAAACTAAAAAAAAAAAAAAAAAAAAAAAGAAAAGAACAACTCTTGCAATGGTAGATTTAAGACTTATCAGAAATAACAAGTATTGAAAAGACTTTTATAGTAATTTATTTTGCAAAGACAGTTTTATAGTAATTTATGTTGCAGAATAAAACTACAAAAGCTGATATGATTATTATTAGGTTTTGTTACTATTGTCATTTTATGAATGATGTTTCTACTAAATACTGTATATTGATATGAGAAGATTTTTTGTTTAAAATTTTGGCAGTTGTTCCTTCACTCCAGAAATTCCATTATCTACATATGAGTGCTAATTAATGCAGTCTAGAATTGTTATTAATGTTTTATTTACGTATCTTCCCTGGGGAACTATTTACCTACATTCCTTCTGATAGTCAGTTGCATATTTGTTTATGTGTCATATGGGAGAAATTCAAAAGGAATTTGGGAACTTTGCCAAATCCACTACATTCTTGAATTCAAACACTTGAAGCAAGATGAAACAGGAAATACAGAGAAGGGAGAACAGCTCTCTGGGTAAAGGAAAATAATAAAACCATGCCTTCTTTCAGGACTCTAGCCTAGGCTGTGAGAAACGTGGCATGCTGGATTGTTACAGAGAATTCCTTCACAAAGGAACTTCAGAGGATGTTGACTATCAGTTTCCATCATGTGACTCAGCAAGGATGTTAGTTTTTCCAAAGAGTAAACTATAATGACCTTCTCTAGGGAACCTGAGTCAATGCTACTCCAAGTATGTTCCAAAGGCTGGTTCTGGTCTCCAAACTGCTTATTACCTGTTCATTACGATTTGTGTATATATAACACAAAGCAAATAACTAGGAACATTCAGGAATTTCGACTTGCATATTCATGATCAGCAGACTTCCATTTTATTTTCCTTCCTTCACCTTTCTGGCCATTCATTCTTAGCATCTCATGTAAGTATCAGCCTTAGACAGACCAGAAATGAAAAATAAACCTGGTCCTTCACCATACAGAGTTTGAGAGGCGTGAAGTAGTGTTCCTGGAGATTCTTCCAGATTGCAGCCATCTGGGATGCCCTTGGTGATGGGCATAGCTAAGGAAAAAAGCTCTCTAATGTGAAAGAAAGGGCTACCTGGGGTGTCTTCCCAGAAGGAATTACCCACAAAGGGGAAGGGACATTGCCACTACTGCCCAGCAAACATCAGAAGCATGTTGGAGATTTTTTTACATTATATATTCATGAAAATAAAAGGAGAAAATAATAATTTTTCACTACAAAATAGTACTGAACCTCATCCCAAATTAGGTAGAAACTCAAGACAATTTGAAAACAAAAGAAAACAAAACAAACACTTTTAAACTGACATCTTGGCCTTCGGTTTCAGCTGGAAGAGAGGGACCTAGTAAACAATGCCTTATTTTGCAGATTCACTATCTAGAAAAATTATAACTGCATTAACACAGTGGGCTAGAGTATCCACTACTTCAACAAAAATCAAGACAGGTTAACCAGTTCAAGAATTTTCAGATGATCATTATACATAGAGGATCAAGAGGGTGTCACAAAGAATTGTTCCTATCTCCTTCTTGGTGACAAAAGAGAAAACCCCCAAGATAGAATTATGTATAAGGTAGAAGTATCCAAACCCACCAACAAATGCAGTTGTGTCTGATAAAATTGAGGGTGTTCTCTGAAGGCCAAGCCATTTTTAATATTATTGGGGAATATCATAAGACATTGTATTAGTCAGTTTTATGTTTCTGTGACCACAATACCTGACAAGATCAACTTAGAGAAGAAAAGTTTACTTTGGCTCACAGTTTCAGAGGTTAAGTCCATGGTAGGTCAACTTCTTTGTTTTGGGCCTCAAGTGAAGCAGAACACTTTGGCAAAAAAATAAAATAATAAAGACAACTGCTTATGTCGTGGTGACCAGGAAGGAGAGAAAGAGAAAGAGAGAGAAAGGGAAGGGGGGAGGGGCTGCAGGAAAGACGAACTCTTCCAGAGTACACCCCAAGTCAAGTCCTCCAGCCACACCCCACCTCCCTACAGTTAGGAACATTTTAGGAATGTGGCTTGCTTTAACATGCATGTTCACTCAGTCCATTTAAACTAGGATGGACTGATTAGGTCACAGCTCTCACAGTCCAGTGATTCACCTCCTACTCTAACACAGGAGTTTTGTGGGGACCTCTCCTATCCAAACCATAATAGACATTATCAGAGAAAACTATGAAAGATTTACATTTGATCCTCTGATAAAATCTTCATTTAAAATGATATTGCAAATGACTCCATCAAGTATGCCTTAAAGTGTATCTTATATTCATGAAAGGACATCTTACATCCATTTCTTTTGATTTTCTTTTTCTTTTTTCTTATTTATTTATTTATTTATTTATTTTGATTTTCAAATACAGTAGGAGTTGACTGGAGGTGAACATTTTGATCTTGAAGCCCCACATGACTCCTGTCAACCTCTGTGAGGGAAGAAATGCTGAATGCCAGAACTCCTCAGACCTACAGGCCTTCATTGCTTGGCGATCTCAAAGCTAACCAGTGAAGTAAATATCTAGTACTCTGATGGGCACTAACTTTTTGTTTCTTAAGATGGAAAATCAGTAATCAACCTGCATTCTAATGATTTTATTTAGGTATATACCTGGGGTCTCTATGAACATATTGCTGGGTCTATGAGAGAATTGTTTTGTCTTCTGCAACTTCCTAACAATGTGGGGCTTTGAGAGATGAATCACTGAGATATGCTGTTCCTTCTGGATCCTTATCAGGGAGTTGGGTATCACCAAAGTAAATTTGCCATATACTCATCTATAACCACCCAAAATAACATTTCAGAATTTACTCTCAATTTCTGGCATTGGACTAAGACCCTATATTGGACACTGCAGTCTGTTCTCACAATACCTGGGAAGAGTGAAATAGTAGAGTTCCTGCTCAGTGTGCCAAGAACTAAGGGAATAAAAGTCTACTTCTTTTGCTTGTCTTTGTGTGTAGAGATAGCCAATGCTGAACAACAACAACAAAAAAATGTTGCAGGAAAAAAAATGAGGCTGCATTTTCCAGAATGTTAAAAAGACATTTGTTAGCTTCATAAACTGGACACATTCAGAAAGCTTAAGATAACTAACAAATGGAAAGCTACTCCCTACCAAATGCTAGGAGAAAAACCAGAGCCTCTGCTAGACAATTTGCAGAAACTTTTAGCCATCAGGAAATTAGTGAGACAACCAAGAATAAGTCTGGTTTCATGGATGGGTCGATAAAGTGAGCATCAGTAAAACTCTTAGCCCACAACAGGACAGATCCTCTCATTCTAAATTCGAAAGTTCAGTGACACTCATAAAAAGATAAGATTACCCAGCCACGGCTCCAGGTCAAGGCAGGCCACCTCCCATTAATGTGTTAATCCTAGTCAAAGGCAGCTACAGCTGAACTCCAAATATTTAAAGTGTTTTCTTATTATAGGTGAGAAGGAGGAGGAGGAGGAGGAGGAAAGGCTATGATATTTCAGTTTTTCTAGAGATTAATTAGAAAAAAAAATTATTTAGAAAAAAAATACTATTTTTTCCTCTTTTTCTCCATCTCCTTCTCCTTCTCTTTTCTCTCCTCTCATACCTCCTCTCCTCCTAACCTTCTTAGGTATAACCTCCTTTCTGGAAAGTGCTAACAGTCCCACAGCCTCCTAAAGCAGGGAGAGGGTGCTAAACATTCCACTTTTAGGAAGAAAAGAAAAAAAGTATTCAATGAGAGTTGAAACCCCTTCCCACCCCTGCCATCCTTCAGAATCTCCCTCTGGACCCTGGGGAAATCTTTGCAATGACCTTACCAGAACCAAGACCATTGACTGCTGTGGACCTGAAGTAAGATGCTTCCTCTGCTCCCCTTTGATGCTCTCTGTTCAGTAACAAAATCTACCAAAAGGGAAGAAATCAGACAGTATTATACTTCAATGTCATTTCCTTCTATATACAGACTTAAACATCTCAAAGAACGCATTTGATTCCGGGGAAGGCCAAGAGGAATGGAGAAACAAGGCAACACAAAGTCAATGGCGACCGAGTTCTAACTAGGAAATCTCAGTTTTGAAAAGCTCTCATTTCTGAAGTTGAATAAGTTCATTTAACCTCCCTGCTTGCATTTTACCACCCAGATTGGAGGGACTAATTCAAAACAGAGCTCTTCTGAGAACCCCACTGAGGTTAATGTTTCTAAAACGTCTCATGCTGTACAAAAGGGAGTTCCAGGTGCCAAACACTATTACCGTCCACCACTGCCATGTTTTAAACTGACCTCTACCCTTTGATACAATGGAGTGTGAAACTAGCCTTAAGTTCTATGCAATGCCAAACTGGCTCAAAGGGGAAAATTTTAAAAGTAAGCCTGGCCGAGTTAAGCTCTAGTATACCACAATTTCACAGTTAAACCAAAAGTAGTACAAATTCAAATTGTAGGGTACAGAGAGCCTAAACTTTGAAGTCAATCCCCTGGAAAGTGCAAGGGGGTGGAGCTTGTTAATATCTGTAAGTTAACCCTTAGGAAGAACAAGTTTAGGCAATAGATCTCCTGCTTCTACACTAAACATATCCCCAACGTTATCGAGTCTGAGAAAATAATATTAATAATGATAGCAAAAGTTACTGCAAATTGTCTAGCAGAGGCTCTGCAGCTAACTTCAATTATCCCTAGTACATACCCTGAAACTGGGAGCAAAGGTCATGCCAAGACGGAACTCATCTGAAACACCGCTGTGAAACAAATGATTAAACACTAATAACGTATTTTTTTGGTTAGGACCAAAAAGTATGTAGAAAATAACAGAAAGTCTGCCCTTTGTAGAAATGCTATTAGAAAAGAAGGGCTGTTTGTTTTCAATTGTCCTCAGTTTGGGTTCTGATTTGATTCTGCAAAAGAGCACTCAGAGTCATGAGACCAAGTCTAAATGAAGATGCTCAGGCAGAGGATGAGGCTCCTGAGCATTTGTCCAAGAACTATTTTCCCTTCTGCCAACACTAGATAACCTTTGTTCTCTAACCCTAGAACACAATCTCCATCCCTCAACGGCTAAATCTGAAATCAAGGAAGGGCATGGTGAAGTGAGCAATGTCCCCCCAAAGATGACTCTTTTATATTGCATGATAATGGAGAATTAAGGTGGCAGATGGGAATAACTTTGTTAATCAACTGATCCTGAGATGGGGAAATGAACCTGGAAGGTCTGAGTGTGCCCCAAGGAATCACAAGGGTCTTTTAAAAGTAGAGAAAGAGAGAAAAGGATCCAAAGGGTCAGAGAAGGAGATGTGATGATGAAAGCAGAGGTTGGCGCCATGTGGTGTGAGAACAATTCGATACCCCATTGCTGGCTCTGAAAATGGAAGGGAGCCACGAGGCAAGGGATTGGGAAACCTCTAGGAGCTGGAAAACACAAGGAACGCTCTCCCTTGCACCCTTCAGAGAGAAGCACAGACTTGTTAACACCCAATTTTAGTCTACTGACACTCAGATCAGAATCTGGCCTGCAGGACTGTAGGATAAGACATTTGTATTGTTTTAAGACACTAAATTTGTGGTAATTTCTTAGGCTTCAGAAAAAGCAAATATGAGGAGTTTCCAGAAAATTCTAAAGTTTATGAGCCTTCAGCCAAGTGTTATTTTAGGAGAAGTGCAGTTCAGGAGAAGTCTGCTGTGCAGAGAAGATTTCCTACACCAAAGAGAAAGACTGCAATTGTGGTCCTCCCACGTGAGAAGGGTGACCTGACCATCAGTGCCCTTCTGGGTTTGAGGAGTGTCTAGGTGACATAATGGTGAAAAGTCTACATTGAGAAGTTAGATAGAAATAGACCAAGTATTCCAATAAATAATGATTCAGAAATGATTTCTATGCTCTTTATTCTGAGGCGTGCATTGTTTGAAGAATGAAAAATTTCACCCTCTCCTTCTTGTTCTCCACTTCTCAGATATAAGAGAGGGGAAAAATGAATCTTTTTTTTTTTAAATTCAGACTCACATTTTTAAGCCCATCAAGAAGTAAACAGTTCCAGATGGAAGTTACATTATTTGCTACTCCTTAAATTTACTTATCGTTTTGGTCTAAAGATCAGGTATTCCAAACCCTCCAAAACAGAGAGAAAAGTCATTACCCCCAACACGCACAGAAGCATAAATGGTTCAAGCTACTTTTAATATTTAAAAGTTCCACTTTTCAAAGAACATAGATTTCCAAATATGCCATCATTTCATTTGTCAGTTTTACTGATAGAAATAAAAGAGAGGATAAAGGTAACCATTCCAGATCAGCTACGGGAGAGTCTCTATCTATATTTCCTAACTACTAGATAAAATTATTTGAAGGATAACTTTTCTAAGTGAGCATTGATGAAGTCTACCAAACAAATCCTTTGGCATTACCTTAACCTGGTTTCTTCTAAAGAAATACAGAGCCAAAGTGGTAGAACTATATTTCAGAAGAAAGCTGAAAAAAGAGCAGCAGAATATTAACAGAAAAGGAATATCGTGGTGCCACACAAGCTACATAAGGCCCCTTTGTATCTCAGGGGCATCTGGGGAAGCCACATATGCGTATTGCAATGTCATTGCGTCATCATTTCTCTGAATCTGAGGGGAGGGTTTTGCTCTATATAAACTGTGGTCACAGAAGCTAAGTTCGCCTCTGATACATTTTTGGCCTGGAGAAGAATTGCACAATATTATGCATCTTTGCTGGCCATGCACGGAAGCAAGTCCTGGAAATAAACCAACTCTTCTATCGAGATCTTCAAGCACACATCCATCAAATTTACGAGACCATAAGAGTGTGGATATGGAAACTGAAGAACGGTGCTTCCCCTGGAATGATCCCCCAAGGTGTGTGGGTCAACAGAGAATGGACTCCTTCTCGGTGTGACAGAGATCCAGCAGAGAGTGTCTGGGTACAACATCATAAATGAAAGACTGCTTCAATCATCTCATGCATCTACAACAACTGCCTTGGCACCCGGGTATTGAGCCCACAGAGGCTTAATTTAACAGTGCAAATGCACAACGCTCTGTGTGTATCTGTGTGCTTTTAATGACCTACATACAGGCTACTATTTTACAGCGGGTTCCAGCAGAGAGAGGGAAAAACAAGATTCAACTATAGAAGCTGTCTATATTTAATATTTCTGTTAGCTTTCTGTCTGCCAGTCTGGCAGATTGGCCCAATTGGAAAAACAACATCTATGATTGCAGAAACAGTTCCTGGCTACATTTGGCACCCTTCAT
Organism: Marmota flaviventris; assembly: GCF_047511675.1. Classification (NCBI taxonomy): domain Eukaryota; kingdom Metazoa; phylum Chordata; class Mammalia; order Rodentia; family Sciuridae; genus Marmota; species Marmota flaviventris. Next base: position 11,788,653 of record NC_092508.1, on the reverse strand, counting down.
CACTGAACGACACAGAAATCCCTGTCTGCAAATCCAAGGCAAAAGAGGCTAGTCTTTGTATATCACTAAGACTTATCTGTTTGTCTTTATTTCAAAGTCCAAATTCTAATGTCGTTACTCAATTCAATAGCATAGCAGTCCACAGCATTTCACAAAAACAATGAAAACTCTATGCAAATCCTTAGGTTCACTGGATGTCATCAGTCCCATGTCACTACAAAAAATGAATCTGTCTCCTCTTTTCTCTTTAGTTTTGTTTTTCTAGGTCAAGAAGAAGAGAAAAAAGAAACTTTCATTCACTTCACTCAAACTATTTTTAATATCAATAAAGTAAATTTTCTATGTATTGACAGAAAAACAACAAAGAAAACCCTTGTGCTTTTAGTTACTATTTAGCCCACAGAAGTCCTAAATGTGGTTAGAAAACATTAGAAGTACCAAATGTGAAATCAGAAGTGCCACGTTTGAAACTTGGTCCCGACTCTCAGTAGCGGGTGAGATTTGACAACTCAAGCCTGAGTCACTCTGTCACATCACTACTGGGAGGACAGATAGGACTCTGCCCGAGAAGCTGCTGGTAAAAGAGTGTCATCCCAACATAAAATATTGCACTAGAAAAGAAAGAGCATTTAAATCAAAGTTTACCACTGAATAAATGTACAGTTGTTAAAAAGGGGAAAGGGGCTAAAGTCCTCTTCCTAACAATCGCCGGTGTTCATCCGCACTTTTCTGGAGTGAAGAAACTGTAATATTTGATCCTAACATTTAATTATGTCCTGAAAACTCAGCAGAATGTGAATGAAAGTTTTGTTTTCATGCAAGAAATTCTGGCAATGTAAAAATCATTTTTTTCTCAACACATTAACATTCCATCCCATAAATTACTTGCATAAACTGCCTACAGGGCTGAGTACTTACCTTAACTCTTCAGCAGCCAGTGATATGAAGTACACATTTCCAGTAGAGATGGACTGCCCCAGGGGACAAGCGTAGAGCAAGGCTGATAGCATTTCTAGTGAGACTTTTAATTGGTTATAAGAATAAAGCCTGGTTTTGAAGTCAGACCCTTGAGATTCCAAACTTGGATCTACCATTTTTCCATTCCCATCTGTAGACTCGCATGCCAACAACAATCAGCAGGACAGCAGTGTTGCTATGAGGTTTAATAAGAGGATTTAAGTAAAATGTCCCAGAAAATAGAAAATTACCGATAAATAGTTGATATTATTCTTATCATCAACTGTGAGCTAATGTTCTGGAATGTTTGAATGCATATTCAAATTTTTAGTGCCTGGAAAACTGTTAATATGAAACAAAAGAACAAGGGAAAAATGAAACAATCCTTTACTAATAGGATATTTGTGTATGCTTGCTTTAGAATAAATGTATTTTTACATCAGAAAAGAGCCTCACTCCTCTCTTTCACAGGCACACTAGCTCAAGTTGGGAAACAAATTCATGTTGACTTCATTCTCACCTCCCATATCTCATTAGTCTCCAACCCCTGTCAGCGTAATCTCCAAAACCCTCCCTCCATGTCCCCATCCCTGCTCTTCACCCTGCCACTACCCTGTTCTGGACCTCATCACCACTCTTATCAAGAACTTCTTGGTCTCTTAATTTGTGTCTATGCCTCCAGCCAATTCCTTTTTAAATCCACCGTCTATGCTGTTACCCTTTACTGGATTAGATCAGTGACCTGTGGACTGGGGATGCAACTCAGTAGTAGAGCACTTGGTTAGTATGTTCAAGGTCCTGGTTTTGATCCCAAGTGCAAAACAAAAAGAAAACAAACAAATAAAATCCCAGTGACCTGACCCATAGGTATCACAGAGAACAACCTTCTAATGGTGTCTCATTAACCAAAAAGTTCAAATTCCTTACTGCAACATACAACTTGCTTCACAAACTGATCCCAGACAACCTTTCAGTATCACAGCCAGGCATCCTCATCGCCATACTGAATCTAAGTATATGCAGTGAGATATTCCATAGGGACACGTTGCCACCTCAACAGACACCAGATGCCAAAATGGGTATGTGGCTGAGGTGGGTTAGCAGAGAAATTCCAAGGAAATAATCAACCTGAACTTCCTGAACCACCTCCCTCACTTTAAGCAGACAAAAAAAAAAAAAAAAAAAAAAAAAAAAAAAAAGTTCTGAGCATAAAGAGAGGGTATTTGAGGAACACTTGTACTTCAGAGAGAGCTATTGCCCTGTGGTGTCCTAACCAAAGTGGGGGCCCTATTTTAAACTGTCTCGTCAAGGAAAGACTTGTAGTCCCCACTGTTAAGGGTGCTCCACCTTCAGCTCCCAGTCTTGCAGGGTTTCTTTCAGGAGCAGAGAAAAGCCCATTTTCCAAAATCCCTCCCAGCCATGGCACCCCACATTCAACAGAGGAGCCCATGGGTGGAGCCTAAGCCCAGACATTCAACCTATCAGGAAACTTCAGTGGGGTTTTAGTGCCAGCATTTCTTGTGTAGTCAGGGGAGGCTCTTCTCAGGCCTCACAGCTGTACTCCTCTTGCTGCCCAATCGCCTCCCATCCTTACCTCCAACGGGTGTTGATCCCAAGGAACGTCCCTAATAAGCATTTTATATGCTAAACTTCAAGGAGTCTGGGTCCAGGTAAATCAAGCCTTCAGTAGTGTGTTCAAGTCAATTGCTTTCACATATAGCTCCTCCATCCCACCTCCAACTTCAGGTTCCTTGAGAAAACTGAAGACTTATTTTCCAGTCCTCTGGCTTCCCCAAGAAGAGACTTTCCTAAACATTCCTCTTCTATTCTCCAACTTTGCTCCTCTCTGTAGAGGTAGAGTGAATTACCTGATTGTTAGGTAGCCATATGACTCAAAGGTGTTCTCCACATTTGGAGAGACATCTTTGGAATAAAGGTCCTAACTTCTCTCCAACTTTCACTTTTTCCCAGTTGAAGAGAAACTGACTTATCAGCAGGTAAAAGGAACTTACTTATCCTTTGGTAAAAGGAACTGAGCCAGCCTAACTGGATCCTTCTTCTTTTTCAGTTGATTTGGAGTCTACCTGCCTAGCAATAGTGTATTACCTTGTCTGCTCTTACAGGTTGTAAACTTTGCAAGGGTAGGCCCCCAAGGAGGAGGTATATATTTACTTAGCACTATTAGGGACTAGCTAGGTGTTTCTATTTTCATGGCAGAATATTGACGAGAACGCTTGGCAAACAGTCCTGCAATAGTTATCTACTGCTCAAGAACAAATTACTCAAAACTTAGCAACCTAAAACAACCTACGCTTACTATCTCACTGTTTCTGTAAATCAGGAATTTTCATATGGAGAAGATGGGTCCTCTGCTTCATGGTATCTCAAAAGGCTCAATCAAGGGGTCAACTGGTGCTGAGGGTTTACCTAAAGGCTCATCTGGAAAAAGACCCACTTCTAAGATTGTGTGATGGTTGGCAGGATCAATGTCTTAGAGGGTATTTTACTGAGGGCTTCAGTTCTTCACTGGATGTTGGCCAGAGGCCACCCTCAACTCTCTGCTCTTGAAGTCTCTACATGGCAGCTTGCTTCATCAAAGCCAGGAAGAGAAAGGGTCGATAGTGAGAGTCTAGGAGCAAAATGGAAGTTATGTTCTCCTGTAACATAATCACAAAGGAGACATCCAGTCTCTGCTGCCATAATCTATTGGTTAGAAGCAAATTGCTAGGTTTTACCCACACACACAAAAAAAGAGATTACCCATGGCTGAGAATACCAGAAGTGGGTGCCATTGGAAGCAATGTCAGAAGCTGCCTTCTACCACCTAAGATCCATTGTCCATCAGTTTTATCAAGAATCTCAAAGATAATGTGTTTATCCCCATCAGCCTGATCTGAGTGCTCTCACTGATGCCAATCTCAGGAAGGAACAAAAGATACTAATTATTGGGCCCCCTCAAAGAGCCCATAGCACCATGGAGATTATGTAGTCCCCAGCCAGACAAACTCTCAGAGGAACTGAAGCACTGATTGATCTCAAAGTCACTTCTTGGACTCTGCATTTACCCAGTGTGAGGCAGAATCTTGCTGAGGACATTAACTTTAATTTGTAGCCAATATGCACTTCACCTATCCTTACAGAAACTTGAGAGAGTTCACCCCATGTCCTCTTCCAGGCCAGTGATCTCATATAAGCACATGCTAAGGCCAAATGTGCACTTGTCATGCCAGCTCACAGGAGACAGAAATACCAAGGACTCATGTGACTCTGGAGGGCAGGAACCAGAGATCATGTGACGCCAAAGTTCAAATTGTGCCTCAGTCACAGAGGAGCATTTAGAAGTGTGCCACTTACTTATCACCACAGAGGTCCTGTCCGTCTTGAAGTGAGTCCAAAGGATAAGATTGACTGAATTACACAACTCCTGTGCTCAGGAAGCGTTCTCAGAGCCGTGCGTAAGATAGTGACATTTACACACTGCAAAAGGACTCCGGAGCTAAATTGGAAGCAGCTGAGCGTCACTGGGGACATTTGTATATCCTGCCCTCCAAGACATTGAAATTAATAGGCTCTAATAAAACAAGAGCTAATTGTGGGTAAAGTTAAAGCCACATAAGCCCACGAGGAAGGCAGAGACCACATACAGGTCCCCAGGACCTATACGTTGCCACACATACAGCACGTTTAGTAGATTGTGTACTCGCTTGATGGATTGCTAAGTTTTATTTCTTTGTCATAGTTATTGTTTGTTCATTAACAAACTTTTAAAATTCTTGATATTTGCCTTTGTTACAATACAGGTGCTTGCCTCATAAGAATTCTAGATAGATAAAGAATTGCTCTATAGTATTTAAATTCTTTAGTCAATAATATGCATCAGGAGTACCTAAATGAGAGCTGCAGTCAACAGTTAAATAAGGGGCTAAATTGTATGTGTGCATCTAGTTGAGGCAGGGTGAAGGTTGTGGGCTTAATATGTACAGATTGGAAAAAAAAGTCTGGGATGAAATCCACATAACATTTTTAAATTTAATTGATTTTATTTTTTTAAATACACAATAGTGGAATGCATTACAATTCTTATTACACATATAGAGTACAATTTTTCATGTCTCTGATTGTATATAAAGTAGATCAACACCCAATTCCTGTCTTCATACATATACTTTGGATAATGATGTCCATCACATTTCACCATCCTTGCTAATCCCCTGTCTCCTCCCTTTCCATCCCTCCCCTCTTCTCTATCTAGAATTTATCTATTCCTCCCATGCTTCCCCTCCCTACCTCACTGTGAGTCAGCTTCCTTATATCAGAGAAAACATTCGACATTTGGTTTGGGGGGATTGGCTAACTTCACTTAGCATTATCTTCTCCAACGCCATCCATTTACCTGCAAATGCCATGATTTTATTCTCTTTTATTGCTGAGTAAAATTCCATTGTGTATATATGCCACATTTTTTTTATCCGTTCATCAACTGAAGGGCATCTAGGTTGGCTCCACAGTTTAGCTATTGTGAATTGTGCTGCTAAAAACATTGATGTGGCTGTGTCCCTGTAGTATGCTGTTTTTAAGTCCTTTGGGTATAGTCTGAGGAGAGGATACCTGAGTCAAATGGTGGCTCCATTCCCAGGTTTTCTAAGGAATCTCCATACTGCTTTCCATATTGGCTGCACCAATTTGCAGTCCCACCAACAATGTATGAGTGTACCTTTTTCCCCACATCCTTGCCAACACTTATTGTTGTTTGTCTTCATAATAGCTGCCATTCTGACTGGAGTGAGATGATATCTTAGAGTAGTTTTGATTTGCATTTCTCTGATTGTTAGAGATGATGAGCATTTTTTCATATGTTTGTTGATTGATTGTATATAATCTTCCTGAGAAGTGTCTGTTCAGGTCCTTGGCCCATTTGTTGATTGGGTTATTTGTTTTTTCGGTGCTTAGCTTTTTGCGTTCTTTATATACCTTAGAGATTAGTGCTCTATCTGATGTATGAGGGGTAAAAATTTGTTCCCAGGATGTAGGCTCTCTGTTAACCTCACAAATTGTTTCTTTTGCTGAGAAGAAACTTTAGTTTGATTCCTTCCCATTTATTGATTCTTGGTTTTAATTCTTTGTGTTATAGGAGTCTTATTAAGGAAGTTGGGGCCTAATCCCACATGATGAAGATTAGGGCCACCATGACTTAGTAAATGATTATGCACTTTTTGAAAACACAGACCACTTCTCTAGCAAATTATATGACCCTGAAATTTCCAGAAATAGCTATGTTGTGTTCATAGGATTATACTTAATCTAGAGCTGGGCTATCTGTCTTCTAGAACAGAGTTGTCCAAGAGATGTTTATGAAATCATGTAAATGTTCTATAAGAACTTGAAATATGGCTGTGAGACTAAAAAATTCAGGGACTCTTTTTCCAGAGCTGGGAATTCAACTTAGGGGTGCTCAACCATTGAGATATAACTCCAGACTTTAGGATGTCCTTTTTGAGACAGGGTCTTGCTAATTTTCCAAAACTGCCCTCAAATTTGTAATATCTCAGCCTCATGCATGCTGGGATTACAGGTATGCATTACCTTGTCTGACCTTAAGAACTGAATCTTAAATTTTTACTTAATTTAAATAGCCATGTGTCACTATATCAAACAAAACAATTCTAGATATGTGCTGCTCAAAGTGTGGTCTGAGGACCAGCAGCTTCTACATTGCTTGCTAAAGTATCATCTGCTACATTTCTATGAGAAACACAGAATCATATCTCACAAACAAAATCTACATTTTTAACAAGGTTCCAGGTGATTTACATATACATCAGAATTTATGAGATGCTGCTCTAGAACATTTCTTGATAAGGCTGATTCTTTCCTGGCTCCAAATAAAACTCCAGTCAGTTAGGTTTTTTTGTTGGTTTGTTTTGTTTTGGGCAGAAAAACTAGAGGTTGCAATATTACTCTAGTTTATTGCAATAAACTAGAGATTGCAAATGTAATAGATACATTACAATAAACTAGAGATCTTAAATGTGATCTCTATTCAACCTCACTCAACTGAGACCCTCTTTTTAGCCACTAGAGCTGCCTTTGCACTTAAACTTGTAGTTTATTTGATAAAAAGACTTTTACTAACTCTAGAAAGAGGCCTCCGTGCTACACCCAATAGCACCATCAAAGTTCTTGCTCATGTTGAAATCGGATTGCCAATTCTTTCCACAATTAAAGATAAAATTTTGAAAGCGTGCTCACCTGGAAGGTGGTATATTAAATTTTCACTAGTCTGCTAGGAACAGCAATATCAGTTACCTGAGCACTAAATGTGATAAGGAAGAGGTCCAAAAGAGCATCCCTCTCTGAACATAATGAGAAAGAAATCAGCAGAGATGAAGGAAGAGAGAAGAAAGGAAAGATGACGTTGCAGGTAGCAGGTGAAGCAGGGTGAATTCTGAACTGAAAGAGCCATTTTGGTCCAGAATCAAATCCTACAGAGAGTGGTGGTAGTAGTGTAGGTGGTAAACTGGACTCTGGGAATATTAGGTACATGAATTGCAAATGCCTGTACCTCCAACTAGGTCCCACACTTAACTATCCTTCAGGACAACCATTTGTATTACAGCCTAAATCATCACTGGCAAGAACACCAGTGTTCCTTAGGGTGATGGACATTTTTTTGTTCTCTGGTTTTTGAGCTCTGTGTGCACTTCCCCTTTTTCCGATATCAGCTCTGAAATTTTGTTTGGGGATATTTACCTACTGATCACTCTTAACCCCAGAGTATCCAGCGGGGTGTTGCTTTCACTCAAAGTGGGAAAGACAGCAAGTGCTAGCCACTAGCCTGGAGATGGTAGTTGGTGCAGAGAATTGCAGAAGAATCAATCAAAACCCAACAGAAAATGTGGACTTTGTCTGGCTGGGAATTCTGCGAAAGACTCTTGATCTTTTTAGTTGAACTTGAAACCATAAAGCATAGAGTTGGGGCAATCATTTTAACAGCAGAGGAGCAACATGCACGAGAATGAATCCACATGGGACCTGAGCCCAGAGACTGAAAAGAAGAAGAAAATCCTAATATCCTGAAGCCTTTTTCTGAGCATCTAACTCAAGCCTCACCTGAAGCCAGCCCTCCACACGCACTGCATGAGACAATAAATGGCTCCTTTTGCCTAAGAAACCTTGCTTTCAACCATGTATCCCTTGGAACCAAGGAACTAACAGATAAATCTACTCTTCAAAGAACAGGCTAAGAAAAAATGGAAAATGTTGGCTACAACGCAACCTAGTAAAGGAACCAATTATGAAGACAGAACTCTGAGCTCTGGAAGCTTGCGCCTCTAAAGAGTAGGCCTCCTGCTTCCTTCCTTCCTACTGCATGCACATTTCTGTAAATAAACATAGAGGCCAGAGAAAAACTCCAAAAACAAGATGTCATAAACAAAATTTTTAAAATTAACTTGTAACATTATTCATCACTTGGGTGAAAACTCATAAGATTTCCAAACGTCCAATTTAACTACCTATTATCTCTATTTTACAGAGAAAGCAATATTTAATTTTATCACACACAGAATAATAGAAATTGTAGCACATGTTCCCAGCGATCTTACCGTACCATCTAAGTCGGATTTCTGTAGGGAAGGCTGAGAGAACACAAGAACTAAAAGGAAAAAAAAATTAAGTGACGTGCTCTAAAATATTGGAAACAAAATTTAATAATGATGGTGACAACTCTTCTGTGGCATGTGCTAATAAGTCTAAGTCATTTCTTTTTAGTAAAAACAATGTTGGGAACTGAGTCTGTGGCACATAGTCAAGCACACAAGCAATAATAATAAATCAGTGGCAAGGTCTCTGACAGTGCATAATGTAACACCAGGCAGAGTGGCATCCTATCCTCAGTCACATGAGCCACTTGCCCCCTGAAGGAAATGCCAGTCACGGGTCCCAAATTACAAGTTTCCATAACGCCAGAGGCATTCAATGTGTCATTGTTTTTTGGAGATGAGGTGCAAAAATACATCTGTACATGGATTCATTTTAACATGGATCCGTTTTTAGAGGAAGCTAAGTTTTCTGTATCAAATCAGGAATGGGGATTGCAGCCAATGAAGATGGGAAAAAAAAAAAAAAACAGATAGCTTACCCCTTACTGCTGGCAAAGCCAATTAGGAGTATATTTGTTTCATGACAGCTATATAAAGAATTGAGGAGATGAGAGTGTGGGCATTTGATATGGATATGCAAACTAATTCTTTCTGTTGGCTCCCATAAACAACACTTAGTAGAATATCCAGTAGATGTTTTCTGGCCTCACTTCCCCAAACCTTGTAAGGCAAAGAGATTTAATACATGAGGCAGGTTTCTGTCTTGTTCCCCACCCACCCACCCACTCCCCAAAAAAGAAGAATACAAGAGTTTCCTCAAATAGAAAATTTTAAGATGCATTGAAGCGTCAATCCTGATTCATTTTGATTATTCAATTTGAAACTAAAATCAAGCTCACATTTGCATTACGTGCTTGACGACTTTGACTTTCTGAATTTTTGTCATACACTAGCAATACAGCAATTGTTCAATATGCAAATTCAGCATCAGCATGAATTTTTAAATTGCAAGTATTCATTTTATTACCTTAAACCTTTTGCCATTTATTTTTGACCCATCTCTGCTCCTAGGTCATGATCTCCTGGAGTGGAAGGGCTTCATTTCTGTTAGTTTGTCAGTGTTGCCCACATACATACTGAGTTCAAATGCTTATGAAATAAAATTTAGTATTGGTTCATATAAAGAAAGATATTGAGCATTTCAGTTAATATTTTATTATGAAAGATTGACCCACATGTAAGGTTAAGCAGGATTCTTCTGGCTAGCTCTCATTCTTATTTTATGTTCGTATATTTCTGGAAGTTCTCTTAAGCACAAGACCTCTCTACCAGTAATATCCACCATTTCCTGATTGCTCACCATGAGTCAGTCAAAAGACGAGGTGCTCCCAACCCAACTATTCCTTCTTTGCTCACAACTACCCTGTGAGAGTAGCATAGGCTATAATTACCCAAATATCACAAGGTAATTAAAGCTTAGGGGGCTTTGTTATTTGCCCAAGGTCATTCATTCTGGCTGGTGGAGTCCTTGTTCTTCACCAAAGAGCAGACTGCTGTGCACTCAAACAAACAAACCGGTGTGTAAAGGGGGAATGAATCATGCAACCTCCTTAAGTTGGTGGATCTGCAGAGTCAGAATGGCGTGGGATGTTGGCTGTTTCCTATCATGTCAGGAATCCTTCTTCCTGTTTCAAGAGAGAAAAAATTTGAACATTTTATATGACAATTGGAGATGATGAGCTGGACAGCTGTTATCCAGAACAAAGAATTAACAGTGACTAACATTCATTTAGACACAAAGTGTTATTTACTTGATGTTTTCAGATAAAACTTACAATAACTTGATTTGCTTTGAAGAGGTTTTGTGTAATGTAAAATAAGAAAAAGATTCCTTCCTACTGACACTACAAAATAAAAAATTTTTAAAAACCCACATTGATGGAAGATTTAATCCATTTTAATTCCTTTATAAAGAATCTCTACTGAACTAAATTGTTGGCAAAATAAGCTGTGAGATCAATTAGGGAAATACCAGCAGGGCTGCATTATTAAAATATTTGTGAAATCCCAATCCATTTTCCCAAGGCCTCCTTAATATATTCAGAGGGTAATAAATGGATATGTAAGACGATGACTTGGCAGAGCAGGGAGATAGTTAAGGTCAGCTTTCAAAAAGCCAATAAGCAGGAGGTATCTCATCAAAAATAAATCCTTACCCCAAAGGAAAAAAAACATACTCTTCTTTAGTCATTTCTAGCTTTTCAAATATTTTCTCTGCCAAAAATTCCCATCAAAAGTAGGACAGTACATGGCACAATTGAAAAGAGCCCACATGACACAAACCAAAGGCAACCAGGGTCCCAGAGCCAAGAGTTGCAACATGGTCAATAAAATGATAAGCATCTACATACTTATGTCTGTAGATTCTTCTGTCTCATGCTTTACAGTTATATAAAATGTGTTTATATTCAACAATGTGTATTTCCGTTGGCAATCACAGCACCTTCATAGGGTTGCCTTATCCAAATGTTACAGATGAAAGGACTGAGCTGCAGGAAGGTACAAATGATTGCCAATGTCCCAGGATAATATAAAGGAGACCCAAAGTCCCATCTTTCCATAATTTTTCACTAAACAATATAATTTCTCAAACATTTAAAAATTAAAAAGTGCTAAGTTTTTAAAAAATTCTTTGAAATTATTATGTCATAGATATCTCATATTGTTTTCCCTGCATAAGCAATTCATATGTGGGTGAGTACTTCCATTTATACCATCAAAATACTCTGATGCGCCTGTACAAATATGCCACAGTGAAACTCGCTACTCTGTATAATTATTATGCACCCACAAAAGTAAATAAATAAAATGCTAGAGTTATTATATATAACCTGCAAATTTTAAATCAGAAAGCAGCATGAATTTTTGATTCAAAATATTCGAATCAGTGAATACGTTTAAACTCTAAGTGCATGACAAAATGTACCGAAAACACTGGAAGTCCTGGATTTGGGATCTGAACATCATCGTTTCTAATACAGCTGTATTTCAAAAGAGGTGATCCTCAACACATTTGCTTTTCAGGACTTTCTGTGGCTCAGATATCATCCTAGTGTCTTGCAAAAGGTTATGTGCTGACAGCTTGGTCCCCAGTATGGTAACGTTGAAAGTGGCAGAAACTTCAAAGGTGGGGGAAGATGAGAAGATGATTAAATCATTGGGGACATCACTTTTGGAAGGGATTAATGCTAGTATTATGTACTAAGTTAGTTCTCACAAGAGAAGGCTGTTAAGAAGTGAGACCACACCCTTCTGTATGAGGCTATTTTCCTTTCTGCTTCTACCATGATGTGATTCAGCCAAGGGACCTCATCAGAGGTCAAACAAATGGAATAGATGGATTGGACTTTCCAATCTGTGAACCAAGTTAACCTCTTTTCTTTATAAGCAACATTTCTTCAGGTATTTTGTTATAGCAAAAGACAAAGGAACAATACAGGATTTTTCTTCAACTATAAAAGGGAGAGTAAATCTGTCTATTGTATACCATCTTGAAGATCTCATTTATTTATTTTGTTGTTGTTGTTTTGCTATGGTTTTTTGAAGTAATTACCTCCTAAAAACATTATTGCAGATATAGTAGGTTAGGACTTCAATGCAGGAATTTTGTACTGACACAATTCAGTCCATAAAAAAAAGAAAATACTTCTCTTACCTTCTCTAGCTTTACTTCCTCCACAAGAAACAGTCATCTTTAAAAAACAATTTAGTTCTTCTGATGCCATTTTCCATACATATTATGGGGCTCTTTGTCTTCCAGCTTCTTGGTCTCTTACAAGTAGCCTCAGTACTGATGACCCAGATGACGAGGTGTGGAAGCCTTGCTCTAGGGCATCAATCTCACCCCATATCACCTGCTATAAATTTGATCAATTTCTTTAATAAAAACTTCAGTTTTGAGGGAGTTGGTTAAATAGCTGAAAAATAACAACTGAGTTCTTTTTCTGTTGGGGAATAGATAACGAAAAGTGTTTGGGTAGAACTGCTTGATCGATGAACAGGCTTTCAGTAAGCCACTCCAATTTCCACCCCTTCTTATTCCTGCAGTCTCTAAGACCGAAATTCCTTATTTGTTGTCTCCTTCTTCAAGAGTGTTCAAAGAACTGCAATTCTGCTATTCTGGGTTCTGTATTTCATTATCCAAGAATTTTTTTTGAAATACCTTCTTTTGGCTAAGTTTTCTCCCAGATACCTTTTATCCAGGATCATACTCGACTTTTATTTTGTTACTATTATTTTTATCCTGTCTCTGGAGGCAGAAGAACTAAATCCATGCACTCAGTTTTCCGTTTTCAGTGGGAAATTAGTTTCTACTTAATGACTGAGAGTTTACTTAATCAGCCATCCATTCTGTATTTAACAAACTTTTGCTGAATATTGTCTAATTAAAAGTCCTAAAAGCCGCATAAGTAGACCAGGCATTCGTTTAATATTGTTTTCAGCCAGGTGTCCGATGGAGCCAGGCATGATCCAGAACATCATGATTAACTAGCGACTCAGGATACCAAAGGAGACACCAAGAAGAGCTCTAAATTTTCTTTTCTCGAAATCTAAAAATGAAGATAGATATTCACCTCTCTCTGCAGCCAGAGAGGAATGGCTTCCAGAATCTCCTCCAACCCAAGAACTCTGAGAAATGCAAAGAGTGGAGGCCGAGTGGCCTGGGTTCCAGCTTCAACCCAAGGGGAGGATTTGAGCTGTCCCCTTGTCAACTTCCTTCTTCCTCTTCAACTGCCTCCCCTGAGGGTGCCTGGAATCCCACACCACCTGCTAGAGACGAATGGCATCTTTGCTTCTTTTGCAATGGAACGTGAGTGAAAATCATCTGTGCACAACTTAGGAGTTACTTATAGGAGAAATGCCTGGTCTCAGACCTCCTCTTCCTTCCTCTACCACGTGTTTTAAATATGGATAAATCAACTTCCAACTTTAATCACACAAAAGTGGACAATGAATGACACAGAGATAGAAGAGGAAAGTGGGTAGGAGCATGTTCCCCCCCAGCCCAGGCCAAATGGGTGGTCACATGAGGAATCAAAAACTCCTCTCTTATTCAGGAGTCTCTTGATTTGAACATCTTAAATTTTTCCCTAAATAATGCAGTAGCTTCATTTCACCAACTAATTGCCAATCCTCTATCAGTTTCCACACATATATTAAAATAATGTTTTAAAAAGGACACCAACCCTAGTTTCCAAGTATTCAAATTGTATTCAAACAAAATGTTAAGGTTTCAGTTCTAAATAACAACTCAGAAAGCAAAATGCACAGAAAAAAACACTGCTCTCATCTCAGGCAAAGGTCAAGAGCAACGACAGACTCCTTCGCTGCTCCTGCGGGCTCCACTTAGGCATCTGCAGGCACTTCACTCACATTGCGTTGGCTGAACCCAGTGAGGAAGCCCGAGTCAGTGGGGCCACAGAAAGGCACAGTCACTCTTCAAACAATGGGCTGGCAGACACAGTGCTCTTACCAAGAGGGAAATAAAAACTCAGAGCAACAGCTCAATCTTTGCCATCACCAAAAATCCAATCCAACAGACTTTTATAAAAGTTTCAGCCGAATAACGTCAGGGTTTCAATTTTATTCATGTATCTTTTTCTTATTTGTGTTAATGGGTTCTCATGGAAGAGAAAGCATTGTATCGATTTAAGGCAGACTTGAGAGAACTTTTGACAGGCAGGTCCAGGCTCGCTGCCTTCTTACTGAGGACCTTCAAGCACTCACTGCCTCCCTTCCTGATGCTGTGACTCCTTCACCTCTGCACTCTGTAGAGCAGATAGAAGCTCGCTTGTCATGGAAAGGATTTCTACCATTTTAAATGATAGTTTGTCTTTGCCTCAAGTAATGGCGCATTGGAATACCATTGCAGATAGGCTCGATTTACAAATCCCACCTACTAGAATCCTAAGTGGAAATATTGATTTTATCACAAAAATGGAATTTAAGAACAAGGATTTGTAAAATATCTCCACAGCACAGTAAGAAACTTTTTTAATCTTCCATAGTTTTTAGTAATGTTCAATTAGTATAGCTTTCACTGAAGTTTTTCTTATACTAAAGAGTGGGGGAAATACCTTCTCTTCAATTTCCAGGAAGGATTTGGTGCATGACTATATAAGCCATGTGTTACTCCATTCTTCTTCAACCTTAACCACACTAGCAAAATAATATAAAGTTTATCAGGTTGTTAATTTTTTATAAAATCATATATATATATATATTGATTTTTTAAAACTTAGACAGCTTCAAGTAAAAATTCCACATGAAATACAGATTAAAAAGAGACACTATGTGGGTATGCATGGGACTTATCACTTTAAACTTACTCAAAGTTGTAGTTTTAAGAAGCAGGCCAGTCAAGAAATTTTGCACAGAAAAGAGTTTTGTATATAAGTTAGAACCTAAAAAGTTACAAGAGACTCTCATTCTTATGCCAATAACCAAGTTAGATCATTTATAAAATCACAGTATCCTCAACCCCAAAGTGATCTAAGGATGCAAAGAGAACTACATTTCAGAAAGTGATCTGCATTTTATAGGAAATAGAATTCCCGTTTCTAACAGACAGGCAATAAAGCAGTCCCCGGTTTATGCTGATAAAGGGAAACCAATGGAACTTCCACCTGCCTCTGACTGGATGGGGGTCAGCAAGGCAGATTAGAATCAATCCCTAGGGTCCTCAGACCCCGAGCAAGTGTGTAGCCACAAGCTTGTCCCACGATTCTCTGTCATTAACAACTCAGAGTCTCACAGGCTTTGGACAAGGAAAAAGAGCTAAGAGAAACCTCTCTGACATTTCTGAGGAAAGAGCTATCTGGGAGCAACTTTCAAATCTGGTATCTTTACTACCCAGTACAAAGAGGAATTTTGCCAGAACTGGACTTAACGTCCTGCAAAAGAGAAAATTCTGATGCTGAGTTTAAAATATTTCAAGTGGGTCCTAAATTAAATCAAACTAAAACTGTGCTCAAGCCCAGATCAAGTTCAACAGAGGATCAGGCCGACTCAGATTCCCTAAATTTATCGATTTACACATGAAGGGGCATGACCTTTACCAGAAAAATCTACTGATATTTACTTCACATTGTTATTGTCTACAAAATGTTGAGCATAAAAAAACGTAAAGCATCTGAAGCATCAATAAAACGTGACTCATGATGAAGAGCGGAACTAGCAACTGAGAGATGGCCTAGATGTCATGATTCTCAAACTCTAAAATAACTACAATAAAAATTCTGAAGGGTTTAGTAGAAAAGGAAAGGCACATGCAGGGCTGGCTGGGGAACTTAAGCAAATGCATACAGACTGAAAGAAGAAAGCCACTGAGTGAAAATGGTACAAATGTAAAAGATACAAGAAAAAATGAAGAATTGATCCAGTTTGCTGAACCGAAAACTGGACTCACCCGAGGAAAGAGTCAACAAAATTGAAATCATTAGAAAGTATCTAAGCTGAGCACAAGGGAATGAAAAGAGAAGGAGGAACAGGAGCAAAAGGAGAAGGAAAAAGAGGGTGGAGAGGAAGAAGAGACTGTAGGGGATAAAGAGAGGAGGAAGAGAAGGGTAGGAGAGCGTGGCAAGGGAGAAAAAGAAGTAGGGGAAGGGATGAGAAGAAAGCGCTGGAGATTTATGGGGCAAGGTTAAGTTATCAAACATTGCTAGAGTTTTAGAGTCCCAGAAGGGGACAAGAGAGACATTAAATAGAAAACATATTTTAAGACATAATGGCTGGGATCTTTTCAAACCCAATAAAAAAAAAAATCCAGAATCCAAAATGCTCCATGAACCACGAGTAAACACTGAGAAGATCACACCTGAGCACATCATAGTTAACCTGCTGAAAACCAAGGGTAAAAATGAGTCTTAGAAAAAAAAACAAGAAAAATACACACTAAATACAGGAAAATAATAATATGAAGAATAACTGACTTCTCATCAGAAACCACTGGAAACAAATGACGATGGAGTGACATTTATAGAATGCAGGGGAAAAAATTGATAGTGAACCTAAAACTCTACATCCAGTGAAAATATCCTTTTTTTTTCTTTTTAAATATTTTTATTAAGGAATTATACATGATACAGGGTTCATTTTGATATAATCACATTCATGGAATGTAATTGGATTCATTTCAGTCCCAAGTATTTCCTTTTTCCTCCATCCTGCTCCTCCCCAAAACATTCTTTTAAAATGAAGCGAAAATGTTTTCAAGCAGATAAAAACAGAGTTCATCTCCTGCTTGTGCACATGACAAGAAATGATAGAAGAAATTCCTTAATCTGAAGGTAAATAACTCCTGATAGAACTCAGATTCGTCAGAGGAATGAAGAAAACTGGAAGGAATGAATCTGCTATGGTTTGGATACAGTTTGAGCGTCCCTCAAAGGTTGCTGTGCTTGGCCTCCAGTGTTATGGTGTAGAGGTGGTGGAATCTCCGAGAGTCGGGGCCTAATGCAAAAAGATGAGGTGGTAGGGGTCCTGCCCTCAGAAAAGTCTCATGCAGTCCTCCTGGGTAAATTCCCTTAAGGGCAGGTCGTAAGAAAGTGAGGTCGCTTTACTTTCCATTCCTCTAGAATGTTGTGATATAGCCAAGGGGGTCCTTATCAGAGGCATGACCAATGGAGCCACTCAATCTTGACTTTCCGCCTCCAAAACTGTGATCTAAATAAACCTCCTTTTTCTTCTAAAATATCCAAGCATTTTGTTATAACAGTAGAAAACAGATTAAGACAAACAACAATACAAACTAGCAATATTTACTATTATTTTAATTGGGTACATGGTTTTTAATTTAAAAGACCACTTACTAGTCTTCCTACTATTCACTCTTTATAAAAATAATATTTATGCATTACACAATATAGCATATATACTTAGGCAAAATGTAAAGCAATAATAATACAAATTATGGGAGAAGACTATTGAAATGTGGTTAAAGTTCTTACACTGTTAATTTTATTTATTTATTGTATTTTTAGGGGGGTATTGGGGATTAAACCCAATGGGTGCATTGCTCTTGAGCTCTATCTCCAGTCCCTTTTACTTTTTTTGTTGTTTTGTTTTGTTTTGTTTTGTTTTGAGACAGGGTCTTGCTAAGTTTCTGAGTCTGGCCTGGAACTTGCAATCCATCTGTCCCAGTCTTCTGAGTTGCTGGGACTACATACAGGCATGCACTACTGAAGCTAGATGGTTAATTTTACCTTAGTAAACTATGAGAGCATAAAGATGCATACCATAACATTCAGAACAATTAGTGAGACAATAACTCTATCATTATGATCCAATCAGAAATGATACAGGAAAGGAGAGAAAGAATAAGAAAGATGAAATAGGTCTAAATAAAATTTAAAAAAAAAAAAAAACAAGGTTGGAGATTAAACACAACCTTATTATTAAACATGTTAAATGGAAAAATACTAAGCACTCTAGTTAAAAGGTGAAGAATCTCAGATTTGAAGGGGAAAAAAGCAACATTCATTTTATGTTCTTCACAAGAAAATTCACAAAAAAATACAAGATAAAATTAAAAGGGTAGAAAAGAAATTAAAAAAAAAAAAAAACACTAGAAGCTGGTGTTGTGGCTCAGTGGCAGAGCGCTTGCCTAGCATGTGTGAGACACTGGGTTTCATTCTTACACCACCAAAAAATAAACAAATAAAGACATGCTGTCCATCTACATCTACAAAATAAAGAATTTTTAAAAATCTGGTATTACTGTCCTAAAATATTAAAAAGTGGGATTTGAATAAGCAAGCAATATTACTTGAAATAAAAATAAACATTTTGTAATTATAAAATAATTCATTGGCTAACTATTCATGACAATCACAAGTATGCAAATACCTTACAGAGAATTTAAAAATATAGTAAGCAAAAGTTAATGAGTGAAACATAACTTCTACTTCAGGCCAAGATGGAATAATAGGGACTAGTTTTACCTTTCCAACTAAGACAATATTTTTAACAAAAAATATGAACGAATGTTTTTTTTAACTATATAAATGCACTAAAGGTCCATGACTCTAAGGGTAACAAATAAGGCGAATTCCACAATTACCCCAAGATTATTGCCTTTGGGTTACTGCACAGGGCAGGGAAACCCACATACCCCTAGTGGGCCCCAGTGGACTTAAGGAGTTGAGGAGGAAGAGCCAGCGCACTAGCATCCTCTGATTTGAGGACTGGAAAAGAAGAGACATGCACAAGGGAGCATCTCTGGAGCTCCTTAGAGGGTCTCTTGTAAATATGGGTTGAGTACTGATAAGCACATGTATGTGAGAATACTACACAAGCAGGAAAAGGAACTGCCATAGAGGATGAGAATGTGTGACCAGTTCTTCACACTACAGAGAGCTGGCAATAGTGCCTTTTGCCACCAGTCACACTGAAAAACCTCATGATTTCTGGGACATTGGATGGAGTAATGGGGCATTAGATGGTCTCACTGAGGTGAGACCATTTGTATATAGGGTCACTAGGCCTTGATTTAGCATTATTCCAGTTTCACCTAAAAAAAAATCTTAAAAAGCAAACCCAGTATCTCTTTCTAACTAACTGCATCCCAAGACAAAGCACTAGAATGTTTATAGGAAAACAGAAATAACTAGCATTCAGAAGGTCAAATCACAATGATTGGAATTCATTATCAAGCATGGAAAAAAAGGAGAAAACTATGAAGAAGAGATGGATGAGCAATCAAAACCAGCCCAGCACTGTCACAGACATCAGATTACAAGACAAAGATGTCTGTTGCTGAAGTATTTCATATGTACAAAGGTTTACGTAGAGGCCTGTGAGAAGAACCCAAACTTCTGAAGGCGAGACTACGATGTGTGGAGTTCAAAATACACTAGATGAAATTAGCAGCAGGTAAGAAATTACAGAAGAAAAGATGGATGAACTTGGAAGATATCACAATAGAAATCTTCCAAAATAGAGCGCAAAGAAAGAGAAGTTTGAAAAATGAACAGAATATTAGAGAGTCTGGTAAAACCTCAAGTGGCCTAATACATGTGACCTTGGATTCAGCAAAGATGTCAGATAAAAGGCAAAAGCCCAATCCAAAAGGGGATAAATTGATAAATCAGACAAAAAAAATTCAAACTTCTGCTCTTCAATAACAACCGGTCCCCACCCAGCCCCTAAACACACACACACACAGACACACACACACACACACACAGAGAATGAAAAGACAAATTAACAGATTGGAAATAAATTTGAAATTATGTATCCAAAAAAAAACTTTTATCAAGAGGACACTTAAAAGTCAATAATAATAAAATGAACAGTCCAGTTACAAAAATGGGTTAAATATTTGAACTAATGCTTTAAAAATAAGCATATAAAAAGATTTTCAACTTCATTATTCCTTAAGGAAAAGAAAAATTAAAGCCAAAATGAGCTACCAACATATATCTTTTGAAACGGCTAAAATTTATAAGACAGACCATACCAAGTGTTGACAAGGATGTAGAATAACAAGAACTTTCATGCATTATTGGTTGTGGTGTAAAATAATGCATTCACTTTGGAAAATAGTTTGGCAGATTAATATATATATACACACACACATATATATTTATGTATATACACATATATTTATATATATGTGTATATGTGTGTGTACATGTGTATATATATATATATATATTCAACTAACATATGGTTTAGTCATTAGATTACCAAGTATTTACAAAGCAAAACTAATACCTATGTCCATGCAAATATTTATATATGAATATTAATAATTGCTTGTGTTAGTTGGCTTTTCATTGTTACAACAAACACCTGAGATGATCAACTTATAAAGAAAAAAGGTTTATTTCTGCTTAAAATTGTAGAGGTTTCAGCCTATGACTTTTTGACCCTATTGTTTTGAGCCTGTCACAAAGCAACATATTAGGTTGGGGAGTGAGTTTTGGAGGAAACTGTTCACTTCACAGCTGGGATGTGCAAAGGGAGAAAGGAAGAGACTAGTGTCACACAACCCTCTTTAATGGCATGCCCACAATTTTCTAAAAGCCCCACAAAGTCCCACCTCTTCAAGAATTCTAGCATCTGAGGACGAAACTGAGGACCGAGTCTTTAACACATAGGCCTTTGGGGGCCATTCCAGATGCAAACCATACACTGCTTTATTTATAATAGATTAAATTTGAAAGGAATCAATATGCCCATCAACAGGTGAATAGATAAATAAACTAGTAGGTTCATACTATGGAATACTATTCAGTAATAAAATTAATTAACATTAACACATGAATGAATCTCAAAAAGTTATGCATGGGTAGATTCTAAAACATTATGTTGAGGGAAAAACTCCTTACACACATACACACCACCACCACCACCACCACCACACCGAAAATATATTCCTTGGGTCCCCTTCACATAACCCCCAAAAGCAGGAAAAATTACTATTTAGTAGTACAAGTCAGTTGGACGAAGAGGGTGGTAACTGAGAAGAAAAGGGAATGGTTATCTTTTCTGAGGAATGGAAATCTTGTTTGCTGTAGTAGTTATTTGTGTGAAAACAAATGTCAAAATTCCTCAGTCTCAACAATTAAGATCCACATATTATATTATATATAAATTATACCTCAATACTTAAGTAATGGCCCATGAAAAATAAATTATTCTCATAGTACCCCACACATATAATTTCCTTAATTTTTTTATGCGTTGCTATTGTAGACGGAGTACATTTTCCGTATTCATGAAAACAAACTCCAGACATAATTAGGATATCTCAGATACTCCAGGGACATTAGAAAACTTGAGGTTTTGTTATAGTTGTCTTTCTCTCTTCCTTTTTTTTCTTTCAGACCGAAAATGAAATACCATGAAAGGCCAAAGGAAATAGTGTTAGATAAACTGGAAGTGGGTTTCTCCAAGCTTACTTTAAACCCGATGTCTTCTTCATGCTCCCATAAGTTCCTGAACTTCAGCTCATCCGGGGAAAGGACATGTGGATATTTATTTTCCTAATGGTCATTTGAGAATAAGTGCTCGCAGCCTGTGTGTCGAGGGCGCCAACAGTAGTCGCAGCCTTGCCCATCTGAATCACCTTGTCGTACTTTCTGTTTTGTCGTCATCACTGTTAAAAAAAGAAAAGAAAAAAAAAATACCTGAAGATGAAGGCAGGATTTTTAAATTATGAGGAAAATGAAACTATGTTTCTTTCACTGTCAAGTCAAGACTGTTACTAAGCACAACTTGGAACCTTCAGAGAACTGTGCCTTCCTCCCCAGGGGTTGCAGGACCCACCCAGGACACACACAGGGACAGTGGCAGGGATGGAGACGGGCCTCCTCACTCCTTTCTCTCCTCACCTGCTTTCCACCACCAGAGCTGCGGAACAGGAGTCAAACTGGTCATTTATCACCCATTTCCAGAAATGGAGGTGTTTCGCTGAAAGACGTACAACAGGAGAAATAAAGCAGAGAAGGGGGAGAGAGGGGCGGGGGACCGGATGGAAAAGGAGAGAAGGCTCTGGGGAGACCACACCCCAGAGCTGCTGTTTCTTCTGTCTCTAAAATGCAGGGAAGCCCTGTTCACACTGGGTATTTTAAACATTCTAGGTAAAATAGCAAATAATAGGAGGTGTAGCCCTTGCTTTTGTTTCTTCATTAGAATAATTTTTTTTATATTCTTGGAGCTTTGAGGAACCTACTTATAGACTTCAGAAGTTAAAAGGACTAATTCCATTTGGACTTGTGTGTGTGTGTGTGTGTGTGTGTGTTAGAATTACTTGCGTGTTCTCCCTGTATTAATCTTACTTCTTCAGGAAGAGTAAAAACCCCACAATTTTAAACAGACTGAAGCATTCTCCTTTAAGGGTGGAAACAGAGTATAACAATAGCCCTGGAAGAAGCCCAGTTTATTCCATGTCTCTCAATGAAGCTAATAGGCCAAGTTCCTTCCCAGAACATCCTGCTGTGGCTAGCAGTCTCCAGAGCTGTGCTGCTACAACCTGAGCATCCCTCCAGGAGCGCGGCAGACCTGCTTCCTTCAGTACAACATCCTGTTGGAGTCTCACGGGGTCAGGCTGTACCACTGGCTCCCTTCCCAGTCGCTGCCATCTCCCTCTTTTCCCAGGGGATTTAGCCCCTGGGCCCACTCTACCGCCTTCTTTGCTATCTCCTATTCTCAACTGCGTGATTCTCCCAACGCTCTGGTTCCTAGATCCTCGAACACACTCACTCTAAAGAAGATGCTCTTCAACCTAACAGCCATTGACTCACCACACTCACGTACAGGCCAGCAGCTCTCAAAGTTCCACGTCACTCTCACCTGACAGACAACTTGCTAGAAATTAGAACTCTCAGACCTAATGAGAGACCTGCTAAGTCAGGAAATCCAGGATACAGCCCAGTTTCTGTTTAACAAGCCTTCCATGGGGTTCTGGTAACCCTCTCAGGTTTGACCCTCCTAGAGCCTCATCTCTCCCTTGAACTCCTTTCTCTTTCATGTGGCTCTTATTATTTTCCTTTTACTCCTCTGGCAAAAACTCAACCCTGGTGAAGACTAAACTTCCACGCACTTTTGGCCTGTGTCAAAAGACCTACGATGGCTAATGAAAAGCTATCACCTCCAATTTGTGGCCCCCTACTCCATTTCTCCCCCACTCCTCTGGAGAACCTTTGTGAAACCCCACACTCCCCACCCGCTGCCTCCATTTCTGAGAAGTGATACAATCAGAGCACAGCCCCTACCACCCTTTTCGCTTTCTACAAGCACTTGTGCTCTGTTCCCACCTTCTCCTCCATTCGCCTCGTCCCATATCTGAGATGACCTCTTCCACTTGCACACCAGACTTCCTGCCCTCTGGCCCCCTGGAGGATGTGGCTGAATGTGGTTCTAATAACTACCCCCCTCCTCTGCTTCATCCTGTTCCTGTTCTGCTGCATCACTCCGTCTACGGAAAGCATGCCGATGTTTCTCCCATATGAAAACAAAACAACATCTTGACACTAATATCAAGACAATCAATCTTGGTATTAATATGACTTTAGCACAGTTTCCCCTGAGACTTAGCCCTTCCTGCATTCTACAGTTCATTGTCTCCCATTTTCCCTCAAATACACTCTTCAGTCTTCTACCACCACTCCATCAAAATGTGCGTGTGACATGGTCACCATGGTCACCATGGTCACCAAGGACATCTCTTCTGCTTAACCCTGAAGGTAACGTTCAGTCATGCACTTGCTTGACCCTCAGCCTTACTCAACACAACCCTTTCTTCCCTACCAGCACTTCTTCCTGTGTCTCTGCCAATATTCCTCCCACCTCGCTGTGATCTCTTCTTCTGTCTCCATTCCCATCTCTCCAACCTGAAATTTCCCAGTTCTCTGTCCTTGTTCTAGTTGAATAACTTTCACCCTGATGACCTCTACATTTGTATCTGTGACCTAGAGTGCTCAAAAACTCCACACTGGTGTATCAAGTGCATACTTGGCCGCTTTTGTCATATTAGAAGCTCCATATGACAAAAATTGAGCTTCTCTTCTTCCTCAACAAACATGCGTCCCATCTCTGTTCAGAGTAACCAAGTGCTCCCAACTGCAAAGATCAAAAACTTCCCAATCATTCTTGACTTTTTTTTTAATCTCTCACACCTTACATCTAATTCCTCAACAATCCTGTTGTCTCTCTACCTCAAATCCATTCACTTTTTTTTAACTGAAATTTTTATTGAGCCAATTGCAGATTCACAGGCCGTTGTAAGAAATAATACAAAGAGGTCCCTTGTACCTTTTGCCCAGTTTCAATGAATGGCAACATTGTTCAAAACTATAGTATAATATCACAACCAGGATACTGACATTGTACAACCTAATGATCTTATTCAGATTCCCCCATTTTTATTTGTACAAGGGTGTGTGTGTGAGTTCTATACAATTTTAACATATGTAGGTTCCTGTATTCACCACCATGGTCAACATACCAAACACTTCCAAAACCACACAAATCCCTCATGCTGCCCTTTAATAACCCCACCCTGCAACACCTGCCAATCATGATTCTGCCCTTTATTTCTAAAATATCCTCATTTCAAAAATGTTATATAAATGAAATCATACAGAATATAATCTTTTGAAATTGCCCCCCCACACACACACACACACACTCAGCATAATTGCTTGAAGATTCCTCTGAGTTGTTACATGCATCAACAGTTGGTTCCTCCTATTCCAAGGTAGGGAAGCATTGGCAGTTTGTTTAACCATTCATCCTTTAAAGGACACCTGGGATGACACTCTAGTTTGGAACTACTACACATAAACTGCTCTGAACATTTCTGTACAGTTTTTTTTTAATGTGAATTCATTTTTTTAATTTGTTCTAAATAGGTATACAACATTAGAATGCATATTGATGTACTGTACACAAATGGAGCATAACTTCTCATTCCTCTGGCTGTATATGGTGCTGAGTCATAACCAATAGTGTAATCATACATATATATAGGGTAATAATGTCTGACTCATTCTACTGTCCTTCCCACCCCACCGCTCCATTCCCACACTCCCCTCTGCACAATCTAAAGTTCCTTCTTTTTTTTTACCTTACTCCCCCCCACCATTTCCATGGATCAGCATCCACACATCCCAGAAAACATTGGGCCTTTGATTTTTGTGGATTGCCTTGTTTCACTTAGCATGGTTTTCTCGGTTCCATCCATTTACCTGCAAATGCCATGTTTCATTCTTCTTTAAGGCTGAGTAATATGTACCCACATGTTCTTTATCCATTTATCTGTTGAAGGGCATCTAGGTTAGTTTCTTAGTTTAGCTATTGAGTATTGAGCTGCTATTAAACATTGATGTGGTTTCATCACTATAGTATTCTGATTTTAAGTCCTTTTGAGTATAAATTGAGAAGTGGGATAGCTGGGTCAAATGCTGGTTCCATTCCAAGTTTTCTGAGGAATCTCCATACTGATTTCATAGTAGTTGCACCAATTTGCAGTCCCACCAACAATGTGTGACTGTACCTCTTGACCCACATCCTTGCCAACACTTATCACTTATATTCTTGATAATTGCCATTCCAACTGGAGTGAGATGAAATCTCAGTATAATTTTAATTTGTATTTCTCTAATTTCTAGAGATGATGAACATTTTTCATATATTTATTGATTGATTGTATATCTTCTTCTGAGAAGTATCTGTTCAGCTCCTTCGCCCATTTATTGATTTAGCTATTTATTTATTTATTTATTTATTTAGGTGTTTTTTGAGTTCTTTATATATCCTGGCAATTAGTGCTCTGAGATGCCTATGGTAAAGATTTTTTTTCTCATTCTGTAGGCTCTCTCTTCACATTATTGATTGTTTCCTTTGCTGAGAAGAAGCTTTTTAGTTTGAATCCATCCTATTTACTGATTCTTAATTTTACTTCTTACACTTTAGGAGTCTTGTTAAGGAAGTCAGTTCCTAAACCAACATGATGAAGATTTGGGTCTTCTTTTTCTTTTATTAGGCCCAGTGTTTCTATTCCAATGCCTAGGTCTTTGATCCACTTTGAACTGATTTTTGTGCAGGTTGAGAGGTAGAAGTTTAACTTCATTTTGTTACTCATGACTTTCCAGTTTTTCCCAGCACCATTTGTTGAAGAGGCTATCTTTTCTCCAGTGTATGTTTTTGGTGCCTTTGTCTAGTATGAGATAACTATATTTATGTGGGTTTGTCTCTGTGTCTTCTATGTTGTACCATTGGTCTACATTTCTATTTCTGTGCCAACACCATGCCATTTTTGTTCCTACTGCTCTGTAATACAGTTTAAGGTCTGGTATTGTGATGCCTCCTGCTTCACTCTTCTTGCTAAGGATTGCTTTGCTTATTCTTGTTCTCTTATTTCTCCAACTGCATTTCATGATTGCTTTTTCTAGTTCTTTGAAGAATGGCAGAGCAATCAGAAAGATGAAAGGAATTAAAAGGATTCTAATAGAAAAAGAACTCAAGCTATCACTATTTGCTGAAATGATTCTATATTTAGAAGATCCAAAAAATTCCATCAGCAAACTTCTAGAACTAATAAATAAATTCAGCAAAGTAACAAGATATAAAATCAAAACCCACAAATCAAATGCATTTCTATACATAAGCAATGAAGCCAGTACAAGAGAAATTAGTAAAACTACCCATTCACAATAGCCTCATAAAATAAAATAAAATACTCGGGAATTGATCTAACAAAAGAGATGAAAGACCCCTACAATGAAAACTATAGAACACTAAAGAAAGAAATTGAAGAAGATCTTAAAAGATGGAAAGATCTCCCATGTTCTTGGATAGGCAGAATTAATATTGTCAAAATGGCTGTACTACCAAAACTGTTATACAGATTTAATGCCATTCCTGTTAAAATCCATTCACTTTTATTAATAAGATGAAGCCCAAACCATATCAACTCTGTTCCTGACATCATTATCTCCCCTTTGAGTCTAATGTTAACCAGTAAGAGTAAGTCTCTAAAAACAGATCAGATTATGAATCCCCTTGATAAGAACTCTATGGTATCTTAAGTCCTTCCACGTAGTGCCCTACAAAGTTCTCCGTGATGATCTGACTTTCTTCCCATTAGAACACGCAACTCAATGTCCTATTGTTACTCCTTCCAATTACACTGCCCCAGCCATGTTTGTCTCCTTGCTGTTTATAGAGCCTACTCTTGCTTCCAAGCATTTTTAAGCAAACTGAAACCAATAATAACCCATCCCAAAAGAAATTTATTAAATATTAATAGTGGCAATTAATAGTGGAATTGTGGGAGACATTTATTAGCATTATCATGTTTACAGAAGTTTATATGATAAATATATTGTGTTTTCCTATGTATTAAGATATATATAGTAGAAAAATATGAATTAAAAATGAAAGTTTCTACTCTTAAAAGCAAATAAATATTAATTATTGCTTTTGCATGAGGAAAACTTTATTCTCACTCCAGTCAGAATGGCAGCTATTATGAATACAAAGAATAATAAGTGTTGGAGAGGCTGTGGGGGAAAAGGTACACTCATACACTGCTGGTAGGATTGCAAATTGGTGCAGCCAATATGGAAAGCAGTATGGAGATTTCTTGGAAAGTTGGGAATGGAACCACCATTTGACCCAGCTATCCCTCTCCTTGGTCTATAACAAAAGGGACTTAAAAACTGCATACTACAGGGACACAGCCACATCAATGTTTGTAGCAGCACAATTCACAATAGCTAAACTGTGGAAACCTAAATTGCCCTTCAATAGATGAATGGATTAAAAAAATGTGACAATATATACACAAAAATGGAATATTACTCAGCAATAAAATAAATAAAATCATGATATTTGCAGGTAAATGGATGGAGTTAGAGAAGATAATGCTAAGTGAAGTTAGCCAATTGCAAAAAAAAAAAAAAAAACAAGTGCCAAATGTTTTTTCTGATATAAGGAGGCTGATTCATAGTGGAGAGGGAGCATGGGAGGAATAGATGAACTCTAGATAGGGCAGAGGGGTGGGAAGGGAAGGAGGGGGCATGGGGTTAGAAATGATGGTGGAATGTGATAGACATTATTATCCAAAGTACATGTATAAAGACACAAATTGGTGTGAATATACTGTGTATACAACTAGAGATATGAAAAATTGTGGAATATATGTGTAATGAGAATTGTAATACATCCCGCTATCATATATAAAAAAAAAATTAAAAAAAGAATTGTTCTCTCATCTGAGCCAGTTCTTCAATCAAAGAAGGTATACAAATTAGATCATTATTTTTAAAAACTGTTTTCCTCTGCATCCTGCAGGGCAAACTAGTTTAGTGACTTCTCAAAACTTCAACATGAGCCCCAAGATCTTGGCATCTGCGGTATCTCTGGTCTACCCCTCAATATGATCATCAGTCTCCCTATACTTCCTCAACTTCAAGCTCCTAAATTTTAACTTCTACAGTTTAACTTGACTCTGGTTTTTCAGCATATAATACATGCAAACAAACAAAAAAATAAACTATTTCCTAAAAATGCAGATATTAAGAAATGAATCCAAGGCTACATGTGTATGAGAACAGCCAGGTAGAACTAGGACTAGGTTTTCTTGGTGTTGTTAGATGTCTCCAAACTCTTTCTTCAAAGGACCAGACAGTAATTTTTTTTGGTATTGTGGGTCATATGGTCTCTGCTACTCCACATCTCCTCCACTCAGCTACTGCCCAACAAACAACCATAGATAATATGTAAGTGAATGAGTGAGTGTACCAGCATTCCAATAAAACTTTATTTACAAAAACAAGTAGTGGATCAGATCAAGCTGCCAACCACAGTTTTCTAGCTCCTATCTCATGTCCTTTCAATTCAGCCAACAATTGTTCAAGGGTTGATACTCCTTGGAAAAATAAGCCATCTTCATATTTTGTATTCTGAGCAATTTGTTGTCAGTTATAATGGTGTGGTTGCAAAGTTAATGAGTTACAAATTATATTTAAATCACTTAACTTGCCTTTCCAAAGAAAGTACTGAAGAATATTAAGGATAACAATTGGGAAAATGGTTAGAATTCTATTGAACAGTTCTTAGAAACAAAATGCAATGAGTACAGTTACATAAACTATACAAAGAGGGGCTTTCTTTAATATTTGCAATGTAAAATATTCAAAACTTTATTTTGCTGTTATTCAATAATTTTATCTGAATATAATTATTGAGACTTGGCAGTTAAAACACAAGGATCACTGGCAACCTTAGAAAAGATAGAGAAAATCACAGTTCTGCCTAAGAGAAACAGTAAATACACCCTTGGTCAGAAGTAAAAATGAGTTAAAATAGATTTGGGGGTCAGTGTAATACTTTTACACCATTGACCTTGATTGTCACCAGAATACATGATAAGACAGAGAGTTGCATGAAAGAAAATATAGCAGTGCAAATATTGAAACCATTCTGAAAGTCCAATATAGTAGTTTAAAGGAGTAACGTTTTGTTGGTGGTGAGAAAAAAAAAAAGCAAAACAAACTAGCAAATTAAGGAATGGTAGTAGTAATAGATAACACTTACTGGAACCTACTTTGTGCCAGGCAACATCCCAAGTGAGATATATACTCATATCATCCATCTTAACTCATTCCATCCTTCCAGCAGCTCAGGGAAGCAACTTTCCAGATGAAAACAGATGACGAACAGATGTGTTAAGCAATTGGCCCGATATATCCACCTGGAGAGATGAGCTAGGATTTGAACGTACAGAATGTGGGTTGTAGCTTTGCTTTTCTGCACTTCACTATGCTACCTATCGACAATAACAGTTAAAATACTTTTTTATTATTATTAAGAAAAGGTTTGCTCACTGGAAAGCAATACAGAAAAAGCTAGTAGAGAAGGTAAGAGAAAGGAGATAAAGGGAAAAAATCTCCAAAAAGATTAGTAAGGAACTCAGCAGTAATTTTAATCATGGAAGAGGAAAAAAAGACATTTTTTTAAATTAAAAAAGGAGGAATGACATGGTAAGGTGAAGGTCACAGAAACTGTGGTTGCACACACTGGAGTAGGAGAGGAGAAAGCCCTGGCTACCAGCAGATGCAGCCCAGGGAATGAAAAAATATGGAGAGGCCTTGAAGGGTCCCCAAAGAGCTAAGTCAGAGCAAAGCAACAGGGCCCAGCCGGGCCAGATGGCACAGATTTATAATGTGCCCAAACAATTAATGTATTCTGACTTTGGTAAAATGAGCCAATTATAAATCAATTATCTATTCATTTAGACAATGGCTCTAGTGGCCTGTTAATCAATTTCAGCTATTATAATTCAAAAGTTACAAACCATATTCCTTTTTGAAAGATGCTCAACACCTGAGTTGTCACTGATTCAGACTGCCCTTGACAATCAATGCAAATCCTTGATATTTTCTCTGCTTACTGTATTTCATCCATATGACACAGATTTATTCAGATTTTGACATCTCAGGAGTCAAGTTACATTTTATTCTCAATGATGAAATTGGGAGCATTTTCCCCTAGTGGAAAATAAAATAATGATGTATCTGACAATCTCTGGCATCTTAGATTAGATGAACCATATTATTTACTTTGCCTCCAATTAACATGAACACTTCCAAGTCGAGGGGAGACTAGACACTTAACGGCCACACTTAATATTACTCCTGCTTCCTAACCTGCTTAACACATTTCTTCATGTTATGTTATTTATACTCATGCCTATCCTGTGAGATAGATGTTTATCATTGCCTTTCACAGATGAGGAATCTGAGCATCAGAGAAGTTAACAAGGCCACTCACTCAAGGAGCCCACTGTCTAGTACAGGCCTTCTGGCACCAGCCTCTGGGACTCCAACTACCCACTTTGCTCACTCTTAGGCTTTTGCTCTGAATATGTCTGACTGCTCTACATTTTAACTGAGGCCTAATAAGCTACCCATAAAACTTTGGCTATGGAAGGAAGGAAGGAAGGAAGGAAGGAAGGAAGGAAGGAAGGAAGGAAGGAAGGAAGGAAGATAGAAAGAAAAGTAAGGTATAGCCATTTAAATAACTACAACTTCTAGAAAAGTTAATGACCCATTTGCAATCAAAGATGACCTAAAGCCTACATACAGGTTGGATAGTTTCTCCATGTTTGTTGTTGGATTTTAGTAATGAAAGATAGACAGCTCACATTTGTAAAATCATTATTAACAGCTCTTAAGGATGTGAGCTACCTAGGTTTTAAAAAAGGGTCATAGAAGTTGTTGGTAGAGAAGGGATAACAGATCAGCCACCCTTAAACAAGCCAGAAGCTTAATTATCACCTTTACTTAAGTCTAAACACGGAGGTTCTTGTTTTAAGGAGACCTACTCAGAATATTTTCATGACTAACCTTATGTTTGTAACTGAAGATTAAAAGCTAAATATTATTTGACAAGTTTTTATATGACGACATAAAGAGCGCTAGAGCTCACTGTTGACTCAGACATTTCTGCCAACCTCCTTTGCCTGCCAAAATATAGCTTCAATAAGCACACATAAATTTTATTTTTAATAAATAACCACAAAATGGTTTCATAAACAGACTAAACTGTGGATAATTGTAGCTTACAATGAATATGTGTTACAGTTTCTGTAAACAGAGGCCACAGAGTCTAAGGCTGGCACAAGCTACCCCCAGCCTATGTATTGATGGCAGACCCGCTGGCGTTGGGACACCCTGGCGATGCTCTTGGTCAGAGGCCGACGTGCTAACTGCTTGGGACGCTGCCCTCTTGTACCAGCCTCCTGTCTGTCTGTGTAGACGTTAGGTTTCAGCACCCTGGGAATTTCAAAGGATAGCTGAGGTCTCGACTCGGTGTCCCAAAAGGGTCTTTGTGGTAAGAAAAGTCCTTTATGCTCCAACCAACATGTAGACACCTAAGATGGTCTAAAACGGATGAATAAAGGGCATTTGGGGGAATGAACACTGATGTGATGAGAATAAACTGGTCTTTCTAGCTGACTTTTCTTGTAGTTTACATGTTCCTGGTGCTCAGAGGAACCTTTTAGAACAGTGTATTGCTTTTTCTTCTGTTGGCAAGCTTTCTTTTGGTGTGTGTGTGTATGTGTGTGTGGTGTATAAAAATCACTTACCACACACATACCTACACACATGAACACACACACACACACACACACACACACACACACACACATATATATTTTGGTAAGTAAATCAACTGATTCTTTGATGATGCCTTGAGAGGGGGTAAAAAGCACCTTATTCAAAGCTTAATGTATTTTTTTCTCCTTTAGAAATCAGCTTAATTTTTAAGCTTCCTTGGCCACACATGTACCCCGATGCATTTTCTTCCCTTCCACTCACAGAAAAGGGTCCCATGTCCCTAATTCTTCCAGCTTTCATTCTTTAAATTCTCCTTCACTTCACTTTGACTCCTGGGAAGGTAGGAGAAAAGTAAAAGGGGATATTTCTTTCTCTCTCTCTTTCTTTTTTTTTTTTTTAATGTTTTAAAACGTCCTTTTGAAGATGAGGAGAGTTCTATCTCTAGTCAAAAACAGGCTCTTTCATGGAAAGAAGTGATGATTGATCAAACAGCTTTCAAAATTCCTGGCATGCCAAGATATCAATGGGTTAAATGGTGGAGATGACTCAAAGACCCTGTGCTCTTTAAAAATAAATAAAATTACTCGGGCAGCATGTTCTGCATTCCAGTTTGTACTCAGCAATTTACGTGTTTTACATTCTACCTGTGGTGACCTTTCACCCATTTCTTAGCTCACACTTGAACGAATTTCAGCCAGAATCAACTGAGAATGTCTTTATAGAATGTATAAAACTGGACTCTAGGACGGCTGGACTCTAGGACGGCTAGGTCAGTGCATATGGTGAGCAGGGGGACAGAGCAAGAGGTAGTGCTGATACCAACAAGAAGCACACAGCCAAGGGCTCAGAACACAGCCCTAAGAGCACAGGGAAAGAGTGACTCATGCTGCCGGAGGTTGACCTCTAGCAGGAGGAATGCCTTGTGGTGTTTTGTGACCTATGAAAGACTGGCAGCCTCAAGTGCCACCTCACCATTCTGTTATGCTCTTCAGCACAGCCAAGGCAAGATTTCTCATCTTAACCTCAGTTTTCCCTCCAGACTGCAACCTCTACATGCAGCCCCCAGTGAGACTTCTGTAAGCAAACCCTTCCTGACTCCAGTAGGCCAGTTTTTCTATTCCTTGCTCCAAATTAAATGTAACTATCTCTATATTTCATTTTATATGTAGAAAGCTATGGGGGATACAGAGCTATTGGATCTCTTACATCAAAAGTATATAACCCAGCACCAACCAAATTCAATACGTAAAAATTGAATTGGAAAAAAAATGCCATAATAGAGGTACAAGTTAAATGCAATGAGTACTTACACAAAGTAGGGGTCTGTTTCGGGTTCATGGGGTGGTAGATGTTTTCACGAGGGTTCTAGCATGTAAACTGAAACAAGGTGCATGGCCACCTTCCAAGGAGCTCCAAGGAACAGCCTGAGCAATAGTCTAAAAATGCGTGGATAGATGGCCAAGACTTAGCAAATGAGTGTGGCCAGAGCACAGAATCCTTAAGGAAATCTAAGAAAAGCTGGAAAGGTTGATTTGGGCCAGATCAATCCAAATCATGGAGAACAAAATCACTTTAGGGGTCATAGGGAGTAATGAAATTGTTTTCTGGTTTGGGGAGGGTGTTTGTTTGTTTCTGCTTTGTCTTTGAGAAAATAAAGACAGACCCACACTGACCTTTGATATAAAATAACTCTCAAAACAGAAGGATTTGAAGTTAGGAGCTAGAATAGACCTATATCTACCCAGTCATAGTGGGACTAGAAGACTGTAAGGTAAGAGACCCAAGGGAGACTGAAACAAATGTTTTCCCAATGTGGACAAAGCTCCGCTGTCACTTCTTCATCTCCCTGTCACCCTCCATTTTAACAACCAGACAGGTAAGAACCCAGAGGTTAAGAGGATGAAATGGCCACAAAGATGTCTCATAGAATCTTCTGCAGTAATGGAGCCCTAAGCTCTTGACATGTGACCACTGTGACTGAAGAAACAAGGGATTTGGTTTTATTTTAATTTTTAATAACTTTAATTTACATAGTCCTGAGTGGCTAATGTTACCATAGTGGACCTCACAGCTCTAGAGAATGAAATTTTAGAGTCCAGAGATTCTAAGCATTCCTTTAAAAATTATATTATTCTGCTCTCAATTGCCAGAATTCAGCCATTTTGCTGGATTTTAAAGATGTGTCTACTTGTCTACCAAAAGCCCTGTATTGACACATAGTAAGACGCAGTGCCTGTATTGGCTCAGGAAGTTCAAGAATATTTTTACTTCCCGACCTGATCCTTTTGAGTTATTCATAAGAATGATCTCTCCAGGTCTCCACTGAGAGCCTACTAATGCTGAATACGTCCACAGAGGTCAGTAAGAGGTGGACTAGTTCTCTCTGACTTCAGCCACAGCAGGATCTGCCTCCTGGGACCCATTTTCCAAAGAAAGTTTCCCCCTCATTCCTTGCCCCTGTGCTATAGAACCATGGTGGGATGACCATGGTGTGTTGCTAAGTGTTTTTACAAGTTGATTTATGCTAACTTTTCAGATCATATAAATGTTTTGTTCAATACTTTTTCCTCTGTGGTTTTGGAATCAAAAAATGTGATCAGTTCCTAAAACTTTCACTTTTGAGTTCTTTGAGTAGTTATTCCAAGTACATCCTTTTGCAATTTTCTTGGAAAGGAATTCCTTGTTCCGTGAATTCAGATACATTAGATGTCATGGATTCTGGTCGGCTCTCCAGGCACATGGACTTTCAGGCACTTGACTTCTTTTAACTTCTTATAAAGTACCATTGTGGGACCAGAAAAACCAGAATTAGATAACTTACTTGTAAATCCTTTCAATGTACAAGATATTCCTTTGAAGAAATTTAGCAATAAGAGGCTATTAAAATAACATTTAATTTATGCATACATCTTCTTTAGTGCAACCTATTTAGAAGATGGGTATTATAATACTATGAATCTCTGATAGCCTTTAAAATCACAACAGATTGCCCTGAAGCCATAACAAAAGACAAGATGTGCCAGAAGCCACAAGAATGAGACGGTGCTTATCAAACTGCCAGCTACCACCCAATAGGCTATGAAAACAGTTTGGTGGGTCAAAACTCAAATTTAAAAGTAGAATGGAACAGAAAAAGATAATATGGAAAGTATCAGTGTACACTGCACATAGTAAGGGAAGGTAAACTTTGTATTGTAAATCTCTCAGTTGTGCTTTTTTTTCTTTTCTTTTTTTTATTAGTTGTTCAAAACATTACAAAGCTCTTGACCTATCATATTTCATACATTTGATTCAAGTGGATTATGAACTCCCATTTTTACCCCGTATACAGATTGCAGAATCACATCGGTTACACATCCACGTTTTTACATACTGCCATACTAGTGTCTGTTGTATTCTGCTGCCCTTCCTATCCTCTACTATCCCCCCTCCCCTCCCCTCCCCTCCCATCTTCTCTCTCTACCCCATCTACTGTAATTCATTTCTCTCCCTTTTTTTCCCCTTTCCCCTCACTTCCTCTTATATGTAATTTTGTATAACCCTGAGGGTCTCCTTCCATTTCCATGCAATTTCCCTTCTCTCTCCCTTTCCCTCCCACCTCTTGTCCCTGTTTAATGGTACTCTTCTTCTCATTCTCAGTTGTGTTTATGTCAGTGTGTTTGTTCTGAGTCGTGATGTCAAATAGACATTTGTTTTTTTTTTACAGATCATTACTGTGCAGAAAGCTTGAAAGCCACTGATTACCTGAAGATAGGGCTTGAACTTTCCTTCTGGATAGATTGTTCCACGGAACATCTGTCCCATGTCTGACATTGGATTCAGTTATACAAAAACAAAGCTGAATACATGGTACTTCTTCAAACAGTGTTCTGCCAATCAACATATACACACAAATAATTATAATGCAATGAATATTGCAATAGATGTGTAAAGAGATGCTGAGAACATGGTAGAGGAACCTCTAGTGATGCATGAGAAGGGAAGCAGACATCAGGTAGGAAGACTTCCTGGGGAAAGTGGAAAAAGAGTTACTTAGAAGGAGAGATGGATGAGAGGGATGTCCCATGAAGATAGAATATGTCCTTCAAAGGCAGAGAGGTAAGGTAACTAGGTCTAGAGTCCAGGTTGGCACTCTAATATTTTTTGCATTTCTTGATTCCTTATGACAACCTTCAAACCCAGGGGTAGAAAGTTGAAGTTGTTTATTTCCATTATTTTTGAATTGTTACTAGTATGATGGTGTTTGATTTATAGTTCAAAACCATCACTTTTAAGAGCAAAGATTTTCAGATGGACTTCCTGGAGAAGAAAACAAAAGTTATTTGCATAATGGCAGTTATTTGCATATAGCAAGTTCCTTATAGCTCCGACTCTTTTGGTGATTTGAACCAAGCCAGTATTTTAATCATGCTTTTGCATACTTATAAGGTGACAGGACATGCATCATTTAACTTAATGTTACATTTATAAAATTTACACTTTAATTGGGGAAAAGGGGCTAGAAATTAAGACCCAGAATATCAGACATATGTGCCTTGAATAAACACATAAGGCTCTTGGAGAGAATTTAAGCAGCATGTGTGTGCTTTATTAGCATAAAATTGGAATTAAAAGTATTACTTCAAAATAAAACTTTTCATTGATTTTGTTCTAAGTATCATTTACATTTACATGGGAATGTATTTGGTATTTATTTCAAATCATTCCTCTTCCTTCCCTTTCTCATAATTCCTTACAGAGAGATTTCCCAATAGCATTTCCACTCATACACCAAATGATTCAGCATAATCTAGGCAAAACTAGTAATGCTAATCAAGAAAATAGCTAAAAAGAGATAACCAATAAATTATTGCAAACTAGGTAAAAGTTCTTAATCATTCCTCTAAATGCGTTTTGTGTGTATTCTTTCTTTGTGATGGGAAAAATTAATTTTTCAGTTGCTTTTCAAGTAATCTCAAGCAATGCAAATGACCCTTGTATTTTACATTTTGTAAATTCCAGGAGAGTTGACCTTGGGAAGGTCTTGACACAGCCTTGAGGTATAATCTTACTCCCCCGCCCAAATTATTGTTGTTGTTTTTGCAATAATAACTTTGATTTGAAATGAGAAAATAAATAATAGTATTTCCAAGCTTTACCATAGCACAGTTTTAAAACAAAAATTAAACTCTCCAGCTCAGGTACCCATTAAATTCTTCAGATCTTGGAAGGGAGAAGCATAGTAATTATAAGTGCAGACTCAACTCTAGACTTTAAAGTCAAACTAACCCAAAAGATTCATAACTTTTTAAGGCAGTTCTTAAGGGTTTTCCAGAATAGGAAAAGTGATTATGAGTGAACTTGTGCTTGGGTTTGGTTTTCATCCTCCGGGACTGAACACTAGACGGAAAACACATACATCTTGCAGTGAAAGCTGTACCTCTTTTCCCCCCGCTGCCTGAAATAATGCAGTAATGTCAGATTTTTCACATTCTTCTCTACCTTGGAGGTTTCAGATATTTCCAGGAGCACCAGGATGGGTGCCTTTCTTTTCAGCAAGACTTCAATTGTCTACCTGTTTACATAGCAGGAGCTCTGTAATTTAATCTCCACCACAAAAGACAATCAT
This sequence comes from Marmota flaviventris, assembly GCF_047511675.1. NCBI lineage: Eukaryota > Metazoa > Chordata > Mammalia > Rodentia > Sciuridae > Marmota > Marmota flaviventris. The sequence goes on along the minus strand of NC_092508.1, from coordinate 11,750,854 downwards.
TATGATTAAATCAGGCGCTGCTTTAACAAGGTACACCTAATAGGCACTTCTGCTCATCCAACCTTGCACAAACAACATTCTTTCATTGTGCAACATGTAAAATAGCTCAACTTTTTCCTCCTGTTGCAAACTCTGACATCAGGCACAACGTGCTACCTCTTGACTGATTTCTCAGTGGAAAGGGAAGAGACGCCACTCTGTTCCAGGGTCTGTGGCCTCAATTCACGTAGCCTATATGAAAGCAGGACGCAGAGACACCTTTTCCACAGTTTGCACTCACTGTGGGTTTTTGGGATACCACACCAGTGAGGCCTCCACTCTGAAGGCACATGGTGAAAAGAATGTGCCTTAAAGAACAGGACTTTTTCCATACTTGATTGATTTCCCCACCTTATAAATTTCCTCTCATTATTCAATCTCTCTCTCTCTCTCTCTCACACACACACACACACACACACACACACACACACACACATCATTTGAAGAAAGCTAGAGAAAACCAGAAAGGTCTTATGGAGCAAGCAAATGCAAATAAAAGGAAGACAAAGCTTTTAAAAGAGAAGGAGAAATAAATGTCAAAAGGGAAAACAACCCAGGATAAGAAAGAACCTTAGAAAAAGGGAAAATGAAATATTCTTGAGTACTGTGAAAAGGAAACTATGTCAAAGGAGGAAGAATAAAAGAAAAGCACCCTGCAGAATCACAGTTCATGAGTGAATTTATGAACTCTCCTTTCCTTTCAAGCCCAGAGGTAGAACGTGGGCCAGCTTCTCCTCTCTCTGTCAGATGTCCTGGCTGTTTTGTTTCTGTCACCGTATCTCACATGTCCTTCTTTCATTTTTTTTTTCTCTAATCTCCCTCCCTCTCCGAGGTGAATGGAAGGTGGCCCCTCAATCAATGGCTATTATCCCTTCTAGGGTGAGGAATGTGGAGGACAGATGTCAGGAATTCTAAGCAGCCAAGCAGCATTGGCTTGGGCTGAGCCCTTTGCCAAGGGAACACCAGTGAGTCTGCAGGCAGGAATATGGAGCTAATGTCCTCCGAAATCATTCCAGTTTATGGTCCCATTTAGGGACAATTTGAGATTAAAGAGAAGCAATAGAGCAGGAGTGATGTGCTAAAGACTTGTAATTCATCGCTCATATGCATAACTTGTTCTACTATGTTCCCTCCATCCGTTGGAGGTTTGGGGATGGGAGAAGCAGCCACATCCCAGAGTTTTTAAATTGCTGCCTTCTCTGGCAACTCTCGGGGCCACGCTCACCCCAGATTATGCTCTCCTGCAGTAGCTCACGGAGGAATATGTTTCTCCCCAGGAGTTGTTCTGCTGCAGTTTCTAGGCTAGAAAGGAGCTATATAAAAAGAGAAGACAGATCGCCAAAGTTTATATTAGAAAAGGAACCAGAAAGCACACAAAGCTGCTTGTGTGCGTATGTGTGTCTGTGCGTATGTGAGTGTGTGATAAATATATGTGAGTATATATGATATCAGGAAGATGGGCAAGTATACATACTTGGGTGTAAGTTTCCCGTCTTGACTTTTTAAAAACCCATCACTGTTTTTGTTTGCATATGTCGTATCATATGGTGATGATACTGATAACTCACTTTTGAAAAGTTATACACAGTAAGTTACCTAATGTCTATTGTGGTTCCCAATGATCAAGACATGGTCCTACTTCTGACCCTGTTCCCATAAAATTACCTCCAGTTTTTGGTCAAGGAGAAGCAGGTACACCACAGGAATTCAGACCCTTTCCTACCCTCCTTTGTGTTTGGCCCCCAACTTTTATAACTCATCTGCACTGACATGAAATCTCCTCTTATCTTTCCCTCAAATTCCAACACTCCCTTCTCTGGCTTAATTATCAGAACAGCTATCCATAAAATGATGCTGACACTGATGTTAATAATCATAAGGATGAAGAGAATGATGGTGGTGGTGGTGGCAGCTATGGTGGAGATGATGATGATCTTGACAAGAATGATAACCAATAACTCCTGGAAATGTTAATGTGGATCCAATATTTATTGAAAATTGAGATTAACTCTGAAATTTGGCCAACCAACAAATATGCAGAGAAGACCCCCAAACAATGGCTAGTCCCTGCATAGGTAGTTTACTTGCTTCCAATCAATTTAACAATTTACATATACGTAGATAATGCACAGTCTTTCAGGAAAAAAAAGCTGATTGAAAAAGATGGTGAATTCTACTACTTTATTTTTTTCTATCAATATAGTTGTAAGGCTTAATATTCTGTATCTGCCGAGTTAAAGATTTCATTAAAGAATGAATGAAAGATTTTTTTTTCCTCATTACAAATTTGAAGTACTACCCATTAATTTTGCCTACTCTTCCCTATTTTTGGCTACCATTTTGGTGGTTCATTGTACAGCATCTGTTTGTGTGTGTGTATGTGTGTGTTTGTATCATGGCAGTAATGAAGGGATTGGATCAGGGTTACTGTGGATCTGGGATCTTTCTAGAACTCATCAATATAAAAAATGCTTCTGCCTCTTTCCTCAGTTCCCTGTTATTTAACAGGATCATGGGTTTGTATATTGTGCTGGTATCTAATTTCAGTTCTCAGACAGTGTGTCAACATAAATGACCATGACTTTGATGGTAGGCATTTCTGGTGCCCCCAAGTGTGGGTGGGAGTGAAGAATCCATTTAGGGGGTGTTCTCTGCATTGCCATGGGGCTGGCCTTGCTCACAGGGATTTTGGCTTTTTCCAAGAGAAAGCCAGACTGTGGAACAGTTTGCTTGTTTTGGCCCCTTCCGTTTTTGGATCCTTCCATAGCCCAATCAATTATGTAGCAATTGGCCCAAATTTTACCCAAATGTAGTCAGCTGAGTATGTATTCAGTCTTAGGCACTTGCACACCCAGTCCCCACTGTGCCTTGTCTGAACATTTTGTAGATGAGCCCCAGCTCTCAGTGGCTCAGAGCCTGCATGAACATCACAGGAAGCAGGACGCAGTACACAATAATAGCACATGTTCTGGAGTAGGATTTTCTGGGTTCAAACTTGGGATCTGTCACTATTTGTGGCCTCAAATAAGATATTTGCCTAATGCTTGTATGCTTCACGTTTTTTTTTGTTTTGTTTTGTTTTGTTTTGTTTTTCACCTGTTAAAGAGGGCCAAGTCCTACCTCAAAGAGTTGTGAAGATGAAATGAGATAATCCATGAAACGTTCTTAGCTTAATACCTGACACACAGTAACTCTCAGGAGTTACTGATTATCGCTCTTGTTAAGATCATCATCATCTCCACCATAGCTGCCACCACCACCACCATCATTCTCTTCATCCTTAAGATTATTAACATCAGTGTCAGCATCATTTTATGGATAGCTGTTCTGATAATTAAGCCAGAGAAGGGAGTGGAATTTGAGGGAAAGATAAGAGGAGATTTCATGTCAGTGCAGATGAGTTATAAAAGTTGGGGGCCAAACACAAAGGAGGGTAGGAAAGGGTCTGAATTCCTGTGGATGTACCTGCTTTTCCTTGATGAACAGCAAACTAGAGGTTATTTTACGAGAACAAGGTCAGAAGTAGGTCCATGATTTGACAAATTTGATCCAAGATTTATTGTGGATCCAAGATCCACATTTAATTTTCTTATCTAATTTTTTTGGCTCAAATTCTGAATTTCAGGTACTGATAAGCTGAGTTCAAACATGCTTTCAAATAATTTCAATTAATTTACATTAGTTTGGTAGGAGAGACGTAAATGACATTACGTACATAGACATGTCCTTTCTAAAAATGACCTTAAAATTAGTTATGATGCAAATTATTTTAAGAGTTGGAAAGGTAGGTCTAAAAGGTCACATTCAGTTGAAGGAATTCAGATAAATGTTTTCCTCTTTTATTTTAACTCAAATAAGCAGCAGAGATTTGTTTTGTAGTTTTGTTGTTGTTGTTGTTGTTGTTTTAAAAAAGAAGGAAAACAAAAATCCAAATCAGGAGGGAAAGAGGAAATACTGGGGAATGATATTGACTAAATTATATTTTTATATTATATGTGTAAATGAATATGTAATAACAAATCCTATCATAATGTACAAGTATAATGCACCAATAAAAATATGGAAAAAACAAAATTCATCACAGTTCCCAAAGCTTTAAAAAGATATCATCCAGCATCCCTTGTGTCTGAAAACCTCAGCATTTTCTTGCATTTAAATATTTTAAGCAAATGATAGATTGACCCTGAGCCTTCTGAGACCTTGCAATTGGTTATGCTCACACTTTGTACACTTAATGGAAACAGCTCAAATAAATGCCCTGGAATGAGAAAGTCTCCATTTCTTGACTCTGCCTCCTATTGCACTAATTTCATTCCCAGGCTCCATATGGTGACTCCTGACAACTCCTGCCTCATACTTCCTCATTTTCAATCTAGTAAGAGGAAGTGTTCCTTCCCAGGATCTCCTGAGCATTCCCTGGAGTCATTCTTTCCTTCTCTGAAACAATAGCTTTGGTTAAGGGGTTTTGCTGGACTCATGGGCATGTTTAGGTCACAGATCACTCCTCGTACAAGGAGGACTTCCTAGTTGAACCAAATGGACAGAAAGTGGAAGCTATCCCCTAAAGAAAAGGAAGGGGGCACTTACCTGAAGCAGTGCAACTAGAGAATAGAGGAACATATAACTATGATGCTTGAATTAAAGTCTCTATTTAAATAATTGATTCTCAAACCTATGCTTGATTTTCCATGAATGGTTTGGTGCTTACTCATTTGGTGCCTTAAATCCTTGTTCTCTGATGTGGACTCCGGAATGCCTCCTGCTGAGCTCCAATATGCATTCTGCTCACCTTTCATTGAAGAGAAAACAAGTGCTGACTCTCTTCAATCAGAAGCATTGGAGAGTGGGGAGAAATTTCCTTCATACCTTATCAACCCAGTGAAGCTCAACAAGAGAAATACATACAAATGCTGGAGACAACCCCACAACACAGTGAGTACTTGTCCACAGCCCTGCTGCTATCAAGGCAAATGCTCACTACAGGGACTTCTACCCAACTGTAGAAAAATGTATAAAGGCTCTGAACACTTGGTATAGTGACTGAATATGGAGAAGGAAGAAAGCCCCCAAATGTATATTCATTAATTTTTCCCAAGGCAGATCATGGTTTTAGCTAAAGTATTGGTAACTGCATCATATAACTATTAAGCACACTCACACACCCTACTGAAATATATACTTTCTCATGTAATCTGCTTTTTTTTCAGATAATTTTCAGACTTCTAGTGTTAGGGTCTGTGAACAAGTCAAGATGGACCCTGGCATTTTGCCAGAGGGAGTGGTTTGTGAAGTAACACCAGTGAGCCATTAAGTGTGGAGATTCCTTATTGGTTGACTGCTGTATCTAGTTTATGTTAACTAAGATAAGCTGCATGTAATGTATATATACCCCTCTTGTCCTACAATAAACGGCTCCCACTCCTGCTGTATCAATGTACACAAGTTGCTCGTCACCCCCCGGTTATTTTGCTGCAGCCGGACTGCGGCATTCTAGAACAAGTTTTTGTTGTTGTTATTGTTTGTTTGTTTTCTTTTTTTGTGAGGGGGGAGGTATCATATTTTAAGTTGCTTCAATTTTTTTTTAGAAATAAGAGGGGTGATAATATCCCTGGACCATAGTTTATCACCAGAAAAATAGCAGGTCCTTAATAAATGTTGTGTTCCTTGAATTCTTAGTAATGGCTAATGGGCATGTTTCCCCACTTGAGTAGAATGTCAAAACTTTAGCAAGGACTAACAGGAATCCTTCTGGAGATGACCCCATGACTCAGAAGAATGACAAGGATTAGAAATTCCAAACAACATGGTAAACACAAAGGGAGGAATTCTTAGCATGTGCTCCATTTGGAAACCCCCTGATTTCACTATTTATCTTGCTAATGGAGAATGGAGTTTAGCTACATTACATCACCCCACACTCAAGGAGCAATCTCTATATATCTTGCCATGTCCACCAGACTCATTCAAATTAGATCGATTTTCTAAATATAGTTGTTTTTCTGGCAAGACTATCTCACTCATAAAAAATGATACATGAGAACTCACATATGATTAAGAAATTTTAAAGGAACCTTAAAAACGTACTTGATGAAAGTATACATTTATTTGATGACAGCTCTGACATATTCAAATAAATGTCCAGCACTACACATTGCATAGCTTCCGGAGAGGTTCCACTCATAGGGTACCTCCTGGGAGTGAAGCCCCTTAGGAGATGGACAATGCAGGGGTCTAATGTATGTCATTCTCTTAACATGCACTGTGTCTGTGTGTGTCTGTGTGTACACATGCATATCTATATGTATATATCTCAAACTAGCACACCTGTAGTCCCAGCCACTGGGGAGGCAGAGGAGGGAGGAGAGGGAAAGATCACTTGAGCCCAGGAGTTCAAGTCCAGCCTGAGCAATGTAGCCAAGCCCTGTCTCCGAGAAACAACAAAAAATAACTAGATTTCATCTTTCAGAGATTTTTTTCTTTTCTCAACAGATAGCAAACTGGCTTAGAATTTTCTAATGCACTTGTGATACTGGATGAATTGTGGTATGGAAGGTACCCACCAGACAGCCATGGCCCGCTTTTCCATTCTCCATTTGATGAGCTATAAATTATAGCTGAATTATCTAAACATGTATGCTTTGTTTACAATTTTATTTAAGTAATCCATGTGCTTTATTTATTTGTATAATGTACATAATACTAAAACTCGGGGTGTGTGAAAAAGAGAGAAACTCAAGTATCCATTTATCTCAAAACTATGGCAACCATAAACAAAGCTCTTTTTCCATAAATCAGAAGAATGAGTTGTTCCACACATATCAGGAACTCCATGAGCCTAAGTAAGTCACTTATACTTCTGACTCTTATTTAATCTTAAAGTTGCACATTTAATTTTAAAAGAATGATAATTTATTCATCAGTAATGGTCTACTTAGTAGGATCAAACAATACCCAATATCTATCCTCAGTGTATTCTACAGCAAAAACAAGCCATCTACTGCTGTCAAGACTTAGAAAGGGTCACAAGCATAAAATTGAGAAAGATGACAGAAGGCACAGCATTTTCTCTTAGCTGAAGCTAATATGAATTAATTGTATAAAACTTCCTGATTTCCAAAAATGAAAACCAAGTTGGACTGTAACTGGAATAACACTTAGCTAATCTATTCAAACTGGATCTCAACCAAGTTTCCAGGGTAGAAAAGACTTATGACTAGTCACCAGTTCCCAGTACAAGTTTCAGTTTTCAAAATATTTCCTTTAAAAGAAAAAAAAAAGAAAGAAAGAAAAGGGCAGAATACCAATTTTGAAGTCTAAAGAAAAATATCTTTGCCACATACATTCCTGGAATCCAGCTTAGTGCTGTCTCACTTTTTCCCATTACCTTAACCTTTTTGTAAAAAGGAACATTTTCCAATTAGCAGGATCCTTCCTTTGTTTAGGGCCTCCATCACTTACCATCCTGAAGGAAAAAAAAAAAAAAAAGAAGGACAGCCTTTGTAACAATAGAGCCTTTCACAAGCTTAGTCCTCACCACTAAAGCAGTTCATTTATTCTTACCTTTTTCCTCCTGCATAGATTTTCCTATGAAATGTGTATCCACACACTCTGCTGATTTACACCTATGGAAAATCAATGTCTTTCTTAATCCTCCAAAGACTTGAGAAAAGTAACCCAACCTCAGCAGCAATAAGATTATATTCCTAGAGAGATTTTTCCTGAGAAATATTACACAGCAGTTTCTTGAACCTATTTCCTTTATTCTGCTCAAAGGTGTATTTTGTCCTTTCTGATGATATAGTGTTTGCAAATAAAATATTGCTGCTGATAAACCATGTAAGGAAGAGTTCTGACCACTAGTTGTTAGAGGGACAATTAGAGATATTCCATGTATTTGTGTCAAATTCAGCTCCTTCCTACTGTTCTCTCTCTCTCTCTCTCTCTCTCTCTCTCTCTCTCTCTCTCTCTATATATATATATATATATATATATATATATATATATAAAAGAATAAGTTGTTCTTTAAATCAAGAATCTTCTAACTGCTCTTAAGACCTCAGAGGTCATTAGGTGGGAGACCCTGGGAAGGATCCTCTTATTAAGCTGGAATAAGCTTATTATATGGATGTCAACACTGACATCCAAAGTGTTTAAGGGACATATCCAACCTCCCACGGGCAGTTAGCACCAATATCAAAACAATCTCCATCTAAGTCTCAGGCCAGTGTTCCTGGATTTCAAGTAAATCCACTATCTGACATGCAAATAACTTCAGACTGGGTGTGTTCCTCATTTTGCTATGCATATAGGACAAAATTCCATCTCAAAGGTTGGTCAGGCAAAGTGATCAATCACTTACCAAGAAAAAAAGAGGAGTTTCTCCTGTGCCCTGTGAGCATCATCTCCTGCAAATGCATCCACAAAAGAGGGTTCCCACCACACACAGCAGGCAGGAGGCAGGAGTGGGGAAGCTCTAACTCCGTACACTGCATTTACTCCAGGTTTTCTCAGTGGAGTGGCCTTGGAAGGGAGCAGTACCCTCAATATGGCTCTTGCATAGGGATGGCAGAGAAACACTCAGAGGTGCTGAGAAAAGGGGATCCTACCCAAAGGCCATTTGGGACCTTCCCTTTCCAATGACTAAAATCATGCTGCAGCATATACTCCTGCCTGACCTATAACACTGGCTCTTCTGCTGCCCACATTGCCCTCCTACGGAAGCACCAAGGAAGAAGTTCTCCTTCTCTCCCCGTTGCCCACTCTCTCATCCTGCAGGAGGTGGAAGATGGTGGGAGCCTGTCTTAGGGCTGTGGATGGGGCAATACATCCTTGTTCAAGGGTCAAATTGCCTCTTGGAGTAAGCACTTCTCTCTGTCTACCTGCCTTAAAGAAGGCTTCCCTCCCCCCAGCTACGCAGCCTATGACTAAGAATTACGCTTTGGCATTGGGTCCCAGCCACATCCTCCTTACATCCATAATCAAGCTCATACCTCTCTCCTGATCCTCAGAAAATCTTTCTGAATCAGTTCAGAGTCTGGTGGGAGGAAATATGAAGATGAGCTTAACTGGCCCCTTTAGAAGCTTTGGAGAGGAGAGGAGGGAAAGAATGACAGATCCCATGGAAATTCAGTTTAAAGTTTAATAAAAGAAATTGAAGCCACGACCAAAGTCTTACTTGCCTTGAGCCAAGCCTAGTTGGACATTTTATGAAATTTCACCAAGGAAGAAGGCAAGATGTAATAGCACCCTTCTTTAATTAAGCCACACTTAGATTCACGGAAAAGGCAAAATATATTGTAGGTACTTGGAGAGATGCCAGGAGGGGATATTATTGGAGTTGGGGAGGGAAATCTGAGCTCAAGGTGATTTAGCAGGTGGGCAGAGCCCAGACCCATACATCCACATCTGGCTTCAAATACAGGCTTAGCTCTTCCTAGCACCATGAACTTAAAACTTCTATCCCAGCTGCTTTTCTGAGATGAGGATGATTGTTTCTACTTTGGGTTGTTTTTATGACAAAGCATGAGAAAGCCCTTAGAAAAACTTGAAGAACAATAAAAAGGATCATCATATAAGAAAAAAGATCTGTAAAATGATTAAAAGAGATAGACAAGTGAACATTTTAATACTTTCAGGCTGGTGGATCTGAGAAGGTTGTGACTTGGACAGGAGAGGAAAAGGAAGAGAATTATCGCACAGGACACCAAAACAGGGGAAGATTGTCAACAGACCCACGTTCAGCTCAGGACCACCTTTAACTCTCTCCCTGAAAACTAGGAAAGGGAGCCCCTGCCTCTAGGCACACAAGCTCCATGCCAAACTGTGGGGTTTGGTGATCAGGACAACGTTTGCTTTTCTGTTCCTAATTGTCGTTTCAGCCAGTAGCCCTAAGGACTTCCCAATGGGTCCAATTGCCAAAACTGGCATAGCAGCCCTGAAACGGCTCCTGGCTTTGGGTGAACTTGGGTATCCACATTTCTTCAATGTTCTGGTCTTTTCCTTTGGAAAGCTGAATTTGTCACCACACTTGCCACTCCCACCTTGTTTTGAGGATCACATAATATACATGAAAACACTTTGAGAAACATACACTGTGACAGATAATTAGAGAGCAGCCTAACCTGCACTGCTGCAGCCAGACAAGAGGGAGACAGAGAGGATCAGTCTGTCACGTGTGAGCTTTAGGACACCCTGCCCTTGGCACAGACGGGAACAATAGTGACCAGAGAGCAGGTGCACAATAGCACAGTGATGAACACGAAGACTTTCTTCTTGCTATATTCTAGCTGTAGGGTTCACCATTGCATTCGTGTTTGGTACCATCACCATTGCATTCGTGTTTGGTACCATCACCCAGAGGCTATGGTGACCTCTTTGCATATTTAATTACTCTGGTAACCAAAACCTGAGACCAAGTGCATATCACCTATATTAAACCTCTTCTCACACCTACTCATTCGTCCTCCTCCTCCCATGACTCCTAGGGCTTTATTTCTTTTCCCACCCATTCCTGTAATTTATTCATCTCAAGATACACTTCTGTCTCGTTTAATCATTTAAACAGACCTTTGGTGTCTATTTAATTGATTTTTCCTGGGCTTTAATTTGCATCTTTGACTTTACCATCCTGATTCTTTGACTATCCCTCGCTCTGCATGACATATGTTTATGCTTTAACAGGTTTCCAATATTCTGCAAGACTTCAGAGGCCAAGGTTGAAAAAAAAAATGTTATTTAAAACAGAATCATGTTTGATTGGCTGGGTAACTAAGCAAAACCAAGAATAAACACTCTGAGTGTTCAGGGGACACACAATCAGAGACATCCTTGAAAGTCCAGTTTTCCAGAGCCAACCTGGCTAGTTCCTGAGTCAACCACATGTTCCCCTCTCATGGCCCCTGCCCACATAAGCCCATCAATCAAAAAAGGTTAGGGTTTACTGTGAAGTATTTCAATTGGATTTTGTCTCCATACAACTTAGGAACCTACTGTTTGTTTTTCCTGTTTTTGGACTTGCTTTTTATTTGAGGGGCAGAGAATTTATGATTGGAATAGAAAAAAATTATTCTAATGAGTTAATAAACTGATGTGTTTAGGAAAGCTAGAAAGGAATGAGTCATTCAGCAATGCCACATTCTACAATGTCCCCTGAGGACAGATTTGTGTTTTAAATTGTGTGTGGATTAAATGTAAATGGAGTTGCATGAAGATTCCTATAAATTAATACCATTCATGGAAAGCTCTGTGATAAGAAGAAGGGAACAGAGGTGAGGTGCTTTGACTTCATGAGCTCCTATTGGAGATGATCCCAAAATGTCTGTCCAACTCCCAAAGGGAACCTAAACCTGGGTTCATCTTTCCCAGGTGATGGAATATCCCATTGTACTAGGATCTTGCCATTGATCTGACACAATCCTTCCATTTTCATTTTCTCACTGATAAAATGGAAACTATAAGATGGAAATTATTCTCCAACTGTATTATGAAAAATAGTTAATATTTTAAGCACCCAGAAATTCTACCATAAGACAGAGAAGTGCTGAATATTGTGAGTGCCACATAAATTTATTATGTTCTTCAAAGGAAAAAAATTACTCAAGTTTTAATCATGAACATAAAATCATTAAACTTGCAATGTGGATGTGTAATTTCTGCCAATAAAAAACAAACCACTAAGAAAACATTCCAAGTCTTTCATTTGTTTTAATGAGCTTCAGACCCAGCTCTTGGCACCCAATTCTCTAATCAGTCCAAAGGTTTTTTAACATGCATCCATCTTCTTATTGCTATATTTAAATACTTCTTCATGAAAAGTAGCATATTTGCTTTAAATGTTGTTATAATTTAGATATGAGGTCTTTCCCCAAAGCTCACGTGTGAGACAATGAAAGGAAGTTTACAGGTAAAATGATTGGGTTATGACAACCTTAACCTAATCCATTTGTTAATCCACTTGAATGGATTAACTGAGTGGTAACTGTAGGCAGGTAGGGTGTGACTGAAGCAGCTGGGTCACTGGGGGGCATGTCTTTGGGATATATAGTTTGTCTCTGACAGCCAAGTTTAGTCTCTGTTTCCTGACTGTCACGTCCTGAGCTGCTTTCCTCCACCACACCTCCACCCTTCTTTCATAATGTTCTACCTCGCGTTGGGCCCAGAGCTATGGAACTGTCTTTCTAGGGACTGAGACCTATGAAACCAGAGCCCCAAATAAACTTTCCTTCCTCTGCATTGATCTTTTCAGGTCTTTTGGCCATAGCAGAAAAAATAAATAAATAAACCTGACTAAAACAAATGTACAAATGTATTTTTAATAAACCAAGATCCTGTGGTAAGAAATCAGCAGTCCTGGGCTGGTGTTGTGGCTCAGTGGGAGAGCACTTGCCTAGCATGTGCGAGGCCCTGGGTTCAATCCTCAGCACCACATAAAAATGAATAAATAAAATGAAGTTGTTTTTTAAAAAGGGTCTTTCTGATTAAAAAATAAAGTAAAAGAAATTGACAATGTTTGTGTGTGTGTGTGTGTGTGTGTGTATCAATTGTAAGTCCTAGATTCTGAATGTACATAAGTAATTTTAGGAGTAACATCAATACTTCCTTTATTTTATTTTTTTATGAAACTTCAACCATTCATGAATCTTAAAATAGTAAATATGAACTAGACCTAATCTGCCAATATATCCGTATATTTTTGTACTCTTGGCCTTAAACATAAAATTTTCCATTTGTGATTCTGGGAACTCCAGTTGGTACCACCAACATGACTAAATGGCAATTTCATTTGCTCTATGATTATTCCTGGATTCACCATTGTGGTCAAGTTGGCGGCAGAGTGAGCCAAAGCTAAGGAGCTGGGATCCGGATATTCAGGAGATAAACATTTATGGGAATTTTTAAAATAAGTATGTTATCTTTTTATGTACCTTTAGTGTATTAATTTATTTTTTGTATATAGTGCTGAGGATCGAACCCAGTGCCTCACACATGCTAGGTGAGTGCTCTACCACTGAGTCACAACCTCAGCCCTATGAGTTTTTTTATTTTTTATTTTTGTTTTTTATCTATTTGTTTGTTTTTTAAGAAGCAGAAATGAGGTCCAAAATTATGCAATAGGGAAAAGGAAGAGACCCAGCACAAGACTATCCCATCCTGTTATTTGTTCACTGCATAGAGATGCGAGGAGAGCAGCTACATTGAAGTGCCTCAGTCTTCTGCTCAGTCACCACAGAGGGTACAGGAGTGTCCACACAGGAGAGGCACCTTTTTCAACCACAGGAGTCACTGAACCCACATGTGGAGGAAGAAAGCCACATTCCAGTCATGAACGCTAAAGCTTTCAAGGAAGATTTTAGATTAGAAGTGTTGACTTTGGGTAAGGAAGTGGGTCAGTGGCCCAGCAAGGGAGTGATGGGATCCTCCAATGGGGGCTCAGAACTGCTCGGCCAGAGCTCAAGTGATGAAATTAAAAAGAAAAAAAAGACAATGAGGAGTACTGGGAGTAGGACTCCTTGGTAGAAAGAACTAGAGGCACTGGTGAAATGCACAGTATATTCTGAGGACGAGGACCTGACCACTGAATGAGCAGTGCATACAGAAGCAATGTCAAAGGTATCTGGGAGGATACCCATGCAAGACCGTCTTGGTAGTCTGGCCCCAGCAGGCAAAATCTATTCTTCCCAAGTCCTTCCAGCCTGCTGAGTCCCAGAGGGCTCCAGAAAAATGAACATGAGTGAGACTCAGGCAGAGGCATGGCTGAGAGGTCCAGGTATTGTCAATGAAATAAAAGTATGTGCTCAGAGGGGAACTAAGAGCCACCGTTCAGTGTCATGGCAGAACTAGCTGCTGGTCTGAGACCCATTCAAATTCCCTTCCTATGGGCAAGATGAGTTCCATCATTAAGTAGCTAGACTGAAACTGCAGGAGTTTGGGGAGCTAATGTAGAGGATGTTCTCAGTCCCAATGCATCAGGCTGCAGGGCCAGGGAGCTAACTGCCCACAGTTGAAAGGAAGCAGATTGTAGCAAGAAATGTAAGATGGATAGCACAAGAAACCAGCACAAGAAAATCCTCTGTTAAAAATAAGAGTGAATTCAAAACACCTTTGGACAGAATCTAGCGTTCTAAAAGGGATATATAAAAGGGCTGAAGATAGTCATTATTACTCAGATTTTAAATAAAATTCAGAAGATGCTATTATACTCTGATATTTGATTTTTGAATTTAGACAGATTCACCCATGATAATAAAATGAGAAATTATAATATGATAATAAGCTGTCTTACAAAATAATAAATATCTGGTTTCTCTGGATTCCCACTTTAAATACCACACCTTTCTGGGACAACAATATTCTCTGATATAGCCCTTGACTCTCTGTTATGAGAGGTAAAAGGTTTTGGCACAACAACAACAACAACAACAACAACAACAAAATATATATATATATATATATATATATAACAAATGGCTTCTGTACACAATATTTTTCAAATGTCTACAATTAATAAGGGAATGTCATACCTCAATAGAAAAATAAGCAAAAGACCTGAACAGGGATTTCATACAAGAGGAAATCCAAACACTCAACAAGCATATGAGAGGATGCTAAAGACCATTAGTCATGATGGAAATGCAAATTAATATCACAGTGAGATATCACCATGAACCCTCTGGAAAGGGTAAAATTGAGAAAGAAGACCATGCCAAGGTTGTCAGAATGTATGGCAACTGGAACATTCAAATACTGATGGTGGAAATATAAATTGAAACAATTGGCTGAGAAAAAAAAAAAAAATCTACTAAACCTGAAGATGTGCATATCCAAAAGCCAACTTAACTCCTAGCCCTAGCAGCACACCTGTAGGCAATGCACATAGCATTGCAGTGAGCCACCTTCTACAGAACCCCCAGACCCACCCTCCATCACTGGTGTCAAAACTGTAACCAGGTATCTCCTGATTTTTTCCAGCGTGTTTGGTGTGTGCTGTGACCCTGTGTAGATATTCCCCCTGCCCCACCCCTTTCAGGAGAGAGGTGGTTTTAAGGGTTGATTTGGGGAGTGGACTTCTTCTGTCCCATCTACCTCCTCTTCTGTTTCTCTGCTTGCTGATATTGTTTGTGTGATTCAGAGAATTGGAGCATTTACATTGTGTCCTTTTTGAAAACATAAAATATTAAAAAGTAGTTGTGGAACTGAAAAATTAAAGTGAAAACTAAAAAAAAAATTTAAATGCAAACTAATATCATGTTAATAAAGGAATTCAAGCTTTGGGGCAGCCAAACTCCTGCCTCTCTTCCCTTTGGCCAAGGCAGTGGCTTGACCAGCCCCTTGGGAAACACAGCGTCACCCCAGGTAGGTGACTAATCATATGCAACTGACAAATGCTAAGCCAAAGGAATGAGAATATGGGGCCTAAGAGAATTAGTTGTACCAGATTTTCCTCTACATCTGTGAGACTTTGGGGTAGAGGTGTCAAAGTTGATGACCCCAAAGCACCCTTACCCCCATGTTGATCCCAGCTCAGTGTGCCTGATCCTCTGTGGTAACCTGGACTGATTCTGAAGCTCCCACCTAGCAAGCAACAGGGTCTCTTTCCTGCCCATTTGGTGCTCTATCATTCAGTGACCATCTAACACGGCCAGCTCTGGTCAGCCTGGAGCCTGCCGTCCAGGTGCAATGAACTGCTCTAGAATTCTTCTCCTTTGGCTTTCAGACTGTAGGTTCTTTCCCTGGAAGTTTTTGAGCCCTCAGATCTCCTAGGTCCAGGCATTGTCTCTTGGTCCTTTCTATGTTAAAGTCAGAAAAGGAAGTGAACCAGGCTAAAGCCAGAGAATTCACCCCTGCAGCCCAGCCCTTTTTTCCATGCCATAACAGTCTTGCATCCATCCTCTAAAGCAGCCAGATCCACCCGAGAGGCCATGCCACCCATCTGGGCTCATCTGCCTCATTACAGGATGAGGAACCCACCATGCACATTAGTTCAGGACGGGGACTTGGGATTCACTCCCCTACTTCAGAAGAGACATGGTACACTTCTGTGGGAGCTGGGCAGCACTGGGTACTGGTTCCTGGTAGCTGGAGTTCCTTTTGGTAATAGCAGCAGCAGTCTAAATGGTAGTATATGAGACGTGAGCACACCTGCTACCTTCAACTGTACATAGGTATGGTTGCTGAGGTACTGCCTATTGGATAGCACCAATACAAGGAAATTGAATTGTTCAACTTTTGCCTTTCTATGAACACTTCACGCTAGTTTTTTTTTTTTTCTTTTTCATTCACGAACTAAATCTACCTGGATTTAGAAAGTCATTTTAAAATAAATAAATAAATACATGCAACCCTGCATCAAGAGACTGCAGCATCTCCATTCAAAGGGCTCAGATGGGAAAGAACACCAAAGTCCACTAACAGTAAAATAGAACAATATTAATAAACTCATACAACAGAATGCTGTACAGCAAAACAAAGAACAAACTATTGCTACTCACAGTAGCAGGAATAAACTTCACAAATACGTGGTTGGGCAAAAGAAATCAGGTGAAATAAATACATAGTGATAATGCTACCTAAATTTCAGGAAAAAAAGGCAAAATTAATTAATTGATTAATCTTAGAAATCTGAATATTTATTCCTTCTAGGGAAAAGTGATTTCTGAATGGGCAGAGGCCTGGGGAAACTTCTTGACTTCTGGACATGCGTATTTCTTGATTCATATAGCACTTTCATTGAGTGAAACTCACTTTGGAACTTCATTGTGCCACCTACATATGATCTATGAACTTGGATTCCAAGTATTTGATATACAAGTTAAAAGATGTTTTCTTTAAGAAAAATTGTATAACCCTAAAACCTTCAGTAGACTTGGAAACATTCCATGCATATTTTATATTCAAAGTGATCATTACTTTGTGTTTTATTTAGAATTTACAGTTTTTCTTGAAGGCAAATACCTTATCACACATCTTTATATGTGTAGCACTGTGCATCTCAAGAAGTTCAGAAACATGCATTGATCATGACACACTTAGAAATAGACAAGCACCGATTGATACGAGAGAAACATTTAAGTGTCAATGCATTGAAGAATGTGTTTGTACATTCTCATGACCTTCCTTACCCTGTACCTTAATCCTTCCTTTTAAAGATTAAGAGGAAAGAAAAGAACATTCACTGAATGCTAGTGTACTCCCTTCACCAGTCTCAGATTTCATATACATCAATGTATTCATTAACAATGCTTTGAACTAAGCATTATTATTACAGGTGAAAAAAATCTGAGTTACAAATGACTTTAAGTAACTTGCCCAAGACAATGTAGCTACCTATACTCAAAGCAAAACGGCATGTTGGTGGCTGGAAAGTCACCACAAAGGGTCTGCTCTCCCTTCTCCATTTCTTTGCTAGATGCAGCTTCGAGTGTCTGTCAAGCAAAACTTATTGCCCATCCCCAGCCTCCTCCATGTGGACCCAGACTAGGCAAATCAGACTTCGTGCCTGAGAGTTGATCCTAGAGCAAAAGGCACAAGCACAGGACTCATTCCAGAGGGGTTATTGTTCCTTTCTTACATCCTGGACTTCAAGTTAAAATGGCTTCTTCTCCATTCTCCTAGATCCTGTAAACAAACCACATCTTTCCAGTAAATTGTTTTTGTACTCAGCAGGCAAAAATCAGTTTCTACAGTTGTAAATCAGGTACCCAAGCATCAGACCCACAGCAGACTGGCTGAAGCTACTCTATAGCAGAACAGGTCCCCAATTACCATTTGTCCTTCACTCTGGTTTTCTTGCTAAGGAAGGGACAGCTTTGTTCCTGAAGTCTAGCTGTGGCTGTGTTTAGGTGCCCTTTGTAGCACCTCCGTTATTTTAGGCTTTCCTTCAGCTGCCATTGACCTTGCCAAGTACCATGATCAATCAGTCAACGTGCTCCAAATGCAACGTCCATGACCTTCGGCAGTTAATCCCTGGGGCCTGGCATTGATATTTCTTGAGCCATTTCTCCCGTTGGTTTGACTGCTCCTGTGCCCTATGCTCTTCACAATGCTCAGCAAGTCCGCACCCAGAGGCTGATAGAAAAGCACAAATACAGAATCATTGCCCCCCAGTTTCCAACATTTCAATTTCAGTTACCATTGGGCTAAGAAAAGGGACCCACTGTTGATAATGAATGTGAAACTAAATCATTGCCCAACCCTGTCTGACAACCCTTTCCTGAAGAGACCAATTCCTAAGAGCACAGAGTAAAGACATCTTACCTGGCTGTCCTAAATGCCAGCTACCTTGTAGTATCTCAGTTAGCTCCATTCCACATCCCTAAACTACCCTTAAATGTCCCTGATCAAATCTAAGCTAAACATCTTCATCTCTCTTGTAATCCATCCGCATGGTTAGTTCTCAGGTTTCATATTTAAGAAGTTGAAGTGAGGATAAAGTCTAATTTCAATGAAGAAATAAGATCCACTTGTATTTGTAATTTTGAAATGAATAGCAAAACTCATAGAACCTAAGTGAGAACAGAACCTAAGCAGCATTCTTCCATTCTGCTCTATGTGCTTGAAATCCCTCAAACAGGCAGTCAGAAACGAGCATACAGCTTCCCGAGGGTTTGAATAACAAAGTTGGAAAAGGACGGCCAAAAAAAATAAATTGGCCTCCCTGTCCTGAGCCAGACTCAGCCATGTAGAACTACTGAGCTGGAATAAATAAGACTCCTGATGAAAGTGGTAATCAGACCATCTGAAAAACTTGAAGAATAACATCAAGAAAAATCACTGAAGTCAGTTCTAAAATTCCTAAGATACAATAATTTCAAAATATCCAAGCATCAACCGAATGAGTGGTATCATGACCCATGTGAAGCAAATCGA
Organism: Marmota flaviventris; assembly: GCF_047511675.1. NCBI lineage: Eukaryota > Metazoa > Chordata > Mammalia > Rodentia > Sciuridae > Marmota > Marmota flaviventris. The sequence goes on along the minus strand of NC_092508.1, from coordinate 11,731,951 downwards.
AAGCTGATATAAATAATTGTAAATAAGAAAAGGTCATTATAAGCTGCCTGAGAATGCCTGACTTTGAGACAGAAGAATATCTTCATGGACAGACAGTGTTTTTCAGAACTTTCACCAGAAGCATCATAAAAACAGGGAGATTGGGACCTGAGCCCACTACCTGGCTGAAAGACACAGCAAAATATAGTATTCTCCAAGCATTCAAATTAATGTCAAATTAATGTCAAATTTAAATTTTGTGTTATGCTAATTTTTGATTATACTTCAATACACATCTATATAAATATTAAAATGATTTAATTTATCTTAGATAGCTATTTGAGATTTATTTTATGTTAAGCTTTGAGTAAAGTCAATTCTTAAAGCTCTGTCATATTATAGTGGTCCTATGGATTCATATTATAGTTGACCACACCACTACTTACTGATCAGAGCCCAAATAACCCAAGCTTGATAAACGCAATTTTAGAAGCATTCATATATTTCCCAATTAGCAAGCAATTATTGACTGTTGACTGATTACATGAATATCACTTTAGAAATCATGCTTTGGAGGTGCATATTCCTTAAGGATTAGTTGAGGAATTGATTTGGCTGCTGTAATAGACCCAAAGATGTCTTTCCTTCTCGTGTAAGTCTTGGGTGACAGGGTGGCCTATGTTGGCAGCCACGCTTTGTCAGTCTTGTTATTCTGCCCTCCTCCTCGACATGCTCCAAGGTCGCCCTCCAGCTCATGCCATGGTGACCACATCTCTCAGTAGATGGTTGTTCTTCCCCAGAAGTTTCATTTGTCATTCCCAGTCACACTCCAAATGCCCAGAATTTAGTCATATGGCCACATCTAGCTGCAAGAGAAGATGGATGAGAAATCTCGTATTTAACAAAGTAGTATCATGTTCTCCTTAAAATTATAATCTAGGGGAGATAGATGTTGAAGAACAACCAGCAATCTCTGCCACACTCAGCTAAAGTTATCAGCTTTGAAGAGACATGTTCTCAGGATTCAGTCAGACAGCAGAAATTGTCTTCTAGATATTGTGGCTAACTGAGCCACCTGTAGTATTCTGTAGAGATAACAGACAATGAGAAATTTAATTTACTAAAAAGAAGCTCAAATAAAGTGTAGAATGAACTGTTCAATAATTGAAATCAATGAAGCAGAACATTACACACATTCTAAGTCAGGGGATATCATCAACAGACTTTTAAAAACGTTAAACCATGGACTCTAGAGGAAGAGTTTCCAGGAAAATCAGTAGGCATTGTTACCAAGGACCTGTTTCCAGGAGAGTGAAATCAAATGGTGGACCTTTACTGGAGTCTTTGTTAAGGTTATGAAATGCAACCTGGGTTACAAGATGTCACGGGTTTCACTGGAAGCAGGCTGGCAGGTGGCTTAGCATGCAGATGTTGCTTCAGCAGTGCAGCTGTGGAAGGGAAGGAAGGGTAGAGACCTGGGCACAAGGAGAAGCCGGGCAGCAGTGCAGTCCCAACTAAGTTCTCAGCCAACACCGGGGGAACTCGCAATGTTATTTGGCCTTCTGGAATTGTCCCAGGTTGCAATGAGGATGACATGCATTGATCCGCCAGAGTCTGTAGGCTGTCATTGGGAGGAGAGGTGACCTGGTAGAGAAGTTTTCCTTCAACTGAACGAATTCTAAAGGAGACTGACCTTGGAGGAGCGTCTGCCCACAGCATTTGCAGCACATGGGAATAAGTCTTTCAAACAGCTGTAAGGCAGTTTCCCTGAGATACAGACTTCGAAACATTGATGAGCACAAAGGCTGCACAGGAAGTGGTCTTGAGCACCTGTGGAAAGGAGGGAATGGAAGCAGGACATGGTATTACAGAACAATTCAGCAAACCTGAAGGAAACTCTGGGTACTGCAACCTTTGGATTGCTTCCCTGTTGGGGAGGAGCTGGTCAGATCTTCACACCTGTATTGATCAGTCGTTGGATGTGGTCATCAGAAAGGGGCGATGACCTTAGGAGAGGCAAATTTCTTCTTCCAATACATTCTCCAAAGTGAGACAGCAGTTAGAGAAAATCTGATGCCTGTATTCCCAGCAGTCCTTCAGTCCAGAAGGATGTGGGGACATATCACAGGGCCACCAAATGAGATGCACTTGATATTTTTATCACAGCCACAGAAAAACTTAGAAATAAATTAGTCTTTACATGGAAAACAGATTCAATAATTTATCCATGAAAAATTAGGGTACTTGTTAACCCTTTTTTCTCCAAAGGATATTTGGTAATATTCACATATATTAAATGTTCAGATTGATAATGAAATTTTACAATAAAAACGTTCTATTTCTCTTATTCCTCCATTATATATTTTTATTGTTGTTCTTTTTAGATATGCATGACAGTAGAGTGTATTATGACATAGGATACCATACTTGTGGCTGTACATGATATGGAGTTATACTGGAGGTGTATCATGTATTAACATAGGAAAGTTTTCTCTGATTCATTCTACTGTCTTTCCTATTCCCATTCCCTCTCCCTTACCTCCATTCCCATTTGTCTAATCCAGTGAAATTCTGTTCTTCCCCTCCCCATCCTTTCTTGTTGTGGGACAGCATCCACATATCAGACAGAACATTCAGCCTTTGGTTTTTTGAGACTGGCTTATTTCACTTAGCATGATAGTCTCCGGTTCCATCCATTTACCAGCAAATGCCATGATTTAATTCTTCTTTATGGAAGAGTAATATTCCATTGTATTCTTGCCAGAGAATCCCTGATCTTATTTTCCTGGCAGGGTAGGGAGAAGTAATCAACACTATTCCCCGCCCTCCTTTATTCTAATCCCAGAGCCTATGAAATAAATTTCATTGCTCTCTGAAGAAAAGAAACCTTCATCTGTGTCCTTAATCCCAATTTTTGCCAAACTCATAACCTCAATCCATGGCTCTCCATCATCTTCAAAGACTTCTTTATCTTTCTAAATCTCCATATCTTGCTTATTTCACAGGTGCGCCCATTTTGAAAGTGCCTTTACTTAACTTTTCTGTTTTCCCTAATCACAGCCAGGACTCTCTGTTATCCCTGACAAATTTCTTAAACTGGCAACATGGGATCATGGACTCTTTTCTAGAATCCCAGTTCACTCCCACATCCCCTGCCAGCTCCCTTCCTCTCACACTTCTGCATTCAAATGTGTCTCTTCCCACAGACGACTCACTCTCTTCATGGAAAGTAAAGAAGTTTTCTCAGATGTGACCTCTATGCAGCGAACACCCGTGGTTCCTGACACTGTATCTGATGGACATAGGTGTTTTCCTGTCTTCTGTCACTCATTTCTGCTCTTTCCTCCTCCCTCTGGTCACTAGTTGAGTGAATTCCCCAAAGCTCTCCCTGGCCCGTATCTAGAGCATCGGGCTTCTTCATTACAGTCCCCAGGGGTGCCCAGCATTTTTCCTGTGCTGATGACTCAGGGCTGAGTCTCCATGCTGCCCTCTTGGGCACTTCCACAGGGTCTCCACCTGCCTCAGGGACATTTCCATTTGGACACAAAACTCTGCTCCCCAATCAACATGACCCCAACCAAATGCATCTTCCCAGAAGGGAAGGTGAGCTCCTCAGCTCCTCCAGCATCCTCCCTGGTGCCCATGGGAAAGGGGAAGAAGGAAAACACCTAGCATCCCAGGCATGATGGAGAAGAGAGAGAAAGGCCACCTGCATCCACCTCTGCCGCCGTGACCCTGGCATCCCCCATCTCCGGCAGCCCGTGTAGCTCTCTGCCTTTACTCTCCCTAGATCTCTACGTATCCTACATGCTGGTGCCAAACTTAAATGAATCCCAACATTTTCTTCTCTTTTAAGAAATTTCACCTTTATGGTCTTAACACTAGAACACAAAATCACAAATCTGGTCCTCGAGACCTTCCTGAAATTGGCCCAGTGTCCTGCTCCCAGCTGCCTCTCAACTCCACCCTGTCCACACTGATTCCATAAGTAGAAAAAGCCTTCCTCCACTCACTTATCTTATTTGAACTTACTCCTCTTCAGATCCATATTTGGTTTAAAATAGAAGGCATGCTCAATCTTTTCTAGACTGCTGGGATAATGTTCTTCTTCTATAGGAAATCTCAACTATCCACTGCTTTGCAGGGACATATAATTATTCCATGATAATATATCTTCTCTTAGCATTTATGTGTGAAGTCCTTAGAAAAACATTGTCCACACGTAAGAACAACTTAATACATACTTTCCAAATTAAGATGAGTTTTCCTCACAAGTACCTCTGTACCAACCAGTATTATAGTGGCACAATTCACGATAGCAAAGTTATGGAGCCAACATAGATAGATTCCCATCAACAGATGAGTGAATAAAGAAATTGTGGCATATATACACAATGGAATACTACTCAGCCATAAAGAAGAATGACTTTATGACATTCACCAGTAAATGGATGGATCTGGAGACCATCATGCTAAATGAAATAAGCTAATCCCAAAAAACCCAAAGGTTGAATATATTTTCTGATTTGTGCATGCTAACTGAGGGAAGAACAGAAGTTCAGCAAATTAGTCAAGGGGAAAAAAGGGGCAGAAATGGAGATAGGAATAGGGAATTAAGTGGAAAGAATATGATGTAACTTTCTATGTACATATGTGAAAACACCACAGTGAATCTCACCATTGTATACATCCAAAGGCTGGGATCTTAACTAGAATAAAATATATCTCAGGCTTGTACACAAATATTAAAATAGATTATTTCTGTCATGTATAACTAAAAAGAACCAATTTTTAAAAAAGAATAATATGATAGGTTTGGGGTGGTGGCACATTCTGTAATTCCTGCAACTTGGGAGGCTGAGACAGGAGAATCACAAATTGAGGCTAGACTCAGCAACTTAACAAGACCCTCAGCAACTTAGTGAGATTTGTCTCAAAAAATAAAAAGTGCTGGGGATATGGTTCAGTGGGAAAGTGCCCCTGGGTTCAATCCCTGGTGGGAAAAAAAAAATAACATGATAGGAATGCATAATTTCTTGCCTAATATTTCAAAAAAGAAAAAAAGTAGAGATAAATCCACACTGTGTATTAATATACAGTGAAAGCAAACATGGTAAGATTATTTCAAAGAAAATTATTCATAAGCTAAAATTATTTCTTTACGATTGTATGATTTTCATTTCTCTACACAAAATAAGACTGTTTTAGCTAAGCAGCTAGAAGAGTGGGTGATAGAAAAAAGTGTTCTCTTGGTCATTCTCACTTAGAATTTACCTGCCTTTCATGAATTATTCTTAATGCTAAGTAAATTACTATATAGATGCACATTTCCCTTGAATAGATCTTAACTTCTAACATATAATTTTTATTAAACAAGACCACACAAATGAGTAGGAAAGAAAACATTTTGTCAGCCTTATGCTCGGACACTTGTGCTAAAATATTTTTGCCAAAAAGAAATAGACTAAACATACATCAAGCCAAACGGAGATGCTTACTTTACTGACTACAGAGAGGTACTTTTTAAGATTTAAGACATTAGACCATGATCGGAGAATGTTTGGAAAGAGCATTCAATTGCTCCATGTTACAGTAATCATTGTACAAAGATCCTGTATCCAAAAAAATTGTGTAAATACATAAGGCTGACTAGTAGTATTGTTACATTTTAATTTTTTAAAAAAATAACTTTATGAACTTTTTGAGGTTAGTCTCAATCCTTATTGCTGTGTTTTTTGTTTGTTGTTTTTTGGGTTTGTTTTTTTACATTTTTAGTGAAATATACTTAAAATAAATTGTGATCTTTATTCTTGATCATCTCTTCTTAGCATTTTTCATCCCAAGACTCGAGCATGAATGTGTATTTCTTCGATACACACTCACTGATGTGGTCAGAATTGCCTTGGTCACGACTCACTCACTTGGTCAGAATTTTTCAAATGGACTAGTTTCTATTAAACACTTGTGCTTCTTCTGAGGCAGGAATGCTGTTTTGGTGTGTGTGGAGGTGGGTTGAGAGCAGTGGCCGTCTGTGTTCATTTGATACATGTTTTCTGAGCACTTACTATGTGTGAGGCCCTGTGTTAAACGAAGTGGAAGAGTTTCAGCCTTTAGCCTCACTGAATCGGCATTAATAGGGACAGGTGGACACTAAGTGACTAGTGACACAATAATCACAACTGGGACAAGTGCTAAAAAGGAGCAACAGCTTGGTAACTCAGAGGCCTCTTTGCATGAGCCTCTTCTCTCATCTTTGAGGACCTGTCGTCTGTACCTATTTTTTATTCCTCCTTGAGATTCTGTGCGACTTATAATCAGCAAAGTCCACAGTGTCTCTAGTGGATGTCTCAGCATGACCCTGCAAACTTTTCAGAGATCAGAGTCCAAGATTTTGAAACCAAACAACATGTTTTGACCAAACTTAACCTATGAAAGTCAATTGGGTAAGTTAAACATCAACAGGCAATCTCTGGGAGTAAACATACATGACACAGGTTCAGAATGATGCACGGTGAGCAGTCCCCAGCAGGGCCTCCCCCAGCGTCTCATTAAATACCCGGACACAAGGACAATGCACAAAGGATCTGTGATTGATGGTCAACCTAAAATCAGGATCTGGGAGAGACTGGCGTTAATTGTAAGGGAGTGGATCTGAATTGCGAACCCTCCACCCAGGCTTCTTGACAGAGAGGCCTGGCACCTCTCCGGTCCCTGCTGCACAGATTCACATGTGCAGAACCCACTCAGCAGAGAAGAGGCGGTGGCACTCGGACCCCTGAGAATTGTTCTGAAAGACTGAAATCTACTTCCAGGAGCAAATGAGGCCAGGACTAGGAAGAGAAATCAGAGAGTGACGGTGTGATAAAGCAAGGAGCAGGTGCTCTGGTGAAGTGGCCATACTGTGGCTCATCTTGGAATATCCAGAAACGTGGCCCTCAAAGATGGTGGAATGGGGTGGACATCATGACCCCAAATACATGGATGAAGACACGAAGGGTGTGACTACTTTGTGTACAACCAGAGGAATGAAACATTGTGCTCTATATGTGTCATGTGAATTGTAATGCACTCTGCTGCTGTCATATATAACAAATTAAAATTAAGAAAGTTTAAAAAGAAACTATATCCTCCCATTGACACCCTGAAAGACATCTTAGCATGCCAAAATAATAGTACACACAGTTGAGATTTCCAGTTTTGATTTAATGATAACCAAATATTATGATTATATACTGTTTTCTCTTTCCAGATTTTTACCTGAAGAACAAACAAAAAGAAGATGCATATTTTTCTTACCATTAAATATATATCTCAGAAATTTCATGGGAACTTGGTGCATCTTTAAATATATGAAATGTTTTCTTTTAAATATTCTTATAAATCAAAAATTTCTTTGTAAAGAATGAAACAATTTAATGGTTTTGTTAAATAAATTTTACCAGAATATATCTCATGTTGGGAGCTAGCAATGAATGCTAATACTACCACCTTAGACACAGCATCTACTGACACTGGACAAGTACCTTCATTATAAGCCTATTTCTGCACCTGAGCATATAGTCAACAAAAATACATTTGTGAAAAAAAAAATATATATATATATATATATATGAACATCCAACAAATGGATGTTCATAGCAACACTATTAATAATACCCAAACAATGGAAATAATGACCATCAAATAGTAGTGTAAGCAAATAAACCATGGCCTATTTATACAACATATTACTCTATAACAATATGAACACACTGCTACTGCACAGAATGACATGGATGGATTTCAAAAAATAAAGATGAGTTTAAAAAGACAGAAACATGGAATATTCATCACGTGATTCCATTTGTACAAAGTTCACAAAAACGGTACCATGGGAGGAAGCAGGGCAGTGGGTACCATTGTGATGGGGAATGCCAAAGGAGGACACAAGGAGATGCAGGAGGAGGCTGGAACTGTTCTTCCCTGATGTGCACACTAGTTACATGGATGTGTGCATTTTGTGAAGCTGTATTGAACTGTATACTTAGGATTTGTGTTCTCTTCTGCATATACTGTGTGGGTTAAAGCTCTGAACCTCTCTTTTGTCTCCACCTTTTTCTTGCACAATCTAGCAAACATGCTAAGAAAAGAAGCAAGAGAGAATGCCCAGTTCACCAAGATTCTGACCTATCGAATCTCAATAGTGGATGATTCTTACACAAGCTATTCTGTTACAGACAGTGGCAGAAATCACGTAGTTTGGTTGTTTGGTTTGCTTAAGATTAAATGAGATAACACACATTGAATCCTTATCATAGAGCTAGGTACTTAAAAAGTGTTAAATTAACTATATCACTTATCATCCAATTGACAGCAATCGTTTAGAATGAAACAGATTACTACTAATAAGCATACTAGATGACAAACATACATTGAAACGGTTGGAGGACAACTGAAAATTATGGTCCAAATCAAGCTAAATAAATAATCATATTTGTAATCCTGAAATATCTATCGTATAAGTAGAAAATACATCAATGATCCATGATGAAAGTTGGGGAGCAATATATTTGTACAAAGTGATTACAGGTCATTTATAACATATTTATCACCACAGACAATGGACAACTGCACATGCATTCAAAAAAAAAAAAAAAAGAATAGTACGAGGAAGAGACCAGATTCAACCCATCACCAGACTCTTCACACAAGTCGGGAGCTACATCTGACACTAGAGCTTTCTCAGCCTGTGAACTGAAGTTAAAAAACTGAGTACAGATGACCAGAATCCAAAGCTGCCTCATTTCTCCTAAAAAGCATAATCTATATTACTTACTCCTATAGACTAAAAGCTTGTGACCCTCTCTAAATTCATATGCTAAAACTCAATGCCCAATGGGATTGCATATGGAGCTGGGGGTCTTCAGAGAGATGATTGTGTCATGAGAGGACAGCCCTCACAGATGGAATTAGAGTGCTTATAAAAGGGACTGAGACCTTCCTCATCTCTTCCACCCTGAAAGAACAGTGAAAAGACAAGGATCTGTGAACCAGGAATAGCCTTCCTATGTCTTCCAGCATCTGGGTCTTGGACTTCCCAGCAATCCATGACAGGGAGAAATAAGTTTTTGTTGTTTATAATCTACTCAGTCTAGGGTATTCTGTTATAGCAGCCCAAACAGACTAACACATTTGCCATATTTCATCAGACTGTGTATCTTCATATTTAACTGAAATTTTTATTTTTAAATGAGTAGCCCTGAATTTCCAGAGGCCTTGTTTTATACAAGCAAATTCCATTGCACATTACAGAGACATGCCTGGGATCCCATTAGCTGTGATTTAGCATAGTTAACACAAATTTTCATGTTGACACCTCACTGCAATTGCGTCTTTCCTTGCTGACACCAGTTTCCCTTGGGTGGGCCTCCAAAGTTGATGAGGCTGAGTGGCCAACTATGGAAAGACAGCAAAGGACTGGGAAATAAGACAAAGGCAAGTTTGGGTACCACATGTTGTGCTCGTTTCCTGAGTAAATATTGGATATACTTGGGCTTCATTTCCCTGATGGCTATAGACATGTTTTATCCACTGTATTCAAAGATGACAACACAATCCCCCCACCAACACCAAATAAAGGGAGAGGTTTGTACTTAATTGTGAAGGGTAGGGGTTTATATGAGGAAGTCTTCTATTGAAGTCAAGTGTAGAAAAAAAATTGGGCAAGTTCATTTTTAAGTGTCCCTTCTCTGATCCTTCCTGGTATCTGGTTGCTAACGCATTTAGAAAGCCCCAGTCTCCTGGGAATGCCACAGACTTCAACCCCAAATATATCATTTCACTTTTCCTATTTTGCCAACTGCCCGTTCCCCACATTCAACTTCTAAAACAGGCTTCCTGTGAAAAACACCTGTTTAATTGGCCATCTTTCCCTCTCCCTGGGGCTACTTGCTTAGTTCTCAGACTGTATGCTCCATGAGAGGGAAATGGCTCTGTTCTTCTTTCCTTGTAGCAATGCCACCACCCAGGCCACAACCTATTTGTTGGAGGAAGAAATAAATGAGCAACGACTGAGCAGCACCTGCTAGAAGCTGGATCTGAGTCCAGGAGTGAAGAGCAAGCTGGAGAAGTTAAGGAACTCTGGGACAGGGTAGGACCCAGTGCACAAGCAGTAGATGACGCCTCTCCAACCTACCCAGTAGCATCCCCTCTGAAAACCCACGGTGCATAATGAAGCCTGTGTGTATTCCAAGTCTCGGTTTACTTAGACTATACACAAATGCAGAAAAGAGTACTTCATTTCTGTAAAAGTGAGTAATATATTCTGATCTGTAATCTACTCACTTGGGGCACCCTATCTGAAAAATAGCAGAGAATGAAAAAACTACATTTTAGCCCAGTTCATTAACTTTGTTTGGAGCAAAACCTAAACAGTCACTGGGAATAAACACTTGGTTTTCAGATCCTTTTCTCCCTTCCCCTCTTCTTAAATGGCCTCCTGTCCCCTGAAGCAGGGGTATGGCCAACAGCACCCCACGACACAGAGGAAGAGATGTCCTGGCCACCATGTGGTGCCCTCTGTGCACCCTGGGCTCTGCCGCAGTTGGCTCCCAGGGAGCCCCACACTGGCCCCTGCTGCTCTGTCCCTGGCCTGTCTTTGGGTTCCTTATTGCTGCCTGCAGATCTGGGCCTCGGCCTGCTCTCACCTGGCCTTGTCCTGGCCCTGTGTGTGCTCTAGCGCTTTCTCTACCTCTCAGGCCTGCCCAAGACCCCTTGAAGCTTTCCCATGACCCCTGGCCACTCCTTGGCCCTTCCCTCTCTCACTGAAAACCCACTGGACCCACTGGACCCCTGGACAAGTCTGTACTTATGTCCTTTGTACTCCCCTACCAAGATGCTGATGAAAAAAAGTCTCTCACTGGCTCCCACCCCTTAAATCAGTATAGCTTACTTCTTCACTTTCCCTTACTGTGTTTTCTCTGCTATAGCTCATGTTTGGACATTAAGACTATCGTACATCACATCCCCACCCCTTGGCTTTTCTGGGTAAGCTTTTCTGAAAACAGTGTTCCAGGCACAAGCCTTTTTTAATTTCCTTTCAACCTTTTGAGTTTCTAATAATATCACTGAGTATTTATTTTTCTCAATTTAAAAAGATTCCTTATCTGGTGTCTAAGAAGAGTTTTAAGTCTTACTGATGCATCCACGCATTCGCAAGTTTAACCCTCACACAACTCCTTTCTCATCCCCTAAAGTAGTTGAAAATAAGATAAGAAGGGAGAGGTATGGGGCACCCACCTCGTCCTGCCTCCTGTGAAAAGGAGCCAGCAGTCAAACTGCCTGCAGACATGGGGCACGTTCTCGGAGGTCCAGTGCATACTTACCTGTCCTTGCAGTTAAATTCTGCCTGGAAAATACATACACAGATAAAGGGAAACGTTCATGGTCCAATGCCTAAAAAGCCTACGATGTGTGTTGACTGCTTTAAGGTAAGATTTAACTTGTTTTAATTACCTCCCTTTCCAAACCTTTGCACACTATGAGTTGGAATATAAACTGGTACAGTCATTTTGGAAAACAGTATCAGTGTTCCGCGCCCTGAAATTAAAAATAGACCTACTCCTTCAGCAGTCTTACTACTGGTTATGAAAAGCAAAGGAAATCAGTGTCTCAAAGAGATATTTGCATTTCCTCTTCTTTGCAGCACTATTCACAACAGCCAAAATATGGATGAATGACTAAGTACATGGGGGGGTGGGGCGGGGAATATTATTCCCCCATAATAGGGAATATTATTCACCCATAAAAAGTGGGGAACCCTGCGATTTCCAACAATATGGATGAAACTAGAGAGCATTATGATAAGAAAATAACCCTGACACAGAAATAAAAATACTATAAGATCTCACTTTTATGTGGAATCTAAGAAGTCAAACTCACAGAAGCAGAGAACAGTCTTGCCGGTTAGGGCACAGACTTTCAGTTATAAGGAGTAAGTTCTGGAAATGTAATGACAGAAAGGTGACTGCAGTTGATATATTTAATATTGCTACATCGTATACTTGAGATTTGCCAAGATGGTAGGTGGTAAGTGTCCTTACTACAAAAAAAAACATACATAAATAAAAAGGAACTATGTGGTAATCATTTCACAATGTATAAATGTATCAAATTGTCATATAGTACATATAAATACAATTTTTGTTTTTCAGTTACACTACAGTTCAGTGCGGGGTGGGGAGGAATTTCCCTCACCAGATGTGACAAGATCCTGGCTTCTGTGGTCCACACCTGCTGTGGCAGGCCTTGAACCCATGCTTCCAGAAACCTAAGCCACTTCATCAGCATGCTCTTGGGACACCAGTCACCACAGACCAAGCAAGGAGATGGGCACCTCCCAGTGATCTGGGCACCTCCCAGAGACCTGGGCACCTCCCAATGATCTGGGCACTCCCAGGGATCTGGGCACCTCCCAATGATCTGGGCACTTTTAGATTTCTGAAAATGATGAGAAAATCAACCCTAGTGATGGCATAGTTAGGTTGGAGAAGAAGATGGGGACCAAAGGCTCAACAGGCTTTTTCTTCCTTCCTTCCTTCCTAAAATAAACAGTCCACTGATCACAGCCATCGGAGGTAAAAGAGATTTCTCTGATTACAGTTCTGCTTGAAGGCCAGAAAAGTGGGCAAAATCCATGGACAGTCCAGCTCCCAAAGACCCAGTGGTGGTCTAAGCTGGTATCAGCTTCCTGGGGTTTCCATAACGAAGCACCAGCAACTAGGGGGTTCGTGACAAGGACAATTTACCTCCTCACAGTCCTGGAGGCTAGAAGTTCAAGATCAAGATGCAAGCCGAGCCATGCTGTCTCTACAACCTCACGGAGAGAACCCTTTCTTGTCTCTTGAGCTGCTGGGACCCCTAGGTATGTTCTTTGACCCGTGGGTACATCATTCCAATGTCTGCTTATAACTTTGCATGAATGTCCCCCCTCTGTCTCTGTCTTTACTTCTTATAAGGACAACAGTCATGTTGGAGTAGAGCCCAGTTTGATGACCTCATCTTAACTTGATTACATCTTCCAAATAAGGTCACAGTCACAGTGGCAGGTGTTCCGATTTCAACATATCTTTTCAGGGGACATAGTCTACCCACAACAATGCTGTGGCTTCTAGCACATTTATCTCACCATGTTGAGTATCCCAGATAAAGAGATGTCACAATTTTGCCTTCCAGTAAATCTGATAAAACATGCCTTACAAAGGGAGTGCCCCATGAGGAAGAAAAGAAGGACAAGAAAGTCACATTTGTATTTTGGAAAAAAAGTGAATTCTTATTTTTGAGCAAAACAGGAAGAAAGCAAGATTAGAAGAGAAACTCGGTTCATTTTGCCAATAGAGTAGATGAACAGAGACATGATTTTAATAGCAGCTCTATGCTAATCTCACACGTTATGTGTCACTCTTGACTATGAATTTATGTCAGTTAGTGCTCTAAAACTATATTTACAGGCATCCAGCATAAATGAAATTGTGTTGACCTGAAGGAAATTGTTAAGGGACAGTTAAATATTAAAAATGTAAAAACAAAAAAAAAAAAGATAATCAATCTCAATAATAATCAACCAAAAATGAAAATTCAAGAAGTTGTTTTTGCCTATCAGGTTGGCAAAGATTTTCAAAATTCCATAGTATGCTCTGCAGCTAGGATATGAATGAAGACACCATCCTTAGACCATTGATGAGAATGTAAATTGCAACTTTGAGGACAAAGAGGATTTTCCATTGACTCAGAAGTTCTATTTTGTTTTGTTTTCTTGGTACCAGGGATTGAACTCAGGGACACCTGAACACTGAGCAACATCTCCAGCCCTGCTTTTTTTATTTTATTTAGAGACAAGGTCTCACTGAATTGCTTGGTACCTCGCTTTTTGCTGAGGTTGGCTTTGAACTCAAGATCCTCTTGCCTCAGCCTCCTGAGCCACTGAGATTACAGGTGTGTGCCACTGTACCTGGCTTCCATTGACTCAGAAATTCTGTTGCTGGGAAATTATCTTCATAAGAGGCCAAGTAATAACTATTGGTGTCATTTTTAAAAAAAAATAATGCTGTAAAAAAAGTATTGGAAAACTGTAGCCCCTGAGCTAAATCTACCTATTGTAAATAAAGTTTTATCGGGACACAATAACACTCATTCACTTATGCTTTCTCAAAGTTAAGTAGTTGTAACAAAGTTGTTCTACCACTCATGTTTTTACCAAATGGACCTTTATAGAAATGGTTGACTGATTTCTACTCTAGAAGAATTTATGATGATATAGAAGAAGTTGCCAAGTACATTCATAAAAAAAAGAAGTTACAAGATAATGTACACAGTCTGATATGTGGTTTTAAATATGAACATATTAATTCAATGCTTGTGTATCTATGTGTATGCTGGTCCATACACCAGAGAATGAAGTCATTGTCTCAGAAAAATAGTATTCAGAGTTTTTTTCTCTTTTTCAAATAATCTTTCCCAAAATGCCTGAAATAAATATATGTGTTTATACACATACATACATATTTTTAACAATACTCAATATAAAAATTAAATTGTTTAATTTTAGGAAAGTCGCTTAATCTCTCTAAACTTCCCTTCTGGCCTCTGTTCAGTGAAGTTAATAATATTATCTACCACACAAACTTGTAAGCTTTAGCTAAGAGATAATATACATAAAATGCACCTAAGAGCTCCTGGCACCTTCCACTCATTGGTAGAGAATTGTTGAAAGATGCTAATGCAGTAAACAGCTCTGCAATATCAACTCTAGAAGAAATTCAATGTACCTGCATCTAGGAGAGTAGCATTGAAGCAGAATTTAATTTTTAATTTAGCAACTGACCTTAGAGTAGCACCTAGGCTTTTTGCAGGAATGGAGCCTAGTTCTAGTGAAATCTTTTAGGTATCATGTTTGGTTATATGCCCTATAGGTATCACAACATAAATATAAAATATTAGCTAATTTGGATCAAATAGCTATAACAAGATTCCTAAAATCTTAATCATCTGTCTTTCAAAATTAACTATAGTTCCACTAAATAGTACTCTCTTTTCTCTTAATCTTACATTTCTTTAAAACCAAAGAACAGAAGCACTTTTCGTAAGAAAGCAGCAGCATTTTTGACTTGTAAGCTTGGGAGGGCCCCAGAGAACACCATAAGTGAGTAAGGTAGGAGATGTTGTTCCAAATTCCTTCGTTATTTTCTGTCATATGTTTAGAATGATAAACATTGTTTTGACTACCTTGAGATTTGATTTATCTCCTAGAAAATATAATATTTCATTCAACCAGTATGCATTCATGGTTTCTCTTTATCCCCTTTTAACTGTCTTCCAGTCATGAAGCTGCCCAGAAGTCATTCCAGATAAGAATGAAAAAGGTACTGAAGAATAGCATAAAACCAGACCAAATTCCTATACTGAGAAAAACCTAGGAATGCATAAATTATATAAATTGTGTGTTTCCTGTTACACACAGTTAAGATGACTGTCAGCGCCAGCTGTCTTTACATCAAAGAGGGTATTCTGATCTGTCCTGAGCATTGGCTGTGTAATTATTTAACATAGTGTTTTAATCCTCTCGACTTCCGTTCCTCAGTAGGTAACATCCAGGGTTGCTTGGGAAAAAGTAAGCCAAGGCAGTTTTGGTTTTCTGGTTTGTGAATACTCCCACATTGAAGCTCAAAATCATGATAAATTATTCAAAACTATTTTAAACCTAGGGTTACATTAATAAAAATTAAAACAAAAAAAGAATGTATCCAAACTAGATATGGGTACAAATAGAAGAATGATGTGCACTATTTACACTGACGCAGATTTTACAGGAAGCCAAAACATCTAGTTGATTTAATTACAGAAAAAGAGAAACTCAGTCAATCCAGATGTCTGGCATCATAGAAAACCAAACATGGGGATGATTGATTGAATCTTTGACATGATTCACCAGATGTTTTAGCCTCTTGGAGACAGACTCAAAGGGAAGGATTCGGATGGGTTTCAAATTCCTTCTTTCTCCCTGGGTACTCTATGTGCATCTCCTTTGTTTCTGATTTAGTGTCTTTCTCCAGCTAATCCCCACACCCTTTGGTAACTGTATCTCACATTTTCTTTTACACTGAATCTTGGGATATTTTGATCAACTCAGGAGTGAGATCCAAGTGACCATGAATAAACAGTTTCATTTCCTTTCTCCCTAAATATATGACTCATGTGTAACCTTTTTTTTTTGTTTTGTTTTGTTTTGTTTTGTTTTTTCTGGAAAGATCACAGTGCATTCAGCATCCCAGGAACAGGATATGAGGACACATGCTGCCTGCACACACAAAATCTAACAAGATCAACTGAAATGATAAATCCAGGAGAAATATTCTCCAAAGGTATTATTAGCCTGATTACTTTGCAGTGTGAGCATTTGCTGTTCAGATTGCCTATAATCAGCTTTCCCTGTATTAAGCCACTAATGAGTTGATGGTGAGATTACCTCTTTCTCAAAGGAAATAAATTAGAGACCAACAATTACAGAAACAAAGAGAAGAGAGCAGAACCACTTGTGGAACCATCTGTGGGGTCTGCAGGTTTGACTTTGTTCTGAATTATAAAAACACAACTGTTATTTTAGAGCCAACTCAAAGACGAGGAGTCCTGGGTTCCATCACTTGTATTAGGCATTGAAAGAGACAAATATCTCAAAATGGATGATTCTGTTATATCTTCACCTTTGGCCTGAATTTCCCATGCCTGAGAATGGAATGATGCAATAACAATTATATACAGCTTTGCACACAATATCTCAATTGATTGACAACAATTTTTTAAGAAATGCATTCTACCCATTTCTCTCAAGAAACCCAAGGGTTTGCCTAAGGGCAATTGACAGAGGGCAGTGATACCAAACCCATATTTAACTCAAACTCCTAGCCTTACTCAGTATCACATTGCCTCTGCAAAGGAGATTTAAAAAAAATTTTTAAACCACTGGGACCAAGAAGATTCTAGGTAAAATGCATTCCTGAGTGTTTGTTCATCAGATTAGTCAGTTGACACCTTGAACTTTAAAAGGGGTAAGAAACAGAACAAACCCACTTGGGGTCCAAAACTCATGTATTTGCAGACAGACTTCATAGAAACAAACTTAGTCTTTACTAGCTTAAATATTCTAGAACATAAATTGTCAAACACTTTTGCTCCTGAACAGTGATAACAAACGGGAAAAGGCCATGATGGTTCTTTTCTCTCTAAATTTCTAAAAATCTCAATATCTAATTAAGGTTCCATGTTTTACACTAAAGGGGCCTAAAATCACTTTGGGGGATGAGTGCCCCCCAAAAGGTCTATATTTAAAGACTTGGCCCTCAGGGTGGTGGAATTGGGATGTACTATGAACCATTAGGAGATAGGGTCTAATGGGAGGTCCTTACATTTATTAGGACCATGACCTCAAAAGAGATGTAAGACCTAGGACCCCACCTGACCCCTTAATTCTCTCTCAAGTTGGAGATGTGGACATTTTTTCCAACATACACTTTCTGCCAGTATCACCTGTGCCATGAGATGATGCAGTCAAGAGGTAGAGTTCATCAAGCCAAGCCTGCACTACACCGTTAAGCTTCTAACCTCCAAAACTTAGAGCTAGAGAACATTTTTCTCTTTGTAAAGCTAATTACATCAGAAATTTCATAGCAGCAACACAAAACCCACCAATACACTACATTTCTGAATTCATCTGCTTTCTTTGTCAATACCTTTCTTAACCTCTCTATCCTCAGCCAACCACCAAACTTCTCAGCTGCTTAACTGAAAATCAACCCATCTCAAAAGTCATTCCTGTTACTGAAGCTTTAAGGGAAAAGTACCTTCTTTGGTGAACCCATCAATTTACACAGCATCATTCCTTTTTAGTAGTTGTCATCCCTCCAGCTGGCGAGGTTCTTGATAGTTTAGTGTAAAGCTGAGCACAGCACGTGGCTGAGGCTGACCATCAGAGAACAACGTTACTCAAGTCAAGCAATGAGTTTTGGCAGAGGATTTGGTCCAAACTGAGCCAATGAGTGCCAGTCCAAAGGCTTTTGCTGGCACTATCAGAAAAGTCTCTCTCTCCTCTGGCATTAATAACTGTCTCGGGAACTGCATATGAGGAAAAGTCACCACAGAGGAAAGCAGAGATGAAGATGGAACAAAATACATCAGAAATGTCATCTAATTCCATACCCTGTCTGGCCCAGAAAGGTAGTACTGTCACTACTGATCCCTTAATTCCATGAATCCATACATTGTGTGTGTGTGTGTGTGTGTGTGTGAGTGTGCGTATGCTTAGCATACTTTGAGTTGCATTTAACACGATCAAGTATCCTGCCCAACACATTCTTCTTTCCAACCTTTAAACATTCCCTGAATAGACTTCTGAACTCTTTGAAATAAAGTATGCCCAACATTTTGTTTAAGAAAGAAAAACAAATTTTGGAATCACTGGAGTTTAATTAATGTTGTGGCCATATAAATATATCTCTCAGGTTTCTTTCTATGAGGAAGATAGTTAGCTGATGTCCCCAGAGGCTATATCAGATCCAATGGCTGAACAGAGCAAGAATGCTATAGCAGGCCATTCCTATGAGATATGGGAAGGATTTAAAGAATAGCGTTGGCTGGAGGACTCTCCATCAGCTTGTCAAACTTTTTATACCTCTATGCTACCTAGGACTCTTCTACTCAATCTTGCTTCCTTCCCTCTCTCCGCGTAAGGTCAGACCTGTCCCATCATAGTCTGACAGCTGCCCCTGCCTATCCAAATATCTTCCATGTTTTCCTTTACAGGCATTTTTGTCAAGAATTTTGGATGGTCTGAGATTTTTAGCCTGTTTACAAGGAAGAAAGTGAGCCTATCTCAAGTGATATCCTCATTAATACTGGCAGAAGAGAAGAGACTCTTGGCTCTGAGACAAAGGACACATTTTTTCTCATAGCAATAGAGGTAGCTGGAGTATCAGCATTTTCCCTAGTTATTCAAGTTCCAAATTTCACAGAATAACATTAAGAGAGCACCAGTGTCTCTTCCACACACAGTGGGGGAGAGGATTGTTTTTGCTTCTGCTTTACGTTTTTATGGGAGAGGCTCCCTAAACTCTTTTCTAATGAGCATTAAGCCTACCTGGTTTTTACCTTAAAGAAAGACATTTTATTTATTATACTGCACAGTGAACAATCTGTCTTATGCTCAATATTTACTTCCAAATAATGTTCATACAAGCATGCATGAAAATAGAGTCTGGAGCAACCAATGGCAGTAAGTGCCTAAATTCACAAGATTCGCAGAAATGCAAGAGTCCATAAGAAACTTCTTAAACACTGAGTCTCATCTTTGTCTCTGCTTCTAGAATGTCCATACTAGTACAAATTATATAATTGCTAGTTTATTACATGGAAATAAAGAGTAAAAATAATGCTTTGCCTTCATTGTCAGCCTCCATGGCACTTAGCTTGGCAAGGATATTCCTGAATCTCTGGAAAATAGACTCTCAAAGAAGTACTTCTGTCTCTTACTCTTTAATAAATAAATATGATCACGTCTAAAAATGGGCCCACAAGATCTGAATTTACAAAGGTGGTTGGGTGATGACATGAAGAGGTCAATGCCATTGAAAGAAGAAATTTATTACTTCCATTTCCTGAGAGAGTGGACCATGCCTTACCAGGCAGGGCTACATGTTTTGATCAGGAGCAGAAGGATCAAGGAAAAACACTTGGGCAGAGGCTTTATTGGGTTTTCCATAAGCAAGACAAGACAGGACATCACCAGCAGGCTAGGATGAACTTTGGAGTTCAAGAAATCTACCTTTGGGGTTTAAGAAATCTACCTCGTTGTCTGGTTCCTAGCCCTGGTTTGATTCAGGGCAGGGTAGTAGTAGTAATTTAGTGTGTGATAATTTGATTTTAAAAAAATAGATTCTTGGAGGTATAAGCTCTGGGTTGCTTAGAGAATATGTGAAAGGCAGGTTCCCCAGTGAAACCGTTGCTGTTTCTAGAATGTACCTAATCCTTGGAAGGGCAGTCTCCCCTCCCACAGGAGTTGGTTTGTTAGCAAGACCACAAATACCAGAGCATCAAGAATACAGAAAAATAGCAAAATACTGTTTAACTTAATTGGCCCTGTGAGGAATACATATTAAACAGACAAATGTAGAATCTACAAAAATAAAATTAGAAGATGGTACCTCCCTATTTGTCTAAATCAAGGATAGGCCTTACTTCTTCATAGCAACTTCTCCTGAGTTCAGAAGTCCAGCTTTGGCCGCCAGTCAGGTAAATGGTAGGAAAAGGGTGATTTTTTTTTCCAATCAAGTTATTTCAATAACTTGTAATAACTTGGACAAGATTTCTGGTCTTCTTCACTTAGCTCCAACTTTCATTTTTACTTTATTAGCTATTGGCTCAGGTATCAGTCCCCATTGACCAGAATCATTGGAACTTTTAGTAGGGCTTCTGGGATCAACTCAAGAAATGAGCCATACTGCAGTTGCAGCCACTGTCTCCAAGCTACCTCCACATCTGCCTTACCTTAGTTCTATCACCCTAGGTTAAGGACATCATTCTGAGCTCCAAAACATCATTTAATTACCTGTGTGAATAATAAGCTATTGATTGTGACTTTTGTGGGAGACACTAAATGTGTCACTTTCATTTTATCTCTGTCATGAAATCACATTTCATGTAAGAATTTATCATAATAAAGTCCATTTAGCAATAAAATGCCCTCGAGATGAATTATTCAGATAAAATGGATTGAAAGGTCAAATGATTCTGTTCTGTATGGATATAATAGTGTGCATCATAGACCATGGAAAAGAGCAACAAAGGATTTCCACAAATCTTTGAATGTTCACAAGCCATAGGTGTATGACCATTTATTCATACTTAACTTTAGCTCTTGCCATAATTATACTTTGAAGGAAGGTGAGGTGGGACAACATAGATGAGTGAGTATTAATTTCATCAATTTGTAGATGTGGTCTGTCTGACCCTAACCCTTGGCTTTTAGGTTCTTATTGGTAGATGGCTATACTGATTTCTAGTGCCAATGTTGTTGCGAAGGCAAAGTAGATCAAGACATGAGGACTTAATGCAGGAGTCATTTTGTTATCCCAAATGGATCCATGTAAGATGCAAAGAGGAAATAGAGAACTACTGCAGGTATTGTACAAGGGGTGAAAAAAATAATTCTGGTTTTTCTCCTCTTTTGCCATCTTCTTTTCTACTCAGTGTGGTAGTAGGAGCAGGTTCAAGCCAATATACAGAAGTGGTAAATGTCATTTCAGAGGTGGCTTTCAAAGACTTTATCTAATGAATATCTACAATGTGCAATATGCCTGGCCTTCACCTTACCCCCACAGAAGTGTTTTCCATTCCACATTTATATCTTTAATGAGATGAACAAAACTTTGTAATGAAAATTACACACACATGTAGATGAAATATTCTATTGATATTCTCTAAATATACCGTGTTATCTCAAATAATCCAGCTGTTTCTCTCATTTTTAGTACAAGTTAAGCAAGTTTTGCTTATAATTCTCTGCATATGTTGAGAACTGAATTTCCCTTTAAAAAAAAGATGATATTTTCCTACCCAATAATCCACTTTTTATAGTTTTGAAATTACCTAAGCAAAATGATCCAAAATAAATGCTTTATTCTTTAGGGGGGGAAATATGAATGGAAATTTAAATTAAGACCCAAAACTAAGCTTTGCTTTTCTTGCAAATAAATCCAATGGAAAAATCTTTGATGGGTTTTTCTTACTGTTTTTATTAAAAAAAAATTTTTAAACATCTATTAGATGCTTCAGTATGAAAATATTTTTACCTCACTATATTCCTAAATTGTAGTGGGGTAAACCCATAGTTATATAGTCAACTTGATAATTCTATTTATGACCAAAATATAGATTGTTATTTAAAATGATACAGAACATTGGGAGGCTGAAGCAGGAGGTTGGCAAATTTGAGGTAAGCCTCAGCAATTTAGCAAGGCCCCAAGCAACTTAGTGAGACCCTGTCTCAAAATAAAAAAATAAAAAGTGCTAGGATGTTTCTCAGAGGTAAAGGACCCCTGGGTTAAATCTCCAGCCCCAAAATAAAATAAAGCAAAATAAAACAGAACAACTTAGCATGATTAGTCTTCCAGATTCTGAAGAACATGTTCACTAAGTTTATAACACACTCAGTGTATTTGCCTTGATGGCTAAAACATCTATTTTGAATTAGCAGTAAAGTTCTAAGGAGTTCAAGATAAAATTCAATGAGTTTCAAGGACTGAGCTATGGTTTGGATGTGATTTGAGGCCTCCTAAAGTCATGCTGAAATTTGGTCCCCAATGTAACAGTGTTGAGGGCTCCTGGGACCTTTAAGAAATAATTAGGTCATTAACAGGGATTAATGTTTTTCTTGGATCTGCAAGTTCTCACTGTCTCAGGATTGGATTAGTTACCAGGATTGGATTAGTTACTGTGAGTGAGGGGCCAAGTGGGTCATTATAAGTCCATCCACCTCCCTTCATTCTCCTCTTTTGCATACACACTTTTCCTCCACCTTTCCACCATGAGATGAAGCAGCATGAAGCCCTCCCAGAGCAGCTGCCTGATCTTGGATATCCAGCCTCCAGAACCATGAGCTAAATAAACTTCTTTGTTTCATAAATAATTTAATCTCAGATGTTCTCTTCTAGCAGCTGGAAGCAGACTCCAGGTGCAAGAATCCATGCAGAATACTTATTTCTCCACAAACTGCTTAAAGAAGGAAGAAAAGGAAAAATACCAAGGTCTTCAAAGTTCTTTTGAAATTTCAAGCAACCATTTAAATAAATACTTATTAAAATGCAAAGTTTCAAAATAACATCTGATTTGGCATGAACAGAAAGCATCTTGAGAATTAAAATAAAAGCTTGAGTTGTGTGATCTTTTGGTGACTATTTATACTGCTGAAGGCTCCAACAGACCCCCAAATGTACCTGTATCAAAAAGTAGCAGTAGCACATAGGAAAATTCGGCATGCATGGTAACAGATTGCGATGAGGGCAAGCAAAGTCATAACAAAGTGTTTTTCTCCCTAAATTGTTTGTGAGCTCCATTGTCCTATGGATGAAGCTGCTTTCCACTCTGGTTAGTCCCAAGGCTTCACCACCCTGCAGTGCCACATGCAATCCTATGTTCATTTTAGGCATCAATGATTTAGAGAGTGCACTGAGAAATCTTTTATCAATTAGATATGAAGGATCGTATTCCCATCTTGATTTGTATCAGCCCCACTGGAAACCACTCAAGCCAAGCACTGCAGTTCATGAAGACATACTACTATCCTTTTTTTTTTTTTTTTTTTTTTTTGATAACCATGCTCAATTCAGGTTTCATTTCCTAAGACAAAGTACTGCTGTAAGTGGAATTCAGGAAAGCAAGGTAGTTCTAACTTGCCATAGATTCTACTGGGGAAAATAAATCCTGTGATCTATTGCTGTGTGAAGATTAAAGAACATCACGGCTAGGGGAAATGTACACTGTGTCTGGTCGGAATCCATTGCTGCCACACATGATGAAATATGACTCAAAGTAAATATGCTTCACTTGGCATGAATGTATGGAATTTTGGCTTTCCTACGCAGAGCCTTCTAACTTTCAGCCAATTGTCATTCGGAATGTACAGATCTGAGTTCAGTAAAACTAGCATCATGTACAATTTCACAAAAACAGAAATTTTTTTTCCAAACAGGCCAAGGCATGATATAGATGCAGTCTTGAAAGACTGCTTTTTACATAACCCTGTTTACCAGGCTTGACTTTCAAAATAACCACTGCTTTCAAATCAAGCAACTCTCCCTCTTCTCACTATTTGTTATAAAATAACAAGCTGCCCTCATCTATGAAGATGATACTACAGGTTACCATTTTCCAGCCCAAACAGGTAGATATTGAGTGAATCTCTCAGGAGAAGGGATATGTTTGCACTTGTCTCTGCCAATTTTTTCCTGGTCCTGAACCTTGTGATCAAAAGCACACATCTGTAAAACAGCTGGCTGGAAATGGGGTGCAGGTGATAGTCACGGCTTTGGACTCAACCTTAACCTTGTAAAAGCCCACTGACAATGACATCCACAGGCCACTAGATACCACAGAATTAGCACAAACAACCATTTTCTGGGATGCTGCCTTCTCCTGTTGACATTTCAAAACACAATATTACCACATATTCAGTGCCTTCTACCACATTCATTAAAAAAAAATAGTATGTACATAGTGCAACAAAATGGCCTTGACACCTTGACAGACTCAGGAGAATCTCCTTTACTCATGAATGACTTACCACAGCCAAGAATGCCAAGGCATCTATGACAAGACAGCAGGGAAAGGAAAGCAACAAGCCACTTCTCAATAGAGATTCATAGGAGTTCATAGGAGATTAATCAAGATATATATATTATATGTATATATTATATAATATGTAATATGCATATATGTTATATATATATATATATACTTCTCATATTGAACTCTAGGAAATGAAAGCAACTATAGTTGAACCCTTGCTAAGATAAAAAAGGACTACTGCCAAAGTTTTCTAAAAATATAATATTACAGGGCAATAAATCTATGGTTGATAAAAATTTCATCAAGAATCAGTATCCCAACCAGATGTGGTGGTGCAAGCCTGTAATCCCAGCAGCTCAGGAGGCTGAGGCAGGAGGATCAAGAATTCAAACCCAGCCTCAGCAAAAGCAAGGTGCTAAACAACTCAGTGAGACCCAGTCTCTAAATAAAAATACAAAAGAGGGCTGGGGATGAGGCTCAGTGGTTGAGTGTGCCTGAGTTCAATCCCCAGTACAGCCCTCCCCTCACCAAAAAAAAAAAAAGAATCCATATCCCTTCAATGAGAAACTACCAAAACCTTCTTGTATAGTCAGGATTTTGTATGCACTGATTTTTAGAAATGCTTTGAATTGTAAAAGGTACATTACAGGAGAGATTAAAAATTCTAAAGATACATTAGCAGCTATTTATACTTTAATGTATATCACATCATTGTCCAGATATCATTTTATGACTCTCTTGTGAACATGGACACCTGAGATTTGTTCTTTTGTGGAATGAGAACTACTAGTTTAGACAAGAAAAAAAAATGTATAATGAACAGGGAGAAACTGGTCATTGAGAAAGGTGAAAGAACCATAGATATAATATTTCATACCATTAAAAATGTACTTGTAAGGAAAATAATTTGAACCCATAAACAAAGATAAATGAGGATTCTAAAGAAACATCAAATACTGAAGCTTTTTTAAATTTTATGGAAAATCCTTTTCCCAATGAAAAATTACAAAAATTACCCCTGGGGCAGACCTAGATTTTATGGAATCTTTTTTTTTAAAGAATGAAAAATTAAGCATAAAAGTGATTTTTTAAACAAGAGAAAACATATCATGGCAAATCAAAAAGTTTTAAAAACTGACAAGAGAAACAAATTGCATTAAATGTTTTTGATCAAACACCTGATATGCCTTTATTAGACTTTTTAAATAATTTTTATTGTATACTCTTTATGTATAAAGAGTATACATAAAGACCTCTTTATGTATAAAGGGTGTTCAATACCATTTTGCATAAAAAGAAGAGAAAAAAATTAATCAAAAAAATTGGCTCAATGAAATTTGTCATTATTGATTGACTATGAAAGTTCTTTTCAGTTTTATGACTTGTTTGTAATATCACAAAAGTTTCTAAGTTGCTGTCACTCATGGAAAAACCTCTTACAATCCTCTCTCTTACATGCATGCTCATTATGGGTCACACTGAGAGCTGTGCACCCTCTCTTTCAAGTACCTGACCGACAGTAGGGAAGGACCCATGAAATATAAAATGTTTCTCCATTCCCCTTTTCCCCACACTAGAACATTTGTTTGTCTTAGATTCCCTAAAATTATCAAGAGAAAAACTCACATTATTTTATGTTAATATTCTTTTAAGAACTCTGAAACCCTTGTGATTGTGGAAATAATAAAAAAATGAATATGGTATTTCTAAAGAGATTGATAGTAGGTATCCAATTTGCTTTCTACCCATATTTCTCTTGAATGTATTTTCTGTTGGATGTATTTTCTCATGTCTAAGTTTAAATCGATAAAATGATCTAATTCTATAATAAAAAAAAAACAAGTTAACTACTCTTGAAGGTGAAAATGTTTAACCTTGTAAAATAAAAATCATACCACATGATACTGAGAACATATAGTACAACTTTGAATAAAATAGAATTTGATATGACAAGTTGAAACCAAAAAACAGGTGAAAATTAAGGAGTAATACATTTCTAACATTAAAACTGACCCAGATAACATCTCCTATATTTTAAGAATATATCCTACTTGGTTTTCTTCTGAGGCAAAGTCAATTTGAAAGCAAAATATGATTTATTAAATATTATTATAATCATAAAAGTTTTTATAGCACTTACGTTGAGTGTTTTATAAATGACTAGGACAACCCTTATTACCTTATAATGTTTTGTCAGTATTTGCTTGCACTAAGTAGTTTTGAATTTGGAGATTTCCTTTCGCCTGTTAATTCAGGTCAAATCAGACTGCTATGTATTCTCATCCAAAACTCAGAGATCTTTAACCTCCTGTGGGTAAAAGTCATGGCTGATAAATATTTATAGAACTCCACAGCAAAGCTTCTGTTTGTTATAATTTTCTCCAAGAATGACATGACCTCGGAATTTCCTAGAATCATGTTCCTGTTGTGATCTATAGCATTCAGAGGCCTTTACCTCATTTAAATAAAAAGCCCTAAGGAAGAGCTTTCAAAATCAAATTCATTTTTTTATTTTTGACATTCATTTCACATTGAAACCACAATTTGTTGTTGTTAGTTTTTCCTTTTTTTTTTACTCTGATAAGCTATAAGATAATGCAGGATTCAGACATGAGATATTTTTAGCTATAAATATTAAAGTGATCTAGACCAACAGTTTTAATGACATATCAAAATTTGTTCAGTTTGAATTTGTTTCATTGGTCTCTTTTCTCCTGGGTTCCTTCTAGCCTGCCCTTCCTCACCACATATATTCACCACACTCTTAGCAGCTCTTTCCATTTAGTTTTGAGGAAAGCTCTTCTTCCACTTAATGGACCCCATGCTCTCCTGCCCTTTTCTAGGACCTTGATCCATAATTGGGACTTATTATACTGAATTTTCAACCTCTCCTTCTCTGCCTATTTTCTTCTCCTTCATCACTAATATGTTCTAATCTCTCCCATTGTTGAGAACCTGCCCTAGATCCCCCATCCATCCATCCATCCATCCATCCATAACCATTCATCCATCTCTCTCTCCCTCCCGCTCCTCTCTCCTTCTCCTGCTCTCCTTCTCTCCCTCTCTCCTCCATCAAGACCAGGTATCTAAAACATATCATCTCAATTGTCATCCTTCATCACTTCTTCATTCCCAATGCATTTAAAGAGACCTCAGCACCTACCAATGCACTACGTGTTCTCAAACATCCCAAAAGCCTTCTATATTGCAAAACCCAAAAGAAATCTCTGAGGCTTTACCCTCTTTCTCCTTTCCATAACTATATCCTGACCATTTCCTACCTTAGCTCCAAATTCCAGTCTCCATGATTCTCTCTCTACAACTCCATGACCATTCATTCCTCCAGTCCTCATTAATGCCCATCCAACAGGGGATGTTCCACATTTCTCCCCTTGATCTTTATTCTTCTCACTTGTCATCATCTCTCAGTCATGTTATTCATCTTTATGATGTAAATTACAACCCATAGATCAATGGATTTCAAAATTGTACCTTCATTCTAGATGTCTTCCGCATACCTAGCTATACTTCCATGTTCATAACCAACATCTTATCTGCATTTATTGTCTGAAGCCTTCCTTTCCCACTGTAAGCTCCATAAAAACATTTTTGTTTTGTTTATTGCTGTCTCACCAGTACCAAGCCTGAGTTAGGAATCAATAAAAAAATTACTCAATTGAATGGACTGGAATTGAATAGATTGATGTTCCATAGACTGTCACATTCAGTATGAAAAACACCAAACATCTAATCATGAGAAAATATCCACTCCCTAAATTGATTTTCCCTCTATATTTTCTGTCTTAATTAAATTCAACCCACATCTTTATATTTCCTTTAAAAAAAATCACTCCATTCTCTTAAGTCCAAAACTTTAAACTATGTTCCTACTCCTCCTTCCCTTACCTCCCATATCTCTTGAATCTGAATCCCCTCTCTCCTTTATCACCATTAAATCTTACCTGCATTCAGTTTAGTGAATGATTCCATTCAGTCTTTCTTTCCTTCCACCATCCCAGGATTACCCTAAATCTCTTTACAAATGCACATCAGGTCACATCTTCTCCTGGATAAAAGCTATTCAGTGCTTCTCTAACAGGCTTAAATGCCTTAGTGGTTTATAATGTGTGTGCATGTATGTCTTGTGTATTCACAGGCATGTGTGTGATGTGCACATATATAGATAGATGTGCTTGTCAACCTTTCCTGACCTGACTCCTACCTATTTGTCTAGTCCACTTCCTTCTACTCTCTTCACTACTTCCAATTTTGCTCCAGGATTATCAGGTGATTTACAGTCCTCTAAACCATGTACATTAATGGGATGTATCTAT
The DNA here is from genome assembly GCF_047511675.1 of Marmota flaviventris. Lineage (NCBI taxonomy): Eukaryota > Metazoa > Chordata > Mammalia > Rodentia > Sciuridae > Marmota > Marmota flaviventris. The sequence goes on along the minus strand of NC_092508.1, from coordinate 11,703,269 downwards.
CTGATCAGTGTGTCTTGATGGTCACCATTTAGTTCATATTCCCAGCTTCTAAAGTTCTTCCCACTCTCCATTGTTAACTTTCCCCTCCTCCATGCTATTACACATCTTGGTACTTACTTCCACTGTTGCCTTGACTCTCCTGGGTGTAGTATGCATCAACTCCAGCCATAACACGCTTGAAATACCTCAGAGAGAGTCTCTTTTTAATAGACTTTATTTATAGAGCAGATTTGGGTTCACAGTGAAAATTGAGCAGAAAGTAGAGCGTTTTCTATATACCTCATGCCTACAGATACACTATCTAATATCCAACATCAGGTGGTACGTTTGTTATGACTGAGGAACTTAAAATGATTCATCATCACCCAAAGTCCATGGTGTGTACATTGGGTTCACTCTTGGAGTTTTGTGTTCTATGGGTTTTGACAAATGCCTGATGACATGTGCCCTCCTGTAAAGTATAATATAGAAAATTTAACTGCCTGGAAGTCCTCTATGTTCTACTCATTCACTCCTACCTCCCCTAAAACCCTGGCAACTACTAATCTTTTTGCCATTTCATAGTTTTGCCTTTTCCATATGTCATACAGTTGGGATCATATAAGATATAGCCCTTCATTTGAAAGCCTGCATTTAAAAATTCAGTGATTTTTTTTTGCCATTGATTTTCTCTTAGTTACAATAATTTTGGTCAGAGAATAGGTACTTAGTAATTTCAGTTGAATTAAATTTATAATTTAATTGTATAATTATTTGTCATTTCTCTTTCTTGAAAAAAATCATTCTATATTTCAATGAATTCTATCCCTTATTTTAAAAGAAAAAAAAATCATCAGCAAAAAAAGACATAAAAATCCACTTAGTCTCTTTGAGGCTTTGATGCATAATTTTGAGACAAGAAGTGGTATTTTCTACATGCAATCCTGGGATTCACAAATACACATGGTGCTTTTCTGTGAATTAGAAGCAGCATATGTCCTTAATGATTAAATTTTTTTGTACCAGGGATTGAACCCAGGGGTGCTTAAACACTGAGCCATATACCCCAGCCTTTTAAAATTTTTTATTTGTATTTTTTTGAGACAGGGTCTTTCTAAGTTTCTGAGGGTCTCACTAAATTGCTGAGATTAGCTTTGAACTTGGAAGCCTCCTGCCTCAGCCTCTGGAGCCACTAGGATTACAAGCACATGCCACCATGACTGGCTAATGGCTGAACTTTTTGTCTCCTTAAAACTGTACCTTCAATGGCATTTATTTATTTGCATTCTGACCATTTTTCCTTGGTCATGTTTTTCATCCAGAACTGAAGATGTCCTCAAGTTGAGTTGACACTCTCCATTCAAACCCAGTTTTATCTGTAGCAGTCATCTTGCCATCCTTGAGTGAATTTTCTGAATTCATTTCAATGATCACAAACCAAATGACCATTTCACTCTCTATCAAACATCAGAGTCATTTTGAATTTATATAAATGGGAATACTTGACTAATCCTACTTATAAACACTGATGATTTGTATCACATTTCAATGTCACTGAATCCCCTTGAACTACCTGAAGGCATAAGCATTTATCCATTATTTCCCCAATGTTAGTGTACATCAGAACCTTGGGAGAGAACTCCTTCAATTTTACATTCCCTGGCCACAGCTCAGTAGACCTTCAAGGGAACAAGCACTGTACACCTTCAACAAGTGTTTCAGGCAATGCTGAGGCAGATGGTATAGAGATATCTCTTCTCTTCTCTTCTCTTCTCTTTTCTTCTTCTTCTTCTTCTTCTTCTTCTTCTTCTTCTTCTTCTTCTTCTTCTTCTTCTTCTCTCTCTCTCTCTCTCTCTCTCTCTCTCTCTCTCTCCATATTTCTTATCAAAATGTTTCAAGCAAGTGACGACTATCTGTATGAAATCTCTTAGTAAAAGTAATGAGATTTATCATCTGTTAAATTTAATGCTCTATTCTAAATCAAAACTGGAGGAGCAAACCCTATTGATTTCCACGTGCTATTTAACAGGTGGAAAATAAATGAACCCTATTGATTTCCACGTGCTATTTAACAGGTGGAAAATAAATGAAGTGTCTCTAATTTCCCAAACTGCAGGATGCTTTGTATCTAAAGAGAACATTGTTGTTTTATTAGAGTTATTCCTTGGGTGAGGAAAAATTTCAAGGGTATGAGACTTGAGAAAATTGCTTCCTTTACACATAGGTTGGAAATTGTGAGAATTTGTTCAAATCAAAAAAATTCTTGTATGTCACTTTTCCCACAGGACTAGAAATACATTCATTTTGTTGGAACATCAGCAATTGCATTTTAATCTTCATAGGTACCTTGAAAAGTTTATATGATTAGGACAACTCACTGAAAGCCAATTAGCAAAGCTATTTTTGTCGTGTCCCCTTGTCCACTCTCCTTTCCCATCTCCTTTCCCATCAGGTGTACACGGGTTGAGCATTATAGACTCAAAATTATGAAGTTTGGGGCTGGGGTTATGGCTCAGTGGTAGAGGGCTTGCCTAGCACATGTGAGGCACTGGTTTGATCCTCAGCCCCACATAAAAAATAAATAAAGGAACAATAACATAAAGGTATTGTGTCCATTTATATCTAAAAAGAAAAGGAAGAAAAAATCTGAAGTCTGAAATACTCCAAAATCTGAAACGTTTTGAGCATCATTATGATAGCACAACTGAAAAATTCCATACTTTGTATGATGAGTTACAATCAAAAATCAAGCACATTATCAAAATACATGAAATTACCTTCAGGCTATGCATGTAAGGTATACATGAAACATAAATGAATTTTGCATTTATACTTGGGTCCCCTTCCCAATGTATATCATTATGTATTTATAGATACACAAAAAAATTTTTTTTGAACTCCAAAATACTTCAGGTTTCTAGCATTTCAGATACAGGATACTTGACCTGGAAAAGCAACTTCATTCTTTCTCTCATGCTGTTTGTTAATTAGTTGAACCAGTGGGATAATCTTGATATTTTTGTTCTCTGTTATTACTTAAAGTGATAGATAATAACAAAACTACATCTGTATTAAGGGAAACTAATTGGTAATTTATTAACCCATAATGGAATTAGTTGAGATAGAAGCACATCATTATCAAGGCTCCTGGTAATAATGGCCAGACACAAATAAATGTTCCACAGGCTTTCCAAAATATGGTTATGTTTGTCTTTCATCTTGAGTACAATGTTGCTGGTAGAATCTTTGAGAATATTCAATCAATAATAAGCCAAGAAACAAAAATCTCATTATACAGCAATGAAGTAGAGACTTAGACCAATTATAGAGCAAATATAGAAGAAAGTGAATTCGTTGAACATTGACCCATCAAGAAGAAAAATTTTATTTCAATGAAAGTTACAAAGTTTAAAATAGCCTCTGATTAATGGGAAAATCAAGAACATTTTTAGCAGATGAACTTCAGACACTTGTGTAGAGGTTAGAAAAACTGTAATCTATAATTGCCTGCCAACCAATTATACTGCAGAGTCAAAATCAGCCCTTTTTCTCCGGAAGGACAGTCCCCTTCACCAGTAGCTCCTTAAAGTGAGCCTCCCAAGGAGGAAAATACAGAGGTGAAAATATAATTCAGTGCATTACTTGTTTTCCAAATGTGTAAATTATTAAAGTATTTTGGTACAAGACAAGAAAAGTATTTTGGTACAAGAAAAAAAAGTAAGTTTAAAAGGTTTCACAAGAATATTTTATATTTTAGTAATCCTTAACTTGTTGCCAAAAACCTCTACTTCTCTTCCTCTACTGTGACTTGGGTTGAATGTGCAGGGCAACATCCTTTATCAAGTTGGTCTCCATGAAAACATCTTGCCTTGTAGTTGGATAGAGAATAGTTAATGAACACCTAATATTTGTGAGAAATTATACCAGATTTTCTCTTTGAAAAATCCTCCAAGCATTGTATAGTCTGATAATATTCATATTCAGAAGGTCTCCATAGTGAAAGTGCTGACATGAAATTATCTATGTACCAAAATGGTAAGGTCAAACCAACACGATAAGGGCACAGGGGATGTATCCAGATTTCAGATTTCAAAAATAATCAAAAACAGTCCCAATTGTTATGAAATTTAGATGTGCTGGCAGGGAGGGAAGACCTGGTGTGCAAAACCCACCAGAGTGAAAAGAAAGAGGTGAGTGGGCTGCAGGAGACAGACCTCATATCTGTTTGGGAGACAATAAAGGAAGTTTTCCCTGTAGAGGTGGCACCAAAGTTACAATGCACAAGAACCAAAACTGATTCAGATAAGGAGGGCAGTCTGGGTGGAGGAAATTCCTCAATAGAAAATATGGTAACTAATACTGGGAAGATATTGTAGAGGGTACACTATGGAGCTAGAGAGAAAGAGCAAGAGAATTGGTAGTTTAAGGTAACAGCTAAGGAGATTCTATTCAAAATCTGGCTCGATTGTTTAGGCCTAAGGAAGGATGTGGAATTGCAGAGGGACTTAACAACTTTGGAGCATCTGCGATGTGCTAGGTATTGAACTAGAGTCTGCACAAAAATTACATCACTTAACATCAACAAAGAGTGAGAATTGCCCTGGAAAATGCTAGCATGGTGCATCTTTTGGTGGAAGTTTGGGAGCTGAAAAACCAATTACAGAAAAACAAAAACAAACAAACAAAAAACATTTTAAAAATAAAGTTTTTGTCCAAGTGGTATTGGTGGAGAAAGGGCACTGAAGAATGTCTTATCATGATGGTGTTGTTGTAGGGCATTTTGTTTCTGTTTGTTCTTTTGGTAGTACTGGGGATCAAACCCAGGGCCTTCCACATGCTAGGCAAGCATTCTACCATCAAGCTACACCCCCCCCCCCGTACCCTTATCATGATGATTTGACCTTGATTTTGATACTGTAGATAATTTCACACCAGCACTTTAACTATGAGCTTTAACTATGAGGATCTTCTGAATATGGGTATTATCAGAATATGCAATGTTTAGAGGATTTTCGAAGAGAAAAGTATTCTCCAGAGTTATGTGCTTTTGTTGAGACAAGGTCTCACCAAGTTATCCAAACTGGTCTTGAATTTGCCAACCTCCTGCCTCAGCCTCTTGAGTAGATGGGATTACAGTCATGAGTCACCATGACCAGCTCAGAGCATACTACTTAATACTGTTAATTTTAGCATACTACTAAAATGCTTAATCTTTAACTATTTTCATACAGAAAAAATATACAGTTCCTAATTTTTCCATTTTTGTTCTTATTTCACTAAAGTTATCTGAATTAAAATAAATCATTTCCCCCTAAGCTAGTTATAAGTCAATAATTGATTTATCAATCCTTCTGTTTGTGTGTTTGATTTTTTTTCTTTTTAACAACAAATTTTACCCTTTTACATTACACAATTCACGTATATTAGAGATCTTCAGAGAAACAGATTAAGTAGGACATTATAGATACCATATATAATATATGTTTTATAAAAATATATATATATATGGTATGTATAATAGGAGCTACATATAAATATATTATTATGCATAATAGGAAATTTTAGATGTGTAGGCATATAGATATATAATGAGATGTATGATAAAGAATTGGCTATAATAGAAGAGAATTTGCTATAATAGTGATTATAGAGGGTGACAAGTTTCACAAGTTGCCATCTGCAAGTTGAAAACCTAGGAGAGCTGGTAGTATTGATTCTCATCCAAGTCCATGGCCTGATAACCTGGACTGTCCAGTCTGAAGGTAGGAGAAGGCCTGTATCTTGGCTCAAGCAGTGAGAGACAGACTATGTCCCTTACTTCTGCCTTTTGTTCTCTGCAGGCCTTCAATGGATTGGACAATGCCTACCCACCTTGGGAAGGATAATCTTTATTCAGTGTGATTCAAATGCTTGTGTCTCCCAACATCATCCTTATCTACATGCCCAAAGATAGAGTTTAACCAGATATCTGTGCATCCCATAACTCAGTCAACCTGCCACATTAAATTAACCATCACAGTGATTTTTAGTTTGTGACCAATAATTCTACCAGCCCAGTGTTACCCAGAAAACATTTTTAAGGATTGAAAAACTGTGTCAAGATTTGATATTTTCATCAATTTGTTAGAAATGCCAAAGTTTACTCTTTATCTTTTACTACGATTGATTTAATCACCTATTAACTATCCATCTGGTAATTATGATTTCTAAGAATAGATCAACAGTTTCTACTGTTTCTCAGAAAATTTATTGGAAATTTGTAAGAAAAAACTTCAGGTATCCCAGTATTGCTAAATTATCATAACACTTTAAAGGCCAAAGAAATATTATCTCAAAAATTTCCATGCATACTTGTTATGGTTTGGATGCACAGTGTCCCCCCAAAAGCTCACGTGTGAGACAATGAAAGAAGGTTCCGAGAGAGATAATTGGGTTGTGAAAGTCTTAACCCACTCTGTGAATTAATCCCCTGATAAGGATTAACTGAGTGGTAACTGAAGTGGTAGGGTGTGGCTGGAGGAGGTAGAAATTGGAGCATGGCTTTGGAGTATATATTTGTATCTGGCAAGTGGAGACTTCTCACTCTGCTTCCTGATCATCATGTGAGCCATTTCCCTCTGCCATACTCCTCTGCCGTAATGTCCTGCTTTACTTCAAGCCCCAAGGAATGGAGCCTGCTATCTATGGAACCTCTGAAACTGTGAGCCCCTAAATAAATCTTTCCTCCTGTATAGTTGTTCTGGTTGGGTTTTTCAGTCACAGCAGTGAAAAAGCTGTCTAAATCAATACCTTTCCCTCAAACGTTCTTGGCTCCAATGTTTTCGATCCTTACAAATTAGGCAAGACAGTATGACCTAAATAGTGGGTTTAAAAAATGGAAACATTCCATTCCAATGTAAAAAACATCTAAATTGCAGTGCTGAGAAGACTGGTTATAGCTAGATGGGGTTGTGAAGTAGAAAACTGAATAAAAGATGAATTTGTGGTTTTGAAACTGGGTGTCATGTAGACTACCAATGGTATTAAAGACAAGGGGATTTCCTTACAATAAAATCTCAAATGGTTTGAATGGATAAAATCTGGGGCATCATTTCTGACTCACTACATTCGTAGGATCAGAAGAACATCTTGGAGCTACAGAATTGGATCTCAGGTGAGAAGACAAGATGAGAAATAAAATGCGAGTTAGAGATCGAGAACTGACACACAAGGATTGCTAATGAACAAAATGGTCCAGGGGAGAGTATAACAGCAGAACAGGGATGAACCTTAGAGTCAGAGGAGAGGATTGAATAAGCTAGTGAGGACCACACAGAGCAGGAGAGCTGGGGAGTGTGTCACATAGAACCCAAGGGAAGAAAACATTTCAAAAGACAATGGCCAACAGTAAAGGAATAGAATTTGTGCCTTCATTGTTCAAAAGCAGTAAATTCATTAGGACTTGGAAATTTGGAGAGGTACTGAGAAGAGATAGTTTCTACCCTCAGGGAGCACCAAGAATGACAGTTACATCCAGGGAGATGAGTGTCGGTGCATAACACACACAGAGAAGTCAGGAATTACAAAATGATATTGATGAACCTCTATGAAATGCTATGCATATAAGATATTATAGAGAGAAAAAGCTGAAGGAAGTTTTCTGGGATTAAAATCGAGGAGATTTTTGTTGGCTTTCAAATGATAACATTTCAATTAATATAGTGTCTTTTTCCATGCCAATTTAGCACTTAGTAAACCACAGACAAATCTATGATTTTAAAAGTATAAATTAAATAGTAAACTGAAGCCATTGCACTATAGCAAGAGAGCAAAAGAATAACTGATTTTTTAAGAGCTCATCTAAAATTAATGATCCTTGTCCTGAAGATTAAGAATCATGGTACCCAGTCATGAGACAAAATACTTGATCCCAAAATGATTGGTTTTGACATAGTTTCCAAATTTAGAACTTCTGCCCCTAGTGACATTACTCTAGCCCTTTAATATTTTTTCTCAAGAAAATGCAACAGAACGCTAATGATCACTAATTGGAAAAAACAGTAAGAGCTCTATTGAACCATTTCTCAAAGGAAAACATCTAATGAGTACATTAATAAAAATAGACTTTGAGTGTTTATGTAAAATAGCTCTCTTGCATTTTGTAAAATGAACTTAACATTACCACGTTGGCATGTTCTTCTCAATCATTTTCAGGGAGTTCAATTCTTGAGCTTTCAGCTTGGACAGTTGTTCTGAGTCAATTAAAATGGATAGAGGGAAAGGTAGGAGAGTAGGCAGAGCAATGAGCAAAATGCTAGCAAAATCCAAGATTTTATAAGGGTCAGAGCCTAATGTATAAGCAGGTCAGTAGTCCATGAGGTCATGCAAGTTGGTTTCATGGTTCTGAGAAAGCAGGAGAGACTTAAGCAAGGACGGCCATGGTATAAAGGAGATTTCCAAGTAGGTCATTGTTTTTCCTGCTGGTTAGGAAATTCCATGATTGGCACCTGAGTGCTCTCTCATCTGGAATTATTAGCCTAATTGAGAATTTCTGAATTCCAAAACTTTAATAGGTGACCAGTCCACCTCCTGCAAAAATACAGCCTTGAAGTTCAGCCCAGAAGTACTTGAAGTCTCCCCACAGTGGGCAGTATGGATTTCAAGATCTCCATGAGTGATTAAAGTGCCCTTTGGGGTTAGAATGGGGTCCCCTGCAGTAGTGATCTCCTCTTCTCAAATTTTGGTCATTCTTATCCATCAGTCGTTGTCAATTAATTATCTTCTTAAACATCATGATATGTACTACATTTTTTCATTTACCTTCTGGCTCATTTATTATCATCTTTCTTTGGTCTTAATAGAATCAGGGATAAGACCTTTAATATACTTCTACATTTCCTTTTGCATGTGATCCAAGTCTTTGCACATGGTAGATACTCCACCAAAACCTACTGACTTCATTTTAAATCACTAAACATACCTAACAAAAGTCTCTGTTCTCTGATTCTCAACAGTAGTTCAATTATTATGAGATTACTGAGTCTCAGCAAACCTTGCAGTTTCCTCACAATCAAAGGAAATATGAATGACATAAATACATGGCTTTTAATTACAGTGAAGACAGTATGGGATTTATTCTTTCAGTCAATCAACCAAGAATCACAAACTGATCCTGATTTAATAAAAGGTGGAAGATTTTATCAATTGGAACAATGTAACATACTGCTTTGTAAGCAGCAAGCTTCCTATTTATTCATCCCTTTATTCAACAAACAATTATTAACCACCCACAAAGTGACTGACACAGAAAGTTAAAAAACCCTCTCTTCTACTTTCTTCTTGAGGAGAGTAGTTCAGACACAAACTCTTAAGGAAGGGAAGGAAAACATATTAGTTTCCTATTGCTGATATAACAAATTATCACAAATTTTGCAACTTAACATAAATTTATCATCCTATAATTCTGGAGGTCAAAATACTAAAATGAGTCTCTGGACTGAAATCAAGTTGTTGGCAGGCCATGTTCTTTTTTGAAGCTCTAGGGGACAATCCATTTCATTGGATTCACTCCAAGAAATCTCATTGCCCACATTCCTTGTCTTCTGGCCCCCTTCCATTTTCAAAGCCAGCAATGGCAGATTGTTGCTCATATCAAATCACTCTGACTTCTGTTTCTATCAACACATCTCCTTCTCTAACTTTGACCTCTATCTACCTCTTCCACTTTTTTAAGACATTGGACCCACAAGATAATCAAAGATAATCTTTCCATCTCAAAGACAGCTGACTAGCAAACTTGAATTCATTTATAACTCAAGTCATCAGTTGCTATGTAAGCTTATTCAAAGTTTCCAGAGATTAGGACGTGGACTTCTATGAGGGGGTCATTTTGCAGCCTACGAAATAGGAAAAAAGAAAACATATTTTTACTCAGCACTCTACCAGGTATTTTCTAATTCATTTCCTATCCAGAAAAACCTAGTAAAGAGATATTCTCCTTTTTATTTTTGCAGATAGATAAAAGCTGGAATGCATAGAAATTAAATCACTTGTTATGGGTTGCAGAACTCTCAAGCAGTGGGACCTGGATTGAAACTCAAGTCCCTTTGACACCAAGATCCATGATCTTTCTCCCTACCAAGCTGTCTCTCAAAGCACTAAAATCATTTAAGTAACTGGCATCTATCATGGATATTGCCAACAATCTATATTCTATATTGAGAAGGAGGTTCTAGTAAATGGCTTGCCACTGAATTCTGAGTCATTTAGCTTATTTTTATTAGGTAGAAATATAGCTTCTACCTTCAAAGAAATTACCATCTGGATTAATATGTTATATAACATTCAAAAATCAATAGAATGAAAGAGTAAATAACAAGAGTTTAACACAAATTCTAAGGGCTTACAGATTTCAGGGAGGGAAAAAAATCTCCTTGAAGCAGAAGTTTTGCTCACGGATGATTTGATCTTGGAACTCTGGAACATTTTTGAATAGCTGAGGCTGGGAGCATATGGATGAAGTGACCAATGCAAGAAACCGTGTGACATCCTCAGGGGGCCTGAAGACACCCATCACTCATTGGCAAATAGAGATTGGAGACCTACAAATGTGCTGGTCACTGACCTGAAAGGAAGGGGAGAAAGCTAAAAGAGCAAGCAGGGTAAGAGAGGGCCAGACTTTTAGGCAAAAGAGTAAAGAGGGAGAATATATTGAAAATAGTAGTGTTTCAATAAGTGGCTTGGAGATAGTGTATAAACTCTAGAAAAGGAGATATAAGCCAAAGAGATTTTGCAACAGCCAGGTTGGACCCGATAGTGAGCGTAAACAAGAGTGAGGAAGCAAGCAGAAAGGCAGAGGAGTGAGACGGAGCCCAGTACATCAGTGGTGAGCCCAACTCTTGGACCTAGGAAAGCGCAAAGAAAATTTCATGCACATAGAATTCAGGCATTTGAACTGATCATCGGGGTGATGGGTGCTGATGGGTTCCAGGTAAAGTCTCAGACTGGCATCATATGGAAAACTTCTGGCTATAGACAGAGGCATGGGATTAGAACCAGGTCAAATTTCAGGCTATGGCCTCCTTTTGGCTCTACACACTGAGGTAAATGCATGTCGGGGTTTCAAACACTGAGCACTATTAGGGTTTGGGGTCAGATCATGTTGAGGAGGGCACTGTCTTGTGCACTGTGGGATGTTTAGCAACATCCTCAGCCACTAGGACCCTTAGCAACTCTGCTACTCCAGTGAGTACCCTGTCTCCAGGAAGCACCTCCAGGGAGTCTTGGCAAATGCTGTCCTTTAGGTAGGTAAGTACGGGGTTCTCAGGTCCTCCAGCTTTTGAAGACAAGTCACAGAGCCAGACATTTATGGGAAATATCAAGATCTGATTTTTAAACTTGGCCTCTAATTAAAGTTTTCAAACACAATGTGAGTCAAACCAAACCTGGCCACAAGTAAGACCTAACCTGAGCAGACCATATGGGACCCAGCAAGAAGACGGCCATCTGCAAACCAAGTAGAAAGGCCTCGGGAGAAAACAACCCTGCCAACCTTGTCTTTGGGCCAGTTTCCAGAACTACAACAAATTTTTGTTGTGTAAGCCATCTGGTCTGTGATATTTTGTTACAGTAGTTATAGTAGACTAACACAAGGTATATGAACCAACTCTGGGTTTTCACAAACTAAGAAGAATATCCCCTACACAGTGGACTAAGGAGTAGACACTATAAAGAGGAAATAAAAGGCATAGTCAATTGATTCAAGAAATTTGATGATCAAAGAAAAAATATTACATGCTGATCAGTATCTATGTTCATTTCTGTTCATTAAATACATGTGCTGAAGAAACCTCTCATGGAGACTGTGTCCTCTCCCTCCTTCCTAAGGATACTTCGCTTGCAGAGGGTTGTAGCTCCCTGGTTTCTTCCTTCTCTGTGTCTGGCACTCCCTGAATTCACCGTTCCTTCTAACTCCTCTCCTAGCATTTGGACCCCAGCACTTCTGAGATTCTCCTCACTCATCCGGCAATGCAGACTCCCCTCTGTCGAGTGAGGATATCATAGGCGGCCTCTGGTCCAGTCCCATAGCCAGTTCTTGATTAAGCCTGTCCCTACTCCTGGGCCACACCTGGCCTGAGAGCAGACCATGTGAGGACACAATGAGAAGGCCATGGAGAGAGGCCTCAGGGGAAACCACACACGGGTGGGCAGCATCATAAGGGAGGCCCCCACTGGGCAAGATCAAGGGCACAGGTAGGAAGCCTAGCCCAGCCCTCATGAGCTTCTGTGCCAGGGGAGAATAAAGGAGAGAACAAAGAAAAAAGCCAAATGGGAGACTTAGCTCTGCCTCTTAGTATCTCAGGCTTCTCCATGATGCCCGAGGGGTGTGTCATGAGGAAGTGACAGTGACGTCAGTGGGCACTTACGGGAGAGCTGCACAGGGTGCTCCAGGTATGGGTCCAGGTCTAGACTGGGCGAGAAATTATGCAAGGCCAGAGGGAAGAGAGGAAGATGCTTCTTCTAACGGGCTCAAAGTTTAGGTTGTCCAAAATGCATTGACAATGACAGTGCTTTAGTTCATGGATGAAAGGCCAAAAATGTCTCTGGTCTTACTCTGGTTCCTCTCCCTACACTCACTATATTACCTTTTTTTTTTTTTTTTTTCATAGCATTTGACATTAGTGTCTTTCTTACCTTAGGAAAGAACCACACATGCAATTATACAGCACCTACAACTAAACACACTACTAAGAAAGATTGCAAAAGAAGATCTCTATTGGAAGGGTGCTAGCACTTTTAGTTCAAACCTAGATGTTTCCTATGATCATTCTGAACATATTTTCTTTACTGCCTGCATTCCAAATTCCAAATTATCTGTTTGGTCTACTTACAAGGGAAAGCTTTCTACTCTGAATTCCAACAAACAAACAGCAGAACACAGCATTTAAGAGACTCCTAAGCATAACCCAAGAGGAAAAAAGAAAGCTTACCTCTTTTAATACAGCATCCGTGGAACTGATATCAAAAATCAGCTTTCTGCCTTATCACCTAGCAAGTTAAAATGGCATAAATTAAGCAATAATTACATGATGATTCAATGCAGATCATCATCTCTGTTATGTTTGATATTGGAGCTATATTGTATATAGCCACTAAGTATTAACTAACCCAAACACAGACTCCCTAATTGCTAAATACATAAATTAGAAGACTATTTTTTAAAGCCTTTAAGAATGACACGTTTATGGAAAATATTAAAATCGCAAGAAAACCTAATGGCATGATACTTTTAAGGAATTGCATCTGCTGGAGGAAAAAAAAATGTAATGAGTTTAAAAGATTAAAGCAGGAATATCACTAGGACAGCTTACACTTGTCCCTGATCTCCACTTTTCTTCCTTAAATCGGATCATCTGCTTTTGTAAAAAGAACCAGAAAATAACATCCATGTCTGAGTATCAGCGAGGAGATTTATCCCTTCCTTGGGCATAAGCCACTCTCCTCCATCTGGCAAACTGGCTAGAGGGATTTGGTGTGAGAACACATCCCCAGGCAAGGCTTCTTGATTCCCAAATGCCGTGATCCCCAGACAAGTCAGGGTCACGGTTGCACTCCCCACAGGGAGACACTTGGCTGCAGGCACACAGTCTCATCTCCAAAGCAAATGCACTAAATTTTTTATTCTTGTTCTCCACTTATCCCCACCAAATAAATGAAAGGACTCTATTTCCTAAAGGCTCTTCATTCTACACAGAATTAGATCAACATTTTCCAGAATGGGTGAAGTGTATAAAGATTTTTCCATGATTAAAAAAAAAAAATTCAGAAAAGGATGCATGTTTGTTTGTTTGTATTTCTGCCTGTCTGTCTGTCTGTTTTGATCTTAATTTGCTTAATCAGTAAAACATGTCAGAACTTCTGTTTGACCAAGTTCCAATTTAAATATAGTTATTTAGAAAAGCTGCTTCCTTGCACATGGGCACCAGAGCAAGAACAGGTTTGCCAAAGTGCAGGGTGTGGGGAGGATTCTTGATCTGGGTCAGCTCCATCAGCACTTCTCTCCCAACAACACCCCCGCCCTTCTTGTGAGAGAAGATTTGAATGTGCTGGGTCTGGTGCTATAGGAAGAGTCACCTGTTTAGAGACTCAAAAGCAGAGCCATTGGATAGATGTCAACATTTCTCAGAACAGGCAGGGCTGCCCCTTTTTTTGAACCCTGTAGACGTGCTATGGCTTCTCACGGGGTTTGATGTTTTGTGACATGTGCTATAAAAAGGAAAAAAAAATTAACAGCCGGTGATATGCAGAAGAGGCATCATTTCAGATCATGAGCCAGCTGCATTTGCAAGAGTTTCCCCCTTTTATTCCATTACCACACACTTACAGTCCAACATGAAAGGAAAGACAAGACCTTGAATCTTCCCTGTAAACGCTGAGTATCCCCAGGCACACAGAACTACTGTTTTATAATACTTTCATACAGTTCAAAACTCATTTAATTATGGTTCCATTTACTTCTTAACAAGTTGCTCCCACCAGTCAGAAAACTAACTTCCTAGAAACTCCTTATATTTGAAGATTCTAGGAATTTTTTTTCTGATTTTTCTCACTGTTCTTGGAAACAGTAAAGAGAAAACATTGTTGTAGAGCTCAAGACAGATCCCATTGGTCTGTAAGGTACAGCATTAGTCCCCTGAGATGAAACAGAAAGACAGCAGCTGCCAACTTAAAGGAAACATGGTGTACATGTTAAGAGAATGGGCTTTGGAAGTAATCAGACCTCAGAGCTTTGACGTCTCTGTACAAACTTGTGCAACCACTTAGGCTCTCTAAACCAGTTGCCCTGTTTGTAAATATGCCACTTATTCTGTTCTGATCATTATGTATAATATCCATGTATTGAAATGTCACACTGTGCCCATAAACACATCTGACTAGCACACCAGGCCCTGAGTTTGATTCCTAGCAACACACACACACACACACACACACACACACATACAATTAAAGGATTATTTTTAAAAGTTCTTGAAATGAGCATTAAAAATAATGCCCAATTCTTATTGGAAGGATTTGCTAAGATACATAAATAAAGCACTAGCTCAGTTCCTGGCACAAAATAACATTTTTTTCTTGATGATTTTAATTCATTGTTACTAGAAATGCAGAAAATTACCAAGTGGTGTTACTTTTATAATTGTCTAGGGAAGGCTGATTTTGATGAATTGGTATAAAAGGAATTCTAATAAAAACAAAACATCCACTCCAATGCTAAATTAAAATCCTTAAGAAGGAAATCTTAAGGAATAAACATGAATTTAAAAATTCACAATTTAGAAAAAGTTGAAGCATCTGGAGAGATTGATTTCAAAGTCAGCAGTACATTGATGGTGTCCCTGAACAAAAAAATAATATTTAAAAATGAGATAATGTGTAAAAAACTTGGTTAAAAAAAACATATCTCAAAATACACTTTATGAGATACTTACAAACCATGGTTACATGCCTGGTTTTCTCCAAAATTGAAATGTTCAGTTATTGACATGGAATACATGGTCTAGGACATAGCCACGAAAACCATAGAGGTTTTCTTAGAATGAGATGTGGCATTACAGCACAGATGTAAGAATGCTTAAAAACAGCCATGTCACATTCTATATCATGGGATAAAGCCCCAAAGAGCAACAGGAAGGTTTATGGGTAAAAACTAGAACTTTAAAAATCCAAACCAGTATAATAGCATTACTCTATCACTGCAGAACTTCAGCCATCATCGTTCTGATTCTCCAAACCTGGGAGAGCAGCAGCTGGCTGTTTGACTCCAAGATCACATCTGGAGTGGTGGTGTGGGCCTGCAGGGAATTGCAAAACCAATTTGGACACCTCTGTCCCCTCACCACCATGATTGGGGCAGAGCAATGGAGGAAACAGGAAAGATAAAAATGGGATGGATCTGAGCAACTCTTTTACCCCACATCTCCTTGGTCCTCTCAGTTTTTTAAGAGAAAATATTTTAGCAAAGGAAAATCAAACAAAGCCTGAGAATCATTAATGTAATTAGGATGAGAGTAAAAACAATGTCTGCTTCCATGATCTCTAAAGAGAAAACATTATTGCCCTCATGGATACTAAAAAATTCAAGTCCAAGAAATATAAATTGGTAAGATTAGAACTAATGGTTCTAATTGTACAACCCATTATTGCTACGATAAATATGGGATTATGACAAATAGCTGTAATTTATACTTATTTTCAAATGACTCTTTGTTCTCTACACTTACACTTTGTTCAACCAGTGATGCAAGCTCATTAAGTAAAACCTTGAAAATTAGAGAAACACAGAAAAAAACTCACCACAACACCAAAAGAAACCTCAGATCTACTTCTGTGTACTTCCTGTTTCACAAGAAGCATATACAGAACCTGTTTCATCATGGCTGTATTCATGTCTCTTATTAGCAAAAAAAAAAAAAATGTCCTAGGCATCATTCTAAGTATCTTATATTTATTTAAGGTATTTCAGTAAATAAGGTACACTTACTCAACCCTCACAAAAATTCCATATAACAGAATAATGTATAATATGTCCATTAAACATTTAAGAAAACTTAGTCTCTTAAAGACTAAATGATTTTCCCCAGAGGCTGTGACAACAATGTCAGATAGAAACTGACAAAGTGTGGTATAGTATTCAGGCAATATGACTAGCACACACACTCGGTAGCAAATTTTATCTAAACAGTAAAATGAACTTTTTCAGATAAACATCTTATGACTAGTCCAAAAACTACTCCCATAACAAGGAGTGGCAATTTACAATGAGAGTATTTACTTCTAGGCTCCATTCGGATGAAACTGTGGAAGTGGCAGCATTGTCTTCAAATGGCTGTATCTTCATTAACAAGGCTAGTTTAATACATTTTGCTGGGATGAAAGTTTGTCCCAAGACTTGGGAAATAAACTGCAGACTTGCCCATATCTTGTACCACTGGGTATTGCAACAGACCTGTTGTGCCTTGGTTTAACAGTTCTGGAATTTTGTATATTAAAATGTCTCTATCTGTGGTTTCCTTTTTCTAGAAACTAAGATGATTGGCATATTTCTAGCATGTCTATAAATGTCTTGCTTTTCTCCTATTTTTAAATCCTAGTTAAATATAAAATAGTTAAGCGAAAACTCTTTTCTTCCCATTCCCTCCCTCCCTTGACCTAGCTCCATTGTGTCCAGGGAAAATGTCAGTCTAAGGCCAGCTCAGCTTTGTTCCTTTGTTTTTTATCTTTTTTTTTTTTCTGCATGAATGCTTATAGACTCTTTTTCTCCATCCCTATAATTCAAATGTTACAAAGTTCTCTTTTCATCTAACTTACTTTGAACATAGTGAGTGCTTTTAATCTGCTTGTTCATTCTTTTCCAACTCAGGAAACTTTTATTTAATTATATATTTGAATAATTGTTCCTGTTCTACTCGTTATTTATTTTTCTCCTGGGACACCTATAATTCTCAGGTTGGCTCTCCCTTCTATGTTCTCTGTACATATCATTTTCTTTCATTGTTTACAACCCCTGCTTTTTCCCTCTGTGTCCTGGCAAAACTTATTGTCTCTTTGGTAGCTTGCAACACCTGTTTGATGGTTTGTAACTCCATTTCTGTATTGCTTTACTTGTTAGTGCATCTTTATTTCTCCAACAATATTTTTCTAATTTTTCCCAACTGCAGTTTTATCTATTGTGGAGTCCTGCTGCTGTCTTATGGTAACTCTGCCTATCTTTCCCTTTTCCTTTTCTAATCCCATAGATAAGGGCATTTTTTAATTTTATTTTTCTCATTCAGAGGTCTACTCTTCTTTGGTAGCTTCTAGATGACAATGATCTGCCTCCTGTCTTTGGGAGTGTGTGTGTGTGTGTGTGTGTGTGTGTGTGTATATTTCCCATCCCTTAAATAAGAAATTTGTCCAGACCCAACCAACATCCAAAAGACAGTTGTCCTCTTTGTCCAGTTGGGTACTGGTCAGATTGGTTTCTCAGAACTGCCTGTGGGTGGCAGATAGAGGAGTGCAGAGGTCCCATGCTGATTTCCCTTCTCCGACACACATAACTCTAGTACGTGGTAGCATCTTCCCAGTCCCACAGGTTAGCTCTCTGACTGAGCAAGTAGATAACGTAAGAAAATGCAAGACAACCAGGTGCCTCCTGTATCGGCTTTCACCTACTGCCATGCTCTCCTGTCACCCCCACCTCCTTTCCTCTAAGTAAGTTTTCAGCTGTCTAGGAGTTTTCGTCTGAAGCAGAGAGAGATGCAAAAGGATTGGGGAACCTAAGGACACCAGGTCTGATTGATAAAGACCTTCGGTGCAGTGCTGTAGCAGATGATGAAAATGAGGCTGCAGGGTACTGTTCAAACTCACTCCCCCTGCCTTCAATACTCAGCGACATTGTTCTAGCTTCTAGCAATGGGTAAACCGTCAGTTTTAGGTTTAGGTCACAGTATAAGTCGTTTCCCTTTTCTGTAGAGAATGATAAAGCACAGAGACCTGAAATGTTCAGCCTCATATCACAGGGCTGACAACCAATGAGATGGGGCACCTAGGACACCGGAGCAGTTTGGTCTGCTGAAGTGTTAGGAAGGGACCCGGAAGGGCCTCAGCACTGGGCCTGAATGATGCAAGAACTCTAGCAGAAAATTCAACAGAAAAACAGAGTTTAAAAAATAAATCTTCAAAGTAAAAAGAGAAAAAGAAAAAAATCAGAAATTAAAATTGAAAGTTTCAACTCAATATTATAAAACAAAAAGTGAATTTAGGAAGCAAGATCAAGTGCTTTGAAATTTGATTAAGTGATAAGTATTGACTGTCACTAAATATTTAGTTATGTGATTTGCTATGACCGTCTATAATTTCCTTCAGGAAAAAACTTATATATATCAAAGTTTTAGGTCAGTTGGGAAGCATGGTTGTTATCATTCATAACTTTTCTTTTGAATGCTTTTATGTTACATCTAAATATTAACAAAAATATGACTGGATGTTTCAGTAATGTATTTCTAGATAGAAGAAGTACATAACTGTCTTACATGGAAACCTATATTTGGTGAAAGGGGTTATTTTCTATAAAAAATGAAATTTGGAATACACACACACACACACACACACACACACACACAAATTCCATTGTAAAAAAGAGTTCGTCTTATGGGTCCTACCACCTAAGCAGATTTGGACCCAGCTTCCTTCCCTCATTAGACTTTGATTTCTAGTAACAGCAAAGCTAAGCATAAGCTGTAATTAAGAGAATAATGCAGGAACTGAGGAGACAAAATAGAAATTGAAAATTAATTAAGATTAAGTAAAATTAGTTTCACTTAATAGACACACACACTAGCCTATGACAGTAAGCTTATTAGTCCTATTGATGTGAATTCATAAGAGCTTAAAAAGTCTATATTAAGAGTCTGTCTTTGAAAATGTTTCTCATTATCAGCCCTACTGGTTGATGAAATATTCCAGAGCAAAGTCATGCTCTTACTGACTTAAGGGTCTTTTAACACTCTGATCAGCTCCTAACAGGTGTTCACCGAGTGATCCCAAGGAAAGGTAAACCACCACGTACACACAAAAATGCCCCAGTCGACACCACCTCAATCCCCCATTTCCAAGGGCATCCCAGACCATTTCTGCATGGAGAAAGCATAAAGTTCTTGTGAAACTTTTAAATTTTGATGAGTTAAGTTTTGACATGGTAGGGAAAAGCTGGAATCTTTCTCATAATGAACCATCAATTTTCTTCTAAGTTCTGAAACAGATGCCTATTCTATTGAGCCTTCAAATACAGTTTATATTCTCATGTAAAATAAGCATTTTTGTTCTTAATGATATTAGACAAAAAATACCCATGTGTGCAACTCAGTAATGCAATCATCCTATAGTCTAATAAACTGACTTTTAATTATTTGTTCACTATCCATGCTTTAAAATGTGTGAAAATTCTACAAAGACCTCACATTCATCAACATGCATAAAAGCCAAAAATTTTACAGAAACAAACTTAAAAAGCAAAGAAAAAAACCACAATACTTCTTTATAATTCAGTCTCTTGAAAAACGAAAACAGATTTATCAGCTTATATTCTAACTGTAGATCACTATTTATAGTGATTCGAACTATAAACACATTTATTCATACATAGTAGGTCTCAGGTGTCTAAAAAGCAATCCGCTGAGAGACATTGTGATGTGAGTGCCCACTTTATTTTGAAATATATTTGAAGCTAATATTAGATATATTTCTCAACAGCAGCATATTCACATTCTGAGCTGGATAGTTCTTTGGTCTGAGGAGTTGCCCCGTGCATTACAGGATGCTCAGAAGCATCAGGAGCCTCTTCCTTCCCCCAAAATCCCTTCAGTTGTGAAAGATTGCAAGATGCATCTTCTAGGAAGAAGCCAAGGGCAGGAAAGTGCATCTGATTGAAGATTGCTATCTCAGGACTCATGCTCAGTTGTTCATGCCCTGGATATGGAGAGAACTCCTTTTGATGGAAGAAAATTACCATGCATTGAGGGTTAAAGGTTTGGTTCTACCTTATCCAGATGGGTTACTGGAGCTTGCCACATTTGTACATTTGAACTTTGTCAACCTCAGCCAGTGTCTGGCTCTTGGTTCCTGCAAGTATGGTCCTTGTGAGTGTTGGAGTGCAGGCACTCACTGTTGTCCACGGGTGAGCTCTGCTCAGCTGCAGACATACATCCCTCAGGGAAGAAAGAGTGGTTGACATCGATACAATACAAAACGTATTCCCTCAGATTTGCATTCTTCCCTTGTCTTTACTTCCCCATCCAGTCAACAATAATTTTTATTGGAAGTTTCTAGAAGCAAGCTTCAGCTCTGCTAGTCTGCTTTTGGGCTTTTTTCCAATACTCTTATTTCTCTCCAGCTACTCATGTTGCCAGTTTACATGATGAATTCCACTGCAGCTCTCCCTGACTGCACACTCCTTCTCTCTTCCTAAGATCAGCCCATCCTGCAGCCAGCATGTGACAAGTCATATGCCTTCTTCTTTACCCTCATCCCTACGACAACCTTACAACAGCTCAGACACAGAGGGCAGAAGAGAAGCCAGTTATCTTGAGAATATCAATGGGAAGCCAAGGAGTAGGAAAACTGGGTTCTTACACACCACAATTTAGCGCCTTTAAAGTATCTGAAAATGACATTGGAGTTTCTATCTCTAGGAGGAAAGATTTTCAGACCTTCAAAGTTTTGCCAAGCAAAAAGAGTTACCTGCAAAGTATGGAGTGGGGACATCAGTTTTATAAAAGGACACAAAGAATAGAAATAGTCTCATCCTTGAGGTATTCAAAACTGGATGTGGCCAGGTCTAGCGCGGCGTCATTTAAGTGAATGATATTTGTTGAAGGGCATTTGGAGAAGGCCCTCTGCCCTCAATACTCAACACCATTTTGGTTCTAGCCAAGATTAAGGGGATGAACTCAGATGGGGAAAGATATCTTGCAGACTGTCCTGGTGTCTGGTGCCTTTCCTAGTCCTCTATACCTGCTTCAGCTCCCCCCAGGTCCAGAGTGTTCTGAGAAGTTCAACTCAGCTCTAGCGTCAACCTGGGATTGCTTTTACTCCAGTTTGATGACAAGAATCTGGCTTGGCTTGGGTCACCTAGAAATACCCCAAACCTTTATATAAACTATACATGTCACCAAAATTGAGTATACATCTGTGAGCAGTCCCTTTAGGAGATTTGAAACAAGAACAAAAACAAAGAACTAGAAACGAGTGTCCCCCACAAAGCCCTAATATATCATTCAATTTTTAGAGAAAGAGTTTCCAAATTAACCAATTTTGGAGTAAGGTATTCAAGGCCTCAGGAAAAGTACTGGCCAATCTCTGCCCTTTATACACCCACCTCTTTAATACAAAAATGCTTCTACTCTACAAGATGGGAATTGATTGCCCTAGGTACCCTGCTAAGACCAACTGTTTATGCACATATGTAGTAGTCTAGATGCAAGGACCTCCCTAGGTCCACATCAGAGCCTTCAAGGACACACAGGCAACCTATGACTAGGAGTAAAGGAACTATGTAAAGTTATCTCTACATGTCTGCTCAGAGGACACCACCTTCCATGGAGAGGGTCTTACAAACTAGACAATTGTCCTTTCTAAGCACTGTACCTAAGAAGCAAAAAAACAGGTTTCCTCAGCTTTCAGATGACCTAACCCACCTGTGGTTTTAATTACAACTCTTTCACCCCTTGCCCAAGCCAGCTCCAAGTCCCTCCCAAGATCCTAACAGCAATTCAATCTTCAAATTTGTCTCTTTTCTCATGCCAAGGTCATGTAGTCTTTTTCTAAATGGGGCAAGGTAAACAGCAAGAGTTCTGTTCTCACTTCATCAGTATTGTTGTGATTATCTTCATGCTCAAAGCTTAGAATCTGATTCTTTTGTTCTACCGTTTCCATTAGGCGTCTCTTGGTAATTTCAGGTTAGGTTAATATCCCAAATAGTCATCCTACTTCATAATTAAATGGAGATATTGCTTTTAAAGATGGGTGAGCTCTAGCTCAGAGTATGTAGCCAGCCATCCCATTGTCACATTTCCGACTCTCCTATTTAAGGTTGATGAGCTTTCTTGAAGTACCAATGAATTATTGCACGTAGATCTGTCTAGCCTCTTTATGAGCCCACGTGCTGATGGCCTTATGTTCATAAGTGTTCTTGATAATTAGGTTGACTATTTCTTAATTATCTGGATCTTCTAATACTGTCTGGGTTACCACACTCTGAGAAAAGAGTCCAAGGTAAATCTCCTTAATTACAGAGCAATAAAGCCATTAAGACTTGAGATACATTATTTTCAATAAATAAGAGGGCAGCTTGTTAACAATACTCAACCATATGTACAAGTGGTGGAAACAAACATAATGGGCCTGTATTTGAAGGGGCAGTTTCTTTGGAATGACTAATTGATACTGTACTAGTCTTCTGGGCTGCCATAACAAAGCACTACAGACTGAGGGGCTTACACAATAGAACCTCACCTCACATGGTTCTGGAGGCTGGATGTCCAAGGTCAAGGGCAATTTCTCCTGCAGCCCCTCTCCTTGCACTGCAGACTGCACCTTCTTGCTGTGCCCACACATGTGGTGTTTTCTCTAGATACAAACATTGCTACCTTTTCTTCTTCTTATAAGGACACCAGTTTTATTGGATCTGATCCCCAACCCTTGTGATCTCATTGGATCTTAATTAGATCATTAAAGATCCTATCTCAAATGCAGTCATACTGGAGGTTAGAAATTCAACATATGAATTTGGGGAGGATACAATTCATAATATAACAGTCCCATTACATAAATCCATCAATAACTACACATTAAATAGATCGTAAGAGAGAGAAGAGGGGAGGGGAGGGGAGGGGAGGGGGGATAGTAGAGGATAGGAAAGGCAGCAGAACACAACAGACACTAGTATGGCAATATGTAAATCAATGGATGTGTAACTGATGTAATTCTGCAATCTGTATATGGGGTAAAAATGGGAGCTCATAACCCACTTGAATCAAAGTGTGAAATATGATATATCAAGAACTATGTAATGTTTTGAACAGCCAACAATAAAAAAATTAATTAAAAAAAATAAATAACACAAAATTCCTGTTTTTGCAATATAGCACAGGAATAAAATTTTTGAATTTTGTTTTTCAAGCCCAACACATTGCTCCCCTTTATACCAACAAACAAGCTGACCCAGCACCCAATGGGAGGCCACACTGATCCCTAAGGCAACCTAGAAAGACTAGGATGGAGAGTTATCTGCTAGGGATGGAACAGTCTGAAGATAATTCACAGGCAGATGATCCCTTGTGTTCAAATCACAGCCTTGCACCTTCTCCATGTGCTCTGACAAGGAGCAGTGAGTTTTACTTTCCTCCACCATTGCTGGGATGCATGCATTAAAAACTCACATTTGCATTTGTCCTGAATCCTATTTAACCACTTTTCTCAATAACATTTGGCAATTAGGAGGGCCCTCAGCTGCATTTTCCCCCCGTTATCAAGAACAGAGGGTGTGAGCAATTAAAACAAAGAAAAGTCAAAACTCCCTCTAGTAAAACCCTCTTAGAAAACAACATCGTGGAACTCCCTGTCTGGGAAAGCTGAACACAGAGTGGATCTTGAAAATCATTAGCTCGCAGAGGAATTTTAATAAACCTAAACTAAAAAAGTTATTCGTTTCTATAATTTAGCTCTCTTTCATTTTTCTCTAAAGAGCCCCAGCACACTGAAACCAAGAAAATTGAGGACAAATAAATGCTTCCGTGAAGAAGCTGTTTCTAATGCAACCACCTAAAGAGCAAATTTATCTGGTAAAGTCAATAATAGAACACGCAGTTTTCTGTAGATTTACTTCTTGTGAAATTTGACGCTATTGTACATGTACACACAACAGGCCCACACACAAGCAGTATGAAGACACTTAAGGACTGGCGAATCATAAACAACATGTTTATTTAAAACTTAAGTTCATGGTCAATTGCTTAGTTTTCTGGCAAATTTAATATCTACATGAGGCTAGCCAACCTCACCTTCCAAAATTAGGCACTTGGAATTTATATATGCCTTTTGTGGATCAAGAATGAAGAAAAATTCTGCTAAGCATTTTTGTTGTTGCTGTTCAGTTACATGTATTTTTAATGATGTCTTTGGAAATATAATTATGATTTTAGCCTTGCTTAATTAATTGGAAGAAATTACACTTGGGCTATGAAAGGTGATGAAATGGAGAATATAGAATATAGAAAAGGAAAATTCCCACAAAAGAGACATGCAATGAATATAGGTATCATTCTGTTATTGTTTTTAAAATATGAAGAGAGAAATGATTGACGCATAGATGTTAGTCTAGAATTATTCCTGTGCACAAGCATAAGAGAAAAATCTTCTCACATGCCCACAAAATGTGATATGACAATTTGAGCACTGTAAATTCTATATAGAATTTATATTTTGTTTCAAGTTACCATTCCCATACAGAAAGAGACAACTCACAAACCCCAAGTTATAAATGGCAGGTTTTCATCAGTCTTACCCACAACCCATCTCCCAACCCTGAACTCAAAGCACATGCAAGAAAAGGGTGTTGCCCCCACTCTCTGGAGACAAGAAACTGCAGAAATGTGGAGATATTTTTTAAAGTATGAAGTCAAAAACTTTAGACCAAGTGGGGCCAGATTCCCTTCTATTGGGTCCTGATGTTTCTTTTTTTAAAAATAATAATAATAATAATAATAATAACAACAAAGAGGAAGAATGACAACATTCTGCATGAGGAAGGAAAGAAATCAGAGAACTCTTCCTCCTGGTAACACATTGTGGCCTTGTTCAAAATTTCAAGTGTATCTCGTGTACGTTTAAGATAAAGAAAATCATGTGATCCGCAATCTGTATACGGGGTAAAAATGGGAGTGCATAACCCACTTGAATCAAATGTATGAAATATGATGTGTCAAGAGCTTTGTAATGTTTTGAACAACTAATAATAATAATTTTAAAAAAAGAAAATCATCTGAGGAGCTGGGTTGTGGCTCAGTGGTAAAACATTTGCCTAGCATGTGTGAGGCACTGAGTTTGATTCTCAGCACTGCATACAAATAAAATAAAGGTGTGTTGACAACTAAATATGTGTGTGTGTATGTGTGTGTGTTTTAAAGCAGCTTCTTTTAAAAACCATGTGATTTATTTGAAAATTGTACATACTGGAAAGTGCATTTTAAATTCAAAAGCAAAACTCAGTCATCAGCCTGTCTTTAGCATGATCTGAGAGGTTACTAGGAGCAAGCACTGGTGATGCACATTGGATGCATTATACCACTTATTTGTCACTATGGTCGCCTCACCTCAGGGAAAGTGGGCTCCTGTGATTTCCCTTCTGCAAAGGGAAGGCCGAGTCTGAGAGGGAGTGTGTAGGTAGGAAAGGACTTAATTGAAGCACCCACTCCACAGCCTCAGCTCTCACTCGCTCTGTCACATAGCCACCTTGTCACCATGTCCAGCACCACTTCCATCCTCCCCTCATTTTGAAGTGACTTACCATCTCTCATTTTCTTGAGGTTAGAAAGATGCAACCCTCGGTTTCAGGCTAGACCATCAAGTCAAGTCCTGGCAACCAATGGCTATAATTTACATTTCTCGCATAGCAACAAGATTCCAAGGTTTTGAATGGAGTCCCCAAGCACAGTGTGCTTTGAAATTGTGTGGGGATCCTTGTAGAACATCCAGAAGGTTTCACAGTTATACAAGGTGGACAGATGCCCCCTCCCCTCAGTGCCCTGGAGACGTCTGCAGAGGGGATGTGAACTGAAGTGGCTGAGGATAAGCCACTTGTTTCCTTCTCCAATCCCACTCTACCCCATGGCCCCCTCACACTGCCTGGATCTCTTTCTTTGTTCCTTTTAAACATCTTTTCTGATAGAAACTCAACAGAAAGGAAAGGAAGGATACATCACAGTACCAACTGCTACCCTTCACTAGAAGAATTTATGTCTATGTCCCTCAGACCAATATTTTTTCTGATATTCCAGTTTTCCCACCTTCCATCTATGTAATTACCTAACACATTGCATTTCTACTTTTTAGTGTACAACAGACAATCCATAAATGCCCCCTCTGTATACAAGGCCCACTGCAATAGAGATATCTAAAAAGGAATGCTAAGGTGGCAGCTAAAGACAGCACCTCATAAAATCTAAAAAGGAACTCAGAATCCTCAGTGTCAGGTCACTGACCTCAACCAGGTCCTGTCCAACCCTGCAAGGAAAATGCCCTCAACTCTCCGGGGAGCGGGAAGGAAACACGTGATCCTTGGCAGAGTCTCGGGGCTGCCTCTGGGGTGACAAGTTGCCAAAGAACACAGCACGGTCCGTAGAGCAGGGCCACCTGTGCCATCTCACAGAGGCCAACCTGGATGCTCCTGGCCATGAGTTCCTGTGTTTCATACACCTTCCTCAGCCTCCACCTGGTCCATAGGGCTGTTTCTGTGGGTAGACAAGGTAGACAATTAAATTAATAAACCATTGACTTTAGTAGTCAAAATCCATGGACTCAAATGATCAGCTGAAAAAACACATTTCCTTGGTAACACACCTACCTCTCTGTTGTTTTTAACATATTGTTATTCTTCACCCTTTCTAATCAGAAACACCACCAACTAAATTCCCCCATATTTTCTCTCCAGGTTACTGGCTTATCGTATCGTACTTGATTTGATCCATTACCTCTAATTCCTATAGTTCCATTAGGTATGGTCTAAGTTTAGACATAAACATTAGAAAGATTGTATTGTGTACTCCGAGTGCCATATAACCTAACCATGGCATTCTTTGAAAGAATTCAAATGATCAGTGACTAATTTAGGGGTGCAAAGAAAAATGAGGAATATAGATGAATTGACTATAAAGAGGTATTTGATGGGACACTGGTGGCCACTGGGGTATTTAGAATGTTTTCCACACAATAGTATTGATAGCAGCTAAATGGCCTGACAATTCTTCGTAGTCTCTCAAAATCAGAGGTTTTCATTCTGACTCCCCTTTGTTATAGAAGGCTACTAATAGGTTCAAAGGGTGGCTGTCATGTTAAGTGAAGAGTACTTATGAAAAGAACTATTTTCCTGGTGATAGCAGTAAGAACATGAGTGTTAACCTGATCTACAGAGCCTGGTCAAACTCAGTCAACCCATGTGCTTGATGAACTATTATCTAGAATACCCCATGGTGGATGGAGCACATAGCACAAGTCCAGGCCACACACCAGCTTCTTGAAGTTCAGTGTCTGCTCTCTTTGTGGCTTCTGACTACCTGCATCTCGGCATGTAAGGATGGTTTCAGTGGAAAAGTTCAGTAGTCTCAGCCATTGGAGATCAAGGACTCCAATTCTAACAGAGTATAGAAGTTTGGTATAAATGAAAGCCAAAGTTACTCTCAAAATAACTGAATGTTCAATAACAGCAGCAGAATTAAATAATGATGATGTCACCATTTGATGGAATAGTATGTTCAAAGTCATGGTTTTGAATATCTGATGACACTGAAAATTATAAGGCATTATATAAATAAAAGAGGCAGGACTCAAAACAACATATAGTTAGGATGCAAACCTTATGAAAAAAGTGTGTGTGTGTGTGTGTGTGTGTGTGTAAAACTAGAAGGAAAGATTCCAAAACCCTAGAAGACACTCTTCTAGGATTACAGGAAATTTCTTTTCCTCTTTGTGCCTTTTCCAACTTTTCCACAAAGAGTGTATGTTATTTTTATAGTAATCAAAGACCACCCTTTGATGCTCTTTGATATAAATCAGGGTGATATAAATCTCACTTCTTTCCTGGTTCATCCCATTATTAGTGTCTTTTCCAGAGATTTCTCAGGCAATCCCTTATCTCACTTTACCCTTCCCAGTGCCATCAGATTTTTCTTTCCAAGGTATGAACATGACTTCAATTTTTTTTTTTGACAAAAACTTTTGTTGATATCCCATTTCCTAAAAAAGTAACAGAGTCCAGTCTCCTTTGACAACTTTTCAAAGAATTCACAATCTCCAGTGAGTCCTCTGTCCTCGCTTCATCTGCCATCACTTCTTCCCTGCAGTTCCCCTCCCTAATACCCCATGTCTCTATACACATGAGCCACTGTGGATTCTTTCCTCACTTGATTTCCTCTACCTGAATATCCTGCCCTCATTTGGTATCTGCCAAATTCTTGCTTGTCTTTCAAAAAGTGCTTTACTTAACCAATCTATGTCCTAGTCTGTAGAATAGGTATGATATTTAAAATTAAACTGTGGAATTGAGGGAGCTTAACATATGACACACTGAACCAGTAGCAATAGCTTGCACACAGCCTTCCTTCATAAATCTTAGTTTAAATTTGAAATATCCTGCTGTCACCCCTGCAGCCTCCCCCAGGACCCCAACCTCACTATGTGTGTGGACTGCACAGGACACGCCACCCCGTTATAGCCTTCCCCAGGCTGCACATACGAGAGTGACTTATTGTGCCTGTCTTCTCTGTGAGAGGAGGAACACATTCAATAGGGACGAAATTATATTGGCCTGTGTTGTTCCTGTTCCTGGCCCATAATTGGTACTCAGGATTTCTTACCAATTTGAAGGGCTTGAAATAAAACAGCCACAAATATTGGCTATTGATTCAAGAAACCAAATAAAAGTAGACATTTTAAAATCATGGATGAGGATTTGATGACATTGAGTGATGTTTTAATTTCATTAAGGGTGATAATGGTATTATGATTCTGGTTTGGTTTTGTTTTCTCAAGTACTGATCTGTTCTCTGAAGAATTTATTGGTGAAATTTCCATATTACCTAGAATTTGCTTTAAGACATTTCAACAAACAAAAATCAAATTAAAGCAGGTTGTTGATAATAGATGGGAGAAAATTCACAAAATGTTGCTCATTGTCAAAAGTGGTTATGGATCCCTGTTCATATTATATTTTTTCTCTCTGCTATTGTGAATGTTTGAAAATTTCCCTAGTACAAGTTATCCAAACATGCTAGCAACAAATGAACCAGAGGGTTTCCATAACGACGTTGAATGAAATCTCAAAACGCTGGTGAGTGTTTTCACAAGAGAAAACCTAAGTAGAAATTCTTTCAATAAGCAGATGAGTGCCTACCCTGCACGGAAGACCCTTAGGTGAGTTACAAAAGCCCAGTGGACTTGAATTTGGCAACACACCGCAGCAGTGTCTTTAGCAGTGTCTTTAGAAGCCTGCTTCAGTTGCAAAAGGGAGACTAGAGACTCCACCTTTCAGGATAACTAAAACAATAAATAATTAATGGCAATGAGCACCCTGCTAATATAAATGCAAATGATGATCCTTGTGCCTGCTCAATTTACATGCAAATGTCTTTTTTTTTTAATCTATCAATAGTGGAAAATCAATAGTGTTGGTGAAGGGAAAGTGATTTCCAAAGCTTTTTTGAATGTTAAAAAAAAAAAGGTCAGTAAAACAGTTTTCGTGGTTCCCTATGCCCCCTGAGACCTGAGCCCAGCCACAGGAATCAGCATCCATGCTGATTCACTCGATGACCTCAGGCCGTGCATCTGTGTCCTTGTTTCCCTGGAAAAGGAGGGAAGAATGTCCAGGGGTGGGGATATCCAGAGGTCATCTAGACCTGAGCAGATGGGGGACATCCAGTGCCAAGGGGCTTCTAGAGAAGGATCCTGCAGTCTCCATTTAGAGCTTCACTTACTATCCTTATTCCAAAGTCCTTCTGCTTCACCAGTTCTCTCTGGCTCCAAGCAGAAGCCTACTTTCTTTGTCCCAGGGCAATAGACAATAGCTAATAGCCATCTACCAAAAGGGTCTTCTCTGTGGATTCATGAGTTTACATCGCTTTATATAAACAAAAAAGGTCAGGTCAGGACACATTCTGCCTGGTGGCAGTTTGATACTGAAACTAGAATTATGAAGCATTAACTGTGTAATGTTCAGTGATAAGCGATGTCTTTATTGCACGATGAGTACAAAGTGGCCATTGTAGTTTTCCTTGCATTAAATATTACAACGTGCTAGGCACCCCCTAACACCAATGAAAGCCCTTGCCCCCTTCTAAAGAACTCCTCACTTGAGAGACACTTCAGAATTTGAACTCTGAGATTACCCCCAGGACCAAAGGGTAGAAAGAATCTTCATTCTTTTGAGAAAGAAATAATACAGAATTCTAATTTAAGGGAAAAAAAGAGATACACACATAAATACAAATATATAAACTGATAACAAAACTCTCAAATTTGAAAATGTCATGATGAAGACAGTTTTCTATGGAATCAGTTGTTGAGTACAAAAATGTCACTCTACAGCATAAAACCAAGTTGCCATCATGTGGAATCGAAGATTTGAGTTTTACCAAGTATGTAACTAAAACTTAGCACTGCACTCCCAGAAGAATCATTCCCTCCCATGGCTGCCGACTAAGAGGTTAGCTCATTCTCCATTTTGAAAAGTATATTTGGACTTGTCTGTCTCAAAATCGAGCCTAAATGATACTCACAAAAACCCTACTGTGAGGTGCCCAACTAAGGGGTTACTTGAAAGTTAAAAAAAAAAAAAAATCAGGTCTTCCAGAGCAGCTGAACTGTCTGTCATACAGGGAGTGTGGCTGCCATTTGGGAGTCACTTCTCTCTAAGAAACAAATAGTGATGTCCAAGATAAAATCCCACCGCCCCCTTCAGTCAGTGGAAAGTCAGCAAGGTGAGCTGCTTGTCAAATTGGCCATTGTATCCAGCTTGTGCATTGCCGCTCAGGGTAAATGAAGATGAGGCAAAGTGGCACTAATTCTTAGGGCCTGAGTGACACCTCTCTGGCTTTCACCCCAGTCCTGGCCCTGGGCTGCAAGGTATATCTACTTAACAATGGTTGATGTTTCTCCCAAAGGCTCCCTGGGAGACCAGCAGCACATAAGGATTAAAAAAAAAAAAATCCATAGAATTTCATTCCAGGGCTCTGTGGGATAGAAAGAATGACAGGACTTGAGATGACAAGCTCTCCCTGGGAGAGCAGAGGCATAAGGGAGCCTCCCATCCAAAGATCCAGATGCATACTCCTAAAACATGACGTCAGCTTAGGAGACTGTTGGGAGTTTCCCAGCCCTTAACCTCTCTGGACAGGGTCACTGGCAGAACCCCAGACTATAAGAGTCTTACTTTCTACCAAAGCTGGACAATTCCACAAAGTCCTGCTTCCAGCTCCTGGGATGTGAAGGTAATCATTAAGCTCTTTGTCTACATTCAGATCTCTATCAGTAAACTCAAGGCCCTCTCTACCAAGGAAGGCCTTAGCCTCCCCATTTGGGGGCATCTCAACTCTGTTACACACTGAAATCACCCAGGCCACATTCAGGTTATTAGGGAAGACCCCAGGCACTGGTCATTTTAAAGCTCCCCAGGCGATTTCAGAGTGCAGCCAAAATTCAGAACAACTAGTCTGTATAATTGAAATTACACCAGTCACTACAGGTCCCTAATTGGCCAGATCCTTACCCAAAACACCAGGTGATGTCCTGAGGCCTTGATGGCCTCAAACTCATTACCTCCTCCTACTCTGTAGTTAGAATTACTAGACTTAATTGGAATAATCTGGACTAGTCTCCACCACCACATGAGTACACACACACACACTCACAAGCACACACACTGCTTTGGGTGATGAAAAGAAAACAATAGACAAATTATTGTGGCTAAAAAAAAAATACTAGAGGTATGAAGATTGGTAAGATTTGAAACCTCTTTTCATTCCCCAGATTAGGGACTGGCCCAGCTATAGCACTGACACAGCTCTGTCCCTGCTCCCCGCTCTCAGGGAAACCATGATTGACCATCCTCTGATCCACTTTCCTCCTATCTCTACTCAATGCCAAGAGGCTAACCCACATGGAATATGCCAGGGGCTTCCTTTTCTCTGGTTTCCACTGGGCTTGTCCAAAAGGAGAAACTTACATGGGATCAGAAAACAGATTTTGGTATTTGCTGTCCCCCATCACCTTCTGCTGGGTCCCCTGAATCTTCCCTCTTCTAAACATCCCAACTAATTTCAGGCAACCCCTCCCTCATCTGTCCTCTCCAGGGCCTGGTAACTATTTCCTCCCTCATCTTCTATGTTCAGGGGTAGCAACAGCATACTCCAGTTTTCCTACAGCCAAATGTACTGCATGAGCTCTTGTTGGTTTCCATAAATCCTGCCCCCTAAGTATGTAAACTCTCTCATTAAGTAGTCCCCCTATTTTCCAGTTGGAGGGTACCATCTGTTTCCTGCCAGGACAATGATGGACAGATCCTGTACTCAGGAGGGGCAGGGTTCTTTGCTATGGAACCTCACTGGAGGCATATCGAATGGAGGAGGGGCAGTCCCCAAGGGACAGAGATGCTGAACAATAGACATCCACTATAGACAGAGGAGGACATTTATGTCAGTGCCCCTCAAAGCATCATCTATGGACTGGTGCTTGGATGGGTTTTGCTGGTTGGTGAAGGGATAAGAATAAACAGTGAAAAGACATATTTAGAAACCCTATAGCAATTTCATATTGCCTCAAAATTATGTGCTTCAAAAAATTATCCATTGATGATATACTAGAAGTTAACATCTTTAAAGTCTACTCTTTCTTAACAGACAGCTTGAGGACACAATATACAGAAGTGTGAAAAAATATTAACATGTCCCCTTCTATTGGGACACTGACCCAGAAGTACGTGTTTTTACATAATACAAATTTTAAAAATTAATGCAGTCTGTGGACTTACTAAATGCCAGCTGTGTCTTAAACATGTATTATTCTTTACCTGGGTTTTTTTATGTTTAATCCTTTCAATCCACCTAGCATGTAGGTCCTATTATTATCTCCATATTGAAGGGGAGGAAACTGAATCACAGAATGATTAGCCAGGGCCACAGCCAATGCAGGACAACACCAAGATTCATGCCAGGACCCAAACCTGGGTAGTTTGGCCTTAGAGGATGTAATCCCAGACTCTCTATAATGCCTCTCCATACCAAAAGTTAAATTTGATTTGTTGACAACATCAACATAGGATATGACTTTTTTACAAACCACTCCCCTTCTTTGCTCCTAATCTTGAGCTGGATTAGAAGAGATGTTTAAATTTCTCTCTCTCTCCTTTTTTTTTTTTTTTAACCTTTAACGGAATCCTCTATTTTTCTTCAAACCCTTCCAGAACAGCTAGTTGTATAATTTGAAGCACTCTGGCACTATCTATTTAGAAGGGAATATATCAAAACTCACTCACAGCTTAATGGTGTATATCCCAGACCATCCATTCTGCTTCCCATTATATTCTGCAGAAATTTTATCCCTAGTGTCAGACCATCTTCTTATGCAGTCTTTAGTTGTGTGCTATAAATTGAAGACTTACCCACGAGCTATAAATGTCAGTTCCATTCAGGGACATGATGGAATCTAAGAGCAAAGTTGCTTCTGAAATAAAGTTGAGACCTGGATGTCAACTGACGTTTGGATGGTGTTGACTTATGCATCGTTAGGACACTTCTGTCTTTACCTCCTGAAGGAGAAGCATGTGAGAGGGGCACCTTTCTGCCAGTATTCCAGGGTAGACAAAATCACACACAGGAAAGAACTGAGGCTTTCCAAAGCAAGGTGTACATGGGTGATCAGCCTGCTGGAGTTTAGGACACAGAACTCCTTCGACACATTCTGCAACAGCACCAACATTCATGGCTTTCGTTGGTGTTGGGTAATTCCATTATGCCTCTTTAATGAGACATTGGAAGTCCATGAAGTGACTTTCCCAGGGTCTATAGTGTGTGTCTGGGACTGTGAATCAAGCCTTTATAGACCTTGTTTTCCACACAGGAAATTATTCAATTTTTTTATTATCCCATAGTCTACTTTATCTGCCATATATCATTGCTAACCTGGGTTCCAATATGGAAACTTGGAATGGGTCCTCTCATACCACTTTAAATTTATTAACAATTTGGGGCTATATTTGCACATTTATAGGACAAGATGGAGAGGAAGTTGGATACAGCAATGATAAGCATGAACTCTGGGAGCTCCTCTGCCCTGGTTGAATCATGGCTTTATAATTCCCATCCATAGAACCTAGGGCATGTTGCTTAGCCTCCCTATTCCACAGTAACCTTTTCTGTAAAATTAAAGTGATACCATAAAACTTCCTTTCAGAATTTTGATAAAGATTGACCGTTGAACACGAAATTCTTAGGATAGTGCCTTGTATGTGGTCAGTACTAGGTCAACGTTAGCTAGGCTAAAGCATCCCCAAGATCCCTTTCAAAAGGAAACTTGTATGCTTTTCTGAAATTAAAATGCAAAATTTATCTCTCAAAAGACAGTTGCATAACATTTGGGATGGGAGCATGGAATAAGTGAAGTGGGCTTGGCAAAGCAGATGACCCAGTTGGGTGACTATATACAGTATTGAAGAAACGGGGACCATTTCATAGTGGGAAGGTGGAAGTGGCACATTAATAACTTCAGTGAAGCAACAGATGTGATCAGGGGTATCCAAGACCTGTCAGGATGCCGGGTTTGCCCTCTCCATGGGGCACTGCAAAGCTCCCACCTGTCCTGTAAATATCTCCCTTGCTAATGTGCTGAGATCACCCTCTTTCTTAATACGAGCTTGAATTTCCTCCCACTTGAGATTCCCCATATCATAGTCATACTCTAAACTAGAAATAAAGCCCAGATATTTTTAAAAACTTACATACCTTTTGCCTTACCCCATCCTTGTTCTAAATAAGATACCCCATGAAATTAAAAAACATGAATTTTGACATAAACTTTACATCTTATACAAAAATTAATTGTAAATGAACTAGAGACTAAAATGTATAGCATAAAACTATAAAACATTCAAGAAAAGATAGAAAAAAAATCTTCTAGACAGCATTTAGTCAAAGAGTTCTTAGATTTGATACTAAAAGCATGATCAATAAAAAGGGGAAAAAGACAAATTGAGCATCATCGAAATTAAAAACTTTTTTTTCACTGGAAAAGACCCTATGAAGAGAATGAAATGACAAATTTTGGATTGAGGGAAATATTTGCAAATCACATATCCAACAACAACAACAAGTTAGACCTTAAGAACTCTTGAAACTCAACATCAAGAGACAAAAATCCAACTCAAGAAGTAGGCAAAGATTCAGACATTTCATGGAAGAGGACACATAGATGACAAATAAGCACATGAAAATGTGTTCATTAAGGAAATGCAAAATAAAATTATCAAGATGTCACTGTAATGAGCAGAGGCAAGCAAGTGGCCACTCCTGTAGTGGTCATATTCTGCACTGAGGAAATTGCTGACCTCAGAGAGTACTGTTAAAAATTTCACTGGATTAGCAGGCTGGATCTGAGACTATTGTAGTCAAGCCTAATAGAATGACTAAAATAAAAGAATGGTAATAACAACAAATACGAACAGCTGATAAGGGTGTGGAGAAGCCGGATCACTTACACATTGCTGGTAGGAATATAAAATGGTACAGCCACTCTGGGAAATAGATTGGCAGTTTCCTTTAGAACTAAAAATAGATTTATCATACCAACCAACAATTGCACCCTTGGGTATTTATTCTTGAGAACTGAAAACTTACTTTCATGAAGAGAATCACTAAATACGGTGCCACCAACACAAGGGAATATTAATCGGTCATTAAAACAGATAATTATGACAACTGGGTAGAAAGAGGTTTTAAATGATCCCAAAATAATTTTATATTTTAAAACACAGAAATCAAAACCTCATACTAGATAAAGATTTGCAGGGAATGAGCAGAAGGAAAACAGCTATTGTCAGAGAGGTGGGATTGATTGAAGCACTCTTTTTTTTTTCCTTTTATTTTTTCCAGAAGCTTCTTTTATGTTATTTTTATGTCTTACATTTTTAAAACATAAAATCCAAAGTGGAAAAATCATTAACAACAGAAAAATTTACAGAGTGATTCTTCCTGGGAAGGAGGGGCTCTGGAGAAGTGCTTTCTGTCCTCCCCCAGAATGATCTTTATCAGATTAGCTGGGGCTGCCAAGAGCCTGAGGGTGAGGACCTTGAAGAGCAGGTATGGGGGGGTGGGGATGGTGGATGGCTGGGTGCAGGGGGGAAGGGGGGAGCAGAGAGAAAGTTGGAAACTGACGGGGCTGCAAGAGGGACTGTGGAAGTAAGGGGAAAAGGTAAAAAGATAAATAGAAAAAACAAGCAGAGGATTCAACTGAGCAAAGCCCAGTTGATCGGGTATCACCATCAGAACCTGAGACAGCAGCAAGAAGAAATCTGCAGACCAAGGACAGGAGAGGGAGGGACACCAAAGCAGGAGACCGACCCTATGAGCAGATGGAATAAGTAATTCTGTTTTCAGTGCTACAGGATAATCATAGCGAGTTTTACATTCAGTTTCTAACAACATAAATAATTAGAGGAGATAATGATATCCTTTGTTACCAGGATTCATTATTCTTTTAGCTATTTTGATGTCCATGCACAACCCCATGGGGGACCTTTTTAAAACCAAACTATTAATTACTCCTTCCAAATGAAGGAAGGAATGAAAGCACAAATTCAGAAACAAAGAGCATCATTTCAAGGAGATGATCTGTCCAAACACACCGCAGGCCACTATTTCAGCTATGTCCCCATTAACACCCCAGGCTTACTTGATGAATCTTGAGGCTGTTTGATATCTGGAGGTTCCAAGGAAGAATGGAGTCTTTGTTGCTCAGCCCAAAGTTACTTTTTCTCTCTGAACTTCATATGAAAGTTGTGAGGATAAAATGAGACTGAAGCAGGCAAGTGCATACTCATGAAAGCTTGCAGAGTGTCCTGAACAAGGAGGCACTAAGAAAATGCAAAATGCTGATCACTCACTCACACTCCCCTCAACACTCACTGTGCACAGCGGCAGCTTCATATTGACACACTTTCTCTGAGGTTTGCTGGGTTTGTTTTGTTGTTTTGCTTTGCTTTGCTTTGCTTTGCTTTGATACTCTCTGCAGACATGGACCGGGTCAGAGATACCAGTAGTCAGTACTCAGAAAAACCCTCAATCAATACAAATAGGAATGGCAAGATAAAAACCTGAGTTTCCTTACCACTCAGAAAAGGCATATCCAAGGCATATTTTATATTGTCTCCCATATGTCCCCAGAAGAAATTGGCCCCAGTAGTCCATAGCAGTAATTTGATCATTAACTCCTTGCATTGTTTTTGTTTGTTTGTTTGTTTGTTTGTTTTGTTTTGTTTTTCCCTCCTTAGTCTCAAGTTCCCATTCCTCTATTGATTCTTCCTGGTATCACCTCCCAAATAAAGTATTTCTCCTCCAATCCTCATCTGCAGAACCTTCTCTGGATCCCCCTTAAAAGTCAGCTTTTGTGGAATTCAACCCAAGATGCCAAGTAAATCCAACCCTGTGGCCCCTCTTGCATGGGTGAGACATGCATGAAATTCACCTGGAGACTGGCCTAAGTAGAGCTCAGTCACTGGCTCCAGAATCTCAACAAAATAACTCCACAGCCCTTTTCAACATAGCACTGGCTCTCACTGCTCTTCAGAAATTATTTTCTTGGATGTTTCAAATAATCTCTTCGTTGCAAATGCATTTGGTGAGTCTGTATTTTAGTCACTGTATGGTTTCCATCTGGCATTTTCCCCAAAGTCTTGAGCCGAAAACATAGTTCCCAAAGCAGGTGAATTCAGAGGTGGGGTTTTTAGGCAATGATTGGAACATGAGGGCTGTGACCTTGTTATTGGATTAATTCATTGATAGCTAAATGGACTACTGGGAGTTGGGACCTAGTTGGAGGAAGTAGGTCATTGGGGAGGTGCCCTAGAAAGGTGTTATCTTCCCATGTCTCTCTTTCTGACCCCCTCCAAACCACCTGCCATGAGCAGAGCAGCTTTCTTCTGCTTTCCCTTCTAGCATGCTATTCTGCCTCACCCATGGGATGAATCTCAAAACCACAAGTCCAGAATAAACTTTTCCTCCTCTAAGTTGTTCTTGTCAGGTATTTTGATCACCATAAGGAAAAGCTGACTAACTATCCCTATGTCCTTATCACCTCCACAGAACTCAACACCAACATAGATCAGCCTTCATGTGAATCTCTTTCCCCTTTGTTGGGAAATTCATTCCCCAGCTCTTCTCTCTCTCTCTCTCTCTCTCTCTCTCTCTCTCTCTCTTTGCAGAATGTTCTCTGGATCCCCCTTAAATGCCTGCTCTTGAGACGTAGGCTTTCACGAGATTCTGTATCCAGAATTTGCTCCTGACTTCATACTCTCCTCCCAGACAATCTCATCCACATTGATATCTTGAAATATCTCTTTTCTACAGATGGCTCCCAAACCTACATCTTTAACACTGTCCTCTCTCTTCCAAGCTGAACTTCAAATGCAAAGTCCTGTTAAACATATCTATACAGAAATTCTCCCATCCCTTCAAATGCAAAATGCTCCAAAATGAAACCTCAATCCTACCCTACCCTAACAAGCCTGTTCCCTGCAATCCCTACCTCAGTTAAATCACCTCCAGCTCACATTCTACTGTATTTCAAAGTCCTCCCTTTCATGTGGGCCTCCAATCCAAAAAAGTTTTCCTCATGCATGCATGTCAGCCTTTGATTTTTCTCTAGAGTTTCACAATCTCTTATCAAATAGAACACTGTTAGGGCCTGGGAATGTAACATAGCCGTAGTGCTCTTTCCTGGCATATGCAATCCCCAGAACCACAAAAAAAGAAAGAAAAAGAAAAGAAAGAAAGAAAGAAATAACAGTTACTTCCTAACTGCATTGAGGTAGCAACATATCATTCCTTACAGATCTCACATATGTAATCACACAGCAAAAATCCCATGTGTTGACTATTATCACAACCCCCATTTTATGAGTGAAGATTTGGCAGCTCAAAAGTGAGGAAACTTGTTGAGTATCAGCCCAGCCAGTAGGTGCCCAGACCAATTCACACAGATTAGAGAATCAGCTAGAAAACATTGAAAATTTTCTACCACTTTAGATGACCATTTGGAGTGGATGGTAAGGTCCTCTATGCACTTTACATATCAGAGGGAAATAAACTTTCTACTGTCATAATAAATGTGTTTCCAAAGATGGAACAATATCAGTTGGAGCAGTGAATTCTCTGACCTTGATCTAGACCATGACCCAATTAGTGACCTCTATGAGCCTCCTTTCCCCGTCTATAAAATGGGAATAATAAAACTTACCTAGAGAACTGTAAAGAAAATTTAATGAAATATTATAGGAAGGGCATCTATTACATATTTGGCATATTACAAGTGCTTTGAAAATAGTAATTATTGTAATAATTATTCTATTTAGCTACTCTAAGGGAGAAAAGAGAAAGAAATATAATGGGATGATATAAAGTTGTGGGAAATTAAGTTGCTAAATTTTAAACAAAATTTCCGAACAAATAAAACATGCAGGCAAAATCTGAACCTGAACACTCACTCAGAATTCCCAAACCAAGGAGTCATTTTAGCACAGACAGAGTGTACTAAAGCAATACTTTATTTGGCTGTACATCTATTTACAAATCTTCACCGCTGTCTCTGAAAATGAAGAAATATAGCCTTCATTTGGCTTGGATTGCACATATCTTTGCAACTTTCACAAAAGTTTCTCTATCCTTCCATTTTCAAGAAAGCCGTTTCAGGTCAATCAAAAAAAGGCAGTGACAGAACAGGATGGTGAGAGATCACTAAGATGTCGAGGCTGCTCTGAGCACTTACAGGTATTAGCACAGCACAGCGAGACTTGTGGAACTGCCAGCTAGAAAACCACACTCACATGAGAATCCTGAGGGGACTCTCTGGCCTAATCTGGGACAACCAGACCCACATTCCATAAGCCATCAGAGACTGCTGAGTAGCATGTGGGGATGAAAAGAGGCATTCAAACCAGACCAAAAGTGTTGATGCAATAGCATTCTCTGTGTGATCTAAGAAGGACATGAACAGGCATCACATGAAGATGTGAGCAGTGTGACAGACGCGTGTGTCTAGAATCAAGTAAGAAGGAATGCCAAACCCAGAGGGAAGTGAAGAGGCCAGGATGCTAGCCAGCTGGGGTGAAGACTGAAGATGACCAACCTGGACATTGTCTCTGGGTGGAAGGTCATTCCCATTACCAAAAAGGTTTGGAATACAAATCCCTTATGCATATCCAATGCCCCACTTCTCAAAATGTCTAAAATTAAGGAGTTTGACCTAAAATTCACTGGCTATGTTTTATAAATCCTAAGAAAAATCTTCCCTTAGGTCTATTCTATTCTCCACTGTGAAGCCCAGTTCTTCTTTGAAAGCCCAGTAAATGACTACCACAAGTTCCAACAGAGTCTATACCCATGGGGCAGAGGCAGTAGGGGAGACCATGACAGAATAAAATCCAGAGATGTGGAGAAGCCTAGGGTGCATGGTGGAAGTTAGGAAGCACTTTCATCTTCAAAAATATAAGAAGAAGAAGAAGATAAATAAGTTTTAATCCAAATAACCCTCCTTGTTTCTGAGTCCATGAATCTATTTGTAAGTAAAACACAAAAGAAGAAGAAAAAGAATGAAAGAAAGAAAGAAGGAAGGAAGGAAGGAAGGAAAGAAAGAAAGAAAGAAAGAAAGAAAGAAAGAAAGAAAGAAAGAAAGAAAGAAAGAAAGAAAGAAAGAAAGAAAGAAAGAAATCTCTGGATCAGAAATCACTAGACAACCAAGAAGAAAATACGGCTCAATAGAAAAACAGGATTCAGAAAGTCTGAGCCAACCCTTTTTACATTTATGAAGCTACTTACTTCATTTCTATAAATAATTGGGTTTACTTGCTTATATGTATGTGAAAATAAATCTGGTTATTTCCAGTCAGTTGAAAAACCAAACTGAAAAACAACTCTTTGGATTTGAACCCAAAAGAACATTAAAATCTTTCTAAAGGACATTTTAAAAATATTCAAAAATTTCAAAACTAGACACTGAGTACAAAAAAAAAAATAGTACGAAACAACCAAATTTACCAATACCTTTTTTCAGAAATTAACTTTTAACCGTTTTTTAAAATAAATGAGTAAGATGGCACTGTCACTTCTCAATAGGTTTCCAACAGTGTGGGAAAAATAAAATAAAGAAATATTGACCAAGAGTAACCATCTTTCTTCTCTTGGGAACATTCTATCCAAATTCAAGTTTTGGCCCTGTGCAGGAGTGCTAATGGGAAGATATTATAAGGGATAGGGTAGAGAAAAATGGAAATGTAGTTTTGGAAGAAATTTCTTTGCAGAAGAAAAAGAATAGGCATCTTATAGATATCACAGGAAATGCACACAATAATTTTTAAGTCTAGTCATATTTTGGGAGAGTTAGGGACACATGGTCACTTCTCCTTTTTCCCCCAAGTCCTTCAAAGAACCAGATGACTCTTAAAATACTGGCTTTGTTCTGACTTGACCTTGGACTCACTCCCTGTGTATCCCACTCCACAACCCCTCACTGGGGCAAAGTCCCATTCTCCTGTTTTGGAGGAATAGCAGGTTTTCCTATGAGAGCCCCCATTCTTTCCCCTTCTGTCCAAAATAGCTCTGTGGAATAAGCGACCTATGTCCTTCCATACCCAGGGAAGACACATCTGACCAATCATATATCTCATTTCCTTGATTATCATGATTGCGAGGAATAAGCAAGGAAAGCAAGTCAGCCCAATAGGAGCCAATCATGCAGCTTAAAGATAAAGCTCCTCTTTACATAGTGGCTCAGTGATTTCCCTGAGAATGCAGATGAAGGACACAAGCAAAAATAATACATTTAATTGCAATGCAATTGACCAAGTCTGTCTGAGGCAACATTTTTATGTTTGATGCATATCCATATTTTAATAATGAATTTACTGAGAAATCAACACAAATGTTGAAAAGTTCACCAAGAAGGGATAGTAAATATGATCACTGGTTGGCAATCTATGTCTATACTTGACTATTCTTCCCAACTAGGAATCACAACCATTTTCTCTGGTTTGAATGAAGTGAAAATTGCTGAAAGTAGCTTCTTCCACATTCTTGTGGCTAGGAACAGCAGACCAGGCCAAAAAAAAAAAAAAAAAAATACTGTCGGGGATTTTTTCTTTCCCTAATAGAAGACTCCATTAAGTACTTGAATTTTGTGGTTTTCAAACATATGATAAATGGGAGGACAGTAGTCACATGGGGTTTGGCAATCTGTTTCCAAATATTTGTTGTCATATTTGTGTTTAACCCCAAATATTCTTTCTTTGGTTATTAAAATGCACATGAATGACAAATGAAAAGACATGTTTTTTTACACATCAAAAAGAAACCTTCCTGAGGCCCTCATCATTATACCAAATACATGTATGAAGATGTGAGGAAAAAAAATAAAAAAGAATACCTTAGATTAGGTAGAGAGAAGTGATGGGAGGGGAGGGGATGGGGGGATAGGAAGGATAGTAGAATGAAACAGACATTATTATTGCTGTGTGTATATATGTGACTGCATGACCAATGTGATTCTGCAACCTATGCACTCAGAAAAATGAGAAATTATATCCCATCCAATTCAAATGTATGATATCTCAAGGTCATTGTACTGTCATGTGTAACTAATTAAAACAAATAAAAAATTTAAAAAAGAAACCTTCCTTAGAAACATTAATAATAACCATAGAATCACAACCTGTTCTGTTTTGAACTGGGAATGAATTTTTTCCAAAGATAAGCCAAAATGAAAGGTCACAAGTAGGGTCAAAAACAGAGTTAACTTTCTGAGTGAAAATAAGGTCAGTCTATGGAAAGAGCATACCTCCCCAATGCACATGTATGCAGATAGATACAGATAGAAAGATAGATAAATAGATATCTGTATATAAATAGATAGATGTGTGTTAGACATTTTAAATGTTATTTTCACTAGAAATGAAGGGTGTGAAATGTCTGTAGCTCTATTTTAGAGAAGATTCTAGCAGCTTTCACACTCTCTGCTATCCCTTCAAAAGCTTTAGCTCAGAAAACAAAAAGTCCAAAGTGACCATTGTCTTATTGGATGATTCCATCATTCTCTTGAAACACTCCCCAATTTGTTTTCATTCTTGCACATTTCTTCTTACCAACCCCACTGCAACCAGATACAGAAAATTTGGGATTTTAATAACCTATATAGGGTGTGGAAATGCTTAAAGCATAACATGTTTTTAAGGAAACTGTAGAAAAATGCACTTTAAAAACTGGGAAGAAAATAAAGGTTCTCTTCAAAACAGACACCTTTATTTGAATTCTTTAAAGAATTCAAGGCTCTCAACTCTTGCTCTCATTTTCAATAACATTAATTCTTCCACTCTAGTCTCCTCTCTACCCAACAACTACTATGAACAAGAGAATCCAATGACTCTTTTTATAGCATCTTCCATGCAAAATCTCCAAACCATTTGTTCAGATGACTGATCTCAGCATAGTGGGTGAAGGGCATTAATAGACATTTGGAAATCCCTGTAAATCTATCATCCTGAAAGACAGCACAGAGCCCACGGTGACTCCAAAGAGAGAGAAATGAAATATGCCATAGACTCTCCGGAGGTTAATCGATCATATTTCTGGTGCTACTTGGTTTGACATAACCAAATTTGCACTGAAAATCAAGTCATCTATCTTTGTTCTGGTCAACTTAAAAAATTTAATCCTATTTGACCTTTCTTGAGGTTCAATCAAAGAAAAACAGATGCTTTTTTGCACTGGGCAACCCCTTTTTATCTGTATTGCAGTCACCTGGTCACTGTTCTAATTCAAGAGTGC
Source organism: Marmota flaviventris (assembly GCF_047511675.1). NCBI lineage: Eukaryota > Metazoa > Chordata > Mammalia > Rodentia > Sciuridae > Marmota > Marmota flaviventris. The sequence continues at coordinate 11,658,927 of NC_092508.1, read as the reverse complement.
TGAATGCCCTGTAACAAATCTATTCACGGGCTTTTTGGCCCCCAGAGGCAGGAAGACTGGGAGATTTTATTTGTTTTATTTTGAGATGATAAAGGAAATTTATTTTAAGGAAGATTAAAGAGAGAAGGAAAGAAAGAAATAGTATATGATGCTCTGACTCCCCATATGACTGAGGCAGAAATAAATCCAGAGAAATCATTAGATTTCCACAATCAAACAATTTTCTCACAGAAACTGTCAGTCCAGCCAGAATTACTATGGTTTCCAGAAAGCAGATGAGGCTCTCTGCCTCTATTTGTTTTTATTAACTTAATTTAAAATTTACTAGAGGGATGTTACATTTTGTATATAGAGGCTTTTATCCCAGAGCTCAGAGTATTTGAAAAACTTCAACCACCTTTACAGAGTGATCTTTCTCTCTCTCCCCCACTCTCTCACTTTTTCTTCCTTCTCTCTTTCCCTCTCATCAAAAAGTGTTCTGCATACTCTTTGTTGGGTGTTTAAAACTCCATCATTGTCCAGGAACATCTCTCATTAGACAACTTCTCCCCAGGGAAGAGAAGCAATTCTCTCTGACGATAATGGGATATTTTGATTCGTTCAAAGCTGGGCTAAGTTTCTGCAACAGCTATTGAAGGAGAAGGCAAGTCAAACCCACAACAAAGAACACATGTGTCCATTTCATTTTGGTGACCGAAAGCTAGCTAAGCAGAAAGAAGGAGTACCTGGAACCAAAAAGATTAACCTATGAGAAAAGGAAAATGCACTTTAAAAACACAAACCCCTCTCTGTGCATATCAGACTCATCACACATGTGATGTATGAGCACACATGTGATGTACTAAATTCTCACACTGTGTTCTTCCTCTGTGTGTGTGTGTGTGTGTGTGTGTGTGTGTGTAGAGGCTAATTCAAACCCTTGGTTCTGTTAGCACAGATAGGAAAAGTAGGTAGGTGGAGTTGGAATTTTCTTTTCTAATGTATACTTTTGGGGTTTTCTTTTTCTTTCTTTTTTTCTTAAATAAGAAAATGTATTTGTGTTAGTACTAATGGATATTTTCCTGATTTTACTGAGAAATAATTCAAAATGTCAGACCAACACTTAAAGGAAAAAAAATACTTTGAGAAAAGATGAGGTTTAATCAAATTCTCTGCTCTTTAATAGGGGGACTTAGGTAGATGGCGGGATCCCTTCATATCAGACTGCTTCACCATAGAATTGCTGTGGTTGTCTGTGAGTGGGAGTAATATATATGCTGGTGAATTAAAACCCAAAAAATTCCCACATCTGAAAAGATGTTCCTATATATATACTGTCTGATACATAGGAAGCCATTTTTATCTTTGAAATAAATGTTAGCAAATTCTGCATTACAACCCTAAGAGTCTTTGTTACATCATCATTTTCTTTAGCCACTCCAGAATATAATCATATAAGACATATATTTTAACAATGGTAATAAATCATATATTATATGACTAACAATATAAAACTTGCATTAATATTTTATACTAGGCAAGGCAAGAGTCAGCTATAGCATATGCACTGAATAAGTATGACTAAAAACAATGTTAATATTTGTTTACATTCTTTGAGCAGGTATCACCTACCAGGCATTGTTATAAGCACTTAGCTCATTAATCTGAATGATGATCTTGGGATGTAGCCACAATTATTTCCCTGACTTGCCATGTTAGGAAATGAAGGCAGAGAGTTTTAAGTAAATTTATCAATGTATTATACAAAAAAAATCTATAAATATAACTCTATTATAATAACATCGGACATACATTGAAGGTGTGTTATACAACCCCCATTCCCTTAAGCCCTTTAACATGCATGGTTTTCGTACACTTCACCTAGGTCCTTTGGGTTCATACTGCTCTTAGGTGCAATGACACCGAATATTAACTGTCAAGCTCAAAGAGACCTACCATAGAAACAAAGTCTGGCCCCGACCTTTCTGTGGAATTTTCCATTACTTGAAGAGAAGCACAAGTGTACATTGGCTTTGACCATTTCTCTGTGGCAGGAATTGAGTGTCACCCTTTATATACATTATCTTGTTTAAAGATCCCAACACCTTGGCATGAAGAAACCATTTTACAGATGAGGAAATGGTCTCAGAGTAATATTTCGAGTAATATTTCAAGTAATATTTGAAACCAGGATTCAAATTCATATCCTTCTGATGCCAAAGTACAAATGGGGCCATTCCATGGTTTCCTCTTCTGGGTCTTGGAAGAGGGTAAAGAAGGTAAAAGGTCATGGACTACTCTTTATCCCACCTGCATTTTAGTGGTGGTTGGATAAATGAAAGCTAAGCATATGATTATGTGAACAAAAGTAATCAGTACATTATGATGAAATAAAGCATACCAAAACATAAGTTTTATATATGTTAAATATGTGGCAAACACCTCTGTGATAAACAGCCTTTTAAACCGGCTCCCATTTGTTCTGTTTTTTGTATTTATGGTGTCATGGGGTCCCTTGAATCTGGAAAACTGATAGTTGTTACTTCTGAGATGAGGCAAGGGAGGAATATTACTTGTATCAGGCTCGCATCCTGTTTCTCTTGCCTTCTAAGCTTGCTGGCTTCAGTAAGCAAGCTGTCATGTTGAAGAGGGACATGTAGCAAGCAACTGAGGGTGGCCTCCAGCCAACAGCCAATGAGGAACCAAGGCCCTCATGTCTCACAAGCTACACAATACCAAACCCTGCCGACCTCAACGCGAGTGAGCTGGGATCCTTCAGCAGAGCATTCGGATGAGATCACAGTCCTAAAATGGATGGAACGAGAGACCATCATGTTAAGCGAAAGAAATCAAACTCAGGAGGTCAAGGATCATATGTCTTTTCTCACATGGGGAAGCTAGAGAGAAAAAAGGAAAACAAATGTGGGTGAGGGGCATGGATCTCCTGAATGTCAACGGGAGATCAGTAGAGGAAAGGGACCAAGGGAGGGAGGGAGGGAGGGACAGGGCAAGGTGCAGGGGAGTGATATTGGCCAAATTATATTGTTAAATTGTGTGCCTATACAAATACATAGCAAAACTCCCAATAAAAAAAGATGGGGGAAAAAAAGAGAGAGAGAGATCACAGTCCTAGCTAACAACTTGACTGTGAGACACCTGAAACAGAGAACCCCGTGAAGATATTTCTGGATTTCCAACCTACAGAAGCTGTGAGATAATAAATGCGCTTTGCTTTACATGGTTAAATTTTACAGTAATTTGTTATGAAGTGATAGAGAATATATGACCTCCTTCTCCCATAAAATGTTCTTCCAGAGATGTTTTTGATGTCATTTTTAATTTAGCGTGGTGCATTCACAGCTACCAAGAGTGAAAACATTGATTTCAGAAATCCCAAAGGACAGGGACAGCTGTCGAGTTTTGTTTGCCACGTTGTTGCTGGAAAAGTCTATGAGTGGTGGACCTAGAGTCAGAACACCTGGCTTTGCCACAAACTCTGTCAGTTCACCCCTCTCAGACTTGCCTTGCTCTTGGATAATATGGGGTGAAGGTGCTTGCCAGAGATTCCATGTGACATTCCTCCCAGCATGAAGGGTAAGTAGGTGACCATCCTTAACAGAGCTGAAAAGGTGTTACTGTTCAACAATAAGCAACTGAATTTGTTGTTTGTGAAGAGACCATCTCAGTCCGGAATTGCTGCTGTATAACCAGTATTAAAGATTAGCCTTTCTCCCTTAAAGTGGATCAAAACCCAAGTCAGGACCCAATGAGTCGCATCTCTGTGTTAACACCTAGGTAGGATACTACTTCAAGCCAACCTGATTTCACAACTGCCTGGTAGGATAGCCATAAGTCATAACTGATGTCATCCCACCTCACCTCCAGACCTGGGGACCATGACTTCATCAGGGACTTTGCTCAGCCCCCCGGGACACAATAGTGTGCACATATGATGTCCACAGTTCATAAATCATGTGCTGTGCTACAAATTACATTTCCAGGCAAAATCAAAGCCAGTGGAAAAAGAACTAACTCACTGGAAAAACAGTTATGGACCTGAAGTAAAATATCTAAAAAGCCAGAAGTATTTAAACAGTTTTATATGGACACAAATGTGAGTTTTGTGGTGAATCATTGGTATTTTTATGATTTGGAGAAATCTAATTCTGAAATTCTGAGGGATAAGGAACCACCACCTGAAACAGTAGCTTTGAATGGTAACTTCCTTGCAAGGTGAAGAAGATACTTTGGGAGATCTGTAAATTATTTCTAACCTATCTTGGGAAAATCTATTAAAAACCTGAAATTAGTTCATCTTGTGCTCATCACAGGCTCACAACACAACAGTCATCCACTGGTTCACCATGAAGGAGTGTTGAGCTACTTTTATTTCTATGTATGACCGCATGCCCTTTTGATCAAGAAACAGCCTGATATCCGATTTTAAAGCTCACTATCAATATCTGTGAAGCATTTAACTTGTGTTATTTGGCAGGGGTTGGTTCAATTGTTTTATTAAATCTCATTAGTTCTACAGTGAAAATTAAAGCAACACACACACACTCAAACACACCTACATAACAGCCATGCCTATGTTGTTTCTTAAGTGAGAAATATCCTTTCACCTTTCAACTGTTTAGCAATTATACAATGGACCCAATTAATATAGACAGCCAGCACAAATATAGCAGACATAACTGACTTTATATGAATTAATAAGTACGTAATGAGACCTTTCTGCTTGTTAGCGTGAAAGCTGCAGACAACTGACTTTGTTCTCCATTTCCCTCTTGCATTTAGAAGCAGCTTAAAACAGGGGCCCAAGAGAAAAATGTCTGACAAGCAAGCTTTGCTTAGGGAACATTTATTTTGGAGACCATTAGAGAAATAAGCTGGGCTGCGGTATTTTCCACACTACTGTTCAACAGCTTTATCATGCATGTCTCCTCTAGTCTATAAGTCTGTGATATTTAAAACCTTGGACTCAGTTGTTCCTGGTTCTGGAATCCAAGAGTGTTCATTTGTCAGTCTTTCCTTCCTTGATGTGCGAATGTTTTTTCTATGCAATTATTCTTTTAGACACAAGCAAGCGGTTGCAGTACTGGGACAAATTCGTGGGATCAAAACTGCCTGGAAACATGGTGAAGAGTTTGATCTTGTTCCAGAAGCTAATACTTTGTTGAAATTCAATACCACATATTTTACCAGTGTGTGTTTAATGTACAGCAGTGGACAGGATTTGAAATAGCAAACGTTGATGCTAATCCATAGGTGTCATTTCCAGACACTGCTTAAAGGATCTTTTAAAAACTACTCTGAATTCCCATGGCCATAAATGCTACCAACAATAATAGAAATGTCCCTTATGATACCTCTGAGTCTGAAATTTACTTGTAGATGAGGTATAAAAACCCTGAGAGACAGATAGAACAAGACCGATTATTTCCAATTTGCAGGTTAGGGAACTGAGACTGTGGTGAGTAAAATAAATAGGTTGTCAGTAGCAAGAAATACACAGAGAATTAGAATCCAGATCCTACAGCAAGAAATTCTAGCCTATTTTGTCATGTAAAAAGATGTGATTTAATCAAAAATATAAAGGTAAAATAGCACAATAATCATGTTGGCATTTTTATCATAACTGGGCAAGACTAAAATAGAACATAAGTAATATTTGGAAGTAGCAATTGGGAGATGAGGTTCATTTGGAAATATGATAAGAGATTTTCTATCTAAAAAAAGAACTGGACTCATCTATAGACCTGATGATCCTCTCAGTTTCCACCAGCTACAAAGGAGCCAGCTACCTGACATGACCAACACACTTCTCCAAGTGAGACAGAGGTGGGTCAGTCTTCATTTCAGAATGTCCTCAGTTTCTGTGGTCACAGCTCCTGGATGTGTACAGCTCTTTTAGATTCACCAAGCTCCATTGTACAAGTTCCCATGGAAAATCTTATGAATGGGCCACAGCAGATGCCATGTTCCCCCACTGACCCAAAAGGACTCTAACTTTCAAAACCACCTCCTCACTCATCTGTGCACTCAAGAGGCAGCAAATCGTGGTGGTGGGATGAGAAACTGAGTCTCTGGTCCCAAGCACTGGGAACCTCTTCCACTCATGATGTCTCCTAACATTAGACATAAATCTAATGTGAGACCATGTTAGTGGAACTGTACCTCTTTCAATCTCTTTCATCAAGGGACAAAATGCTTCTATCAAGGACATCACTTCCTCTATCTTGTTCAATTGATCCCAGAAAAACTTCCTCTCCTACCTAAGTTAACAAGAAGTTGTCAAAAGGGAAGAGCATTCTACTAGAGACAAAAGATCATTTGTTCATTTTTAAAAAGATAGTAATTAGAGGTGGGGATATAGCTCCGTTGGTAGAGTGCTTGCCTCACATGTACAAGACCCTGGCTTCAATCCCCAGCATCACGGAAAAAAAAAAAAAAAAAAGTCAGTAATCAAAGTCAATCTGAGAAGACTATATTCTGTGATGGCAACTACTCTATGATATTCTTCCTGGAAAAAGCATGCAGACAGTAAAATGATCAATGATTGGCAGAAGCTTGGGGAGGGAAAGATTAATAGGCTGAGCACAGGGGATAAAACATTCTGATACTACAATTATATATAGATATAGATATAGATATTGATATATTGATATATTCTCTAAAACCTACAGAATATTCAACACCTAGAGTGAACCCTCAATGTAAACTCTGGACTTAAGAGTCATAATGATGTGTAAGCCTATGATCCTAATAAATATACTCCTCCAGAGGGGGTGTTACCAGTCAGGGAGGCTGACAGGGACAGTAGATATATTGAGAAATCTCTGTACTTTCCCCTCAGTTTTCCTATGCACCCACCTAAAACTGCTCTAAAAAAAAAGTCTATTTTTTAAAAGGATCTTGATTAAGGAAAATCAAGAATTATGCAAAAAGGAGGCAACTTTGTGTTATTGGTTTGTCAAAAATGGGGATAGGAAGGATAGTAGAATAAAACAGAGATTATTACTTTATGTATATGTATATATATATGACCACAGATCAATGTGATTCTACAAATTATACAATCAGAGGAAATGAGAAATTATACCCCATCTACATATGATATATCAAAGTGCATAAATGCAGTCTATTGTCATGTACAACTAATCAAAACAAAAAAAAAATTTAAATGGTAGGGAAGTGAAGTCAGTACAGAAGAAGCAAGAAAATCAGCACGTTTGAAAGACGTAACTGCCAACTGCATCCACTGCGAGTCTCTGTTTCTCATGCTTCATAGACAGGGTTCAAAATACTGACCACACATTTCCTCCTGCCCTTCCCCCAGCTCCACCCTGACCACGGCTCCACTTTCACCACATTCATTAAGAAAAAGTGATCATTTATTTGGGGTGGGGGGTGGGGCGGGCTTCCATGCAGCATTCCACATGTTTTTACCTGTCTTACTGCACTTTACTCTCTTGCTATCATTTGTCCTGTTCCGTGTCTTCCACTCCACCATGAGGTCCCTGAGAGGGGGCCCGCTCTAACTGTTGTCCCCTCCCTGGCACCCAGCTCTGTGCTCCAACACAGCAGCCTTCTTTCAAGGACTCCTTGAGCGGATGGACTACAAGGCCTCACAGTCTCCTGGCAGCAACTCACTAGAGAGAAAATGAAAAAGGCAACATGTTCTCTTCCTTCCCCCAACTCCACATTCTTTCACACTGAAATACTTATTTTTAAAAACAATCCACAATCGCAGAATCATCCCTTTAGGAGGTAGCATGGATATCCTTCTTAAGGGAACAATGTTCCTCTTTCTGGGCTGGTACTTCTAAGTAAGAACACGTGTGTCTGACCCTTTCCGGAAAGCAGATTTTCACAGAAAGGAGTCTGACGAGGGAGACACAGACATGAAACAGATTGAGAGACACAAAGATGGGCCAGGGGTACCAAGATAAACTCTGACCACGTCATAATCTTACCCAGACTAATCCTGTCTGGTGGTCCCCAAGCATCTCCTAGGTGGTCCACTGATGGGTTTCTTGAGGAATTCGTGTTTATAATATGACTGCATCTTTGTTTTTGTTTCTGGAATGAATTAATCATTTAGCTAGGATAGTAAATGAGGATCAGACACTGCCTTTCAACAAACGCAGTTCCTTTTGTCTCATTAGTACTTGAGAAAATATTCAGAGCGGTAGGATGTGAGTAGGTGAGATCTGTCTACTGCAGGGTCTTTTCCCCTAATAAAAAACGATGCAAAAGAAGGAAATGTGTGAGATCCCTGTTACTGTCCTCCTAATTTTATGGAGTTTCTCTCTAAACCACTGGATTAAAACCATGTCAACATCAGATTATCGGTTTACAAGAATATGTCACATGACTTCTGGCCTCCACATCATCTTTTGGGATTCTAATGACATCTAAAACACTCTTTCCCCCTCATCTTCCTTGAAACACTGATAATTTTTTCATCAAAATTCAACATGAACACCATGTCTCCACGGAAACATTTTCTGATTCCTGCACAGAAGGGTAGACACCACCTATGTTTCCTGGCTGGCCTCTTGTATGGCCAGGACTGTTCTGTACAGAACAGTGAGCTGAACTTGTACATTTATTTGTATCTCTTTCTGCTTCAACGATTTATTTCTATATAACGTACCATCCCCAATTTTACTTACTTAAAACAATGCATTTTATTATTATTATTATTATTATTATTATTATTATTATTATTATTATTTCTCATGAGTCTCTGGGCCAGCTGGGCTCTGCCAGGCAATTCTTCGGCTGTAGTCGCTGTTGTCACTCATGTAGCTGCCTTCAGAGGGATGGGACTGTGGCTAGACCTGGGCAGCATAAGATGTCATCTCACCCTCCAAGGCCTTTCTCTGCATAGAGGCTAATCTCTCAGTAGCCACTGCCCTCCAAGAGCAAAAAGATCAACCTGCCAGGCTGCTCAAGGGCTAGGCTGAGAACTTGTGGAGCAACATTACCTTCACCTTTTATTGAACAAACAAGTCACAAAGCCTTCCAGATGGAGCGAGGTAGGCTCCACCTCCTGCTTGGAGGAGAAACAAAGTATGAATGGCCATCTTTCTTCTGCCACCCTTCCTTCCCACACTGCAGGGCCTTCCAGGGTAAGGACTAAACAGTTTCTGAACCAGTACTAAACAAAGCCAAACATCTTTAGGGATGGTCGTCTTTGAGAAATTAGGAAGGATGTTTAAAGATGCATCAAAAGGAATTTAAAATAAAAAGCATGTAAAGAGATTCCATAACCCACATTCTGAAGTTTCAAAAAGATTCTGGCTTCGACATGGCCTAAGAGAACAATAGGAGGAGAGAGGAGTAGTGACAGATTTCAGTGGCATTCTCTTGAGATGCCTAAGGGAAAAAAGCTTCTTGTAGTCAGAACTATGATGAAATCATGCACTCCCTAGATTAAGCTCCAAAATCTTCCATGTTCCACTCTTAATCCAGAGGAATAACCAATCTGAGGTTAACCTGACATCAGGTCTTAGGCCACATGAGACATTTAAATAAATTGCAAATGATAGCTTTATCTAGATAGGGCACAGTGTGGTACATCCTGTAAATCTCAGCTTCTCAGGAGGCTGAGGCAGGAGGACTGCATGTTCAAGGACAGCCTCAGCAACTTAGCAAGACTCTGTCTCAAAATAAAAAAAATTAATGGCTGTGTATGTAGCTCAATGGTCAAGCACCCCTGGATTCAATTCCCACAAATAAAAGGAAAGTTTTACTAAGACATTACATGGGAACTAGTAGGATCTAACAACTAGAATTCCAGGTGTTTGGTCTGAATACGAAATAGTGTACTTCATTTGATAGAAGCAGGATTCATGCAATGAAAGGAAAATGGGAGGCTTAACAATCAGTTGACCCAATTGCATCATTTCTTGGGAGAGTTTATATAGTCACCTTCATGCTATAAGGGATGAATCATTGATTGTAAAGTTGGGAGTGAAATCTTTCTCAAGTAAAATTTGATTTGATAACCTATACAGTAAAAATGTTTAAATTTTTGCGTATCTTTTGATGTATGAATTTTCCTAAGTGTTATTCCTAAAGGAAGTACTTATGAACAGGCAAAAAGGCATCATTAGGAGATGTTTGCTGTGGTATTATTTATAACAGTGAAAGTGTTGGAGACAACCTATATTCAAGCAATATAAGATTAATTATAAAAAAATTATAGTACATCTATAGGATAGGATTTGAGGTAACCACTGAAATTATCTTATGGAAATATGTTTAACAATATGAAAAGATAATTTGCATTGGATATATAAAAAGCAAAACATAATACAGTTATAAGTAGATATATACTGTATGAAAAGCTGCAAAGCAAAACCCCAGATGATTAACAGTGATTATCCTTGGGTAGTAGGATTTTTTTATTACTTGTGTTTTCCATATTGAACACATATCTGAAATAAAAAGCAGTAAACTTATATTTCTAAAGATTCTTTTTTTAACTTGTACATCACTAAGGACTATTTGGAAGGTGGTGGAACAGAGAAATTTGATTTAAGCCAGAAGCTAGATTATGAGAACTATTATTTATTAAGATACTACTCCAGATCAAAAATAATATTTAGGTCAGGTGTGGTAGCACACATCTGTAATCCCAGAAGCTTGGGAGGCTGAGGCAGGAGGATCACAAGTTCAAAGCCAGCCTCAGCAAAAGTGAGGTGCTAAGCAACTCAGTATAACCCTGTCTCTAAAAAACACAAAAATAGTCTGGGGATGTGGCTCAGTGATCGAGTGCCCCTGAGTTTAATCCCCAATTCCAAAATGTGTGAATATATACATATATATATATATATATATATATATATGTATATTTATTATTATTTAATGAAAAGCCATTGAATATTCACTATCAAGTCTACTATACTGAACAACGAATTATATTTTCTCATTGATGTGATGTACCTTCAGAACACACTGAGTCTGAAATGTCTATGAGATGCAGAACTGAGAAATGGAACTACAGTTCTAGACTGTAAATTCCATGGAAGAAGGGATTTCAGCTGTTCCATTAAATACATATGTTTTGAATGAACAAATGATGAGATCACATGAGTCATTAATTTTCTATGAGATAGTCTTCAAGATAGCTCCCTAGATGATCTGACTTTACATCATTATGTCCTCTGCCGTGGCTGCCATGAACAGCCCACGCCCCAGGCACTCCTGAGGACAATTTTTGACAAGCAGTTATACACATACAACCAGGGCTGAGGAAACTCCCAGTGCATAGTCAAAAGCTAAACCACAGGGAGAAATTCAGTCAAGAACATCTAGAAAAGAATAGTCAGGGACAGAATTTTGAGAAATAAAAATGGGTGATGAGCTTACACGTCCTCTCTGCTCACCGGTCCTTCTGATGTGCATGTGTGAGTTTTCACAACTGCCCCCAGCAGACCGAGCCACATTCTGTAGTTACAAGACCAAAGCAGGACCCTGCCACAGGAGGTCCCACATGGCCAAAAAAGTCCTGCCCCATCAAATGTTCACCCAATTATCCCACATTGAACTCTGTTCTTAGTGTCTTACTCCCTATTCCAAGTCTTTTAAGACAAAAGATTGTTTGTTAGTATGTTTGTTTGTTTTTGCCAAAGATCTCAGTTCTTACCTGTCTAGGACCCGATTCTCTGCACTTGTACTATTTGCCTCTTGCCAATTCCCAGGTCCTCCAGCCATTGACTGAAATTCCTCCTTATTACGCGTTGCAGAACTCTATAGATTTTAGAATCTGATGCTTCCTTCTTTTGAAACAAAAGCCAGTTAACTCCTATTATGTGTATGGAATCAAAAAAGTTAAAAAAAAAATCTGGGTTGAAGAGCTTCTCATCTGAGGGGAAAAGAAATCCTAGACTTCCCACATCAAGGTCTCTGACACTTGCTGGGTATATGGTCAATCCTCTGAAACTTTCACCTTTTTCTGTGTCATGGACCTTCTTCTGCACACCTGGATCTTAGATTTAATTTTGGACATATGCAGAAAGTGCTTGTGCTGTATTCTGTGTGTTTGTTGAGATCCTCCTTCAGTTCTGAGTCACTCAAGTTCAGAATAAACCCATTTTGAATATGTATGCTAAATGTCCATCCTTATACTATCAATTTCATTTTTTCTTCTTCATGGTTACTAAGGCCTCTTCTCCCAAATGATTTTTCTTGCTCCCATCATAGATCCAAAGTTCCCACAAATAAAGAGCAAGACTCTTTGTGCATTCAAATTCTTCTTCCTAAAAAATTTCAGAGGATTTTCTCTCCTCGTGTAGGTGCCAGAAGGAACATAAATTGCATCCTATCTGACAGACAAGGTCCTGCCCTCATGAAGCTCACATTTTAGAGACAAATGAGCAAAATAGTTATGTAAGACAATGCCTAATTATAAGTACTTTAAAGAAAATAAATGGGAGGAAAAGAGATTTTCTAGTGCAATGAGTTAGACAACCTGGTAGGGAAAAGCCTGTCAGGTAAGATCACTTCTCCACATAGGATTATGTTGTGGCAGACATGGCTTTGATTTATGTAAATCACTAGTAAACATGAATGATTTCTTCTCAAGTTATTTAAAGTGTTTTTTAAGCATTGTTCAGGTTATTGGAGATATTTCATGCAGATTTTTAACAGATGCTGTCAAATCTAAATATTTGTTCAGTTCTTAAGATGGTATCCTGAGGGCAGTATTTTGTATTTTTAGATAATTGTGTTTATTTGCATGTGACCTTGGTTTGTTACAACCAACTGTCTGATGATCTCAAATTTGTCGAGATCAGTACAGTGAGAACTCTTTTGTTATTCTTTCCAGTTTTAATTCTTTCCTTCATCTGATAATTACCATTGTCTAAAGGATTACAAAAGGGGCCTCCTTAAGAAAAGATAAGCATGGGAACCTTTTCAAACACTAATTTTGGCAACTAATTCAATTATCTCATCAAATGAGTGCTCCCTCTTAAGCTGGAGGCAGCATCTTTCCCAGCCACATCTGTGAGCACACAGTCTCAGCCACATTTTGCAGGGGACACATCTCAGCATCAGGAGACCTCACCCAGAGCTTTCGCAGGTCACCCAAGGACCATGCAGAAAACAGCTCACAGCACCTGCTCCTCAATTCCTGTGCAGTTGAAAATCCATATGCAATTACTACTGTCCTACAGCTGTGGAGACTGAGGTACGCTCCAGCAAGCAATTAGCTTTAAGAATAGTTGGCAGCAAAATTAAAAAGAACTGTCCCTACTGGTCCCTGGACACGGGTGAGCCTGTCTCCTAGGGATCAACCTGTCCAGCTTTCAGTACATTCCTGGAACCTAGCAGAGTTCTTGAGACAAGTAGATTCTTGTATTAGTTTTCTATCGTTCCTAACAAATTACTAACCAATTTTTCAGCTTATAAACAGCATTTATTATCTCACCATTCTGTAGATCCAGGGTCCAGGGACACTGTGACTCAGCCTGAGCCCTCTACTGTAGTCTCCAGGCTGAAGTCAAGCTAGCAGCAGGGCTGAACTCCTCTAGGGAGGCCGCAGGAATGAGTCCACTGTCAAGTTTACTCAGGTTGTTGGCCAAATGCAGTTCCTCGTGAATGGAAGACTGAGGTGTCCATTGGCTAGATATATGCGGAGGGCTGCTCTCAGCTTCAAGAGGCCACCTGCTGTCCCTGGCTCACGGTCCCCTTCATCTTCACAGCCAGCAGGGGTGGGTCAAAAGCCTCTGGTGCTTCGGATCTCTCTTGCCTCTTCTGCCACCACATTTCTCTCTGACTCTTCTGACCACTCTTCCACTTTTTTAAAAAATTTTTTGTTGTTGTTGTTGTAGATGAACACAATATCATTATTTTATTTATTTATTTATTTGTTTGTTTGTTTGTTTGTTTGTTTATGTGGTACTGAGGATAGAAACCAGTGTCTCAAGCTCACAAGGCAAGTGCTCTATTGCTGAGCTACAACCCCAGCCCCCCTCTTCCACTTTTAAGGGTCCATGTGATCATATTGGACCGGCCAGGATAATCTCCCTATTTTAAAGTAATCTGCAAGTCCCTTTGCTGTGTCTCATGTCGGCGTTGGACTCAATCCTAACATCTTCTTGGGCCTGGGGGTCAGGACGTGGAGATCTGGGGAGGGGGGTGCATTGTTCTGCCTGCAACAGTACTCATTTTTTTTAAAAAATAAATGGGGAATTCACCTAATCGCAGACATGAGTAATATTGTATCCCCGAAGACTGGATTTGATGGATGAGGACCTGGGTAAACATAGAAAGAAAGAAAAAAACATTATTCTTTGAGCACAGGCTTTGTGGGCCTGCACATTAGCTCCACTTTCTAATGCAGATATATTGAGGCTCAAGTTAGTAATGCGACTTGTTCACTAGCAAAGCCCTCTAAATTCAAGTGCTTGTTGTTCGTTGTTCCTGTCACATGGTTTCTTCTTGCTTAGAACTGTATGTGTTATCCCCATGTCTAGTGGCGCTTTAGTATACAGACTCTGAAGCAAGGCTGTTTACGCCCAAATCCAGGGCTGGACTGTTAGCGTTAACTATCATTATATGTTGGAGCAATGGGTTTCAACCACATTTATTACCTTTCAATTTGTTTGTTTTGTGACATTGAGGATAGAACCCAGGAGTGCTCTACCACTGAGTTATATCCTTATCTCTTTTTATTTTTTGAGACAGGGCCTCTCTAAGTTGCTGAGGCTGGCCTCAAAGTTATAATCTTCCTGCCTCAGCCTCCCCTGGAATTACACTGTCACTGGGATTACAGCCCTGCTCAATTAGTATTATTTTAATCTTTTACCCTCGGATAGGTCTTATCATCTCATGATAGATTTGCATTTACTCTGCCACTTTCAATGTTCTCCACAAGCCCTGAGGAGTTATAAAATGATAGAGGTGAGAAGCTACCTCTGAAATGTGGACTGGACCTAAGTAATAGATTTGGAAGGACATGTGGTGGGCGGTCTATCAGACACTGAGATGTTTCTCAAGGTGTGGCGGAGAGAGACACAAACCCCAGAGATGTCCGGGAAGCCCAGACAAGGTGGACAGACCATGGAGTTAGGCATGGTGTTGATCTTCAGATGACCTCATTCCCCATCACAGCCTGGCTGGGCCCCGCTGAAGGAGCAGAATCGTTCTGTGCTTTCAGGACGATGAGTTGTGTCCGTGGAGGACCTCCTTTTCAGCCGCCGCAGACACTACCCATGGCTACTCGAGCAGGAGCATATCTGTCTGTTAAACAGGCTTATACCCCATTGCCCTCTTTTCTTTCCTCTCCCTCCCTCTCCTTTTGGATACCAAGACTATGAGAATACCATTTTTCATAGGAAGAAAGACCACCTTTCAAGTTTATGGAGCCCAGGTGAGCATCCGGGCACCACCTGAGTTAAATACTGTTCTCAAATCAAGTGACGCCAGCCAGTCCTTCTTTCTTGCCTTTGCACATCAAAGAGGAAAAAAATCATGATCGATATGCTCTGAGTGCCAAGTAATCACCTTCCACGGGAAGCAGAAACATGAGACCCCAGTGAAAATACATCACTGATCCCCATAAGCTAATAACCACCAGAACTGAATTCACATGGAGACGTCTGCTCCCTTCACTCACAATGAGTGAGATCTTGCTATATTGAAGGAGCACTAAGAGTGCATTTGAAGAAAGAGATTTGCAAGACAAGTGAAATATTTCCATGCTGTCAGTAGTGTGTGAAGGATCATTTGATCATTCCCTTCTATGAGCTCTTCATGGTAACTGCTGGATCACGTAGCTGTCCAGCAAACAAGTCTCTTCCATGAATTCTATTTCCCTCTTGGGCCATTGCCAAGAATAACAGATTGAACTTTAACTCCAAGTCTGAAAAGTTCCCCTTTACTGAGTAGAGTTCAATCCAAGTCTATTATCCTAAACTAACTGATAAAATAATCCTTTGATGCTATCCTTTGAACAAGTTGTGTAAGCTAAAACTTGGGAGGAAAAAAAGTCAGTGTATAAAGGAAGCTTTTGAGTTTAGCAGCTATCCTGATTCTTAATTTCAGACACAGGACAAACATTTTACACCTTAGGGTTGCAATAACAAGACCCACAAAACTTCAAAAGACAGGCTTGTAAGTTCCCATTCTTTTCATCTCACACAAAAACTGAAGTGGCCATATGTTACCTTTGTGTGTGAGAGAGCTGTGATTTATGTACATTCCAGTTTGCCCTGAATCTGGAAATAATTTCCCCTGAATATGAATGTAAATGCAAAAAGGAAGGAGGCAGGGGGACGCACTGGGCTGAGAGCGAGTCCTGTTTGCATCCCTGGCACGCTGAACATGCTTCTGTGAAAAGGTGAGTCTCTCTCTCGTAGTTATTTATTCAAATCTAAATACCTCTCCATTGCTTCGATGATCCCTTCCATAGGCTGAATTACCAGCCAAGAAAATGACCTGAGTGCTTTGCAGGAGAGAGGCAACAAGAACAACAAATAAAGATAAATATACAGCAATAGTTTTGATCATGGATGTATATTTTTAGCAAAATCATTCAATTCCTCCCTACAGGAAAAACCAAGTACTTTGTTGGGCTTCAATCTGGTAGTTCAGTATTGTTGAAGTTGAAGTCATGTGGAGGGTGGGGAAGAGCCGCCATAATCTTTTCAATATCTAGAGCTTCTAGAGGATTTTGGCCTTCTCTCTAAGTTCCTAGAAACAGGGACTCTCCAAACTTTGTTATGGGCAAAGATGTTCAAGAATGAGTCCTGAGCCAGAGAGTACCTGGCTGGACATAACAGGGGTCACTTGTACTAGGAAACTGAGTGAATGGATGGAAATTGGTATCCTTTGTATTTAGCACATACTTTTAATGAAAAATCATTGACCTGTGATAGGTGGACAAACGTTGATTTTTTCTCCTTAAAAGTGGAGTACACATTTATAAGAAAGAAATATTTGCAGATAAATGTATCATATTATAATTGTGAACACACATGCTCACATACACACACACACTCACATACACACACACACACACACACACGAGCAATATGCCTAATAATTAGGTCCCTCTGGAGTCATAACCAGAGCCTGCTGCTTTTCTTCCTAACACTAGGATGTCTTATTTTCTCCTCCTCTGTGCATTTGTCTGATTGATCGTGTTGTATCTGAGACTTGGCCAGTTGGAAGGATGATAACCATGGGTTTGGGTGGCTGAAGGTGCCTGGAAGTTGCACCAGCTCTGTTTTCCAAGGTGGCCCATGAATTGGGGAAGGGGTTGGGATGGAAGTCAGTAGCAGTGATGGTTTAGCAAGGGGAAGGTCCAGATCAAATGACAACAAGCAGCAGATGGAAACACCACAAAGAGCTACCACTGGGGAGGTCCAGGAAGGGATCATGGACTTTCTTGATGGTTGAGAGAGCTTGGAAACAGGGACCTGAAGGAAGGCAATATTTAGACATTCAGGAAAATGGCCAGTGTGCTGGTGAAGTGTAAAGCTTCATCACAGGCCTGGGCTCAAAGGTATGGGGAGATGACAGAATCCACGCAAGATGGGGAGCTGGCAAGAGCTAGGAGGGTTCCTGCCTTGAGGGCCTGAGAGTATGGCTGGATTAAGGAGGAAGGAATTGAGGGCTCATGGCCATGCCAAAATAAGAGTCCAGGATGGGGGCTCCGTGCCATGAACAGGGCAGAGGCCCAAACTGGAACCAAACTAAAGCTGATGTACACCTTCAACTCGTCTCCCCACTCTTAAATCATGGTCTAGTGGCAAGATTGACCGTGGCGGAGACCTGGGGGCCTTAGTGCACATTGGTGACACTTGATAGTCACCAGCTCTGTGACAAGCACCAAAAACTGGTGAAAATGAGGATGAAACAGCCCAACAGGAAAGAAAAGAGAGAGCACATTTGCTGCAAGGAGGTGCAGCAGGGAAGGAGGCACCCACAGGGAGGAGCTGAGAGACATGAAAGAAGGGAAACGCAGGTCAAAGCATTCCCTGTGTTACAGACTGTTCTCTGCAAGTCAGGTTTCTCTTTGCACATGATATTCAGTAATTTGATCTTTAGTGACTGTGAACATTCCTACTGGAGTAAGTTGTTCTTGAACTAATTATACGGGGTTCATTCATATGAAACTCCAGAGACCCTCATTGGGGTAGAATGAACCCTGCCCGAGCAGTGCCTGTGGTTTTGATCCCCAAATCTGCTCTTTCCTGCTCTGCCTTCACTGCCCCCACTCCCCACTACTTGGACAAACTAAAAAACCCAGAAGTCAGCCTTGACTTCTCTATTTCCTTCCTAATTTCTGCTCCCAACTGCCAAACCATCAGCGCTCTACTCAAAGGCTACTTCCTGAATCTCATTGCTCGCCCCCATGTCTGCGCCAGCCAGTTCTCTCTCACCTGTGCTATCTCAGTAGCTCTCCTATGGATCTCCCTGCTTTTGTGCCTGTGACTCCCCAAACCCACTCTGCAGGAGCAGCCTTTCATTATCTGCCTGAATACATCCACTGGCACCCGACCTCACTTCACAAACTTGCTGGATCCTAGCCGTTCCTAAGTCTGGTCCCGAAGCCCCATCACCCACTACTTCTCCCCACTTTGCCACCACATCCCAACCACACTGCCTTCTTCCCATGGCTTAATCTACAATCCATTCCCACCTCTTCACTTCCTGATTACTCTGTCTGCAAAGTTCTGGTCCAATCTTTGCATGGCTTCACATGGCTCAACTCAAGTGTCCCCTCCCAAAAGAGCTTTTGTTGCTTATCTGGGAATGGTGGTGCACACCTATAATCCCAGGGAGTCGGGAGGCTGAAACAACGAGATCACAAGTTTGAGGCCAGCCTCAGCAACTTAGTGAGACCCTCAGTAATTTTGCAAGACCCTATCTCAAAATAAAAATTTTTAAAACATTTAAAAAGGCTGGGAGGGGTTGGGGCTGTAGCTCAGTAGCAGAGCACTTGCCTTGGACGTGGGAGGCACTGGGTTCAATCCTCAGCACCACATTAAATACACACACACACACACACACAAATAAAATAAAGGCATGCTGTCCATCTACAACTAAAAAAATAAAAATTTTTTTAAAAGACGGGGAATACAGCTAAGTGGTAAAGTACTCCTGGGTTCAATCCTCAATACCAAAAAGAGAGAGAGAGAGAGAGAGAGAGAGAGAGAGAGAGAGAGAGAGAGAGAGAAGAAGAAGAAGAAGAAGAAGAAGAAGAAGAAGAAGAAGAAGAAGAAGAAAGAAAAAAAGAGGTTTTATTCCTTAAATGTTAGAGCTTAAAATGTGATCACAGAAACAAGCCTGCTTGTCACTGAATTTTTAAATCTCCCTCTATTGCTTATGTAACATGATGTGCATTTTTTCTAGTTAAAAATAATCATCAAGAACAGTGACCTGATTGAAATCTTTTATCTTAGCAAACTGTTCAATTCAGTAGCACAAATGAAGACATTTTAACCTCAGAAGGCTTGCAAATCTGTACCTGCTGAGTTACTGTGTGGCTGAGGGTAACAGGAGCTCCACAAAGTTCCAACAGAAACAATCTAGTAGACATGGCCACGTATTTTTTTTTTAATACAGGTATCTGAAGCAGCACATTTAAGAAAAACAGAGGACTGGAGTTTGATTTAGCCTATCACTGTGTGTTGAGCTATGACTTGCAATTTTCTGAGTGGCAGGCAATAGAAAATTGAATAATTTAATTTAAAGAAAAAGAAAACAGACACAGCTTTAGCATTCCTACACTCAGGGTCAGAGAACAGGGAATACAGATTGCATTGTATGGAACAGTCAAGCTTTTGGTGAAAAGCATCTCAGTCCTCTTGGTGAGAAACCCTGGCTAACACATTCAACCTTGAATGTCCAGAACTATACTAGCTCTTTTCACTGGGCCAGAAATTGCACTAAGTGGTTCATATCCACAATCTAAGTCTCCCAACCACTGAAAAGCTTAGACTCATTTTTATTCTAGGAAACTGAAGTTTGAGGACCACACAGTGAGTGGGGGAAAGACCTATATTCTCCAACACTGGTCTGTCCAGCTCAAAGCCAATTTCTTCAACTAATGAGGCTACAAAAACTGAGACTCACCTAACATCTTTGGAGAATAAAACGAGTGTTCTGATATGAAGGAAGTGAAACAGAAAAGAGTATAAAAGAAGAAGGAACAGAGATGGTAATAAAGGAGAAAATTGGCACAAATCCTTATTATTCTTTGAGGTGGACAGAGTATATTGGATTTCTAGCAAAATCCACTTTATCTTCTCAATTCAATCAGATTGATAAACCCTCTGAAGATTTATACCATGCTGTCACTGTCTCTCTGTCCCATCTGGTGACTATGATCATGTTCGAACGGGAGGAAAATAAATGTGCAGTTCTTTCTGGAATGGCACCCACATATGTCCTCAGCCTGACACGTCAGATTCAGCTGAAGAAGACACACCAAAAACATGGATGTGCTCGCATGGGAATGGGCTCCAATCCTTCCCCAAGCAGCTGCTTTATTCTGGGCAAAGCCATTCGAAATGCTAGATAGGATGAGAGCTCTCTCCCTGATGAGGAGCCAGCCAAATGTTTCCTTGTTTCTAAGTTTGTCCCCATGTTGGATCCCAAAGAGGAACTAAGAGGGCCTTCCAAGGCATCTTCTGCTGAATGTGTCATTCAAGATTCTTCCTCGCCAGAACTTTAGTCATTGGAGAAAAATGTCTCTAGGTGAATTGTCCGAGAATAAATCACTGCAATCTGCAGAGAATTTCGTTCTTTATTTAGGATTTCTGTGGCTTCTGGGAAATCCCTTTTTCTTTTTCAGTCAAGTGCTGATATTTATTGTGGTTTTTAATGGTACACCAAAGAAAGTGTCTCTCTTTCTCTCTTTCTAGCTTGAGGTATAATTAGCTGGGGGTAAATTCTCTTTTGCATAATAAGACCACAACAAACTTTTCATTCTGAAAAAGCATGGATTTCTTAGGCACAAAAGTCCTTTTTCAGGACGTACTTTAATAATTTCATGTAAGATTCCTGTGAGTAACTTAGGGGACATACATCTTTTGTGCCCAAATTTACAGATAAGAATGTAAGCCAGAGAGGCATAAAATGATTTATTGGATGGTAAATTCCAGATCTCTGAGACTAAACCAGCCTACCTAGGCAGCAAGTTCTTACAGACGACATTTCCTTCCTTAAGCATATTTTACAACTTAAAAAAAAAAAAATTCCTCTGTTTTATTTGAGTCCCCTTTTGGCAAGTACTGTTGGAAATGACCTAGTGTTATTTCTGCATTTGTCTTTGATTTCAAGAGGTAAAATTCACGTTCTACTTGTGGTCTCATATTTAGATTTGTAACACAAATGTTTGTGATTGAGCTTCTGCTGGTGGGAAGCAGGTAGGTGGGTGCCTCACTGCACATGGCCCGGCGCTGCACTGGGAGAGGTCAGCAGGCTAAGACGTCACCTCTGTCCAGCCCCTCACTCTGCTCCCTTATTCTGGCATCCTCACAACATGTGCAAACTTTGGAACTCAGATTTTGCTCCAAGCCAGCCTGCCAGAGTTTGAGGACAGTCCCAAGGCAAAATTTGGAAACCCATCATTAATCAAGTTAGAGAAGAAATATGGAAAACAATTTCATTATTCCAGCAGATATGAAGTCATTGACATGCACATCTGAGGAAAGAAAGCCTAGCAGTACTTTGAAATAGACTATTTTTCTCCTGACAATGTTTTCCAAGTGTGAGTTTTGAACCATCTGCATTAAACATCGCTAGCAGTGTGTGGGAGGGTGTGGAAAAGTAGAGAAACAATAGTTTTAAAACACAAATTCCTAAGCCAGTCCCAGCCATGGTAATCAGAGTCTCAGAGCTGGGCCAGGGAATTTACTTTTCCCAAGATAATTCTTTTTGGGGGGTGTGGGGGGGATTACTGGGGATTGAACTCAGGAGCACTCCACCACCAAGCCACATCCAGAGCCCTCTTTTGTATTTTATTTAGAGACAGGATCTCGTTGCTTAGCACCTTGCTGTTGCTGAAGCTGGCTTTGAACTTGTGATCCTCCTGCCTTTGCATCTAGAGCCACTGGGATTACATGCCAGGCCCAAGATAATTCTTGAGAATTATAATTTTTAAAATATTTATTGGTGCATTCCAATTATACATAGTAGTGGAGTTCATTTGGACATATTCATAAATGCATAAAACAGTTTTCTCTATTTCAATCCTCAAGCCTTCTTCTTTTACCCTATTGATCCCCTTCTATTTGTCTTCCTTCTGTTTATTTTTCTTTAAATTGGTGCACTATAGTTATAACTAAAAGTGCAATGAATTATAAGATATTCATATATGCATGTAGCATGACTTGATCAATTTCATCTCCTAGTTTCATCTTCCCATGTCCCTTCCCTCCCCACTCTCCCCTCTCCGTTTACCCTCCCATTTCTTCTTCGTTGATCTATTTTCGTGAGAACTCCTTTTTTTTTATTCTCTTTTTTCCTCCAGATTCTCCATGTAAGAGAAAATATTTGAGCCTTAACTTTATGAGTCTGGTCAAATGATTTAGCATGATATTCTCTAGTTCCATTCATTTACCAGCAGATCACATAATTTAATTCTTCTTTATGGCGGAATAAAACTCCAGTTTGCATATATGCTATGTTTTCTTTATTTGTCTATTTATGGGCACTTAGACTGATCCTATAATTTGGCTATTGTGGATTGTTCTGCTATAAATGTTGGTATGCAAGTATCACTACAGTATGCTGATTTTAGTCCTTTTGGATAAAACCAAGCAGTGGTATAGCTGAGTCATATGGTGGTTCTATTTCTAGTCTTTTGAGGCATCTCGATGCTGATTTCCAAAGCAGCGGTACTAATTTGCAGTCCCACTAATAATATATGTGTACCTTTTCCCCACATTCTTGCCAGAAATTTTCACTGTTTGCATTCCTGATGAATGCCATTTTAATTGGGGAAAGATGAAATCTCAATGTGCTTTTGATGTGCATCTCCGTGTTTGCTAATGATTTTGAACATTTTTTTGTGTTAACACTTTTGTTGACCATTTATAGTTATTCTTTTGAGAAATGTCTCTTTACATCTTTTGTTCATTTACTGAGTAGGTTAGTTTTTTGCCTTTTTGATTTTTTGTTTGTTTTTGGTATTAGGGGTTTTTTTTTATTTTTTAGTTTTCGGTGGACACAACATCTTCGTTTGTATGTGGTGCTGAGGATAGAACCCAGGCCGCATGCATGCCAGGCGAGCGCGCTACTGCTTGAGCCACATCCCCAGCCCGGTATTAGGTTTTCTTGAGTTCCTTGTTTGTTCTGATTATTAATCCCCTATCAGAAGAGTAGCAGGAAAAGACTTTTTCTTATCCTGTAAGCTCTCTCTTCAGATTCTCTATTAACCTCTTTAGTTGTTTCCTTTTCCATGCAGAAGTTTTTTTTTATTATAATTTTACCCCACTTACTAATTTTTGGTTTTATTTCTTGAGTTTTAAGAATTTTATTAAGGAAGTTGGCAGCTGCTCCAGTGTGTAAGAATACTGCCCCTATTTTTCCTTCTAGCACTTTCACTGGTTTAATTTCTAGGTCTTCCATCCACTTTGATTTGATTTTTGTGCAAGGTGAGAGGTAGGGATCTAGTTTCATTCTTCTACATGTAGATATTCAGTTTTCCCAGCACCACTTATTAGAAAGGCTATATTTTCACCAATGTGTGCTTTGGGCACCTTTGTCAAGGATCAGATGACTATATTTATGTGAATTTGTCTCTGTGTCTTCTAGTCTATTCCATTGGTCTTCGTGTCAGTTTTAATGTCAATACCAGTAGGCTTTTGTATAGTTCTGTGGGATAATTTGAGATCGGGTATTGTGGAGCCTCCAGCATCACTCTTCCTACTCGGGATTGCTTTGGCTATTTATTTTGAGTCTTTTATTTTTCCTTATGAATTTTAGGACTGTTTTTTCTAGCTCTGTGAAGAATGTCATCACTGTTTTGATGGAGATTCCACTGAATATGTAGATTTCTTTTGGTAATATGGCCATTTGGGAATATTAATTCTACCTATCTGTGAATATGGTAGGTATTTCCATCTTCTTGAATTTCTTTCTTCAGTGTTTTATAATCTTCATTGTAGTGATCTTTCATTTCATAGCTGGATTTATTCCTAAATCTTTGTAGGAGTTTTCAGTCATATTGTGTTCTGGTTTTGTTTTTGAGGCTATTGTAAATAGAGTCATTTTCTGGCTTTCTTTCTCTGAAGATTCATTATTGGAGTGTAAGAAACCCTATTGGTTTTAGTTTGTTGATCCTGTATCCAGCTACTTTGCTAAACTTGTTTATCCAATCTAGAAGTCTCTCAGTAGGGTTTTTTGGTCCTCTAGATATAAAATGTCATCAACAAACAGAGATAGTATTATTTCTTTTTTTCTACTTGTATCCCTTTAATTTCTTCTCTTGCCTGGCTAGAGTTTCAAAAAATATATTGAATAAGAGTGGTGAAAGTGGACATCTTTTCCTTGTTCCTGATTTTAAAGGGAATGTTTTCAGTTTTTCCTCAGTTCAGTATGATGTTGGTTTGGTGTTTATCATATATAGTCTTTTTGATCTATAAGGTAAGTTTCCTCTACTGCTAGTTTCTTCAGTGTTTTTAATATGAGTGGGTGCTGGATTTTTGTCAAAGGCTTTTTCTATAATTATTGAGTAATTGTGTAATTTTTGTCCTTGATTTTATTTATGTGATGAATGACATTTATTGATTTACATATATTGAACCAACCTTGCATTCCTGAGATGAATATAACTTGATCATAGTGTACAATCTTCATAACATGTTTTTGAATGTAGATCACTGATATTTTGAGGATTTTTGCATCTGTATTCATCAGAGATATTGGTCTGTAGTTTTGTTTCCTTGATATGTTTTGTCTGGTTTTGGTGTCAGGGTAACACTGGCTTCATAGAATGAATTTGGGAGTGTTCCCTCCCTTTTTATTTCATGGAATAATTAGAGGATAATTGGTGTTAGTTCTTTGAAGCTCTCGTAGAACTCAGGTGAAAATTTATATGGTTCTAGGCTTTTCTTTGTTGGAAGACATTTTATTATTGCTTCAATCTCATTGTTTCATATTGGCCTGTTTAATTTTACATGTCCTTTTGGTTCAATTTGGAAAAATATATGTATTTATAACTTTGTTTTATGGGCATTTAAGTTCTCAAAATAATCCCTGATGATCCTTTGAATTTCAGTGGTGATATCTTCTTCCTCATCCCTACTTTTATTGATTTGCATCTTCTCTCTCATTCTTTAATTACTTGGGATAGGAATTTATCAATCTTGTTTATCTTTTAAAAGAACCAACTCTTTGTTGTATTGATCCATTATATTTTTTTATTCTCTATTTCACTAATTTTATCTATGAGCTCAATTATTTCCTGTCTTCTACTGATTTGGGGCTAGTTTGTTCATGCTTTTCTAGAGCCTTTAGATGTAGCATTAGATTGCTTATTTGGGGTGTGTCTACCTTTTGTTGTGTTTGTCATGTGGGCATTTAATGCTATAAACTTTTTCCTCTTAGTACCATCTTTATAGTGTCTCAGAGATTTTAATATGTTGTATCCCTGTTCTCACTTGACTCCAAAATTTTTTTCAATTTCTTCTATCATTTCTTTTACAATCCATTCTTCATTTAAAAGAGTATTGTTCAGTCTCCATGTGCTTATGTTGTTTCTATAAGTTTTCTTACTATTGATTTCTAATTTCAATCAATTACGACCTGCTAGAAACTCTGGCTATAAATGCTCTCAGGGCAGACTCAACCTACCTCTTGGTTAAATTATGGATCATAACTACTCACCCAGGGCTTAGCTTTTGGGGCCTACCCAGAGTAGTTATTCTCCAAATACAGCCCCAGATGAGTAGCATTAACTCTTGGGAACTTGCTAGAGATGCAAATTAGCAGACTCCCACAGCCCTACTGAATTAGAAACTCTGGAGGTATGGCCCATCCATCTGGATTTGAACAAGCCCTCTAAAGTTTGCACATTACATTTTTTGGACCACTATGCTAGGCAAAAAAACAAATACACTAGAAAGTCCATTGACACCTGATATCAAAGATAAGACATCTTTTCTATTCCTTCCCACAGATTGCTATGTGCAGGTGACATGCTCAAATGAAATACGTTCATTTACTAACTCTTTTATACTTTATAGTAGAAATCTTCTCATTGCTGCCTTTGTTATCATTTTACTCAATCAAAAGATAAGGACATTTAAGTAGAGATTTGATTAATTAAGAATTAAGCAGGTAATAACAGAATCATTTGAAGTGCTGCAAATTTCCATAATGATTTTTTAAAAACAGTTTTCCCTTGTAAAATTTTACTTGCTACATCTCCTTATTCCACCCAGGGAAGGAAGGAAGGAAGGAATGAAGGAAGGAAGGGCAAAAATGAACTTCAAGACACATCTTTTTGTCTCACGAAAATACAAACCAGTGTTTGTTTGTTTGTTTGTTTGTTTGTTTGTTTTTGCTTTGTTTTGTTTTATGATTCCTCCCTTCCTTGATACTCAAATGGTTCAGATAAAACTCCAGGATTGGGGGTGTTGCTCAGTGGTAGAGTGCTTACCTAGCACACAGGAGGCCCCAAGTACTATTGCTAGCACCGAATTTTAAAAAATCTAGACATCAGGTTCCTTATCACAAATGTGCATTTTTAGTTTGCTCATCAGCTATGGCCTTGAAGCCCCAGTTACTACCATATCTTAGAGTCAAAGGTGACCACCTTGAGGAAACAGCATGCTATCATAATGAACCAGCTCTCTCAATAGTTTTTGGCCTATGATCTATTTTTTAACTTCCTAATAAAGAAGCAGGTCCTTCCTGACATCAACCCTCTCCTTTATTAATTCTTAACATTCCCAAACACAAGTGCAGACATGTAAAATGACTTTTGTACATTTACACACATGTATACCATCTCTGCTGTTTTTGCTTCATAGACTGCACACACTGGTCATGTGGACAACAGAAACTAAGAGCCAACCAGTACAAGTAAACATGGAGTCAGGATTCCTGAGTTCCATTTGCAGCCCTTTCACTGACTAGCTACAGTCAGCAGGAATTATTCTGGTCCGTCCAGCATCCCTTTCCTTGGCAAGTGACTCCTCCACCATTCCAAAGTAGTCTTCTTAGACTATGTGCTACATTTGGGAGTGATGCCACCTCCTGCTGAAGAATCAGTCATGACCCAGGCTGAGACACTCAGAGAACAAGAGCCCCCTCTCTGGGCACAGTTCATTAGATCAGAAAAAGTTCCCTGCCCAGATTGAGCCAACCATAATGTTCCCAGACCTGTGTCACAGGATGCAGCTACTCTTTCTCTAAAACTATGATCTTTAAAGGCCTCTTGCCTCTGGCACTCCTGGGGCCATTTGTGGCACCTCCTAGAAGAGGTTAAGAGGGAAACCAGGTTGGGGAGGTACATCTAGAAGGCCCAGGTCCAGTTATGTCTAAGATCAAGCTCGCTCTTTTGACTCCTCAAAACTGACAATTGATTGTGTTAATCAATTCCCTCTTTTCACAAAATCTAATTTGAGTTGGGTTTTGGTGGTTTGCAATCAAGAGTCACATACAGTTACCAGAACATTCCCATAAATTGTTTTCTAACTTACTCAATAAATGGGAAACACATCCTCACTGGCCTTTTCCCAAACCTATGATTCTAAAACACGTTCCATTCTCTAACTTAAGCAGATTACTTTCTAATATAGCAACCAATTTATTTCTGGATCAGTTTTCTGTTATTTAAATAAGATTGAATTGTTCCTCCCTCAAATATTTTGTGGAGATGAATTTGTCCTCTCTTAAATTTTTATGGATTCAAAATTTAGACATGCTGTGAAGAGAAAGTCCAACTTCTGCAAAAACAGTCCGCTGCCTGGTTTGCAAGTACAAGTCTGCAAGTACGGCTGTGTCAGATTCAGTCTTCTTGCCGTTGACCTTGTTGTATAACTGGGACGTCAGCCCCTTATTTGGTTCTGGTGAGAATCCAAACAAAGAGCAAAAGCAAAATGTGTTGATAATATTTGCTGACGTATTGTGAGCAGTTATATCGTAAGACCCAGGCCTTGGCAGGCCTGATAAATCCGAATGACCACAAGAAAAGGTTACATTGCTCTATAAACAGTTTTTATATATAAATGTCACATGAAAGGCAGTGGGATTTAAGATTTATGCTGTGGGGTTGCCTGGAAAACATCACCCAAGCACTGTTGCTCCTTGGGCCGTAGATGCAGTGGCACTCACTATTTATTTAATCTGGGCCTCTCTTCTTAGAACTCTACAATGTCAAAACAGTCCTTTGTTCTTAGTTTATATGTGTAAAATTTTATTAAAAAGAACTGGAGACATTTTATTTCTTTTATTAAAAAACAAAGAACTAGAGGCAACTATGAGAAAATGTTTACAAAAAACACTTCTGGTTTTTGGGAACACAGGTGTTTTTGTTGTTGTTGTTGTTGTTGTGAGGGGTTTGTTTTGTTTTTCTTGGTACATAAAGTACTTGGGGCTCTATTGGTTACACCAAATTATCACCCATATGGAACAAAGTTCCAGAAGGATTTGTGAGTATATTTTCTGTCCGAATAGAAGCACTTTAAGAAAAAAGTTATCAAGTGTCATAACTGAACCCAGAGCTGAAAAACAAAACATGTTTGGTTGAAGATGTTTGAAAGCACTCAGAACATGAAGGAAGCCAAACTGGGAATCTCCCTACAAACCTGCACTTGTTAAAAGAGTTTTTCATCTTTAAGATGAGAGTTGGGGTGGAAGGACTTAAACTACCACAGAGGCCGGCCATTGCCATATACATACAAACTGTACAGTTATTCTGCAGATAATTTAGATTTTTATTGCTTTGGTATTATTTGTCATTTTCATTATTACTTACCATTGTTTAATCTCAAGAAATAAAGTTTTTCTTCAGCATAGAAGCCATAGCTTTATTCACATATGACTATTTATTTAATCCACTCTAATAATATTAACACAGCACTCACTCAGAAATGTAATAATTAAGCATCAAAGGAATTTTTCAGACAGACTATCCTTTCATGTCATTTAATATGTCAATTATTGCACAATATGATTTATTCATGGAATCCGGTATTGCGTGAAAGGAAATATATTGTTCTCTGCTTCATAGAGAGTTATTGGGACTCATATTCCAAATCTCTCACAGTGATTGACATATTCAAAGAAAAAGATTCCAGGTTTTACATCAGAAGATATGGGCAAACAAACATGCATTTAAGTGTCTTAAGATCAAACATAATATTTAAGGCAAGCACCATTTTTTTTAATTGTTTCCCAAAATAAACTGATTATTTAGTGAGTAAGTCAATAATCACAATGTTTAGTTTAATGGTGACTTATTACAATTGACATTTATTGCTTTTCTATTTTTATAATCAACCTATAAACTTCAAAAAGTATCAGAAGCTTAATTACATTTACAGAACAAAATGTAAATGCTAAAATCCTGAGTGATGTAATAGGAAAGATAGAACCGACAGAAATCAGCAGTCAGAAGAAAAAAGGCTGGCTGACATTATGGGGAGCAGATGTCCTCCACCTACATAGTGAGAAGTCAAAGAAATATCACCTGAATTCAAGGAAACAATAGAGAGAAATAAGTATAAGCATAGTGCAGAGTTACATAGGTTACCATGAACTGAAAATAACGTAACCTCTAAGTGAGATCTTTTAAAAGTAGGTACAAGACAATTCTTTATCTGCAAGGACAGAAATCAATGCTGATATATTTGAGGAAAGAAAAGAGATAAATATTATTTTGCATTACACAGAAGTTATAAGAAAAATTAAGTCAGAAATGAATAAAGAAACTGTGTTATATATACATAATAGAATATTTCTTAGTATTAAAAGAGAATAAAATGATGGCATAGGCAGGTAAATGGATGGAGTTGGAGAATATCATGCCAAGCAAAGTATGCGAATTCCAAAAAACCAAAGGCTAAATGTGCTCTCTGATAAGTGGATGCTAATCCATAATGGCAGGGTGGGGGGAGAATGGAGGAACTTTGAACAAAGGGGAGGCCCTGGAGGGGTAGTGTATGGGGGCAGGAATGATGGTGGAATGAGATGGACATCATTTCCCTGGGTACATGTATGACTGCACATACGGTGCAACGCTACATCGTGTACAACTAGAGAATTGAAGAGTTGTGCTCCACTTGTGCACAATGAATCAAAATGCATTCTGCTGTCATATAGACCTAATTAGAATAAATAAATCTAAAGAAAAAAAAAAGAAACGATAAATTCCCAGTTTTGCTCTTACTTGATCCATCAGCACCGTTTGCCTGTGGATGACCCTCTCCCTGATGCCTGGCCTGCCTAGGCTCCTTGGACCCTACTCTCTGGGCTCTTTTTTTTTCTGCTTCTACCTTCACATTCGTCTTTACTGCTTCCACCTCTCTGGGCTTTTAAGGTCATGGTGCCCCAGACCATTTCTTGCTTGTTTCTTTTTCTCTTTCTTCACATTTTCCATTGATAATGACAGTCACTTAGCTTAGGATCATCTGGATATTTTTCTAGGATTTTGAAAATTGCAACTAATTGTGATAATTAGTTGGCAAAATATTCACTAAGCACCTATGATATCAAGGCCCTGGACTTCACTCTCAGGCAATATAATTCTAGAGAATTTTCTGTGAGGATGGAAACATTCCATACCTGAACTCCCAATGAACCATTAGGCTGCAATGAACCACCCATTTCACCCAACTACAGGGACAGATTAAGCCCATAGACACCCCTAGACAATAGATATCCACTGGCAACCCTATGATGATGTTCTTAAGCTTTCTCCAGTATCTTTTATATAACTGAAAGGCAATCAGGGCTTTATGCCTTTCACTGGTCTTCAAAATTTATTATAACCCAACCCATGCTTGGGTCAAAGGTACAGTGAAAGGCCATGTCTTGCTGGAATGCTTGAACTTGAACTTATACTCCAAGGCTGTGTCTTCCTTTAAGAATCTTCTGTTGAATGGAAAAAAAAGTGGTCTGAGAAATTGGTTTTTCCCTAAACCAACAAAATTTGAGTTCTCTACAGTCCCTTGAAACCAGCCTACTGTTTTCTCAGTTCATCCTATGAAGCTCAGTGAAGCTAATACTTCATCATTCTAATAGAAACCATCTTGCTCAGCCTACAAGTTCGTTGGTCACATGTCTATCTTCCTGCTCACCAGGAAGACAATTATACCAAAGGGTTCATGGTTACATAAAGTGGACCACCACTTTTGTAGGCTTCTATGACAGTTCCTTCAGTATTTTACCAACCTACAGTCACTACTTAATCCCACATATTTTAATCTTTGTTTTAGCTAGCACACCATTATGAACATGAACTTCTGCATTGGCTTGCAATTGGTACAAAAATCTTGCATAACAAACACCTACAAAAACTGTAGTATACAACAATATTTAGTTAGCTCACATTTTCTGTGGTTGGCTAGGGGTTCTGTTGGTCTAGGCTAGAGAACTTTAGCTGGATGGCTTTGCAACCGGGGTCTGTCATCCTCCTTCTGGAATCTGTAACTGATCTGGTCATGCTCTTCTCATGGCCACAGCTGAAGTGCAAGAGTCCAGGACTCCACATGAAAGAGCATCCTCAGATTCCATTGAGTCACAACTGCTAACATCCCATTAGCAAAGCAAATCACATTCTAAACCCAAACCAAGGAGTAAGGAATTTCTCTCTGTCCACTCTGAAGCCCAAGAAAGTTACATGGTCAAATCCAACATGAGTGGGAAATACACTCCTTCTGTGGAAGTGAAGGAAGAGAAAATATCAGACAAAAATTAAAACTACATCCAAAAAAATAAAATCATATTTCTACTTTTCTTTCATAATTCTTATATTAAGGAATTCTAGGTATGAATGAGATAAGACAGACCATGCATAGGCAGTCAGGTAAAGGATCTCAGAGAAGAAAAGATGAAAGAGAAGATTAGGAAACCAAGCTTCTGACTCCAATTGGTTTTAGCCACAAGAACAGTCCCTTTATAGTCCCTATCAATGACCAACCAGAAAAGGTTCTCTCAAAGGCACTTCTTCTTGCAAAAAAAAAAAAAAAAAAAAAAACCTTCATCTTATCCTTGTGCTAATAAAGGCTTAGAAATCATTTTTCTCCAGAGTTGCTAAAGAAGACAAAATAGAATTGATGGGCCCTTTCTGAATCTCATGTTTATATGTCATCCCACAAATCAACTACAGGGACAGATCAAGCCCATAGACACCCCTAGACAATAGATATCCATTGGCAACCCTCTCTTGGGGCACCCCTACCATTTGTAGCTCTGCTATCTCTCTATTACTCTAATAAATCTGACTGTTGTGCTCTCTGTCTTATGACTGTGGATTTCATCCTTTGAATTTATGAAACAAAGAACCCACCCATCCATGTTCCTGTTACATAAACACAGCTAAAATAAATTTCACTAAACTAATCATGAAGGAATTCATTGGAAAGGTATGTAGACATTCATAGAATCAAAGAAAAATTCTGATCATACAGGTAGGAAGAATAATAAAGACAAAGAAAAGCTCCAAATATCCAGGCAGCAGAAACTAACAGTCTCTGGGGAATTGGCCACGCAATGGGGTATGGGCAAGATGTCCCAACCTCATGCAGGCCACTAGAGATTCAAATTCTCAAGACAGATCAGTTGAGAGAGTCTGCTCAGCCCTAGGCCAGAGAGGAGGGAGCTAGAACACTGTCCTGCCAAACCCACACACAACAGGGAAAATTTGGTCCCAGAGGAAAATCAATGCTTTATTACCAGGAGTGATGGGCTGCATGCTGAGAAGGCAAAATCAACAGGTATACACACCAGCTGCCTCAGGAGCCAATCTATTAAAATTTTATGGACATTAAGGCTGTCAAAAGCAATACATTGTGCTAGCACACTTACACATGCCCATCCAATAAAAACTTGCTTGAAGAAATAAAACCATGTCACTCTAGTAAACATTGTTCATAAAAAGTATTAGAATCAGAAGACTTAGGCTGAAGATCTAGGGCTACTGTTTACTACTTTAAATGACCTTGGGCAAATCACTAAGTCAGCCTTTACATGGCAGTACATTGCTAAGTAAATTAACAGAGACAAATGAACAAATGGATAAAACTACAGAAGTACTCTAAAAACTGGGAAGAGACTCCTCTTAACAGCAACTTAATTAAAAATGTCTTATTATGACCAAATCTTATCACCACAACATCCAAACCCTATGCCTATAAATACAGGCAAGTCAGGAACACATTCCTCACTGAAGTTCATGATTTCTTATTATAGGAAGAAGACACTCTGCTCATAGTGCCCTCAAAAGTTGAAGGAGGGCAGAAGGGTGGTTATTTGCATAGCAGGAAAGTTAGAAGACAGCCTTAATGAGACCCAGGTCTGGGTCTTTACTGCAAGGGCCAGTTCCTTATCACCATAGGAGGTACTAAGTTGGGAAAATATTCAACAGTCCTACAAAGTGAAATGGCAGAGGCAGGCAGGCAGAGAGAGACAGAAAAAGAAACAAATAAAAATAATAATAATGTTTCTTTGTATTGATAAGCCCAGCTCGAATTTTCCCATTAATCAGCAATGTCTATTCGTGCTAGACAGCACATTGTTTAATTCCATACTTAAGTCCTTTCACCCTTTTAGGTGTTTGCCATTAGGAAAGAATTGTAAAGGGGATAGAGTATAGCAAAAAACCCAAACAATCTTGGTGTTGTCAGCTGTGGGAGCATAAAGACTCAAAAGTGGCTCAGCCATGTAGCCCTTAGAAGATTTGCTCTGGCTGGGGCAATCCAGTCTCAATTTGGACATCAGCTCACAGTAGATGACAAGGTAAATCCTGTGCAGATGAAGCTTGTGTTAGCTTCCCCAAGTCCCACCCAGAAGCACTGCATCTTTGAATTCATCCTGGAAGCCAGTGGAGTGCTGGGCTGCAGTGCCCACTTTAGCCCAGAGAGGCATTCCGTTCTCACTGAGTCAAGATGGAGCCTCATGTGACTGTGTCCCAGCTGGGGACCTGCTCATTCATTAGCTCCCACACAATTAGGCCCCAGTTTATGACTTGGATTGTAAATGGCCTTTATTTGTTCTTTATTTCCTGTAGCAAAATAATGTTTTCGAGACAGTATATTTTTACCTCATGGCAATTTCCTTTTGTGCCCCCAAAAATCCAGATCCTTTGCCCCAGGGGATTGTTGTAGCAAAATCTTCCTGACTTTGTGGTTCCAAGAACTTCAACCCATTAAGAGACAATATTAGTGCCTCTGGGGCAGACTTCACTGTAGAGGGCTGCCCTAGAGGAAAACATAACAGATCAAAGGAGGTAGGGATTTTTATAAAAATAGTGAAAGGTTTCCTGAGCTGAAGTAATACTAAGGAAGAGAATAACAAGAACAATGTCCTGAGTGGGTCTCAAGAAGAACTACTCCTCTACATAAACACACAAACACACACACACTCATACACAGGTAAGCACATATCCATACACACAATCACAAACACACATGGACATATATGTGGAGAGCACACACAAACACACCAAATACACATATACAGTTAGACACAGAGACACAGACCCATATAGACACAAATACACATACAGGGACACATAGAAAAAAGCCACAGATACACACACACCCATGGGCACCCATATACAGGTAGACACAGACTCACATGGACACACACACAAGGACATACACACATGCACACTCTCCTCATATTCTACTTCTGGGGCAGAGCCTTATCAGTTGTGTTCAGGCCTGCTGGGTCCTGGGAAGATGAGATCCCTGTGTCATGACATGACATCAAGCTTTCAGACTGTTAGTAGACTCCAAGAGGCCCAGGAAGAAAGAGTAAGGCTATTGCATCTGCTGCCAACCAAAGACTAGACAGCGCACAGAGATGTCAGGGGATACCTGATAGATATACCAACAGATGAACCGAATGTCCCTTCATCCCAACACCTTGCTATTATTGCACAGGAAAAAGTAAGGAAGCTCCAAATGGTTTTGAGATAAAATTTCCAGCACACCAGCAGTATAGACCTGGAAACAGAAGTTGAGTCATGGAAAAAATAAAATCATATAGTGCGCACACTAAGATTTGTTGCCTAAGATCCACACTGTCTACCTGTGCATGTTTTTGTCTTTCAAATGAAATTATGAGCTCCTACCAGATGTCAAGCAAATGCTTCTCTCAAGGATTGTTACAGCTTAACCTGTCAGATGTGAATGTGTGTTTGAATCACTCAGATCTTATTAAAGTACACATTCTGACTCAATAAATCCAGGGTGGTGCCCAAAAGTCTTCATGTCTAACAAGTTCCCAGATGTTTCTGATCACAATAAGGAAGACCACAGATTCACAGTAACCTGCACATGCAATAGATACTGGTGTGAGGGGAGGAATAACCAAGCAGATTTAATGAGATTCTTGAATAACTTGAGTAGTTTGAAGAGAGTGCTGATTCTATTCATCATTCATATTTTTACTTCTAGGCTCAGAATAAGAGAGAAGGAAGGTACAACATATGTACAACACTAGGCTAAATGTTCTCATGAAGAAATGCTACCTTCATCAATTATCTTGTAGTTGATACCATACATTCATTTAAAAGTTTTACTGAACACACAATCATGCATGCTGGGGTTGCCAACAAAATGCCACCTAAATGGGACTTACATTCTAGTTTGTTAATTTTTTGACCCTAGGCTAGATGAGATTTGGGCACATTTATCTCACCTGATCCATAAAAGAATTAGTTTTACAAATGAGAATACTATCAGCAGTCAGGGTATAAATTTGAATCTGATTTTCTTCATATGTTTCATGTCTTCTTTCTAGTATCCTAGTGAATGAATTTTACAGAATTAAGACATGGTAATAAGTGATTGTCAGGCTCTTCAGTCAACCACACTCTCCTATGCTAGATAGAAAATGATAAAAAGGATCTCACCTTATTGGTCAAATGTCATTTTTGTTTGTGAAAGAGATGTTCATTGGATGTCTGCACATCAAAGGACATGTGATTTCCATCTGGAAAGCAGGAAATAGTCTCATAAATGAATCAGCTTATATGTTCAACTTTATTTCAGATTCTTTGTAAATTTATTTGCAATTCTTGTGGCCTCAGTGGTTATTACCTTATCACCGGAGACATTCAAGTGCCTAGAGAAGTGACTTCTAACAAAACAAGGAAAAAACCCTTTCCGAAAATGTAAAGAATTGGTAACTCTGGAAGTTCATTCATGCATCTTCTAACCATTCACAAAGAAATTTCTATACCAACTCAACAAATTAAATTTTAGTAAAATCTTCTAGAGTACACTGATTATGTCACCTTTCAGGCAAAATTCTTAGAAGTGGCATAACATGGCCCATGAACTAGAGAGATATTATGGAATCTGGGGAAAAAGGACACAATGGAATAGATCAGCAGGTCCACATATGAAGTCTCCATTAAATTATGAACTGAATGATTAAAAGTCATATAACATCTCCTGCTATACCTGGAAACTTCTCATACTCAGGAAGTTCTCTTCAACATAATATGCTTTATTTAGTCAACACAGTTCCCATCATGACATTTGTAGAAATGCAAGCATTAAATGTATGCTGCAGAGTGCATTATAATTATTTCAATATGAGGGTAATGGGTTAGCTTAAGATAGCTGTTGAAAGGATGAGATAACCTTGGTTGGCAACTGCCATAACCAGAGTGAATATGGTGGTCGTAGACACCCCCAGTTACTGCCTTTGAGACATCATAATCATTAAGAGCTCCCTTTATTATATCCAAAGTGCCCCTCTTTTGAACAACAAATTACACAATCACTTTATTTCTGATCAATTATCAATTCTGCATAAACTTCACTCTTTGCCAGTTTTCTGATTTTGCTGGGCATTTCTCTACACAAAGATAAAAGAGTGAGGAACATAGATTCAAGGGTCCTGTATAATAAGGGAAATTATAGGGTAAATCAGTACAACCAATGACACCATGTTACATCTCTATCATGAATATCTGAAAAGACTTTAAAATTTTATAGTTAATTTATTACATGGAGGCAGATACTACATGACAAATGATGAAGCTAAAATTTAAAAAAGGTAGTTTAAAAGTATTTGAGCACCTACCAGACAATGAGCATGACAATAGGTGGTATTTAGAATCTGTTGTGGGACATCACAGGCTAAGGAAAAAAAATGTAAGAAATTGTAAATGACAGAGACAGACTCTTACTCCCAAGTGTTGAACGACCTCTCCCAAGGTTACACAATAAATATGTGTCAGAGTTAAAAATAGAGGGAGTGGAAATAAAATAAACATTTATCAAGCATATACCATCAGTCAATATGAATTAGCTTTATGTCTTATCTCAATTCTGTTACCAGCTCTATTAAGGTGAGAGTGTTTTTCTCACTTGCAAATAAAGAAACAGACCCTAAGAGAAATAACTTGCCTGAGTGAGAGAATCCACCCCAAATCTACTGAGGCCACAGCTATCATTGTCTCCCCTGTACTCTATAGATTGCCTTTATTTCCCATATCCCTGGGAAGAAAGTGACAATATCAGGAATTCACTGATTATTGAGACTCAGGAGAAATAAATGCAAAATTGTGCAAAATGTAATGCAAAAATAAATTTAAATAATTTTTTTAAAAAACTGAGAGAATGAAAAAAGATTGCTTCTTCACATTTTCCTTATCTGATTTCAAAAGCAAATTTCCATGCAATTATGTATAATTCGGAAAAGGGGGAAATGGATTGTGCAAAAGTACATAGTGATCCAAAAACTTGCTGAGTTGGTCATGCTGACTTCCCTAGAAAGACTCTCTACAGAATGGATTAACCTCTTCTGGCTGTTCTCCTAATGCTGTTTCAAACAAAATCCCCTATTTAGTGTCACCCTCATTGTGGTGGAAGGAAAGGAATCTCTGAGCTGTGGTTGGATGCTTCAGAGTATTCAAAACATGAAGACATTTGTGCTGCTATGGATTCAAATCTCCCACCCCAATTTATCAAATGCTTTCGTGGAGGCTGGATGGAGGGAAGGGGCAGGAGAGAGCTAAGACACAATTCCTGGCCTCCAGGATGTTATGATCCAGAAGAAAAGTGGAACAAGTACATTTGTAAGACAAGGAGTCACCTTGCAATTTGCCAAAAGAAAGTAAAAACAGAGATCTGTGAACTGGGCCCAGTCGTGTATGTCTGTAATCTCAGCTACTCAGGAGGATTGCTAAGTTCAAGGCCAGCCTAGGCAATTTAGGGAAAGCAGGTCTCAAAATAAAATTAAAAATGCTGGGACAGTTAGTCAGTGGTAGAGTACTTGCCTACCATGCATGAGGCCCTGGGTTCCACTCCAGCACCACCAAGATAAAAATAAAAACAAGCGAAGATAAAGAACTATGAGCATGCTGGTGTCCAGGAAAAATGAATTCTCATCTCCTTTTCCCACCCACAGTCTCATAGATGAACTTCATCGCCCTTGTCATTAGAACAGGCCTCACTGGGAAGGGTGTTAGGGAGGAGGGGGAGGAGAGGATGGTTAATGGGGACAGGAAAGCAGTTAGATAGGAGGAGTGACCTCCAGTGTTCTATACACAGTAGAGTAACTGCGGTTGACAGCAATTAATGGAAAACTTTGAAATAGCTAATAAAGAGGATTTTGAATATTCCCAACAAAAGGAAATTATATATGGGGAAAATATATATAAATTATATAATTATAAATTTTATACATATATATGTATGAGGTGTTAGAAATGCCAGTTATCCTGATCTGATCATTACCCATTGTACACATGTATTAAAATCCCACACTGTACCCCATAAATATGGACAATTAATATGCATCAACTTAAAATATATAAGTAAAAAATAAAAATAGAATAAAGCAAGGCTCATAATATCTTCCACGACTTCCTCAATAGTTTAAGAATGCAATTTTCAAAGTTGAAAATGCACTTTGAAAAATCTTACTTCAATACACAAATGGAAAGCATTATTTTTAAAGAAGAAAACAGCAAAGCCTTGTTTAACTCTTAATGCAAATCCACACTTTCCAGCTACATCATGGGTCCAGCAGGCTTCTGCAGGTCTGCAAGTGTACTGTCTCCCTGCCTGATCACTGTCCAGCATGCTGTGCCCCGACCCCCAGGGCCTCTCTCACACTCAGCCATCTCCTCTGAGGATCTCATGCACATACACAGCTTTAAGTCTCTGTTGACCCAAATTCATGCATTCAGCCCAGACCTCTCTCAACTCCAGACTTCATTTGCCTGCCTAGTGGAGATTTCCACTTGGACATCCCTAAAGCTAGAAGGAACTCACCATCTTTCTTCTCCTCCAAAGAGAGTCTGCTTCCCTTGTTCCCATTCTCCATGAATGTCAATCATCCACCAGATATAAAACTATAACCTGAGTATCCGCTAGGAATAGTCCTCTCCTCCTCCAACCATCCACCACTTATTCTTCATGTTACTTGCTTAAGATATAACATAAGAGGGAAGGAAAGTGGCAGATAATATTTTTTACCATTTACTGCTCATGTTCCCACATGGTTAAATGTTGCTTGTTTTTGATTTCAGTATTTTAGGATCTCTTGTGTCTTAACAAGGAGAACAAAGAACATTGAATATCTATATATAAAAGCATTTTCCTAACTGGGGTCTGTGAAAGGTTGTTTCCAAAAGATTTGAACTGCAGGTGTTTCTTTAAAAAAAAAAATTTCTAAAAAATGTGGAGGTGGTTTCATGGAAGTCATATTGAGTATTGATTATGTGTCCTGAGCCTTCCCCTTTGCCTCATTCCCAGGTCTGGGGCTTCTGGGCTGGCTGTCCTATAATGAGATTTTTCATTCTGGCCTCAAGAAAGGAGCAAGATGATTCCATCGGCATTGAACACGCAGACAGTGTGCTTTGGTGCAAATGTGGTATCTGAACTTGAGGAGTGTGACTTGATGGTATTTTTCCGACTGGCTT
Organism: Marmota flaviventris; assembly: GCF_047511675.1. Classification (NCBI taxonomy): domain Eukaryota; kingdom Metazoa; phylum Chordata; class Mammalia; order Rodentia; family Sciuridae; genus Marmota; species Marmota flaviventris. The sequence goes on along the minus strand of NC_092508.1, from coordinate 11,618,855 downwards.
TTTGATGTACCTGAGAGAATTGAGGGATTTGAGAGCGTACATATCCCAGCTGGCACATAATTGGTGTATGACTGTCCTTTCCCAGGGAAGCCTGATGTAGCAGGACCACACACCAGCCTCACCTTTCACTGCTGTTCACTTGCTAGAAATTGCCATCACAATGGCTGTCCCACCTGACTCCCCTTCCTGCCAAGTGTAGTAAGTACAGATGTGGCTGCTCCCAGCTGCCAGCAGCATGCTTGGTACCTGCCTAGGGTGCTGAAAGCCTTAATGGGTCTCTCTCCAGACCTTGGACTCTTCCTTTTTCCCCTAGTGGGGTAAGGTCTTATAGTCAGCCACAAAGCTAGTTGTGCTTTTACTCCTGTCTGGTGTATCTATATTCTCTTAGCAAGGCTTTATCTGATGAAGAAAAATCACCTGTCCCTTGTTCCCCATCACAAAAGAAATTAGCAATTAACCAAGCTAAAGTACATCAACCCTGCACTCCTGAACCCCTTTGCAAAGCCACCAAACACAAATGTTCAGTTATGTCCCACAGCATAGAACCTGCGTACTTTTCTTGCTTTTGAAATCTAGTTTCCCAAGCTGTTTGCATGTCAGATAAGACAACTTGCCTTTTAGGGGGTACATGTTGACGAAAACTGGCAAAAAAACACTTGAGGATTTGAAAGTAGCTCCTGCAGCAGGGCGTTCTGGGTAAGCCCAAGGACTTCAGCTTTCAGTTGTGTTCAGAACAGGTGAGGAGGGGCACCTGTGTCTCTTGGTGTGAGATAATCTACATCAAACTGCAGCTCCTGTCCTAAAGAAGGGCACAGCTTGTTGATGCAGGAGACTCTGAAAGAATGAAGGAGACAGGGAGAAGCAGCCAGAAGGAAGAGCATAGACTCTGACTTCTCCTGCCACCTCACCCTTTCTATTTTTTCTTCCTCGACCTTTAGCTTGAGCCCCTGTGGAATGAAACCTGAGAGATGATCAGGAAGCCAGGGCAGGGCAGTCACCGTGATTCTGTGAATGCAGTGAGGGCCACTCAGGGCCCAGAGCAGCACTGAGTTCTGGAAAGAAGCATCCTTGCCACCATACCCCAAGTTCTCATTTTTGGCCCAAACTGTAGCATAACTTTAACTCCTGAGTCCAGTGGAATAGACTCCCAAGAAGGGCAGCAGCAGACCAAGAACAGGAAAAGTGTCTGGCCAGGGTGTCTGGAGGGGACGAACAACCCAGGTTTGTTACTGAACACAGGAGTGATACCACAGTTTAGGGGCATCCAACCCAGGAGCCCTGTCCTGTGGGGATTCTTATGTCTTCATTCCACCCCAGAAGCTTGGCAGCCCCAGGCAGTAGATTCCTTTACCCCAACATGGACCTTCTTGTTTCCTCCTCCCCTTTTTCCCCAGGCCACTCTTTCCCCATCTTCCCAGTCCCCAGGAGCAATCCATCCAAGGAGGTAGCCAGTGAGAGGCAGGGTCTTTTCTATTTTATTCACAGGGCTCAGTGGGGGGTTGTGTCAAGACTCCCCATGGGGTTACTGGACTCCAAACAGTTTCATTAAATAAATGGGAAAGTTCAGGTCAGGGTTGTTGCTAGTCTGAGGAGCTCCCTTGTCCTAAATCCCCAGGACTGTGTACTGGGGAAGGCAGCGTTTCACTGAAACAGGACGAACTGCAGCCATGCATCTCTTCTGGCACGTCTAGGCTGAGTCCAAGGTTTGCATTCTAAGCACTGTAAGTGCGGAGTGGCCACGATGGCAGCAAGCCAAACAGTAATGTTTCCTTTTGCTGTTGTTGAAAAAGGCATTCAGGAAAACAATTGAGCACAATAAGGGCCTTCCTGTTCCGGCAGGCAGGCCAGCGTGTGAACCACCCGAACCACCCAGCAACGTGGAGTGTGAGTCATAGCAGGGATCTGCAGCAAGACGCCAGGGTGGACCTCCACCAGATTAGCATTTTCAGAATCCATTTCTCACACCTCTCCAGGCACCCAGGGATTTCCAGGCTAAACAAAGTCAATGTTTACGCGGGGCTATGTCACCAGCTTTGGATGGGAAGTACATTGGCAGCCTTCCGTTGCTGTCCAGCCAGGAAGTCAGTCCTGTAAAGGAAGGCCCACTGTGGCTTGCCCCCAGGATCAGAATGCTGAGATTTCCCGGCTTTTGATTATGTGGAGGACACAGACAAACATGCGCTTGTCTCACTAAGGTAGAGCCAGATAATTGCAGCTGCCCAGGAAGGGGAAAAGACTGAGCGCCAATGAAATCAGCTATGTACTAAAGCAGTCAGAATGACCAGAGAGAGACCACGCCTCAAAATGGGTTTTGGCCCTTAATTTTTTTTTTTTTTTTCAGGTAGTGTGACTGAAATACTAAGAATTGCACTGACATGTCCTGGATCAATGGGAAGGAATCTAGAGATATAGAAGCCTCAGTGGTTGGTTGGCATTATTAAGAGTGTTTCTGTCTTTCTTTCTCCTTCTCTTCCTCCTCCTCCTCCTCCTTCTCCTCCTTCTCTTGGCATCTTTCTCCCCTACCTCTAGTGTATTGTAAAACATTCTGCCCTGAGTGAAATCTAAAGTCTAAAAGATCCTTCAAAGTCTGACCCAATAGAGATGGTAAACTTGACATCATTCCCCAGACTGTGCTAGGAGCCAGCCCTCCAGCTGCTAATCAAAAGTTAACAATAATTACTGTTTACTTCCAAGTATCCACTTCCTGTACTCTAATACAGTTTCCACTAGTCATTTATATTTTCATAAAATGAGCTCAGAGCCAAACAATACTGTTTGGGCACTGCCTGTTTCTGTTTTCTAGCTTGCCTTGCACAAATCATCTGAGTTCTTCATTTCCTCATTTTAAAACAGGGATAATAATAGTGTCTACCTCGCAGGATTGTCTTGAAAGGGCTTCCTACGTAACCAGTTTTAAAGTCCTACCCAGTGCTCAATAAAGGCAATTACTATTTCTATAAAAATAAATTAATCAATAGCCATTAGATTAATTCTTTTAATTGGAGTTCTAATAAATTGGACTTGGAAGAGAGGAAAGCATCATGCCACATCTTGGGAAGGTTCAGCCTCTCTTCTGGGCCACAAGCTTCTAAAGACAAAGTGTTTTGTGATGAAGGAAGGAGGTGATTTGTCAATGGAAGAGTAGTATCTTTTTTCAATCATAATAGAAAATATCTCAAAAAATGTGTTAATTTCAGGAGGAAGGATTTCTCCAACAAATACGTGAATAGTTTCTATTGGTAGATAGTTCCTAGAAATTCATACTTAAGGGTCAACTAAACCCTTAAACTATACAAATCAGGCAAATTAAATAAAACATTCATTTGCAAGACACTGAAATATCTGCCAGATTTGTATGCTAACTGGATGTGATAGCATAATATGTATTTTGGGGTTTTTGTTCACAGGTCCTCGCTCATAAATCCCTTCCTTAATCTTCTCTGCCTGTGTCTTAGAGCCATAGAGAAACCTCTGACTCTTTTTGTCAGACAGTAGATCATAAGACTCTTCTCATTCTAGAGGGCTCCTACCCTGCACCCTGAATGGAGGAATACTGCACAAAGGCCAAGAAGAATCTAAATGGATATCCAGTCTATAAGCAATCACCTATGCAATGAAGTCTCCACAAAACCTCAAAAGGACAGGGTTCAGAGAGCATCCATTCAGCTGGGTACCTAGAGGCTCCTGGAGGCTGGTGCACCAGGAGACGACATGGAAGCTCCCTGCCTTATCTCCCATACCTCCCCCGTGCATCCCTCCATCTGTATCCTTTGTCATACTCTTTATGATAAACCTGTTAGTGTAAATAGGTATTTCCCTCAGATCTGTGAGCCTGCCCCCGCAAAATAATTAATTGAACCCAAGGAGTGGATTTATAGGTGGCCAGTCACAAGCACAGGAAAATCCACCTGAAGATAGAAACTGGCATCTAAAATTGATGTGGGAGAAGCAGTCTTGGTGACTGAACCCACAGCCTGTGGGAACTGACGCTATCTTCAAGTAGATGGTGTCAGAATTGAATTGGGTTAGAAGATGTTCAACTGGTGTCCACTGATACAGAATTGCTTGCTTGGTGTGAAGGGGACAAAACCCCACGTCAGGTGTTCTGAGTCTCCCATATTGATGGGAAGTGTGAGAATAGAGGAAAGCACACCATCTATGTTTGCCTGAGACATACTGAATTAGGCTCATAACTGGAGGAAATTCTGGGATATCCTTTCTCTTTATTCTAAAAAAATAATCATTCAACAAAACACATTCAAGTATCCATTCTGGTAAGTCCAGTGGCAGTCAGTTGTACATCTCAATTAAGCCCTTTGAAAACTCATTTTTTAACTGCACTGTTGTGTCAAATCTTGGAGGTGATCCAAGTTAGGGCACATCTCATTCTGGAGTCACAATCCACATCCCTATGGGAGTCTCAGCTTTGATCTCAGCCATTCCATGTAAGAAAAATGTCCACATGTCAAGAAAACCCAAGTGCAGCAAGATTTTGGCAACATAGACAGAAAATTAAGAATGATTCTTGTTAATACATCTGAAGTGTTTACACATGATCTTGGTGGGCACAGGTCATTTTCAGCTCAGTCAGGACTTTGGAAAACTGAACCACAGCAAGAGCACAGATGCCGAACAAATCAGCTATATCCTGTGGTTCTCTGCTTCAAAGGTAGCCACAGATTCTTAAGGTATGATTCATAGTCATCAAAATCTATGAATGCCCTCTGAAATTGTTCTTTCACTTCCACTAAATAGCACTCCAACTCTTCAGATCTATGAGGCCATTAAGGTCCAGGAAGTGCAGCAGGTCAGGAATGTGGTAAGAAATGAGTGTAGCTGACATCTTCTCAGGCCAGTTGGCCAGTCAGAGCCTGCATCTACTTGAACCAGGATTAGAGGGAAGCCAGGCCTCATGCCGTCTTAAGCCCTTCAGGGGTCCAAGGAAGAGCTACTTCAAAGATACTCAATGCAAGTGGCTTATGTCATCTGGGCTTCTCTGCTAAAGTTTAAGATCCTACCAAACAACTCTATATGTGTATGCCAGTTGTGAGAGTTTAGAAATAATGCCATACAGAAAAATGCTAGATAAAAGAATCCTAACAGAAATACCCTAGTAATTCTCTCTGGGTTTCCCCTCCTTGGTACTATGGACCGAACCCAGGGGCACTTTACCGCTGAGCGACATCCCTATTCCTTTTCGTTATTTTGAGACAGGGTCTCACTAAGAAGCAGAGACTGGCCTCTAATTTGTGATTCCCTGTCACTGGGATTACAGGCTTCTGCCTCAATGCCTGGCACCTATTAATTGATTAATTCAAAACAGGGATCCACAAAAATGCTCAGAGAGCCCAATGCCACTCCAGGCATAAATTGATGACTATATCAGTTAACTTATATGGCATAGCAAGCCACCCCAGAACTTAGTAGTTTAGAACAACAGCTAAGAATGAACTCACGGTGACCACTCAGTTCCCAGCTCACTCATGTCTCCGAGGAACCAGAAGGTTTGCACAGGTGCTAAAAGAATATATTACTAGAGATAGATGCTTCAGCAGAGAGCTTTGGTTTCTTATTATGATGGATTTATGAGTTTTCCACAAAAGTCCCTTTCTAATATGGCTTCAGTTTGGGAGGACTACAAAGGATGTCCTCTCCTGAGAGTCAGAGGAAGGAAAATAGGCAGTAGCCACACAGTAGCATACACATACCTTCTTGTAGCAATTGGGTTAATGTCAATCCAGATGTTGCTGTGAAGAGATCTCATAGATGTAATTAAGGTCCCTAATCAGTTGACTTTCAGTAATCAGTGGAAAGACCGTCCTGTTGGATCCAACTTAATCAGTTGGTTATCATTTATAAGAGGGCCCAGGCCTTCCCTAACTTCAGAAAGTCCATATTCCAGCTCATGCTTCTGGATTCTAGCATTGCTATGGTTTGAATGTCCCCAAAAACACTCGTGTTGAAATTCAATCCCCATCAGGAGGCCTCAGAAACTTAGTGAGATCCTGTCTCAAAGTAAAAAATGAATAGGCCTAGGAATGTGGCTCAGTGGCCAAGTACCCCTGGGTTTAATCACCAAAATCAGAAAAAAGAAATTCAATTCCCATCATGGGGTATTAGGAGTTAGGACCAGGTGGGACCTTTGAGGCCTTTATGAATGGACTTGGACTAATCCACTCAGGGACTGGTGGATTGGTGGGTTATCTTGGAAGTACTTTTGTTATGAAAGTAAGCTCATTCTGGCTTGCTCTCAGCACATGATGTCCTTCACCATGCCATGACCCATCAGGAAGACCCAAGCAGATGGTGACACCATGCTCTTGGACTTCCAGACCCATGGGCTAAATTACCCAGTCTGTGGTATTCAGGTATAATAACAAAACAGGCATGTCCATGACTTCCCTTCCTAACCACCTCCTCTATGGGCTCCAGGCATATCTAGCCAGTCCCCCAAATTGCCTAAGCCAATCCGTTTTAACAAATGTCACATGGGTTCTCTTTCTCTCTCGAACCCTGACTGAGAGTTATCACCACAAGGCAAGAAGTCTATTTTTAAGTTTGTTGTTCACATCTTCCACAAAGAGATGGATATCTACAGAGTGTGATGGGGCAAACATAGACTCCAGAGCCACCTGACCTGAACTTCCTGTTGGCATTTACCTTCACCACACAGGAGACTTTGGCAAAAAATCTGACCAATATTTTACTTATAAAATACCTCTACATAGTAAGTCCAAATCTAACTACTTTCCAAGATTGTTTTGAAAACTCAGAGGAGATAATGTGTATGAAAGCACTTTTGTAACCACCAAACAAATGAAAGATCTAACATTTTTAGATAGAGGAGACAGAGAATGTGAAGGAATAAATATTTACTACTGCTTGTGGTGTGCAGGAAATATGAACACCTTCTCCCATGCGATCTCTGGGGCCTTCTCCTAAGGCAGGCAGATTGCGGAATATCAGAGATGAGGACATTGCAGCTCTAGAAGTTGAGCAGCTTGCCTAGATCACAGATATGATTTGAAGGCCATTAAGAAACCAGTTCTATGACACCAAAGGCCAGGCTTTGCCTGGGCCTCCTTCAGAAAAGAAAGACATTTCTTTTCATGTGACACCATGAAATCCATTCTAGCTCCCAGAAGACTTGTGGGAAATATGTTCAGGAATTGCAACTTTTCTTTGGGACATGCCACTTTAAGTGAGAAGCAAACAGTCATTAGCATCGAAGTGGTTTCATCTGAAATACCTAGAGTCAGGACACTTGAGAAATTGGTGAAAGATAAAACCTTTCTTGCTTCTTTGCCAAGTGGCAAATTTTTATTCCTTAATTTACAATTAAACAATTCCTGTAGAATAATGAAAGTGAAACCTCACTCTTTACTTATTTTGATTGCCACAGTCATTAGAGACTCACAAAGGACACTTTACCATGCTCATGCCCACAGGGAAATGGCTGTGGCTATAGGTTGAAGTTATTCAACAAACAAAAATAATGTTTTTAATGTGCCTTTTCCTCAAAACTTTAAAGCAGCCAGTATAACGCAGGGTTTAGGCATTTCCTGAGAATTAATGGTCAACCATTGGAAAAGTCCTTGAGATAGTAAGTTTGTAAAATAGCAAAGAATAACCTTCCACTGGATGCTGGAGATTTGGCAGCATTTGTGAAGCACAAACAGAACGTAGAATGAGCAAATGTAATATTCAGAGAAAATTGGTCTTTTTCAGATCACTACATTACATATAAATTTAATTCTACTCAAATTAACTTTAAATATAAAGGAAGGAGAGGAAGAACACTTATTCGTTATTCATATTATGTTTGGCATTTTAAATTCCTTTTCTCTTAATTCTCGCAAGATTTCTTATTTATTAATCCCATTTTAATGTTGAGGAAATTGACAGAGGTTTGCATAACTAGTGAGAATAGTGGTAAGGCACAAACCCAGCTCAATTCAAGGGACTTATAATTTCTACTTTTTGCAATTTTATAGTCTTTTTTTCTTAAATCAGTATTTATTATTACCATAGTTCAAGAGGGTTTTTGTTTGTTTGTTTGTTTGTTTTTTCAGTACTAGGGATGGGGAATTCAGGGCTTCACACATGTTAGGCAAGTACTTTACCAAGAAACTACATTTGCCAGTCCAAGAGTTCTATTTTAATAAATAACAAATGTACCAACCTTACCACCTTGACTTGGAAACAAAACTGAACCTAGTATGCAAAAATCCAATCAATGCTCTTTAAATCTTCTTGAAGCTAGTGAAAATCCTCATAACTTCTTATATTGGGGCCACACAATTTTCATTCCTACTAGTTTTTTTATACTACTAACTATTTTTTATACTACTAACTATTCCTACTAGTTTTTTATACTATTTTTTATACTACTAACTATTCCTACTAGTTTTTTTATACTACTAACCCTAGTGCAATCCCAATGACAGGAAACTTATTATATCCTATATTGTATATCAAACTTGGAGCATAGCATACAGTGGATGTTAACAAACAGCAAGTGCTCAATAATTGCAACTGAATGCAATCTCATACATGCCTGGTACATCCAAACTTACAAATCACTCTTGCTCTTATTATTGCTGTGACAGTTTGGGGTGTGATTATAACAAACTGCTAGCCCCACTTTTTAAATAAGAAAACTGAAACTCAGAATAAATTGAGCAATCTGTTCAAAACCTCTTGGATTCATTCAACTCTTAAATACAAACAAAGGTTTCATTCTACTACAAACACTCCTTCATGAATACCTATCAATTTTTGTTAATGATTGACAAAACTATACCTTCTATTTAAATAAAATGCTGAAAGGAAAATACCTGGGTGATAGCAAACTACATGTTAAAGCTTGAGGTCCCAAGTTTATTATCATGCCTGAGTGGGCTCTTACCACACTGAGCATCTTGTAAACTAGATCAGTAGTTGTCAGTCATGGTGTTGGGTCACCATGGTAGTGATGTGTCTTAGATCAACTCATAAGACAGGAGACATTTTAGAGCTGGAAACTGTGATATTATCCACGTAGCACCTGATATTATTTGCCATCACCAATAGCAAGGCCGGCCATGAGCAACCAAAAGTTAGTGATGGGTACCAGTTAACTTGATTCATTATCCAAATGTTAAAACAGAGGCCAGAAATAGTAAAAAATATACCTCCTTGTGGGCTGACACAGCTGTTTCTTGAGATTTTATATTTAGAGCATAAACTGAATAATTTTTAAGAAAAAAAATGATATAGAGGAATGAACCTAGTGGCACTTTACCATTGAACTACACCGCCACCACTTATTTTTCATTTTGAGACGGTCTCGCTAAGTTGCCAAAGCTGGCCTTGAACTTGTGATCCTCTTGTCTCAGCCTCCCTAGAAGCTGAGATTATAAATGTGGACCACTGTGCCCAGCTTTAAGAAAAACTTTTATGTGATTATACAATGTCAAGTTTGGAAGAACTAAAGCTGTAACAAATGCAATGTAAACCAAAAACCAAATGTGTGTGTGTGTGTGTGTGTGTGTGTGTGTGTGTGTGTGGTGTGTATGCAGTGCTCATAATCTCAACCAAAATTAGAATATTTAAAGGGATATATTTTCACTTGAGTTATCCCAATGTGTAAAAACCAACACATTTTATTCTCAATTACACGTGGTCTTATTTGCTTCCCACAGAACTTGAAGGACATGACGAAGCTGAGTTATGCATTACTTGGCGCTATTTAGCACACTCGAATTTTCTTACCCCATCTAATCCCTTGTCATAGCCTCTGGGAAATTCAACACTATGCAGAAAGAGCCTTTTGCTTTATGGTCTTATATAAAAGATCCTATCACCCAAAAGTCATGGGATATGTTGCTGACTCAACCTAAAGAAGGATTTCAGGTTGGGTCAGCAACATGTCCCAGGGGCTGAGGCTGCCAAACTTCCTCTTAAGGCCAGATCACAGCGAGCGCCCTGAGGGGACTGGGTGGATCCTGTAGTGACTGCTGGAACTCACTCCAAACCAACATCTATAAAAAGAAACTTCTCTTCAGTCTCCCCTCCCATCAGCAAACCTGCGAGCTTCCTCGCAGGAAACAGAGGAGAAACCACTTTTTCTTTTCCCTCTGGCCTTTCTGGGGGAAGAACCCCACTTCAGAGGTTCGGAAAGATGATGTACGTGTCGTTGGGTTTTGTCCATTCAAAGTCAGGTATCATATGTCAATGTAAGTTCCTCTTACAGGCTCCCAGAGGTAGGAATGGGAGGGAATGGTCACTGCGCACAGAACTGCCCCTTTAAAAGCACTGACTTTATTATGTAGGGGTTGGGTGCAAGAAGATGACCCTTCTTTAGTCCTGTGCACCACCTTGGAACCGCCAGATACTTAAATAACACCCAGATTAAGATATTTCTTATATACCTATGTCTCCAGCTCCCACACCAGCCTAGGAGATAAAATATCCTCACAAAACAGCAGAGACCCTATTTCCTTGACTGTCACCTCCTCTGACATCAACTCCAGTCTCCAGATAGTCCCATTTGCTTATTAGGAAGAGTGGCCTGGGGGTAACTGCAGTTACTCGAGCTCCTTTGCCCCTTCTTCACTACAGCTGTCTCTACAGTGTTGCGTGAGGCCTCTCGTCACCACAGGGCTCTCATTGCTTGGCCTGCTCTGGCCCTGTGACAAGAAAATTACCCTCCCTGCCAAAATGTATGTCCCTGTGGTACTCCTGAGAGTACCAGCCAGCCCCCACTCTCACCCCCAACACCAAGCACCTCCACCTGGGGCACCTCCTGGGCCGCACCCATAGGATACCTGCAGCTGGTGCCAGAGTGAGAAGAATGAGAAGAATGAAAAATGAATGCCTGTCATAGGACAGCTTTCCCACAGAAACAGAACCAACAGGGAGGGGAGGTGTGTGTGTGTGTGTGTGTGTGTGTGTGTGTGTGTGTGTGTGTGTGAGAGAGAGAGAGAGAGAGAGAGAGAGAGAGAGAGAGAGACAGTTGTGCCATGGGGGTTTAGTCCCAGTACCACCCTTAGATGCCAGACTCCACGGATGTTGTAGTCTCTTGTACAAAACAGTATGGTGTTTGCCTATAACCTCTTCATATAACCTCCTCTATACTGTAAATCATCTCTAGATTGATTATAATACCTAATACAATGTCAATGCATCATAAGCTATATAAATAGTTGTTATACATTATGCTTAGGAAATAATGACAAGAAAATGGTCTCTACATATTCACCCCAGATGCAATGTTTTTTTCCAATACGTTTTCAGTCTCAAATTTAGTCCGTGGCTGCAGAACACACCGAGGGCTGACTCCGTGTATGTGTGTGTGTGTGTGAATAAACATGAAGTATAATGTATGCATCATTCATATAACATAGCATATAATGCAACACATTTAATATATGTATATAAATAGATTGACTTGGGGGATCGTCTCACGTGGTGACATCTGGCAAGCCTGGAGCCTGCAGGAGAGGCTGGCAGGCTGGAGACCCAGGAAAGGTATAAGGTTGCAGGGTCCAAAAGTAGTCTGCTGCCTGGCAGAATTTCACTGGAAGAATTCCCTCTTTGGGGAGAAAGTTGATCTTTTCTCTCCCAAGGCCTTCTGCTGGTTGGATGAGGCCTGTCTGTGTTATAGAGGGCAAATTCCTTTACTCCAAGTCTACTGTTTTTTGTTTCCCAAGTTGACTGATTTAAATGCTAATCTCATCTCTAAAATACCTTCACAGGACATTCAGGATAGTGTTTGGCCAAATGCCTGGGTATCTATGTGTCAACATGGCCCAATCAAGTTGGCACATAGAATTACCAGTATGATGCTCTCCGTCTCTTTGATTTAACAGTCTAGAGGCCTCCTGGCTGCTTGCCCTTTTCCTGGTGGGCTTACAGCTCTAAGCAGTGGTTCTCGAACCCCCCAGAGTATGTTTAGCTATCACAACTTGGGAGCACTATTGGCCTCTCGTGATTAGAGCCCAGAGACACTGCACAATATCCTCCAAGATACAGAACAGCCCCCGACGGCGCAGGGTTTTCCGGTCTCACATGCCAAGAGTAGCACTGCGGTTGAGAAATCCTGCTCTAAATGACCAGCTCACTTCCTGTCTTTCTAACCCTGTTCATTATTACTTCATCTTCTCTGGCCTCCTTTCAGGTCACAGAACAGGCCAGTTCCTTCCCTCTTTAGGGCCTCTACAATTGTCATTCCCACTGTCTGAAGCACTGGACTCCTAGAATGGCCAGTTCCTGGTCATCTCTCCAGTTTCACCAAGAAACCCCAGCCTTGCCTGGCCCCGAGCCCTCCAATTCATTAACCTGAGCACTTCTTCATCTCCAGCTGACATCTGCTTGTTTTACCTGATACATCAGGAGCCTGACCCCCAGTAAGAGTCAGGAGGGATGGGTACCGAGGACTCTGCCCCAGGGCTGAGTGTAGGCCTGCCACACAGCAAATGCTCCACAAGTACTCCTTGAACCAGGGAGGAATGTGTCTTAGATATTTTTAGAGAACACTGGCCTCCCTGTGTGTTTGGCCCCACACCACACCTTTCCACCAAGTCACATGGGCCCTTAGAGCACCTGTTCCCCAAAGCGTCACCTTGACAGTAGTTTTCATATGCCGACTCTGCACAGAGAACACTGAGTCATTTTCTCCTGAACCTAAAACATGAACCCAGGTCTTTTCTCAAGGTCATTTCTCTCCTAAGACACAGTGTGGTCCCTCAAGACATGTCTGAGTCCTACCCAACAACTCTTCCTAATGTGCAGAGATTCAGCTTCAATTCAAAGGCGGACCAGAGGTACAGAGCCCATAATTGATCAGAATTCTTAAGAGGGACTTTCCACAAAAAGGCATTATTAAATAGATCTCATTAAAACAATTTACATTGCAAATACAACCAACCATACTACCTGGGACCACAGATACCTCCTTCCAGGAACAATGTCATCTAGGCTGGACCATCTATCTGGTCATCTGTATCTTGACCTTCATCCTGATTCTTCCCCCGCCCCCTTCCCCCTTTGTCACATATCTGGAATGTTTTTAGGGAGAAAGCTAAGAATTTACAAATGCCTCTGAAGTGACTCAGTCTGTGGCCACTACTGATAATTTATAGTCCTTTGCTGTTTTCCCTGTGACTACTGTAAGTGACATCTCTTACCCCCCCGTGCACCCTGCAGGACACTTGACGTGACCCTCAAAGCATCCTTCCTGCTTTGGCATTTCCTCACATGATCCTTCTGTTCTCCGTGCTGCTCACATGGCCATGCATGTGGCTACCCACCATTGAATAGATCTGCCTCTGTCACCCCTGTCTGCACTTGGTCCCCTTCTGGACTAAATATCCATCATGTGGGCAGGAAAATCATGTCCCTTCACAAATCCACTGTTTAGGAGAAAAGATTAGGACCTTTGAGACAAGGGAGGCCATATTCACAGGGAAAACAGGAGTTGGTGCCCCTTGCTCCCTCCATTCAAAACATTCCTGTCCACATAAAGAGTCACAACCTGTGGAGAGGGTGCCTATGTTGTGTCTCTGCTGCATGTGGGTGACCCCAACACCCTCCACAGCTGTAGCTTGGCTTCACTGGCATAGCTGCAGACAGTGAGCAGGCAGAGGGTCGCAGGAGCCCTTGTTCTCTATGATATTTGTAGAAGTAAAGGGGCAGAAGGACCCTCTGACTCGCCCCTCAGTCCGCACAGGAAAGGGTAGCATCTCTCCAGTTTATTTTTTTATTATTGTTTTATTACCAAACAATCTCAAAGTTGAAAAAGGTATCAGAACTATTTAAGCCAATTCTTTCACTGTGAAAAGGAGGCAGCCATGACCCATCTGAGAAGTGGCAAATGGCACATCCCGGGCTGCACATATGGAAGTTAGGGTGAAGCCAAGTCTGGAAACCAAAGCCCTGATGCCTAGTGTTCAACCCTGTGATAACCTCATGGCACCCTTTCCCCTTCTGTCTGCCTCTCTTTATTTTATAAACCACCCTAGTCCATGCGCTTCACCACCCCCACCACCCCGACTCCAGCAATTTCCTGGAAACTCTAATTAGTCCAGTAGGTGGTTAGGAACCAAACTGAAATAACGAGAATACTTTTATAAAATCGATATGGACACAAGCATCATGAGAGGTGACTTAGGGTAGGCTAACTACTATGAAAATAATACCAAAATCACAGTGATTTAACACTATGCAAAGGTTTTTTTCTGGCTTGGGTAACAGACCAGTGTATGTCTGAATGAGGAACCCATCCTCTCTCAATCCTCTGGGCCAGGGAGTCTTCCCTGGGTCCCCTGCAGCTGGCTGGTAGCCTGGGAAAGATATGAGAGAGAATGAGCGAAGTCTCTTGAGACAGGCTGGATTCTGCCACTTCTGCCACCTCCCATCAGTCAGAAGTCACCACGTGCTCACACCTAAATGCAAGAGAGGCTTAGAAATAAGTCCAGTCCTATCCCCAGAGCAAAAGGGAAGAATGGATCAAGTGAACTAGCGCAGGTTACCTGAGTCCACCTTTTCTATCATGTGGAAAAAGAGACTGCTAAAAAGTGTAACTAAAACACAGCAAAAAAAGGGAAAAAACAGAAAAAAAGAAAGATTTGAGAAACATCATTTGGACCCCTCGATAGATTCACGTCTGAGGTTGGACCAACTCCAGTAATTACCATTTCAAAGAGAACATCCTTGCATTTACCAAAACGTGTTCAGCAGAACAATAATTTCACAGGATGGCAGATAAAAAAAATCTTACAGCTTAAAGAGGTGTCCGGATGAACCAGCAAGTTTACACCATCTGCAGATCCTCTTGGGCCCACCTCTTCTTCTGGCCACTGTGTGAGGTGTCCATTTCCAGGCTATCCCTCAAGTGCCAGCTGGTAATGTTCACCTTGGCCCAACGCCTGGGGCCTTTCCTTCCAACTCAGGGCTTCCCTAATACGGCAGCCCAATTCTTCAGTGGGAACTACTCATCAATCATGGGGGAGCAACCCTGAAGGGCAGAGGTTTAGGCACATGGGGACCACCCCTGACCAAGGCAGCTCAGAAGCCCAGGGATAAACATGCCTTCTTTCATGGATAATTCTGAGACATTTGATAGGACTCTAATTAGAGCTTCAAATGATAGTTTCCATGTGCTGTTCTCCTTTTCTGAACATTTCCCTCTAGCTCCTGTGTTTCAGTTCTATTCTCCAGCACAGATGCCCTTTGTGAGGCTGACCCTGTGCACATGCTGACTTCCTCTCCTCCCCTTCCTTACTCCCCCTTGCTCCTTGCCCTGCTCTCTGAATTCCTACTCCCTAACAAACTACCCCCACACAGCCCCTGGCAGCCTCTGCTCCTGAGGTCACACAGGCTAAGACACTTCCTCCACTGAAGAGAGAACTCTAATATATTCATGTGCACTTTGATTGTCCTGGAAGAAATAGATGCAGAATTCCCCAAAGATATTTGCCTGGGCCATTCTTGTTCCTTTATATTTTATCTTTCTAGAAACCTTTAGAACTAATATAAAGGTCTTTCTACTGATTTTACTTCTAGATTATAGGTACCTAATGCTCTAAGATTATGTGTCCCTAACCAGATCACGAATGCTGGGTAGAATAGACACAAATCCATTGACACAGCCATCAAACTAAATAAATTAAACACTAAATAAATTCTTACCAGTGAGTTAATAGAAGGATCACTGGTTGAATAAATATTCACACTGCAACTATTTCAGTGATGCCTTAAATAATCAGAATATTTTTTACTTTTATTTTATTTAATTGGAACAAAATGAAATGTTAAATAGTTTAAGCCTCTATAACAATAACATACTGAATTTTTTTCTTCTTCTTTCCTCTTTTTTTTTTTGGTTTAAAATTCAGGGAAAAATTCTCCAGGGACACTGAGTCAGTCAATCAAAGATTCAAAGATGTGTTGAATCCCATGGTAGAGAAAGTAGAGAGCCACTGAGAATTCCAAAATAGATGTAGATCTTGTGGGAAAATAACCACCATGCCTTCGCTCCCATAGAGGATGGTGCTCATTTGCCTGTGTCCTTCTCCAGTGTTTATAATTATCTTGGGCTAAACATTTCTTTGAGAAAGTCTTTCCTACCTCCCAACTCCCACTCCCATGAACTTTGCTTTCATTGGTAGTGCTGTCACAACTCAAAAGACTAAAACTTCAGTGAGAAGTAATGACATGTTTAGAGGCAATAACTGGTGCTCAGTCCATCTTTGATTCAACAATCATACTTTAAGATAGAATTTTGTAAGCCTCTCTGATCTTCCAATTGGTTAATGTTTAACAAATTTCTATTGTCAATAAAAATCAAAATATATGTATTGCCTCCTTGAGCCCTGGGGCATAGTAGTTTTCCTTTCACTCTATCCCTATTTGTTTATTCACACAAATAAAGAGCATTGGATATGTGTATCATGTGATGGATTTATTATCATTATTCTGAGCCACTGCCTATTAAAAGGGGACTATTTGACTCCATACCTACTCTTTTACACATATTGTATTTAATTTTTGTTTCACAAAAATCCTGTAAATTAGGGATTGCTATCCACACTTTACAGGGAGGTTTAAATAACTGGCCCATGATCATACACCCAGTTAGGTGGCACAGGTGGGATTCAGACCAATACATGTCTGATATCAAAGTCAGCACTCATTCAATGAACCTCCGTTTGACTAATATGAGAAGAATCAGTGGTATGAAAGGTTAAATGACATTATATATGTGCTTAGCACATAATAAAGTATCAAAAATTATTGCTGAGAGGATTATTATGATTACCATTATTGGTCTCTTATTATCATTATTCAAGATTCAGACTCTTCAAAACTAATGTCCAGGCCTTAGAAAGACCTATGGTATTAAAACCATAAATGTGATGTTAAATTCTCTAAACTAATGTCAGAAGGTGAAAATATAAGGTCAATAAAGGCATTATCTCTAAATACGAAATAAATGAATTGAAATAAGAACTATCTCTAAAAGGTTCACAGTTGTTCACAGAATTTCACCTCAGGAAATGTTGCAGATGGATAATGATTGGCCAAGCTATGGAGAGGGCAAGCTGGTAATGAGTTCCTTAAAAAAAAAAAAAAAAAAAAAAAAACATACTCCAGCTCTTGATGGCCATATCCCAAGTTGATGGTTACACCAAAATGGCAGGGATATGGATTGACCAGCTATTAAATACTGAGTTACTTTGCCTAGAAAGACTGTAATTTTTCTTTTCTAGAAGTATGATTTCTAACGTACAATATGTGGTTAAAAAACAAGTTGACCAGGCTGGGGATATACCTCAGATGGCAGAGTGCTTGCCTTGCATGCACAAGACCATGGGTTCAATCCCCTGCATCACAGGAAAGGGAAAAAAAATCTGCCAGTTGGTGTCTGTTGCTCCAAATACTCTTTCCCACTTACACAGGGTGTTTCAGGTCCTGGGAGCAACACACAGAAGTCTGTTATGTGCACGATACAACTAAGGTTCATTGAAATCCCAGTGGCTTCGACACCAAGGACTGCAATGAGAAACGTGCTGCTGGAATCCCAGCCCCAGAGAGCAAAAATGTGTCTGCCACAATGCAGCCCTGGAAGCAGATGGAAGTCCCTTTCACCTCCTCCCTTCTGGCCAGGAAGAGAAGCAGAGGCTCTACTGGGTCTCTGAGGCCTGGCGGCGAGGGATCTGAGAGATGGTGGCTCCGGTGGGGAAAACGTCAGAGCAGTGGTAAAGAGCTGGATCAGAGATTCCAGATGACAGCAGCAGGGAAGGCTCAAAATCTCTGGGGTACCTTCTGATCCTCAGTTTCCCTATCCTAATCCCTGTGACTTATTTCTTCCCAAGGGTTCGAATGGTGTTTCCTCTTCCCCTCATATACAAAGACAGTATGCAGGTTCTCTGCTTGGGCTCTCATGGGCCAAAATCAAGGTGTCAGCTGGGGCAATGAGACTTTGGTCTTCTTCTGAGTTCATTGGTTGGTGGCCAAGTTCAGTTTGACTAGAGGACCCATGATCCCACTTTCTCGCTGGCTATGGATCATGGGTTACTCTCAGCCTAAAAGTCCACACCTCCTAACTTAGGGCCTTCTCTCATGACTGCCCTCCTTCTAATAGAATCTTTCAGAGTCTCCACTTTCCTTACCCTTCCTTGAGATTCTCAAAGGACTTTTCTAAGGTGTTTTCCTATCTAGGGTGAGCTGCAATACTAAGGTGGACCTAGGTGGGTATGAGGATGAGCCCATGTAACACTCCTCATTCCCCTTTGTTTAGGTCACAAGATGCCAAATTCCTTTGCAGGAATCCTCCCCCCGCCCCTCATTAGGAGTCTGTGAAGAAGAATGTTCTAACTTGCTCTGCTCAAGGAGTAAAGCCATATTCAAGCCAGGACTCCTGTTTCCTAGGATATTAATAATTTGGGAAGAGGGCTAAAGTATGAGGGAAAAAGTGGCACCCTGGAAAAGCTATCAGAAATTAATTTGTACCTGCATTTATTCAATAAGTACTATTGAACACCATTCCAGGAATTTGAGATTCGAGAGTAAAAAAAAAAAAAACACAAAAATCCGTGCCCACTGTAATTGAAGTTGACAAGTTGGGAGAGAAGGCACCCAAGATGTAAGTTAACTATAAAGAAAACTAGCTTAAGAAAAGGAGACAGAGAAGAAAAATGAGGTTCACCTGTACAAAAGTTCTTACTGAGAAGGTGACATTTGAGTGAAAACCTGAAGCAAAGTGGGGGCGGGGGAGCCCTGTGAGAGATGAGAGATTCCAGCATAGGAAACAAATGCAGAGGCCTAAGTGGGAAGAGGCCTAGTGAGGTTAAGGGTAAGCAAAGAGACCAAACTGGCATATATGCAGGAAATAAGAAGGGAGGGATTAGGACCATTATGGGATAGAATGTGCAAGACCCTATAGACCACTGGAAGCACTTTAGTCTCTCCTCTGAGCCTGTCTCAGTCAGTTATTGCTTCAAGACAAACACACAGACTCTGGGGTGTAGAACTATAAGTACTTCTTATTTCTACTCACTTGCTCAAAGCAGGTACATGGCCAAGCCAAAGTCAAGGAATGGGGCAGCACACTTCACCTCTTATGAGAGGGATAGAGAAAGAGGACAAATAAGCCATTCGACCAGCGAGCTGTTGGAAGTGGTCAAGAGACCTGTTCTGTCTTTCATTGAACACCATCAATCTGGTTCAAAATACACTGTGAGAGAGCCCAGGTGAAATTGGGGAGGCCAGTGAGAAGCAATTACACCATTCTATATGAAACAGCACAGTGGCCAAGATCAGAGGGATAGCAGAGAAGTTAGTGAGAGGTGGTAAATTCGGGAAATATTTTGAAACTACATCAAAGGATTTGTTGATGGACTGAGCATAAAACATGATACAAAGTTTTTGCATTAGGCAACTGTAAAGACAGAGTTGTCACTTTTGAGATGGAAGGACAGGAGTAAGAGTGAGTTAAAAGAAGGTAAAGGTGATGAACCTGGTTGGGACATGTTAAGTGTGCCATGTCCCCAGATGGAGATGTCAAATAGGTAGCTGAAAATCAGACTGAAGTTCAGGAGACAGGACTGAACTGGAAATCTGAATTTTGGAGCTATCAGTATGCAGAGGGTGTATTAGTTTTCTAATACTGCAAATCAAATTACCACACACTGAGCAGCTGAGAATGGTACTCATTGTCTGATGTTTGTGGAGGTCAGAAGCCCAGCACAGCATGACTGATTTGTCAGCGTGGGCTTTCACAGGCCAAAATCGTTGCTGCAGGGGCTGAGGTGAGACTCTGGTCTTCTCCACATGGCTATCTTCTTCCTCAAGGCCATTAAGAGAATCTCTTTCTCATCAAATTCATCACCCTGAAAAAGATGCAGTCCCTCTTGTAAGAGCTCACAAATCCAGAATAATCACCCTTTTGATTAAGTCAGGGTCACCTGATCAATGACCTTATCATAGAAGTGATATTCCATCATATTCACAATCCCACCTCCAGTCAAGAGGAGGTTATAGAGAGGGATGAGAATCTAGAGCCCATCTTGGAATTCTAAATACTTTGAGATTCAATGAGACCATCAAGTTCAGTGTAGATAGAAAATTACTTTCTTCCACAGAGACCCACAGAACTGCCTTGACTTTATCCTTTTCCTGGCCTGATTCTCCAGTCTTCCATTTAGTTCTGATAGCTGCTCAAATCCTCGCTCTTTACAACAGCCAGAGAAGATTTCCACTACTTTACAATATACAAATGCCAGTAGACTCACCCCCTGGATGAGTCTCATTCATACCAATGATTGAGGACCACTTGCTCAAACCAGCAGAGGAAGCCTGGGATGCAAATAAATGCTAATGAGTCTTTGGTACCCAAAATTCTGAGATACAACACACTTCTGCTTCCTGTAGGAAATCCTGTCTAAATAATTGTCTTGATGTTTGCTTCATGGAAAGAGAGAAGTCCCTGCATCTAGAACGCGGCAACATGGCAGAACAATGTTCTACAGTTTGTTTTAGAAGACTAACTCCTTTCATTTCAAAACTGGTCATAACTCCTTTCATTCAAAATTGTCTCTCTTTTGGCTTTTCCCATGGTTTTCTGCTTAGTGTGGTGGACAGAGAAGTAAGAAGGAAATGTAATAGAGAGAGAATGTGGTAGAATGTCAAAAGACCCTGAAACCAGGGGCCCACGTAGCATCTCCACCTTCTCGAGACTTTGCTTTAAAAAAGGCATTGAGTACAGTAACAAAGCACAGACATTAGTGAGAGACAATGTAGTTTTCAATTCTGACACTTCCATTCACCAGTCATGCAACTTCGAGCTCATTACCCAGTGTTTTGTGTCTCTCTTTTTTTTTTTCTCACCTGTGAAATGCAATAATATTACCTTACTTTCGGGTTATTCAAAGGATTAAGCAAGATGATGAATATAAATGCATTTATATCACTTTCTAAGTAACAGTGACTATTACTATGGCTATTGTCCCTGTAATTCTCTTTGAAATAGGAGTTGGAAAGATGACATCCCTATGTCTCTTACCATTTCCAAACACACACAAATCAGAAGCCTTAGGAGAGAAAAGCTGTAAATAGCATGAGGCAGCAGCTCAGCTTGCTCATATCCTTTGCCCTAATCCTGATTTGCTAATCTTATCCTGCCTTCCCATAAGCTTCAGTCTGGATTGGACGGAAAATTAACGAGTAGGGGGTGGGGAGCAGAACCCATACAGTTAAGCCATCCTGTGTACATGCACATGAAGTCAATGGGGTGGGATTAATGAACCCCAGAAAAAGGAAAAGCAAACTAGGGCATTCAAAACCTTTCCTTGCATGAATGAAAAACCACAACAATTGCACAAGGTATGGCTTTGTTCCAGGTACCACCTTCCCCTGAATCAACACAGAGAAACAGCACTTAAGATGTGTACACAGTCATGTCTATTTTCTTGAACATTTTTTACTACACAAATATACAGTGTGACAACTGAATAATAAATGCTTAAACTTTGCAGATATCTTTCCTCACTTATCTACACTGTAACTCTCTATTTTTGTATATTTAAAATTTTTTCCTTATATTACCTTCTGCATATTCACAAGGCTTGCGTCAAATCCAGCTATTAATGTTTCTCAATAACTCTCACAGTTCCACTAGTGAAAATAATCAGAGCACCCACCATTACACAGTTTATTTTCATATTCCTGGATTCCAAGGATTAACTTCATCTAAATGTAAAGGTAAGGATGAGTGAAATGTTCTCTTTTGGAATTTCTCTTATTCCTCAATGCTTTAAACAAGTTGCTGCCACCTGATTATAAAAGACAAGGTTTGGAGCTGGGTGCAGAAGTACACACCTGTACTCCCAGCAACTCAGAATACTGGGGGAGGAGGGTTGAAAGTTCAAGACAAGCCTCAGCAGCTTAGAGAGACATTGTCTCAAAATTTAAAAAAAAAAAAAAATTAAAAAGGACTGGGGATATAGCTCACTGGTAAAGTACTCCTGGGTTCAATCCCCAGTAACAAAATAAGCAAATAAATGACAAGGTCTAAGTGTATATGAAACTCACCCTGTTATTTTTCCTTGAGTATAGATAGACACCCTAGAACCCAAAGCTCTCAGTTCAAGGTCAAAAACATCACAAGCTTAGCTATCGTGAATTGAACTGCTATAAACAACAATGTGGCTGTGTCATTGCCATATGCTACTATTGTGTATAATTTAAAAGAACTAATAAAAAAGAAAGTCAACTTTGAATTCAAATCAATAAATGATTTTTAATGAAATTCTTAAAAAAGAAAATCACAAGCAACAAGAAGAACCAAAAGTCTAGAGCAAATACAATTGAAAGTTCTCATGACCTCCTTGACATGTTCTGACCTTCATCCAAGTTTCACCTTAGCTAAACCATTCATGGTTTAATAAAACAATGGCATGCCTCACTAAATCAGGGAGAGAGAGCTTTTTGACAATCAAAACTGCAAATATACACTGTGACAAATGGTCGGGACAATATTTGACCTCTAAATTTCTGACCTCTTCTTTCCATTTGAATTTGTAAGGGTTCGGGAAGGAAAAGTAAACAACTATATGAGATGAACAACATTATTTTGTATTTTTTCCATATTTTGTGCATGAAATTCAACAAATAAATATAATAGGCATTAATAGGGGCCAAATCAACTGGATCTGTGAGTCAGCTGGTTATTGATATGCCATTTTATCAGCTGCTAACTCAATGTAAGGCCATCCCACAAATTACTGATTCAATGCATTCAGTGATATTTAAAGACCTCAGGAAGCATCTAATAGCCCAAATCAGCCTAAAAAATGAGGCAGAAACTACAGAGGACAGAAAATTGTTGCATACACATACTCTTTGACTCCAAATAATTGCATATATATTTATTTCTCTCCCTCACTCCTTCTTTTCTTTCTTTCTTTTTTTTATTAATTGCCTCACTCCTTCTCTGTTATTTTCATTTCTTTTCATTTTCTATTCCTTTTTTCTATCTTCCATATTGGAGGCAAAACATCAATAGTCTCACTGGTGTCATTAAAAACCCCAGAGCTTATTCACGCTTGGCTCACGTTATTTAAGATTAAGGATATCTGTTCTACAGTTTCGTCACATTTCCTGGGAATTGCTTAAGATGGAACGACCCACCAAGTTCACCATTGTGTAGAATTCACTCCGTTGAGCTTCCTTTGAAACAAATGCAGAAATTGACACCAGCCGTCGACCCTGGGCATTCATAATTCAAAACCAACAGGAAGCGGAGCAGAGAATGAAGAAGAGGGTGTGGATAAGGAAGGGGATTCGATGCCAGGAAATAAAGCCCTTTTCGTGGTAAGAGAAATCTAGAAACCACAAACCGATAAGGAAGCCCCTGGGGCTGCCTTCCCAAAGAGATGCCAATAAGGAAAACTGATTCTGAATTTAGAGGAAGCAGCTGGCAGCCAGGAAAGGGTGTGGGCACGTGGACCAGCAGGGCAGCAGTGTGTGTGTGGGGGGGGGGGGGGGGGTAGAAGCCACAGAGGCCTCTGAGTCAAGACTTCTCCGGCGTTTAGTCTTGGATTTGACATTAAAGCTACATGGCTCAGTGCCACTCATTTCATCTCTGTGAGCGAGAGCTGCCTCGTCTGTACAATGTGGAGGACAAAAATTTACCCCAGAGAATTGTTTATGGTCTCAGATGAAATCAGGCTGTGCAAGCCCCTCATCAGGTGGAGAGTGATTTGTAAATGTTAAACTTAGCTCTTATTAATATTTGCTGGACTTGTGGCCCAACCTTGGGATCTTTGCCTGGAAACACTGGGGTCTCTGCCTCAGTGTAGTATGATTTGGAAGGTTTCAAGGAAAATGACAGAAAAGAAGCCTTTATCCCCTGATGAAAGGGGAAAACGATCCTAGCTTCCACACCCTTGGATAGAGGGCTGACTCCCAAGCACATTTGAAATGAGAAAGGGGTGTCTTCTGATGTTCTGACCTCCCTTCCCTGTGTCTTATCCCATTCAGTGCTTCTCCAGGAAATATTTTCTTGTCCCTTTTCCTTCGCTGTATTTATTCCCTTCTCCTCAAAACCTCTCCCAGAAGAGAACACTAATAAACCCGTTGTGTTAGTTGTAGTAAGTTTTCTAATCCAATGGTTTTAAACAACACAAAATATATGACTCCCTTATCTGAAGTCTCGATAAATGCCGGACAAACTTGGGGCTGGACAATGTCATGGCACACTCAGGTTCGTTCTCTTTATGCTCTGTTCAAACAAGACGCAGGCCTCGTCCTAAGGGGGTTTTCCATGAGGCTATCAGATGGTTATGTGTATCCGATAGGACCCATGCTTCCTTCAGGAAGTGTCAAGAGAATGGGAAGGGGGCAGGGGGCGAGGAAGCCTCGACCCAACTCATGGAATCCAAGCCTTCTCTTCTGTCTGATTGGACCAATGTGTCATTTATTCCTGGAGTTGTGTGCTAAACCAATTGCTGGTAAGGAAAAGACACTTACCATAATTCACGGAGATGAATCAGTGTCCTCCCTCTCTGGAGCTGGGTCAATCTCCCAACACCCACTTCTGCTGCATAGAGAGGACAGTGGAATAGCTGTTGTGCACTCAACCACAATATCCTGTTCCGTTTTCCTTTGTTTCTCCAAACAAAAACATTATTGGTGAGACTTTTTTTTTTTTTATTTATAACTATTTATTCTTTTGTTTATGTCAAATTACATTTCTAGGATCTTTGAGGGTTTTCTTTTCACTTCTAAGACAATTTCTCTCAATGAATCTGTGACATGAAGGCCTATTTGATATTTTCAAAGAAAAAATGCTTTTTATTTATTTATTTATTTTTTTTAATTTTTTATTGTTGGCTGTTCAAAACATTACATAGTTCTTGATATATCATATTTCACAATTTGATTCAAGTGGGTTATGAGCTCCCATTTTTACCCCATATACAGATTGCAGAATCACATCAGTTACACATCCATTGATTTACATATTGCCATACTAGTGTCTGTTGTATTCTGCTGCCTTTCCTATCCTCTACTATCACCCCTCCCCTCCCCTCCCCTCCCCTCTTCTCTCTCTGCCCCCTCTACTGACATTCGTTTGTCCCCCTTGTATTATTTTTCCCCTTCCCCTCACTTCCTCTTGTATGTACTTTTGTATAACTCTGAGGGTCTCCTTCCGTTTCCATGCTTTTTCCCTTCTCTCTCCCTTTCCCTCCCACCTCTCATCCCTGTTTAATGTTAATCTTCTTCTCATGCTCTTCGACCCTACTCTGTTCTTAGTTACTCTCCTTATATCAAAGAAGACATTTGGCATTTGTTTTTTAGGGATTGGCTAGCTTCACTTAGCATAAATTAGTTCTCCCAGAGATATCTACATTTTCTTTTCAAATGAGGAAACAACAGAGAAAAATGAATTGTTAGGATTTTATTTTTCAGAGATACGTTTGGGAAATACTCCCTGAAGGACTCTAATGCCATATCTTAGAGGGGACATACCAGATTTGGGAGACAAAGAGACTTCTCAGAGTTAGTATAAGGGAGGAAGAGGCTTGGAGTATAGGTTCGCCCAGGATGGATTAGACCTGGAGTGTTAAGGAGACACCTTCCAGAAGGAGAGGCCATAACCTGAATTAGGGGTAGGAGGACTTAGAAATCAAATCAAGTCTGAGAAACAGCAAAATGAAGCAAGATGAAGGTGTTAATGTTAATCAAACACAGAAGAAAGGGTCAGCCAGAGAAGACAGACTGTTTGGGAATTAAATCAGAAAGAGCTGGAGAAAGTCTGGCAGAGCTAACCTATTCTTTAAGGAGCCACTGAGACAAAACTTGGACAATTCTGAGGGGGTATTTTTACTACCGAGTGAGATAAAAAGATGTTCTTCTTTGCTTTGACTCCAGCATGCTTTAATTGCTTTCTGTATTACTTTGGGAGTATGTATAACTCAACAAACAGAATAAATTATCTCTACCAAGAGGAAATCCTAAATAAATACATGGTGTTTAGTTAAAGCAGAAATCACATAGAAATACACTGTAAACTTGTTTTTTCAGAGGTATCCAATAATATTAATCAATATATTTTTAAATTAGCAGGATTATTTTCCAAACTGAATCTAACATGTCAGTAGAGCAGAGCCCTGTTCTGGGAGGGTTTGTGAGTATTAATTACATTTAGGATTTCTAATCAAGAAAACATGCTGTGGATGTTGCCTAAACACACAGGTGACCCTCAGTAATGATACAACTCTTGGGGTTTCAAATGAATGAAACTAACTCAAAGCAACTCTGGCCAAAAAGGCAATCTTATTTCTAGAAGGTGGAGAATCATCACTGGCTTTAGGCGCAGTGGGTATCAGGATCTAAATAATGTTTTCCAAACTCAGTTTCTCATTTCCTCATCCCTCTTGATCTAGCTTGAGTCCATTCTTCAATTTATGTTTCTCCAAGATGACCTCAGCTGACAGCCAACCACATCCTCTCAGCATGTTGCCAATTCCAGAGGAAAACACTCAACTCCAAGCTAAAAAATTTAGGGAATGCAGTGATCGACGCAAATTGGCCACATGCCCATCTGTGAACCAGTGCTACAGCCACACAAAGGGGATACTCAGAGTCATGTGCCTCACACCTGTGGTCAGTATGGGGCAGGCCACTGTGACTTCCAGCCCCACCAAGTTCACGTGGAACTTTCAGGGTTGTCACTGGAAGGAGAACAAAGAACTGCCGTCAGAACAACTCTAGAAAAACTGTATGGCTCTGAGAGGCCAAAGCTACCACATCCTAGCTACCCTCTGGGTCTTAATCTTTCTTCTGTGACTTCCTGAAAGGTAATTTAAATTTGCTCAGTGCCCCACCTTGAATATAAGCTCATGGTAATTCCTATCCACACACATCAAAGTAATATTTAGAAATCACCTAATAGATAATTTAAGAGTTCAGCGAATTTCATATAACAAAATGTTTAATAATAAACATGAGAGAGGAGACCAAGAATACAACTGTGATAAATATGTTTACTAACTTCCAGTGCTGTTTGGCCTAATTAGATGGTAATCACTGTTAGTTAGTACACAGTGTTCATGCATAAGAAACAGGCACAATAAATATTTGATCTGAGTACTGATAATCCTGCCTGGATTCTCCTTGTAGACACGTAAGACTTTAAGGGAGGAAACTTTTTACCTATGTTTGTAAGTACTGTACTCCATTATGATTAAGTTTGAAGGACTAAAAAAATTTCACCAAGTCATACATAAGCAGAGATGTGTTCCAACATGACTAAATGTCTTTTAAATAATTCTCCATTAAAATTCTGCTTTTAGCATTCTAACATGTGAGCAGAGATGGAGAGGCATAATGATATTTGTTTTATTGACAGATTTTATAGCTATCTGTTATCCTGCTGTGGGTTCCATTTGTAGTTAGTTCATCACAGGGCAATTAAAGATATTGGTCCTTAGATACCCAGCCAGATTGTTTCTAAGTCATTTTGTTAATTAGAAATTACTACATTAATATGCATAACTCTTGGTAACTAACCTACTCATTCCAACACAAACTTCATATTATTAGCATCCCCAAGAAACTTTTCCCGCAAAACAGCCTTGGATGGAAAGTCTACAGAATACTTCTTAAGTAGTGTATTCACTTAGTAATAAATTGCAGTATATTGCTCTCATTAATTAAAGGGAATATTTACTTATACGCCACAGCAGATCACACATAGAAAAATCTGCTTCAAAACTATTGCAAAACTTCAACTTCTCTTGCTTTAAAAGGCAGTGAAATTCAAAACAATTTACATTAATAAAATTATGTGTTATAGTTACAAAAAATGAACCCGGGCTTTTGTGTGTGGGGTGTGTGTGTGTGTGTGTGTGTGTGTGTGTGAATTAATATTATAATGTAATTCCCAACATTGGCCCCAAGCCCAAAAGAAAGCTAGAAGTAAATTGCAAACTATTTGTGAGGTGGCAATGAGCTGCCTTCTCTGTAATTGTCTGAGCCCCCAGGGACGCCTGACCTTGCTTATCTGAGTGTGAGCGCACTGCTGGGTTCAGTCTGGACCTCTCCGTATCTGCACAGGCTGACTGGTAAATTAAGCAGGCCTCTCCATGCAGGTGGCCTGGCTTGCATACGTACTGCCTTTGTAGCCCAGTGACAAATACCTGGTGCTCTCATGGGTGTTCCCTACCAGAGTCCACAGAAACATGGCAAAAGTCAGTTGGTCTTAAATCACAAGGAAGAAAAGGGCACCATTACCCTGGGCTCTGTTATTTCAATTTGTTTCTAGAACACGTTCTCTTTTACACTAGTGTACATCTGGGTGGGGGTAAGAATAAAAAAAGATGTCAGCAAACAATGTCATTTTAAGAGTAGTGCTGTATCAATGAAGAGAAAGATCTAGATTTAAAGGTAGCTTGGGACTGTCTCTTTAGGGATAGAGACTGTCCTGCACACCATGTGTCTCCAGTGTCTGGAACTCCCTGGCACATAAACACTATGAATGATCCAGCTATGGTTCTCTGATTGATCCACGACAGGCCTCATGGATCATGTTCATCTTTATCTAACGTCTTCCTCTTGCCTTCTCCATCATTTGAAGACAGAAGGTCTGACCTGTGAACCGTGTAAGGAAAGCGGACTGTGAGATACAGCTACCATCAGGTCGTGGACTCTTTTCTTGTGCAGACTTCAAGAACATGGCACTTTGGGTTGTACCTTTCATCAGTGAGTAGTGGAAGGGAAAGAGACTTCGGCTGGGGAAAGAGTGCTGTTAAAAACACAGGGATAAAAAACGGCAAGGGACGACCTGTTGGAGAAGAGATCAGGAAACAGTCCAATCCTAGAGGTTCTTAAAAGCCAAAATAATCATTCTTTCATGTTCTGTTCTCCCAAGTTAGCTCAGCTGTCAGATCAGTTGTGTGCATGAGATGACCTACCGCAGTGCCAGGAAGTAACTCTATAACAGGATCCCTTCATCCAGTCTGCTTCTCCTCGCTGGGCACGGGACTCACAGCCCAATCCGGCTGTACGCAGCTGGTGGGCATTTGGAGCCAGGTGCCTGCTGATAATCCTGTTAGGGCCTCAGCTAAATCAGTCCTCACTCAGCTTCTCCTAAGAGATCTAGACAGTAATTCTTACATGTTTCGAAAGCTGAGATAATTAGACTTATTAGGGCACAGCACAGAGGTTAGAGAAATGTCATGGATACCTCAATGTTTCAAAGTAGGCCTGGAATTCTACTTTTTAAAAAGTAATTGCACAGGGACGGTGGAGTCCAAACCATATGCTGAGGACCTTACACAGTCTCAGTATCTCACATAAGTCATCCAGTACTCAATAAATAATAGGCTCTTGAAAACATTTTCTTTAATAGTAATAAGGGCTTCAGACAGTCTTGACACTATAGTATGATTCTAGGGACCCTTTTAGTTAGAGAGTTCTAGGGAATGCTGGAAATTGGGGGGTGGGTCCCTTGGGAAGTCTCTGGAAGACAATGACTATTTAACAACATTATGGATTAAATATGTGAAATAACTGTTATAGCCATTTTGAAAAAACTGTCAACCATCTAAGCTCTACCTAATGCCTCAATGTTTGAATAACCCCCTCAGCCATAATCGGCACATACATCCCAGAGAGGAAGCAGGGATTAGGCTTCCCTGCAAAGGGGCCAAGTTTGACTCTTCAGCTGTATTTGCCCAGCACAATTAGATAGGATGTGACAGGCATCTAGTTCACTTTATCCATGCAGGCAACCAGATAGATCAAATCATCAGTAGAAACTGTTAGGACTGGGGCATCAATCAATAGCATACCTTGTCCCCACACTCCAGTCAGATTCCTAACAGCTAATATTTACCAATATGCTCCACGTTCCCAATATATTTATAAGGCCTTTCTAAGAATTCACTCACCAAAATCTCATACAACCCTCCAGGAGAGATTCTCCCATCACTCTCATTTTATTAATTAAAAAAAAAATGGAGTGAAAGAAATAGATAATTTTCCAAAGTTCCAGAGGTTGTCTCTGCCACAAAACTGCCTGTCTCCAGAATCTATGCACTTATCTAAGCCAGTGTTCTCCAGAGAAAATGAAACAATGGGATACATTGGTATATGAAAAGGTATTTATCATGCAGGATTGGCCCACATTATTATAGAGGTCGGGAAAGCCTACCATTTATGGTTTGCAAGCTGGAGACCCAGGAAAACCAGTGGTATAGTTTCAGTCTGTCATGGTTTGGATATGAGGTTATCCCCCAAAAGCTCCTGCTAAAGCAGCAAAATTCACAAGTGAAAGGATTAGGTTGTGAGAGCTGTAATGTAATCAGCCCATTCTAGTTTAAATGGTCTGACTGGATGGTAAGTGGAGCATGGAGCAGGTGGGTCACAGGGGGTGTGTCCCAGAAGGGTGCATCTTCCCTGTGGCTTTTCCCCCTCTCTTTCTGTGCTTCCTGGTTGCCCTGATGTGACAGATCCCCTCCATCCTCTCCTCCCCCACAATGTGCTGCTTTGTCTTAGGCCCAGAGCAACAGAGTCAGCCACCTACACACTGAGACCTCTGAAACCATGAGCACCAAATAAACTTTTTCTTCTCTAAGTTGTTCTTGTTGGTATTTTGGTCACAGCAACTAAGTGCTAACTAAAGCACAGTTCAAGCCTGAAGGCCTGAGACCCTTGGGAGTCAATCATGTAAGAGCCCAAGGCCCATAAGCCAGAGTGTCTTATGTCTGAGGACAAGAGAAGATGAATGTCTCAGCTCAAACAGAGAGAGAAATTTGCCCTCCCTCTCCTTTTTTTGTTCTATTCAGGCCTTCAGCAGGATTGGATGATACTCACCCACTCTGCAGAAGGCAATCTTTATTCGGTCTACAGATTAAGATGCTCACCTCTTCCAGAAATAGCCTCAGACACAGCTAGAGATACTGTTTAACCAGCCATCTGACCACCCCTTATTGCAGTTCAGGTGACACATCACAGTCCTTCACGGTCTCCAGCTGCCTAGGAATCCAATGGGAGGTCAACAGAGGGGGCGAACCACAGGAGACATTTGCAGATCAACATGGCAGTTTTATTACCAATAAAAGCTGACTGGAGCACACAGCTTAGTACTGCCACAAAGGAGTGTAACATGCACCCTGAAAGACACAGATTGGTCTGCTTAATCACTGGCACAGCTGGACAAGTCTCCCTTTTGGCTGCATGGCTATAGCAGGACGGAGTAGAAGGGCAGGTGTGTGTTGTACAGACAGGCTGGATGGGAAGAGGGAGTCCTGCCAGAGACTGAACTGAGCTCCTCTCCCAGTCACCAGTGACTGTGGACAGAAACAGTGGAAGTGTGGCCACAGGTTCTTAACACAAGGTTCCTGGAAAAAACTTGGGAAGCCTATGAAATTGGAGAGGGGAAATTATTACTTCCTATTGTCACTAACCTCTCTCTGACCTACCAACCTCTGACTGAAATTCAGCCTTCAGTTATGAAAAGATACAATAAGACAGATTTCTACAAGCCAGGCCTGTGACTCTGGGAACAATAAGTGTCTCAGATATTGTCATTCCACAATACAAATGTGGAGACATCCAGAATCATCACTACTTCAAAATTATGCAAGTTCAGAGCTGCTACTAGATGTCGTTATTTAGTGCAATAAGAAGTGTGCACATTGATTAATACGTATATCCCAAGTTTAGATTTTTAAAGGTATTTTGATTTTGACCTTTCAGTATAATTAATTTTCTCTACACTGCAATGTATTGTAGTGTAGAGAAAATTAATTATAATGAAAGGTATATATCTAAAAATATTCTGAAGGGGTTCATAGGCATTGTCAGAATTTTAAAAAGTCTCCCCAAAATAATAGCCTCCAAACCTGAGGTCTAGAAATGGAGTTTTCTCCTTCTACCTGCACTGAAACATGCTTCTTTTGCACTAAGGAATCTTGTTTCTTTAGATTCAATGTCTCCCTCCTCTCTGTGAATCTGGTCATATCTCTCCATCAGAGTACTCAAAAAAAGGAGGGGCTGAAAGTGGAAATTTTATGATAGAATTGTATGTTGGGGATTTCCTTTATATCTTCCCTTGATCACAAATTGCTTTTGTTTTATATATTCTTGTCCTGCTTTTTTCTAAAAATATTTTTAAAGATTACTAAAATGATGCCTTTTAGGACCATCACACTATGATATTACAAATTCTAGTGATAGACCATCTATCTGCCTGTCATTGCCCATGACCATGCCCTGGACATTCAAGCTCCAAGTCCAATACAGACACAAATGAAAGGCAGAGGTCTCTCATAAAGGAACAGCTAAGAATCTGCTGTTGCAAACAGCAAGGGATGCTTCTTCACTGCTGACTGACCAAAGTCGATTTGGAATTCTTACCCTGGATACCACTCTCCCTTTGAACTGTATATTTGTGCAGGGAAAATTCTTCCCCACCCAACCTCAGGTTTTGTGTCTGCCCTACAGACAGCCTACCCCATTGCAGAAGTCTTGGTCGGGGGTCAAAGACAACTTTGTCCTGAGTATAAGCACCAGGCAGAGTTCATGGTTCCTTCCTACTAGCGTAACTTTTCATTGTCTAATCAGAAGGTTGAAATGAGGAGAGAGTAAGGAAAAAATAGACTGAAGACCCAGGCTAAAATCCTCACACACATGTTATAGGTTTGCTTTTCCTAGAATTTCATCTTTCTTTCCTTTCTATTTTTCTCCAAATTTGAGTAAAGATCCAAATATTTGTTGCTAAGATTCAAGTCTTTGTCACCTTTCCAATCATATCATGACATCCAATTTACTTTGCTCATTTGTATAACTATTTTGCATTGCCCCACCCAAGCAACTCTCTTCCTCTCCTTATCCTTCTCTCTCTCTCTCTTTCTCTCTCTCTCTCTCTCTCTCTCTCTCTCTCTCTCTCTCGTGTGTGTGTGTAAAAATGGGTTTATTTCTCTTTCTCTGCCAAATATAATCAATGACTACATGACTACTGGCCAGTACTATGGTGCTAACTTTATGAATCTTTCCAGGCTGAACTAAGCCTTATCTAGGCACACACTGTGAGGAGGGCTATTTATCTCATTAGCCTTCTTGGAAGATCTGAAACTCCTATGAATTTATCAGTGGATTCTACCTGGTATAGATATGCAAATGAAAATATCAGAACAGGTTCTTTAGCCTAGGACTTTATACAGAATTCACTGAAAGTGATAAAATCCATACCAAGAAATAAACACTAGCGGTTACTAACTAATTAATATAACCGTGTCCATAGACACACACGCCAGCAGCAGCAGCAGGCCCACCACACCCAGAAAACAAACTGCAAACTGCACTGTAAAGTTCTGGTGTTCCCTTCCCAGCCAGCCTTTCTTCCTAAGGAATTGGTAAAAGTTCAGAGCCAGGTGGGGCCCCTGTTCTCATTCTCTCAGTTCCACCCCCAGAGACTCATTTCTAGGATTTCTAAGCTTATTTGCACTGCTGAGCTGTTTCTTTGTGGCAAGGCATTTAATTTTACCTGGGAATGATTCTCAGTCTGCAGTAGTGCTTTAAGTGGCATCGCTAAGTGCACAGTTTTGATCAACCCCATTCCAACTGGGCTTGCTTTTATTCAATGCTTTCTGAAGTGTTGGCCACCTGTTGGTATGGTGCTTGTAGTTCTGTGGTTCTGCCTTTATTCTGCTGCTTGCAACATCTTGTCCACTGAAGCCCTTCTACCTGCACTGAAACATGCTTCTTTCGCACTAAGGAATCTTGTTTCTTTAGATTCAATGTCTCCCTCCTCTCTGTGAATCTGGTCATATCTCTCCATCAGAGTACTCAAAAAAAGGAGGGGCTGAAAGTGGAAATTCTATGATAGAATTGTATGTTGGGGATTTCCTTTATATCTTCCCTTGATCAACTCTCTTCTTAGAGAGGCTACAGTGTCTTTAAAGTGGTTTTTAAAGCAACTGACTTTAATTCCAAGAATGTATCTAAAGTAAAAGAGTTCTCCCAGACATATAGAATTCATGGGCCTCTTCCCCCCTCTCCACCTTTGGTTCTAGGGATCAAACCCAGGGCCTAGAACATGCTAGACAACTTTCTACCACTGAGCTACCCCCCAGCCCTTATGGACCTTTTGATAATTCCTAGGCAGCTCCTCTAAATGTGCTCCCTATGGGTCAAGCTCCAGGCTTTACAATTGAGCCCCTTTGTCCCTATGGTCTCGTAGGCAGCACAAGGAATTCTCTGCCATGGGGTCGTAACACCACATGTATTAGTCAGGGACAAGGTGCACTGGAAATAATTCATCACTGAAACTCGAAAATGGCTGGCTTTTTCAATATGTCGGAGTCAATGCTAGGTTATTCTCATAGCAGTGACTAATTGCACTCACCTTTCCTTCCATGGTAAAGCTGTGGACATCCGCCCTGGAAATAAAATGTAGTAGAAGGCCTAGTTTATCTATGCCACAGGCTCTTAATTCTTGTGATAAGAACTGTTATTGTTGGTCTCTCCCATTTTGGTGTTTCAGTAAAATCTGACTATGGCCAGGAAGTATCAGAGCAGGATAAGGACAGATTTTAATCAGAAACATACCAGCCATTGCATTGAACTCAACCTCAATTTGTGCAGAGGTAACTGGGCATTTAGGGGAAGAAGGAGGGACTAGGTAGGAGGCAAGTGGGGCTCAGTGGTCAAGGAAGTGAAAAGATACAAAAAGCAGGAAGTGGATTTGTTTTCTATGAAACCCATCTGGGTTTGCTAACTGACTCTTACCAACACAACACTCCATTGGAGGCTGGGAGACAGGGGTCCTACCTTCAGGAGTTGGCTGGAAGATAATAGCATATTCTTTTGGCATCCTTCAGTTTTCCCAGGCAGGCACTTTAAGAGGGGCTAAGGTCATCCAAAGGATGTAACCTTGAGCTATTAGAAACTGTTAGGGTCTGTTCTTTATAACCCAAGGTTGAGGCCTAGTTGAGACAAGGTCTCAGAGGAATCCTGGCTAGAGTTTGGTCAGGGAGAGAATCTTTCTCAGTCCATGTATGAATGTCAACTAATCATACTAGCAAAGTAGGGCTGGGGAAGGGATTGGCTCATGGAGACAGTTTAAAATGCCTGAGCCACAATCAATCAGTTTGGCAATCACCCCAGGCAATACAGTTCTAGAAATCCACTGTAAATATGACCATAAGAAATTGCCAATATTTGGCCATTTCTGATTCACAAAAGTAGCAAATTCTTGTCTTCAATTTAATATGATTTCGCATTGCATTAAAACAACCTAGAGAAGTGACAGACCAACCCCCACCCTCCCATGCTGCTAGCTGGATCTGCAGGCAAGGGAGGAAGGCACTCCACAATGATTTCATTTTGCTCTATTTTGTTTCATTCCATTTTTAACCAAGAGGACTGCAACACTATACAGTGTTACAAATGCTTCCTTGTTGTTACCCATGTTTGGGTCTGCCCATGTGAGAACAGCAGTGGAATTTCAATCTCAGCTCTAGGCCCTCCATGGCTACAGAAAGGTACATCCACAGAAATTAAGAATGGTTGGTTTAACTCCTCTGGACCTGGAAAGCTGTAGTTTGAAAATCTCAGAGGAATGAATTATCCTTTGACTTGAACTTTTCTGATTGAGTTTCTCCATCAGTAACTGGTTACTATTATATCTGCAACTTACAATTTGACTCCAAAATACAAATAAAAACTGGACAGCATATGAAATATGCAGAATAGTTCTATTCTCTTAAATTTTTTGTTCTATGTTCATTTATCATCTTAACCTGATTGTTGTGGTTTCAAGGAAGGTATTAACCAAATACATCTATCAATATGGGAAACTGTATTTCCTTAATGTGTTTGCCTGTATACATGGAACCAGTTCATCCTCCATTGCCAAGATCATAACAATTACTATTTCAAAACAAAGGTGTGGCCATGAGTTGCTTAAACATTGGCTGCCTAGATCTTCCTCTTTTTAGTACTAAACAGCCAAAGGGCCAAAAGGCCCAGCCCTTCAGGCCTCGACTTTTAATTAAGGTTCAGGTATATGCATCCTGGAAATGCCTTAAACATTTTATCAAGCACAGGCTAATTATGATGGAGACTATGTTGGGAGATGTCTTTACCTGTTGACGTTTTTTCAAAGGATTTCAATCTTTGATGAGGGAGGAAACAGAATATGGAAAGGAACAGGCATGCTTGCTTGGCGGCTCCTTGCCTATAGAGCCATAAGCATACAATTCTTTTCAACCCAACAGTGGCAGTGCAGGTCGCATTTGTCTGCTTAGGTTGCTGTAACAAAATGCCACAAGCCGAGTAGCTTAAACAACATACGTGTTTTTCACAAAGTTCTGGAAGCTGGTGTCCAAGGTGCTGCCATATTAGATTCTTGGTGAGGGCTGTTTTCCTGGCATGCCAACAACGCCCTCCTCACTGTGTCCTCACACAGTAGAGAAAGAGAGGGAGGGAGAACTCTGCCCCATCCTGAAGGCCCAGACCTCATGACCCCGTCTAAATCTAATTATCTCCCAAAGGCCTCAACTACACACACTGTGGCATGAAGGGCAAGGTTTAGACATGAATTTAGAGGCATTGGTCTTTGGCATTGGTTAAATAAATACAATCACAACAAATATTAAGGAAATACAGAGATGGCCATTTAAAAACAACACCCTTAAGATCCTACTGGACAATTCTCACATCTTTAGTGAACTATTGCTATACACCAAGAAATTTATGTTATCTTCTTCTTTAAGCATTTATATTTACTTTCTACTTACTCTCTCCAGTCTATTTTTTTTTTTAACAATTTGGCTTAGTGTGCTAAAAATAGCCTATGTGCACTGTTTTTCCTTTTAGCGTCATTGTTACACACTGACTCCAAATTTTCTTGGAAACTAGGAACACCTCATGTGAGCCGGTGAGCATATTTGATTGAAGCTTACGTGGCCATTATGCAACCTTAGACATGGGGCCCTGGTTCTGATGACTTCTGCGCTACCACTCCTTAATCCCACACCCTTTTGGAATTTATTTCTGCCCATGCAGAATCTGAGTATTAAACTGCTCTGAGTGGCTATAGTTAGATAGACTCTATTTTTAGTAACAAACTGCTTCCCTGAGACACACACAGCTGCTCATTAACACTGAAAGCCTTTTCCACAAAGCTCATATTCTCGTCCTTCCTTTTTAATGCCCAATAGACTTCTCAGGGAAAATACAAACATGGGTTATATTTAGTTTTCTACTCAGCCATGGCAAGCCCCTGAATCTAGAGGAAGTTATAAATATACTATAAGGAAAATGTTCTGCTTCCTTCAAGTAGTATTTTAATACCACACGGTACTGTGACAGGAGGGGCACAGATGAATGATATTAAAATAAGAGGTAGAGTGAATTAAAATGTGACTTTTTCCAACATGTGGAGTGACCAGGGCACAGTGGGAACTCTTTAAAGATTTGTAGATGCTGACAAGATGGTTAGAAGGAGTAGGATAGATGGCATCTAAACAAGATGGGTTGCTGGAATGGATATATCACTTCATATATTTACCCTCTGAGATCAGAGAAAATGTTCTTTGAAGCAAACTTCATACATATTTTTTCAAGAACAACATCAGTCAGTTAATAATTGCTGAGTTTTCATTAACTAGTATTCCACAGAAAACTTTTCTTATATTTTTATTGCAAACAAACCATACCTCAGCTCCATGATGGGTAAAATAGACTATCAGGGGTTAACTTTGAAAACCAGCAAATTATAAAGTGTTTCTATAAGAGCATGTTCCAAATTCCAATTAAATGACTTACAAGTCGCATATAGAATGACCTGGTAGCAAGTTAGGACGTGACTTGTTAAGCATTTTCTCACCCTTAGCACATCTTCCTCTGTTCGTTTTGTTTTGTTTTCCCAAGATGTGGTTTGGAAAAGAGTGAAAAAGCTCTCCAACACTGATGAAAGGGCAGGACCCAGGATCTAGAAGTGACTGCCAGTAGGAAAGTGGTCTACTTGCTGAGACATTACCACTTTTCATCACAACAAATATTTGGCAAAGCAGTAATCATAAGTCTTTCTCCAGGAACACCTGCAACCTCAGGTTTTGGGTTTTCATATTTTGGCTTTTTTTTTTCCTTTTCTTTTCTTTCTTACCATATCGCAAGAACAAACCTTATTTTATGATCAGCATTACAGTCTTCATGAGAGAGAGAAATGGAAACTCCTAAACTTCAAAAGTATACACTGAACATTCTGTCCATCCATTTTAAATTTACATGAAGCAGGTGCTCACATCTCTGCAGCCATTCCTCTAGAACAGTGCTGCCCTGCATAGAATCCTTTAGATGTGTATAGCTACTTAAAATGAATAAGTAAAACTAAACATCCAGTTTTGCAATTTCAGAAGCCACATGTGACTTGTGGCTACCATATTGGACAGTGTAGACATAGAATAGTTCCTTCATTGTAGAAGACTTTATTGAACAATGGCACTGTGAGATATGGATTTTCCATGGTAA
This sequence comes from Marmota flaviventris, assembly GCF_047511675.1. Lineage (NCBI taxonomy): Eukaryota > Metazoa > Chordata > Mammalia > Rodentia > Sciuridae > Marmota > Marmota flaviventris. Next base: position 11,580,326 of record NC_092508.1, on the reverse strand, counting down.
AACAAAGCCAATGATCTACATTATACCCAAATGTTACACTTTAGGAGAGAACCAGTATTCTGGACCAGTGTTCTTCATTTTACCTCATGACTCTTCTAAAAATTCCAGAGGATAGCACAAGAAAGTCTTCACCCCATTCTTCAGACTTAGTGGCTTATTGCTTCAGAAAGATCTCCAATCACAGATTCAGACTTTTCTCTTGCACAATCCAGAAGGCAAGGAGCAGCCAGGGAGTCAACCTTTGTTCTAACTCACTTTATTAGCAAGCAAATTAGGCCAGGACAACAATATAATTATCATGTTCCCCCTAAATGCAGCAGGGATTATGAATATATAGCCAAAGTCATAACACAGTTCTGGGAATAAAGTTTCCCTGGTTTCCTGTATGGCTTTTATGACACTTGTAAAGATGACTTGACATTTTCAAGAATTCAGCACATGGACCACCTGCTCAGGAAGGGAAGGCAGATAACAAAAACCACTTCTCTAGAAGACTGGGTCAGCCTTCCATAGTAGTCATCTAAGTTCAAGAGCACATAAAATATTCTTCTGACCTATCCCCTTTATTATTTGAACACTAATTTCTACCTTCTAAAATGCATCTATTAAATTTTGTATCCTAATAAGTGTTTAATTAAATGTAAGTTGAGCTGCCTTTCACTTAAGTCTGCCATGAGCTTATTAAATTAAAAAAATTATTAAGAAGATCAAAGTTCCTTCCTTTAATTCCTTTAGATCCTTTGGGGAAACCACTGTTTATCTCTGTAAAGTTCAAGTCTGCATAACTAAAAGTCAGCCAAATCTGACATCCAACCACTGGATCTTGTGGAGACCATTTCCCCCTCCTTTCTGTCTTCATATTCCCACTCCCTGCCCAGACTACAGTTTGGAAGTCGCTAAATGAATTCACAAGTACTACCGTTTGCACTTTCACACACTGTTTAAAGGCAGAAGTATCAGATTTCACAGCACTGGGAAGAAGTTGGCAACTACTTCAAAGCAATTTTGAAGCATCTATTACTTTATTAAGCAAGGATAATAATGATCTCCAAAGCACCAACTAGCTCATGTTTTCCTGTTCTCCTGCATTTCATTATAAATACCACAGTCTCTATTTTCCTGCTTAAACACTAGTTAGTACATTGCCTTTAAAATTACAGATCAGACAGAAATCACAAATAAAGAGCTCAAACCACACAGCTAAATGAGTTGCACAACCATGAGAGCTACCAAAGGGTAGAAAATCTGCTGTAAGGTAATGTGTCTCTCGTTACTTTGTGGGCAGTAGTATGAACTTGGTTCCCCCATCCCTTTGTCTCTACCTTCTACACATTTCTACAGATATTGTGAGACCCAATAGCATTCCTTTACAAATTGTTAGTCCCTATAATATATTCAATAATATTTAACTGAGTGTTTCTAAAATTGCTAATCTGCCGCACTAATCCAAGTGGAGATGGCATAAGTGTAAACTTTCTGTACTAAATTCAAGGAACATATCAGCCTAGTCTTGGAGACAAGTCTAACCCACATTAAGCAATAATGACAAAATCTAAAAATTTTAGATTCATTGTGAATTTGGGAAAATGAATCATCCTCCCCAGATCCCTTTCTACTTTAATGCCCTATAAATTCTAAGACAATAGAATTAGGGGAGTCCATTATGCCTCTGTAAACCTTGTGGATGTTAGTGCCAAGGTGACAATTGAGTTGCCATTCCTGAAACTTGACCTTGTCACTTTCAACAAGACATGTTCTTACTAAGTGATCCCTTGTACTTAGGGTGTATTTGTAAGCATCTAGTGACACTCCATCTCAGTTGATATCCATACTTACCTCTGTCCTCTCTGACAGTTCTCTGGATGTCACACATGGAGGTGACTGACCTTCAATGCCACACTAACCAGGTCTGCCTCTCAAATATTACCCATTAGTAGTTTGTTCTTCTTCAAATTCCTATAAAAGAATAAATCCAATGGTTCCATATGTTAACTCTGATTATTGGTCTTCCCATAGAAATGATTTAGTGATTATATCCCTCTGCCCCTAAAAAAAAAAAAAAATCAAATGCTGAAGAACTTAGAAATAGTATCTACCCATGAAATCTGAGGCAAATTTTAAATTATCTATGAATATAGCCCATTATTGGAGTATTCAGGAACTCAGGTTCCTGAACCTTGGACTTGTCCAAGATCTGTTTGAGGAGTAAAGTTGGATTTGGCAGAACACGAGGAAATAGCATAGTGACTTGGATCACTGAGTTTCCCCAAACTTCCTGTTCACATGATGGAGCCACTGCCTGAGTATTCTCTTTGATTAAGGTCAAAGTTAAATACCTCCTTTGACCACACTATTGATGTTCACCTAGTAATTAATGACTCGCAAAACTCCAATTGCAACCTACCAAATATTGGAGTTAAAGAGCTCTTTGTCATGCTCTTTGCCCTACATTGTTCTTACATCATGGAAAACATTTCTCATCGTCACAACTGACCCGAATCCAATGGGGAAAATTCCAATAAACATAGAATCAGAGAAAACACTGCCATATGCAAAGGACTGGTACAAAGAATTGAGAAAAATGGGAAATCATTCCATATTTGTAATTGTGAAGGGTGACTTATAAAGGAATAGCACTGGCTGCTTTTTAAATAATTATTCAGTATGAAAATTCAATAGAATTTAATTTGAAGGTAAAAAAAATCTTTGACTTTAGATTGTTTTTCATCTACAGTTACATTCTAAATTATTAAGTATCCTCTATTAAAATAAAAATAAAATAGGAAATGTCAAAACTTTTAAAAAATAAACTAAAATATTTATTCATCCAAATGAGCAATGGCTTTCTAAACAGTTACCTTAGAAGGTAACAAAACATTATGAGGAAACAACATTTTCAAACCCCAAATTTGTAGTTGCTTTCATCTCTAATGCATAAAATACATTGGTAAATCCAGCCCATTAATTTAAAAATTACACTTCAGTTGAGGCCCTACAGTATTGCCTGGATTGATAGGTCACTTGTTCTTACATTTCAAGTAATGTTCTAGTGGCAAAGGATACCAGCAACAGCGGACATCAGAAGAAGAAGTCACAGTCTCTGAAGTTCATTCCCACTTGAACGTCTCAAAATGACTGGAGCACGGTTAGTATCGTGGGGATTGGTTTAGAGCTCTGCAAGATAACCTCTCTAAAGAACTGTCCTGCAAAGCCCTGAAGACCATCTCCCAGTGCCACAGCTTTGCACAGTCTCTGAACCCTCCAGTTACACTCTTCTACCCCCCATTACTCCTGCCACATGGGTTTCACCTCTTTCTTGCCCCCGAGGTTAAATCCCATGTTTTCCTGGAAACTTTTCCTGACACGAGCTGCCCATCCTCAGTCAACTCATTGACTACACTGTTTAGATGTTGTTATGAACTGAATGTTTTTGCTCCCCCCTAAAATATATATGTTGAAATAGTGACCCCCCCTCCAAAGAGCACAGGGAGGTAGTTTAGGTCATGAGAGAGAAACCCTCATGGGTAATATTAATATCCTCCTAAAAGAGACTCCAGAGAGCTTTCTAGTTCTCCTTCCACCACATGAGACAGGAAGCCACAATCTGCAACCCATACTTGGGTCTTCACCAGAACCTAATCATGCTGGCGTCGTGATCTTGAACCTCCATCCTCCAGGCCTGTGAAAAATACATTTCTGTTGTTTATAAGTTACCCAATCTATGACACTTTTGTTATAGCAGCCCTAGAGTACGACAATGCTCCCTTAACTCATTCCCTTTTTCTACTTGAGATAGCTCTAATTATTTCCCTATATTGGTCTTCAAGCCCCTTGGCATTTACCTTTGTACACATTGCTTCATATCTTCTTTCCCATCTAACTCTAAGATATTTGATCCCTCTTGGGTTTCTACTTACCATACCATCCAACAGTGTGCCTAGTATGCAATAAGCCACTCCATAACTATTTATTAATACCTCAGTTGCAAGATAATTATTTTTCTACCTAACTTTTATCTAATATTTTCTCCTTGAATTTTTGGCTAGGTAAGCAATAAAAAGTAAAAAAGCATAGACCATAAAATATATTCTTAATTTTGTATAAATCATAGTAAGACTCATTCTTTCTTCTAGGCAACAAATCAAACACCTCCTCTGTGGCAGTCACTATTATAACTTCCATTTCAAGTCATGAAGAGAGAAAAAAGTTAGTCATCACTAATAACAATAAACAGAAAATAAAATATATATTATGGAAGATGGTGGCCCCATACTGGGGAGAAACAAATAAAGCATGGGAGAGGGTTTAGGACCAGAAGGTGGGTGAGGGGCAGAGGCCAAGGGTACATTTGAAATGAGATGATCAGGGAAGAGCACTAAGAAGGTGATGCTTGAGGAAATACCCGCATTGGGATGCTTAAAGAAACAAAAGTCCACACAGGTAACTGCAAAAGTCTTTGCCATTTCAGTGGGTTTTCTGAGCCTCATATCCCTTTCTGGGACCCTCAAAGTGGTTCCATCAGCCCCTGTTCTTTTTTATTCCTAAATATTAATCACAACATAACACTAATGTTTTACTATGTAACTCCTCAAGAGACTACGAGCTATTAGAAGCCAGGATTATCTCATTCGTCAATAAAAACTTCATAGTATTTAACACAACTCCTGGCCAACAGTGAGGAATCAATAAATGCTTGTTGAATACAGAATACATCTTCATTCAGGTAAATAATTCATCTCATCTGTATTCAAAACACAGTTCATACTAACCTGAGTCAAATGGTGTTTGTGTGAATACTCTTATTTTTTAATGCAAACACTTGGCAAACTTCTTTTGAAATAAAGAATTAAAATGTCTTATGCAAAACAATCAAAGAAAACTGGTGCCTGTTTGGGCACTTCTCTCTGAACAGTGAAGCAAGCACTCACCAAGTATGCATTTGAAACTGGGTGACGTATACTAGGGTTCAATAAAGGATAGCTAGTGCAAGGAGAGGTGGTGTAGGCTCCCATAGGAAACTGTCAACTAGCACACAGAGTACTAACATAGTCCCAGAGTTTGAAGTTCAAGCCATCCACATGCTCAAGGACAGAGGAGATACGTCACAGTCTTCTTGGAACAGCCATGGTAGTACAGAGACGTAACTTTCTTGCTGGCTTTTTAGCAGGGAGAGGGAATATGAGCAATGCCAGTTTCCTCTAACACTGATCTACACCTCATGGAAAAGAAGTTGTTCATTCTCTTTTAACTCATCTTGAGTATCCCCCAGGGACTATTAAAGCCCAAAGCCAGCAAAGTCCAGCAGGCTGTCATCTATGTTTTGTCCAGAACTACTGGACAAAGGGTAACCACCCAGCAGCCTGGAAGGCTGACAACAAGGTCCCTGCTGATGTGCCCTGGCAACAAAGTATCATAAGGAAGTTTATTCTAATCAAATAAAATTTATTATAATTATAGTTTATACAAAAGGCCAAAGTCATTTGTCATCACTCAATACCCAACTGTGAGCATTCCACAGTGTCTCTAAGAGCTTGGGGGACACAGATGACTCGGGCCCCTTCCTTATGCTCCTTGACCCTGAGCTGGTGTAGCAATTCAGTGAAATCTGCTGCTGGCTGCTAGCCAGACAGGTTCCTGCCTGCTAGTCCTGCTCTAGTTATTTAATAGTTGGCCAGGTCCAGTTGTTGCTCTTCATGGTAACTCTCTGCCATCCCGAGGGGTGATAAGGTTCCTATAAAAAGCTGCAGGCTCCATCTCCCTACCACTGCTAACCCTCTTACCTCATCTGGTTCCAGCCTATGGACTGGACCCTTGTTCTGCTAGGTCCTTCAGACTGACAAACTAGAGAGATGGTTTTACCTGATTCTATTTCCAATTCCTACTCCAGCTGTTCCCCAACAGGTCCCTTCCTTCAGTGACTGAGCATTAGCACCAAGGGCTTGGGACAGCCATCCCTGGCCCCCTCACTACCATACAAATGCTCCAGACTGCTAATGTAGATGGAGCATCATTTGTGGTCCCATGTCAAAAACGAAATAGAAAATAAATGAAACAAAGGAATGCACTCAATACCCTATGCCATTCGAAGGCACACCTTAGCCAACAAACAGTGTGGAATCAACAATGGGCTTCTAGATGCTCTGGGTTCTTGCTATACTCAACACACCAGAGAGAAGGGGACATGCTGTCCCAATGAGTGGGTATAAGCCAGAGAGGGCACAATTTTGCTGACTTACTGTAAAGAAAAAAAAAATAATGAAGATAATCATAGGCCAGCTCATGGATGCCTCTTAAGTCTTAACATTTGTCTGTGAACATAAAGTTGTGCCTTCAGGGAGCAGTGAATATAATGGAGTAGCCTGGAAATCACCTCTAAACCAGGAGGTAGAGACCTGGGGCTTAAATTTCAAAGAAAGCTGGACCTGAATTTTGCATGTCAATTCTTTTTTTTTTTTTTAAAGAGAGAGAGAGAGAGAGACAATTTCAATATTTATTATTTTTCAGTTTTCGGCGGACACAACATCCCTGTTTGTATGTGGTGCTGAGGATTGAACCCGGGCCGCACGCATGCTAGGTGAGTGCGCCACCGCTTGAGCCACATCCCCAGCCCTCAATTCTTTATTTTATAGATGAAAACCAAAGGCCTGGAAGTTAAATAATGAACCCCAAGGATTTGGCTGGAGTTTTTAACTGAATCTATGCAGATGTCTGTCCCTAACTCTTTAATCAAGTTCATACGTGGTTCATTTTAGCTCTCAGGTTTCCCCAAACTCTAATGATGCTGAATGCCCCTTCCTTGAAAGAAGATACCCTCTGTTCAGAAACAAGTGAGTTTCATAACATTTACCCTGGTTAACTCAAAGAAATGAACCCCAAGGTTTCCCTCTGACCCAGCACTCCCAATGGTATGGTGAACATAACACACACACACGTGCACACACACAAACACACATATTAAAAAAAGGGTAAAATTACAATATCAAGGCACTAAGGATGTAAACAGTCCTGATGGCATATAATTTATTACTATTCAATACAGGTAACTTTAAATCTAAATATTCTTTAATTGTTATCCTATTTAAAGATTTTAACCAAACAGGTATTTAAAATACAAAGAAAAATTAGTTTTAGATCACATGTTCTAATTTTTTTGTTCAGAATCCAAGGTCACTTTAAAAAAAAGAGAAGTAAAAAGTAATAGAGTAAGCAGAATAGTCTGATGCTTTTAATCTCAAACAGATTATCATGTCATTTGTATATATATTTATGTGTTTTAAACACACACACACACACACAACAATAAAATTTGAAAGAAACTCAGCTGAGCAGGAGAAGGATGTCTTGAAGGCATAATAAGTGAAAGTGAGTCACGGTGACAATGATCTATGAATCAGAAATTTGAGCATCTCCTCTCTGGTTTGCAGGTTTGGGGTAGGTAGGACACAGGATAAAGGGAGAGTCAGGTGTTGGCTTTTTTTCTGAAGTATGTAGAACCAATCAATCAATATCTTTGAAGAGAAAAAAGAAGTCTCAAATACTTGATTGATACACAAAGCAGAATAAATTTAAGATTATTTGTCTAACCAAGAGATTTGCTTTCAGGGCAAGGAAAAAAAATGATATGTTATAACTTACTGCAGTCAGTACAACTACTCGTGCAAGAGTTGCACAGTAAGAAGCACTTACACTTCATTAGTGCCTTCTCAGCTATGGAAGTAGGAAGGGAATAGAAAAGACTTTATCTCTAATCTGGTAGCTAAAAGGAAACCAGCTCATTCAGCAAGGAGGACCAACAAGTTCATTGACATGTGAACAAGCAAAGCATGGTGGGGTCAGAGTCTGCAAAGCAGATGCCAGAAGGGCCTTGATTCAGAAGTGACAGCTGGCAGGAAGACGGCTGCTTTCCCTGGGGAGTACATATAGATTCCATTCCCTAAATAGCTTGACCTGTACCATGCACAGAACACTACATATAAATGATTTTTTTTCCTTTTACTCTGTTCATTTTTTGTATTGATAAATACAAAATTTTTCTATGGGCAAATACAAATGGCTTTGTTGTGTTTTTCTCCTAATGTAATAGCAATACATATTAATACATGTTTTGTGAAAAACATATAGATACAGAACAATACACAAATAGAAAGTAATGTCACCCATAATCTCAGCAATACTAATGATATTCTGATGTATCTATCTCACTGTTGCTTCTTTACCATGCATAACTTTTTTTTCATTGGAGATAGTTATGAACACTGATTTATAACTGCCCTTTTACATTTTAAATAGTAAAATAATTTTGGCAATGTCCTTAAATAGTCTTTTAAAATGTGAGTCTTAATGGTTGCATGAAACACTACCTATGGGTGTTTCTATTCTAACAATCACCCTGCTCATACTTCAACTTATATCAACCTACACAAAACTTTGTGATATATATCCCCATGCCTAAGACTTGAACAAATCTATTTCCCATTTTTCTTCCAGATAAATTTTTTGGAGGTGAAACTGTGTGGATGACTATGCATGTTTCTCAGGCATTTGAAAGCTAATGTCAAATTGTCCTCCAGAATATTCTACTGATTAACATTTCCCCAGCAGTCTGTGAGTCTGCCTTTTCCCCTACACCTTCACTATCAATAAGTATCATTGCAAAAGGAATATGTTGAATTGATATCTAAATAAAATTAGGATGTTGTAATTTTAGTTATGATTTTTAAAAAATCATTGGTGACACTTTCCTGACATTTATTTAATTCATGTGGTCTAGTATGAAAAATTAAACAAAAATGCAGTTTTTTTACTGTGCATATCCTTCTACTCAAAAGCAGACAGGGTGGGTGGTTATCTCCTCTCCATCCCTATGCTTGAGGTCTCATTTCTCTCTGTCATTTTTCTCCTGACATGATGATAAAGCAGTAAATAAAAAGCAAAGATAGAAGAGCAGGAGAGGACATCAAAAAGCTTAGAAGGAGGAAGCAGATGAACAGAACAGTGGGAAATGGCATAAGGTTTCAACTTCTAGTTCTCTGAAGGAGAGGACCCAACAAGAAGCAAGTGAGTTCTTGTGAGAGAACATTGGGACATCTGGGAGATTACAGACACTGGTGCCTCTGGAAATCTGTACTAGGGATAGTCCAACACGTGTGTTCCTTCTCCCAATCCATAGACCTGGCAGCTGCTCCCTGGCTCTATAAAGAAGACGGATGGAGAGTGTACCTGGAGAGGTCCCCAGGGAGGGTTCTCATTTTCTTGCATTCTGCCAATTGGCATTTGTCAATCCCTGGAGAGTCTTGGTTTGACCAATATATATATATATATATATATATATATATATATATATATATATATATATATATATAATTACTGTATTAGATTGAATTGTGTTCCCCACAAGATACCCATCCACCAAGAACATGAGTGTAAACTTCCTATGAATAAAAGTTTTTGCAGGTGTAATGAAGAAAGGATCTCAAGATGAGATCATCCTGAATTAAGTGAGGAGAACCCTTACTAAAGACAGAGAGAAGATGTCAGAGAACAGAGAAGGACATATGCATATTAAGGAAGAGACTGGAAATTATGCTGCCACAAGACAAGGACACCAACAATCGTCAGCATCAATTCAAAACTGGGAGAAAGGTGAGCAATGAACTCTTCCTCAGACCTTCCAGAGAGAAACAACCCTACTTTCATTGTGATGTAGAACTCTATCCTCCAGAACTCTGAAAGAATAAATTTATGTTCTTTTAAGTAACCCAAATCATATGGTCCTTTGTCCTAAGAAGCTAACACTATCAACCTATTTTGGAGAGGCCAATCTCAGGAAAGCAGAGTGACATCCTGAATATATAAAGAGAAGTGAAGTTCAGACATTTCATTGGCCTTCTTCTCCTGCTCAGGTCCTGAATTTAGCCTTCAGGCTTGTACACCCAACCCTTCCTGGTTCAGACAGGAAATTGGAAGAGATTTCTCTGGAGAAGCCCCTGACCTGGCTGGTGTCCCTCCTGAATGCCCTACTGTGGGGCTCACAAGTCAACCAGTCTGCCCATGTGGACTTGACCTCCAATCTTCTTTCCATGCAGCACTTAACTATAAATGGACACCCAATTATCAAAAGAGGAAAGAAATTCATAGAAGCAAGTGAGTGGTGTGCACAGAGATTGACCAGTTGTGGGAGCACCAGATTTCCCTCCTTCCCACATGTCAATCCCTCTGTCTCTGGATTCCTGGAGTCTGACCTCACTGCTTTAGTCCCGTGTCATTTATAAAGAGCTTTTATATTCATTTTGCCCTTCCATTCAGATGTCGTGTCTCAGGAAGATTGGATCTATATTTCATGTGTCTCCACCTTCCTCACAGCATTGCCTCCTGAAAATAGTCTCTGTGACAAGACTACAGATGGGACCCAGCGCACTTTTCCCTGTGCAGTACATTCAGCATAACCTCAAACAGGAAATCTGTCGTAGGAGTTTCCATGGCCGGACACATCATTCTCAAATGCTATCGTGGAAAGAGTACTCCGAGATGCCGGACACTGTGCTAAGAGCTTCATTCACATTATCTTGTTCAATCTTCACAACAACTTTGGAAATTGGAATCTGCAATTTTCCCCATTTTCTAGGTAATGAAACTGAAGACACTAAAGGTTTTCTAACTTGCCCAGGGTCACACAGCCTAAATTGAGAACCAGGTAATCCAACTCCAGAGTTTAGATCCTTTTTTCCTTAAGATAGATTTTGCTTTGGACATCACTTAGAATTCATGATATTCAGCTACAGGTTGAGCTTCCCTAATCTAAAGTCCAGATGCTCCAAAACCCAAAACTTTTTGAGTGCTGACACAATGCCAGAAGTGGATAATTCCACACCACGAAACTTTGTTGTGTGCGTAAAATTATTTAAAATACTATATGTAAAATTACTTTCGGATTATGTATGTAAAGTATATATGAAGTATAAGTGAATTTCATATTTAGACTTGGGTCTTATCCCTAAGATAGCTCAATTTCCAATAAATAAATAAATAGAGTCTGAAATTAAAAACATTTCTGGTCCCAAGTATTTTGGATAAAGGATACTGATCTACATAACCCTCATTCACTCCACCTCCATTTACAGTGTCCCTAACACCAGAGATCACAGGCCTGTCTTCATTAAGACCAACAAGGGAATTCACTGGTCAATGCCATGGGTGGACTCTGAACTGCAGTGGAAAGCAGCCCAGCCCACAGCCTCACACAAGGCCCTTCCAGAAGGATCCTCATCAACAGGGTTTCAGCCAGTGCTCCTGTGATGGGATTCAACTTGAACTTGCAAGAGTGAAGGACAGGAGAACAGAGAAAGGAATCGTTTTTCTTCTCCTAATTTCCTCTCCTAACCTCTGTATCCGCACCAACTCCACCAGACACGGCCTCCACCTGGCGGTGTGCAGACTGACTGTGAAGCAGCGGTAGCATCAGCTGTGATTCAAACCTGATCTGGCTCCCAGGCCCCCGTGGGTATAAATGAACTCCTTTGGGCCTCTAGGATTCCCTGGTACTGGGTCAAGTGGCTCTGTAGAATTAATAATGCCTGAAAGAGGGGCTCAGATGTACCTACGAGGAAGCTTTATGACCTTGCAGACAGTGGCTGGCTGAACTATGACCCCTCAAAGATGTTGAAGATGAAATTCCTTGAACCTGCAAATGTTACCTTATTTGACCCAAAAAAAAAAAAAAAGACTTTGCAAGTATGATTAAGTTAAGAATCTTGAGGTAGGGAAATTATCCTGAATTATTACCCCAAATGCAATCACAAGTGTCCTTGTAAGAGAGAAGCAAAGGGAGATTTGATTAGAGAGACAAGGGCAATGTGAAGACTGGCTGTCAGGTGCAATATGTCTGGCTTTGAGGATGAGGCTTTATCCAAAGGAAAGGATGCAAAGAATACTTGAGAGGCTGGAAAGGTAATAAATGGGTCCTCCCCAGAGACTTGGACTGGATAAGGCCCTCGACACTTGATTTTGGCCCAGTGAAACTGATTCCAAACTTCTGACCTTCTGTTATGTTTTGTATGTGAGGTGTCCCCCAAAAGCTCATGTGTGAGACAATGCAAGAAAGTTCAGAGGAGAAATGATTGGGTTGTAAGAGTCTTAACCCAATCAGTAAATTAATCCGCGATGGGATTAATTGAAGTTGTAGGGTGTGGCTGGAGGAGGTGGGAATTGGAGTGTGGCTATGGGGTATATATTTTGTATCTGGACATGGAGTCTCTCTCTGCTTCCTGATCACCATGATGTGAGCTGCTTCCCTCTGCTACACTCTTCTGTCATGTTCAGCCTAGCCTCCAGCCCCAAGAAATGGAGCCACCCTTCTAAGGACTTAGACCTCTGAAACTGTGAGCCCTCAAATAAACTTTTCTGGTCAGGTCCTTCAGTCACAGCAACAACAAAAAAAAAGCTGACTAAAACACCGTCTGAACTCTTAAAGAATAAATGTGTGTTGTTTTAGATCATCACATTTGTTATAGCTACCATAGGAAACTAATGCAAAGATTCATGCCTGATAATGAATAACAAGTTTATTTCACATTCTTTTAGTAGAGCCATTTTTCTTTCTGTTAAATAAGTAGCGAACTTGATAACCAGGTGGTTTGTAAATAAAGAACAAGCAACAGTTGGCCAGTCAAATGCCACTCTTAACTACTGGAAAATTTGTTTCTCATTTCTTCTGAGCCTTCCTGTATGGGCCTGTGGGAAGGTGTCAGGACAAGGCAGTGTTCAATAGGACCCATGAATCCCAAAGCTTATGAAGATCTGCTCTTCCTCAATACCAATTAGCAAAACAAAACACAACAAATTCACCAGTCATTGTATGCCACAGTCTTAAATCCCTTCTTCCCTCATCTCCATCCAAAGTAAGGATAGAGAGGCTGAAACGGCAGTGTTGAGATGATGTCCACATTATCAACGGCAAAATAAAATTCCTCTCACTCATTTTCAACAGAAGGGCAATAAAGCCAAGGAAAAAAAATAGGCTTAGTCACTGTAACTCAACTCCTGTTATTTGGCTCAAGTTCACTTTGTGGAAGAGCTTTGAGAAAATTGTTGACGATATTTGATAAACAGTGTTTGGCCACATTCTGGGCACCTCAGATTCTCAGGCAGCATTGGTTGATAGAAGGTAGGCTGGCTTTAGAATGAGCTGAACCCAGCTTTGGCATTTCACACCTGGCCCTCAATGTCCTCATCTATGAAATGAGAGCATTGGCTTAAGATTGGTGTTTGCAAATGAGCATCTGTTTACTGATTTCATCAGCTCACATTGTCAAAATATTTAAACACCATCACTCGATGTATAGCTTCGAAATAGTGATGCTTCAACATGTAACTGAAAAGAAAACTATTTTTCCTTTTATAGATAAAACTGTGTAGAATCTGCATCCTTTTAAATTCTAAATAGAGATGCCTATTTTTTGAAGGGGGTATTTCAAGAGAGCAACCAAAATAATGCCAGCTGGTTCTATAATGATCACATTTGCAATAGTCATATCTTATGATATTTAACCAAATGCTTAGTCAACTGTCATCTTTATTTCATTTGACCCTATATATAAACATGTGTTTACTCTGTTGGATTCTTTATTGAACTTTAATGAATCATATATACTTTCAGAAGCTATCACAACGTGTATTTTGTGTTTAAGCACCTCCTGAAATAAACTTAACAAAGTTGCTGAGATCAAGACACTCTGCAGAAAGTGCTGATCATTACCTGTTAAATAAATTAATTTATGCAGTATCATAGGTGGCATAGGTGAGAAAGTATTTATCAGTGAATATTTTCTACAATCCTCGACCTGCTAAGAAAATGCGTTTACAGCCAATTGAGTGGTTAATTGTGTGAATTACTTTGCAAGAGTTTCCTTTTCCTCTTTCATCTTTGTAGAGGGAAAGAGTTTAACTTGCTGGAGTTTAAGGCAGAGCTGGTGGGTTGAAAGACCCTCTGCACAGTGAACATTTCCCAGGAAGCTTCTCAGCATGGTGAGAGGTCAGAGGAAAAGAGTCCATCTGCAACCAGTTGTGAGACCTTGAGCACTTATCTCCCTAAGCCTGGGCTTGGACATCTTGAAATGGGGACTTGGGGAATTCCCTTTCTTTCTTCCCACTTACTGCCTGCCTAACTCACCAACTACTGTTCCTCACCAAAAGTCAAAAAGGGGGAGAGGAGAGCTAAGCAGGGAAAAGTTTTGACGTGCACAGTGCTGTTGTAAGGTAACCAGGCCCTCTGGGACTAAGAACTTTCAACCTGACACTTTCTGCCTTACTCTTGTGCATTGTTTGGAGGACTCAGATACTCTGAATATACCTTTGTCAGGCGCCGAGCCTCCTGTATCAGTTAGCTTCTGTTCCTGGAAGAACTCTCCACAGCTTGGATCCCCTGTTTGCTCAAGTCTTTGTCGGGCTCCTGACCACTATGCCCACCAACTGTTCAGGGCACACAGCTTCCTGAGATTTAATCTAGCCCAAAGGGTGCCTCCAAAATCTAGCCCTTGGGGAAAGTTGGGACTTCACACAAATCTCTCTTCACAAGATCCCCCCTACCAAGTCATCTAATTTACATGTTCTTGGCCCTTTAAATCCTTCATCTATGTAACAGTCGTTTGAGTAAGATATCCAAGAGACTTGATGAAACCAACTACAATGTATAACCATTAAGCTCTTAAAAAAAAAAAAAAAGACATCCACGACATATATAAGTTGTTCTAGAATCTATCTTTTGAAAAGGTGCATATAGATGATCTTCTTATAGGTAAATGTGGCATCTCACATCATAGCATCTTTTTTAAAATTTGAGCTATAATTTATAAGCCATAAAATTCTCCAATGGAGAGTGTACGTTCCAATGGGTTTTACTATATTCATGAAGTTGTGCAGACACCACGACTATCTAATCCCAGAACATTGCCATCACCCAAAAAAGAAGCCCCTCATCCATTAGCCAACAATCCTCCCCCACCCACCCCCAAAGATCCTGTAATCCCTCATTTACTTTCTTTGTCAATGGGTTTAGTTATTTCCAAAAATTCCAAGTAGATGAAATCAGACAATTTGTGGTCTTTTTTGATCCTTCTTTCACTTAGCATCATGTTTTCAAGGTTTGTCCAGGTTGTAACATGAATCAGTCCTTCATTCCTTTTTCTAGCTGAATAATACTGTGATAACAGATATAACACATTTTGTCATCCATTCATCAGCTGATGGACAATTAGGTTGTTTTCATTTGGAGGTTATTATAAATACTTACAAGATTTTGTGTGGCTATGTTTCCAGTTCTCTTGAGTATATACCTAAGAGTGAAATTGATGAATAACATGATAACTAGGTTAAACTTTATGAGGAACTGCCTGGCTGTTTTCAAATATCCATTTCATTTTACAGCCCCAAATGTATAAGACCCCTGATTTCTCCATCCTTGTACACTGCTGCTGCTCTTTTATTATAGCCACCTTAGTGCATATGAAGTGAGATCTCGCGATTTTGAGGTACATTTCTCTAAGGACTGATGATGTTGGTCACCTTTTCATATGCTAACTTCATTTGTATATGTTCTCTGGAGAAATGTCTATTCAAATCCTTTGCTCACTTTTTAATGGGATAATTGGTCCTTTTCTTGTTGATTTGTAAGGGTCATATATATATATATATATATATATATATATATATATATATATACATATATATGTATATGTATATATGTAAATATATATGAATATGTAAATATATATAAGAATATATATATATATATATATATATATTCTTACTACTAGACCACTCAGATAAATGATTTCAAAACATTTTCTCTTCTTCTGTGAGTCATCCTTTTACTTTCTTGGTAGCATTCTTTGAAACATAAAGGTTTTTAATTTTGTTGATGTCTAATCTCTCTATATTTTTACTTTGTTTATATTTTAAGCTTATATTTTAAATATAAGTATTTTATATTTATATTTCTTATATCTAAGAAACTGGTGCCTATCCTAAGGTAAAAAAAAAAGATTTACAGCCATGTTTTCTTTTAGAAGCTTTATCATTCTAGCTATTAGAATAAGATTTTTAATTTACTTTGAGTCAATTTTGGTATGTGCTGTAAGCATTTATTGTATGTTGACACCACACTAAACCTCCAACTCAGCATCTTGTTGCATAAGTAAATCAACTACACTTTTGTAAAAAGGAGATGGTAAAAGAATATCTATGCCACCAAAGAAAAATATCTTTAGCACTTTAAAATAGTCAGTTGTTTTAAAATTAAAGTATTTACTTTCATGTGTATTAAAAATCATCCTTATGTATTAGAAAAGGTCCTTACTGTCCTTTGGCAATAGATGTTTTACTTCCTTTGACTTATTATTTTTACTTTAAAGTAATACAAACATGTTTTTTAAAAAGTCATGATGCATAACCTTTAGTGCATTCAAGTTATTCCAGTACTCAATAACTAATTATTCAAAGGACAAAAAAAAATCTTTACAAATAAACATGTTACTTTTATGGGTACAATCCTTATTAGGCACAAGTTAACAGAAATATTTTCACTCAAAATTGTTCTTGCTAAATTTAGGTGCCTGACAAAAAAATAACCTTGCAGCTTTCTGATCTTTTCTTAAGTAAAGTCTTGGATAAAATGAAGTGTCAAGGAATAGAACTTGGTAGACTGCCATCAGAACTCATTGCATTCGGAAATTCACGAAAGCACAAAGAGAAGACATTTCTAACTGAGTGGGTGTTAGAGAAGAGGGAAAGGAAATAGTACCAAATGATGTAAAAAATAACAACAACAAAAAAAAAAAGTCCATGAGACAGAAACAGCTCAGAAAAGATGAAGAGAGTGCTTTTGGAATTAGACTTCCTACATCTGTGCCTCACTTCCATGACTGACCAGATGTATAAACTTGAACCAGTTAAAATATGTAGGCCTATTTCTTCCTCTGTAAAATGGGTTTCACGTAGTATCCATGTTATAAGGATTTCTGTGAAGATCATCAGACTTGATGCAAGAAGAACACCTAACTTAGTTCCTTGCTGATAGAGAGAGCCCAAAATGTTACCTTTATTGTTTATGAAAATTATTCCAGGATGGGTTGCAGCTCAGAGATAAAGAGCTTGTCTACCATGCAAGAGGCCCTGGGTTTCATCCCTAGTACCACAAAAAAAAAATGTATATTTTCAATTAAAATATATATATATATATATATATATATATATGTATACATATATATAAGTATATATCTGCATATATGTATGTTATTCCAAAACACAGAATGCTTGCATGAGGCTTCCAAATTACTGAAAATTCTTGGTTTCAGGAGTTAAACTCCTATTACTTGGAGTTATTATACAATACATAACTTCAGGATAAAACTCCTAGCAAAATAGGCAAATTTGGTTGTCATTCTAGTCTTTGGTCATATAATTCCACACTGGGGGAAAAAGATCTTGGAAGGCCCTTGGAGTAGTTATTAGACAATGAAAACAGAAAGAATCACTCCAGTAAAAATGGGAAAGCCAATGTAGCCTGAAATGAGCATTATGAATAGTAAATAAAGGTGCCAGTGAGTCTGTAGGAAAATGTGAGATGCCCCAGTTCCAGTCCAACTCTGACAGTAGACAGAACACACCATTTAACTTCTTTGGGTTTCACTTTTCTCATTTATCAAATGAGATTGTGTATCTCATCAGTTGATCAGTAAAGCCAAAAAGTTCATTGGCAAAAAGTTATATGATTACCATTCCAAAATGCTGATGACCATTCACTTATTTTCGATTTAATGCAACATTGTAAGGGAAAGCAACATTTTAAGGACTACCACTTCCAGTAACAGCACAAATAACCACATTAGCACAAAACTTTCAACTTATTTTTCAAGTGTTTGATTTAATTTTCTGAGTAGGCAATGCTTCCAACTAATTCTAACATGAACAAATGCAAAGGATATACCACAAAAAACCTTTCTTTGTCCACCCAGCACCAATTCTTTCCCTGGCTTTCCAAACACACCCATAATAGTCATATGATTAGCTTCCTTATCATCACTGCAGATGTTGTTCACAAGTTTATATATTCAAGGCAACACTTGTCTTGTTCCTGATGTTAAAGAAATTGCACCTTAAGTATATTTATTAATCATATCTTTCATAATAAATTTTCAACATACAACATTTTTCAATTTAATTAAATTCCTTTCTAAACCTAGAGGACTAGTCTTTTCAGAGTAATCAGTTGTTAACCACCACCAAAAGTTTTCTTTGCATCACTTGAGATGATCACATAATGTTTCTCCTTTAGTTTACTGATGTTCCAAATTATTTTTTAAAAGTCTGCAGTGGTAAACCATCCTTGCATTCCTTGGACAAAGTCTCCTTGACGATAAGGAATTGTATTTTGTTTCAAATATATTAATTTATTTAGGACCTGTGCATTTACATTATGTAAAGAAATGGGCCTATCACTTTCTTGGTTGTGTATGTACGTGTGAGTGAATTAGTTATTTTGTTTTGGAATAAAGGATACATTAGCCACATAAAATAACTTGGGCAAACTTTGCTCATTCCTCCTCTCCCCTTCTGTAAGATAAAAATTAACTGTTTATTAAGATTCTGATAAAAATCACACATGTAAAACTCCCTCTGCCAGAAATTTTGAGGGGGAATTGAGTTTTTTTCAACATCATTTTAATTTATTTAACACTTGCTAATCCATTCAAGCTATTTTGTCATCAATTTTGATATGTTATATTTTTCAAGAAATATTGCATTTCATCTGGACTTTAAAACTTATTAGCAAATAATTGTGTATTATATTTAATTTCTTTTTAAAAAGTATTATGTCCAAATTTATTGTCCCTTTTCCTCTCAATTCTGTTTATTTTAATCATTTCTCTCTTTCTTCTTTAGCAGTAGCCCCAGGTTTGTTTGTTTATGTGTTGTGTTTGGTTTTGTAATGGGAATTGAACCCAGGGACACTCTACCACTGAGCTATATTTCCAGACCTTTTTAAAATATTTTTTAAAATTTTGAGACAGGGCCTCACTAAGTCACTGATGCTGGCGTCAAACTTGTGACCCTCCTGCCTCAGCCTCTCCAGTCACTTGCATTACTGGTGTGCAACTCAGCACCCAGTTCATCTTCTTGCTATTTTCTAAGAACTGGCTTTTGCTTTTGTTACTCTTTAGTATCATTATTTTTTATTTATACTCTGTCCTTCCAGGAAATCCTGTTCCTTTGCTCTGTTGTGCTTTCCATTTCTTTAGTTGATCATCATGTTCATTTTCTTACCTTCCCTGTTTCTGAATAAATGTGTTTAATGCAGTAACATTCTTTCAAAGTGCAACTTTTCTGTCATGTAATTTTTTAAATCAACTTTATTAACATGAAATTTACAAAAAATAAAATGTAGCTGCGAGTAAACAAATTACAGTGAAGATAGTAAATCTTCCCTCTCTCTTCCAGGACGTTCTCGGAATCTTCTGTGAGCATTTGGACATAACTCTCTGTGTTGTCCCACAAATTTTGAACTGTAATATTTTCATATCTTGTGTTACTGGGAATTTTTAAATTTTCTTCATAATTTCCTTTTAGCTTAAGAGTTAGTAAAATGTTACTCTGTGTCCAAATTTATGAGTTTTAAGCTTTTTTGAAAAATAATTTTCTAATGCTTCTACTTTCCATCTAGTGCAGCATCTGTTTTCATAACTCGCTATTCTAGAAAACTCATCCAGCGCAACCCACTTCTCAGATTCATTTTTGTGGAGTGCTGCCTCCTAGTTCTCCTCACGTCTTCCTAGGACCTCAACTGTCATCCTGTGATTATTTTCCAATGATTAGTTTTCATTTGGTGCATTCTTTTCTTTTTTCACTTGATTTGGTCGACGGATAGCTTTGCTTTACTTTGTCTTTTCATAAACACAGATCTTGGCTTTGCTGTGTTTTCTAACCCTCCCTGTCCTCTTCTTAACCAGCTTCTCCCCTCCTCTTCGTTGCTCTCCCCCTCTGCTTTCGTTTGGTTTGTTTTCTTCAATTGGTCATTTCATTCTCACTTTTCCTTACATATATACTATGTTTTCATTTTCATTATTTCTTAGATATTCTGCTGTTTCAGTGTTGACATCTTCTTTGACTCAGGACTTACACTGGAGACAAAACTATTTCCAGGTGAGTAATGCTTTTGTTGCCATTTATTTATTTATTTATTTATGTTCCCAATTGTGACCACTGAAGGTTTTTGTATAGATTCTACCCTTTGGACTTCACTCTGTTTTCTTCTTATTCTAATATCTGATCATTTCTTGTGAATGTTCCATAGACACTGGGGGGGGGGGGCAAATATGCATGTTCTACTTTCAAAGGGCAGAGGTTAGTAGGGTGCAGGGCATTGATTTCAGGACCCTTCATGGGTCCAGAAATCCATGAATGCTCAAGTCTGTTATTTAGTAGACTGGCATAGTATTTGCATATGCCCTATGCATACCTTCCCATACCCTTGAAGTCACCTCAGGTGACTCACAACACCTAATGCAGTGTAAGTGCTATGTTAATTGTTATTGAGCTACACTATTTAGGGAATGATGACAAGAAGAAAGAAAGGCCTCATAATCCAGAGGAGGCCTCACTACAAAGTACATGGGCCAGACCTGAGACAGGGGATGCTTCCGCAAGCCCTGGAGAGAGACTGAGCAGCCTTAAAGTGTAGGGTGACTGCAGCAGGATGCTCCTGCACCCATCACTTCATTTACTTGGGTTCCACGCAGGGCTCAGTGTGGCAAATTCAAGTTTTGTCACTTGAAAATTGCTCAAATGTTTTTCCTAATATTTTTGGAACCTGTGAATCAGGAGAAGGCCAACTGCATGTATCAGCCGAATTTCCCTGTTAATTGTGTTATTTAGATCTACTTTTGCAATTACCTCTTATTCACTTGATCCTGCATGGACTAAAAGAACACACAGAGATATCTTCCTATAATGTTGTTCACCTGTATCTTCTTGTGTTGGAATTTCTTTCTTTATACATGCTGACACTATGTTCTTGGGCACATATTCAAACTGCCACATCCTCATTCCTAGATGCACTCTTTGTATTAAATTATGACGTAGTTATCAAGGCAGACAGAAGACCACAGTTATTGCAGTTCTATTTCCTCCCCATCCTCTTTCCCCCACTATTCAATCTTAATTTATAATCTTTATCATCAGATTCTAATTATACTTTCAGTTCTACCATTTGATTTATCAGCTATAAATTATATATTTTGACTTTCCACCTAAAAGATCAAAAAAAGTAGCATAACCTTCCTTATTGTCTTACACTAGCACCATGACGCTGAGTCATCGTGGTTTCTAACATGACATCCAGCTTTGTAACAACATGGTATTCATCTAATGGACCCTGTTATGACAGCCAGTCCTTCTGCTGTGCCTTTGCTTCAGGTCCCCAGCCCTCCCCTACTGATCATAGTGCTCACAGAGGAGGCCTCATCATTGTCCTATGAGGGCCACCACGTGGCTCCAGTGCCATGAAAACTTCAGGAATGTGGCCAGTTTGGAAACCGAGACTCTGGCTTCGGAACCTCAGGCAGGGGGCTTGGCTCAAAGCACAGAGTCCAGTGCTTGTGAGGACAGCAATGTCTTGTTGCAGAGAGAGGATACTAAGCAGGTGAGAGCAGCAGAGCCGAGCAGGAGGGACTTGCTTGTGAGTCTGTGAGTCTTGAAGGCTCCAGAGAATCTGGGCAGAGCTGTTGCAGGGGCCCTAAGTCTTCCTTGACTGAGTGGGATCTGAATCACTAAAACTTGGGCTTAAAGGGAAATCTGATCAAGTGATTCCCAGGATAGATAGGTTTTAGGACATTGAGACTACACCTAATTATTAAAATGTGAGTCAATGGGAAAATTTAAAAAATACATTTTTTTAAAAGATAAATAGTGGAGATTGTTTGAACAGAAATATGGGACAAGAAATGTCTTACAAAGCTCTTACAAGAAAAGATACAGTTGTATATTCTTTTGTCTTTAAATAAGAATTGAAGTTAGAACTGAACAAAGAAAGAAATTACTTCTTTCTACAACAACTACCTTTTTCTGAATAGAATTTGAACTCTCCTCATCTTTCCTGACTTTCTACCCTCTACTACAATGTACACACACACACACACACACACACAAATACACCATCACAATGCTGTTTTTTTTTTTCCCTGAGATTTCTTGTTTCACCTCCAGCTGTCCACAGCTCCCCAGCACAGCCCAGAAAAACAAAGTCACCTTGTCACATACCCTTTCCTGCTGCCCTGGCCCAGAGGCCACTTCTTCCTCCTTTGAACTCTCAGAGCTTATCTCTTTCTGTCTTACAGCACAGTTGTTTACATGACTGGACACCAAGCACAGGAATAAAGAACCCTCTGAGGATGAGGGCTGGGTCCATCCCTCACTAGGTGGGTGGCCTTGGGAAAACACCAACTCCTATGAGCCTCCAGTTTTTGTTCCGGCAAAATATAAAAGTATCCTCTCTTCTCGTTGTTCTGAGGGTTGGAAGGTAGTATATGTAAAATACAGTGTTTGGTAAAATACACAAAAAGAAGTTGATTATTATTACTGATATCTTTACTGGTGATGTTATTTTTGTTAGTTCTTCCATCCTCTGCTAAGGTATGTATTCATCCATTCGTTCAATAGATTTTTATTGAGGACAAACTATGTGCCAGGCACTGGAGACACAGGAAGACAAAGAGAATTTGAAGGTTAAAGGCAACAAATGAACAAGCCAACCAATGAACACAGAGATAACTTTGGATGAAGATAGTGCCGTGAAGAAACAAAAACAAGATATGCAATGGAGTGGTAGGGAAAGAGTAGATAAGAAAAACCTCCCTGGGAAGAAGCATTGGGGCTGAGGGTGGGATGAGATCCAGGTACCTGTGGGAAGCTCAGAGGCCAGAGCACTGACTCCTGCAGAGTGAAGCTGGCTCCCAGGAGCAGTTCCGGTTTACACCCAGTGTCCTGGGAGCCTCCATGGAGACATGGTGGCCCAGGTTGTACTCAGCGTTGTGCTTGCCAGCATCTCTGACTCCTGGGCCATGTTACCTGGCAGCCAGCCCTTAGCCCTCTGTGAGAGGTGGAGGTGGAGGGTAGGAAGGAAGACAGGAGGGAAGAAAGAGAAGAAGGCAGGCTGGAGGGAGGGAAGAGGATGAAGGAATGTCACTGTAGCATCCAGACAGATGAATCTGATGGCTCTCTCCATTGTCAGGGACTCAAGTCCAGACTGAGGCCCGTGGTGGGTGGAGAAACTTTCCATCCTCCCATGAACATGTGGAGTCACACTGGTCTCCTTCCTGGGGTGGTCCCAGATGGCAGTGGGAGCTGGGAGCTGGGAGGTCTTGAAGAAGAACAACTCATCCCTGCCTCTGGCACTCGTCGCTGGCAGTTCTGTGTCTCAGGTCGCAGATAACAACTGTCAGATGGTCTTACTGTGAAGCAATAAGCTCTCCCAAAACAAGGAGGCAGGCCAGCTCCAGAGAAGCAGCAGTCTGGACCAAACACACAAGCCTGGAAAGAATTAGAAGTACATGTGCAGAGGAACTAAGCACCTCTGGGAAATGCAAGGGGTTAAACCTAAGCACACAGTGTTCCCTTGAACACACCAGCCGGAAAATCGTCTTGCGTCTCTGGTAAGTGGAATAGAAACAAGGGAGAAACAAGTTGGTGTTCCCATGTGAGAACTAAAAATAGCTGTGAAAGGTTGGCCAAGCCCAAAACATGGAGGGAAAGAGAAAGGTAAGGAGTGGAAGAAGGTAAGAAGCAAGGAAGGAGGAAGGGGCAGGAGCAGCCTGCTCAGCACAGCCTGGCTCAAGGGTCCGGCTCCTTTGCCCTGGAGGGTCCTCCCTCCCTCCAGGTGGGTAGAGTAGGGGAAGCTGGCTTGGCAGGGTTCCTCTGGGCACCTCCCTCCTTTTGTAAAAGACACTATGAAGGAAGGAACCTAGACCCCCAAATAAAGGAAAAGCAGCATCCTATCCTTAAATACGTTTTATCAAAATTTTGTTCTCAAATATGAAAAGGATTGAACTCCAACTTGGTGAGTCACAGAGATCAAATGGCATGGTGGAGCGGGTACATGGTAATGGACCAGACTCTTCAAAGGAATGCCTGTGTGCAGAACAGAACATCAGCATTTGGATGAGCAGGAAGTGTGAGAGTGTGAGACTTGGGGACCACAGACGAATCCAACTTAAAGGTTAACGAGCCTGGATTGGATGGAAGTTTCTAGTTGCAGCTCCTATCTTGAGGAAGTAATGCAGCAGTTGGAATGGAAGGTAGAGCTGGCTGGCTGGCTTGCTATTATTAACATCCACTTTCCTCACGGGGGCCGGTCTTGTGCTCAGAAAGTGCATTTCTGAGAAGGAGGGCCAAGATCGCAAGTTCTCAACATAGGACATTTGTACCAGAAAGATAGGATGAGGACTTTGAGCAAGGCATTGTTCTTTCTGTCCAAGACCTTTTCAACTTTAGTTACAAAAAAATACAGCAAACTGTCACAGAGGAAGAGATTGTGCCCAAACATTCTAAACATGTTCAGAATAAAATTACAACACCATGTCACCGATGTTCTGGGTAACAGCTAGGGAAGAAGTACTATTCAGAATGCTTTGCATGTGGCAGGAATACCTCGGGTTCCTCAAAAGTCTGCAAAATAGGTATTATTACCCCTCCGCCCATCACAGATGGTCAAACTATGGTTCTGAGAGTTTAAGTAATTTTCCCAGAGTCTCTTAGCCAGTTAATAGAATCTCTATGTTGGCCTAGGATTGTATAAATCCAACGCCAAAACTCATCTCTCCATGACCAATAAAAAAAAAAAAAATGACAGACTTCAATTTCCTGGTCATCTTTGGTGACAATCTTCTGACAGTTGGTGATGTTTACATGGGGTCTACCATCTTTGTGGAGCATACACACAGAGGGTAGTTTTCTTACCTGAAACACTTAGTTTCTTAGAGAAGAGATTTTGAGTTTACAGTCTCCAAAGAGGCATATGTTTTTTTACAACCTTGGCTGAGGGTTTCTTTGTGTCATGAAGAGCTACAGGGAATAGGGAAGAACAAAAATTGATGGCCCACCACTGGCAACAGGTAGGAGTCCTCTGTCACTCCGGAGGGCCTCTAATTCTTTTCCTGCTCTCCCTCATTCTGTTCTTTTTCTGCCTACATAAGTAAGCAAGGTTCCTCTTAGAGCAGGTCAGAGCCAACTTTATAAGCTGGTGGACAGATGGTCATCTATAAAAGAAGACTTCAGAGATGAGAAAAGGGTGCTGGACCCTGGCTGGACTACAGACCACCAGCCAAGCAGGGTTCCTACTCCCTAAAATCAAAGGAAATAGTTTATCTTTGATGAATTTATCCAAAACTTAATTATTTGGAAAATCTAGAAAGTAGCACTTTTTGTTAGCAAATACACAAATTACGTGTCACTTCCAAAGTAAAGTGTTATTTTTAGTTACAAAAAAAGGGGGAAGGGACCAGCTAGCTTGTCATGATCATTTTCAGGGCTCATGCCTATGAAGTGTCCAGTATGCACCATTAGCCATCAGTTCCCTTGTGCTAAAGTGCTATCTTACCTCCATGGTAGGTTTTCTTATTGAGACAAATGTCCTGGGAACTAATACAATAATTTCATTTACTTCTGGGAAAAAAAATAGTTTATCACATGTTCTCTGCATTCCAGAAAGAATCAAGCAGAGAGGAGTGCCCACCATCAACCAATACGTAGCATTGAGGGGAGAAGGAAGT
The DNA here is from genome assembly GCF_047511675.1 of Marmota flaviventris. Taxonomy (NCBI): domain Eukaryota; kingdom Metazoa; phylum Chordata; class Mammalia; order Rodentia; family Sciuridae; genus Marmota; species Marmota flaviventris. Next base: position 11,554,512 of record NC_092508.1, on the reverse strand, counting down.
AGAATAAACTTTGCTGGCCCAATTTGCTCTAGGCTATTCCTTAATTCTATAAAATTTGGTAAGGAATCACGTAAATCATGATGATATTAAGAAACCATTTCTCTGTGACCCCAGAGCCTTTAGCGATTCTACTGGAAGTCACAATCCTTTTTCCCTAGGAATAAAACAATGTGCACACCCCCGAAAACACGGCATTTGACTTGGGAGTGTTGACAAATTTCTGAAGCCCAGGTTAAGATCAGATAACGTTCCTGTCTTCTAAACCAGGAAGGGGGTGGGCAGAGAGCAGAGCTTTGCTCTAAGTCACACAGTTCCTGGCAAGGCAAAGATGAGAACTGAAGTTTTCACACGGTCATGAAAAGAAATACCTCCCATTAGATTCCCATCTGTCAAACATTTCTGCAAAGAAAAATAGGAGGGTAGCTCTACTCAGGAAGGAGTTTGTTTAGCTCAGCCAAACTGATTTTATTTTTCAACAGATGAAATAAACCAGATTCAGAACATTTTTTTCCCATATGGGGCATGGGACCCTGCTGACTAGAATAGTTGGTGTGTGGTGGAAATGAGAGGAGGATGAAAAATTAAATGAAAAATTTGAATTTAAACCAGAAGCACACTGTTGATGCCATACATATACTGGCTATTTTAGATGCACTGTTAACATTTACCCCTTGTGTGTGTGTGTGTGTGTGTGTGTGTGTGTGTGTGTCGGGGCGGGGGGGGGGGGTAAGGTGGGGAGGATGAGGTGGGGTTTATGTGTGTATTTGGCTTTGACCTTCTGTGAAAAGCCAGAGAGAAGCCACATTTAACTTGGTGTGGAAAACCTTTCATTAAGAACTGAGCATCAAGAGGTTAATAAGAGATTGAGGAGCCTTCCATTCTGACTTAACCAGATACCTTCAAAGCTCTAGAGAAGAAAGTTGGACTTGAGGGTGGAGGCTGGGAAGAGGGCTCAGGCTGTAGCTGGAATAAAAACAGCAAACCAAGACATTCCACATGGCATTTTCTGACAATCCAGTGTCATAAAGGAGGATTTCAAAGTACATGGAGTTTTGTTTCACTTTCCATGTCTTTTGATTATTATTGAATGGATCTGAGTTGGAATTCCACTTACCAACTGAGTGACCATGGACAAGGCCTCTTCTACACATTAGCTTATTTACTCTATAAAATGGTGTCAGACTATCTAATGGGACCACATGAACTGGTCCATGACCAACCACAGGCAGTTGGAAAACACTCCATAAAGACGAGCTGTGGCTCATGTTATTTGGGTCTCTACTAGATCTGATCCAGAACTCACAGGGGAGGGACTGGTAACCTCAGTTTCTTACCTTAGTTGAGAATGAGGAGTTGCATCAGATGGTAAGTAAAGCAGCTCTCCAGCAGTAAGACTTTGTGATTTTATGATGCTCTCTGGCCTCTTGGACAGTCCTCCATGGGAGACATTGCCCACCTGCCTGCTCTGCTTCTCATCCTATCTACTTGGCCCTCTAGTGCTGTATCTGTCCCTAGCTCTCCATATCCCAGGCCATCCAGTTAAGACTTCAGGAACCCTTCAGGACATGGCTTCCCAAATCCACTCACCAGCTGCATGCTCTGCAAGCTGGGCCCACGAGCGTGCTCCGCTGGGAGGGGGACACTATGGCACGTTTGGAATCCGTCTTAATCAATCTAGTATTGAGATGATTTTAAAATAAAGTTATGTTAAGTGAAGGTGGAACTGAAATCCAGTTTCCTTATCTAGAATAAAGAAGTAGTTCAGACAAGTTGAAATTGGAGATCGCTTGCAGAACTAATTCGGGAACTTCAAAGAGCAGGGATTTTGTCGGATGCCAAATCTCACACCTAGCATAAAATAGTTCCTCAGTGATATTGAGGGTGTGATGAGTGAATATTGAGATTTGATGATAAAAATGCTAAGGAATTACCTTCCTAGTTTATTTAATGACCCAATTTGGAACAGTGATTCATTTTTTAAATCCAATAATCCTCAAATATTTTACCTTTGTCTCATAGGTTACCAGATATTGTCTTCCTGGCCAGAATCCATGCTTCCTGTACTCATCTTAATTCTCAGCACTGCAGCTGTTCACAAGTTAGGGGGAAAAATGGGAAAAAAATATATAAGTTTTTTGTCCCCACTATTCATTGAGGTCATGCTATTCAGGATACCATAATCTACTCTGAACTTCCTCTGGACTCCCTCATGGAACCCCAAACTTTATTTTAGAAAGACAACATTTAACCGATTTCTCCTGTTTTTTTTCCTCCTATTTTTTTCTTTTTTGATTGTTACTCTAGAAAAAGTGAGACACCAACAAAAAAGGATCATCCTAATTCTACTTTCATTCAGTTCTACTTTCCAAACTATAAAATATCCTTTTAGTGTTTGCAGATGAAAAACATTCTAACGAAGTGTTTTTGGCATTCTAAAAGTACTAGTTGTGGCAGCAGAGGTTCAGCCTCTAGGATAACAAGTTTTTTGTTTGTTTGTTTGTTTGTTTAAGCAGGTCCTAGAAAATTTCAGAAGCCCAGGGCAAGGGACTTTGTCTCAGATCCCAATTTTCCCTCTTGAAAAATATCTATGGCAGGGGCCAGCAAACATTCTATAAACATTTTGTAAAGACCCAGACAAGTGTTTTAGCAAAAAACAGTAAAAAAAAAAAAAAAAAGTAAACAGTCTGATTCAGACTTTGTGTTTTTGTTTTTTTAAGGTCATTGAATTTTTGTCTCCTCTATTCAACTCTGCTGTGAATACCAAAGGCAATATATAAATGATTGAACACAGATATGTTCCAATAAAACTTTATTTATAAAAACAAGCAGCAGATAGAATTAGGCCTCCAAGCTGTAGGTGGATAACTCCTAATTTGTAGACAATGAATAGGAAGATTAATTGGGGGGGGGGGGGTTCACTGAGAGTATCATCCAACCCTCTTTGTGTTTTTATAACAGTTTATTGTTCTCTTTCTCAATATAAAAATAACATATGATCACTATAAAAGTTTACAGAAAAAGAAAAAAGAAAAATCATCCAAAATACCATCAGAATACCACTTCTTAAAATTTTGAGAAATAAACTTCCATTTGCATACATATTTGTTATTTGTTTTATAGAATCATGCTAATGTTGTATAATATCTATGCAAATTTACCTAATAACTCTATTTTCATGCTATTTCTTTGTAAGTTTAGACTAGTTTTACTGAATTTTACTTTTTGGGTTGTTTTTCTTTTCAGGAACTCCAACTATAACAATTCTTCTCTCATTTACAATTAGGTAACTTTGATCCTTGAGATTTGGAGCTTGGAGCAACTTACAGAGAGGGAGCAGATAGGACATTACTTAATGAACTCCAGTAACATATTCCTTCAGAGTTGGGGTATAGGTCACCCAAATGTGTGTGTATTGGGAAACCAATTTATTATTAAAATAGTTTCCTATGGCCATTGCTAAAGTCTGTTGTTATAAGCACAGTAGGAATTCTGTTAGAGTTGCTCTTGGTCTGAACTTTGGGAAAAACTGACTGTAGCTTATAGGAGTTCCTGTACTTTAGAGGAGCCTCATTCATTCATTCACTAATGGTGGGAACTATTTCTGTGATTCAGCTCATACTCAGGCATCTGCCTCCCCATATTTTCTATTTCTTTTCCACTCATTTTCCTAATCATCCATATCCCATGAGAAATTCTGATTCAGAAAGGTTCACCAGAGGTAATATGTAAAACCTAATGCCCCCAAACATATCTGTTTGGATTTTATGTGGCTTTCACATCTAACCATATTACTATCCTTTTGTGTTCTACTAAATTAAATCTGGATATCTCTATTCTATTGCTGAAATGAGGTGTACTTAGTGAGAAAAACAGAATTAGGATAAACTCTTGACACTAATGAACTAAAATAGATACAAAGGTAAGAAATGGAAATAAATGGAATCAGGCCCTGTTACCTTGTAGAGTGAAAGTTATAAGCTGGACAAGCAAAAGCATACTTTCAGGCTCACATATTATGTTTGTACAGCAAGTTCATAGCCCAAGGCAGCTAGAGTAATAGTGGGTTGTATTTTTTCTTTCTTTTCCTTTTTTTTTTTGTGGTACTGGGGGGATTAAACCTAGGGCCTTCCCATACTAGGCAAGAAATGCTCTACCACTAAGCTACAACCTCAGCCCAACAGTGTTTTAAATTTGTGGAACATAATTTTAAGTATCTGGAACCCAGAGACTTGCAGTGGTGTTGATGAGAACATAAACCCTGTCATCCAACAGTCCTCAATGTGAGAGACTGTTCCACCTCAGTAATCTGTGACCAGACACACCCCTCCTCTACCCCTGGGTTACCTACAAGAATAAAATGAGATAATTGACATAAATCCTGGTGGCTAACCTAGAATAAATGTGGAATAAATGTTGCTACTATTTATAATAGAATCACTGAGGTAATTACAAGTTCTACTTGGCTATGCATTTCTCAAAGGTCCTTCATTGACAGCACTTTACTTGCTATAGTTTGTTTTTATATATTTGTAAAGGTAATAAGCAGCTGTGCTAAAAATTACACCATTAATTCATTCCAACTAGACCTCCCTCAAATTCATACTAATTAGTGATGTTCACATGTCATTTCAATAGGGGATACATGTTCGCTTTGCAGTACCCGTAGGAGGGGAAAAATCAGTGGTTCTTGTTTTAAGTATAAATGGAGAAAGGTAATATAAAAGGAACACCAAAGAGCTTCTAGCATTTATTAAATCAGGTCATATGCTGCTCCGAAACAGTGAAAATATTATTTACACTGGCAGGCAGAAGGAAGAGTCCTCCAGCCGATGCCCCAAATAAGGACAGGAAAGTGAGTCTGTCTGCTTTCAGTGCAACACCATGCTTATAAAAAATTAAATTAAAAAAAACTTGAATATGTTTCCAAAATGTCAAAAAACTTTTGAGTTACCTTTAACTATCCAGGACCTATCAATTATCTTCATTTTAAGTTGTTGAAGCAAGAAAGCTCAGAGGAGCAAAGGAAGATCCTGGCTGCTTCTGTATAGGCACACGGTAAATTATTTTCAAAAATTGCAGGTGTTGCTATTCCTTCTATTGGTGAAATGATCTAAAACCTCCACTTCCACAGAAATGAGTCTCTCCCAAACTTGCCTACCAGAAGAGTCGCCCGATGAAAGGTGCACATTCCTACACCACTCCAGGTGTCAGTATTTCTAATGAGCAACTCTAATAATCAGAGAAGTTTAGGCAACACTTTGCAGCAATGGTTCTCAGCCCTGACCACTTGCTAGAATCTCCCTGGGAGCATCAAGTGCATCTGAAACAACTAAAGTTCAGGACCCACCCCTGGACCTGTTAAACCAGCATCCCCAGAGTTGGCCTGGCCACTGAGTCTTTTAATAGCTGCCCAGATGACACTAATATGTATCCAAAGCTAATTGCCATCAGGTTAGGACTAGCAGCACTTGCCTTGGCCTTGCCAGGGAACGGGTTAGAAAAGCTCTCTCTCAGGTCTGGCCCCAATATCTGGAATGACAACCTGCATTTGAACCAGAGATCTGTGTGCACATTTAAGGTTGAAGAGGCTGTCGCAGTGTCTGTAAACTAAACACAAATCTTTCCACCAAGGATGGATTTTTTTTTTCCCTGCCTATTCTGTTCTCCCTCATCACCACCACCAATAAAAGCACCTTAAAATCTTTCCCAAGGCCATTTTGTTTATTCACTTGGCCATTGAAAGCCAACTGAGAAGAGATAGAGTCAGGCAAAAAGATCAATTCCAAAATTAATGGTATCCACTGCTCCTAACCCAGCCAAATGCCCAGTTTCTGTGTCATGTCCCATAATCAAAAGACAGGAAGGATCACTAACATTGACATCGTGAAATTCATTTAGACAGTTTTCTTTAATTAACGATGAAGACACTACAGTTCTAAGTACCAGACAGAATCAAGGGGGAAAAAAATTGAAAATAAACATAACACTATAAAGAAAACTTGGAAAAGTGAAACACTTCTAAATAAAAAATATAAACCTGGCCTGGTACCCATGACATATATACATAATACGTATGTTATACACATATATACAATAAATGTTTTGGTAGTAATACAGACCATGTGTTGGTCTCTTGTACACAGATGAAGTAGCACCAGGAGCAGCACCACCATCTTAGGATGATAAACCAAACTGCACACACAGTAAGTGAAAATATATATGTAGTTGATTTGGCCCACCCTGTAGCCAAGAGGTGTAAGGAAAATATTTTGCAAGAAAAAATTGTTCTGGGAACTACATTCTTAGGCCAATGGCAAAGAAGGAAAAAAAAAAAATCAGCACTAAAGATGTCTACACAAATCTAGACACTTTCCTGTGTAGTGAATTTGTCCTAGCACATGGCATATTGGGTAACACTGGTAAATGAACAGCATGAGCAAAGAGAGATTTAAATGCCAGGTGAATGGTGAAAGGCTAACACACCGGATCTCTTTGTGTATACATCACAAATGCCAAGTCATCGACAAGCTAGGAAAGGAAGACAACTTGTCATCTAAGTCATACATTTTCTAATCATACTAGCTAATTATAAGCTGTTTATTAATGATAGATCTCTTAAGAGTAGGGCCAAACACTCCCAATATCATTCAACCTTGCAGCATCGAATTTGATGCTCTGGTTACAAGCAGTGAGAAATAGCCAACACACACCAGACCCACACGTTCTGCAGCCACACCTAGGGGTCTGGTTTACAGAGCTATGGCAAGACCTTGAAGATCTTCCCAGGCTTGACTTTAGAAATGACCAAAGGCCCTCTTTAACCCTGGACATTCTACTAAAAGGCTGTCATTGCTCCTCATAAGTAAATCTACCGTCTGGATGGAGCTCTTTTCCTTAGCCTTGGCAAGGTGATATTCCTCACATCCCTGGAAGGGCATGCTTCTTCCTTCAGGTTTCTCAGTAGCCTATATACATGAATATAGCATCACCTCCAACTAACATTCACCAAGTGCTGGGAACACTATCCCTCCCTCAAATCACTACAAAGAAGTGATTTCATATTTGATTTCCACCCATTCTCTTTTGCATGCCTCCCAAAGGATCCTTCTCTCCCCTATCAAGGCTTTAATTCTCAGTGTCTGGTTTCAGGGCTTCCTTGTATGATGGACTGACCTGTAGAGCTCCACAAAGCCAATGAGAGACTGAATATGGGATCAGCCACAGTGCTTCTCTCTGTACTGATTTTTGTGGCTCTTGGTGTCAATGGGTGGTGAGCCTCCTTCCCCACCTTTAAACCGCCTATAGTAAATAAAATTGAAGTTTTCAGCTACATGGCATATTGCATTCAGGATGCAAGAATGCATAAAACAGGGCTTCAGTACTGTAAAGCACTGTTTCTTACAGTACAAAACTGTTTCTTAATACTCTGTCTCCCATTTAAAATATACCCAAAAGACAAAAGCCAGGGAAAAGAAAGGTTAAAAATCTCTACTTTCTGACCAGATGATTCTGAGTAAATCCATTTTTGCATCACTAGATTAGTCAAGAGAGTCCCTGACCTTTGAGAGTTAGCAAGAAATAGCCACACATGTAACATCAGAACTGATTTGTCATTATTGACTCAGGTGGTTGATCATTAATGGATTCCCCTTACTTCTAACTGGTTCCAGGGACATGCTTTTGCCCAGAATGAAGATATCAAAGCTACAAAACATTTGTTCCTTTCACAAAGGAGAATTTTATAACTCTGCCTGTATCTAAGAAAGAACGCTGTGAAAGGTTGTTCTCATGAAGAAAAAGCCACTAACTTCTAGGTTAATCAGAGGCCACTAGAAGCCCCATTAACGTAAGCCCTTGGCTGGCTGACAAATACTTTGAAATGGATAAAAGCCAACTCTCTCAAATAGGAACCAAACACATGGACTTAGCAGCCGATGTGCTCAAAGAAAAACCCTTTGAGTTAGCCAGAGCATGAGCCGTTGGCTTGAGTACCAGCAACTTCCAGTTTTAAGTCAGTAAAGTTTGATACTGCCATCAAACCCAGCTCAGGCACCTCTGGAAGCAGCTTAAATAAGAATTTCTACCTTTATTTGAATCAACAAAAAGTCAGCCATAGAAACTAAGAGATGCACTTTCCAGTCTGTTCGTTTCTGTTCTCACCCAAAATATGTTGATAATTCCACATGCAGAGGTATCTTGGTAATACATATTTAAAGTCTGGGTTCCTTGAGAAATAATAACCAGCTTAGCAGGAAAAATAGTTGAGGCAGCTTTGTTCATTGATTTCTCTTTTACTACTTAAGTGCTCAACGGAAGAGAGCAGGATAGCTAGCTTTCTTCTTACACTAGCAAGAGTACGAATCAGAAGAGTCAAAAATTAAAAGTTAGTTTGACTGAGAAAGTCTTTTCTTTCTTTTTTACAAAGGAGTAAAAAATAACTTTCCTATGATATTTTCAAAGTTGGTGGTGTTCTCTATGAATAGGAAATGATGTAATTCAGCAAGGTCCTTGAAAACAATGGATTCTTATGACTATAGGCCTATTTATCTTAGAAATTGATGAGCATGCAAATGATTAAAATCTGCAACGATGAACATTGTACAATAGTCTGTGAGGTACATGCCATCTGGTTGAATGAACAGTAACACGGGCCTCAGCAGTGTGGGGGTGCCATTTATCTCCACTCCCTTTTAAGTAGAGCAGAGCTCTCCAACCAGCTGATCAGAGCAGCAGCCACTTCAAGGCCCTCCAACCCTGGCCCTTCCTTGTAGCTCCACCCAGGAGGATCAACCCTTCCCAGAAATAAACTGTTGCTCCTCCCAACAGCAGGGCTGGCAACCACTGATACAGACTTCACACTGGCTCAGAGGGAGCCTGATATTTGCATGAATTCACTTAACTTTTGGAAGTTTCCTGGCAAAAAGATTCAAAACTTCTGTAGGCAATATCTTTAAATGTGCTCATTGCCATTTGTGTTTCACAAGGAAAAATCCCAAGATGTGTATACTTTCTAAACAAGAAAAGGATTAAAAATTCTCACTGCAGGCTAGATGTTCCCATAGCAGGTCATTATGTTTTTATGTGCTGTCTGTGCACTGTTTTTTATTTTTGTTTTTTGTGTTTTTTTTTTTTTTTTTTTATTAAACTAATCACTACTAGGCCAGCACCTACCAGGGCAAATGGGCCAGTTACATTCAGTTAAATAATGTAAAACCAGAAGTTCTCAGAACATGTGAACTCAGGGTCTTAAGGAAACTGACATGTAGCCCTGGTCATGATTCAAAAAAAAAAAAAAGCCACTCTGGAATTTTAATTTCTGGTTAGCAAGCACTCACTTGTCTAAGTATACTCAATACAACGCAAGAAATGAAATATTATAACATGTGCACAGGAAAAAAAAATGGTGGGAATGGAGCAGGAAGCTTCCAGAAGTGGACTGGGGGAAGGGGAGAGAAGAAAAGATTAACAGATTCTAGTTTATTATGAATAGAAAGACATTTCCAGAATTTACAAACACCCACATTGTTCATTCCAAAGAGAGCTTTTGATTTGAAAGGATCACCCAGGTCTCCTTCTCTTTACAATATATACAATGGAAGACTTTGATTTCCTTTTCTTATAATTTTGCTTCCATTCAATCATAAATTTTAAGCTGACACTTGAAAATACCCAAGTAGTATATATTGTTCTTCAGTTTAATTAACATGGTCTACTGTCTTACAGGAAAAATACAAAATTAAGATTAATTCTTTTAAGGAACTCAGCTCAACATCAAGTTTATATTATAAGAGATAGTATCAGCAAATATAACTATACAATTGAGAATCATCTATGGCACTATGATTCTTATTATATTATTTTTCTGAATTACAATCTTAAAACAAGGATCATACACTATTCTACTCTTGTTAGCCTTGTTTTAAGCATTTGCTCCACTCTTTACAACAGAACATTGTATACCTCAGTTCCACATCCAAAAAAAAAGATGTGCTGTAAGAAAAGTTACATTTTCATTAAAAAAATTACACATATAAATCAAACCTATGTTAAATATTTAATACTCTCTCCACCCAATGTGAACAGTTTTGAATGAAATAATTTACAATGACATTTTGTCAAACACAGTTTCAGCAGCAGATGAAACAAATCTTGTAAATGAGAGGAAACCCATTCTCTCGCAGCCTGGTAGTGGGCACATCAGCTCATTGTGGCCAGCTAAGTCCTTAAGGTTCAAGATGAAGTTCACGCAGACTATTCTTCTGGTGTCACAGTGCTTTTTTGCTTGGCACAATATAGAACGTGCAGTTCAGTCAACGAACTCCTGAGGATTGTATAAAGTAAACAAACTGAAATGGATGCATCGTACCATCTACAGAGGCGGAAGATGTGAGGTCCTGATTGTGAATCATGAAAGAGTTAGAGTCTGGGTACCCATGAGTTAGAGGAAGATTTGCTGAGGTTGTTTAGGTCTTCATTCTGAAAGGGAAAAGGAAAGACTTGGTTTAGCACAGGCATTTCAAAACACACACTCAATCCCAACTAGGGGGCTTGCCTTCTAAAAGGGAGAAGTCTCAGATAAGCCCAAGTAACAGGCACAAACAGTCTTGTGTACCTAAATAAAATCAACAAACTGTATTTCACTATTCTTTCTTTCAAGATGCAAGATGCAATCACAAACTAAAAGTAGTCAATATTAAATCAGTAAACAAATCAATATGATCTGGACATTTCAGAGGGTTAGCCACAACAAAAAGATTCTTTGGTGTTATGATTGAAGCAAAAATGCACATCATAGTTAGTGGATAAAATATGGTAAACAGGTTACAGGCAATCTATGCTCAATCTTCTTTTGGTTAAAAGTCAACTGCAAATTTTAGCTTCTGAAGTTGCAGAGCTTAACATTACAAAATCTGGAATCAATTTTTAATGTGACATTGTTTGACAGAAGAATTTTAGATGCAAAGGAGACCCATGCAAAACAGACATGGTAAATTATTAAATAAGAAAAGAAAGGGATTCCGATTTAAGTCTTATAGAAATAAGTTATATTTAGGCAGAAGCAAGTATTACTTCTCTGCAATTCAAGAAGGCAGACCTCAAAGGGACATTATCCATAATTCCCCTTCTGAGACGAGACCCTTTTTCAAACTCATAAAGCATCTGTGCTCTCAAGAATAATAATAGATAATCCTTGGAGCTTCATATTTTTCATGCATTCAAAAGTTACCTATACATATCAATATTTATAGAGTGCCCTGAGCAACATTCAGCACAGAGTAGATGATCATAAATACTTGTTGAATGAGTCAATGGCCACATTAAGTTCTATAGAGGATTCAAAGTTGAATTCTGCTATACACTTTGCCTTCTAGAAAGGAGGCACTTTCCATTCATAAATAGATAAAATGCTAAGCTGGCAGGTGAATTTCATGACAGATGCACAGCGGGGAAAAGCTCTAGATGCATGCAGGAGAAAAAGAATACTTCCAGCGAAGAATCAAAGGGAGGAACCTCCCTGACACACTCGGCTTGCTTTGCGAGAAAAATAATTGGGTGTGTGGAAACAGGGTTTGTGTCTTGGTTGCTTTTATATGGCATCTTCCAGAGCTTCAGGTGTGCAAGAGATGTGAGTTGAACAAATGACAAGGACACAGTACACTTCCCACAGACGTGATGAAACAAGGCCCAGGGGATGAGAGGGCAGCCATGAACGGGCCACTTAAAGGGTACACGGCTTCACAGGACAGCAAGGCACCTGAACAGGGCACAGTGAGTAGAGTCTATGGATCTGGATGGATGGTGAAAAACCTTGACTGACAAGCCATAAGCTCTTTATCTAATTATAGGGACAACAAGAATAGGCCTGGAGATATGATCAAGATCCACAAAGGCTACACAGATAGCAGCAGTTTCTAAAATTCACAAATTTAAATGTTGACCAATATTTTCATCCCCCACCCCCTTCAAGGGTGATTAAGGGTCAGACCCATCAGCATTCACTATTTACATGATAGTTTCACGTAAGTTGAAGTTTACCAAATGAAGACTCGAGGTTTAGGAGCTTTCTGTTTATTTAAAAATATTAACTTTGCCTCTAGAAAATCAGGTAAACAGACTATTATTTAATTTACTAATAGAGACTTGGCATGAAGGTGCCAAAGTAGAAGCAGGCAAACAAACAAATAGAAAGCTTATTCCTTTAACTGCCCAAATAAATGGGATTTTCTTTATGTGGCATCTAAAAGGGAAAGGTAGGCTCCCTTCTTCCAGGAGCTCTGATGGGGCTCTGTGCAAGTCCCCAGACAAGAAGGCCCAGGTCTCTCATGAACTTCCAAGTGACTATCAGAATGTTCTTACCAGAACATTCTAGTGCAGCTGAACACAGCTTCTCGGCTCCAGGACTAATATTAGGCAAGGAAGGCCACACCATATTAAAGGACTTACCACAAAATTTTGCCAAATAGAAAATGGGGGGAAAGCAAAGAGCATGCACTATGTTTTTCATTTCTTATCTGGCTCCCATCCAGAAGGGCTGAATGAACAGCTCAGGACAGGAACAAACTGTACCCCGATTTATCATTCATTACACATGCGGTGCCAACCTGCATGCACAGAGATCTGCACAAGGCAGAGATCTGGGGCCCTGAGAGGACAGGGGAAAGTACGGCCTCCAGGGTATTGAAATCTATTGTTGTGGACCAGGCAGAACTCATCCTTGTAACTTTCCACAAATATGTTCACAGAGCAGATGCAAAAGGATATATAATATCCATCATAGACCTTTCTTCTATAGTCTTATAACATAGTACTTTTAAAAGCCTATATCATAAATCCTGATCAACCCATGCTTCAGCCACAAAGCTACCAAAGGGTGCTATCAACTTAGGAATCTATGAAAAAGTAGAGCAGGTGGTAAAGAGTGGGGCAATGCAGACAGGGTGTAGGAACACACCGCTACAGGTAGGTTAAAAAAAATAAATAAATAAAACACCTGGAAAATTCTAAAGGGAAAGTCTGAATTTCACACCCGCCTGTCTTTGTGGTGTGGTTTGCCCATGGGTGTTGGTGAAAGTGAAGCTATGCTCATCAGGTAATGCCCACAGCCAGCCCTCAGTGGGAGCCACCTTGGAAGCTGCACCCTTACTCCAGTCATGCAGCCATGTTGGCAGCAGTCTGGGAATGCCTTCTCAAGTCCCCAGTTCTTTTTTTGCAACTGCCCTCTCAGTCTCGAGCATATTCTTTTGAATAGTCTCTATAGCAGCCAGTCTCAGCCCTTGGAGGGCACATTTGATCTTTGGAGACAGCCAAATAGCTTTGAGAGCCAAATATGGCGAATAAAGGAGCTGATGAAGCAGAGTAATGGTTCCCAGAGAGGTATTATCTGGAGCTAAAGGCTCCAAAATTGAAGTTCCAAAAAGACAGTTGTTCACAGCAGCTACTCCGATGAGTCAGCTGGGACAGGAAGTCTGACTTTTGGAACAGACCTCAACATACCCTTTATGGGACTTAAGTTCATCTCCCCACATCTCTGCTTTGACATGCTTGCAATCAAGACAGGGTAAGTTTGAATAAAGCCCCCCAAGAAAGGCTAAGATCTATGTGTATATATTGTTGTAATGTAGAAATGTTTTTTAAAAAAATATTTTTGTGCTTATAGATGGACACAATACCATTATTTATTTGTTCATTTTTATGTGGTTCCTGGGAATGAAGCCAGTGTCTCATGCATGCTAGGGCAAGTGCTCTACCACTGAGCCACAACCCCCAGCCCTAGAAATATGTTTTTAAAAAGTTCATTCAGTCATTCAATTCAACAAACATTTGTGAGTGACAAATTACAAATGTAATAATAAATATTGTAATAAGCACAAGAGAAGATGAAATTCTCAGATGTACATTTAATACACTTTATAAACACAACCTCAATTGATACCAACCATATATAGCTAATACTGCTTCCATGTTTTACGAATACAGAAGCTCATTTGAGCTCATCTGTAACGTTCATAAACTAGATACCCAAAAGTAAATTGTTTCCTTATGAGAAGACACTGCACAAATATCAAGTGGTGACGTTCTGTGATAGACTCTCTCTAGTTAGATCACTGGGGAATAACTTCTGAACCCAGACACACAATGCACCTGTCACGAGATTTACTAGCAGGAAATTACATTTTGACAAAATTTCCTCACCACACCTTCTATGTGTATCTTCTTGTAAGATAAAACCCACTTAATCCTGTGGCCAGTAATGAAAAATGTGATTTTTAAAGTATTATCAAGTAAGTCAACACTTGAGCAATGCTACTTGAGACCTATGGATCATTGCATTATTGCATCCAGCAGGAATTTACATCTCCTGAACTCTACCCACTTAAACTATGCCTACTAAAGCTGAAAAACAAATACAGCTTTTGCTTTCTTCCACAGTCTCAGCCTGCTGCTTGGTATTGACCGTGAAAGCTGGAAACAGCACAGTTAAGATCTAAGTATAATGGAAGGATTCTTCCAGCAATGCATTGTCAGTCAAAACATCAACAAGTGTATTTGCCTTGTATTTACCTGTTCTGAACATTCTTGCCAATTTGTGAGTCAAATGCAACATAGTAATAAATATCTGACCAGAGCACTATAAGTTGTTTCTACTGTAAGAAAATAGGAATAAAGTTGGTTGGCTATTGTCATATACTGAAATGTAGCCAGAAAATAACCCTTCCTCATCCAACTGTGCTTAAAAAACAACTAGTACTGAATTTTCTTCAATGGAATCATTGTTTGAACTCTTATAGGTTCACCTAGAATATTTTTTATAAATTAAATCTCTCCACTTAAAGCAACGTTGTCAAAGCAATCTGTTTGTTTCATTTAACATAAATGACTGTGTTTTTTAAAAATGATATACCTTTTAGTGTAATACAGAAAATGTATAAAATACAGGGAAATACAAAGAAAGAATAAATATTGTTTATAATTCCTGACACTCAAGAAAAATTACTATTCATATGTTGTTCTAACTTTATCATTTATTTGAAGGATTTCAACTTTAAAAATTCTGCATTTGATGAAAAAAAAGCTTAAATTAGAAAAGTAGCATTCAAATTATACTTAGTTCTTTCTCATGTTTCAAAATCAGTGATGAGAAATGATTTGAAATTTTTAACCCTTTTCAGTACTATATCTTTCCCCACGTTCCAAAGTCACCACATACAGCCGGAAAGTAGGGACTCTGGCTTCCTGGTTTTGGTGTCCAAAAACCTAAGTCCTTAAAGGAATGGCACAGAGAAAAAATCAGGAAGAACTGAGAAAGGAAGCTTCCTCCAGAGGAGAAAAAGAATTCCCCTCAGTGGGGAATGGGGAGAGAAAAGATGGGGGATGTGAGGGCCAGCTGAGACTTGAAAGGTGACAATAATGCCTACAAAGTCCCTCTCTATTCTGCTTCCATGGTGATTTCTTCCTTCACACAGTTACATCCAACTGTATACCACTACCACAACTCACTTCTTCAGCTATGTCACTAATGCAGCTGCAATTAATTCATGGTCCCACTAATTGAAAGCAGATCCCATATTCTAGAATGTTGGCATATTAATAAAAAGCACCTTATAAAATACTGCAAAAGTATTACTCTGTTTTTAAGCATCCTTGAATCTGGCAAATGAACCCAGTAAGTTAAAGAAAAAGTAATCATCATCTCAAATATCTTCATAGTTCTGGTGGTAGATGGGTATTACTCATTTTAACATTCACACTATAAAATCTTGGACAAATAAATGAGACTGCTGATCTGCATGGTAGACCGGGAAGCTTTTACCAAAGGAATTTTTGTGGCTCAGAGTCTAGGTTCTACCATCTGAGTTTGATGACAGCATCAGGAGATGAAGCACCATTGTCTGGGTTGGCTCTACTAGTTAGAGTGGTCACCCACGAAAAAAGAAAAGTAAGGCTAAATCCAGAGAGCTTCAAAAGTTATGGGAAAGGGAGAATCTCTTTGCTCTTCTCAAAGTTTAGTGGGAAGTGCGGAGACGGGCTAGAGCTTTGGAAAAGGACAAAACTAAGTGCTGAAAAAAGCATTCTTCGTTTTAAACCCTTCAGGACCATACCACCACTCCCCACCCCAATTAATCAATCAAATAAGACCGACTGAACTAAAGTTAGAGGTAAGATCAAGATGTCTGCTACTGGATGTTAAAAGGAGAAAGGCATTCAAGCTAAAGAAGGGAAACCAACTGCTTTTAAAACAGGCCAGGACTGAGCGGGAAAGACTTGGTTTTGTGCTTAAATGGCAAAGGGTAACCAACCAGCCAGGCCAGTGCTTTAATGGAGCTGCTTAAATAGCACTTTAGCCTGTGTAAGTCGCATGGACAGGGCTGTGAAAATAACTAGGGGACAGCCAGCCCTTCGTGTGCACAGGGTTGTCAAGGAGGAAAATTCAGGGAGAGCTGGCAACATGTGAGAGGCCATCTCGCTCCAGTTCCCCTTTTGTCTCAGTGAAAGACCTTCTGGCGGGGCTGGTG
Organism: Marmota flaviventris; assembly: GCF_047511675.1. Lineage (NCBI taxonomy): Eukaryota > Metazoa > Chordata > Mammalia > Rodentia > Sciuridae > Marmota > Marmota flaviventris. Next base: position 11,537,998 of record NC_092508.1, on the reverse strand, counting down.
ACTTCAGAAGACCACCAATGAAGAAAGACACACGTATTATGAAAAGGACAGGAGATCAAGGAGATCAGGAGTGACCAAGGAAGGGAGATCAGGCCCATCACCCCCGCTGTGGTCTACCAGGATGAACACTGTCAGCACTGGGGCTTTCTCTTCCCCAGCTACAAAAGGCAGAAGAAAGTTCTGGGAACTCTTCAAGACGGTTAGGATAAGCAGACGAATCAAACCAACCATAATAGATGGTTCTCAATAATTATTAGGTATTCTATTCATGACAGTTACATCCAACTGTATACCACGACCACAACTCACTTCTTCAGCTATGTTAAGGAAATTCAATGAAATATTCAGAGGTCTTTTAAACAGAAGAATAACTACTTCAGTGATTTACCATTCTTTTTATTAATGAAACATGCTCATCAAGCAAATGAGGTCAAGGCCATAACACCACCCCCACCCCAAATCAAAACGTCTCCAATCTCTCTTCTACCAACGTTATAATATGTCCCATTTATATGACTGAATCAAGATAGAATAACTCAGAAAAAAAGTCCCTCTACATGTCAAGCCTGACCATGTGTACTATGGGGACAGGAAGCATTAATTTAAACAGAGTTCAACCAAAATCAACCTGTGATGAGAAGACACGAAAGTAAGATGCCGCGTCCAGAAGACGAGAAGCCGCTCGGTCCCTGCACCCATGGAAGGTTTTTCTGCAAAATATTCCCTCCCTTACAGGCACTGCCTCCTGGCTCTGAGGTTTATATGGCAATATCGCGTCACTTTCTGGTTTGGGGTTTTGTTTTGTTTGTAACAGTCAGAACACAGGACACAGGTTTTATAGGTATGGCTTTGGTACAAACCAGTAGAGTTAAATTACATCAGAACTTCATTTACAATGTGGCACAGAGAGAGCAGAAAGTGTAGTCCCATTTCTGCAATGAGGCGAAAGGGATTCAGGCAGACATATTCCTACTTCCTTTGTTTTTCTCTTCAACAATAAATAGATCTCTCCCTCTTGGCCCTCCCCCAGGAGGCAAATGGCTTCAAGAGAGCAAGTGCCCGACTCTCCATGTGAGTATAGTCAGTATAACCGTCCAGCACCTCAATTGTTTCTTAACCACCATCAGCTTTTCCATAACAGCCCTTGAACTGGGCACAGAACAGACTTGCAGAGACAGCCTGGGTCTGCAGAGAACTGAGGTAGGGTCATTAACACCGCTGACATCACTTCTGGCAGCTGGAGGAATGGGAAAACCTGTGTTTAATCTATTTCCTACTCACCGCAAGATTTAGCTGGAGTCCCCGATAATATGGGTTGTGGTTGACTTTATGGAAGAACGTGGTAATGCAAGAAAAATCTCCCCCAGTGGTATGGCCCGGATCCCCTCCCCGTATGGCTTTTTTTTTTTTTTTTGGTGGGAGGGGTGTCAGTAAACAAGCCTGCTAGAGGACAATGCCATTCCCAGCAGTACCTAGTGAGGCCAAGCTCCAGCTCAGTAGAAGACTGCTCCATGACATCTAATTCACATCACCAGGAAACCACTGTCTTAAGTCACAAGAAAAAAGTTTTAGCCTTTGTTTTCTTTTTTCTTGCTTTGAGGAGGATACCAGAGGGAAAATATTGGGAAGAATTTGATCTGTGATTCTTTAAGATTAAGTGAATTGTTCTTTTAAAAAACAAAAAAAAGAAAAGGAAAAAGTGATCTAACTACTGGAGAAACACTGAAACTGTCCACAAAGACTAAGTATATGGCAGTATGTTTCACGGGTATTCAACCCACAATTCTCATTCACTTCACCTGAAGAATTCTTGAAGAAATGCAAATCACAAAGATTTCTGGGTTCTGAGAGCGATTGTTAAGCATAAAGCAAGGTTAAGGAGTATGGAAAACTGTGCCCTACTCAGTATGGACCAATATTAATTGGGTCCTGTGAAAGATAAAGCTATAACAGTTGCTTGCAATAAAGTAATAATGCAATAAACTCATGCTCCTCTTGAATTGCCACTACCTGGGTGATAAGTATGTGATTTTGAGTTCTAAAATGTAATTTAGGAAATTCAACACAAAAAGGGTAACTTTGAAAATGAAAATGGAGCTATCATTACATGGCTGTCATGCTTTCTAAAGACTGGTAATTTTGTTTAACTCAAAACTTATTTCCAAGTTAAAACTTGAAAGGAAACTTCCATTATCTCTTCTCTTGTTCTTTGCTCTGTGATTTTAGGCAAGTAACTCAAGCCTCTTAAATCTCAATGTTTTCCCGTGTAACACAGGATAGCAATATCCATTGCAGAGGGTTACCGAGATTCAGTGAAATAATACACAATAAGTTCTTATTTTGCACGGCATATAATAAGCCCTCAATCTTTAGTTCTTTTGTAACTACTGTTATTAAAAACCCCAAACCCGGAGATCTCACATCTCCTGATACCTGAAAATACACCAGCCAAAAAACACCCCGATAGAACCAGCAAGCAAGAACGAATCCACAGACCAAATGCTAGCCAAGAGCGGGAGCTCAAATCAGGGGATGCATTTTGGGAAGAGAGACAAAGTTATTTTGGAGAGGAGGTAGCACAGGGAAGTGCCAGAACAGAAAGAACAGGGACAGGTAGTAGTGGCAGTGCTAAAAATATGCCCTGCGATACAAAAGAGGACCAGCCTACCTGCACAGGAACAGCACAAATTAACTACTAAGACAGCGGCATTCACTTACCTTTGAGCAAATCTTAAATCAATGCTGTCTACAGAAACTCCCTTCAAAGGCCCCTTCTAGTGCTTGAAGATATTAGAAGCCTGAAGCCCCCTGCCCTTTCTAAGTCTGTTAATGAAAGCCTTATCATACCACATGAAAGCACTGACAAAGAAATCACATGAACAGGCTTAAGTGGACGCTCAGTGAGATTTTTTAAATGCACTATTCCAGGTTCTAAAGCATGTTTATAATTGGTAGGGGAGGAACTGGGTGGCTTTTGTTTCCAAATTCTTTTCCTCAATCTCTCGTGTAAAGGAACTGAACAAGAGGGTGATCCAGCCCTTCAGTGCTGCCTGAGTCACTTGAAAAACTGAAATTGCTGCCAGATGCACATCTAATCGTTGGCAGCTGGAAGAGGAGGAGGAAAAAAATCAGAAAGATAATCTGAAATAATTGATAATGTGTACCTTGCTGCCTCCAACTCTAAGGTCTTGGAGGCAGACAAAGATGCAGATTTCTGACTGCAAACACTTCTTTATTGTCTCCCATGAAGAGGCAAAATTCTCCCAGTTGACAAAAGAGGGCTGACCTTTCACCCACTGACCCCAAAGCTCCTTTTCCTTAGCTTTCATCTTTCAAGTTTTACTTCCACTTCGATCCAGCTCCCCCCTGACATTTTAAGTTGGAAAATGTCATTTGCTTAGAGGTTCCTTAACAGCATTCTGAATTAATCTGTGTCATGTTCTCATGGTGCTGAGCAGGCTGCCTGGCTGAGGTGAAATATCTCTGAGGGCAGTTGGGCCCGATTCTTAATTAGGAGGCTGTGATGACTCTTAACTAAGAGATCCTTGCTAAGAAATATTGACCATGGCGAGGATGTGAGGAAAAAGGTACAATCATACATTGCTGGTGGGACTGCAAATTGGATGCAACCATTATGAAAAACGGTATGGAGATTCAGATATTCCATTCCTTGGTTTATAGCCAAAAGATTTTAAATCAGCATACTACAGTGATGCAGCCATGTCAATGTTTATAGCAGCTCAATTCACAATGGCTTAACTATGGAACCAACCTAGGTGTCCTTCAACAGATGAATGGACAAAGAATATGTGGTATATATACACAATGGAATATTACTCAGCTTTAAAGAAGAATGAAATTATGGTATTTGCCGGTAAATGGATGGAGCTGGAGAATATCATGCTAAGGGAAATAAGCCAATCCCCCCAAACCAAAGGCCAATTGTTTTCTCTGATATTGTGCTAATTCACAATAAGGGGAGTGGGGCTGGGGAAACATAGAGTTACTTTGGATTAGGCAGAGGGGAATGAAAGGAGGGGAGGACAGAGAATAGAATGCATTGGACATTATGACCCCATGTGCATCTATGACTACACAATCAGAGTGTTTCTACATCATGTGCAGCCAGAAGAATGAGAGGCTATACTCCATTTATGTATGATGGGTCAAAGTGCATTCTACTGGCATGTATAACTAATTAGAAGAAATAAAAATCTAATATAAAAAGCATAAGAAAAGGTGATTTCTTATAAAAAATTTGAAGAAATGTTATTTGGAAGTTTTATACTAATTAAATATTTACTGTCTTGTGGAAGGAGGGAAGACTGACCAGTGTCTGGTATGGACTGAATCGTGTCCCCTGCCCCCTTATCTTCAAACCCCTACTGCACTGGTATTAGGAAGCGGGACCCTCTGGAGGTTATTAAGTCGTGAAGATGGAGCTCTCAAGAGGGGGAACAGTATCCATCTAAGAACAGACTCAAGGTTTGCTCTCTGCTCTCCATCACGAGAAAATACAAAAAGAAGATGGCCATCTGCAAGTTGGGAAGAGGGCCTCACTGGACACCATTGTGGCAGCACCTTGATCTTCAACTCCCCAACCTCCAGGACTATGAAAGGAAATGTGTGTTGTTTAGCCACACTCTGTGCAGCAGCTAGAACTAAAACTGACTCCGAGGGAGCCACTCTCCCAAGGGAAAGGGTCCTGCTCATTGGAAGCCAGGCAGGTTACCAGTGCACTTCTGCTGAAATGTTCTCAGAGGGCCAAACCTGCCGCCCTCTGGTCTCCATGCATTTCACTACATCTCTAGAGTAGCTACTTCTCAGTATGGGTGAGTGGGGAAAATTCTGCCCTACAGGGGATATTTGGAAACAGCTGAAGACTTCTGGTTGTCACAACTAAGGTAGTGAGGTCTGGAAGAGGTGCTCCCGGCATGGAGCAGGTAGAGGCCAGGAGTGCTACCAAACCTCCCACAATACACAGCACGGTAGCCTGCAACAAGAACTATCTGGCCCCAAATGTCACTAGTGCTGAGGCTGAGAAATCCTGCCCTGGAGCGGTGGCCTTTAGCTAAGGAAATGGAGGAAGCCCCGAACCCTGCCTCGTTGTTTGTTTCTGGGGCTCACATTGTCTCTAAACAAGAATGTGAGGCAAGAGGCATTTGTGTTTGCAGTCCCTGTTCTGGAGCCTTCCTGTATTCTGTGAAGTGCCACTACCATGCCCTTCAGGATCCCACAGGCTCCTCCCTCCTGCTCACGGCCTTTCCCAAATTATTACTGCTGCTTAAAAATCCTCTACTGTTTCCCATTCCTTTATAACCTTTTTGATGGAAGATGGCTGGTGAATCCAGATAAGTCCAGGCCCATGTTCTCCTGTCCCTCCTCCAGAACAAAACAGCAGTGCCATAGCAAAGCACTGACTACTGAGGGAGAACAGGCAGGGCGACCTGGGCCCCAGAGACGAGGAGGGAAGATAAGCAAGATGTGACACAGCTGCACCTACTCTGACCATGAAAAAGAGAACCACCCCCCCCAGGAAAGACGCTTGTCACCCCAGGTCTGCTTAACCCATACTTTCTGGTGGATCCTGGACACATCACGGGTCCTCCCTTAATGCCACGATTTAATAAAATGGAGAGAACACCTGGTGCTCAGGATCTGTGGCAAACCCCAGGGAGATAACAGGAGAAGGATGCTGGGAGCCAGAGGACCCTTTACTTGTGCTTCTTGTGACTATTTTAGTCATGTTCTCTGTCCTCAAATATCTGGGCATAAAAACAAAATGAAGGAATAGGCCCCCTCCATTCCAGAATAGGTTGACTTTTGCAATAAATCCACCAAGCTTGCTCAATAAGAGGCTACTCCTAAATCAGGCTGCTATTTGCTAGAGGTTCTCCCCCACCACAACTTTATGAAAATAATAAATCATCTTTCATCTTGGAAGATGATTTATCACCAGACAAAGGAAAAACAACAGTCAAAATACAAAACTGAAATACAAATTTCCATTGCTGTTTCTATGCGTATGATGTCTGCTTAGTTTAGATTTTTAGGCTTTCCTAAATGTATCTTTAAAAAATAAAAACAGCAGGGTGCAGAGGGGAGTGACCACATGCCATCATCACTGAGAGTAGCCAGGGTTCTAAGAATTAGACCATAAATGGAAAGGAGTAGTCAAATACAAAGATTTTCAGACCAAACCCCAAGGTAATAATAGTAATAACCAACCCTCCTTAAATACAGCCATTGGGGTTTCTGTGGCCTCAGGGTTCACCAGGAAAACAACAGCTTCTATTCTTCTTAGATTGCAGCCTGAAATGCTGACAAAATGCCTTTAAAATAAGAGCAAACCACACAATTTTTCCTTGTTATCAAACATCAACAGGCTATAATTAACACTTAATTGAGTCATCTGATTAATTCTGCTCAAAAATCACATGAAGTTTTTGCCATAAAACCGCATCATTAATGGATAGTGGCCTCCCTCCCTTGGCTTTTCCCCCACTTTCCTTTCAGAGGGATGTAAGGGAGAATTGTGACAGGTAAGTGTCCCTGGCAGCCCTGTCCCTTGGAGCTGCTCCTCTCTCTTGGCGAGTTCTCACTCCCCACCATCACCAAAACCCACAGGGCCTGTGAGCGCAGCTACTGACTCTGCCTACATCATATCAGAAAGCATTTAATATCAGAAACCATTTCTCCCAGGAACTGCTCAAGAGAATTTGCAGTAGAAACAAAGAACACCACCCCCCAGTGTGTCCCAAGCAGAGGTGCCAGGATGGTTTAATCCTAATTTCCACCTCCAAGGCATAGCTGGAGAATGCCAATAGGAAACTGACTTGAGAACCATCTGACCTTAATTAGATGAGCTGGGCCCCTTCCCCATGGTGGCCTCCTCCCCCTGCCTTGACCATGGAGTGGCTTACTAGCACTTCTTCCTTGGAGAGAGCCAAGAAGTAAAAGAGAACTTAAAATATTCAACTTAGCACATTTCTCCTACTTGACAGCTCGATGAAAGTGGTAAGGAGGGTGGTACAATGACTAACCAAAATCCACGTCTAGGTGACAATTATTTCAATATATTTTTTTAATTGCTTCATGCTCATTTCTAGAGGTGACTTCCATTGAATGATCAAGTCACCATAAAAAAGGATTCATGGATGAATACGCAAGGAACCATCAAAGCAGCCCCAGGCTGGTATTACAGGGACTTCCTTAATTGTGTTGTTAGGATCTGAGTTGCCTGACTCTATGAAACTGGGCAATAGGGAGCTGGGTGAGACTAGGGGGTCTCTTTGCCCCCAGAGACATGCTGTAAACACAAGTCACTCAAAGCTTAATAGTGTGACTATTAGAAAAGCAAAATAATCATAACAGAAGGATATAAGGGTGGTAGTCAAAATAAGTGTAAGTAAAGCAAGCATCCAAGCAAATTGATCGACTACAAAATGAGAATTTTTATAGGTGAATACAGAATAGGAGAAAGGGACAAAAGTCTATGAAGATCACGAAATTTTTTATAAAAGAAGAATACACATCACTGTAGGTATAAATGTTTGAATATCAGAGGTATGAAATTAACAGAAATTTAAGCTACCTAAATACTTATTAAAATTATTTCCACTATACTTGGCACTATCTAAGCCATCATCATAGCACCATATCTAATTTTGGCCTCCACTGTTAAGCCATATGAGAGAAAATAATCAACACCAAAGCAGAGCTTCTCAAACTTGTTTTAAAAATCTCTCTCTCCTTCTCCCTCTCCCTCTCCCTCTCCCTCTCCCTCTCCCTCTCCCTCTCCCTCCCCCTCTCCCTCTCCCTCTCCCTCCCCCTCCCCCTCCCTCTCTCTCTGCCTCTCTCTTTCTTATTACTTAGGATCTCCTGAGGATATTGCTAGAATGAAGATTCTATTCTGATTCATTAGGTTTGGGGTATGGCCCAGGATTCTGCATTTCTAACCAGCTTCCAAGGGACCCCAATGCTGTTCGTCTGAGGACCACACTCTTGAGTAGCCAAGGGGGTAAGAACCTACAAGAAAAAGGGAAAGCTGCTATTTAACATTTTAAAAAACAAGAGGGCTTAGCTGGAGGACTAATGAGGAGGGTTACACTATGAGTCATCTGTTCTCCATCTCCAAAGAGCAAATAGACTTCAGTGGCATAAATAGTTTAATTGAAACATGAGGAAAAAGTTCTAGGTAGAGAAAGTTCTAGAAGATACTCTTGACTGACACAGATTCAGATGACTGCAAAGACAACACTAGGAAGACAATAAGGGTTAATTTCTTTAAGACTCCAACTCTAACTTCCATTCCCTTCCCTACTCTCACCTCCTTCTTGACTTTCTTTCCTCCCTTCCTATCTTTCCTTCCTTCATGCAAATCTGATGATCTAATCATTTCTAAGATGTTCTTAACTGTATCAACCCCAGATTTTATCTCCATCCAGGAGCAAGTAGACAACCATCCAGTTGATTTTCAACTGGGGGGGCCTAGCAGACATAACAGATTAAAAATGATTCAACCCTAAAATCTTGATCTTCTTCTGCCTGAACTATCTATATAAATTCCTATCTATATAAATGGTACCACTTTTCTCCTAGAACTTGGAAACTTCCTTCCTCCTTATCTCCCCAGGGTCCAATCCTGTCCACCCCTCTCCCATTATAAAAAATAAATAAAAGTACAGCAGAGTCCATATTTTGGTATTTCATTTTACCCTGCTTCATGTTCATGCTCAGGAGAAAGGCCCAGAGACTGAGGCAGTTGGACTGGGAAAAGGGGTATGAAAACAGCAACTCAATGCATTTCTATCCCTTTACAAAAAGAGATCACTTTGAAATCTGAGGGTCTTGGTCAAGAAGAACTTCAGAAGGACCCTGTACATTAACTGAGAGGTGAAGACCCCCAACTGAACAGGCATTTGTCCCAATACTCAAGGAAACACATACATCCTGCCCTACATCATCTTGTACCAAATAAACCACAAGGCACAAACCAAAGGTGAGTTCCTAACTCCACATCTTCATTAATTAAGGAGATCTCAAGTAGTAATAGTCACCAAACTGCCAACTCAGGTCTCATCTCAAAGGAGTCGAACTGAGATAACAAGAAATTACAACAGTCTACAACACCTTCAACTTCAAAACACCAAAAGTCTTCATATCCAAACACGCTTTCATTTTCCATTGAGTATGAATTCATCCTCCATCATGATTCTTAAAAACAAGGAGTACTCCTCATGTGGACAGCTTATTCCAAGAACCCCAGCTGCTTGCAAAGGGAGATCCAGAAGTTGCATGTGGGGGAAGCCATGAAATCACAATGGTGTGAAGGTACCCAAATTCGGAGAAGACTCAAAACTAAGCAAGAAAGGAAGGTTTGTGTGTGCTAATTACTTCCATTCAGGCCAGCAGACAGTACCAGACTGCTCCCGATTTTTACAGGAAGGCAAACAGGCATGTCCCTTGGTCCTGTTTATTTGGAAGTCAGTCTCCAGATTCTGTCCTCCAGTCAATGAAGTTTTATAGCAGTGGACAGGCCTTAATTAGTTGATGGCAATTTTATCCACGAAGCCTGCCTCTGTGCTCTGATCCCGAGGTACAGTTTAACTGGTCTGGAAAAGAAGGCCGGGCAAGGCATAAGCTCCTAATGACTTTAGGAAATGGTCGGAAAATGATGATGTGGCCAGAGATACTCCCCAAGAGCTAATTCTAAAACCACTGCTGGGCTCTGCAACTCACATGCCGCGCCATTCACACGAGTTGTTTTCCTAACCAGTAGGGACAGAGTGAGAACACATTTTACTCAGGGCTGTGAGACACAACAGGAATATAAAACGCCTGCAAGGCACTCCATATTGGAGCCAGGCGGCCACCAGACAGTGGGAAGACCCCAGCCCAGCTTGCTGGTGGGACCTCAGACACCTGATTATTCTCACTGAGCTGCCATTCCTGGTACAATGGTGATAAAAGTACTTAGCTCATTCAGTGGCTGTGAGGATTCAATGAGGTGGTGACTGTGAAGCAGGAGGCACAGATCGAGACAATTGAGCAATTACAGGACAACTGGGGTTTTATTCAATCCAATAGCAAGAACCTATCAGAAATCATAATGGGAAGGAGACAGCAGAAAGAAGAACTGAATGGGAGAAGCAAGGTACTGGGCACTGTATTTCTACCTCTCTGCAATTTGGTGTGTTGCAAAGAGGACAAAGAACCGCAAAGAATCATGGCATTGAAACTCAGCTGCTTACGTTCATCATATAATACCACAGGCACTAAATAAGTCCCCGCTGATTTATCACTGACCACGAAGGTGCTTCCTAGCTTGCCTTGAATTTCTTGTTTTAAACATCTTTGAACTGATCATTTGAAATGGACTGCCCTTAAATAAAAGGGCAATTCTAAAGCACCCTAAACTTTTGTCACCAGCATTTTTACACTTCCTTAGCCGGAAGGCAAACGGTGTCTAGTACGGTAGGTAGCATCAGGTTTGGAAATGAATTTTCATAGCATATGCCATGAAATGTAATTTTCCAACACTGAATACTTATAATTGATTAATACCCTATCCAACTTGTTCTTCAGGTTTCTTATCTCCAACTCTAAACATGTTTATACTATCTAAAAAAGGATTTTCAGGAAAATCATAGATTCTCATGACTTACTCTAAGGTCCACCTAACTTGGTTAAGAGGTTGGTAATTTCAGCCAAAGCAAAGATAATGGATGTTAAGTATTTGTGAAGAGAGCCTCACATTTGGCAGTGATTAAAGCAGGAACTTGGTAAGTTTTTAAAAGTGTTTTCTTCTTTTAATGGTTAAAAAAAAAGACCCTCAGTCCGTTTTTTAATGCTGCACATTAAGCATCACGACTAAGAAAATAAAGCGATTTTAATATTGATAATTGTTTTCAAATTGTATCTTCCTCCCTTGTGGGATATTTTAGTAAATCATTCATGGGGAAGGAGTGGGGGATATAAACCACCCAAAATACATTCACAGCAATTTCAGAGATCGATACTATTGCCCACACTGGTTATATGTCATAGACGTCAACGGTCTTAATATGCATTATTTCATACCACCCTCATGACCATACTGAGATTGTATTACTATTCATATTTTAAAGACAAGGAAACTGAGGTTTAGAAAGGATGAGTAAATTCCTCAAGATCTCTTCACTAGTAAATAGGGCAGCTGGGATTCAAAGTCCATGCCTTTTGCCACAGATTTATAGACAATGCTATAAAAAGCATGGGTGGAAGTGTTGTCAACCCTTTCATCTAAATAGAGTCCACTGCAATAGACAAAGCTATTTTTATAAAAGGAAACAGAGGGTAAGCTTTGTGTTTACAAAGGGTAATGAGAAATTGCATACTGAAATGCCATGCTGATAAATCTACATGAACTCAGCTAAAACAGCATTCCACATAATAGGCACCTGGATATCAGAAGCAACTTCCCCCTGGAAAACAGTTTGCAAAAGAGATTGCCATCATAAAAGCATGCTTTCATCCCTTATTATGTGTCCTCCTATAAAAACACTAAAAAATGAAATCCCTTATTTCTGCAAAGAGTCTAGACAGTGGTTGACACAAGCAACTAGGTGTGACTAATAGATCCTGAAGAACAAATACAAACAGGACCGAAGGTAAAGCGTGAAGGCCTGACGTGTATTGACCCCATAAAACAGAATCCCTCTTCCCTGTGAGGGCTGCAGGTCTGCTGCCCCACTGCTTCTGGCACAAGACCGTTGGACAAGGGGATATTTTTATCCAGCAATTTTCCTTCAGTCCTTCTGCCCTTTATTTAGAAAGCCAAAATAAAACCCAGAAAAACTATACTTATAAAGTCATAAGCCATATGCTATAATAGGTAAATAAAAGTCCTTTAACATTAGAAGCCAAGAAAGAAGATTAAAAAGTAAATCATAAACAGCTGTATCTCCCCTCCCAATTGTTTACATTCTTAGACATCCACTTTTTAAAAATATTCCCTATGTAGATCAAAACATGCTGTACTTTGAGAAGGAGAAAAACAATGACGTTAGTTTTAAAATATGACACAGTTTACATATAAACAGAGCTAAGTTTATGGGCATTATTCTAGTTGGCAGCAACTGAAGTCAATGGCTCAAATGGCAAGCTATAATTAAATGTGTTAATTATCTTTGCCTGCAGAAAAATAAAAAATACCTGTGTCACCTTTAAAATGGTGTCTAGCTTGAGCACATGTGCCCTGTTATAGAGAACAGGATACAACTGGTTTAACAAATCAAAATAATCCAAAAAGCTTATTCAAGTTGAACTTGGGTGCTCCTGGATGAAATGGATACAATATTGGGAGCACTCTCTTCATCCTCCTTCCCACCTCCTCCCATCCCTCAACTATCCTCTCCCCTTTTGCCCTTTCAGCTCATGCAACCCATAAATGCTGCTCAGCTCATTATTAATACCCAGACTTAGGAAACTGAATGGCCCCTGCCAACAACTATTTTTTAAATTTTTTATTCTTGCCTTCAAGCATCAAATATTAATCCAATAAAAAGCTACCCTTAAGAGCATGAATCTCCCTTCCCAGCACCACATATATACGCAAGAGAAAAGCAAGAAAGAGTCACATCTTTAGAATTCTGGTTTGTTACATATTCTAAGGTTGACAGTTGGCCAAAGTCTTCAAAAGACAATATCCAGACCAGGCATGGTGGTGGCACACACCTGTAATACCAGCAGCTTGGGAGGCTGAGGCAGGAGGGTGGCAAGTTCAAAACCAGCCTCAGCAACTTAGCAAGGCCCTAAGCAACTCAATGAGACCCTGTCTCAAAAAGTAAAAAGGGCTGGGGATGTGGCTCAGTTATTAAGTGCCCCTAGGTTTAATCCCAGGTAACAAAAAACAAAAAACACAATATTCATTCACAGATTTTATGAACTTACCTCCATTTGTCCTTTTAAAGGGAAATACTTCACCCCAGGTATGTTCTAAGTATTTTGTTATAGTTGTTGTTGTCTGTTATTAAGTGCTGGGTAACAAAGCTAGGTCCTTATGCACACTGAGCAAGCCCTTTACCACTGAGCTACACCTCCAGCCCTTGGTGTAAGTTTTAACATAACATAATACAATCCAACTTCCATCAGGATCAGCAAATTAATATTAATGGCAAGAGAGTCAGTAAGTTCAGGCAGATAAAAGAGTTGGCTGCCCTGAACTATCATTAAGAAAGCATTTATCTTATACCCACGTGTCTAAGGTACAAGCCAAGGTGAATCACCAACTCATCTCCCTGAGAAAGCTCTGATGTTAAAATCTGGCATTGCTGACCTCACTGGATCAAGACCTATTCTCCCCTGAAGGTGATGAAACATCCCTGTCAGTGAATCATGGTCTCTCAAAAATCCCCAAAGATGATGTATAAACATGAACCCTGAAACTACAAGTCAAAATCCTGACATCTAAAGAAGTGGCTTCTGCGCTAATGCATACCCATGCTAATGCATACCCAAGGTTTAGTGAGAATAAAAGGAAACAGCAGGTTTTCCCCTTAGAATACAAGTAGGGAAGATAATTTTTTTTTTAATCAGATGACTTACTGATTAACCATAATATACTTATTGAAGTGTTACGATAGCCATATGAAGTCAGATCCCAATATCCCAATCACAACTGGGATAGAATCACAAAGAACAGAATTGTCTCCTTTAAAATAGCACGGTTCCTTTCCTTAACAGGGCATATATGGTTATACATGGTCAAAGAGAGGTCTGATGGCATGTGTGCTTGCTTTAATGATGAAGTGCATGGATAAAAAGCACAAATATATTTGACTATAAAGTACTTCAATGAATGGGTTATGACAACGACTCTATGTCATTCGTTTCATGATACCTCCAACAGAACAGAAAGCATTCACCCTTAGAAAATGAGTAGAGCCAGCACATGTGGACTCTCCTGGAGATCTGACCCCAGGCATGCAGTCAGCTGCATAACACATTCCATAGAACATGAGCTCTGTGAGATTAAGTTCTGTATGCAAAGACACTTAGGAGCCATCTTCCTCTTGGCATCTGCCATCTCGTATTAGAGTCTTGACATTTTGTTTAACCATGTGTTTCCTAAGCTTATGATCAGAAAATATATAGCTTTTATTTCATATTGACTACTTTAACATGCTATGAAACACGCTTTAGGAAAATTCTGCAGTAAAGTTTTCCCTCCCTATAAACCTTTCCCCTTGAACTTTACTTTTCAACAAGCATTGTGATAAAGTACCAGACAAAATACGTACAGGCATAAGCAAAGAAAATTGTTTTAGGATAGATAATAAAATGAACTGAACACAAAAAATATGCTTCATTTGAAAATATATTTGTTTTTTTTATTCTCAAATTCATATGATTTGTAAACAATAAGATCTTAATAACAATAATGTACAATTTGACATAATACTTATATGTCAAAAGTTTTCTTTGCTGCTTTGAATATAAAGGAAATAAAAATGAGGGGGGGGGGGAAGAAAAGTGGAGAGCGAGCTTCCTCCCCTAATTACTCACAGACCCACTTTGAATTCAGAAAACTATTCTTCATGTTTCAGGACTCATGAATAAAAGTGTTTTATTTTTACCCTCATAGCATCGATAGACAAATGCTATACGAATGAAATGGTTTATTACTGCATAATTTTTAAATAATTCTTGAAGAACATTACTAGAAAACAGCTCTAGTATTACATTAATCTACCACCTTGACCAACATACAATGAGTCTTTTAAAAATCATAAAAAAGAATCATAAATGAAAACCCAATAGCTCTTTTCTCAAAATATTAAACAGCATGTTGTATTAATTTTTAGCCTAAATACCTTCCCAATTTACAGTTGTCTATATTGGGAAAATGAGAAGCTTGAGTGTCTAAATGTGACTATTTAGACTTGGTAGAATTTTTCCCTTATTAGGTTAGGCTTTGATATGATACAGAAATAATTATGATGAATTCGACTATTAGATTCCTACTTGAATTCCAAGAAGCTGTGATGATACACAATATTTTCTAACATATCTTTATGTGCCTAAATTATATACTGCCAGAAATATGGAAATGAAACATAAAGGGCATCCTATTTCCAGGGAGTTTTAAAAAGAGTTGGCAGGGGAGCAGTGAGGTTAAATGATCAGACACACATGGTAACAACCCCACAATTAGCCAAAAAAGGACACAATCCATTCTAAGATTCCTAAAATGTCAAAAAAAAAAAAAAAAAAAGTGGAAATTTTGAGGCTTTACAGATAAGATATTGGAATTATCTTTGAAGAGATTTTGCATATTCCTCTGGCAAAAATACTAATTGTACACTACACATTTTTTTATCCAGTAAATGTGTAATAAGACAGGTATGCAATTATACATTCATTTCTGTTTGAGCCCACAGTGTGACTTAGAGAGGCCCAATGGAAACTAATGAAAAACTAAGTTCTAGTAACCAAAGCTGTGTATTTCTTGAGGTGGGCAGATTATACAAGCTCAGAACACAAATACAAATCACACCTAGCAAGTCATATTCATTAGGCATCCTCATGGTTTTCAAACACAATTCCAAATGCTCATTTAAATAACTGGTTGATGGATTTTTTTGCAGTACCATGTTGGGTAAGTTTGGAAGAGTTCTTTCTACAAAGCAAAACATTTTGTCCAGAGAAAAACGTTTGCAGAAGTTTGTAGCAAATGGATTTCTAAACATAGTACTTGCTTTTAATAAAGGGAAAAATCAGTACTGGGTTCTGGAACCTAAAGTTTTAAGGTTTTGACATAGTCCCAATGAACCAAGGCAGACCTGTGGGAGCTGGCAAATGTCTTGAACCATTAACCACCAAACAGCTGCTAAAGAAAGTCACATTCCAAAACCCTGTAGCACTTCCTGTAACATGGTAAATGTTCGATGTAATGAAATGGATGCTTTTGCTAAGGCTGAATGGAGATGTGTGAGAGCAGCTCTTATGATCTAAACTAATACATACTTTCAAATGAATTTTTTGAATAAATCAAAAACAACATAAAAGTTATTTTTTTCAAAATCCACAGATAAAAAGCATTTTTGGGATACAATCTGAAATATGGCACTTCTCTAGTAAACTCAAAAGAAAAGCCACAATAAAATGAAAATATATTATAAATTACAAAGGCATGAAAATGTTTTGTCTTCTAGCACTCTGTTGAACATATACATGGGCTTGGATGAGAAAGAAAAGCCATGCATGGAATAGCACGGCCTCCAAACAAATCTTTTAATTTATGTGCACGAATTAAATTTCAATTGCATTGTTTTTGTTTTTGCCATCTAACTAGATTAAAATTAATTTTAACACTGAGATGCAATAAGTGGATTTACTAAAATGTTGCCTAAACTATTTCAACACAAGCCAACACCAAGAATTTCTCCTTTCTATTTCTTGGAATGTTGAAAATATCCAATTAATTTATAAAACATCAATAGAAGAGGATCTCACAGATTGCAAATCTGATGGGTGTCCAGTTCACACTTCCCTACAAATACACGCATCATGTTTTTTTTTTTTTTTTTTTTGGACTCTTAATCTGCTGTGGCTCCATTAGTAAGCCCCTAAAAATGTGACCTGGTGTTTTCACTCTTGTCCATCTGGAATGTGTCCACATCAGAGGAAATCCCTCACTCCTCCATCCCCCAGAAAAGCACACAGCTGGTGGAAATCTGGGCACGTATGAGGGCAACCACTTACACACACACGGATGAAATACTTAACCCCTTGACACTTTCTTATGTTCAGATAATGCTAGGCAGGATGTGAACTGTTTTTTGAAATTTAATTCTGTACTATTATAAGACACAAAATGATCCCTTGGTGAAAAAAAAATATTCCAAGAACAAAGCAAAAAATTTGCCATCAAATTGTCTGAAGTCCAAGGTGCTATCTTCTCCTGGCAGTTGAAGCCATGGAACCCAAAACGCATACCTCTAAGGCCAATCTTCTGAAGGTATCATTGTGAAACCCAACCCTACTACCCTGTCCTCTTTGGAGCAGGGGATTCACATATGGGCATTTCAGCACAGATTCAGGCAATGCCAATAGCATTTTCCATGCTGATCCCATGAAAACCAATACTTCTAAGTTTCACTGCTGGCTCATGATGTGAAGCGCAACTGAGAAATCAAGCTGGGCTCCATATCAAGCTACCCCACCTAAAAGCTGTGGGCAGGAATATTACTATATAGACAATTCCAGTTCTTAGCTATTGGTTTTAATGAGAAAAGCTGACCAGTAAAATTCAACCCTCCAAGTGATTTAACGACTACATAATTGCTTGGGAATGCATTTTGGTATTAAATCTGACTACTGTTGCTAACAGGAATTGAAACTCAGGAGCACTCAAGCAGTGAGCCACATCCCCAGCCCTATTTTGTATTTTATTTAGAGACAGGGTCTCACTGAGTTGCTTAGCACCTTGCTATTGCTGAGGCTGGTTTAGAACTCACAGTCTTCCTGCCTCAGCCTCCTGAGCCACTGGGATTAGAGGCATGCACCACCACACCTGGCCGTTAAACAAGTCTTTTTTGTTCTGACAAGTCACACAGCTCATAATTCCTGAGATGTTACTATCTGAAATGCCATGAGAACATAAAAGTGTAAAAAAAGAGAGCAAATCACAACATCGTATGAGCTTTACCTGCCACAGGCAATGATGGTGCATCTGCAAGATTAACAGACACTGAACTGAGAATATTAACTGATGAAGTGGCTGGCAATGTTTACTGCACAGGGCCAGACTGTAAATATTTTTGTCTTTGTGGGCCACATACAGTCTGTATTGCAACAACTCAACTCTGCCATTATAGCTCAAAAGCAACCACAGACAACACATAAAGAAATGGGTGCTCCAATAAAGTGTTACAGAAACAGGTGGCAGTTGGATTTGGCCCACAGGCTCTAGTTTGCCAGACTCTCATCCAGTATAAAGTGAGAAAAGCTACATGTTTCATTGTGAGTCAGAAGTCAGAATTCAAAAGGTACTGCACATAAAAACAAAATCAGCTTGGAGAAACAACTCTCCAAATATAAAACATCTTTCTAATGAGAGGAAGTGGGTCAATGAAAGAGTTAACAAGTAGTCTGCCAAAGTATAAATAGGTATTTGCTATTCTTAAAAAATTATCATACTATCATGATCAACCAAAAGATAACAAAAACAAACCCTAGAACATTTGGGTCATCATCTTCCATGGGATGCTTTTATACTAAAGAATGCACAGTGTACAACCAGAGATATGAAAAATTGTGCTCTATGTGTGTAATATAAATTGTAACGCATTCTGCTGTCATGTATAACAAATTTAAAAAAAACATAAGGCTACAAAAAAAAAAAGAAAGAATGCACAGTAACTTTCTGAATGAAAAGATGAAAGGGGAAAAAAGACAATACCTCCAAAAGCAAAAGGGAAGATCATTGGCGAAGGAATGAAGGGAAGACAGAGAGTGTGCTGCCGAGGGCCTTCTACTGTTGGAGGTCCTTTTGGTTGTAATTCATCATTCCCTAAACATTTCCCATACCATCTCATTTTTGGCTCTTTTTTATTCAAATTGCTACATTTTGGGGTTTTTTTTCTTTTTATACCCTTTGTGGTTTAAGTTCTGAAATTCTATGCAAGGTTCTGACAGTCCCATAATAAGGCTCTCTGGAAGGCTACTGTCCACATTTATGACAAAAATATTACAAACAAAATCCACACCAAGTGCCATAGATGCCACATCTCAGATACTGGTGGTTACCTCCTGTGAATTCCAAGTTGAAAATGAAATGAGCAACCCAGAGAGCTTGAATTTCAAGGGCATCTTTATAAAGATGCCATCTGCTTTCCAAAAGCAAAACAGAAGCAGAAATAGTCTTCTCTTTTCTAGCACCAGCAACCCAAAATATTAGATCTCCAATGGTCAAGGTATAACATTTCTGTGGTCTTTCTTTGTTTCTCTAATACTGGTCAAGTTTTCTTCCTCTGAAATTATTTGCTCACTTCACAATAACTCCAAATTGATTTTAAATGTCATTAAAAAAGACCCTTCATAAATCCTCCATTCACAAAAACTTTTGAGTTTTGAATCAAATTTCTCTTTACCAATACCAAGCTACTCTTTTTTTTTTTCATTGTGAAATGCAACAATGAATCTCTGAGCATTAATATATCCTACTTGGTATGATAATCTTTGGCTCAATCACTTAGTAATCAGAGCTTCGAAACTCATTCGCATCAATGTTGTGTGGCAAATGAACTGCAAATCCTAATAATACGAAAATCTCTATACATAACTCTGTAGTTTGTAACAAATGATGAAAAGTGAAGCATGAATAAATCTTAACAGCTCACAATCCAAGAAGCATTTCCATTCAGCCTGAAAAAAACATTTTATGATTTCTCCCCTTAAGTAATATTTTGCTTTTACTTTTACAGCCCTAAAAAAAAAAGGTGTGCACTTCTCTGTTCTCTGGCAAAACAAAAGGATCACTAAATGGATGTGACAGAGTTAGACTTAAAAATATAGATTTCTGGAGTCTGGGGTTGTGGCTCAGTGGCAAAGTGCTTGCCTAGCATGTGTGAGGACTGGGTTCAATTCTCAGCACCACATATAGATAAATAAAATAAAGGTCCATCAACAACTAGAAAAAAAATTTTTTAAAATACAGATTTCTAATTTGCTCTGAAAAGTATCCCACAATCCTGAAACATATCATTGGCCTAGAGACCAGAAAAAAGAAAGAGAATGAAGGAATGAGGATGACATTGCTACTCGTGGAACGGGGAGTTAGAGACAAGACAATGACAGTGATCCTCAGCCTCAATTCTGTAGGTGAATCCCAGCACGGCTGGCCTCTTGTGGTGAGGTCATCAGTGTCTGGATGCTCATCTACATGTGAGCACATCAGAAACTGACCAGCGGCCTCAATGGTTTTTCTACAAGATCATGTACCACAAGGCACCCAACAGAGCGCAGGCACATTAAGTGGTGGTTCTAGGAATGTCATCAATACTAAACTGAGGACTCTATCATACAAACTTCACTTCTGGTTAATTCCCTTCAGAGACAAGAGAATCTGCTTATATTTCCATTTCCCTCACACTGCAACTTCAGGGGTTCCCATTCTTCTCTTAGGGAAAAAAAAAAAAAAAAAAAGCCTCACTTTCCTATGGAAATACACAGTTGAGTTGAAATGGGAATTAGATAATGCCTTTAAATTTTTATTGACTAGTACATATCAAACTCATAAAAATAAGTGGCTCTGTTGTCAGATACCATGTCCATGCAGCCTTCCCTAGGACTGCTCCATGTCCAGCTACCAGGGCCAGAAAATTTAATTTATTGGGACCTGTGGGGAAACAACCACTTATTTGCTCTTCTGCCTCACTGGTTAATATCACCCTGTCCCAGAGAGTTCTCTAAAACAATACCATGAGCACTAACCACTGGTCTTTACTGGGCTCACAGGAGGGAAAGTCTACCCAACCACTGGCCTCACAGCTTTGGAGCAATGAGTAACTCAATTTCTACTCTGCAAAAGTTGGGAAGGAAAGAGCAAGAACCTCCCACAACTCTCTCCTGTTACCACTCTAAGTGAAATATTGGGGATGTCTCCATCAGTTGAACCTAACCAGAACCAGAAGGGAACCATTTTCAAAAGCAAATCTACTAAAGCATGGACACAATTTTTACAGTAAAATGGATTTAACTGAAAATTTCCATTGAAAAATGAAATTGAAATACATGCAGAAAAAAGTGATTTTTATCCCATATTTAACAAAATTTAAGTTTTAACTGAATCCACGGCAAAGTCTTACAATGAACCAAGTGTGATTAAGTGTTCATTTTCCCTTTTTTTGGACTATTTATTCTTCGTTTTCCTTCTTTGATTTCTTGTTTGGTTTTCATGGAATATTTTTTCTTAAAAAAAAGGACCATTTCTGTGGAACTATTCAAAGACTTTAACAATTTTCCCAAGGCCCTCTTTTAATCCTATAATATTCTTACCTTGTATCTTAAAAGTACTAACACAGTTGTTACCTTGTTTCTTCAACAGTTGATCTTCTAATTCTGCTACTTCCTCTACTTCCTTCCTTGTCCTTGATTACTAGTGAAACCCAGCAATGATCTAGCATCACTTTCATTACCTTAAGAAAATTTTGCACCTTTTGCAAAATGTATATTTTCACATTGACTAAAAACTGATGGAGGAACAGACACTGGTGTTACATGTAGATAGACAATAAGAAAGGAGTTAAAAGTGGTTATTTCATTAGTAGATATTTTTGGAGCTACTTCCCTATTAAGTCCTTATAATTGCAGAACTCAGATAATGAAGATCACCCTCCCATTTCCAACTCCACCACCACCATTAGGAGATTTGGTTTCATCAACTCACTAGCAGGCCTGCCTGAAACTATTAGAGCCAGCTGTCCAGAGCAGCTCTAAATAAGAAGGATCACAGAATTAACACCTAAAGCAAATGGCATAATCGAAAACACCATTAAAGGTTAATTCGACCAACATGATTTTCCAGCAAACAGGCAAAAAATCAAGTTTGCAGAAAAAAGTAATAAAAGTCTAACCAAACCCATTCTACCTGATTGACGCCATTATGTTTTCACCATGGACTTCAAATATTTAAAATAAATAAATAAATAAAAGGCTCTGAAATGTAGGTGTTAGAGAAGACTAATATCCAGCATATAGGAAGATTAAAGGATTAAAATGAACTAATACTGTACTTCCTAAAACGTACGGGCATCCATACAGTGCCAGTCAACCAGCAGCCAAGTATTATCAGCAAGGCTAAATTCGGATCTCATAACCTAAAAACCACTTCAGATAAAAAGAATGCTGAAATAAGTCATAATAAGGGCCAGTGAGTGAACGAGTTATGTTAGGTGACAGTTTCCAAAACAAAAAGAACCAATTCGAGATCTATAAAAACCAGGTCAAAATATTTATAGCTGGAATGTTTGTTGGAGGCTTAAAACAAGGATTCTATCCTGGAAGGGGTGGGGAGGGGCTCAGCCATTCTTTACAGAAGAACTGAGATGCCATCTTAAAGAAACCAGAGCAGAGTGCGTCAATGTCATTGCATGAGTGGCCAAACATTCAAGTAGGCCCAGAACCAGAAATAAACTGCAGTCACAATTCCAACTTGGCATTTCAGGGGGTAGAGCAATATGACCCTGGGGCAAAACTAAAGATGAAGCCTCCTTGAGGCAACCCTAGAATAGGCCTGGATGATGCTGGGAATGAATCTATAAAAATCTAGATCAGAGGTGGCTTTAGCTTATATCTACAGGGTTCCAGCTGATTGTCTCTATCAAAACTGAAGGCATGGGAGGAGCAAATCATATGGAAGAACTCCATCTCCCTTCCATGTAAAACCCTATAGGCATGGTGGATGGTCCTGGCACATATGCTAACCTACTAAATGGTCTTCCCATCATACTTTGAAAGACCCTAGTTACCATGGTCTCAAAAGCCCTCCAAGGTCTGGCCCTAGGTTATACTTCCACTGCCTTTCCTACCCCATCCAGGCTGCTCCAGATGCATGGAGTGTGCCAGAACTGCCCCCACATCTACGGCCTCTACTGAGGGCACTCTTCACCAGCGTACAGTCGCGTTCCTCTCTCATCCAGATGTTTACTCAAACTCTGCCTCCTTTTCTGCCTAGTCTTGTAAAGAACAGCCCACCCTACCCCTTTTTCTCTATCCCTTCACAGAGTTTCATTATTTTTATGGCTCTTACTCTCTGAAAATATATTAATTTTATTTACTTGATTCTCATTTGTCTCTTCCATTACAAGAACACACACCATGAAGACACAAACCTACTACTCTGCCTGATTCATCAGTCTGTCTTCCAAAGATGTGTCTGAGCACATAAGAAGCCTCAATCAGTAAATATTTGTGCAACCAATAAATGGACCCATACTCATTGCATTGATACAAATATGCTTCATGGAAATAATACATGGTAAACAATAATCAAATAGCCATCGATAAGAATAAAATAAACCAAACCCAGGGAGTAATCGAAGACTTGGATTTCTGTGCACTACCTACTACAACAAAAGCTGCTTGGTAAAACTGGCTTAAGTACTCCTTTGTGTTTCCTGAGTTTAAAATTCATTTTAAACTAGGCTCTGCCTATTACTAAGCCAATTGAATGGCCTTGAAAGTCCACCAAAATCTTGATTCTTCCTTAAAGTCATCAAAATTGAATGAGGCATGAGAAACAGTACTCTCTGTGACCCATTATCCTACAATGTCGCTCACACCTGTTCATATAACAGGATCACTCACAGTCAATATATTTCATGTACCTATATTCAATATATTTGTTTGGTTTTATGCAACAAAAGACACAATCAGAACCTAGCAACTGCTAAAAGAATTCTGTTGATTCAACATCACCACTATTACTCAACCATTCCATGACCACAGTTTCTTCTTACATCACAGAAGACATGACCAAAATGACAAACCACTAAGCACTGAGTCAGGAAAGAATTATCTAACACACAGTGAAACTGAAGACAACTAAGGCCACCAGCCCTTGCCCAGCCAAGCATGGTCACTGGCAATACAGGGCACAACAAATGAATTAGGACAGTCTAGGTTCAAATAATTGGTGACCAAAAAGAAAAAATGAGGCTGAACCAAGCCAAATGAGTGTCTTCAGGAAGCAACTGGGTCTATGAAAGATTAGTCCAAAGCAGAGCAAGCCTCCACCACCCAGAGAACCACAGAGCCACTGTTGGGCTTGTCTTTCTGGCCAACCAGCCCACAGATGGAAGACCTGGACATGCGGGAGATGCCTTTTTATACTTCTGAGTTTTACAGAAGACTTAGAAACAACTTCCATTTAAAGGCAACAACTTATCATCTCACCACTATCCCACCAATGCAGTTTAACAAAACTATCCTTTGGGAACATGGCAGATAATGGCAGAGGACTTTTCTGCTCATAATCTCTAAAAACCTGTCTCTACAACTCTGGAAAATCAGGTACATATACAAAGAGGTCATTCACCAATGGAGTAGAGTCTTCCAACTTTCCAAGTGAGCCCAAACCATTCACAGATGACAAGTGAAGTGTGTCATCTAGTAGATGACCTTGCTGTCTGTTGTTCAAGGTGTGGCCTTTCAATCTTAGACTCTAGCATCACAACTTCACTACTCTCCTAGCTGATAGGCAGTGGAGGCTCTGAGAAATCCATTCCTTTCCAAGCAGGAAAGAGGTTTAAGGGGGGGGAAAAAAAAAAGAACACCAATTAAGTCCTAGAGTCATAAATGTATTTTGAAATCTTTATGGTTAGAGCTAAGTCATAAATATAGACAGTTGATTACCAGCGTTCAGAAATTATTTTCAAGCAGGGCTAAAATCAAACTCTACACATAAAAGAAGAAATATCATTTAACGAGCTACCTTTTAGTTCCTTTATTCTCATAAATTGTGATTTTTTTTTCTTCCAAATATATCGTTGAAAATCTGAATGGTTTCTTTCCCAGTAGAATTTTTCAAAAGAAACTTCAAAAGCAATACATTAAAACAAAATTTTGAATGTGGCCCACTTTGCTTTTTTTGATAAGTTTATGGTCAGACACTATGTCCATAATCTCCTCTACCTTGCTTGACATATTCCTAGGGGTTAAACTAACTGGAATATCTTTATGTATTCACTGTCTGTTGCTCCTACTTGAACATAAGCTCCAAGAAGGCAGAAACCAGGTTTCATTCCAATTAAATTCCCATCATCCAAAACAGTGTGTGGCAATGTAAGTAGCTGAGGAATAAATGAACCAATAGCTACATCTATAACACACACTCTCCGACACATAGCTGAATATGTAACGTGTGTACAGGATCTACAAAACAGACAGGGCACATATACACACACGTCTTCATAAACCAGAGCGTGGGGGGAGGCATCAAGCTGCAGTCAGGACATAGGAGTATTTTTCCTGTTTCTACCAAGAAACAACTATCATCTTGAGCAAGTAAGTTACTTAAACTCTCTGGTCTTGAGTCTATTTATCTATGGAAAGAACATTTTGAAATTTATTCTCTTGAGGGACACTTTTGGCTTTAATATTTTTCTTAACAAATTCAAGAGACACATCCAACAATTTACATAATCTGCACGGATGGCAAAATATCTAAAGTTCTAACTCCTGCCTGACCTTCAAGAAATTAAAAATCATTAACTAACTATGGTCAACGGCTAGCAAAAAGACTATCAGATGAATTTTAGCCCTCTCCCAACTTACCTCTTTGTTCTCCTCATTTATTATTGTCTTATTCCTTGATCAGGAGACCCAAGTGCTCTGAAATAACTACAGAACACAAATTAGCCTGGTGAGCCACTGAGAGTTGGCTAAAACCACGTACTCAAACCCAGGAGAGAGGAGCCAGCTCTACATCCTCAGCCTCCCCCTTGCCCCCTCCCTTATCCTTAACCAAACCTTCTGATCGTGACACACATAAAGACCAAGAATGAGTTCATGGTTAAATACCCACCCTTCTCATAAAAATAAGGTAACCTTTACAATCACAAACAGCACTGCCAAAGGTATTCTGTAACAGTGAGGGCCAAACATCAAGAGAGGACTTGGCTATTTCTTGCTCTTCCAAGTTCCCTTTCATTGGATAAGTAAGCTCAGCTTCTGTGACCAGCCTGGAAGAGCCGATCTCATTTGCTCACTACACAGGTAAAAACATGGTTGCCCTTTCTGCCCGGCAAAGCACAGATCACGGGCTCTCTCTGCCAAAGACTATGGGACTCAAGAGTACAGATATTTAGCAACAAGAATTTTGTAAGAAGAAAACATATAGCACTACCAAGTAGTAATTTTATTTTCCATATTTAATACATAATCAAATCCACAGGAACTATAAAATGTATGCACATACCTTCTTTTAAAGATTAGTAAATATATTTCAGCCTTTAATCCTGATGTACACTTACAGCTTGTAAAATAATTTAGCCCACATGTAGAACTTTGTTTTCTTATATGCCAAGCTAACAAATGCAACCCAGTTTCCTAGAATTTAACAGCACAACACGCTCATATTCTGAGAAATACACATCTGAACTGCAGAGTCAATGCTGATGCATCTTTTCAGGCACTCAGTCATGTTACATTACTGCAGCCAAGTTATCTAGGAAGCTCACTGAATTTGAAACATATTTTTAATTAGGGTAAAACACAACCAAAAATACCCCTGTGTTCTAAGTGTGAAAGGGAAGTCGGTGGGATATAATTCCAATCACCATAAACCCCAGGCTTGAAGGGCAATTCACAATTTACAACCACACTTTCATATATTCTTTCATTTGATCCTCAAGACACACTCTAAGATGGATTGGGAAATATTACTACCTCCAATTTTATGAACCAGAAAATCAGCTCAAAGGATGACAGGTCCCAGAGGTGACAGAATAAGGAATAAAATCCACATCTTCTTTTTTCTTGTGCACGCTACTTCCATTCTGTCATTCGACCTCTAACTTACAATAGCCACCCCAGCCTTGCTTTACAATACAGACAGAATCAATCCTGTCTGCACACAGGGGATACAGTTGATGAAGGTATGAACAGCAGTATTCAATTTTTCTCTTACCCAAGCAAGTACACTGAATAAGAGGAAATGAAAGGCTCTTATCAAGACAGGAAAAGTGATGCTGTAAATTCTGTTTTCCCTCCACAGCAACTTTTTTATTTTTTTAATTTCTAATCCTCTTATAGAAGATGATTACAAAAAAAAGAAATATTGGAATCAGGAAAGCAGAACTGAAACTTAAAGCTTATCAAACTGATAAGGATACTTACACAGGAAGCAATAAGTTACCACTGCTTCCTGTTTTAAGTATTCTTATCTGTAGTACATGAAAGGTTTTTCACCAGAACCTCCCATTTAGGACACCCCAAAATAGCATCTTCTGATCTTCAGCTGTCAGCTGAAGTTGTTTCATAAATAGCCCAGCATATGTACCCTGAGAGTTAGGAACACTCTAAATGCAAATACAGCGCAGTAATACCAATTCCTTGCAGACTCTGTGACGAAATGGAATGTGCACATTCAAGCAATTCTATAGAGGATACCATAAATATCTGCAGCTAATGACCTGTGGAGCTCTATGTGGACTATTTCTAGAAACATTGAAGTCAAGTCATTAGCAGATATATATTCCTGTTTAGTGTATGCATCACAAAGAAACATTAGATTCATTTGAGGTCTGTTAAATATTTAAACAATTAAAAAAAAACTTTGATGCAGAGATTCATTTTTGGTGAAAAGGGTGTGTATACAGAAACAACTGGGTTTTTCATAATCAACAAGTATAGAGAGCAAAACTGATTATAAGGGAATGTGTTTGAAAATTTACACATGTAACTCAAGGTTAAACACACACACACACACACACACACACACACACACACACAGGTATAAGAGAATAAGAGATGCCTAGCCATAATCTACATGATCCAGTATGTCAGAAATTCTATTGCCAAAAATCACACAAGATGAGACAATTTTAGAGAGAGAGAGAGAGGAGAAATATGTGTTAAAAAAAAAAAAAAAGGAACTGTGTGGAATGGTTCTGTGGAGCACAAACAGAGGTTTTTATTATTTTCTTTTGTGTGCCTTTGTGACTCCCTCTTCCCTGACCCCAAGAGGGATAAGAGAGCATTTTGCTTTGGTTCTCTGAAGACCAGAGTGACTCCAAAATGACACATAAACCTATAAAGTTCTGCAGCCACTGAACACAAACACTAACATAGAGGAGGTTAAAAGTGGGGAGGGACATGGAAAACAAGAAGCAGTCCTCTAACTGGACCTGGAGCTAGTTTGAATCACTCTACTAGAGAATGTTGGACAACTCTGGACAGGAAAAAGATGTGGAAAACTCTATAGGTTTTGGAAACAACCACAAAACTAATGGAAGGTTTGAGAAGAATGATAAATCGAACATGGTAGCACACACCTGTAATCCCAGCAGCTCAGGAGGCTGAGGCAGGAGAATCACAAGTTCAAAACCAGCCTCTGAAATTTAGCAAGGCTCTCAATAAATTAGCAAGACCCTGTCTCAAAATAAAAAATAAAAAGGGCTGGGGATGTGACTCAGAGGTTAAGCACTCCTGGGTTCAATCCCCAATACCAAAGGAAAAAAAAGAGTAAAATCTGAAAATAATTAATATTAATGGAAAACTAAGAACTAACTACACAAAGGTCTTCAAATGTATGTATCGAAACATCTCATTAAAGGCCAGTGGGATTGCTATGATAACTCCATACAAAGAATCCATCAGCAATAAAAAGAAAAGAGCTATCAAGTTACACACAAAAAATGTGGGTGAATCTGAAGTACATATTGTTAAGGAAGGCAGTCTGATAGAGATACGCACTATAACGACTCCAATTATATGACATTCTGGAAAAGACAAAACTATAGAAACAATAAACACATCAATGATTGTCAGAAGTTGGGAAGAGAAAGGAAGGATTAAATAGGTAAAGAATGGGAATTTTTTTAAAGAACAAGTTATTTTGCATGATATTATAATGGTCAATAAAAGACATTAAGCATTTGTTAAAACCCACAGAGTTTATAGCACAAAGAACAAACCTTAGTGTGTGCAAATTTTTAAAAAAATCATTGGGGAGGTCAGCAATCACAACATGGAATACAGAATGTGACATCACAGTGCAAGGAGCACGCTCACTGAAGGAGGAGGGGTGATAAAGTGCTGACCTAAGCAACTCTGGAACTGAAGGGAGTCCTGAAGACAAAAGGTAAAAGAATCTGTACGTAAGCAGTGGGCCTAACTGACAAAGCTGTTTCTCACTGGGTCTACGTTAACAACCCTAATGCTGCTATACAGTATCAGAATTACACACAACTTAAAATGATGAAGGATGATGGCAACCAGGTTGCTCATAGTTGGAGGGGGGAGGTGACAGACAAGCACAGGGAGGAGGCCACATAGAAACGGTCTGAAGGTAACAGTATGAACTCAGGTGTAGCTTAGTAAAGAGCTACATGGTTACATATGGAAATAGTTATAGATAGATGTGGACACGAATCCATAGATACACATATCTATTTCCTTGCTCTGTTGGCTGAGAGGGGAAAAAAAAAAGCAATGGACACCCCAGTCCCAACACTCAATTTCAGTTTCTAATATAATTTTCCAATAAAAGGAACCAGGGTACCTTAAAGAAATGGATGATTCTAGGACTGGAAGATAAAATAGACAAGATGATCCTAGGGTATCTTGTAGCATCAGAAATTAAGAAAATGGACCCCCCAAAAGTGCAGAATTAAAAACCCACAATGATGGGAATATGTCAAGGGGACATAGGAGCCAACCAAAAGAGCTAAAGCTGGAACAATCTGAACAACAAAGTACTACTGACTATAACCCAAAGCGTAAAATAAATTGCCACAAGTCCCAACTGATGCATATGTGATTGAGTAAATGAATCAGAAACAAATCTGTGCAGGAGAATCCAAATATATATATATATATATATATATATATATATATATATATATATATATATACACACACACACACACACAGATAAATGCCCACTTCTCAGGCAATGGGCTACATAAGTATCATGACTTCCTTCCAAAGAGTACAATATGGAAAGGGAGTAAAATAAGACCAACTTTTACAGGAGAAAGACTTGACCAATATGCCTTCAGCTAGGGAGTCAAGGTAAAGAACAACCTTGATAAACCAAGGTAGTAGTAGTGCACCTGCTTAATCAAATAAGAAGATGGTACTTTATCTTTTGTGATCTTCAACCCCAAAACACACTACCCCAGTCTAATCATGAGAAACACATCAGACAAATCCTAATTAGGTCCATGCTACAAAGTACCTGATCAGTACTCCTCAAAACTGCCCGAGTCAAGCCAGGTCTGGGGGTGTGCCTGTAATTCTAGCTACTTAGGAGGCTGAGGCAAGAGGATTTCAAGTTCGGGGCCAGCCTGGGCAATTTAAGGAACCCCTGTCTCAAAAGAAAATAAACAGGGTTCAGTGGTAGAGCCCTTGCCTAGCACGAGTGAGACCCTGGGTTTACTTCATCTTATTTCCCCTTTCAGTAAACTGATTAGCAGCTGTTCCAATGTTATGATCGCCCACTTCCCCTTCCATGACTTTAAATGTGTTTATCATGCTTTAGGTTTCATTGGTGTTGAGGACCTTATAGTATTTTGCGATAAGCTTTTTATTGCGTCAATTTTAACTTCTGGTAAAAATACGATTTACGACCTCAGACTTTAAAAAAAGGTCAGGTGCCCTTCCTCCTCACCACGAGTAAAATCAGGAGGGAAATGCTCTCAGGCGAGAATGAAAAAGTTAAAGTTAGTTCTGAAGGAATATCCCACCATAATTGCTGTTATCCATCACAAAAAGGAACCTCGAGATTGCGGGATTTCCTCCAGTGCTGTATGGATTTAACAAGAATGTGCCTGAAGATCTGCACTTGTAAAATACGCTGTGGTATCAAAATAAAAGCTCTTTACCCAAGAACACTTTCAAGTTAGTAATCTTTCCTCCCATTTTTGTACAAGGAATAAACACTGAGTGAAGCAAAAGAATGAAATGCTTTTCGAACAGAATGAAGCAGCATCTTGGGAAAGCAGGACCCAGTATATAAACACATCACCAGTTTTGCATAATGGTCTTAAAAAAGAAAACAAGTACCCGGTGAAAATCACCAACACCCAATGCTTGTGTCGTGAGCTTCGACCACATGTAGCCCTGTACATGCTGGTGGCCACACTTGCTGGAGGCTTCCATACTCTCAGCACTCTCTCCCTGGTTGTCACCTGATCCAGATCTTGCGCGTCAATCTCTCTTAAGCAGGTACACGTGAACTTCAACTCTTACTTTCTTCAAGTTAATATGGTACCCTATTAAGTCGGAAAAATCTAACTCCATTTCACAAGATAACCTTAATCATGACCAATAAAGCCACAAAGAGCCACCAACGACCACTTAGGTCCAGGCAAATATAAGTCACAAGTTTCACAAGGAAATCAATGTGGTCAACCTCTCAAGTCCATTAAAGGGGCCAGAGACCTGGTTACTTCTCTCAACGGGTCTCATTTGTTCCCTG
Source organism: Marmota flaviventris (assembly GCF_047511675.1). Classification (NCBI taxonomy): domain Eukaryota; kingdom Metazoa; phylum Chordata; class Mammalia; order Rodentia; family Sciuridae; genus Marmota; species Marmota flaviventris. The sequence continues at coordinate 11,506,809 of NC_092508.1, read as the reverse complement.
GGGAAGCTGGTCCCTTGACATCCTTCTCCCATTCAATCAGTCTGCAAGAAAGGAAGCTCTATGAAGGCTTGAATTATTGTCTTCACAGAGTTTTCTTCAACTCAAGAACTAAGGAATAGGATTGATGCTTAGGAGAAACTCATTGCTGATTTAATTAACCAGAATATTCCTTCATGTCTGGTCTTCAGCAATTCTCCACCACTATCTTCATGACCAGTTGTGTATTCTTCAAAATTTCAGGAGCAGCAACTACAACAGCTTAATTATTCAATGAATGGAAAGATATAAGTAAACCACATATTTAGTACCCACCAAGTATCAGGCAACAGTAATGTCATTAAGAAAAACTCTGCCCTCCTCAATGAATATGATTCTGGCTTACAGTGAATGAGGTGCTGATGTGTTTCCAAAACTGTGCTTTAAAAACACATGGTCTAGTGTCCATTCTTTCACTATCTAGAGATGACAAACAGTACCTACCAAATGCCGGACTCCCTCCATTAAGAATTCAAACCACATCTACCAAGATAACAGAGAGAAACTGCGCAGCTTAATGCCAGATGCATACCTGTTGGAAAATATTTTCAAGCTTTAGAAACTAGCATAAATGTCAAATGACTGTGAAGAGCCAATAAAACTGAAGCTGTGCTTAAAATATAATAGAATGAATTTGTACTAAAGAACTTGGGCAGTTAGGAATGTTCTATTAAAAGATAACAAATGTTTTTGCTATATGTCAAATTGCTTGGATACTAAGTTTTATCTCAATACTTGAAATGGCAAATAATATTTTAAAAGAATTGTTATAACAGCTGACAAACTAGTTTAGGATACATATTCTATTCTTTTAGTCGCCACGCTAGATGAGTCTCAATCAAGTGTGGAAACAAACACTGGGAGATACAGGAGGACAAGTCTCAAATCCTAGAGATTACATTCAATTTCCTGGACCAACCTAACATTTCAACAGAGCAGCTAACAACTGCCATGCACACTAAATAGACTCACTAAAATTTAATTCCTGTTCCCAAACCTTACCCATATATTTTAGTAGAGGGACTAGTTAGCAGCAATTCCAAGAGGAAGAAAGGGAATGAGGCAAAGGGACATATTAGAAGGGGTTTATGAATCACAAACTTAATAACTGGCCTCTTTCTCAAAATAAAGGTAACTGTGATATAATAGCTATTTTTCAAATAATTTTCTCATTGCTTTTGATATCTTAAACCTCAGTGCAAATGCTATGCTGTGACCTAGATCAGTAAGCTACAATTAACATCAGAGGAACTATATTAATAGAATAAAGTTGCTGAGCTACTGTTGGAGGCAGAGAAATAAATCTTGTCAAAACAAAGCAAAGTTTCTGTCAATCTTCCAAAGAATGGTTTGGGGGAACAGAGGAAGTATCCAAGACTTTAAAATACACTGCAATTTCAGACTTGGGAATGATACAGTTGTAATTAATTTTACCCAAGTTTTCATATCCATACCAGATTACAAGGCTCTTGTAACTTTTTTTTTTTTTCCTATTTAAAATACATTCAACACTACTAAAGCTGAATTTAGCTTTTAAAATATTTGATGAGTGAAATGTTTTGGGGTACTCAAAATATATCCACACTATTGTTTTTGAGACTTTCCTAAAGCCATCCTCTTCCCTGGTTCAAGGATTCTTCCCAGAAAGGCTGATAAATATGTCTTCAATTCAGGAGTGTTCTGTGAGCAACATGAAATGAACACTGAGCCTACCCTCACATAGCTCCTAAGTTTTAGTGGAAAAGAGTGCTCGGACCAATAACTACAAGGACAGGTATTCCCATCATCCCTCAGGAAGGGTTAAAGTTTCTGAAACAGAGGCAGGAGCTAGGTATAGTCTAACACAGCAAATAAAATACTTCTGATGTTTTCTGGTAATCTAAATGTATTTTTGGTTTTTGTTTGTTTTTTACAAAATGCTAGAAATTCATTGGGAACTATTTAGAGCTAAGATCTCCCCCTAAATACCTCTGCCACAATTTTAAAAAATAAGATTCCCCACACTCCCCTCCACACCCCCAAAAAAGCCTGAAGTTTCCCATCTAGCAAGTAACAGTAAGTTCTATCAGTAGAGGTAGAGAGGGAGCGATGGAATGGGGCTCTATTCTCAGAGAAGAAACACATTAATTAAAAATCCACCTAAAAAGAGCCAGTGAATTAGATCGAATTGGGTGGCATGGGTTTTTGTTGTGCACTTGATAATGCAAAGACGATTTCCAAGAGCCCATCTAACACAGCGTGGTGGGAAGCTGGCTTTGAAGACACAATGACATTCCTCTAGCGAGTTTCAGGCTGGAGGCTAAAAGCGCCAGTCATTCATCTTTCCATCTTGAGACACATTCTTCACCCAGTTCAAAGGCCTGAGAAACAACAAGCCCGCACACTTTCCTAAGTCGTCCCTTGTAGGGACTTGTGAGGGACCAAAGGCTCAGGCTGCAAAATATTATTAAAGACCTAGCTTTAGGAATGTAACCTTTTTATTGGACTGCAGTTTCCACCCTGAACCTTACTCCCCACCCCCGAACACAAACACACTCTTTCCTCCCTTTCTTTCTTTCTCTCCCTCCCTTCCTCTTTCTCACATGGGGAAAGTTTAGGGCAAAAGGGAAAGTTTTAATAATACTTTCATGATTTCCAGGGTACTCAAGCAGTGGAAATATTTTTTAAAAATGGTTCATTACCCATTATTTTAAAAATGGAATATTTATATTCCTTAATCTAACCAGAGGGAATGGGATCAGCTTTGAAAGGAAGTTATTGTTTAGCTGTGGTTCAAAGAGTGTGCTGGAATTGGGAAGGGAGGGCAGAGGGGCAAGTGAGGGGGGTTTCTGGGGGGTGGGTGGGAGCTGCCAAGATCACAATATAAATACCAAGCTCAACAAGCTCCGCATAAAACTCTAAGTGTCTGCCTCCCCCCCACCACAACATACTTTATACAGTGTCCCATTTGGTTTTGTTCTGTAACCTCAAGAATATTTAAGGCATTTGAGTTTCTGGTAAAAGAAGAATGTAAATACTGGCTGATGGGAGTTCCAGGCAGAGTGAAGGAAAAGCAAGCCTTTGCTTTTATCGTGACTTTCAAACCATTTAAGTTTTCTGTCCAATCAACAGCAATTCTGTGCTATCTACGTTTGGGTTTGTGCTCAGGTGGCAAAAGCTCTCTTTCCAACAGTTTGAAAGTTGTGGACATGGTCCTTTCCCTCTACCTCTCCCCACAAAAAAATCTGCTTCTCCCAGCAGTTCTCCTCTGGCTCAGCTAGTTTATAAGTAGGAAGATGTTCACTAGCTCTGGGTTCCCATGTTTGAGCTCAGGTCTGATGTGAGCCACTCAAGGGGTGTTAGGAAGTGTAATCCTCTAGTCTAAGTCACAGTAGGAATCTAACACAAACAGCATAAATCTTTTCACCAACCACCAATGCCACTAAAAATACAGGCAAAAGCCTCTGCTACTAGAAACTTCAGAAGTCTTTTTTTTTTTTTTTTTGATATTAACTTTCAGCCTACACTCATCCAGCAAGAGGCATTTTTAAGCAGAAAATCTAACTCTAAAATAAAAGATGCCACCTCAAGACATAAATCTGCACTTGGCCAACAGAGTATGGGATATAACATTATTTGTTTACCCTTCACACACCTGAATGTTAGGGCTATAATATTTGCTATTCTCTCAAGTAATTCCCTGCCCCAACATTTAAAGTAGTTCCCATTACTCTACCCTCCCCTTCTTCTTCCTCATATCACATTTTGCAGTATACTTCTGTATTCACATGTCTATTCTTTGTTCCCTGTAAAGTACCACAAAGAAAGGAACATGCCTATGTCAGTCTCCACTGCCTGGCTCAAGGTATAAACTTGGAAGAGATTTATGGAAGGGAAGACAAGCATTTGTGATTTTCAAAGAAAAGTGAAGATGGAAAAATGAATTCTGTCCTACTATGAAGGAAATGGCTCATATTTCATCCAGAATTAGAGCTAAACATTATAATATCTTAATACTAATTTTATTCTAAATGTTCAACATGCAATGGATAAATGTTCATGATGGCAAAAGTATTTGCACTTATAGGTACATTTATATAATATGGTAATTCAAAAGAACATGACTGCTCTCAAGAAGTATTATGTATTTTTTACCCCTTGGTATTGATTGGGACACATGGTCCAATCAATAGCAAGCACAAACTGACAACAGCACCATCCTCCCCACCCCCAGACAGGTGAGAAAGGGTATTTTCAACAACCAGCCCCCAGCAGACCCCGGAGCACACTGTAACCACATGCATTTACTCTGGTGAGACAAGCAGAAGAACCACCTGGCTGAGCCCAGCCAAATCAGCAGCCGAGAAAATTCATCTAATAAATGATTGCTGTTTTAAAGCATTTAGTTTGGGAGTGGTTTGTTACACTTCAAAGGCTAAATGATACATACATCTAAGAAACTAGATAATTTCATATATAAAACTCTTTTTAAAAGTTCCTTCATGTTGATGGATTTCATTTCTCCTTACTCCAGGTGACTAGAAGAAAATCAATACTATTGCTAGGAGCATATTGTTATTGGCAAGTCACCCAAAATGACCAAACTGATAACTCGGATTAAATGTTATCTGTTATCATAACATCTTAAAAGTTTCAAACAACCTCATTCTGTTCATACTCTTTCTGGGCCACAATCAGGGGGGAAAAGCAGAGCATCTGTCATTCATGATAAGTTCCTCTTTGGTTCAAAGTAGAAGTTATCTCAGCAATACACACACCCTTTTTAGGAGACAAGCCGGATGCTCTAAATTCCACTCCTCCATGGTGTTAATAAATTTGGAGAAAATGAGTAAAAGATCACGAGCATAAAGCAATTTATTTTATTATTTGTATGCAATCTTATGTCTAAAATAAACTATTCCCAGAATTTGAAAAGGCAAAAGACTTATTCTAATAAAAAAAAAAAATCAAGTCTTTTGAGTTTTTTGATCTTCTTATGAGATCCTGGTGATTAGAAAGTCTTGAAAAGAATCCTTAACTTTATATTTAACCCTACCACTACTACTGCTACATCATACCAACAACTCATTGTCATTCTGTCTTGAGGTGGGGAGATACATGAGTACCACCATGAAAGGAACAAGAGAAGAAAAATCAAGACTTTAAATGTTAGTGTTTGAAATTGCAGACACCTTTTCCCTTCTTAATTTACACATATGCTTCAGTGTTGAAAAAGGAGATCATTTCTTAGCGAATGCTTTTCCCCCTTCACTAGGTTATGCCAGATCCCTCACTAGCCACTTTCTGAACCTGAGGATTCAAAAGAGGTCTCAAAAGGATATTTTTTCTTTTTCCTTTTAACAAAAACAAAACAAACAAAAAAAAAAAAAAAAAAAAAAAAAAACAGGAGTCTGCTATGTTCCTTCAGAGCCAAACTTTGGGATCTGGGCATATTCTCACATAGAAGACTTTGAGCAGTTGGGCATTTAACCAAGCTTCTGTTACTAAGCTTCAAATTTTAGGAGCAGTCTATCTCTAAAAAGAAGAATAAAAAAGTAGCAATAAAGGTGGTTCATGAGAAGGGAGACTGAGGGACAAGAAATGGAAGGAGCCTTACTTCTGACCCTACACCTTTAAAAAGGATCACTTTAAACTTAGAGCATGTGTGTGGACTGCCTATTCATGAAAGAAGACAGGGAAGGAGGGAGAAAGGAAGGGAGAGAAAGAAAGAAAAGAGTGTGAACAGACCCAGAAGCTATTAGAAGTCTTGGTGGTCTAAATCATGTTTTCTTTGTGTTTCTCAAAGAAAATACTATAAACTTAAAAACAAATATGACTTCCTATCATTGAAATAGAGCCAGGCTGGAAGTGTACACCTGTAATCCCAGCGGCTCTGGATGCCGAGGCAGGAGGATCACAAGTTCAAAGCCAGCCTCAGCTACTTAGGGAGACCCTAAGCAACTCAGCGAGACCCTGTCTCAAAAAGGTTAGGAATGTGGCTCAGTGGTTAAGTACCCGGGGTTCAATCTCTGGTTCCAAAACAAAACAAAAAAAGAAAAAGAAAAAACACTGAAGAGAAGAAAAAACTTCCTTTGTATCCCCACCCTTACCTCACATTTCCTAACACCCACCCCACAAGTCCACATTCAGGCCCTGTGCATCTAATATCTGGACCCTTCTTCAGGCCATTTCCCCTCACTAAAGATCCAAAACAAAGATACCTTTCTCTCCATTCTTATTATGTTTGTTGGCTTAACACCTGCAAATGGGCCATTCGTCCAAATGAGAGTTTCAACTATTTGTATGTCATGGTGAGGATAATTTTAAAAAGCCTAAAGGTCTGAGGTAGCTTGGCATGTCTGTCTTATACGTTAATGAAAAATGCCAATTTTTGTGGATTACTTTTTCTGAATCCTGTTTTTTTCCTCAAATAAGTTGTTCCATAAGAAATGTAGTAACCACTTTGCTTATCTTCCCTCACTTCTATTTTTTTTCCTCCATTTCTATGTATCTACCCTCATCTTCCTTCAACAAAATATGTAATATCTGGAACATAAGGAAGGAGAGAAGAAGAAGGAACAGTGGTTTGGGACCTGTCTAGCCACAGGCAAATAATTTACAGTGGGGTGGGGAGGTGGGTGACCTCTCCAGCATTGGAGTTGGTAGAGATCTTCTAATTACTACAACACCTAAACGTCAAGCGTAAATATGAATATTTTTTGTATTAGATGGCCCTCCAAATAATTTTAACATAAACAAGGAAGTAATTATTAGAGAAGATCAGATGAATGTCAGTTGACTACATGGTAATTACTGAATATTCCAGTGGTCAGCACCTAACATCTCTAATTTTTAATGTTGTGCTTTTTTAACATTTTGCCTGTTTTGTTTAGATCATATCCTTCTTAAAAGCAAGATTTATGACTTTCTGTATAAAACATGATTTTTTTGCCACACTACATATATTTGAAAAAATAATAATAATGCCTCTCCTCTTAGATCACTTCAGCAAACATAACTATCAAGTTCTCAATGTTAAATGATACTGTTCAAGCAACATGACCTAAATATGTCAGGGAGGATCAAAGAACTTGCATTAAAGTATTTTTTGGTCAAGGAGAAAAAAATATAAAAAGGAAGGGGATCACGCACATGTAATGTACAGTTAAAAAATAAGAAAGCATGGAATAGCAAAAGGGAAAGGAAGAAAGCAACTCAGTTTACACAATAAAGCATTCAGGTTAGGTATGAAAACTACAAAATCTCCTCTGCTTCAAGACAGCTAGCGCAAAAATTGCAGTGTGACCTAAGTATTCCACTCTACTGCCATCAGGAATGAAAAGGCAGGCCAGGGTCAAAAAAGAAACGAGGGCACTTCTCAACAAAAACATCATTTTTAAAAAGCCCTATTATCTCAAAGATCACTGACTCATGGAAGAAGCACAAATGACATTTATTCAACCAAATTTATTTTGACAAATAGATTATAGCAAAGCCTACAGCAAGAATATTATTAAAATGGAAAATGTTCCTTGTACCATTGATGACAGTACCTTATACTTATCTATCTTCCCCTGTTTTCTGTGAATTAAGATTGGGCAAGATAATGTTATTTTCATTAATATTACTACAACAAGAAGCCAGTAGGTGATCCTATCATTTAAAAAAGACCTACAATAATTTTTGTTAAAACTATTTCATATTAGTATGAAGTTAGTATAATATTACTATAGCAAACTAACATGAAAATTAATTCTATTAAGTTAAAACTCAATATGATTATAACTTCTCAACATGTTTCAATAATAACATTTTGGAAAGAGTTTTTAAAATCTGCCACATAGCTACAGACTCATAAGGAAATAATAAACCAAGTATATAATTATAAATATAAAAGGGCATCTCTTTTAAAGACAAAAACAAAAGGTATTAGTATGAAAAAGTCACGGAATCTTTAGTACGAAACTGACTTCAAACCAAATTCGCAAGCTATTTTCCTTGAATACAATTTCCAGTAACTCTCTAAAATGAGGAAATAATAGAGCACACAGCTTTCATGAAAACAAAACAAAACAAAAACCTTAAAATTGTGAAGTGTTCCATTATACGAAATTACCAACCCATCAAAATAAAAGAAGCCATTTATACACTATTCAGCTAAGAAATCCCACTATAGGAGGAGGATGGGAAAAGACTAAGTGAATGGAGTTCTGAATGAAAAAGTCCGCAGCCTATTCTGATGATTTATGGAGCCCCAGAAGGAGGAAAGAGGGTGGGATCTTCTGAATATATTGGCAACTCAAAGGCCAAGAACACACTGGGGCAGTCAAGCAGAGTACACATAGCTCAATTAGCTAATCAAAAATCCTAGAGCACACAAGAAAACTAGACAACACTAATTTTGTCTGCAAGAGAAGCATTGAGCTGTTTCACACACCCAACAGAGGAAACTCAAACTACACAAAAAATTATGGAAGACTTCCTCTAGTCCCCAACTGGCTTCTCAGATTTCCTTTCCATTCACTTAAGTGGATATATCACTGGAGAATTCTGATGGTATAAAATGAGAAGCACTATCCATAAACAAGCTACCCAGAAGAAGGGTGATTCCCAACAGAATGAACATCTAAAATAACATCACAGACATGCACTGACTAAAGCTTGACTGATACTGTGGGGCGAGAGGCTTCAGACAGTTGAACTGAGAAAGCAGGAACTAGGTAGGGACTAGCATTCCCTCACACTGGTGTGTTTTTAAAGGGTGGGGGGAACCTAATCCAGTCTAGAAAGGGTTCCAAAAATTTAGAATGATACAATTAGGTGGGTTTGACTTCAGTTCTATAAAAACCTGAAAAATAAGCCCTCAAACAAGAAAGGTTAAAATCAGTCAAAGAATATTTTCCTTCCATGTTCCTGTGTGCCCATCGGGTCTGATGCAAGGACTAGAACAGTATATTCCAATATATTTTATTATAACCCCATAAACAGCCTCTTCAGAAAGAATCCTCATTACAACTGACCCATTAAAGAATATCACTTTTTTCAAAACATTCCTATGTTTAGAGCTGCAAAGGAGGTTAAAATAACTGAGAACAAATTTCTCAAGTTACTGATGAGGAAATCAGTTCAGGGAAATTAAAGGCCTTGCTCAAGGTCACCGGGCTAGCAAAAGGCGCAGACTGTGTTAGAACCCAAGATCTCTGGCTCTCAGGAACTGCTTTTTCCATTGCATCATTAAAGATAATGCAAAGCTATTTTTAATTTTGATAAAAAAATAAAAATAAAAGGCATTCCCTTTTGGATCCCAAGTGCCTTCCTATAAGCAATACTGGAAATAGTATTTATTTAGGAAGCATCAAGATAAATGATCACAACATATGGAATTTTTATGGATTTTTTTAAATGTAAAAAGCTACCTAAACAATGGCCAAAACTAATAAGATAACTAAAGTATCTGGAACAAGAGAGAAAACACTCTCTCTCTCTCTCTCTCTCTCACACACACACACACACACACACACACCCCTGTTCCAAAGTCATATTGGGTCACTCACAAGGGGGCAGTCCTTCTTAGGTACATTTTCACACACACACACACACACCCCTGTTCCAAAGTCATGTTGGGTCACTCACAAGGGGGCAGTCCTTCTTAGGTACATTTTCACACACACACACACACACACACACACACCCCTGTTCCAAAGTCATATTGGGTCACTCACAAGGGGGCAGTCCTTCTTAGGTACATTTTCACACACACACACACACACCCCTGTTCCAAAGTCATATTGGGTCACTCACAAGGGGGCAGTCCTTCTTAGGTACATTTTCACACACACACACACACACACACACACACCCCTGTTCCAAAGTCATATTGGGTCACTCACAAGGGGGCAGTCCTTCTTAGGTACATTTTCACACACACACACACACACCCCTGTTCCAAAGTCATATTGGGTCACTCACAAGGGGGCAGTCCTTCTTAGGTACATTTTCTCACACACACACACACACACACACACACACACACACACCCCTGTTCCAAAGTCATATTGGGTCACTCACAAGGGGGCAGTCCTTCTTAGGTACATTTTCACCTTGCTGTTTCAGTTGGCACCTCAGCAAAAACACTGCCTTTGGGGCTTATGACTCAGGAAAAGGGATGCTGGCTGATGAGAAATGTTTATTTGAGAGGGAGGGAGGGGGAAGGGGGAAATACTTCCCTAGCATGTCTCTTTCTTATTTTCTTTATTTTAGGACAGGTAAATCTGAACATATTTTGCATCTTATAAAACAATACACTCACAAAATTTTGTTCTGGGAGGGTGCAAAACATATCTAGCAAGCTTTCAGGATCAGTTCACCCAGCTGCCCTGCTGGGTACCACAGACCAAAAAGTAATCTGTTTAAAAACAGGCAGCATTTCCTTCAAACCTTGGTAAGGAACGGCCTACTGAGCTGAGCCCTTTCAATGAATCTCAAGATTCTCATGATCAAGCTGGAATCTAGGTTTTTATTTCGCTCCCAGTATACTCACAGCCTAGGAGGATGGGGTTTTCTTGGTCTGGTGTATCTCAGGTGCTTTGCAACTGCAGGTGCTCAATAAAGGGTCTATGAAAGCTGGGGTGCTTTCAGGCCAAAGGAGTTCTTCTCTGAAAATTCCCCAAACTGTTCCAGCCACGGAGCTCCTATTTCCTTCCAGCTCCCTTTAGTAAAAGATATAACTTTGAGCCTCCTGAGCCAACCCCAGATTCCTCAACCACGTGCTGTAGCGCACTCCTGCTTGCAGATTTCAAGGCAGGAAGATGAAGGAACGGTGTTGTAGTAAACCATAGTAAAGAGAGGAGGGAAACAAAATGGGGCATGTCACATGGTCACGGCCTGAATTTTTCTCAATTAAAAATAAGAGGAAGTGTGTGTTTCCGGCCTCTGTCAGCAGGCTGCTTGGACTTTTTCATTCTTAGGATTCTGCTCTAGATGAACAAATAAGGCTGAGCGCATAACATCCTCTTGTGTGTGTGGGGGGGGGGGGGGGGAGTTGGGAGGGGGTTGGGTGAATATTTGGCTGAGCACTGCCAGTGCTAGAGGAAGGGATGGAGGGAGAGGGGAGACAGGGCTCAGTGAGGACTTGTCCCTGGCTGTCGCTGACCAAAGCCCCCGCTGGCCCCTCGGCTCTTCCCCTCGCACAGGCCACGCCCCCTCCCGCCCAGAGCTCGACCATGTCTCTCGCGGATTGGCTACGATGGAGGCCAATCAGCACCCCACCACCCCGCCCGCCCCGCCCAGGGCCAGACGCTGCTCTGGCACAGGAGGGGTGGGAGTGAGCCTGCCACCGCCTACCAAGCTGCCTAGGAAGGGGCCCTGCAGCCCCCAGACCCAGAGACAGGCAGAGGCGGAAGGCTGGAGGGTGGCCTCGCCGCATCTTCCCCCCACCCTGGCAAAACTGGAGGCCAAGTGCCAAATAAAAAAGGGAGGAATGCAGGAAGCAGAGGTGACCCCAGAAAAAGGAAAGTGCCAGTACTGAGAGGGTTTGCTCTGCCTCTGAAGGCCACACAGCAAAGAGAAGAGGGGAGAGAGAGCCGAGACCTGAGGAGGTAGTCATGGAGGTCCGGAATCCTTGAAGTCTCCGAAAGGAAAAATAGTGAAAGGAAGAGAAATGGCGAAATTCTTTTTTTAAGGGGGAAGGAGCTTAAAAGGATGACGAAAAGCAAAAACTGAACCTCAGAGGTCTGGCCCAGGTCTTGAGAAAGCCTGCTTTATCTGGCCAGTTGCAGTTTTAAAACCAAAAGACAAATCTGAGGTAAATGCTGTTTGAAAGTTGCAGGGCCCATGCTATCCTAAGGCTGAGAAGTCCTGTTTGTCCTCCTTGAGATCTCAATTTACCCCCTGCAGAGAGCAGGCCACTAGTACTGTACAGCGAAATTCTGAAAAGGAGAAAAACAAGGGCAATGTCAGCAGTAAGAAATAAGAGGTGGGAAACAAAGGAAATGGGAGGGGAGTAGTGCTGGAAACCACCTAGCAGGTCGGAATTAAGTTGGGGGGAGAGACAGCTGACAGAGAAGCAAGAAAAGGTTGTTGGATACAAGTCCTGAGCACCTGAGCTAAAGGCTAGACAGATGTTCTCCTTTAATGGACACTGAGAAATAGGAGACAAACCGAGATGTTTACAAGAGGTTGCCAGGAGAAAGTGCCCGCCCTCATCTCAACCCCATTCTCTTCATTATGCTGCACTTTTACCTGAGAAATGGGAAAAAGGCAAATAGAGCAATTGCGGAGGAAGTTAGAAAAACAGTTTTCTCAAACTAACATGGGCATTCTGATCAGAAGCTGTTTGCCTTTGATAGGTCTGCTCTGTTCAGACGACAATTAACTATCAATAACATCTTTAAACTCAACAGGGCAAAGGCGAGCAAACAGGATGGAGGATGTGGATGTAGCTGGTAGTATTTGGTGCCCCACTTAAAAAACACGTTTGTATCTTAAAAACATAGACTGTAGAATTTTTCTGGCATGGTGCAGTTAAAGCAGGGTCCACAGTTTACCCCCTACATTCAGTGCAAACCAAAACAAAATATATGATTTTTCTAGAATATTATATTTTCCCTAAGAAAGTCAAAAACAGAACACTGGGAGGTTGTTTTGTTATTTATTTTTGGTTTTGTTTTTTAGTGTATCTGCTTCATAAAGAGGATTTTATTTTAAAAAGCTTTTTAAAAATGAAAATTCTATATGGTTTGTTTGTTCAGGACAAACATTATTTATTCTACTCTATAAAGGAAACCTATACAAATTAAGAAAATGGGTGAGGAAAACACTGTTCCTTAGTCTTTTCTTTCTTCTGCTTTAAAATCAAAATTTAGGTTCTGGGTAAGTTCTCATTATATAAATGAGGCACTTTACAATAGGAATGGTTAAAGTGTTATAGGGATTCTGGTACCCAAAAACATCATTTGAAATAATCAAAATTTTTACACTGGCAACTAAATCTCTCTTTAGTGAATGATGAAAAAAGTACTGAAATAAGTACTGATCAAATAAATGCTTTTCATAACATAACACCTAAATTCTTAGTTTGAACATTCAAATACCTGTGTCTTCTATAAAACAGAGAATGATATGGGTTAGGTGTTGGGACACAGAATGAAGAAGGGGACCACATAATTCACAAATACTAGTGATAGGAACCCCAAAGCACAAATTAACTTTTGTGAACAGATACCTATTAAGAAGAATAAATGCTTTTAAAAGCTCACTCTGTAAGCATTTATAAAATTCACAAGATAATCATTTTGTCAGAATAAAGTGTTTCCAAATGCTGAAACTTCTGCTTTGCCAACTCATCACATTATTTGCAAACTATACTCCTCTCTTCTACCCACAGTTATGACCACCAGAAAACAGATTCACAGAATGAAGGGCAGGCTAATTTCCTATTACAAATGTTTTTCATTTTCAATACAGCCTTAGCCACAGAAGACTTAAAGCCAACTTTCAACATTTCTGAGGCATCTACTCTTGAACTGAAAAAACAAATATTCTAAGAGCAAAGAGTACACAGTTTAGCCCTTACATTCAGTGCAAACCAAAACAAAACAACTTCCTTTTCCCAGACCTAATGTATCTTCTCTTCACCATAAAAATGTTAAGTAATTTTACAGAGGATGTACAGTAGCCCCCAAGTGATAAATGTGAAGGTTCCGCGCAAGAAGAGACAACTGCTAGGCAGACATGCAGCCATGAACTTCCATAACTCTTAACTCATAATGGGTCCCAGGCGCATACAGTTTATTGCATATCCTGTATAAAAGCGGCCATGCCTGTGAGATGGGTGGTTGTGTGAAAAATATTTCACGACTCCTGGTACAGGAACAAAAAGAAAATGCCACCCATAATCACCTTCTCAAGAGATCATAGGCAGATAAGTACTTCTCTCTGAATATGTATGACTAAAGTGCTTTTACTCCTGAGTCTTTTTAGGACAACATGAATAAAAATTGATGCTTCCTGTTGCTGTTTATGTTGCATTGGTATTGTGAAATCACAGAACAAAAGTGCACACAGCAACTCAGTAAGATCACCCTTCAGAGCTCTGAGAACTATCTTTAGTGAAGAGCTGAGCTTCTGTGTGAACAAGTATTTTTGTAGAATTGTCCCAATGAGGGCTGACCTTAATAAAACGGTCAAAAGAAAACTTCAATAGAAAGATAAAGTTTCTCATATATGAACTTCACAAACCTCAGAACTGGTATTATAGCATATGAGTTTTTAAAATACTACAGTATGTTATTTCACTTGGGAATTCTCAAATGAAAAAGCCCTCCTGTGGCTGCTCACACAGTTGATTATCTGCCAAGAGTCATTGTGAGGTGAGCATCCATATGTCCTGACCCACCCACCAACTCTCAGTTAAGTGCATTCTCCCTATGGGAGCAGCGGGAAGGAGCACAAGGAGCAGAGGCAAAGAACAGAAATCTAGCACAAGATTAAAAGCAGTTTTGTCTTCTGAATCTGACACCATGAAACGCACCTGCTGTGACGTCCAGTTGAGCTACTGGCGGTTCTCTGGCTGCTTCTGGAAACTGATGCTGGCATAGGTGCTTAAATCCTCGCTGGAGCGGCTGGTGGAGCTGCTCTCACTACTGCCCAGGGGCTGATGGGGGGGTGGAGGTGGGGGAGGCTGCGGTTGAGGGGGGCGCTGTTTGAAGTCCTTGACCAAATCCAGGTCTATGTAGTTAAGACCATTCTCCAAACCCCCAGCAGCTCCACACCCTTGGGCCACCTCCTTGGGGGCTCCGCCAAGCTCCCCAGGTCTCAGCCAGACATTCTCAAAGGAAGCAGAGCTGTGGCGTTTGACATCCTCACTGCTGTTGCTGCCACCACTGCCACTGCCCCCTACTGCAGCCCCTCCTCCAAAGGGCACCGTGTTGGCCCCCCTGGAAGCAGTAGGTGTTGAGGAAAAGGTCTCTGAGCTATGCCTCCTCCGGCACCCTTGTGGATCTGCACGGATCACTTTGGCACTCTGGTTGCGGTTGGGACTGAGGCTTACCCGGGTGAAGGCGCTAATGCCCCCAGGTCCCTGTGGGCCCCCCAAAAGGGAAGAGTGGGCAGGAAGCTCAGCTGCTCCTTGAGGTGCAGCAGGGGAAGAAGAGGCTGTGGAGGCTGAAGGAGGAGGAGCCGCTGAGGCCCTGGGCAGTTTCACCTCCTCTGCAGCAATGCCTGTCCGCATGTCAGCGTAGCTGACAGGGGCAACTGGTGAGGTGTCCACGTAGCTCTGACGGGGACAACCCATCTGCATGGTCATGTAGTCACCCCGGCTGCTGGGCACTGCCCGGGTAGGCCTGCAAATGCTAGTAGTCCCTGGAGGTGCAGGGCCCACTCTGCCCATCTCCCCCCCACTGCTCTCCTGCCAGGTTGCCCTCCGGCCCGGCCCCAAGTCCATGTTCATGTACTCCTCAGTGCCAGTCTCGTCCTCTCTGGGAGCTGGCTGGATCTGGGATGGACACCGAACAGAAGGTGAGCTGCGGGAAGTCATAGGGCCAGATAAGTAGCCAGGCTGGTCATTCCCAAATTCAATATTCACATATTCCCCTGGGCTTTTGGGCTCCGGAGGGTGCAGTAGGGGCTGCTGCTGTTGCTGTTCTCGAGCCCGAGGCAAGGTGCTGGCCTTGGGATCCCCCAAAGATAGCCTTGTGGGCCGAGCCAGGCGGCTGTTGGTCTGAGCAGCTGTGTCCACTTTTCGAGGCAAATGGGGCTGCAAGACATGATGGTGGGGATGTGGGAGGCCAGGCTCTGGCCTAGCCCCACAGTAACCCCCACCCAGGCTGTCGCTGCTGGTGGAGGAAGAAGAATCTTCTGCAGTTGCAGTGTAGAGAAGGCGACCAGAGCTAGAGGAGAGGCGGAGATGCTGGTGCCGGGCACCCTCCTCTGGCTCCCCAGGGCGCTGGGTGTGCTTAAAAGACCTTGGCAATGAATAGTAGGAAAGGACTGGCTTGTGCTGGGGATCCTCAGGGCCATAGTAGCAGTCAGAGGGGCTGCTGGTGTTGGAGTCCCCCACTGGTGACATGTTCATGTAGTCACCTGTACAAGGCAAGAGCTTGCCACCCCCACTCTCCACAGGGGGCTTGGGGTGAGACAGGGCATGAGAGTGGTGCCCACCAACCCCATTTGTCCATAGCTTCCCATAGCTACTGCCAGAAGGGGCGGCACTGATGCTGCTGCTGCTGCTGGACCCACCTCCAATGTCAGGGGAGCAGCTGCCACTGGGGGACATCATCATGTAGCCATTGGGGTCCACTCTCTGGGGATGACGTCTGATGGGGTTGATGATCTGCTGCGGGGCAGACACGCTCTTGGGGCTCATGGGCATATAATCCCCACTGCCCTTCCGGCTATTGGGCACTGGGGCCACCCCTGGGGACATGGGCATGTACCCATCATCAGTGTGGAGGGTAGAACTATCTGGGCGATGATGGCTGCTGCGGTGCTCCAAGGCATGCATCTCTAGACCCTCCTCAGGGTAGGAATGGGTGGGCACGAAGGCAGAGTGCCTGTAGCCAGGCAGTCGGCCTCCACTGCCACCTCCTGGTGGATAGGCAGGCATCATCTCTGTATACTCCTCAATGGAAGCCACTGAGGACTGGGATGGGGTCTTCTGGTGGGAAATGGTAGGGGATGTCCCTGCAGAGTGAGTTCTCTTCCGGAACCTATTATCCAGATCAGCAGCACTGGCAGCTTCATCCCCAGTCAACAACGCTGGGCTGGTGCCCAGGCCAGCTCCTGGGATGTACCGGTGGCCATTACCACCTCGGGACAAAATGTAATGACCATTGGGAGCTGTTAGAGTGGAGGCCCCCTTTCCACCCATGCATATATAATTGCTCAGCTCCTCCTCGCCTCGGGCTGGTGGGGTGTGGCCCAAGGAATCCGGAGTGACACTGCGGAAGGAACTTCGGAAGTCGCAGGGGCTAGAGCCATACTCATCCGAAGAGATGAAACCACCATCACTGGGGGAACCAGACACGGAAGCACTAGACCGCCTTGGAAAGAGACAGTCCGAAGTGGAACCATGGCCACTGGTGCTGCTGGATGATAGACTAACTGGGCTGGTTGCCGAAGGCGAGCAGCGAGAAGAAGGCATGGGGATGGAGCGACTGTGGTTGAGAGGCGGATGCAGCCGGGAGCTGCCCCGATGCCGGTGGGCGTGGGTTCTGTTGGTGCTAGGACTCACAGGGCTGCCATCCACAGAGGCTGGGCGGGACATGGTGCCTTCACCATCGCTGGAGGCGCGCACACGGAAGGATCCTGGCTTCCCACCTACCATACTGGCAGGGGAGGTGGCAGTGATGCTCTCAGTGCGTGATCTGCGGGTCAACCCCACCTGGCTGGGCGGGGGGTTGTTGAGATGGTGCCTGCGCAAGGGGACACTGATGGGGTTGGAGCAGTTGGATGAGGACTGGCTCTTGCTTCGAGGGCGAAACTCATCACTCATGGCCCGCATGGCCTCCAAGATAGTCTCATGCATGTTCTGGGCCACCACCGAGTCATCCACCTGCATCCAGAACTCCCCAGGCCCTGTCACAGCAGAACGGCCCACCTCAATGAAAAAGAAGTTTTCAGAGTGGCCGCAGCGTCTGATGTTCATTAGCTGTAGCACCACAGCCGCTGCCTCTGAGTTCAGCTTCACAAAGCTAATGGTCTTGCTGGTCAGGCAGAGGCGGTAGATGCCAATCAGGTTCTTTGTCTGACCCAGGCCCTTGGGCTTCAAGATCACCTGCCAGACCTCCTTAAACGCAGGTCCTGGGGGCCCATCTCCATAGCTCAAGTCCTCTCCAGCCTCCCCGAGGCCCAAGCTGCCACTGCAGCTACCACTGCCTCCTGCTCCAGGGGCTGAGGCCCCTTCGTGGTGGTGGCTTTTGGCACGGTTGTGCAGCTGCAGGAGAGCCTGGTACCAGCTGTCTTGCTCAGCCTCACTGTCCGCAGCAATGGCAAAGTGCTCGTCCCGGGTATAGAGAGCCACCAGGTGCTTGTTCTTGGAGTCAGCACGTTTGTTGATGTTGAAGCAGCTCTCGAGGGGGATCGAGCGTTTGGGGGCGCTCGACTTGTGCCTCCACTTCTTCTCGTTCTCGTAGTACTCCAAGCGCGCGGGGCCCCCGGCCTCGCTGGCCGCCCGCAGCACGAAGAAGCGCTTGTGCATGCTCTTGGGCTTGCGCAGGTAGCCCACCTTGCGCACGTCCGAGAAACCTTCGGTATCTGGAGGACTCGCCATGCTGCCGCCACCGCCACAGCCGCTGAGCAAAAGGAGGCGCCGAAAAAACAACTAGTTGGGGGGCGGAGGCTCCTCACCGCGGCCCCGCACATGCAAACAAGGCTGAAGGCTGAAGAAACCCCGACTCCTAAATCCACGCTGCCCCCTGCAGTGGGGAGGGGTAGCAAAGAAGGACGCAGTGGCTGCGCCAAGGAAGAGAGCCGACTGGAGTTTATGGGCGTTTTATGCCCAGAGGGGAGGCAATGCGTCCGGGGTGAATGCGGCCACGATCTTCCCGAAAGCCAAGTGTCCCCTCAACCACTGCAGCCAGGAAGGAGCTAAGATGCATCTCTAGCCGCCTCAGCTTAAGTCCGGCGCAGGAAGGCAGCGGCGGCCAGCGGGTCCCTGTGGTGCCCCTGCAGGCGCGCACGCCTTCCCTCCTGAGTTCCTCTCTGGAAGTAGCGATTCACGAGGCAAATTAAATATCCTTGGGCAGGGGGAGGCGGGCTGCCAAGTCCCAACGTTGCACGGGGTTCTCCCTCCTCCTCCTTCGCCTCCTCCTTCGCCTCCTCCCACCCCCCCAACCGTCCCCGCCGCCACCAGCCGCCCAAATACCAGCTCAATCGCAGAGACCGCGGCGCTGCGGCTGTTGCTGCTGCTGCTGCTGCCGCCGCCCGCGGACGCGTCCTCCGCAGCCCTCATTCGAGCCCATCTCGGCGGGCGGGGAAAGTGGCTTTTCCACGCGAAACGCTACTGGGCAGACGCGGGAGCCGGAGACGGTCCAGAGGGACAAGCTCATCCCTGCCCCTCGCTCCAGTCGGCAAGGGAGGAGGGGAGGGGACTAGGGAGGGAGGCAGAGGGGGAGGTTTGGGAAGGATTGGGGAAGACGCCTGTTCCCCGGGAGGCACTGCCGCTGCAGTTACTTCTCCCTCCCTCCTCCTCCTCCTCGGAGAGTTGCCGAGAGCCCCAACCAAAACAAGCGGCGGCGTCTGGCTCTGCGCGCCGGCCCCCTCCGACCGCGCCGCCGTCTCACTCGGAGGAGAAAAACACGTGACGGAGTCTCCGCGCTCGGCAGCCGGGCAGCCGCCGGGAGGCTCCCGCCCGGGTCTCTACACATTCCGGGCCGAGCCCGCCCCGCGCCCGCCCCTCTCCGCCCCCCGGCCGTGCCGCAGCGGCGCCGCGCCGGGCCTCTGCGCTGCGCTCGGGCAGCGCCCCTCCGCGGCCGTCCGCCGGGGCGCAGCACCTAGCTGCCCTCGCACCACCTAGGGCGCCCCCGGCCCGCAGGAATCCCCGCGGCCGGCGCTCGCGGGGGTGTTTGGGTGGCTACCCGAAAACACGAGGGGAGTCTGGGAAAACGGGAGGGGGCGAGCTCGGGAAGACGCAGGAGTGAGGGTGGGGGGTGACGGGGGGGGGGCACTGCGGCTGCGGAGCCCGGCGTGGGAGGGCCGGGGAGGAGGGGGGCCCCGGAGCTGGGCTAGATCTTACCTAACAGGTAAGAGGACCCCTCGGGTAGAGGTTTCTAGTCAAGGTTTTTCCTCCCCGGAAATAAAAAGGTATATTTCGGCTTCAGGGGGATAGGCCGTGGTAAGCAGATCTAGCTTTTTGTAAGGTTTTCTAAGGGACTTCAGGGCTAGCCTTCCACCTTGGAGTCCCCAGATTTGCTGCCTCCAGGTACCTTGTAGGAAGAGGGATGCCCAAGGGCAGTGATTGCGGGGTTAAGGTCACTCCAGAGAACAGGAATTTCCCGGCAAGCGCCTCACGTCTGGCACTGTGGTTTTAGCTGCTGTTCAATTAGGGAGAACATGTAAATATCACAATTTCTCCCTCTTCCCCTGTCGTTCTAGAAAACAGGGAGTCACACGTAGGGGTAAGGGCAAATGAGATACTCCTCATCATAATCCCAAGTCAATTTTATTTTAAAAGGATGCTAGGGACCTACGAGGGTTCACAAGGCCAAAACCCTACTGTGCAAATATTGGTTGAAATGTTTGTTTCACACACAGCTTCCACACCCATTGAACCACCCTATAAATTTTTAACCTTGACCACAAGGATAAGCGGGAGAAAACAAGGATAGTGCCAGCTCAACTGTACAGGAAAATGAGTACTTCATGAGTTAGAACAGGTCAGCAGCCTGGGTCTAGTTGCACAGCCTCTTGCTTGGTTACCTTGCGGTATTTGTCTCACCACAAGCAAAAGCTCCCCAAAGTTTTTTGGTTTGGGGGGTTATTTTTTTAAGATGACCTATAAACAAGCAGATTGTCCCTGCTTTCCCAGCTGGTATTAAAGACCTACAGAGATGACGCGTGTCGCTGGGTTTAATGGTATTTTGTTTTCCAACTCCAGTCCTGGCCTGTTTGGGGTTTCCGCCCCCTTTCTGCTCCAGGAACCCACCTCAGCCTCTTGCTTAAGCACTGCAGGATGCTCGCGGGGAAACGCAGCAGTCCACTAGCTGGGCATGCTCAATGGCCAGGACTGTCTGGGTCTCCGGGGAGGGTGCCTTGGCCTAATGCGGGGTGAGAGGCGGGGCGAATTTCCTGTGGAAGCCTGCTGATTGGTGAAGCTGCCTGTCTTTCAAACCCTGCACTGCAGCGGTGGTGGGGAGGACCGCGAGGGTACCAAGGTAGGTTGCAAAGCGTAGTTTTAAAAAAAAAAAAAAAAAGAAGAAGAAGAACAAGGAGACCCTAGGCGCCATTCATCGGCTTGCAATACGTGAGCTGGGGGGTCCAGCATCTATAGAGGGGCTTCTCCCCACCGAAGCCAAGAAGCCTCTCATTTCTCCGCTCACCTTCGTGTTCCTTGCCACCATGCAGCTTCTTCTAAAGCTGGTTAAAGTATGATTGGAGTACACATGTTGAATTTAAAGCCCTCCCTTCTTTTACTCTGACAGCTTGGTGATGTGGGCACACGTGCCCACTACAGAAAGGCTATAAATAGCAGACAATTTGGAAATGGTAACCAGGCGGCAATAACAGGGATTGAAATTCTGGGTTTAGAAAGTGCTTTATGCGGGGAGGGTAGAAGAGGAGTCTGCGAAATACAGAAGCCTGAAGTAGTACAGAAGTGTAACCGTGTAGGAGGTTTTACCCTAGGCAAGAAAAAAAGAGTCTAGGTAAGGCCAAAGGACTTTTCGCAGGTTTGATGTTTAGCGCTGGAGGGGGCACGTGTTTCACATTTTGTAGGAAAACAATTCAAATCCATAGACGTTTATTTTCTGAATAACCTCCGCCCTACTACCGCCCTACCCCAAGTCTAAATAAAGGGGATGTACTTCTAAGGGAGGAAGGGAGACCTTGAAAGCCTATTTAATTTTCAAATATTACAGTTAATCTTAACAGGATGGTTAAGATTGTGATCATATAATACTATTATAAAAGCTTTAAAAAATATGTCTCTCAGTAGTAAGGGATTTCTGTTTTAAAAAACATAATTTATGGGCTGGGATTGTGGCTCCACGTAGAGCGCTTACCTAGCACATGTGAAGCGCTGGGTTCGATCCTCAGCACCACATAAAAATAAATAAAATAAAGGTGTACAAATGCAACTAATTTTTTTAAAAAAACATAATTCATGTGGCTAAAATATTTCAAAGAAATCATGAAATAAACCAAATTGCTGTGACAATTTCTGTTCAGACCAATGAACTTCATATGGAAAACAATCACTGAAAATAGGGTTTTTGCAATTTTTTCAATTTGCTAATGTTTTACTACCAATGTTAAAGGTGATTAATATTTATTAAATTATAGTATAGTAAGTTCAATTGTTCTCTACCTTTTATTATTATTATTATATTATTATTATTATTATTATTATTATTATTATTATTATTATTATTACTGGGTTGAGAGAACTCTGAAAATCCAAGTTCACATTTGGTTCATATAATATACAGAATAGAAAGAGGTGCTTTAGTGGAATCTAAGTGAAATAACGTTGAGTGGATACATGTATTATCCTGTCACCTTACGCTAAATTTGTCTTGTGGTGTATTGTAATGAAATACACTGCATGAAAAATTTACTTCGAACTGAAAATTCACTGGAAAGGAAAAACAACCCCTTACTAAAATACATTGCTCAATGCTGCCATCTATAGGACAGTGAGAGACGGCTTAGATAATAAATGGGTAAAGTGCATTTCAAAAGAGGGCTGAAATAATGATTCATTGAAAACATTACCAGAGCCATTTTGATACCATAAATACAGTTAGGACTGAAGAAGTTAAAATTTTACATGTCATAGTTGCACTTTTGAGCAATGTCGACAATTAACTTTAAAATGTAAATAATGGTCTATGTATGACACTATCAGGATTCAAAATTTTATATATATATATATATATATATATATATATATATATATATATATCACTATGCATTCAAAATTTATAAATTTTTACATATATTCCCAACAGCTTGAGTTGAGGTAAGGTGCCACTCATCATTTGAAAATTACAAAGCATTTTTATATCAAAACAGATGTTTTTAAAAGAAAAATGAGTCGCTGGAAAAGCTGCCTAAATATTGGTATCTCAATTAATTTTGGCAATTTAGAACAATGCTTGAGGGAAAATCAAGACTTAGGTTTTTTTAACTGAAGTTCTATTTTTCAAAATATCTTAATAATAAGTATTTGAATGCATCCTCTACAAGGTAATATGAAATATATACAATGAAGCAGTTTCTTACATCTTTGATGGGGTAATGAGAGATACAAAATAAAGATAATTGATGTCTAAAGATGTTTGTGTGTGTTAAATATCAACTAATTAGCAGATGGAGAGCATGTGTATGCAATAACTAAAGAAATGTTTATGGAGGAGCGGAACCTTAAGCTTGAACTCTAAGGGTGGCTATAACTCGGACAAGTGATGATCAGATTTTTTTTTTTTTTTTTTTTTTGCCCATTCGAGGTTTTTGAAGCACCTACTGTGTGTTAGACATCAGGAGAGGCTTCAAGGATTTAGGTGTCTAAGACATGATCCTGCACACAGGTGGAAGATGAATAAACACAGGGTGAATGAAATCGCATAGCAATCAATTCCTTTCTAACTTAAAAATCATCAGTCACAGACTGGAAGTCTAGAAGATGCCTCTTCCCTTAATAACTTTGTTTTCTCTTATAATTAAAATCCTTCATCCATTTAGATTGGAAAAAAACTTTGTAAAGAAGAACTAAAAAATGAGCTGCAAAGTCACTTTGGCTTAAGAATCTGCAAGATCAGGATCCCTCAGACCTGAGGATCTTAATGCAGGTCCTGATTCAGAGGTTGGAGGGCAGGCTGAACAGATGTGTTGTTTGCACACACAAGGTGAATCTTATTTCTGCACCACCCTTAGGTAGCAAAGTTCTAATAATGGATGATTAAGTGTGAGGCATAATATGGTACTGTGAAATGCAAGTAGGGCATTTACTTTTCAGTGTTATCAATACATTCGAAGGGGACAACAGCAGTAAAAATTCCATTTAACTGAGAGATCATTGCATTTGGAGCTTCTGTCTTTTCAACCACTGGTATCAAGAAAACTCAAAACTAATGCAGGATTTCAGAAAGACAGTTTCAAAGCATTTGTATTTTGATATAAATAAAGTATAGAATCAACGGATGGATGAGGTTGAAAAAAAGGAGGAGGTGAAAATGCCATGCCACTGTTTAATTTTCTCATTTCAGAATTTTACTGATTGGCGATTTGGGTTTGGGGGGTAGGTATTGGTGATTCTGATAGACTTGCTTTTTTGTTTTTTTCCTTATTTGTTTTAATTTAATTCATCAGCTATTATCTTCTCATTTTCTTTTACAGTTTTTTTTGCTATGGACTGGAGCTTATCATTATCTTGGATAATGCCATTCACTCTTTTGGTCAGTTAATCAAGGGAAATAATCCTCAGCCATTTCTTATATTCAAAGAGCCAACATTTTATCTAGATATATATGCCAGAAGGGTTTACAGACTTTATAACACCTCTTGTTAATTCTGCCCAGTTCTTCATCTTAAATTTGTCTTTTTAATTGCAGTACATTCAGTCTAAAACTTGATAACCAAGAAAGTCTTCAAAATAGTTCTTCAACTTCATTTGTTTATTTTTAATGAGAATTTCGAGGAATGATGAATATTCTAAATATCTTCATTAGTCAGACTTTGTAGCTCAAACTAGTTGGTTTTCTGTATTAACAAAGCATTACTGTGTTACTACCCACAGCCCCTTATTTTTCTCCCACCCTGCCTCAATTGGAAAGTTAACAATTATATATTTTTTTCTTTGTTTTTTAAAAAGTAGTTCCTCAAACTAGAGCTCATCACTCCAAGGGTTTTCATTTTTTAAAAATTAACTGATTAGAAGCTTAGGGATTTTAGTTTTGTGTGGTTTCGGAAGATAAGAGTTCATTTGAATCTGAGAAATTTGTAATTACATTGCTAACTGTGGTTTGGTGTCTGCATGTGGGCAGAAGAGTCACTCACCTCAGAATCACCTGGGGACTTGCTAAAATTGAAGCTTTCTGACTCCCATCATCCAAGTGATTATGAATGAGGATATTATGAAATATATAGATCTCTAGCAATTATTTCAAGTCTGTGAAAAGCTTTATATCCTATTGCAATGACTTTAAAAGTTTTGACCATGATCCAGAGTACAAATATACGTTCAAACACAGTAAATATCAAAACCCCGCTCATATAGACAATTGAACACAACTTATCCTTCCCACCTGTAATGCACTATTTTCCTTTCTTGGCCTCAGACTCTTTCTCTTTTTATTTTAATTTTCCAAGACACACAAGATTAGTTTTCCAGCACACTAAGGTGTCATGACTTATGGGTGGAAAATACTGCCTGTCTGTATGAGTATTTTGGAATTCAGAAGCAAAACAATGTAGTCCTTGGTTGGGCCCATCCATAGAAACTCCTAAGGAGGAAATTATGATGTGTTCAATGCATCCTGACTTATTAAAAATAATATTATTTTTGGTATCAATCAAAAATGATTTTCCACTGCTTTTTTCCTTAAGCTAGTCTGTATCTACTAAGCATTCAAATCTGATGCACTATGCTTTTTCATGCATTTTTACAATGGAAATCTGGAGACAATTGAAAGGCAAATTAAGATCACCATTTTTTGAACAGACATTTGTTACGATTTCCCAGTATTATTTTCTTATAATATTGAACTAGTGTTATTTAATTTGCTATATATAAAGTATTTGAGGGAAGTAGTGAAGGAGACATTATAAATGCACTTAAAATACATTCATATGAATTTATATTTTGTTTTTGCATCAGTTTGGATTGAGTTGAAAGGAAAAAGGGACTGTCCTCTTTTATCAAGAAGATAACCTTAGCAGGTCACAGGGACACACATCTATAATCCCAACAACTCAGAAGGCTGAGGCAGAAGAATCATTTCAGGCCAGCCTCAGCAACTCAGTGAGGGCATAAGCAACTTAGAGCCTTTCTCAAAATAAAAAACAAAAAAAAAAAGGCTAGTAAAATACCTCTGGGTTCAATCCCCAGTACAAAAAGAAAAAAAAAAATCAGAAAGACCCTGTCCCATGGGTAAAAAGAAGACAAACCTAAAAAAGAACATTAAATTATTAATTTTATTAATAACATTAGATTCATTAAAACTAGCTAAAATGTTACAATTTTGTATTTCTTAGTTTACCAAACAAATTTCTCTGATTCCTAGCAAGTTAAATTTTTAAGTGCTAATTTCCATTCATTCAATAAATATTCTTATTGAGCGTTGACTGTGAGTTTCTGTTTCTGGTGCTTGCGATAAGAGCAGAAGACAGACTGGTCCCCATCCTTCAGGAAGACTACAATAAAAACTATACATTTTAAATCATGAAAATATCTAGCATATTAGAGAATGATAAATGCTGTGAAAGAAAAGAAAAATTAAATCAATGTAAGGGAGATTTATAAAAGAGCTGGTGCAAGTAAGCCTCATTCAAGAATGTAACACTGAGCAAAGACTTGAAGCAGGGCAGCTAACTAGCCAACTGGAAAACGGTGAAGAGTGTGCCAGGCAGAGAAGCAACTAATGCAGGGACCCAGTATAGGAGCACACCTGGCACATTCAAGGAAGGTAAGGAGTTACGTCAGTGTTGTAGAAGAGTGAGAGAGGAGAATAAGAACAAAGCAGCCTAGTGAGAGAACAGTAGAGGAAATAATAAGAGATGGTATGGACCATTTTAAGGACTTGGATTTTTAATCAGAAGGAAATGGGAAACTGCTAGGGAGCATTTAACAGAGAGGTAGCATAATCTGACATTTTAAAGATTAATTCTAGCAGTCCTATTGGGAATTGTTATGGTTTGGATGTGAGGCGTCCCACAAAAGCTCATGTATGAGACAGTGCAAGAAAATTCAGAGGAGAAATGATTGGGTTGTTAGAGTCTTAACCCCAATAAGTGAATTAGTCCTCTGATACAGATTAACTGAATGGTAACTGAAGTGGTGGGGTGTGGCTGGAGGAAAGGGTTCATTGGGGGTGTGTCTTTGGGGTATATATATTTTGTCTGAAGAGTAGAGTTTTTCTCTCTCTACTTCCTGACCACCATGCAAGCTGCTTCCTTCTGCCATGATGTTCTGCCTCACCTCAAGACCCAAGGAATGGAGCCAGCCATCTATTGACTAAGATCTCTGAAATTATGAGCCCTCACATAAACTGTTCTTCCCTAAAATTGTTCTGGTTATTAT
The DNA here is from genome assembly GCF_047511675.1 of Marmota flaviventris. NCBI lineage: Eukaryota > Metazoa > Chordata > Mammalia > Rodentia > Sciuridae > Marmota > Marmota flaviventris. The sequence continues at coordinate 11,479,841 of NC_092508.1, read as the reverse complement.
AGTCATACCAGCAAAAAAAAAAAAAAAAAAGCTGCCTAAAACAGGAATGGTCTACTGAAGAAGAAGGGCAGTGATAATAGCAGAAGCAGGTAGACCTGTCAAAAGACTATTACAGAAATCTGGTCAAGAGATGGTGATATCATCAGAAGAAAGGATGAGAAGTGATCACATTCTGAATATATTTTGAAAGTGGTATCTGCAGGATTTAAAGATGATTTGGATGTGACATGGAAGAAGTAATGGATGACACCATGATTTTGTCCTCTATAGAACTGGAAAAATAAAGATTTTATCAACTGAGATAGTGTCTTGGTTTTCTATTATTGGGTTAGCAGACTACTCCAAAGTAAGTGTTGTAAAATATCAATCACATTATTCTGTTCTAGGTCTTTGTGGGTCAGGAATTCAGACAGAGCACTGTCTTGTTTCAGCTCCAGGATGTTTGGGGTCCTAGCTAAGATGGTTCATATGGTGACTCAAATGGCTGGAACCTGGAATTTTGGGGAAGTTTATTCACATGTTTCTAGTACCTGGCCTAGGATGACTGAAGTTTAGACCAACCAGAGTTCTTAAATCTAGTCTTTTCATGTGTTTTGGGCTTCACACAGCATGGGAGGTAGGTTCCAAAGGATGTGCCCACAAAGAAAGCATCCCAAGAGGGAGCTTCCAAAGAGTGGGTGTTCCAAGAGGATCAAGCAGAGTCTTATCACCTTTTATGATCCCACCTCAGAAATCATCGGGTTTTACTTCTACTGTACATACTCTATTAGTCAAAGTAGGCACAACCCAGTCGGGAAGGAATATATACCATCATTATTTATGGGAGAAGTATCAAAGAATTTGTAGCCTCTTTTTTTAAACTACCACAGTTTAGAAGACTGGGGATGAATAGGAATGGGTAGGGAAGAGAAGATGAAGAATTCTATTTGAAACATGCTGAGTTTCACATATTTATTGAAGTTCCAAGTGGAGATATCAGGTGGAAATTTATAGACATTTGATACTGGAGTTGAAAATATCAGTCTTTGATAAAAATCTAAATGTAGAGGTTGTCAGTATATGAGTGGGATTTAAAACACAAGATGCTGGATAAAATCATCAAGGAAGAGAAAGTAGGTAGAGAAAGGAGCAGGACAAAGGAGATTCCTTTTGTAGGAAAAGAGAAGACACCATAAGAGGAAGAAGAGAGTGAACTGGATCAATTGGTGCTGATGGTCACATCAAAGGAAGATTTGTAATTGGCACAGGCTTTAGGATTACTGTATTTGTGGACGTGTAAGACAGGTAAACACGGATCTCTGGTACCTACAACATGTCTAGGATATGAGTGGATTCTTCAGTAAATCATAAGAGTTCAACACTCCTCAGATGTGAGCAGCAAATCTGTAGTGTTTATGTGAATAACTATGACTGCACATTTCATATTACTAAATAAATTTAACTTGAAGTTGGGTATAGTAGCACACACATATAAGTAATCCCAGCAACTCAGGAGGTTGAGGCAGGATGATCACATGTTTTAGGCCAGCCCCAGCAAAATTTAGGTCCTCTCCCAAAATTAAAAATAAAAAGGGCTGGGGATGTAGCTCAAAGATAAAGTGCCCCTGGATTCAATCCTAAGTGCCAAAAATAAAATAATATTAACTTTAAGAATTGCCATGAGGCTAGAGATAACTGTAGTATTTGGGATATTATTTTAATTCTCATTATTCATTTTAGACTTTTTGACTCTGAGATTAGAAGTCTGAACATTCTTGAAAATTTGGAAGAGTAGCAGAGGAGAAGTTCAGAGGAAAAATAACACATTCTTATTTTTTAACTAAGCTTTTTTATGTTTTTGATAAAAGTTTATTTTTTAATTTATTTTTTATTTGTTCCAATTAGTTATACAAGATAGCAGAATGCATTTTGATTCATTGTACACAAATGGAGCATGACTTTTCATTTCTCTAGTTGTATACGATGTAGAGTCACACCACATGTGTAGTCAAACATGTACCTAGGATAATGGTCATTTCATTCCACCATCATTCCTACCCTTATGCCCCCTCATCTTTCCTCCCAAATGTTTATTTCTAGAAGAATTTAGTGATCTTAAAATTCCTCAAATAACATAACAACTTTCCAATAACTTATCTTAAGTGGGGAAAGATGAAATAAAATCTTATGTAAAATACAATAATGCCCATCAATATAATAATATAAAGTAAAACTTACTGTATCATTGGTAGGATACACAATTTACTAAGACATAAAAGCAATAACTCTTGAAATCTTTACAGAAACATGGAATATGCTTAAATATACCCCTGTGGATTTTGAACCTTAAATTATTATTGTTTTAGTTTTCCACTTTTCCATCATAATACAGAAGCAAAAATAAAGCAAATATACAATGTGTTATGTGTCAACTGGTGATGGCAAGTGACCCATTCTACCTTTGCCCATGGCCATCTGCCCACTCCCCCAGGTGACCTTTCTTATACATGGGAATATTTGCTCAGGTGAACAATGCTTCCCACAAAGTTGTTTGTTCTTTCAGTTGCCCAAGGTTAATGGTAGTTTATTTGCTGATAACTGGGAGCACTTAAAAATTGCCAAAAAAACAAACAAACATGTCTTTTCTCCTGCAACAGCCTCTTTACTTTCTCTATTCTCATCCCACTTTAAGTCACTTCTTATATTGAAGCCCAAGAGGATTGTTTGGAACATGGAGGAAAGGGCCTTAAAAATATTTTAGTCACCTAGGTGGGAGAAGTGGTGATCTTGAAATTGTTCCTCAACAGTGCTCATTTAAAGATCATTATTATAAATAATAACAGTAAATTTATGACTGAAATTTGGGGGGAATAATTCTTCTAAACATTTGGCTGGTGCTTTCTATATGTCTCATTGAATTTCATTTAGTGATAGAGAAGACACTGAAAGTAAGAAGAGCCATAAATATCCAGTGCAAAATGTCTTTTGATATGTCAAGTTTACAACGTACCACCATTTATGTAATGTTTCACATTTTTGATAGCTATGGGATGCACCAGTCCACCATAGAAGAAAGAGAATTAAAATCATACAGAGAGCAGAATTTAGAATGGATGGTTAGAAGGATTGTGTGCAGGCTTTCGTCCCCAGGGTATCCAGAGCTGCCCTGGAAACTACAACTCATCTTTCAATTTTGTGAACCACCCAGAATCCTTTCAACAATTATCTCCCCCTCCCCCAAACCTGTACCTTCTAATTTTCCTTAAGGTAGTTTCATCTGAATTTTGTTACTTACAACTGAGTATGTCCTAATAGTGCAGTTAGGTAAAATTCAGATAAACATGAAAAGAATTATCCTAGGATAAAGTATAAGATTATAGGCAAGGAAACAGAATGTGGTATGGGGTTTTCTGAGAAATCGGGCTTAACATATAGTGGTTTTTAAGGAATGTAGTTAAGTAACTTCTCTCACCACAATGGGGTAGGTGTATAAATTCTTTCATCCTCTTCAGAGGGCAGTTGAAGAGCTAAAAAAATTTCAAGTACATATACCATTTGGCCCAGAAATTCCACTTTGAGAAATTAATTCTACGGTAATTATCATACAAGAATATTTATCAGAATGTTATCTTGTCATAGAAAATGGCTGCAAACAACATACATGTCCATCAATGTAGAACTTGCTAAATTATTTATGCTACATTCACTTATTGAAATAGCACATAGCCCTTAAAGGTAATTAGTGGGACCATATGTGTGAATATGGAGCAATCTACACAGCAGAAAAGCAAGGTACACAATTGAGTCGTAAAATATTCTTACTTATATTTTTTAAAAAAACACAAACATGTATACTTTTGAATACTTTCAAAAACTCTGGAAGGGCAAAACAAAAATCTTTGTGATGGTTTTCCCTGGAAAGGGGAGCTCCCTTTTTTTTTTTTTTCCTATTCTTTTATACTGCTTGTTTATACCACCTTCATATATTAATACTCAAGATAAGTTGCTATAATTAATATAACTAAATAGTAATATAAAAGTTAATACAATTAAAATATAAATTATATTAAGTATGATTCAAATATAGGGCAGTGTCTTAAACTACTAAAATTAAATATTAAACCACTAAGATTAAAATATAACCAATGAAAACCTTAAAGCAATATACACAGATACCACTGCTTAGGAATTTCTGTGTGGGTACTGTCTTAAGCCCTCTCCAGGTATGTTATGGTTTGGATGTGAGGTGTCCCCCCAAAACTTGCATGCGAGACAATACAAGAAGGTTTGGAGGAAAAATGATTGGGTTATAGCCTTAACCTAATCAGTGAATTCATCCCTGGTGGGATTTATTCAGTGGAAACTGGAGGTAGGTGGGTTGTGGTTGGAGAATGGTTCATTGGGAGTGTGGCTATGGGGTATATATTTTTGTATCTGGAAAGTAGAGTCTCTGCTTTCTGATCATCATGTAAGCTGCTTCCCTTCACCACACTCTTCTGCCATGATGTTCAGCCTCATCTTGCCCCGAGGAATGGAGTCTGCCCTCTATGGATTGAGACCTATGAAACAGTGAGCCCCCAAATAAACTTTTCCTCCTCTAAAGTTGTTCTGATCCGGTCTTTAAATCACAGCAGTGAAAAACTGACTAAAACGATTTATTATCTCATTCAGTTCTCACAGCAGCCCTAGATGGGTACATTCTCAAATTGCAGATGAGGTTGCTGGAGATAAGACAGCAAAGATAAATGAAGCTGAAAGAGCAGATGACATGATTCCAAACTCTGGCTCCAAAGTCCGTGTATTTAACCATTCTCTCTTTTGCATCCTTGAGCTGAATTGACTTTACTGGAATAGTCCCAAGAAGGGATTTCTGTGGATAAAACTCAAATTTCCTTGCAGTTTATCAGCGGCAACCAATAAAGGATTATCTCTATAATGGCTAATAAAACAAGTCACTAAATGACTTTGACTTCTGTACTAGTTGCTTAGATTTGACCACCAGTTTTCTTAAACTGTTAAGATAAACACCACCCCATACATTTCCTTAGAGAGAAATATGTAACAATGATATTCCTCTCCAGTAGTGGGAGCCATTCTGTCAAGTCAATGACACAGTTGAACTTTCACATTAGATACATCACTTTTGTTTTGGACAGAAGAGAGGAAATTGGAGGCTAAGTTTATTGACATGGAAATTTGGGGGCATCTACCAGCATTCACTTTTCCCATCTTTGCTATGAGACCCTGAAATCCTGTGAGTCAATTCAAAGAATGACAATCAGTTTAGAACTTAGATCTGGACTGCCTTGGTCCAATCAGCTCTTCCTCTTAACATCACTGTAAATGTGGACAACTTATTTAACCTCCTACATGTCTCAAGTATCAATAACATGGGAAATAATAGCATCTATTATATGTTTTAAATAGATAATATTTCTATTATTTGTGCTCAGTAAATATTAGTGATATTCATCATCATTATTGTTTTCGAGCTCAACCATAGGTTCTGACTGGGATTAGTTACACATCTCTTCTACCTCTGCATCACCCCCACTCCACTGCAGAACCAAGCCTAGCAGACAGTGGTAAGGATTATAAGCAAAACTAACCAACATGGTTTCAGCACCATTATGAAAACACAACAGGACTGAAGCAGACATTAGCAAGCTTTCCTTTAATCCACAGTGGAGTCAACCAATCAAGTACTGGAAGAGCTCATTTTCTGGGTAGGAAAATGGTCCTCAATTACAGAGAGACTCAATTACAGAGAGTTTTATAGTTTGCAACGAGGGTGAATTAATCATTAGAGACTGAGGCAAAATGCATAGGTTTGGGCAGTCAGGAAAGAAGTTGTAAAAAGCCCGGTACTCGGCGTCACTGTGAAAAGCTCATCTTCTTCCTCTGGAATCCATTGTTACCCAGAGCTTCACTATTTGCTTTTCTCCTTCCAGCACTCATGGGCAATGGGAAATGGTAAAATTCCAGGGCCCAGCAATTCAGTATCTGCCTCTTCCCCTCAAGATCCATTGTGTTTGGGAAGGGATGAATGTTTGCTTTTGGTGGAGATGCTGGGGATGAACCCAGGAAGGAATGAAAGTTTGCTTTTCCCCCAAAGCCCATTGTTACTGGGAAAGGATTTACTGGGAAAGGTTCAATGTTTGGCTAATTTCCCTGCCTCCTCCCAAGTTATACCATCTTTCTGTTTTTCCCAGGGGCTGTCTTGTAAAAATATTCTTTTCCATAGCCCTTCAAGGACCACAAAAGCTTGTCTGAATTTCATCCTTACAGAAGAGGCAGGCAAAAGCTGAAGGATTTGACTCTCTCCTTAATCTATGTTATTTTTCTTAAATATCACTGTTGATATTTTATGTTTATTTGTTTTTTATCTGTTGCCTGTTGTTTTTAGGTGAGCAATAAACAGGTGTTTAATAAAGGGAGCTGAAGACTAACTAGGAATGGGACTGTATGAACAATGGTAGGAAAGTCAAAAATATAAGCAGAGATTCCATGTGGACTAGAGTAAATGAACATGAGGTTGTGTCCATGGAAGAAATGAAACACACAGTTACCATCATGATGGCCATTATGAGAAATGACATGTACAGGCTCTTGGAGGGCAAGAGGAATGTCTTTATTAGAGAAGCCTTCAGAGCATCTAGGACCACAGTATAGAGCAGGCATTCAGTACTCAACTGTAGGACTGAATTTTATCTAATCTTACAGGCCCACATAACTGCTTTTGAATATAGCTCAAGATGCTGGGGCTTATTTTTCAATAATGAGGAGACTTTGGCATGATCAACATAGGTAGTTCTTGAAAATAGGATGAAACGGAAACTTTGGGTAGGAGTAGTTAGGAGTCTGTTTTAATAGTCAAATGAGATCATGAGGTATCAGGGTATTGGTGGTAGAAATAAAGAGGAAGGAACAGGTGTAGAAAAAGAAATTCAGAGGAGGAGACAGTGGGTTGTAAAAACAGATTGGATGTTAGGGACAACAGTAAAAGTCAAAGCTGACTGGGATTTTAATCCTGAGTGATAGGTAAACAGGTGGGACACTTAAGCAATCCCTTTCCCCTCAGTCAGAGACTTTTTAATCACAGAAAAGCAGGAGACAATTCTCTGTATGTTTTTGACAGTCTCATATCCCCCAGGTTCACAACACTGATGCACGGGACTGAGATGGATGCAGCACACAGAATGGACTGTCTGCTGCAGGCTCAGCAAGCAGCAGACAACACAGCAAGCAATGGATAAGCCACCCTTCACTGCTGTCATGCTGTGGGTTCCTTGACCTACAAGGTTGTCTATGTGACAGTTGTTGGAGGTGGGTCAGCCTTCAGTTTAGGCACATGTCAAGAATTTGCAGAGACTGCTTTGGACCCATAGTGGACACTTCTAAAACCTAATTATTTTTCCTTCCCATACCCCTATTCATGAGTTCTAATTGTTGGTAACTTTAAATATATTAGTTATTGTGTTAGTCAGCTTTTCATTACTGGGACTAAAATACCTGACAAGAAAAACATTGGGGTAGGAAAAGTTTATTTGGGGCTCCCTTCCAGTGTTAGAGGTTCAGTCCATGGTGAGGCAACTCCATTGCTCTGGACCTGAGGTGAAAAAAAACACCATGGCAGAAGAACATGGTGGAGGAAAGCTTCTCAGTTCATGGTAGCTGGCTGAGAGTCCAAGAACACAGAGACAAAGCATATAAGCCCCACGGCACACCCCAGTGATCTACCTCCTCCATCCACATCCCACCTGCCTACCAATTATCACTCAGTAATCCATTCAAATTATCAATCCATCAAACAGATTAATTTACTGACTAGGTATGGCTCTCATAATCTATTCATTTCACCTCTGAGCAGTGCTGCATCAACACATGAGCTTTTGGGAGCAACACCCCATATTCAAACTATAACAGGCATCTTAGCAGTTTCCCACCACTAGTTATACAAAAAGTTAATTCCTGCAATAAACACAATTGAAATTATTTTTCTAACTATTTCTAAAATAATATTTTGTCACAGTTTTCTAGAATCTGCCCTTCTGAAATCCCACATATTTACTTTGGGGATTCTCTTTTTTAAAATAAGGATCAACACATTTCATTCGACCATTGACAATGCATTGAATATATCATTTGGGGCTGAGGATATAGCTCAGTTGGTAGTGTGCTCACCTCACATGTACAAGGCTCTGGTTCAACCTGGGTTCAATCCACAGCACCACCACCAAAAAAAAAAAAAGAACATCAAAGTTGATTGATGATAGACCATCAACTCCACCAACATAAGACAAAAGTAAAGATTAGTACATGCAAATTCTATATCACTCCATTAACTCTAGCTTAAGCTAATTCTGTGTGTACTATGTAGGAAAAAATTATTTGAAGAGTTGCCACTGTATTTATGGCAAAATTACTGTGTTTTATTCTGGCTCTTTAGCAAATGGAAGACTGAATTTTCCAGGAGTTCTTTAAAATACAAGTTTTAGGACCCTGGTTACCAAAGTTTAATTTGCATCTCTAAGTTAAAATAGATTCATGGATCTTTTAGACATTAAAATAAAGGTCAATAACTTGGGGTGGGGGAGTAGAATTTAAGAGAGGCCATTTATAACTGTAAGACTTTGTTTTTAATGACCTGCCCTTGCTCTGTCTCTAGTTTGTGGACATGATGCTGACTACACATCTGTCAGTGTGCAGGTAGGGTTGCATTTGCCAAAGTATCTGGCTTTTGCTAGGAGCTAGATGTAATAACATTCTGCTGACTTGCAGGTTTACAGAGTCTGTGATTAAGGGTCATCACACCTGGAACCTGATTTGATGTTGGTAACTGACCTTCTTTTCACCTTCTTCCCCAAGGACTTTTTGACTTAATATTTCTAAAGATGTTATGCAGTGCCATCTTGCTGACTTAGACTAGGCAGTGACAAATTTAATGTTACTTCACCTCTGCTAGGATGAATTCAAGACCCATCACTGTGCCCAGGAATCCAATGGCATACTTGAATGTTCTGAACTGCAAGCCTGATTGCATTCTAAAATAGTATAAGAATGGTGGAAAAGAGCAATTCGTGGGGCTGGGATTGTGGCTCACTGGCAGCACTTGGCTCACAGATGTGGGGCACTGGGTTTGATCCTCAGCACCACATAAAAATAAATAAATAAAATAAAGGTTATTGTGTCCATCTACAACTAAAAACCTAAAAAATAAAAAAGAGCAAGTTGTGCAAGAAACTGTTCATCTTCTGGAGAGTGTTGCCTCAGAGGTCATAAATTGCTTTTGTCTAAAAATGCTTGGAATGGCTTTAAAAATAGCCTATTTATGATCTATGCTAAGGGATGAATAATCTCTTACACCATGCTCCATATTCAATTCTGTGATTTACAAGATATGAACATGAGATAGAAAACACAGATCTAGCCAGTCATGGTGGCACATGCTTCTAATCCCAGGGACTCAGGAGGCTAAGGCAGAAAGATCAGCAATTGGAGGCCAGCTCAAACAACTTAGCAAGATTGTGTCAAAATTTAAAAAAATAAATAAATAAAAATAAAAAGGGCTGAGGATGTAGTAGCTCTAAAGCAAAGCACCCTGAGTTTAATCCCCAGTACAAAAAAAAAAAAAAAAGAAAAGAAAGAAAGAAAACATAGGTGGTTTATTGCTCTATTGCTTTTTCCTGACCTCGATGTTTTTAAAAGACAGTTTGTATTTTGGTTTATTTTTTGCTGAAGCACAATGCCAATTTACATTTCAGTTGAGATTTTCCCTAGCCATGCTAAAATGTAAAGTTCTTTAACATGTCAGTCCAGCAGCATTTTCTACAGCTAATGTTTCCAGTGTCTACAAGATGTGACATATCATCTATTCCACCCTTAGGAAGCTACTTTTGTCTTGAATAAGAGTGTATTATGAGCTTTATACTTTTAGTAATATGTTTACTCTCTGAATTTAAGAGCAGGCAAGGTCAGAAATTATATTAATTACTTGGGAATGTGTCAGGAGCCACTCTGGACAGGGGCTATGTACACACCTTTAAGTCCTGGGTAAAGAGGTACTAGACAGGTATTGCATCCATTGCAATGCGTTTGGACCTTACCTCTGCTGGATAAGAGAGGTGCTCTCCAGGAGTGGGCATCTTCTGATGGGGCTGGATTACACCCACTTGTTTTTGTAACCCTACCCCTTACCTCATTTGAATGGCTTCTCCCCAATAAAACCTGGGTTCAAGGTGTGCTCTCTCTCTTTCTTGCCGGCCTTGCCCGCCTTGTGGGAACTATGGCTGAGGAGTAGTCACTGAACCAAAAGAAAAGGTACTTTCTGTGTCTGTGTCTTTATTTAGTCAGCCCAAATTCACTAGATGTGACCCTAACCAGTTTAGTCGTGTGTCGTGACAGGAATGGGTTCATTTGGTCAATGTTATCCAATAATTTTCTAAAGCTACACATTAGTCCAGTTATTGGCTTAACTAAAATGCCTAGTGGGCTAAAGTAAAGGATTATTCAGTTCAGTCACAGACAGTTGATCTGCTAGGCCTAGTTGATGGTGTTCTAATTAATGCATTATAATAGTCAATCAAAAATTACTTACTGGGCACCGATCAGGTACATGACACTGATACTCAGTAGGAAGCCAAGAGGAAATAACCCACTAAGACATTAGCTAAATAAAGACATAAACTGGAACCATAAACTTGAAGCTAATGAGGTAGACATTTGTCATTATAAAGTATCAACCTGTAACAATGTAATTGAATGACCCAAATGCACAGTTGTGTTCAGGATCACCCAATCCAGCAGGGAACCAAAGGAGTCAAAACTTGCCCCTCTTTAAATTAGAGCTATCTCTGTCTTGGAGAATAGGGAAGATACCAAGTTAAGGCTGGCAATGAAATTACCATCTAGCCTACATATTCTCAATGGCAGAAACTCCATTAATATCTGTATGAGAACCATCTGGGGATTGTCGTGCTTGTGCAAAGGTCAGGTTCCTAGGACACACAGGAGACCAAATAAATGCAAATCCAGCATATGCTTTTTTTTTTTTAAGCAAACTCTTCATTTAAATTTGAAGCAGGTAATATATAGTTCACACATTCAGAAATACACTTTGTGGTTTTACATAGATCCCTAAGTGTTTCCTGTTTGTTCTGGTAATATAACAAGTGCATTTTTAAGGTTTTATAAAGATTGGTTTAGAAGTGTAAGAATTTGGAATAATGAGGTCATTTGCAGGTATTATCTTAATTATTATTTGTCTTATTTACTCAAATCAGAAACTGCAAACTATGGCCTGATGACAGATATGGTTGGTCCTCAGGTATTCTGTGTAATTGGTCCAAAGGGTATTTTAAAATTAGTTGTCAATATCAAACATTAGGAGATAATTCTAGTTCCTTTTTAAAGATCAGATGGTTTAAGGATAGTATGTTTAGTTCAATAAGCCGGACATGGAAAGAGAAGCATTGCATGTTCTTTCTCATATGTAGTAACTGAAAAAGTTGACCCTCAAAGTAGAATAGCCATGGTTAGGGAAGGGTGTGTCAGGTGGGAAGTTAAAGAAGGGTGGTTGGATATGATCAATGCATACTGTGTATTTGTGTGGAAATACACTGAACCCCATTAATATGTACAGTCAATATGTGGTAATAAGAAAATTAAAACAGTGAATAATTAAAAGTCAGATGATTTGAGAGTACTGGCCCCCAATTTCTGCATGGCTTCAGTCACTAAAATTGAAAAGCAGCTGCCCCTTTCAATGGCTAGTTTGCCATAACCCGTGACTCAGATCATCTCCCTGACACCAAAGGCCAAAGTGTCAGGTGCCATTTGTCACCACTAGGCTTCAGATGCTTTCTTCAACTCAGCCCACTTGACTCATTTATATCACCTGCCCAGATCCTCTAGACACTTGAGTTTATGACTGCAATCTTAAGGGTACTTCAAAACCTATTACTCAAAAGAGCAGTATTTGATGGGATGAAGATAGATAGTCTGTGTTCAGATGTGTTTGTTGCATTCCCCTGGGATACCCCTACTATGCTCCTGGGCAGAATCTGGACTAGTTCATTTAAAGAATGCCCATTAATCAAAAGAAGGTCCAATCTAACTCAAGTCTTTCTAAGAGGCTACATAACTTGCCATGTCTAATTGATGTGCATATTTTATGTTATAAGTATTTTCTATAGGACAAGGAAAGATGTTGCTTATAGAGACTCATCTTACAGAAAATGCAGCTGTTTCCAGTATTTTACCAAAAGGAGATGTTTTTATAAACCCCTCAAAAAAATTCACCCTTCAGTAATTATGATGTGTCAATGTAGATTGATCAATTGTAACAAATGTCACAATCTAGTGGGGATGTTGATATTGGGGGAGGTTGTGCATATAAAGTGGGCAGGGAACTTATGGGAAGTTTCTGTACTTTCCTCTCAAAAATTTTTTTCTTTTTTTGGTACCAGGGATTGAGCTCAGGGGCACTCAACCACTGAGTCAGTCACATCTCCAACCCTATTTTGTATATTTTGTATTTTATTTAGAGACAGGGTCTCACTGAGTTGCTTAGTGTCTCATTTTTGCTGAGGCTGGCTTTGAACTGGCGATCTCCTGCCTCAGCCTCCCAAGCTGCGTGGACCATTGTGCCTTGCTCCTTTCAATTTTTCTGTAAACCTAAAAACTGCTTTTAAAAGTGCCTTTAAAATTTTTCATTTTAAAAATCAATCACATGGGCTTTATAGACTATTCAATGGGCAACATGTCCTATATTTCTTCCATTTCATTAAAAATAAATCATTAAAAATATTTCATGTATTTATTTATCAGTAGGGCTTTGAAAACAAAACATGTTGGATTTCTGTAAGATCAAATATGGCACTGGAAAAATAAGCCTTTTCTCTCATTATTTTTTCTCCATGGATTATGTGCACTGAAAATAAGTCTCAAGAAAATTCAAGGTAAAAATCTGTAAATTAAATATTAAGTCAGGGTTTAAATTTGAAAAGTCCATTTTCTGTAATTCAGGTTTCTCTTTCTATATCAAAACTATAGATTTTATTCCTTCCATTATTATATATTATCAAAACTTTAATAAATATGGAGTTTTATTTTTATTTTTTTTCCATATGGAGTTTTAAATGTTTAAAAATTATGGTGATTCCATGGCTTGGGAATGTAGCTCAGGAGAGAGTGCTTGCCTAGCATACCTGAGGCCCTGGGTTCTATCCATAGCACTGCCCCCCAAAATTACTGATTCCTTATCTGTACCTTAAAACAACCTTACCTTTGACTCAGCAACTCCATTTCTCATCACATTTTCATATCTTATTGTCTTCTTTGATATTTTTTAAAGTATATTATTTCCTTTTATCTACATCTTAAAATCTTAAATGGAAGAGGCCTTAGAAATAATTGTTATTCCTTCATCTTACAGTTGAAAAATTAAGTTTCAGAGGTTACTCAAGGCCACATAGCTCATGGTAGAGATGAAATTTTATTCTGTGCACTTTCCAACTTTCTATGCTTTCTTGCTCATTATGTACCAAAAACATTAGAAACAAAAACTTCTAATAGGCCCACAAATTGCTTTATAGATTTATGTGACAATAATTTCTACCACAGTCTATTAAAGCCATACCTCTTCCCAGCCTCCTCCTCTCCTTATTCTGTGATAACTTGTTTCCTTTTGGCTTATGTTATATTCATTCAATCTATTAATTTCAAGGCTTTGGGCTATTGTTTAGTCAAATGAATTTAATTTTGTTGGGAGGCTTGTTCTTTTGTGCACACGAGGAAAGAAATGTTAGGAGTCATGGTGGTAGTTCATCATGAAGGGTCTGTTATGGTCTGAATGTTTGTGTTGAAAGCTAATTCCCAATGTGTTGCTATTAAGAGGTGGGCCTTTGGGAGCCCTCATGAATGGAATTACTGCCTTCATCATACAGGCTTGTGTGAGCTTCTTGGCCCCTTTTTGCCTTTCCACTATGGGAGAAGGTATCATCTGTGATTCAGAAACCTCTCCCCAGACATCAACTCTGATGGGACCTTGATCTTGGACTTCCCAGCTTCCAGAAACTTGAGCAATGGGTCTCTTGTTGTTTATAAGTAACTCAGTCCTTTAAGATTTTTTGTTTCAGCAGCCTAAATGGACAAATAGGGCAAATTTTATTTTATTTTATTTTTAAAGAGAGAGTGAGAGAGGGAGAGAGAGAGAGAGAATTTTTTTAATATTTATTTTTTAGTTATAGGCGGACACAACATCTTTGTTTTGTATGTGGTGCTGAGGATCGAACCCGGGCCGCATGCATGCCAGGCAAGCACGCTACCGCTTGAGCCACATCCCCAGCCCCTGCATTTTATTTTTTAATAATTAAGTGTGCATTCTCCTTCTTATTTGGATATATGGTCCAGAGCAGCTGTCAATATTTCCTCAAACTGAGCTCCAGGACACTTGGATATTGGCAACTTAAAATGGAAAAAAGTAGTGCACTAGATTTGTCCTGCACTAGTAGTGCACTAGATTAACAATTTTTTCTTAAAAAAAAAAAAACAAATTCCTGTTCTTTTTAGAAAATATATGCTGAAGCAAAATGGCATCTTGTCTGCAATACACATTAAAATGAACCAGAAAAATATGTATCTATGTGTACACACACACACATTTGTCTTCGTCTGTTTTATGCTCTATAACAAAATACCACAGACTGGGTAATTTATAACGAAGAGAAGTTGATTTGGAGAATGGGAAGTCCAACATGAAGGTGTTGCATCTGATGAGGGCATTCTTGCTTGAACATGGTGGGAGGCATCATATGGGTGAAGAGAGAGTGAAAGGGCAAGTGTGGACTAAATTCCATTTTATTGAAAAAAAATCTCTCCTGTGCTAACCAACCCACTCCCAAGATAACAGCATCAATCTATTCATGACTGGAGCCCTCATGACCTGAACACCTCCCAGCAGGCCCTACCGTTAAACATGGTTGCACTGGGGATTGCCGCAGTCTGGCTGGGCACAAATCACGAGTCACTGAAGCAGGAACAAACTTTATTTTTGAAATGCAGGAAAACACTTCACACAGCTCCCAGGGAATCCTCCCTAACGCCACTCGGCTAGTCCAGGAACCCCCAGCCGGAAATATCTCTCCCGGAAATCCCTCCTCCTGCACTTCCCCAACCAATGGGAACTCTCGGGGAATCCCCGGAAATCCCCACGAGAACTCCAAAATAGTGCAAGAACTCAAAAATTGCCGCAGAGGCGGATAGTAATGCCTCACCTGTCAATCAATACTGTTGGCAAAATGCCAGGGGCCATACAGACTCGGCCGTGGCTCTCAGCATCTCCCCCTTTTTGTTTAATTAAACAACAAGCAATGTGGCTTAGGGACCGTGCCTGTTAGGCAGTCCAATTCAACATATGGTCCTTACCCGTCATCGGATGAACTGACCTCTAGGAGTCAGCTTCCTGTCTTAGGTTGGTACCACTGCAATTGGATCATACCCGTCACTGACTACCGGTCCAGCATACAGCCATACTTGTGGATAGGCCTTTGCACCAGTGGGAGGGGGTGAGGTTCTTTGCTTCACCTCTGTTGGCCCCCAAATTTGGCCTTGGTGCCAGTGGGGGGGTGAGGTTCTTTGCCTCACCTCTGTTGGCCCCCAAATTTTAGACCATCACTAGTAGAATGGAGACGAATGCAAAATGCCATGACACTAAGCCAATTGAGGGCTCCTTTGAAAAATTGTACCACCGGTGACACCATCAGCAAAAATACTCCAGCACTACCACAATTTGCTGCACCAACAGATAGTTCACAATGCATACAAGTGATACATAGTCCAGGCAAGTTCTGCAAGCAGTTCAAAGCAGAGGGATCTGTCAATATGTCCATTTCCTCCCAAAGTAAATCGACTCCTTGATTGAGCATTACTTGTTGAGTTATTATTCATTGATGCATCAGTTTATACAGTTTGTTGT
The DNA here is from genome assembly GCF_047511675.1 of Marmota flaviventris. Taxonomy (NCBI): domain Eukaryota; kingdom Metazoa; phylum Chordata; class Mammalia; order Rodentia; family Sciuridae; genus Marmota; species Marmota flaviventris. The sequence goes on along the minus strand of NC_092508.1, from coordinate 11,463,886 downwards.
GATAACTATCGAAGAAGCTGTAGTTTGGTTTTATCTTTGTCTTCACCGGCACTGAGATGAAGATAGGAATTCTGGCAATGATGCTAAGAAAAAAAATTATGTAACATTCCAACAGGCACTAAGAAAACAATTTTTTGAACAATTTACATTATCCTGAACAGAATTATTAAATACAATGAGAAGGAAAGGTGAAAATAAACAAACAGATCAGTTAACCTCCTTATTTGTTCACATATTAAAACAATTTTCAACAGCTGTTTACCCAATCTAAATTAAACCATTAAAATCACGTGAATAAAAAAATTCGGATCCATTTATTCATGAGCGCTCCTCATATATGATATATGGACATACGCACATACAGACATACAACACAAAACAAACGTGTGCACACATAACATACAACACATAAGACAATAGTAAAGGCCTTGTAGCTTTACCTAGTTGAAATCTCCATTGCAATGCTTAAAAACTCCACAGTCAAAAAATAAAACTGATCAGAAAAACATTAACCTAGGTCTGTATGAGGTCAAAAATAAAATAGAACTTTATGATGTGGGAAAAGGCAAATAATAAAATAAATATTGAAAAAAGCATCCTGGTTAATCACTGTCACAGATGTAAGAATAGCCAAACTGGAGTTTTGGATATCAGCTGTTATGGATTTGATTCAAATCATCTTCCTTTTGGTCTGTAGAAATTGTTTTAGTTAATCTCTCTGGAATCCAAATCGGCTGCTGTTCTCCCTGTGGGAAAACACAAACAGAACCCCGACTCCAGACAATCACTGGGTTAGGACCTTTCCATTGTCCTGTTAGAATATCCTTCCAAAGTACCTTAGGCTTATGTACATTTTTTGGACACATATGCCTTTCCGCAGCACTAAGCCCTGATGAATCCAAATTTTAAAAGTTTAGAGTAAAAAGGGTTATTTTAAGTTTATCTTTGGGTGATATATACCCCTTTCCAATTCCCTCTTTTTGCTTTAATAAGTACATTTTAATAGTTTGATGAGCTCTTTCAACTATGCCTTGTCCCTGAGGATTGTATGGGATTCCTGTTATATGAGTAATGCCAAATGATGAGCAAAATTGTTTAAAAGAGGTAGAAGTATAACCAGGACCATTATCTGTTTTTAACTGTTTTGGAATGCCCATAGTGGCAAAATTTTGTAAGCAATGAGCTATAACATCTTTAGTTTTTTCTCTGGAATGAAGGGAGCCCATCAAAAATCCGGAAGAAGTATCAACTGTAACATGCAAATATTTTAATTTTCCAAATTCTGGCAAGTGTGTGACGTCCATCTGCCAAATATGGTTAGGTATCAGTCCTCTAGGATTGACTCCAAGATTAACTTGTGGTAAAAAGGTCACACAATTTTGACATTGTTTTATTATTTGTCTAGCTTGTTCCTTAGTTATTTTAAAACGCTTTTGTAAAGTATTAGCATTGACATGGAACCTTTTATGAAAATGTGTAGCTTCTTCTAGTGTAGAGAAAATATGTATGTCATGTGTAGTTTTATCTGCTAAATCGTTGCCCAAACTAAGGGCTCCAGGCAATCCTGTATGTGCTCTGATATGTCCTATAAAGAATGGATCTTTTCTGTCCCAGATTAGACTTTGTATAGCAGAAAACAAAGAGAAAACAGTAGAGGAAGGGGAAATCCTGCCAGCATCTTCAAGGGATACTATAGCATTAACTATATACTGACTATCAGAAAATAAATTAAATACAGAATCTTTAAACATCACAAAATCTTGTAAAACTGCATTAAGCTCTACCTTTTGAGCTGATTGTTTGGGTACTAAAAATGTAAAAGTTTGATCAGGGGTAACTACTGCTGCTGCACCATTATTTGACCCATCAGTGAATACATTTGGAGCATTCATGATAGGGGTTTTTCTTGTCATTTTTGGAAAAACTACAGGATGCAAAGACCAAAAAGACAACAAAGGATTAGGTGGTAAGTGATTATCAAATGAAACATTAGATTTACACATGATTATTGCCCAAGTATTTAACTCATTAGCTAACTCATCAATTTGATCCATAGTATATGGAGTAATAATTTTATTGGGAGAAATTCCAAACACTCCCTTTGCTGCTTTTATTCCTTTGAGTATTAATTGTCCTACAGCCTCAGGATACCTAGTAAGAATAGTGTTAGGAGAATAAGATAAATGTATCCACAATAATGGACCTTCTTGCCAAAATACTCCTGTAGGAATATTTTTTGTTGGTATTACAATAAATAATAAAGGCAAAGTTATATCAATTCTATCCAAATGCATATTTTCCATATATGTTTCAATAATTTTTAATGCCTTTCTTGCTTCAGGCGTTAACATGCGGGGTGAATTTGGATCTGATGGACCTTTTAGGATATCAAATAAAGGTCCCAACTCTCCTCTTGGTATGCCTAGATAAGGCCTTATCCAATTTATGTCTCCTAATAACTTTTGAAAGTCGTTAAGTGATTTGAGTTGATCTACTCGTATTTGAATTTTTGGTGGACGGACCATGGTTGAGGATAATAGAACTCCTAAATAATTAATTGGAAAATTTAATTGTACTTTATCTATTGCTATCTCTAGATTATAATTTTTTAATAAATTTGTAAGTGTGGCATAACATTCTAGCAATGTGTTTTTATCTTTGTGTGCTAACAATACATCATCCATATAGTGAAATATTTGTAGTTTAGGATTTTGATTTCTAAGTGGCTGGATTGCTTTGTTAACATAAATTTGACACATAGTTGGGCTGTTAGCCATCCCTTGAGGGAGTACTTTCCATTCATATCTCTGATCAGGACCTTCATGATTCAGTGCAGGGATAGTAAATGCAAAATGTGGACTATCCTCAGGATGAATTGGAATTGAAAAAAAACAATCTTTAATATCTATAGCTAAAACGTACTAGGTTTTTGGCAAAGCAGACAATTGAGGAATCCCTGATTGAGCAGGTCCCATAATAACCATCTCATTATTAATGGCTCTTAAATCTTGCAATAACCTCCATTTACCAGATTTCTTTTTAATGACAAAAATGTGAGTATTGTAAGGAGATACGGAAGGTTGTATATGTCCCTCCGCTAATTGTTGTTTGACCAGGTCATGGGCTGCTTGTATCTTTTCTTTATTCAGGGGCCACTGAGGAACCCATACTGGTCTATCTGATTTCCAAGTAATTTTTGTTGCCTCAGTGACCCCTTCTGAAATCCCAGTCCATGTCTATTTATTCCTTGATCTATTTGAATTGGTGCTGCTATGCCTTGTTCTCCTAATCTTTTTTCTTTCCTGAAACCTTGTCTAGCCCTAATAGTGGGCGCATTTGGATTGATGTTATTTGTTAATGTCAAACCTAATTGATCTAGGACATCTCGTCCCCATAAATTTATAGGAAGATGATCCAATACATATGGCTGTATAGTTCCTTCACATCCCTCAGGATCCTTCCAATCTAATACCATTGCACTTCTATGGGGATTAGTTGCCACTCCTAGGCCTCGAAGCGTTTGAGTGGCTTGTTGTAACGGCCAATGTTTTGGCCATTCTTGACGAGATATGATGCTAAGGTCTGCACCTGTATCCAGTAGCCCATTAAATTCATGTCCTTGAATATTTAGTTTTAGCATGGGGCGAGAATCTAAATTTAAAGACAGCATAGCCTAATCTACACCTGTGGAGCCTAATCCCCTGGAACCTCTTTCTATAGTACTACTGGAAAATTTATCATGTAGGCTGGGTATTATTAATAACTGTGCTATTCTATCTCCTGGTGAAATTACTGATATACCCTTTGGAGAACTAGCTATAATTTTTATTTCACCTTCATAATCGGGATCAATTACCCCGGGACTTATCATAAGTCCTTTTAGCGTAGAAGAACTGCGTCCTAACAATAAGCCTACTGTTCCTTGGGGAAGAGGTCCTTTTACTCCTGTGGGAATGATTTGAACTCCCATCTCTGGAGTTAGTACTGCTCTGGCGGAGGCGCAGATGTCCAACCCTGCGCTCCCTCTGGTTCGTCTGATGAGAGATCTGATGGATAATGTGTCCTGGGCACTACCCTGATGGTATTGCTGGGTTCCTCCATGGTGTTTCTGGGTTCCTCCAGTGCCCCGTACATTTGTGGTCGTGGGCCCCAGAGCATTGGGCCCCCCTGTCCGTTTTTTGGCAATGGAGCCCGATGCCTTTCTCCACGATATCGTGGGTAAACACTTGGTCCTTGTCTGTTTTTTGATAACGGAATACCCTCTATGGTGGTTTGAGAATGGCATTCATTAGCCCAATGTTTCCCTCTATGGCATCGTGGGCAAATACCCGGTATTCTATTCCTTTGATACCTAGCTTTGTTAAACCCTCCTCCTATGGGGCAACTCCTTTTAAAATGTCCTGTTTGATCACAATTATAGCATGTTTTTGGCTTGGCATCTAAAGCCTGTTGTACTGCTGCTAAGACTTGCCCTTGTTCATTAATGTCTCTACATAATTTAATATATGTGTTTAAATCTTCATGTCTCCATGGTCTAATGACCTCTCTGCAGCAACGATTTGCTTGGTCATAGCCAGTTGTTTTATAAATGGCATTGCCTGTTCTGTATCCCCAAAAATTCTGGAAGCTGCTTGAATAAGCCTATCTACAAATTCAGCGTAAGGTTCATTAGTTCCTTGTATTACCTTAGATAATTGACCTTGTAAATCTCCATGCCCCTGTAAAGTTTTCCATGCCCTAACCGCATCTACAGCAATTTGTGCATATACGCCAGGATCATATTCAATTTGTTGCCATTGACCCTCATAAGGTCCTTTTCCTAACAACATATCTAGATTTCTTTGAGGGTAACCGGCTGCTGCATTTCGCCTAGCTGTCTCCCTGCAAAATTCCTCATTGGCAACCTTCCATAACAAATATTGTCCTCCATTTAGCACAGATTTACACATACTAGCCCAATCTGCTGACGTCATGTCCAAGTTGGTAATGGATTCGACCATGCTTACAGTGAACGGTGCTTGAGGACCATAGGTTGTTACAGCCTCCTTTAACTGCTTCACTGTTTTGAAATCTAAAGCACGGTGAATTCGCTGCCCTCCTGCCTGCTCAAGTACAGGGCATGCTAATCTTTGAGGTCCTGTCTCAGGATCCCATCTATCAACTATGGGGTTTGAGGGCCACTCAGCTATCTCCATAGGGGGAGCTGTTGGTTGAATTACGCCCTCTGGTGATAGAACAGTGTTAGTAGCAGCCTCCTGTTGTAGCTTTTTCCCTAATAGCTGTTTCTCTTGTAAGCTTTCTTCCTTTAAATTTTCTTCCTCTGTCTGACTAGCTTGAGAGACCTTCTCTTTTGCTTGATCTAAAATGTCTTTCTCCATGGTCTGAACCTCTAACAATTTACTTAACACTCTTTCAGTTTGTTTTTTACTAATTTCTAATCTGTTATAAAGATAATGCAACCCAATAAGATAACACAAAACAAAACCGAAACAGAATGAAACAAAAACGGAACAAAAAATCGTTGTATCAATTTTCCTATTTTCTTGATATGTGCATTTGTGGTCTATTTCTATCTCTTCCTCAGGGGCGAACAACTTCAAACCTTGAGCCAACCATTTTTCCCAATCTGCCTGAGAAAATTCTAGGGATAGGCAGCTTGAAACAAACACAAAACAAATCAAAACAAGAACACATTGTTTTTTAAAATGGTCACCCATTCTCTCGCCTTCCCTTAGGGGCAAGCAATTTCACTTACCCCGAAGCTTCAGACGTTCCCCGCACAGGCTGCCAAATGCCGCAGTCTGGCTGGGCACAAATCACGAGTCACTGAAGCAGGAACAAACTTTATTTTTGAACTGCAGGAAAACACTTCATACAGCTCCCAGGGAATCCTCCCGAACGCCACGCGGCTCGTCCAGGAACCCCCAGCCGGAAATATCTCTCCCGGAAATCCCTCCTCCTGCACTTCCCCAACCAATAGGAACTCTCGGGGAATCCCCGGAAATCCCCATGAGAACTCCAAAATAGTGCGAGAACTCAAAAGTTGCCGCAGAGGCTGATAGTAATGCCTCACCTGTCAATCAGTACTGTTGGCAAAATGCCAGGGGCCATACAGACTGGGCAGTGGCTCTCAGCAGGGGATCAAGTTTCCAACACTTGAACTTTGGGGACACATTCCAACTATAGCTTTCTACCTCTGGCCCCTAAAATTTATGCCCTTTTCATATGCAAAATATATTCATTTCATCCCAATATCCCTCCACCCCTGTTGTAACTAGTTCCAGCATCAACTCAAAAACACAAAGTCCAGAGTTTCATTTAAATCAGAGACAAGTAAGAGTAATCCATCCTGAGGCAAATTCCCTTCATCTGTGAACCCACGAAATTAGCACAAGTTATCTGCTTCTAGAACACAATGTGGGATAAGCAAGAAAAAAAGGAGTAACAGGCATCAAGGAAGTCTGAAATCCAACAGAGCAAAAAACATTAAACCATAAGATTCCAGAATAATCTTTCACCCCTGTTTTCATGGTCATATAGGGGTGGTGGTTGGACCCCAAATCTCCCAAGGCACAAGTTATATCTGGACCCACTGAGTAATGTCTGGGTTTGCTTAGGGGCGATGCATTAGAATGGCAGGAGCAGAGTCCCAAGATGGCACTGGGCAGTGAATGATGAGGACCCATGTTGCCTTCTCTGCAAACATTGCCCTCAATGGTCCCAGCTGCCTCAAAGATCTCTGCAAAGAAGCAGGCATCCACCTATCCTTCTTCATCTCAGCAAAAGATTACTTGGTCACACACTTAGGATTCCCTCAACATGTGTTTCCATTCTTTACATAACCACACTGTTTTCCAACTCCTCCCATTCTTTTTCCCTTTTTTATTATTAATCCCATCTTTAAATTAGTTCTCTTTTCTCTCATTTCACTGTAAGCAAAAGAAGATATGTGGCACTTTGAACATGTTCCTGCTTAAATTCCACCTACCATGAAGTCCTGGAACATTGTCACAATTTAGTCAAGTTTTTTGCAACTGTACAACAAGGATGGCCTTTACTCCAATTTCTAATACCTATTCTTCATTTCTATCTGAGACCTTCTCAGAGTGGCTTCTACTGCCCATATTTCTACATACATTCTGATCAAGACTACTCAAGCAATCCCTAGGAAGATTACAGGCTATCCTTATGGCTCTTCTTCTTCTGAATCCTCACCAGAATTGCCTTTAATGCTCCATCCACAGCCTTTGGCTCTAGGGTTTTTTCCCATCCTGCTCCTCCAAGTTCTTCCAGCCTCTACCCAATATCCAGTTCCAAAACCCCTTCTATATTTTCAAGTATATGTTGAAGCAACAGGCACTACTTCTTGGAACCAATATTCTTAGTTTGTTTTGTGCTGCTATATCACAATTACACAGAAAAGTAGTTTATAATAAACAGAAATTGATTTGATGAATGGTTCTGAAGTTTGGGAAGTCCAAGATTGAGAGGACACATCTTATGGGGGCCCTTTTTTTCTTATATTATAGGATGCAACACATGGGCAAGAAAGTGACAGCAAAGAGAGTAAAAAGTGCTTTTATAAGAAAACTTTGCCCACAATAACACACTTCATCCTGAGATAATGGCATCCATTCAAGAGGGTGGAATCCTCATGATTTGAACACCACCTAGCAGGCCCCACCTCTGAAAATCTGCATGGGAATTAAGTTTCTCACACATGAACTTTGGGGGACAGATTCAAACCACGGCAATACATTTCAGACTTTGCATATGTATAAGTATATATACATATATATACACACATATATATGCTTATATATACATATGTATAGTTTTTTTCTGTATATATATACATATGCACACATTTTTATATAACCATTTTCATATATATACAGATATTATATTTAATACCTATATACATGTGTCACCATTGTGTGTGTGTGTGTGTGTGTGTATACACAAACTATATAGCTGTATACATATCATAAGTGAGAGGGCATATGAGAAAACAAATGCTAATATTTAGGACATCTTCTAGGAATACACAGGAAACTTTTCTGAGTACTTCAAAATACAATTTGAAGAATAATCAGCAGTATTAAAACCTGAGATGTCACGTAGACACTGACCTCCCCCTGACTATGGAAAAATAAACAGAATTGTAAAAATTCTTTTTCACTGATACATATTCAACTTTCTTAGATATGATAGTCTTTATATAGTTAATTTCAAAATAACAAATCCTTTAGAGTGAAAATGCTTTTGTTAGAAGTCAGGTATGCTAAATTAAAAAAAGAAAACTCCAAATCATGTGAAGTGGAGGTATCTGCATTGCTGGGGATGTCAAAACTTCCTGCTCCACTCCAGGGCTTCTATTTTGCCTAGTCCTATTGTAGCAACTTGGGCAGAACCTTAGCAACAATTCCACAAATACTTCAACTGCATCTTTTGTTCCAGGCTCCCTCCACCAGAGCCGCTCTTCCAGGACTACAATTTGCTGGTGGCCAGATGGACCCATTGGCCTTGAACTGAAATTTAGTCTGAAGTGTTTCCTCAACAGCTCTACATTTTAAATAGGTTTTGTTTAATTGTGGTTGGAAAGGCCCCTTCGAAGGGATTTTAATTATTAGCAAGCAGTGGCAGAGACACAGTTGTGTGGGGGAGAGCGTACTGTATTCATGTGTGCCCAAAGGAGGTCCTAAAATCACTTTCAGACCACAAGTTGATAGGGAAGCTAAGCCAAAATGCCTAAGAGTCATTTATTACTGCTGTCATCACAGACTGATTTTGAAGCAAGTTCCCTTTTACACATTTTTTCCTAGTAAGAATATTCATAGCTCTTTCTTTTCTAAGAATTCATTATCTAAATGAGTTTTTCATAAACCACATATTTAATATTCATGAAACATTCTGCCAGATTTTAGGATATGTGGTTTAGGAAGGCTCCTGTGAGGTCTCAAATGGCACACAGAAAATGTGATTTGGGAGTTGAAGTAAAATTATTCATTGTACTCATAGAAGCATCAAAAGTTTAGTTGATACAAAAATAGAAGTGGTAGTTACATATGTGAAAAATATTTTTAAAGGAATGATTATTAAAATAAGCTGCTTATTTAAGATGTATTATTTGAAAGAAACAGGAACTCTCAAAACAATAATCTACTGTTACCCTACTGTTATTCTATATCTGTAAACCCAATTTAATTTTTAGATAATGATCATAATGAGTTAAAACAAAATTAAGGAAGATTTTTCCAACACATTCAATAGAAAAAATACTTCCTAAAGTGAAAAAAATGTAAATAACTGAAATAAACATATCATTCAAAATAATTCTGAAGTGGATAGTAAATAATTACTTTCATTTTTAGAGTGTAGATAATCAATTAAACAATAAAAACCTTATGTCAACATGCACGGGTAAAAACAAAATCAGCTCTTCCATGGATAATGATACATCCATGATACCCTACCTGACAATTAATATTCAGAAGTAGGAATAATGTACTTAAACTATTCATCCTTCTACCCACTAGCTATATAAGTTTTGGAAAATTAACTTTCTGACCCTCTGTCTCCTCTTTTGTAAAATGAAGACTAAAGTGCCTGGCATATAGTAGACAGTCAACAGATGGTAGCTAATAATAGTTAAAATAACAATTGTACTGAGAGTTGATTGTGTTCCAAATTTGGATAAATGCTCTAAGTGGATTATTACAATTAGATAGTAGAGATCATGCTGGTGGTAATAGTGATATCTTACAGGGTGTTAAAGGAGTGAAGTAATAATTTTAAAATCAACTAAAATAATGAATTGTAGGAAAATAAAATCCAATTCTGAAGACTCAGACTTAGCAAGACAAGAGAATCAAGGGTTATGCTAAAGCACAGGGTATCTTTTGAGTTGTTCAAGCCAAGGCTGTCCTTTCCGTAGCTAATCTGTGGAGCAGGAACCCTCCCTCTCTTATGAGGCACTGCCATTTCTGGTGTCCAGAGGACTTACGACCACAAACCCCTCCAGGTTCTCCTGAGCTGAAGCTCCAAGAGAGAGCCTTTGACTAACTGATTCTCCATCCCAAACAGATCTGATGGAACCAGGGCAGAGAGAAGAAGGCTCATTCATCTTCTATCTCCTTAGGAAAAACTTTAAACAATGCACGAAGAAAGAATGAAGTTTTATTGGTTTAATGCCCCAATATAGGAAATAAAACACTCTATTTATGGTATGATTGGAAATCAGGGAATGGATGATGTAGGGGCAGGAGTTTAAGCAATAAATTATATTAAAATACCTGCAGAGTAACATAATTATTTTATTGTTATAACAGCTCTTCTCAGCTCCATTAGATTAATTGAGAGTTGATTAGTGAAAATTGATATGCAATTATAATAATGTCCATAATCATGTCAGGATAATTAAGTATGGCAGGTTTTCTTGCAAAAGCATTGCTCTATTTGTAGTTATGGTAATACCTTATTACTGATAGGACTTTTTCTCATTGGCTCAGAATGAACTCAATCATGATAAAGTCTTAATTCTACATTCTTCTTTTAAACCAGTGAAAAACCACACATTATAAGAATTTCTGAAACATGTTAATAGATTTTTTTTGTTATCTAATTTTTTCCAAGTAGGTTTTAATATTCTACTTTTTTTTGGCAGGGGGTAGGGGAAAGTTCCAGAGATTGAACCCAGGGGCACTTAACCACTGAGCCACATCCCAGGCCCTTTTTACTTTTTGAGATAAGATCTCAATAAATTACTTAGAGCCTCCTCAAGTTGCTGAGGTTGGCTTTGAACTCATGATCCTCCTGCCTTAGCCCCCCTGAACTCCTGGAATTACAGACATGCAATGTCTGTCTACTTGTAATTTTATATTCATAGTGTATAGCTAAACTTTCCACTTATTCTGCCAAGTAAATTCTCCATTCCCTTCAGTCCATTATCCACACTGTAATGCTCATAAATGAAGAATACTGGACATGATGGCATACCCTTTTCAATTCTCACTATGATTCAACATAATACTATGTAAATAATATATAACATAATATTATGCTTAAATGCTACATAAAATATAAGTCACCCTAATGGTTCTTCAAAATATTCTGCTCTCTTCACTATTTTTATGTTTGTCCTGGAATGCTCCTCCATTCATCTCAGTAGGTCCAATCCCACTGATAAGATATTTTGAGAGATACTATAACATTTATTATAGAATATTGTTATAACTGTTGTTTTATATTGTTAATTTCTTACTGTACCTAATTTATAACTTATACTTTATCATAGGTTTAAAAATGGTATATATAGGCTTCAGTAGTAGATGTGGATTTTAGAACAAAGACCCCTAGAATAAAGGGGGCTACTGTAATATTTTTGATATTCATCCATGTTGCAGAATAAAGGAGTTTGTTCTTTCATTTCTTTATCTACTAAGAGTTGATGGTTCTTACATTGTTTATAATTTGGGACTGTTGTGAGCAATACTGCTATTAAATTCACATGCAAGTCTCTTGTGGACATGTCTCATTTCTCCTGGGTGGATTTGTTCCTAAGAGTGGAATTGTTGGGTTGTACAGTAAGTGTCTGTTTAACTTTCTAAGAGACTGCTTGTTATCCAAAGTGGCCATACCATTTTACATCCCAACCAGCAATGTACAAGCATTCTGGTTTCTCCACATTCTTGTCCCAACTTGTCTTTTTTATTATAGTCACATCAAGGGGTATAGGATGGTATCTCACTGTGGTTTGAATTTTCATTTTCCTAATGATTAATGAACTAATGATGTTGAGACTATTTTTATGTGCTTATTCATATATCTTATCTAGTAAAGTATTCTTCAAAACTTTTGCCCACTTTTTTTTTAAGTACAGAGGATCCATCCTAGAGCCTGTAGCATGATAGACAGGTACTCTAATTCTGAGATACAATTCCTAGCCTTTTTGTCCAGTTTTTAATTAAATCAGTGCCTCCTTATCCCTCTCCTTCTTATGCTTATTTTTGTTTTTTATTTTCAGACAAGGTTTTGTCAAGTTGCTTAGGGCCTTGCTAAATTGCTGACCCTGGCTTTGAACTTATGATCCTCTTGCTGTAGTTTCCCAAGCCACTAGGATTACAGGCGTGCACCACCACACTTGGCTCAACTTCCTCTTCTTCAATGGTAAGAGCACTTTAAGATTCCAGATGCAAATCTTTTAACGGTTATAAACTTTACAAATATTTTCTTCCAAACTGTAGTTTAGTTTTCATTTTCTTAATGACATCTTCCATGTACCATTATTATTATTTTTTAAATAGGAGAAAGTCCAATTTGTCAACTGAAATGAGGCAATCTAACCTGTCCAATTTTGTTCTTTGCCAATTTGTTTTGACTATTCCAGATCTTTTATTCTACATATGGATCAGCTTATCAAAATGTACCACAACAAATGCAGAAGTTCACTGAAATTGAAAGGGACTGTGGAATGAATCTATAAGTCATTTAAGAATTGTCCTTTAATATATTCTTTAGCTTTCCAGACCATGATTATAAATTTCTCTTATCCATCTTAAGTAGTTTTCATTGAACAAATCTTGCATTTCTTTTATCACGTTTATTTCTAATGTTTCTAAATATTTCTTTTTTTTTTCCTGGTACTGGGGATTGAACCCAGGGCATTTTCAAACTGAGCTACATCCCCAGTCCTTTTCATATTTTGAGACACGGACTCACTCAGATTTGTAATCATTCTGTCTCAGGCTCTGAAGTCATTGAGATTATAGGACTGTACCACTTGGCTAGATTTTTATTCTTTTGATGCTTGCTGGAATGAAACTGTTTGCTTGATTTTATTTTCCTTAAACCAGGAATGCCAATTTGTAGCATACAGAAATACATTTATTTTTTATATTCTAAGACTATGTCAAAGTCACTTATTTTCATAGTTTGTGTGCATATGTGTACGCACAAACATGCACACGCATGCTTTTCTTAATAATTTCTACATACAGGATCAAGTCATCTGTGAATAGACAGTTTTACTTCTTTACAATCAGATGCCTTTTAGTTGTTTCTCTTAAGGCACTGGCTGAAACCTCCAGTACAATGTTGAATAGAAGTAGGGAGAGCAGGGCTGGGGTTGTACCTCAATAGAGCACTTGCCTCACATGTGTGAGGCACTGGGTTCGATCCTCAGCACCACATAAAAATAAATCTGCAACTAAAAAACATAAAAAAAAAAAAAGTAGGGAGTGCTGACTTCTTTCTTGTTTCAGATCTTGGTGAGGATGCACTCAGTGTTTTACCCTTATGTATAATGTTGGCTCTAGAAGGATGGTGCCCTTTTTAGGAGGAAGAAGTTCCATTCCTACTTCTTTTTTTGAGTTTTTATTATAAATGGAAGTTGGATTAAAATAATGTCTTTCTACACATATGGAGATGATACTACGATCTGAATGTGTCCCCTTAAAATTCATGTTGAAATCTTAACCCCCAAGGTGATAGTTTTCAGGGGTGGAGCCTTTGACAGGTGATTAGGCCATGGTAAGTTGAGATTATTATCCTTACTGAAGAGACCACAGAGAGCTAATGCCCCCTTTTCATGATGTAAGAACATAGCAAGAAGGTGCTATCTATGAGGAAGTAAGCCCTCACCAAATACTAAATTTGCTGGTGACTTGATGGTGCCTCTAAAAGTGTGAGAAGCAATTTTTTTTAATAAGCCACACAATTTATGGTATTTTTGTTATGACAGTCCATATGGACCAACAAATAATTGTGTGTACTTTTAGTCTGTTAGTATGGTGTTTAAAATTGATATTTTGATGTAAAACCAACCTTACAGTCATAGTGCATAATCAATCCTTCATATATAATGCGGGATTTATTAATACCTTGCTGGGAATTTTTGTATGTCCATGAGGAATACTGATCTGTAGCTTTTTTTTGTAATGACTTTTTGTTGCTTTGGTATCAGGGTAATAGCAGCCTCATAAAATGAGAACAGTTCTGTTTTCAGAGTTTGTATATGATTGCATAATCTTAAATTTTGATTAAATTCACCATTAAATCTATTGGGGCCTGAGTTTTCTTTTGTGGGAGGATTTTAAGTATTAATTTTTTTACTTTTACATAGGTCTGCTATGAGTTGAATTGTGCATAGGTTTTAGAGAAAGCATGATCCTGTCAATACTTTGATCTTGGACTTCAGGTCTCTAGAACTCTGAGCAAGCATCTATTGTTTTAAGCCACCTAGTTTGTGGTACTTTTCTTTTTACAGCAATCCCAGAAAATGAATCAAAAGTATAGCTCAGTGATAGAGCACTAGGATGCATGAGGCCCTGGCTTCCATCACAGCACTGAATTTTTTTTTTTTTTTTATGACAGAATTGAATGAACTAAATAATAATAGTTTGATATTATTTCAGCTAGGCATGGTGGCGCACACATGTTATCCAGTGGCTCATGAGACTGAAGGAGGAGGATTGCAAATTCAAAGCCAGCCTCAACAACTTAGTGAAGCTCTAGGCAACTTAGCAAGACCCTATCTCAAAATAAAATACAAAAAGGGCTAGAGATGTGGTTCAGTGGTTAAGCACCCCTGGGTTAAATCCCTAGTTTAAAAAAAAAAAAAGTTTAATATTTCAATTCAATATCTTACTCCCAATAATGGTAGGATTAACCAAACAGAAAACTACTAAGCCTTGAAAAACACTAGCAATCCAATTGATAAGTAAAAACCAAACACATTATATGCAATAAGCATAGTGCTATCTTTTCTCATGATAAAAATAAATACTTTTGAGGCTTTAAGAATTATTATTTGTAAGGTGATATAACAATTACATGCCTTTTATGTTAAAGGACTTTTGTTATTGATTCTTTAGTATTTTTAATACTTGTTCAGTGATTCTACTGACTGCCCCATGTTAATGTTTAAGATATGTAGTTATTATCCAGGTGATGCATGCCAGTTTAATTGGGACTTGAGAATGATACAATATACCAAATTAGAAACTTAAAAAACAAATTTAGTGTGCTCAACAAATCATATAGAATAAAAGAGAGTGTTTAAGAAGATTCTTTTTTCTATTCCCTTAAATGTCTATGAAATTTTTCACTGATAATATTTGATGGACCTTTATTTTATTTACTTATTTATATGCAGTGCTGAGAAAGGAACCCAGTGCCTCCCAGGTGAGAGGCAAGTGCTCTATTGCTGAACTATAACTCCAGCCCTATTTCTTTCACTGATAATATTTGAAACCGAAATATAATTACCTAAGTACATCCTTAATCCCTACAACTGCATTTTTACAAGGTTAATGGTCTGAGACCTCTTGATTTCTCTTGTATTTGATGTATTATGATAAAGACAAGAAAAATCATGCAATTATAGAAAGGTGTACTGGGTAATAAAAATAAAAAATTAGATTAGTATTAATTGAATGAATGCATATGGTCATGGATCAGAAGGGTAAGTGGGGACCCCTTCTTTTTGAGAAATTACATTTATTTTCCCCTAGGGAAATATTTCTGTAGGCAATTTACTGTTTTCCTCTTCCACTTGACTCTTCCTGGGAATTCAGTTTCTGTCAGGAACTTTCTAATCAACATAGCGTTTTTAAATAAATAATTTATAAAGCTCAAGTATGCAATTCACTGAAAATCTTGTCATATTAAAGTCTCAGATACACATATGTATTTCCTGTAAAGGAGCCATATTTTCACTTCAATTTTAACTCTAAAATAAATTTTTCTATAAAGAATTCTGGCAATTACCAATGACAGAAAATAAACTTCCGATTTAGGCAATTTTTGTTTTAATAGGCAAAACACAGCTGCTACAACTGCCAATAACTAAAAAGCAGCATAAAACCACCTGTTTTCGGTTGCTTTGTTGGAAAAAGTGCATCTTTCCCCTAGTTTTAGAAGATCTTATGCCAAAAGATAGTTTTCTCCTATGAAATAAATACAGCATTATAACATTTAACTTAGTCTGATTCCAACAAGTGAACAAATGACACGTGGACCTCAAATACCTAACACCTGAAGTCCTTATTAAGGCAAACAGACTCGGCAGTGCAGCCTCCGAGGCAATGTACACCCCGACTTTGTTCCGCTGGCCTACTTCCTAATGCTGAGATAAGCGGCTCTCACGCAGTCTGGGTAGAACTTTTGGAAGTAGGAGTTTGCCTGTCCCACCAACCATTCGCAGGCAGTAGCGGCCTTCCTGCAGCTGCTCAGGGGCTTACAGCACCACCAGACCTTAGCAGGCAGTTTCTCCGCCCCGAAGGAGCCAGGGCGCCTGTAACTCGCCCTTCTCCCCACAACGAGTCCCTCGAGAGCAACCGCTCCTTTGCTTTGCGCGTGGTAGACGGCTGTTAGCTATTTATGACAATAAGGAGTGTTATTCCGCAAGTTTCTCACGGATCCTGCGGATGAGTAGAAAGAACAAGCACAGCCTACTGCGCTCTGCAGCGGTCCTTCCCCGCGGCGACCCCGCGGCCTCCAGCACGCGGGGACCACCGGCCAGACACGCACAACTGGGCATGCGCCGCGGCCTGGCTGCGCGCTTTACGGCTCTCTTCCCCAACTCGGCCCCCGTCGCGCGGCTGCTGAGGCTCCCTCTATAGCCGGAGAAGAAGGAGCATCTGGGATCGGCGTCCGTGCGTGATGACGTGAAGACGTGTGGACGCAGGCGGGCCACAGAGCGTGAGTTTCCACGTCTGTTTGGCCCCTTTCGCGAAGCTGGTTCTGCGCTGCTTCTCTCCCGTTTTCCCTGGGCCGCGGGCGCTGGCGGCTGGGCGGGGGTTGCGGGGCGGCGGTCGGCGCCTCCCCGGGGGGAGGGGGCTGGCGCGGGGCAGGGTTGGAGGCGCCGCCTCTGGCTCCTGCGCCCTCTTCCCCAGGTCTGAGGGCGGGTCGGATTTTCTTTCCGCGACTGTACCCCGGGTCTCCTGGTCGTTGCCCTCTCTGTGCTAGAGGCCGACCTCACCCGGGACGAAGTTCCCAGACGCTCAGGTTGGGGTTGGGTCTAACGGAGTTCTGCAAGATTCTTTTTGAAAATAGGACGATTACGGCCATGTTGCGTCAGCACAGGGCAGTAACCTGTACCTCTAAACAAGTTGTGGCAAATTGAATCCTAACTTCAGATGTGATATTTAACTTAGGAGAAGGGAAATCCACCTAAGCGGATTTAACCCTCTTCTGCTCAGACCTTAAAAAACCTTTGGATACTTTTTCCAAAAGTGGATCATCACATGCTTATGTTTTTTCCAAACTGAGCATAAACTCTTGAAAACTTAGCTTGTTATCAGAGTGAATTGTTGCATAGTTATGATTCCGTTGTTGAGCTGCGTAGGTCTCTTGCTGTAGTTCAGTGGCACTAAATTTTTTTTTTCTCTTTGAAATTGCATTTAAAAAAGCTTTGAAAGCTCTAGTGTGTCTCCCCGCCCTCTTCCGCTTTTCTAATAAAACATTAAAGGCTTCTGACTTGCTGCTGGTCTGGACTTGGGAAAACAAGTGATCTTTCAAAGTATAGGGATGCATTGGTTCCTGTGTTGTTCCATCCGCATCACCTGGGAACTTGTTGGAAATGCAAATTTTGGCGTCTTATCCCAAATTAGAGATTATTTTAGCAAGCCTTCCGTTTGATTCCCAGTGCATCTGGCGCTAAGGTTTCAGAATGACTGACATTAGTGATAACGCCCATTGTGGAGTCACAGGGGGATTTGAATTAAGTTCAAGTGTAACCTAGATATAGAATCTTGGACAAGTCACTTAAATGTTACTTAATGGGCCATGTGAAAACGAACAAAAGCATTTATCACCAATTCATAAAATTCTCACCAAAGGTGAGATATTGTTATTACGTTAGGACTACCTGAAATTAGTATGAGAATTGTGTTGGAAGGATTCTTTGTTGGGTTAAATAAGAATTGTGCATTAGAGGAGTGTGAGCAGGGCTTAGAGGGTATTTATTCTGTTAAATTGTAAGTAGTCAAGATTGTTGATGCAGGGTATTCTGTTAAAAGAGCAGTTGTTCTAATACTAACGCTATTAAGGTTGTAGTATTGTTGTAGAATCAGTAATTATGTTGCGATGTGTTTTAATGTTTTGGTATTTCTGGTTTCGTGGACTTAGTTGCAGTTAGTTATGTTCTTTTGACCCAAAACTTGGAAGAGACTAGAGGTAAATACTTCCTTTAGAGTTGAAAAGCATTATAGAGTAGTGATTAGTATAAAACAAAACAAAAACAAAACAAAAAACCAAGACTAATGAAAATCTGTCCATGTCTTTTGTTCCTGTATGTCATGCAGCTCCCCTATAGCAAATAGGCCTCATATCTACTTTCCATACTTCCATTTTGTGGAAGGATCACAGGAGTTAAGCTAGATGTACCTTCATCCTGCTGTTTTTTTTTTTTCAGATTGTCAGATGCAGTGTTTTCTTATACCTATTCCTTTCCTTTTTCAAGTCGCCATTGTAGGGTGAGAAAAAGAAATATTTGGTATCTGAAGCTACTGCCCTAAAGCCTTAGCTCATTGCAGTGTTGAGAAGGTTCAGTGTCAAACCATGGCCTATGCAATATAATGCTTTGATTAGAGAACACTGTGTATTGTGGGTGAGAGTTTTCAGATAAACATGTCACTTTGGATATCAGATTCTTAAGTAATTTTGTTGACCCTCCCATCGACAAATTGATACTACCCCATCATGAAACATTTGTTTTTCAAAGGCCCCAGATAATTTCTTATTCTCCATATGAGAGAGGCAAATGTGTAGCAATGGTTTGGGGTCACACAAACCCTGCTTTGGTTTGGGGTCACACAAACCGTGCTTTGAATCCTGCCCCTACTATGTACTGATTGTATCTATTAAGACAAATTGACATCATTCCAGCATTACTTTTTTATTCTATAAAATAGAAGTCATAGGGTGCCTATTCAGCTCATTGAATTAAATGAAATAATATGTAAAACATGTCTACTATATGTTAGTAATATACAGGCTCAGGAGTGTTTCCTTTTGGACAGATGAAAAAAGGGTATTTATTGCCTCAAATCTAACCTTGGTCCATTCATTTTTTAATATTCTTATATATGAAGTATTTTTTTTAACCTAAGTGCACTACTTTTTAAGTAATAAGATGCTGAAGTAGAGTCAAAACCTTCATATAATCATGAAAAAGAAACACTTGGAGGAAGTTAAAACTCTAATTTAGAGGTTGAAAAAATCTTCATTTTTATCATAACAGCAACTTCTAGAAATTGTTTTGGTGTATACTGAAGGTCAATGCATGGTTAATATTTTAGTATCTTTAGTGATTCTTCTATCGCTGATTTCAGTGGTAATAGTCAAGTATAGTAGGGGAATATATCTGTTATAGAAGATGACACCTCATTGAAAAAATACACCAAAACATAAGGAAATGCTGTTAGTCCTGAAAGAATTAATATTTTTCAATATGGATGCTTAGAAATAGCAACTGAAACAGTTTGTGTTCCATTTTTTTTTGATGAATTTCAATAGCTTTAATTATTTTTAAAAAAATTTTAATTTGTTTTAATTAGTTACACATGACAGTACAATGATCTTGACACATTATACATTTGAATCAGATGGGGTATAATTTCTCATTTTTTTGAGTGTACAGGTTGCAGAATCACATTGGTCATATTTTTTTTAAGAAGTAATAAAAACACGTTTTATATTTCTATATATTGTTAGGTATATATGGGCATGGAAAATACTTGAGAATGAATCTAGCTTATAATTTAATTTACTTGATAGTGTATTGTAACATGGAGATGGGGAACAAATGTAAAAATAAATAATTTATATCATTGTAATATGGAGGTGGGGTTAAGTACAAAACAAAATAATATATTTACAGGAGGTTAAGTATGTGTGTGTATATGTAAAAATTATTTTAAAGAACATTAAAATAGACTTACTTAAAAAGATTTATTTCCTTTAATGCTGTAGTTATGTCCTCTAAACAGAGAACAATGTCTGACCTGAAAAGTTTAGAAAATTAGAGGCTTTGAGATCAGTGAGGTAAAGAGCTCTTGATTCTGGGTACCCACCTTTAGAGGAATATCCAGGGAAGCTAGTATTCTCAAGAACTAGGCAGGAAACTACTGGAGGGTTAGAAAAATCTCAGGACATGAACTATACCTAAAAATTAATGACATTAAGAATTCTGGTGAATGGGATTCACAAACTTGCATTGATGACAGTTCCCAGTTTTCAGCAGTGTCAGCTTATGTATAGCTTCTCCTTCAGCATTGTGAGTAGTTTTTTTCCCCCCAATGTAGCTTTTGATTTGACCCATATTTTACAACCATGGGATTCTGTGCGTATTTTTGAGAAATGAAGATTTTTTTAAAAAAAGAATCTCAAGTTGTGACAGCTGTATCACTATTAAAAGCTATTTAGTATTTTAAGCAACTGCCGTTTAGCATTACAAATGACTCAGGGAAAAGGGGGGAGTCAAAGAAAATATACAGTATTATTTGTGTTTACTATCTACCATATTTTGTTGTAAAGGCAGCTGTCCTGCATTTATATGATCAAGTGTTTTTTTTATGGTTAATAATGAGCTTTCATAAGAAAAATAATTTCAGATGCTAAGTGTTAGATTGTTATTAATAGTGGTAATAGTAATAGTACATTGTCTTTTTTCACAGGTTGGGGAGGGTTTCCTGGTGACAGCTGGAGTATGGGGGAGGGGGAGTCACTTTCAATCAGCCAGCTGCTCTGTGTAGCATCATGATGGATAATTTGGGCTGTATTCAGAAAAGAATATGTATCCTATTTCTGGGATGCAATAGATAGTGTGCAAGAGTCCTTTGGGATCTAGATGATAGCCAGCTAACAGTGTATGCATTCAGGTTTGCGTGTTGGTGTTATTTACCATCTAGTTTCTTGGACATTGTTACATGCACATCATAATTACAAAGCAATAAAGTCTAGTTCCACTGGGGGAGAGGCTCATTACTTTATGGAGAGGAAAGGAAGATGAAACACAAAATTTAGTAGTGTACTTTCATGTAATACGCTATTTCATTTATTCTTCACAATGACTCTAGGAAGTAAGTGGAATTTTTCTCATTGGGATAGAAAAACAGAAGCTCAGAACGATTGATTACGTGATTTGCCCATGGCCACCTACTAGTAAGTGACAATATGTGTATTTGACCCTAGTTCTTGTGGTTTTAGTTCCAGGAATGTTGTCATTACACCAACAGCTATTTCTTCATTGTGCTAACTTGCTTATGCATTTTTAATCCAAAGCCACAGCATCAGGATAGTAATGAATGAAATTTATATACATAATACAGTGCCTTCAAGTTTATATAAATAATAAATAGGAGTGTGTGTTTTGGCAGCTATGTATAATTTGGGTTTTTTTCCCTTGGGAGAAAAAGTCTCATAGGCAACAATGAAAGAAATTTTGTCACCCTTTTAATGTTACTAGTACCAGCAATTATTATAATGTTGTTTGTTATAATGAATCAGTTGTGATTCTAAATTTGAACAAATTTAGAAATGTTGTGCATCTTGCCCATATTACTCTTCCTTCGTACCAGTATATTAAAGGATATTTTTTTCTTTCGAGGAATGTTAATTTTGTGTTAATAGGGAACCTTTTAGTTTTCAAAATTACTATGTACCACATAATAACTGAAAAAGAAATTCTTTCATTTTCATGAAATGAAAATTTTCGTTTTCATTACTGTTTTTCGTGATGGGTTTTCAAGAGTCATTTCATCTTCTTCCTCATTGCCCATATGATAATATCTAGTATTTCCTTTTCTCTCTTCCTTATGTCATATATAAAACTTTTGAAACTTATTTTTATTGTTTTCTGAACACTCCATGCACCTTTACATACTTTTTTTGGGGGAGGGGTTATTGTTATTTTTAGTACTGGGAACTGAACCCAGGGGCACTTTACCACTGAACAATATCTCCAGCTCTTGTAATTTTTTTTTTTTTTTTTTTTTGAGACAGGGTCTTGCTAAGTTGTTTAGGGCTTTGCTTAGTTGCTGCTGTGGCTGGCCTTGAACTTGCAGTCCTCCTGCCTCAGCCTCCTTAACTACTGGGATTACAGGAATGTGCCCCCATACCTGGTTTACATAAAGTTTTTTTGTTGTTGCCATTTTTTATTTGTTCTAATTAGTTATACATATCAGTAGGATGCATATTGACATATTGTACACAAATGGAGCACAATTTCTCATTCCTCTGGCTGTACATGGTGCAGAATCACTCTAGTAGTGTAATCATACATGTGTATAGGGTAATATATCTGTCTCATTCTGCTGCCTTTCCCGTCCTCACAGTCCCACCCCATTTCTCCCTCCCCGCTACATAAACCACAGTTCCTTCATTCTTTTCTGTCCCTGCCCCACTATGGATCAGCATCTGCTTATCAGAGAAAACATTCAGCGTTTGGTTTTTTGGGATTGGCTTATTTCAGTTAGCGTGATATTCTCTAGTTCCATTCATTTAACTGCAAATGCCATAATTTCCTTCTTATTTAAGGCTGAGTAATATTTCATTATGTATATGTACCACATTTTCTTTATTCATTCATCTGTTGAAGGACATCTAGGTTGGTTCCATAGTTTAGCTATTGTGAATTGAGCTGCTATAAACATTGATGTGGCTGTGTCAGTGTACTATGCTGATTTTAAGTCCTTTGGATATAAATCAAGGAGTGAGATAGTTGGGTCAAATGGTGGTTCCATTTCAAGTTTTCTAAGATATCTCCATACTGCTTCCATAGTGGTTGTACCAATTTGCAATGTATGAGTGTACCTTTTCCCACACATCCTCACCAACACTTATGATTGCTTGTATTCTTGATAATTGCCATTCTGACTGGAGTGAGATGAAATCTTAGGATAATTTTGATTTGCATTTCTCTAATTGCTAGAGATGATGAACATTTTTCATGTTTGTTGATCCGTTATATATCTTCTGTGAAGTGTCTGTTCAGTTCCTTAGCTCATTTATTGATTGGGTTATTTATTTTTTTGGTGTTAAGTTTTTTGAATTCTTTATATGTCCTGGACATCATGCTCTTAATTTAGTTCTTCATCATATGATAATGTTGCTGTTTGTATCTTTGCTTCTCTCTCTAAGCTGTGGTTTCCTAAAAGAACAGCCCTTGTCTCTATAGGCAGATGTTCAAATAGTTGTTAAATGAAGGGATATAGATGGAGAGATACAAAATCATGTGCTTATTGCTATAGTTTTACATTTATTGGTTTTCTTTTCTGGGTTCATGTTTGGAGAAATGTGATGATATGTATTTGTTAAAGAATTGTATGATAGTAAAAAAGTGAAGGAGTAAATCTCTTTGTAGAAAACCATGTAGTACCCTTTCATGTTTCTTCCTGAAGGTCATGATATTGAAAAGATTGAAGAAGCTTTGTATTCAGTTTTTTTTTGTGGGGGGAGTAGGGGCTGTTGGTCTGTATGATTTGATTGTTCTGAAGTTCTAGGCAGAACCTTTTATTGAGTGATAACATTTTATTAAATGTATATACTAGACTTCTTTTGAATGATGAACAAAGGCAGGAGATCCAGTATTGGGAAAATCAATTCAATAATTAAAAGTATTCTTTAAAAATATCAACTTTGTATAAGTAGAAGACAAATTTTAGATTGTCTGGTTTTCCTTTTGAGACATCATTCCTCATCCAGTGTCCAGGTTTATACACCACCTATTTGACTGAGAGGACTTTGTCTAATTTGTGCAGAAATTGCTCTCGTGCTCACATCATTAGTTCTGTGTATTATTGCTTTCTTTAGGAATAGTATGTTGAGATACAGCTTGTATAACCTCTGCATTTTGGTTTTTCTATGGGCTTTAGTGTTGTACTCAGTAGAAATGGGAGTTGGTGGTGCTTAAATTAGGATCTGTTTATCAGCCCTTTGCAAATGCCATTATTCTGGGTGGGGTTCTTCATTTATAAACAGTAGAAACCAGGTTATCTGAGTTACCAAATAGTTTAGTCACAACAACAAATTATTGGAGTTGTGTGGATCAGCTCAGAGAATCAACAGAAAATCCAGACTCTACCCGCTTGGTAAACATAAGCAGCTAGGTGACCTCTCAAGGTTTGAATAGATTATGTAGGTCTGGAAGGCTCTTCAAGTTAATGTTCTGAGTATCAGCTCCAAAACTGTTGGTCCTAGTTTCTCTATACTAGTTCTAATTGCAGAGAGTTGTTTATTCATTGTCACCTTTGAATCAATATAGGAAAGGCCACCTTTTATTGACAGTCCCCTCTTCTCCTTCAAGACCATATTTAATAGAGGTGGGGAATGGATTCCTGTTACTGGAAGAATAGGGTATTGAAGCTAGGCAGGCAAAAATTCCTAACCTGTCCCCTATCACCAAGTGATTTGTGGATGTCCTATGCGTTTTGGGAACATAACACGTCTTTGAAGTCTGACATGCTCTCCCCACTTCTTGACTCGTTCTTGTGCAGAGAAGATTTCAGTCACATAAATAATTCAAAAACAGTTCTTACACAGGGATTAAATGAGGGATGGTGGTGGTGGTGGTGGTGGTGTCGTCAATGTCTATCGCTTTTCATGGACTTTAGGTAGACAAAGAAATATTATGTGGAGCAAACATGAAAATAAAATTCCTTAAATCTTCTTGAAGAGAGTGATCATGGGATACTGGCATTGTGGCTCCCCATGTGACTCCTAGTTTAAAAACCTTGGTCTGAAGGGCTGTCAGTTGGGAGAACTTTAATGAGCTCTCATTACACTAAAACTTGTGGTCTAAAAGAGAAGGAACTGGCTTATGATTGATATTGGAAATCATAAGTGGTGATGGGTCAGAATTGGACTTGGCACTAATTCACCTAGCTGTGGAGCAAAATTCAGAATTATATACCAAATCTAGTAGTTTCATTTTTTTCAGTCACTTTTTATGTGTAAATGTAGTCTAATAATTTCTGTTAAGACTATAACACTTAAAAGGAGGGAAAGTAAAAATTATGCCAGCTGACATATTGAGATTTTTTTAAAATCTCAAAACAGTGGAGGCTCATTAAATTCTCAAATCATCAGATAATCTTGATAGAAACTCTTATTTGAGATTTTATTATAAAATTTATTTTAATTAAAACCTTTTTCTTTCATGTTTCTTGAACGTACTCTGTTTTATGGTTTTAAATGTAAATGTATAACTGAATCACTCAAGTTTAAAAATATAGGATTATAGAAAGTCTTAGAAAATAATTGGTACTCTTGTAAAAAATGCTTCAAAACTTTAAAACTTTTTATCTTCAGTTTTATTTGTTTAAATGCATAAAACACTATTATTGTCCAATTTATGGTTATATTTATGAAATTTCATTTAATACCAAATGACCCTGTCTTTTCTCTTCTTATAGGGTAGAAACTGCAGTTAATTGTCCTAAGGTCACATGGCTAGTTTGTTTTGAGCTTTAACAAGGGCCATGCCCTTAATTATACTGTCCAGTACTGCATACATTATATCGTAGCCTTGTATATAATTTTGACAAAAGGCATTGGGACATTTCTTTTCCCAGAGCCTATTTATTTACCCCCAGTTCCCTGACAACTTCTTTATGTTCAGAAACTGTTAGAATGTGTTGTATTACCCATCATCTTGTACCTCTGTTTGTTGTGAATGTGGCAGTAGCTCCTATAGTACAGCAGCGTGCACTGTGAAGCCTTTTGTCCTTTATGTCTTAGAGCAGGCTGACAGCTTTCATGCTGAATTCAGCAAGAGTACTTTTCATTTAACAAACTAAATGTTGTTTTCTAGGCGAAAAATAATTGAATGCTTTTAAAGATGTATTTGATTAACAGGAGGCTGAGCTCTGTAAATTAATTATAACTGTAATGATGTCATAGCCCTGTCTTTTGTTATTAACCAGGTAATTGACCAGAAGTTTAGAAGCTTATTGTAACTGACAGTAGTTTGACCTTGTATGCTGTTTGGAAGTGAAACATGCACAATGAATGTAAATGCAGTTTGTTCATTGAGCTGCATGTGTTGTCAGAGCATCTGATCTGAGGTTCTTATTTTTATTCTTCTATTATTTCTTTGTTGAAATTGGTGGTTAGGGTTATATCCTTGAACCGAGTATTATACTTATTTCTCTTACTAAAACCATCTGGCTAAACACAAATATTGTCTGTGTCCTTGAATAACTATAATCAGAAATGAAATGTTGGCACATTTAGAATGTACAGTCCAGTAAACAAATGTCAAAATTAAATGAGTCTTGTTTTAAAAGTGTATATGATGGAAGGTAAAACAGCTTTTGATAGAGAAGCCATAAAGGAGAAAGTAGGGGTGTGTTTGACAGTTGAGAAATTTATTCCCTCTTATTCTAATTTGTCCAAGAAAGCTAAAAGCATACTTGGGTGATGAGAACCTTTACCCTTGGTGAGTTTGGTTACAGAACAAGATGGCATGTAAGAATGGGATGTGGAGTAGAAGTGGGATAATAATGGCTAACAGCCCACAGTTCTAGGTGTTGGACTTCCCCTCCCACTAACTTGTGCTTACTGTACAGTTAGCTCTTCTCGAATACGACGTTTATATTCCTGAAAATTATCATATTAGGCAAAATATGGTAATAAAACCCCTGGAGTTTCTGAACAGATGTTGTCAGGAGTACAGCACTCAAAAACTTTGCCAGTGGCATATTGAAAAAAAAAAAAAAAGGTGAGAACCTAATTACATGATAGCACAGTTTTATGCATGTTAAATGGTTAAGAAATACATAAGCACTATAGTAAGTATGGCAGTTCAACTTCAAAATGTCTTGAATGTTGCTTTTAGAAGTGGTTATCAAAAGAATTGCAGTTTGTGAATTATTGCCAAGTGGTGGAAGGAGGGTCATCTGATATTAGATGGCAAGTTGTAACTGCAGATGTGTATTAGTATAACTCATAATGTATTCTCTGAACTGAGGTAGCTGGAAGATGTTTGAGGACTATAAAATTGTAATTTTCTTGAATTTCTATGTAATTTGCTTCAGGTAGGTGCAGTTTTCTGCATGTATTAAATATGAAATTTATATTATTTGTTATATATTTATATAATTGCATACTTGTATATTTATAATGTATGTTTATGTTACATATTTATATGTGTGAAATTTATATTATACCCAAATTATTACCTTACATATTAGTTGCATTTGAATATATTTGCTCATTTCAGAACTTGCATTATAATAAGATTGATGAGATTTACTGCTTTTATTTCTCTAGTTGTTAATTCTTAAGCTGGTCTACACTTGGACTCCAACAATTCATCATAATTACGATTTATGTGTTCCTACCAATTACTTCCTCCAGTATCTTCAGTGACTATCTTCTTGACTATGATTCTCTATATCAGCCACTCTCCAGATTTCAGAGGGGTAGACTGACTTAACTCCTCAATTGTCTGACAAATCTAATAATGTTATTTGATTCTCTGTTCACCTTTTTTCTAGTTTGGAGGTCAAGCTCTTTCCATGTCAGAACTCAGACTGGAAGTTAGCCCTATATGGTTGTATTTCATTTCTCTGTGCTAAAGCACATACATGCTATTTTCTCTCTTTAAAACTTCTTTTCTTCTCTTATCTACTTATATCTTTCTATACCTGCTTCAGGTGAGGAAACTTCTCTACCATCTCTTCTCTGAATTGACTGAATTTTTTCTGTATTGTCACATATGTGTATATTACTTGCACATTTCCAAAAAGTGATGCCATAAGACACAGGACTATAGTAAAGGAAAATGATAACAACACACCCAGAGGGCTGCATAGCTCTCAGCAGAAGAAAGCAAGTTTAATAGGGGAACTTAAGCTTTTTCTAGGTTTGATAGGATTTTACACAAGGAACAGTAAGTCTGAATGGTGTTTTATAACAATACAAAGATGGTTTCTTTGGTGGGACCTATATCAAGGCCTCTGATATCAAGTTGCATTTCTGCAGAAGCCATTCTTCAGAGGCGGAGTGATCTGTGTAGCTTTTGGCGATTTGACAAAACACAGAGGTAAAAGTAAGGATAGTGATTCTTAATACCAGTAAATCTTAGGTGAAAGCAGTTTGTGTTTCTCTGTGACTTCCCTTTCAGATGAAACTTTGCTTTGCAGTTAGGCCAGGGGGTGAAGGAATGCAAAGTAGGGGATACTTTATGACCCTAAACCTTCCTTTCAGAGTCCTCAGCCAGATGTGTGGCCCTGATGGGGTCCTCTGAGAAGCCAAAGGGGCTTTTGTTCTCCAACTTCTCCATTTGTTTCTATGAGAAAAATAATTAGAATTTTAAAAACTTTTTATTTTTATTTTTTTAGTGTAGCTTTAACTAATCATAGTTACCAAAAAATAATTGGGTGTTTGAACAACGATATTTTGTTTTATTCTCCTAAATATAGATGTATAAATTGATTTGTATTAAGAAAACAATTGCAACTGATGTGGAGTCAAAGTTTTATGCAATGAGATTTCCTATACTGAAATATTTTCTAAATACACGTATATGGGCAGGTTTAATGGAAGTACCAGCTGCCTTTCTTGGGAAAGACTATTCTTTATACTGAGATTACATCCTTATTTTTTTGTGTGATTAAAGTGTCATATCTCTCATTAAGTGACAGTAAGATAATATCTAATCTGAGCTCTGACACAGAAAGAGCTTGTCCTCCAAACAAGAAAAAATGCTGAACTGAAAATCAAAAAAGATTTATTACTTTCAGTGTTTGACTAACTTGAGAGTCAACAGTTTCATTGTAAGAACAGAGACTCTGGAACTAGATTGTTTGGGTTACAATCTTGCTTATCAATAAATAATACGTGCTTCATGAAGTTTAGAATATTGAATAGGGTGATTATAAATGTGACGTTTGAGAGCAGCATTACCAAAGATTAACTGGTGATGTCTGTATGTATAACTTTAGTGAGTGTTCTGACTTTTCTTTTTGATCTGTATATTAGAATAAACATCTGTAGCAAAATATGTATTTCTTTTTCAGTTATTAAAACAATAGCTACTAGACTTATGCTTTCTGAGTTTTTTGTGTGCTGCAAAGCAACTTGATGTTTACCTTTGTCTAAAGAAACAGGTTGTTCAGGATGTTGATCTTGGGTATCAGATGAGATTGGGTACATTCCAAGTGGTGGGGCTGTAGCCTGATCTAGAGCCACAAAGTTAGGAGCTAAACCAGGATGAGCAGGACTGGTACAGTTGATAAAAGCAGAGGTAGAAGTGTTACTTCCCTGATGAACAGTCATTCCAGTTCTTTTTTATTGGTTTGCTTTTTTGTGTAAAGTCTGCTTTGCTGGGGACTACACAGGCAGTCCCACACTACTAAGGCCTCGCTTTTTCCTTTTTACGTTTATAGAAGTCTTTCACTTTTCATTGTTAGTCTCTTGGAATAAACTAGCTGTGACTCTTAATTTTATTACCTTTATATACGACAGACCCTTAGCCATGCTAGCGAAGAGAAGAAGAGAGAGAACTCAAATTACTAGCATACGGGATGAAAAAGGCAATATCACAACAGACACTTCAGAAATACAGAAGATAATCAAAAACTATTTTGAATCCTTATACTCCAATAAATTAGAAGATAGTGAAGGCATAGATAAATTTCTTAAGTCATATGATCTGCCCAGATTGAGTCAGGAGGATATAGACAACCTAAACAGACCAATATCAATTGAGGAAATAGAAGAAACCATCAAAAGACTACCAACTAAGAAAAGCCCAGGACCGGATGGGTATACAGCAGAGTTTTACAAAACCTTTAAAGAAGAACTAATACCAATACTTTTCAAGCTACTTCAGGAAATAGAAAAAGAGGGAGAACTTCCAAATTCATTCTATGAGGCCAACATCACCCTGATACCTAAACCAGACAAAGACACTTCAAAGAAAGAAAACTACAGACCAATATCTCTAATGAACCTAGATGCAAAAATCCTCAATAAAATTCTGGCGAATCGGATACAAAAACATATCAAAAAAATTGTGCACCATGATCAAGTATAATTCAAGCTGACTTTAAACTGATACATGCACCTTTTGTTTTTGTTGCTGTTATTGTTGTTTTGTTGTTGAAACTAGTTCAGAGCATTTCCTGAACTTGCAGTTCCTTTCCTGAGTTTTCTCCTGTTACCTGAAACCATAACATATTTCCTTTGGGCTTTTTTTTTTTTTTTTTCCTTCAGCAGCTGGTCCTCAGTATAATAGAAAAGGAGTTTTTTTGTTTGCTTGTTTTTTGAGGTGGCTGGTGGTGCTATTTTTTGTTTTCTTCTTTTATCTTTTATTTTTGTATGCCTTTATTCTCCTCTTCAGTGGCAATGACAGGGAAAAAGCTAAACTCTTCTGTTTAACCTCGTATTCTTTGTGCTGTGCCATATTCCTTCTCAGATAAAATTGACCTCACCTTTCCATGAACACTTCAAATCAATCTTAATGATTTTGTTGAATTCATTACATAGGACTGACTTATTCTGTCTTGACACTTTCTTTTTTGGCTTGGGCATGTATTTCTATGGCAACTACCTTCCCACATTTAAACTTCTTTTTCCCCCGATACCACCATAATTTTGCCTCAGTAGTTTTGTGTTTACAAAAATAAATTTTATGAAAATGCTGACGTGCAATTTAAATTCAGGATTTGAATCCAGAAATTGTGGTAACTCCAGAATACCCCATGTGACAGTTTTAGGAGGTGAAATATATGGGAGGTAATTAGTTCACGAAGGCAGAGTCCTCACAGTTGGGGTTAGTGCTCTTATAAAAGGGACCTTCAAGAGTTCTCTTGTCTTATATGAGGATACAAGGAAAAGATTGCAATCTGCACTCTGTTAGAGGTCTTTCACCAGAACCCGACCATCCTGGTACACTGATCTCAGATTTCCAGCTTCCAGAACTGTGAGAAGTAAACTTCTATTGTTTATACCATCTTGTCTGTGTTCTGTGTTATAGTAGCCAAAGGAAACATCTCTTTATCTCTTTTGGTAAGATCTAATTTTCCATAAAAGGAAGCCTTTTACTTTTAAATGGTAAGCATCAAAATCTTCACACTTTTGACCACTTTTTTTTCTTATCCATGAAGTTCTAATTAAATTTCATACTTTATTATAAATAAAAGTTGAACAAAAACGAAATAACTATTTTAGTCCCTCTTAAAATTTAAAAAAAATTATCTCAAACTTTATCTTATCCTCCAAGAAGCAGTTGTGTGAAAGAAAGAGTTTCTAGTCTAATGACTTAAGTTAAAAAATATCGGATGTGAAATAGAATATTGAACTATATTTCCCAGTCTCCCTGTAGATCATAGCCTAGAATTTAAAAAGATTTTTACATAACCACGTACAGGCATTTGAGGCATTTGCTACATGCGGTAGAAGTACAGAATGTGGAATTTCTTGAGTGATGGGAGGGCCGGGCTGCTAGGTCTTTCACAGACATAGTAGCAGTTGCAGTTGCAGTTGTGGGAGGCAGAGTTGAAGGGCTTGACAGATGAGCAACACAGATAGGGAGAGCTGGGTTCTAATAGTCCAGTTTATGGGTATTGTCATCTTAGTTTCTTATCTCTATAAAAAACATGGAATTTATGTCTCATCGTTTCATATGATGAGAACTAGAACCAGTGAGATTTTCACTAAATTGAGACTTATAGAGTGGTAGATACGAAAGATAAGCTTAAAATATAAACTGTGGGATGTGTGTGAAATTCACATTGGTGACCTCTGGTGGTTGGAGAGCCTCTATGATTGCCCATCTGTGGAGATGGCCTTGCTTATTAAGCACCTTGGACAGCGAAAGCTGAGACCTGACATTTCAACATTGTAATGTTGTCTTCACAGGATCGTGATATTTAAGTGAAATGAAGCAAATTATACATAATTATTTTTAAACTAATACATAAATATTTGTTATTGGAGAGGGGGTTGACTGTTATAAGAGCTTTCAATTCCTGGGTTGAAGAGCTTGAAATTGATTAAGACAATGAAAAAATTTAATATCAACTGATACTTATATAGTTTTTATTATGTTTCAGGCATTGTTATAGGTATTTTTACATATATTAATCATTAGATATATGATGCAAGACTTATTGTTTAGTGTCTGTTTTTTGAATAAAGAAACTCAGGTATAGGCTAAGAACTTACTTAAAAAATATATATTATAGTCATATATATATATATATATATATATATATATATATATATATATATTAACTTCCAAGCAATTAAACCAGGATTTGAATCTGGGCCATTTAGTTCCAGAATCCATTCTGTTAACCATGATGCTATATTGAGTCCTTTGGTGATGAAGAATAGAAAGCCATTTGATGGATTTCAGGGGAAAGGTAAGATGATGAAATTAGATTTTAAGCAAATTGAGTTAGGCATTATGTTAAGTAGATTGGAAAAGAATGTAAGGTACTAAAGGCCTGACTTTTGGTGGGGTCTGTTGCCATATAACACATGTGGTTCTTTTTTTTAATAATTTTTTTTTTTTAGTTATAATTGGACAATATATTTATTTATTTATATGTGGTTCTGAGGATCTAACCCAGGGCCTCACATGCTACCGCTGAACCACAACCCCAGCCCTAACACATATGGTTCTTAATAGTTACTTGAAACATTATTCTTATGTCCATGTAGTTGTCCCAAATTTTACTCCCTGGAGTTTCTGTATATGCCTGTATATGCCTTCCACATGAGTGGTATTGATACATAAGGCAGGGTCTTATGAAAGATAATTGGACTAAGGGATAGAAAATTTTGTATTTGTATTCACTTTGGAAGATGGTTCATGAAGGAAAAAAGAAGAACTATTGCATCTTAAAAATATCAGCCTGCTCACTTAATATCACTTCATATTTAGCCATTGGCATTAGAGTGATAGTATAATTGGTATGTCAAGCTGGGTGAGAGTTACTTAATGTGGTTATAATGATGAAGTATATGAGTTTGGAGATACATTGTAATAAAGGTCTTAGCAGCCTTCAAAAGAAGAAAAGGCTCTTAATTCCTGATTTCTTGTGGAACAGAGTTCAACTTGTAGATATTTCCATGATTAGATACTGGAATGTAATTACTGAAAGTGTCACAATATTCATAAAGACTAGATTCCCATTACCTTTATATAATTTGATTCCAGTTTTCATTTTTAATTCATGAAGTCAGTTTTCATCCATTTTTTGTATGTGTAATTTTAATGTGAAATAAGAAAACAGTCTTACTCTGATTCTCTTTGATTTTATCATTAATGTATCTCATGAAGCCACTTAACAGATTTAGATGGCCAGAAAATATTGTCATTTATGTGCAACTTGTCATCAAACAATTATGCTAGCTCACAAAGATTTCACACCATACCCCCAGGACTCCCTATTTACTAAGCAACTTAGGTAGGTGATGCATTCTGGTAAATTGAACATGGTGTAATGATGTGAAATTATACCATCTGCTATTATATTTAATATTTAAATATTCTTAAAAGTATGATTTGCATGTTATTCATAAAACTGCATATAGCAAAGCTTTTTGGAATCCATTTATGCATTTAAAAAGAGAAAACAGATTTCTTTGCAAGTATTCAGTTAATGAATTCTTGTTTTTTCACTAAATGTAAATGTATTTTATACTATCCCATTTTTTTATTTAAAAAATATCTTAAAATTCTGCATTTCATGATTGTGATATTTTGGGACCTAAGGAAGTTAATACCTTTTAGGAAAAATGAAATTATACTAAGTTTTACTGAAGAACAAAAGATTTTATTAATCTGCTGAACCACAAATTCTCATCCAATGGTTCTATATTAACAAATAGAGAAAATAATTTCTTAATTTGAACTCTGAAAGCCATGAATGCTAAGACCTTTGAATTAAGAAAAGCTCTGGTTCAGTTTATTACTTGAGAAAGCAGACCATTCTAAAATGGAATAAAACTGTGCACTATTTTGTGTGTATTTTGTCTGAGTTAATGTGCTGTTAAGCACTAATTTGTTATTCTTGCAATTCAAAAAGCAGGGTAAGTTTTTATGTTTAGTGTAAATATTTGCTGTTTCCATAACATTTTTGCATTATTTGGAGCACTAAAACATATTAACCCTCTGTTTCTTTCAAAATGATTTTATAAAACATTCATAGTCGCATGCTTTGGCCTACGCCATACTATGTTATTGAAGTGCATTCATATTTCCTTTCAATACTTATCTTCACAGGGGAATGGTAATGCTACAGTTTTTGCAGCTTATCCAGACAGTTTCTTTGTGGTTTGACTTTCTAAAGCTTTCTCCAGTATTTGAGCTTGTTAAAAAGTTTCTTGGAATCAGACAGACAGAGACAGAGAAGGGGAGAGAGAGAGAGAGTGCCATAGTGTGAGAAAAGGAGGGAGGTCTGTGAGCACACATACTCTTATCTCTGTGTCTGTGAACCTGTTTGTGTTCATATTGTATTTGAAGCAATGCAAATTTAAGCACTTAGTATCATTAGCCATTAGGGGAATGCAAATCAATATTACTCTGTACCTATTAGGATGACTATAATAAAAAATATGGATTAAAAACAAGTATTGTTGAGGATATGTGATATCAGAGCCCTTATACACAGGCAGAAAGAAAGTAAAATGGCACAAAAAATTTGAAAAACAATTTCTTTGTCCCTCAGAAAGTTAAATATTGAGTTGCCACATTATCCACCACTTCCAATTCCAAGTATACACCCAAGAGATCTGAAAATGTGTTTATATAAAGAATTGTACATGAATGTTTGTAGGAGCATTATTTATTATAGCCCCAAAATTGAAGCAACTGAAATGCCAATCAGGTGATGATTAGATAAACAAATATGATCTATCCATGCAATGAAATAATTGACTATAAAAAGATGAAATATTAATTAATACTTGTTATAGTATGCATGGATGAACTTTGAAAACATTATGCTAAGGAAAAGAAGCCAGACACAAGAGGATACGTGTTGTGTGATTTCATTTGTATGATATGTCCAGAAAAGGCAAATCCATGGAGACAGAAATCAGATTAATAGTTTTCAAGGGCCGAGGGATAGGAGGGAGAATGACTGCTAATGGATTTGAGGTTCTTTTTGAGGTTATGAAAGTTCTGGAATCAGTACTGTCATGGTTGCACAACCTTGTGAACGTACTAAGAACCACTGGATTTTATACTTTAAGAGAGTATTTATCCGGGCTGAGGCTGTGGCTCAGCAGTGGAGTGCTCGCCTAGCATGTGCGAGGCGCTGGGTTCCATCCTCAGCACCACATAAAAATAAAAAAAAGGTATAAAGAAATCACATCAATCTTTTAAAAAAACCAAAGAAAAGAGTATTTTTCTTTGTTTTTAAAAATCAAAGCTTAAGCATCTGGAGAGTCAGATATTATCAGAAAAGTACTAAGCCTGAGTAATAGTAGGCCTTTGATAAGCACTTGCCAAATGACTTGAACAAACTTACATTTCCCCAATTTTTTTTTTGAAATTTGAAGAAAAACTTTATTGAAGATTTGAAAAACAATCCCTTAAAGATTGACTTTTCCAGAAAATTGTAGACCCCCTATGATTTTTAGAGTATATGTTTAAAATACATGAAACTTAAATTTTCCAAAGGTTTGAAAATAGTATTCAAGTTATGGCATTGATCTTTCTGAGATATGTAACGATCCGATCCACCTTTTCTTAAGTTTTACAGAAAAATTCTTACAATTTAAGTGAATAATTTTAAGATTCGTTTGTACTTATATAGAAGTCTCAGTCTTTGAACAGCATTTGATTATTCTCATTAAGATTCTGTGTTCTCTTTCTTTCTTGTAAAATTAATTTGGTTAGTATTAGACACCAAATTGGGAATAGAATTTATAGATGGTATATATTCTTACAATTTAATAATCTCAATTCTTATTGAACATTTAAATCTGAAAATTGAGGTATGGATTGCCTTGGTAAATGATAATGATGAAATATTTTCTGCTTTGTAAGTAGAATTGAAAACCACTATAATTAGTTCCTTTTCCCTTTTTATTCCTTTCTTTCCCCCTTGAGACACATTGGTTTCCCAAGTTATGAATTCAGTTTCTTTTGTTTGTTCTAGCAGCTTAGTTTTTCTTATTACGTACCTGTTTAATTTTTAATTTCTCATTATAAGTAAATATGGTTAATTTTCTTATCAATATTTCAAGAAATCTTTAATTTCTCTCTGCTACAACCTTGATACAGTGCTGTCTAGTGTGTATTACTATGTAGTGAAAATGCTATTTTGTTTTGTCAAATAGTTCTAGCAAAGCAACTTATCAGTACATTTTAAATGAATCAGAGGTTTATTTCTGTAAAGTTGAGATAGATGTTATAACACTGTCCTGAAACTAAAAATGCTAAGTGGAATAATATGCATAGTGCTATGGGAAAGGTTGTTAAAGTTGCAGGAAAAAATACTTAAATATGAATATATTGGTATTCATATATTAATTAGTTTCATTTATCATAAGATGTAGATGCATTAAAAATAATAATCTTGAATCATTTGGGAAGTGCTTTTTAAGCATGGAATATATGCCAGTCACTGTATATTTGTGGTGATCATGTGGTTGCTCTGGGCAACTATGGTAATCAAATTGGATAAGGTATTTCTTGCCCTCTGCCATATATGCTGCAATCATAAAAGTTCCTTTGACCTCTGAGCACCCATGAGGCTGGAGTAGAGTGTCTGAGGCAGAGACTATCATGAAATGAGAGCAGAAGTGGGCAGGGCACTAGTGTTCATGAGTGTATAGTTTAATAAAGAGTTTGAACTTTATTCTCAAGGTAATGATAACTCATTGAAAGCTCACTGCAGGGGAGTTCACTTCAGTTTTGTGCAAGAGTACTTAGCATTGGTGG
This sequence comes from Marmota flaviventris, assembly GCF_047511675.1. Lineage (NCBI taxonomy): Eukaryota > Metazoa > Chordata > Mammalia > Rodentia > Sciuridae > Marmota > Marmota flaviventris. Next base: position 11,426,976 of record NC_092508.1, on the reverse strand, counting down.
TAAATGTTCTAGTATTTGGAGAAGTAGAGAATCCAGTTAGAGCATTTGTTGTAATCAGGCAAATTATGCTTGTGGCTTAGATCAGAGTAATTACTAGTCTAGAGCTAGAAAAAGAAGTAGATTTATTAAAAACTGTTTGGAAGAATTGGATCAAATGAACAATTTCTATCTCATATATTAGATATATTAGAATGAAGAATTTGTCCTAGGTATTTGTACTAACACATCTAAAACCAAATCAAAACATCTTATCAGTTAAAAGGAAATAATTCTGATATAAGCAGTAAAAGGGAACATTAAGAGGAAATTTTTCTGATTTTATATATATATAAAGATTATATCACATAAATTAGGCTAAATAAGAATCTAACGTATCATAATGAACTCTTCTCCTGTTCTTGTACTTTGTTTCACATTTATTCCAATAGGACTGATGTTTTGGGTATGCATGCCAAGAGATGACAAGAAACAGAAATTGGGATTATTTTGATTAACCTGAGTATTCTGGAAAAAAATAAGGAGTATCTGAATGTTTTTGTATGCAGCCATGAATTGGAGTGAATGGTATAACCAGGCTGAACTACATGTTGCAAAATAGTTTACAATGTTTTATAGAACCAATTACCAACAATTTCCTAATAACCAATAGGTGGTTTATGGTTAGAGTCTACAATATGAAGAATGTTTGTTTTCTTCTCCATAGCATGGCTAGGATGATACTTCATTTTGTGATTAGTATATGGCTTGTTGCTGTAATGTTCAGAGTCAGGTGTTCAGTTGATCCTGAGAATTAACAAAACTTTATGGATGGGATTTAGAGATAGGAAAGTGATGAGGGCATGTGAACAACTTGATAGATGGAGATTCCATGTCATGAGATGGGGCACTGAGAGGAGAAGCAGAGTTGGAAAGGGTGTGTTCCAGTGTCTATTTTGGGACATATCGAATCTGGGGTAGGGGATGTGTGTAGGGAGGCAGGGAGTGAGGTGACCAGCCTGCTCATCCTTGAGCTATAATACAAGTTAGAGTGTATAAGTCACTTCCAAAACCAAATAGATGGTATAGGTTTTTAGTTCCTAGACAAGTGGCTATCACTTATTATTCCTTTGTGGGCTCTCATATAGCACAGCACTGAAAACATTTTTGTGAATTTGATAGTTAGGACATTAACAATATTCATTATGTAGCCAGTGCTCACTTTTTATGTTGTTTTCCATGGTGTTCCTAGGACTATGCTTGTCTTGCCCACAAGGTCAAGTTACAGATTCAATCTTCACATTGACCAGTGGGGTTCTCTAAATTATCCAGTGACAGGATAAGTAATTTATCATCAAAAAGGAAACTGTCTTATTGACTTGTTATGAAATAGGAGTGATTTATCTTTGCTACTTAACATTTATGTTCTACTTATTCACTACTCTAGTGGCCTTTGTAAAGTGGAGCCTAAAAAATATTATGTTTTTATCACTTTTACTGTGGTTAGATCTGTTTTTTGCATTAAGTATGCATTCACTGAGGATTCAGAACACATAATATGATTCATCTTTTGAGTTACTACTAACAGTTTGTTTTTTTGTTTGTTTGTTTGTTTGTTTAGTTTCCTTAACATACAAATTGTCATTAGGGGCTAGAATTTTAAGTGTTTTGTTCTTTGTTGTACCTCCAGTGCCTGACACAGGGACTGGCATGCATTTAGCACTTGATAGATATTTATTATATAAATGAGTAAAAGAAAAAATGGCTGAGTCATTATTCTGTGGGAAAGGATAATTTACTTTTCAGAAACCAAGATATCAAAGCCGACTGTATTGTTTCTTAAATTCTATTTTCTTTTCTTAAATTTTTTTTGTTTGTTTAATTACTCAGCTTTAAAGAAGAGTAAAATTATGGCATTTGCCAGTAAATGGTTGGAGTTGGAAAATATCATACTAAGCAAAATAAGCCAGTCCCACAAAACCAAAGGCCAAATGTTGTCTCTAATATGTGGATGCTAATTCACAATAAGGCGGGGGCACTAGGAAAGAATAGCATTACCTTAAATTCTGTTTTTCCTGTAAGATTAAGTCCCTGAAATCTGCAGAGAAATCAAGTCTGAAAAATATAAAATTGGGACTCATGTAATAAAAATAATTATAGAAACCACAAGCGTAAAAGTCCATAAGTGTGTGCAGGAGAATGAGGATAGAGAAAAAATGAACACGTGAACAGAGAAAGGTGGATTGGAAGGAGAGAGAGGTTGCAGGAGAGCAAAGTGTCCAGTGGAGCAGGAGCAGTCAACCTGGGGGAATGAGAGGTGAGAAGAGATGCAGATGAGAGGAGACCTTTGGTGTGGTCAGAAGTAAGGAAAGTGTAATGTGAGCCTGGGTGCACACTGGGAAGAATGGGGAAGTTCCGTCCTTTGTTTTATGCTTTTCTTTACTAGTGATTGAAATCTAGGAGGAATTAACTATGGACTATCTATTAATTTTTTATTTTTATTCGTTGTGTGTGTGTGTGTGTGTGTGTGTGTGTGGTTCTGGTTTCTAGGGATTGAACCCGGAGGCACTCAATCACTGAACTACATTCCCAGACCTTTTACATTTTTGTTTTAAGTCAGAGCCTCACTAAGTTCTTCAGGCTGGCGTGGAACTTGGAATCTGCTTCCATGCCTGCCCTAGGTATGGGAGGAAGGGAAGCTTTTTATTAAGCAAAGATATAATTAGTTTTGATTGTCTGTTATAAATAGCCCAGCACCCATAGGACCCTGTTTGCACTGATACTGAAAGGTTTATTTTGTGATTTCTTTCTCTCTCTTTCTATAGTAGAGGTTGAACGCTGGGGCACTCCAGCACTGAGCCACATATCCAGCCAATTTTATGTGTTTTGAGGTGAGGTCTCATTAAGCTGCCAGGGCTGGCCTCAAACTTGTGATCCTTCTGCTCAGCTTCCTGATTCTTTGGGATTATAGGCTTATGCCACTACTCAGCTGTTTTGTGATTTCTTGTAAGCTGGTTATTTAATGATCAAGGCACTGTTTTTTTCATTACTCCTTTTATAAATAATGATACATTCATATATACATATATATGTATATATATATTTTCACGTGTGTGTGTGTGAGTGAGAGTGTGTGTGTGTGTGTGTGTGTGTATTATACAGGTGAAATTATTTAGAGTGATTGCAGATTCTCAGTAGCTGAAAATAAAAAGTTGACCTGAGTCCCAATATGAAAAACACCCATTTCTCCAAAGTTATTTAGGAGCTTCTCAGTTGAAAACTCATTAAATTTCTCTAATTTATGAGAATGCTGCAGAGCTAATATAATAACAAATCCATTGTAATAAAGAAAATTGGTTGTACTAGTAATGGGTGTGTATACACACATGCACACACACGATAGTTTTTCAGGGATCATTACTTTGTGTGTGATGCTGATAAGAATATACATTTTTGAGTCTTATTAGAATTCTACCATTTGCAAGGGAACTAATTTTCACATAAATGGTATACTTATTATTTTAAAAGAAGAAATAATAGCTATAATTTATTTAGCACTTTGTTTAGAGTATGTTGAAGTAATCCTGGGAGGAGGAGGTATTATTCCTAAAGTGGAGAAATTAAAGTTCAGAAAGTTTAAGTGATGTTGGAGGTCAGAGAACTAGTAAGTAAGAGAATCTTTCCCTTTATTACTCCAAATTCCATTTATTGTCCAGTGTGCTAAGTTAGAATCCTGAGGTTGTCAGATGAGTTTCTTGGAGTTGGGGGCCAGGAAATCTCCATAAGAAAGCACAGATCACTAAATGAGAACCTTTTCAACATCCTGTTCCTCATTCTTTCATTTTATATCTACACCTGACCTTTATTTTTCTTTGTGTTAAGAGGAAAGACTCTTCCCTTTTGTTTCTTTTTATCTATCTCTTGCATCTTTAGTCTGTATTTCTCCTTCTTTTGTTACTGGTTTCTCAGGAACATAGATCAGTCCTTCTCCAAAGTAAATATTCTATATTAGGCAGTAATTGCTGCAAACCTGCCCATTCCAAAATCTGAAGTAAACTGAGTACCACTTATTTATATCACTGTTCTCTGAGTCAACAAATTAGGTTGGGCTCTCCTGCAGTCACTTATACATCTATGGTCAGCTAGACAGCTTTGTTTCTGGAGCTTAGGTGCCCAGTGGCCAGGACCATCAGGTGACTGGAACATGTCTTTTTTCATCATTCAGCCAACTTGCCCAGCCTTCTCCACATGCTTGAAAGAGATTTAAGAGAAAAAAGCCTGCAAAGCCTCCTGAGGTCTAAGCTCAGAGTTCATGTGGTATCCTACCTCAAGTCCCAGTCCTCAAGCTGTTAGCTGAAACTTCTCACAGTGCCGCCCTGGCTCAGAGGGTGGGGAAGAGTCTATTGAACCATGGAACTCCTGTTGCTAGCTCCAATTCACCTTTTAAGACTGTAGTCCTATCACCACCTTGGGCAGAATTGTGTATCTGGGCCCTCAGCTCCCTCTCTTCTTGTGTTTAGAATATGTGTGGCAGTTGTTTGTTTACCTCTTAGTGGAAAGCAAGTTCCTTAAAAATAAGCACTGTTTGATTCAGGGATTTGCCATATAGTAGATAACTTTTAAAAACTGATTTTTTTGTGTGTGTGAAAATAAAACATTTAAGAAGTTGATACCCGGCAGGATAGAATATAATGTATGCTTGAATCTTAAAACCTGCTTGTTGACATCTTGAGTATTTTTAAATTATTTTTTTAGTTGTAGTTGGACACAGTGCCTTTATTTTTATTTATTTATTTTTATGTGGCACTGAGGATCAAACCTAGTGCCTAATCAGTGCTAGGTGAGCATTCTATCACTGAGCCACAACCCCAGCCCCAATCTTGAGTATTTCTATAAAAAAATAAAATAAAATGGGAAGGGTAAAACGTCCTGGCCCAGGATTCTTAGTAGAAATTGCTTACTATTTTATACATTATCTTTGTAGGCTTTTCATTAGGTTACAAGTTGTTTTTTTCTTTCTTCTTCTTATTTTTTTATTTTTTACATTGATTTTAAAAAAAATAAATGATAGCAGAATGCATTACAATTCTTATTACATGTATACAGCACAATTTTTCATATCTCTGGTTGTATATAAAGTATGTTGACACTAATTGGTGTCTACATACATGTACTTTGGAAGATGATGTCCATCACATTCCACCACCATCCATGCTAATCCCATGCCCCCTCTCTTTCCCTCCCACCCCTCTGTCCTATCTAGAATTCATCTATTCCTCCCATGCTCCCCCTTCTTACCCCACTATGAGTCAGCCTCCTTATATCAGAGAAAACATTTGGCATTTGTTTTTTTGGGATTGGCTAACTTTACTTAGCATTATCTTCTCTAACACCATCCATTTAAGGAAGACACATTATAATCTCATGATATGTGTGTCAGAAAAGCATACCTGTCCGTTAACTAGTCCATTGAAATTTGGGATAACAATTTCTATGGTAGAATGCAAAATGAAGGAAATATGTCAGCCAGCATCCTGGATGTTACTCGGGAAGACACTGACAATTTTTCTGTCAGAACAGGAAGTATGGTATACCTAACATGAGCTTATGTTTAAATGAATTTCTTATCATGTACCTGTTCTTAATTGATGGATTTTCACATGTATTATGTTTTAGGTTCAGCTGTCTGTATGGCCTCCCCATATTACTAAAATCTGACCATATTTCCTCATCACTGGGCTGTTTTCCTGATATATAATCATGCAGCGAAGATCAAGAGGGATTAATATGGGGCTCATTTTGCTCCTTTCTCAAATCATCCAAGTTGGGATCAACAATATTCCACCTGTCACACTAGCAACTTTGGCTCTCAACATCTGGTTCTTCTTGAATCCTATGAAGCCACTGTATAACTCCTGCCTTAGCGTGGAGAAGTGTTACCAGCAAAAAGACTGGCAACGTTTACTGCTTTCTCCCTTTCACCATGCTGATGATTGGCATTTGTATTTCAATATGGCATCCATGCTCTGGAAAGGAATAAATCTGGAGAGAAGACTGGGAAGTAGATGGTTTGCTTACATCATCAGTACATTCTCCCTACTCACTGGGGTGGTGTATTTGCTCTTGCAATTTGGTTTTGCTGAACTTATGGATGAGCCTGACTACAGAAGAAACTGTGCTGTGGGTTTCTCAGGTAAGGCAGACAAGTTTCTGAGATAGTAGGCATGAAGGCAGTGAAGGTCACTTGGATGCATAGGTCTCTAGTCGGTGACTCCTTAGAGGGTAAGGGTTGCTAGGCCTGCATCGTGAAGAGCATGCTGATTGGAGCACAGGAGGGACATAATTTTTGCAGCAACCGTTATATGCTGCATCATTTACTCTTTTGTCAATTTGGACTAGGACTTGCTGGAAGGTGGTTTTGTAGGAGATATCATGCTGGAACATGCACTGGCCCCATAATGGTAGGGCCACAAAAGGACCCACAGATATATTTGTGATAGGGAGTTCTCAAAAAAGATAAGTATGCCTGTGAAGCAGATTCACTGTGCACTGGTTACCATCTTGGCTAAGTCTGGTGAGACAGAATACACCCATATACAACAGATTACATGAAGAAATGTATTACTTACAGATAGGCAGCAATAGACAAGAGAAGCTGGTTCTGCAAGGCTCAGAAAGCTGCCCAGGGCAGATGGAGTCTTGACTGTATGTGTTTCTCTTATACCACAGGTGGCTTGGTTGTATTCCTGAAGGCCATGAGTTACTGAGCAAAGCTTTGAAGGACATTCTGCTAGTAGGGGACTAAAACAGAACCTGGACTGATCTGGATAGCTTCCCATTTATCTCAGGATATTTCATTTAGCACATTCCAGTTATTCTTGAGAACTGCAAGCAAGAAAGGACTGCTAACAGTCCAAGGCCACCAGGAGATCTGTCATGCATGTGCCTCTCAATTTCATTAAAATAAATGTACTACACCCTTCCATGGCACACACACCATGTTTTAGGAACCATGATAGTCACTCTATATAATATATCCTATTTAATTCACGTGGAAGATCCACAGGGAGATGGCATCCTCTTGATATTGTAGTTGAGGAAGCTAAGACCCCCAAAAGTGAGGTAACTAGCTCAAGGTTATACAGCTAGTAGGTGTTTGAACCCAGCTTGCATGACTTTAGCCATGTGGCTTCTCGTCTTTCCCCCTCATTGCAGATATTTCAGGGAACTAAAATTTCCTTGAGGACTCACAGTAGGTGTTCTAAATATTAGAATGTAAAGGGAAGGAAGGAAGTCATTAAATAAGGAAATCTAATCCTCCTTTCTACTTTCCCTGCCCTTCCTCCCCTTCCTTCTAAAAATGTATCCATATTAATCTAACTGTGGGAGAAGAAAGAAAATTTTTACACTCTGCCTTCAACATGTATGTCCATAGAGGTTAGAAAAATACACACTACTAGTAATTTTTTATTGAGTTAAAATTCATCTAGAGTAAAATTATCTGTATTAAAGTATAGAATTCAGTGGCACTTAATACCATTTCTGGTATCTTATTCTCATTTTATGTGTTATGTATTTGGTAGCACACTCTAAGTCCCTATGAACTTTTGTTAAGAAACATCAAAGGGGTGACTTCCTTGAACATTGTCTTTTAACAAAAGCTGGGTTATAAGGAATAGAAGATTATGTTTCAGTGCATGAAGTTAGATGTATTAAATAATCATTGTCATGTTTAATTAATTTTCTTTGTAAATGTAAATTCCACGTTAAAATTGTTGATATTTTTATGTTCGTTCTTTCTTTTTTTAGGAGTTTTGTTTGCCTTAAAAGTTCTTAACAATCATTATTGTCCTGGAGGCTTTGTCAACATTTGGGGCTTTCCTGTACCCAACAGATTTGCTTGTTGGGCAGAACTTGTGGCTATTCATTTCTTCTCACCAGGGTAAGTGTTTACTCTTAGGGAATAAAATGAAGAACTTGATGTTTCCATGGAGAAAGAATTGTAATAGTGATGAAGTAACAATTTTTTTTTTTTTTTTTTTTTTACAGTGAAGCTTATTTTTTAACTATAAGGATAGAATTGACTTTAATGGTTTTAATATCAGTGATTCATAGTTGTGTCATTTTGGGATACTTGGCTTAACTGAGTTTCAGTTTCCTTACCTTTTAAGTAAGCATAAGAGATCCTAATATACAGATTTGAGGATCAACATTATCAGCTAACCAAGAGTTAATTCTAATAATAATATTCCAAAGAGGTACCTAGAAATCACATAATCATAAAGATAAAAAAGCCCACAGGTGTGTTAATCTAATTTTTTTTTATTACCAAGACAGTTCATAGCTATATTAACATTTACTCTTGATCAGTCTGGACTAGGACTTGCTGGAAGGTGGTTTTGTTAACATAGCTATTAATTATCTTGGTAATAGAATCCCATAACAGAAGGTCTTACTCAGAATGCCACGTATAAAACAGATCAACTCTGAAGTGTCCTGAGTAAGAGAAAGCATGAGGCCCAGTTTCCTGTGTCATTTGGTGTGCCTGTGTCTGCCTCAGAGGCAACTCCATGAAACCTTCAGGCTCTGAGGAGCAGTTTCAGATGTGCTGAGTTAGATGTGTCGTTTCTTGTACAGATGAACACGGAGACTCAGAGGTTAAGTCTCCTGGTAGAGTGACCCCCTCCTTGAGTGCCCATCTCCTTTTTCTTTCTCTGCTTTCTGTTTAGAAAAAGGATGAGTTGTGTTATTTTTTTCTGTCTCTTCCACTTCCATTTCATTTAATCTATATCATACAACTGGAAACACATGGTTGGTTTGTTTCTTTTTACTCTGGGGACCTGACCTGGACAGTGTTTGAAGAATCAAGAATATTCAGAAAGGAGGAATTTTGTTTTGTTTCGCTCTTCTCTTTTTCAGACAGGAGTTTCACTTTGGTTTTGATTTGTGTGGCTGTGTTGGGTGTCATATCTTATTTGAGAATGTTCTTGTTGGGCTGTGTGTCAGGCCAGTAACCTTGACTCCTTCTTAAATGCTAATTTCCCATCATGGGCAGCCATTGGCAGCTGTTGTATAAATGGCAGTGATGTGGCATTGAACACCACTCATTTACAATTGTATTGTTACTTGTGACAGTTCAATAAGAAAAGCCTAACAAAATCTTCAAAGTTTTCTTTGAAAAAGGGTCCAGTGATGTCTGTCCCTTATCTGAACAGCCCTCTCTATACCTTGTCACTCACAGCTTCCCTTACTTGCTTGATGTGACTTGGTTCTCTATGTAGATGATAGGCCCTTCTCTGTGACTGGTAACACCCAACATTCATATGAAAATCACTCCCTCTGGTACTTGAACTTTTATACTATAATGAGTCCACTGAATAACAGAGCCTTTAATATTCTCATGCAACTATTTCTGAAGAACTCATCGTGTATTTCCTTTTTCTTTTAGGGTCCCTTTACATGGAAAAAGTATGGTTGCATTTTTGTCTAATATGCTTATTCTATGAGGAGGGACCTGATATTCTGAGCATGAGAATTAAATACAATTTCCTATCTTTGAAGTTTGAAAGAACAAATCTTGGTTTTTAAGGTTTGATTGCTTTGAATGATCAAATTCTAATATCCAAGCATCTAGTTATGCCTGTGTCCAAATAAAGACTGAGCTAAACACTGGTCCAGGGAACCTAAGAAGCCAGTGCTTCTTTGAGATGTATCTTGGCAGACTGGGAGAAACCAGAGCTCTCATTGCTTTGCATTGTTTTCTCTTGGTGGTTGTCAATTACAGTTTTCATTGGGGAAGCACTGTAAATCTTTAGAACAAAGCCTGCTTTTCTCAGACAACTATGTGGGCTGCCCTTTGGGAGGAAAAAAAAAAATCTGCCAAAGCAAACATTTGGTGGACCTCTATGTTTCATGAAAGCCATGAAATCGGTAATTTCTCCCAGTTACAAAGTTTTATGATTGCAAGGCACTCTAAGTAGGCACTGCAAGGAGTGGACTTGACCACCAGAGTATTCCTTGTGTGTCCTTATTTATGTGATTGCTCAGCCTCACTCTTGTCTTTTCATTTGCCTTCATGTCCTGGGACCCTGTGAGATGATTGTGTTTGAAGAGTTGTCCCTGCTTCTCAGGTGGCCCAGGAGGCCACTTGAGTAGGCTGCCTCCTACATAGACTGGGCTTCCTTCTCATCTCTCACCCCACCAACATTCTGCTGATGTAAGCAAGTGGGATCTGGTACTAAGATTTATTCTAGTTCAAATTATGAACATCTGCAATTTTTCATGAGTTTTAGGCTATCTAGGCAGAAGCTCAGAGAAATGAATGTTACCAAGAGTAAGACAGCCACTCAGTAAACACGCTAGAGGATATTGGTCAAGTGTGAGAGAAACAGGGCTCACGTACTAGCCAAGGGATCTCAGGCAAATCTTATACATCCTTTCCAAGCCTCATTTTCTTAATCTGTAAAATGGCAATATCTCGTACCTCTCTATTTAACAAGTTACTTTTAAGGAGTCAAAGAGGTAATTCATATCAAAGTGCTTTATAAATGGAAAAAAAAAAAGAGTGTTTAACCCAAATTTTGAAATAAATCACTGGAAGAAGTGTGCAGTGTCCCTAAAAGGAATCATACCTATCTTTTTCTTTTTAAAATTAATAAGTCAGCTGTTATTTAATTTTGTTTGCTTGATTTCTATTCTCCATTCCCTTTGCTCCATCTTGAATGACAGCTTTCTAAAAATGCCCCTAAGCCACTCACAAACACTAATTAAGCAGGCCATGACTGCATCTGGGCCCTGGGAGATTCTTTGGAATAATATGGTAGTTCTGAAAACATTAACCCCTTGGCTTTGGGTACTGCTTCACTGTTAATGTTTGACAAGAGTAATTACTTTGACCCTACTAAAAACTTCTTGGTTAGATTGAGCAAATGAGAAAAATATATTTAATAGCGTTTTTTGTTTTTGCTTATTTATATTTTTTTATTGTAAAAATTTTCAAATACAAAGCAAAGTAACTGAACATTTTAAAGTAAATTGTAAATATCATAATAACTTTACCACTAAAAACTTAAGATGCATGTTCTAAAAATAAAGATATCCTTTTATATAACTACATTATTTGTGTCATTCTAAGAAAAGTATCAGTGATTTCCCAATGTTGTCTAGTTGTCTAGTGTACATATTCAAATTTTTTGGGGAGTTAAAATGTGTTTTAGATTTTTTTTTTTTTTTGCAGCTGAGGAGGAGGATCCAAAGTTCACATATTATATTTGATTATTACATTTCTTTGTCCTCCTTTAGGGCAGTTCATCCCCCTTCTTATTTTCCATGACAGTGATGTTTGGAAAATATCAGATGTCTTGTTTTCTAGTACATTGCCATGTCTTTGCTTGTTTCTTTAGGGAGTTAACTTCTCTAGCCCCTGCATTCTGGAAACTCAAATTAGGTCTAAGGCTTGCTTAGATTCAGATTAAACTGATTTCTTTGCCAAGAATACTACATGGGGCTGGTGATGTAGCTGAGTGGAAGAAAGCTTGCCTAGTATGCACAAGGCCCTGGGTTCCATCCTTGATATCACCCCCCAAAAAAGAAAAAATAAAGGCAGCTCCAGAGAGGTGATGGGGCATCATGATAGGAAGGCTATAAAAGCCAGGAAGTCAGGTTGTGTCCCCGGCGCCATCTCAGGAGCTGCTGAGCTTGCCCAGGCTGACAGAGCCTGCAGGATATTTCACTGGATCCCAGCCACTCCGGGCATTGGAGCCCCAGGGAACAAGCCAGAGGTGTGTGAGGAAGCGAAGTTGTACAAGAATGCCTGGGAGAAGGAGAAGTATGACAGCATGACAGAGCTGAATGCAGTAGAGAAGACAGTGCAAGCACTGGAATAAGCATTTATCAAGAACTGCGTCACTGCCAATGAGTACACTGCAGCCTGCTCTCAGCGCTTGGTCCAGTACAGAGCTGCTTTCTGGCAGGTTCAAGGCTCAGAAACCAGCTTCATTGTGAATTCTGCCACAAGTTCTGCCTGGGCTGCCCACTAGCCACGGAGAGGGTCAAGGACGACATGGGCAATCTCAATCACTGCATTGCCAATGTTGCCTCACTTGTCATCATAGTCATGGACACACTGCACCTGGAGATCCAACATAGACAAGATCCAGCCGACCTGTGGGAGGTGATGGAGACCATGCACCATATGAGCCACCTACCCCCAGACTTTGAAGGCCACCAAACAGTCAGCCAATGGCTACTAATTGGCATCTGATGAGCTGGATCACTCCCAGATACGCCAGATGCTCTTTGATCTGGAGTCTGCCTCCAGCACCTTTAACTGCTTCCTGCACACCTGAGTCTCATCATGGCCCATGGGGGATGTGGGCTGGCTACTTAGGGGACAATTCCTCACTCTTGGCCACACCCATCCTGGACATCTTCATGAGACTTGATATCTAGAGGAGTTGTCTGTGTTTGTGTTGTGAGGACTCACCCCCAATAAAAATGCTGTCCTTCTTCCAAAACAAATAAACAAAAAGCCAGGTTTTTCCTCTATTAGAAATTATAAGTTTAATCACTTAAGGTGATCAAGGTTAAAGGGACAAAGACTTGGAGTTAGCAAGCAGTCTATGTGAGTGATACATGGACATCATTAGGTAGGTTCCCCATAACTTTAACCTTTTGGTTTTAGTATATATCAGTGATGGTTCTTGTTTGAATTGGTTATTTCAAGGAGACTTGTGAAGAATGACTTTCTGATTCTCTTATTCTTTCTATGTGTCAGTTCCCCACCCCCTCTCTTTTTTTGGTCTAGGGATTGAACCCAGGGCCTTGTGCATGCGAGGCAAGCACTCTACCAACAGAGCTATATCCCCAGCCCCAGTTTTCTCATCTTTTAAGTGATAGAAATAATTATTCCTCCTTTACAAAGTTGTTGTAGTCATGATGTGACATAATGTATTAAAGAACTTACAATGTTTCTTGACATGTAGAATTTCCAATACTGAGAATTATTTTTGTTGTGACCCATAAACTGTCAGCTGGGCCTTGGGAAACTTTCTTCAGTTCCTTCTCTATGTGGCTAAATTAACTAGACCCTTGCTACTAATATCTCAGATCTTTGCACTATTTCTTGAAATCGATAAATAGGAACTTTTAAATTTCTTACTATAGTTATTCAAATATCAGCTAGTGTTTAAGTATTTAAGGGAGAGCCAAGTATATAAGCTTCAGCAGTCAGATCTTCCAACTCAACTCTAAACCAGTGGTTCCTTAACTTTTGGGTCATAAGACCAATTTAAGTCTTAAAAATTTTTGATAATACCAAAGAATTTTTGTCTGTAGGGATTATGCCTATAAATATTTACTATATCTAAGATTAAAACAGGATTTTAAAGAACTAATATTTAGCCAATTAACTTAAATTCATAACATCATTTATTCAAATTCATTTAAAATAACAGTAATAAGCTCTGTACGGGTTGACATAAGCAAAAGTGACAAAAACAAAGTGCCTTTGACAAAGTTTAACTTTGTCAAAAAGGAAAAGTTTTTAAAACATAAACTTATCTTACAATTAAACATTGTAAGAGACTAACAATAATTAATAGTAAAACAAAGTGCCAGTGAGGTCTGTCACCAGGCAGGGACACAGTGCAGGCCCCCAGGGTGCCTGCTCAGACCCCAGAAGGGATATGAGAGCAGCCCAGGCTGCAGTCTCCCGCTGTGGAGCTGGTCAACATCACCACATACCATACCCAGAGCCCAAGTCTTGGCATCCCCCGCACCCTCTCTCACATACTGGGTGACTTGCCAGTATAACAATATATTATACTAAAAATTACATGAATGAGGTTCTCCTCCCTCTTTGCTATCCATCTCTCTCCCCTCCTGTTTCTCAGTCTCAGAGTGCCTTAGAAGCCAATTTGGCAGATTGTTGCAGAGTTGCAGTGCTTATAATCAGGTCAAAGCACAGGAGTGGCAATGCTAGCCATGGTGATAGTTCTTGGCTTAATAAAACTTTGTATATTGACACTGCTAAGATGTATGGTAAGAATGAATCTTCTATCCATGAAATTTTGAAAGAAAAAAAAAAAAAACTTCTGATAGTTTTTTGTTATGTGATTGACCATAGATAACCACAGGAAGTAGAGCTATAGCTAAAGGGAAAGGGAGGCTACTATAGTTTCCAAATCATAAGTAAATAAATGGCAGGAAAATTTTGTGAAACTTTTAAATATGTTGCTTAAGTAATAAAAATAACAGCTGATTCCTATATTTTCCAAGGAATATGATTTAATCTGTGGAGAAATACATTGATTGAAACATTTGGTTGAAAAACAATTTGTCTTTACATAGGAATGTATTTGGAAAGGATAGGAGGGAATGCTTTAATGCATTCTCAGATAATTGTGGATGTTATTCGTTGTACTAAACTAAAACTTGGCAATTGTTAGTTTCTTGAAGATTAATTCTGTTGTCGAATTTGAAACTGTATCAGTGAATCATTCCATATTTTGAAATCCATTGATTTGTCTTGAACTTGGAAAGGATCTTTTTCCTGTGTGTGATGTTCTGATATTTTTCTTTGGTAGTTTGCTGATAGATAGACTTTGTAAATTTTATAATATCAGTTTTATAATATCAAAATATCACATTTGTTAAAACCACTGCTGATCCCATCAGAAAAGTCTTAAGAACTTGAAAACTGTCCAAGTTCACAGTGGTTGAAGTTTTCCAAAATTCTGATCTCCACTTAAAAGCTCAAATTTTATCATTGACAATAAATGATGTCAGCAATTTGCCTTGAAGGCTCATTTGGTTCATTTTTGAGAAAATGTGTACCATTTTACATTTATTTAGATGGAGTTCATCATTTTTTCTTTCAAGTAAATGTGGTAAGGAGATAGTCCATGAAAAGAACAGCTAGTTTATCTTGCAGCTGAACAACCACACACATACATTTCATGGACACTGCATCTTCCTTTGCTATTTAGCTGCAATGTTTCATGCATATTTCTCATTTTATTACGTAACAAATTAAACAGATGGGTGGTAATATTGGTGCTTAATAAAATGAAAGAATTTTACCTCTTCACCAAGTGCATTCTTAAATAAAGCTTGCATTACAAAAAAAAAAAAAAAAAGCATATCTGAAGAATGCAGTGACACCTACATCCTGGGAACAAATTTTTACTCCTCACACTTCAGATAGAGCTCTAATATCCAGAATATACAAAGAACTCAGAAAATTAAACAATAAGGAAACAAATAACCCAATCAACAAATGGGCCAAGGACCTGAACAGATACTTTTCAGAGGAGGACATACAATCAATCAACAAGTACAAGAAAAAATGCTCACCATCTCTAGCAGTCAGAGAAATGCAAATTAAAACCACCCTAAGATACCATCTCACTCCAGTAAGAATGGTAGCCATTATGAAGTCAAATAACAAGTGCTAGCGAGGATGTGGGGAAAAGGGTACACTTGTACATTGCTGGTGGGAATGCAAATTGGTGTGCGGCCAATTTGGAAAGCAGTATGGAGATTCATCGGAAAGCTGGGAATGGAACCACCATTTGATCCAGCTATTCCCCTTCTGGGACTATTCCCCAAAGACCTTAAAAGAGCGTACTATAGGGATACAGCTACATTGATGTTCATAGCAGCACAATTCACAATAGCAAGACTGTGGAACCAACCTAGATGCCCTTCAATAGATGAATGGATAAAAAATGTGGCATTTATACACAATGGAGTATTACTCAGCACTAAAAAATGACAAAATCATGGCATTTGCAGGGAAATGAATGGCATTAGAGCATATTATGCTAAGTGAAGCTAGCCAATCCCTAAAAAACAAATGCCAAATGTCTTCTTTGATATAAGGAGGGCAACTAAGAACAGAGCAGGGAGGAAGAGCATGAGAAGAAGATTACCATTAAACAGGGACGAGAGGTGGGAGGGAAAGGGAGAGAGAAGGGAAATTGCATGGAAATGGAAGGAGACCCTCATTGTTACACAAAATTACATATAAGAGGATGTGAGGGGAAAGGGGAAAAAAAATCAAGGGAGAGAAATGAATTACAGTAGATGGGGTAGAGAGAGAAGAGGGGAGGGGAGGGGGGATAGTAGAGGATAGGAAGGGCAGCAGAATACAACAGACACTAGTATGGCAGTATGTAAAAACGTGGATGTGTAACCAATGTGATTCTGTAATCTGTATACGGGGTAAAAATGGGAGTTCATAATCCACTTGAATCAAATGTATGAAATATGATAGGTCAAGAGCTTTGTAATGTTTTGAACAACTAATAATAATAAAAAAATAAACATTAAGGGTTTAAAAAAAAGAATGCAGTGACTCTTGGTACTCTCTGGGAGCACTGCTTTGCTTCATTCATTCATGCTAAGACATCAGCACTTGTATACATCATTGCTTTGTGCCATGAGTGCAAATGTGAACACAGTGAAAAAGGAAGATAATTATTAATACTGTTATAAAAATGATGTTGACTTCATGAATCTCTGGAAGAGTCTTGGGGATATCAGTAGTCCACGTAGCAGTTTGAAAATTACTTCTGTGAACTCTTTTTTTTTTATTGGTTGTTCAAAACATTACAAAGCTCTTGACATATCATATTTCATACATTAGATTCAAATTGGTTATGAACTCCCAATTTTACCCCAAATACAGATTGCAAAATCACATCGGTTACACATCCACACTTTTACATAATGCCCTATTTAGTAACTGTTGTATTCTGCTACCTTTCCTATCCTCTACTATCACCCCTCCCCTCCCCTCCCATCTTCTCTCTCTACTCCATCTACTATAATTCATTTCTCTCCTTGTTTATTTTCCCATTCCCCTCACAACCTCTTATATGTAATTTTGTATAACTTCTGTGAACTCTTGAAGTTGCCTTTCTAGTCACCAGAAGGTTTCTTAACTTATATGAAAAGAAAAAATGGTGATGTTGCATCTGAATAGTAGAGCCTTTTCCAAGGGAGTGAATGTTGTCAGGGATGGGAGGGAGAGGGAAGCAGGGGAATATTTAAAATTATATATAGCTACTGAAATTGCTACTTAACTGTCAACAGAAACTGTTAACTCTATACATGAGGAAAGGCTGTTTGTCCCTCTTTTTTTACTGATATTGACTATGAAATATGTCTGTCCCATATGGGACAGAATTCCTTAGACTATATGAAGCTGCCATGCTACTTTGAGTTCTCTCCTTGCATCTGCTTACATTTTATGATGAAGTGCTTCTGGCATATTTGCCTATAATACAACATAAAGTTCTTTCTTCTCCAATGGTACTGAGGTAGTATAAGAGGAGGTTGAGTTAAGTTTGGATTCATTTTGTTTGAAGTGCCAGTTGATAAACATGGATCTAGTTACATAGAAGATTGTTGGATCTTTACCTCTGGAATTGGTGAATTTGTGGAATAACAGTTTAGAAAATGACTGTAACAACTCACCTGTCCCACATGTTCCTTTGGAACTTTGCCACTCTGCCACCAAGAGGTGGAGTTCATTTTACTTGCCCTTAAATCAAGTACATTTATGACTCACTGTAACCAATAGAATCCAAACAGGTATCACATTACTACTAAGTCAGGAAATGTTTGACCTTGTAAGCTGAAATACTTATGCCCACATGAGGAGTGCATCTTACCTGACTCTGCCTTCCGTCTGTGAGTTGGTGGTGTCACTGCCAGGTATGTGAGTGTATGGCATTTACCTTCAGTTGCTGAGTCACCCCAGCCTTGGGTTTTCACTTGAGGCTAAACAGGATGGAATAGAGGCTGGACACCCCTTGGTGCTCTTTATCAATTCCTGATGCATAGAATTTGAGTCCAAGAAAATGGTTTTTGTTTTATATATAAGCCACTTCATTTGGGGGAGATTTGTTTTGCAGAAGTAGTGATGGCAGCAATGAGTTAAATGAAAAGAATGCAAAGGCAGTGTTTAGGGAGTTAGTGAGGACAGGAGAGTGAAGGGAAGAGAACAAAAGAGAAGGCTTTTCCTGAGCTACTGTCAAACAGTAAGTTGCCAACAGCATGCTCACCTGCCAATGTAGGGCTTTAAAGCAGTAGCTTCCACCTCTGGTTTCTCATGCTTTAAGGAGCAATGAATTGATTTGAGTGGGTCACAACTGGCATCCCAAAAAACGGAAAAAGAAAAGGAAAAAAGACATAGAAATATTAATGTTGCATGTAGTAAGTATAATTTCAAGGAATTTGCCTTCAGCTAGAGATCCATGTGTGCTAGGTCAAGTCTCAAATGAATTTTTATGTGGAACAGGAAAAATATGAGAAGAACAGTTTTAAAGCAGTTATTAATTGCTTAAACTAAATTTAAATATATGTATAATATCAGCATCATTTATTGTCTTTAGCAGAAAAGAGAATTTGATTGTCAGGACTTTGGTGATAATGAGAATAATAGGCTGCACTCACAGATTTCTACTCATCTATTAACCTTTGTTACCACAAGCACTGTTTGTTCCTAAGCCTACTCATGACTGCTCTCAAGATAGCTCTCTGTATATGGAAGTAACTACTGGTAGATTTATACTTCACCTAAGTCAGAAATGCTAATAATAGGTTTTAAATTATAAAGAAAGTTATTAATAAAGCCTTCTGAAAAATGGAAGAAGAGTTATCTACAACAGAGGAGGAAATGAGATATAAAAATTAACACATTTCTCCAAATGTAAGCCTAACATATCATCATAAACTTTTTGAAATATCAAAGTATTTCTAGCTGCTTAGTAGAAAATAAAACAAAAACCAGTGGATATCGAGTCAAAATATACATCAGGAGTTTGTGTAAACAAGCAAATAACAAATATGTAAATCTAGTGATATTTGGATTAATTATGCTTGGGAGAGAAAGCCTCTTTTACAGAAAGACTCACTTTACAGAAATGATTGAGAACTCAAGAAGGAAATTTGATGATCTCAGGGTTTGGTCAGTATATGTGGCAGCTCACTGAGAGGTGGAAAGGGCTGCTGTTTGGAATTCAGATTATGCAAAGATAGCTGAAGTTGTTTTTCAAGAAGTTATGCCAGTTTATTGGATTATTTTTGACTGTTTAGCACAAAGTGGTCTGTGTGTATATGTACACGTGTTCATTGTCCAGGATGAGAGTTTCCTGAAAAATAATTTTTCTGTTTCTATGGTAGCTGGCATCACATAATTTATCTTTGTGTCTATTGGGACTATCACATTTTTCTCATAATCTTGGATGACAAATTTACATAGAATGATACTCATCCTTTGTTTTATTTCATGGAAACATGTTCTCACAACCTGTTAAGGGTTCAGTTTAAATCAGTATTCCAGGACTGTCCAGAGCAGATTAGTAAAGTAGGGGAAATTTTTCTTCTGCATTCCTTGCGTGTTCATTTGTATATTTCCTCCCTTTCTTCTGTATAGGCTCCCATAATGGAAAGTTACTTGAGTCCTTTGTAAGAGTTAATTTGTCCTGCTTCTCAGGAGGGCATGCAGTGAATAGAACTCAAGGTGCAAGCAATACTTAACCCCAAATAATGATTCCTTAAAATTAGATTTTATAAGATGAGAATGAGAAATTTCCAAGCAAAAAACTTTTCCTCCCACTATAGTTGGAACTCATTGAGGGAAAGGGGGAATATAAATTATCTCCCTGGCTCTGGAGGCCAAGCCTGTAGAAAGAGAGAAGGCCCAGCCCTGTCCTACATAGCTGGACTGAGTGATTCACCCATTCCCTGACCACTGTGGGAAGAATTTAGAACTTAATGGGAATTGCACGAAGAGCAGAAAAGACTGTTTTATCTGACTGCTGGTGCATTTTCTTTAGTTACTCTTTTCTAAGAGATTTAATGTATCAATTTTTTTTTTGGGGGGGGTAGTGGTTTGGGGGAACCACGGATTGAACTCAGGGGTACTGGACCGCTGAGCCACAACCCCAGCCCTATTTAGTATTTTATTTAGAGGCAGGGTCTCACTGAGTTGCTTAGCACCTTGCTTTTGCTGAGGCTGCCTTTGAACTCGCAATCCTCCTGCCCCAGCCTCATAAGCAACTGGGATAACAGGCATGGGCCACTGTGCCAAGCTTAGTGTATCAATTTTTTAAAAAAAATTGCTAAAAATTTAATTAAACTAAAAAGGAAGCAATGGTTAAATGAAGAGGTAATCTTATTTCCCAGCTTTTAATTGAAAGAGAAACATATTACTGTAGAAAAGTCAAAAATATATAAATGTATGATGAAGAAAACAAACTGCCCACAGTCTCTAAACCTAGAGAAAATTACTATTAGCATTATGCTGTCACTTACCTCTATCCTTGTACACAATTATATTTTTTACTTTTTCATTTAATATCCTATAAACACAGATCTCTAAAAGCCTTAGTTTTAATGGCTGTATAGTGATTCCTTAATTTAATTTTTCATTCCCTAGTTTTACATACTAATGTTATTACTATTCATTCAGATTACAAATGAAGATATTTTCAGAGAATTACTTACAAGTCCTTGAAGTCCTTCCTAGAAGAAAGTTAAGGGTTTGGACTATTTTCATGACTCTTGGTACATACTATCACTTTACTTTCTGTTTGTTCCAGTTTATAGCTGACCAGCAGCATCTGAAAGTGCTCGCTTCCTTACTTCCTCAGGTCCTTCTGATCTAAATATTCTCTTAAAGCTCTTGGAAATTTTGATACATAATAAAAATTATTCTATTTTTTTTTACAGTTCTTTTGCTCATTAAGTGAGAGATTTTCTTTTCCTTTTTAGTCAGTTGTAGTTCCTTGTCTGTGTTTATGCCCTCTAAATATTTTTAAGAATCTGTAATTGTTCAATGTTAATGGCTGATGATAATGAATACCAGGTGATTCTTTTTATCAGATTATGTGTACAAAAGACCTTAGCTACACAGTACAATTTAGTTTCACTAAGTAATGACTTATAGAGAATTTCTTTTCTGCTAACACTAATGGATACAGATATATTCTAGACCATAGCTGAGAACAAGAAAGCCATTTGTATGGAGAATAAAGTAATGATAATTTTTTAGGGGGAGATTAAAGACGGAGGACATTAGGTGTCTTAAATAAATTTCTTTTTTTGTAGTATGGTTTTGGATTAACAGAAGAAAAATTACAAAATGTATAGAAAGCTCCATGTACACCACACTCAGTTTCACCTATTAAAATCCTAACATTAGTGTGGTACATTTGTTACAATTAATGAACCAATATTGACACATTATTATTAATGAAAGCCCATACTTTATTCAGATTTTCCCAGTTTTTAATTGATATCCTTTTTTTTTGTTCCAGGTCCTCATGTCTTCTTAGGCTGCTGTCTTAATTAGCACAGGATGGCATAACAAATAACATGGACTGTGTGGCTTAAACAACAGAATTTATTTCTCACAGTTCTGGAGCTAGACGTCTAAGATCAAATTGGCAGCATGATCATTTCTTAGTGAAGCCACTTTTCCTGTGTCCTCATGTAGCAAGGTGAGAAAGAAAGAGGCACAGATAGATGGATGGACAAAGGACACATGGGCACAAATACGCAAATTCTATTTTCACTTCTTACAAGGGTGCTAATCCTGTTGCAAAGGCCCCACCCTGCTGACCCCATCGAACCTAATTATTTTGAAAAGGCCTCATCTCCAAGTACCTTTACATTGGGTGTTAGGGTTTCAGCATGTTAATTTGAGAAGGGCATAATTTAGTCCATAGCAGCACCTCTGGACTATGGTTTTATTTATTTTTTGATGAAATTATGAAATATCATTTCAGAGCATCTGTGTGTAAACATCAGCTTTCATTTACCTTTATGAAATTCAGAAGTAATGTCCAATTAGCCCATGGTTTGTAAGCAAATTTTAATTTAAGTGCATGAATAAATATTGTCTTCTGCAATTGGTTCCAGAAACACATGGGGCTGGGGCTGTAGCTCAGTGGTAGAGTGCTTGCCTAGCATGCATGAGGCACTGAGTTCGATCCTCTGCACCACATAAATATAAACAAATAAAATAAAGGTATATAAAAAAATAAGCACATGGTATACAGGGATGCAAATATATATGAGAAATTTCCATACCAACTTGACTACACAAGCTGCAAATTAGACCCTATTTAGGGCCTGTTCTATCCAGTTAGCCAGCTCAGAATGCTGGTTGTAGAGCAGTAGGTAGAATCCAGGAAGCAGCTGCTTTTCTAGTTGAACAGAATTGTCTGGATTAAGGTTCACTACAGGGCTGGACCTAATTGGCCAACGTGTTGTGATATAATTGTGGGTGTGTAGATGCAACACTAACTTAAGTTGTATTTAACTAACTAGACTTGTTAATGATCAATTCTGGTGACTTGGTGACAGGTACAAGACTTGAGTGCACTGTGTTGAATGTCTCAGATAATGAAAAAAAAAAGAAAATAAAGAAAAGTCATGTTCAAGGTTAGTAGGTGATATGAATAAATATATCTATTAAATTGAAGAGGACTGTATAATGTGTTTTACACAAAAATAATGTTTTTTAATCTGAAAAGTTAATTATAAATTTACCAATAATTTTGACTTGGATTTTTTTAGTAATATATTTTTTTCATTAAAAAAATAATGAAGCCTGTGAAGCCCATTTATTTCCTTGAGAGTATTTAGAATATATACTTTGGCCTATTTGGAAATTTTTTTCCAGGTGACATTATTGGAGATAAATGTTATACAATTAAATATTCATTCTCAACTAATAAGATGATAAATCACATCTCTAGAGAGTTCTGATGTATTTACTTAATTCTTCCCATTTCGGTATGAGGAATGTTTTAAAATAGTGAGTTCTTTATATTTGCTAATTTCCCCTACTTCTGCTGCAATATTAAGTGATTTTTAGTTAAAAGTCATGGGAGTTAAATAGGCAAGAGGACTATTTTCCATTTACATTCAGGTTTGGTTCAAATTATGCAAAATGAAGACAGTCAGTGCTATGAATTGAAATCATTAGTACATCAATTATTCTGTGATAACCAGCTGAGAACAGGCTGCAGAGTGCATAAACGTTCCTTCCATTTAAAGTTGGATTCTCATTAGCTTATATGAGAGATAAAATAATTTGGTTCTAATTTATCTCTCTTTAAATGGACATTGTTCCCTTCTGAATTCAAGAGGAAAGCATTTTAATTTTATAGTCATTCATAACACACAGGTCAAATAAATAACAAGTTTTATATCTAACAATATATGTCACTTCCATAATTTATATTGCTATGGTGGCTTGATTCTAAGACATATCTTTTTAGGACATAATATGCCACAGACATGATAAAAGTAACATCAAAAGTCAGTAGGGAAATTGAGACTTATTTAATCAATGGAACTTGAAGAATTTTTTTTAACCATTTGAAAAAAACAATTTAAGAGCTTTATTTCACAGATTTCTGATGTTTAGAAAATAAGATGTACAAAATGTCTAAGAATATGTGAAGGAAATTTAAATTTCTATTTTGTTTTCTTGAGATAGGGTCTTGCTATGTTGCCCAGGCTGGCCTCCAGTTCATCATCTCAAGCTTCCCAAGTAGCTGATTTTATGGTGCCTGGCTGGAAATTTAAATTTCTAAGAAAAAAACAAAACAAAACAAAAAAAAAACATTGAACATAACCTCAAATGAAGACAAAAGAAACAGATATTTTATTTCAGGTCAAAGTACTTTATAAATTAATAAGGGGACAAAATAAATAAAATAATAAAGGGCCAAAAATATTAGAAATAAATTAGAAACAAAAAAATTGCATCTTTAGGATGTATAGTATTAGCTTCAAGAAAAATACCAGTAGGCAAATTGACAAAAGCCATCAGAAATACATCAATCAGTGCCTAATACATATATAATACAAAATTCACAAGTAAAGGAAAATTAAAATAAGCTATTTTGCCTATTAAATTAACTAGTTAAAAAATTATCTGCTTGCTATTATTGAGGGTTTGGTGAAATGGGAGTTTATGTAAACCTCTAATGGGATTGACTATATGTTGGGACAAACATTCTGCAAAGTTATTTAATAAGCATTAAGAACTATAAAAAGATTTATACCTTTTTATTCAATTATCCTTTGATTCAATAATTACCTTTCTAAGAATAAACAAATTACAAATAAATAGAAACTAAAAAAAGGTTATTATCAGTCTACTTATTGTCATGAAGAACTAGAAAATGAATAACCACTTACACATCCAATAGTAGGTAAATGATTCAAGAGATAATGATGTGATGAGGTATTATAAAACCATTAAGATGGTATTGTCAGAGAATATGTTAATGGAATTGTAAAATGCTCATGGTAAAGGTAGAAGATAGAATAACGTGTGTTGGTACATACCTGTATTCCCAGCAACATGGGAGGACTGAAAGTTTGGAGCCAGCCTCAGCAATTTAGCAAGACCTTCAGCAACTTAGCAAGACTCTGTCCCAAAATAAAAATATAAAGGTCTGGGGATGTAGCTCACTGCAAAAATGACCCTGGGGGGTCAGTCTCAAGTACCAAAAAAATATAATAATAATATATTAAATATTACATCTAATGTAGTTTTCATAGTAAAATCATTATTCCAAAGAGCTTGAGAGAAATATAACAAAATATTTAGTGGTTAACTCAAGATGATGGGTTCATTGATATTATTTTTTCTTTAAAATTTCAGTTCCCCATATTATTTTGTGAGAATGTTATTTGTAGTAGAAAATTCAAGTTATTCAAATTAATTGTATAGTAGCATAGTTTTCACAAATCTTATTTTTTATCTATGTATTATGGTTTGAATCTTTAATGTCCCCTGCCAAAGCTCATGTATTAAGCAATGAAGGAATGTTCAGAGGTGAAATGACTAGATTATAAACTATAACCTTATCAGTGGATTAAGCTATTCAGTGGATTTGAATGGACTACTGGGTGGTAACTATAGGCAGGAGGGGTGTGGCTAGGGAAAGTAGGTCTCTGGGGTTGTGCCCTTGGGGATTATGTGGCTCCTTGCACTGTCTCTCTGCTTCATGGCCACTGTGAGATGACAGCTTTCCTCTGCTACATCCTCATGCCTTAATCTTCTTCACTTCAGGCTCAGAGCTGTGGAGTTGGCCAACTATGGGTTGAGCCTCTGAAAAAGGAGCCCCAAATTAAGTAGTGTTTCTTGGATAGTTTGCTCACAGTTACACAAAACTAACACACCATTATGTCTTATGCTCTGCTTATACCCACTTTCTAAAACGGTGGTTGACACATATCAGTGCATGTTGGCTAAATAAAGCCAGAGATTGGGGTGGCTGGTCCAGTCAAAGATAAAAGACTGAGTACAAATAGGTGAGTCAGCAATCCAATACCAGAAGTCTAGAGTAAGTAATAAGGAAAGACCATCTTATGTAAAATCAGTGTACAGCTGTAGGCAAAGTCTGAGATTCAAATGAGAGATGGGAAAACTGAGCATTTAGAAGCCTTGAAAATGCATCCCAGCAACTGGCGGACAGTGAAAGTGCCACCAGTGCTAGGAGTACCTGGCCCCAGGGGCTCTGCCTTATCTCACAGGGAGAATCTAAGATGAGACTTCAGAGGCAGCCCCAGTCATCTCTAAGAATATAGAAATCTTATAGAGTATTTTCCCAGCTCACAAGATGATGATAATGACTTAAAAAACTAATCAAGTAGGCAAGCCTGTAGTGAGTTTAATTTTAAAAATAAGGAAGAAAACTCAAAGCAGTAGATTTGAAAATACTAGATATAGCTACAAATATAGAGGAAACAGTGAATTTCAAGAAAGATATATTCTGAGGGGAATAACTGTGTTAAGACTACTTATAGAAGAGTCTCCGTTGTTGTTTTTTTTAAGTTTTAAACTAATATTATTAAAACCTAATTAAATTTTCTTATTAAAAGAAAACCTCACTGAGATTTCATGATTCAAACAGTATTTAATAAATAATCTTTAAGAAGTCTTTTGAGTTTCTCTGATATTCTCTAACTGCTGTATCAGTTAGAACTTCAGTTTTGTCTCCCCTCCCCCCAAGTTGTGGATTTATTCAATGAATTCTTACCCAGAAAACCCTCAATTATAATGTCAGTTTGTTAAGAATTCATAATCCTGTAACATTTGAGGGAGGATTACTCAGTGTAACCAACATACAGATTTTGAGGGTGGAATAAATTCTCTGTGTAAGAGATACTAAGTAATTTGGAGCTCTAAACACAGAGTCACATTTCCTCTTATTTCTGTTAAACAGTTTTGTGAAGTGTGATGCACCAGTTGGTAAAAATACCTTAGGACTTGCTAATGAAAGATAGTGTGTACAGAATCTGCTTTTCTAGCACATATTTTTATAGATGTTGAAAAGGCTGTTGTCAAACAGTATTTTAAAAACTGTCAAAGGTGTATGTGTATTTTTCAAATGAGTTTTAAATAATTTAGTACTATACAGGCAGCAGAAAAATGACTTTATAAACTCGTAGTGCTCTTTTGTGTGGAATATATAAGGAGTGGCTCTGAATTAAAAATTAACACTCTGATCCATCTTTTTACTAATAACCAGTGTAGTGCTAATGGAACTCTGCCGTTACCATTGTTGTTTTGGCCATTTTCCCATTAAAGAATGCCTTAAAGTCTTCTCAACAGATACTACAGAAGTACTAATGGTGAAATAGGCTTGTAACAGCAACCTTTGCCTGGTTTAGCTAACTTGATAGCCAGTCCTGCGGCACCCTTCCCTTTTCTTGCCTCTTAGTACTATCTGACAGAGCAAATACAAAAGATGGTTCCCTTTGAGTAAGTGAAAGTTTACTCTGTGCTTGCCTATCAAGCCACTTAGTGGGTGAGCGGCATTGGAAGAATATTAAAAGTCCTCTCTTTAATTCAGGAGCCTGAGAGTGAAAAAGTAAGGATCACAGATTGTTATGAGTCTTGGACACCACATTTCTCATTGATTCATTATTCATGCGTCTCATCTTTATCCTGCTCTTCCTGTCCCCAGATTTCTTTTTCAAGGTGTGACAAAGGAAAACTTATTTTTGTGGAAAGGCTAATGGATGCATAATAATGTGTACATTTCTTCCTCCTGCCAAAGGGCAGTAAAGAACTGTGATTTTCCTTAAGACAGTATTATTATTATTATTATTATTATTATTATTATTACATTTTAGTTATTTTCCTCAATGAGATATTTTACATGAATGATAATGGTATTATTTATGTTCAGGTGTTAACAAATCTCTAATCTGAGGATCTCTATGAGTTTGGATTAAATTGTTTTCATGACAGAAGATTTAAAGTGTGTTTGGGAAATAACTGAAATCATAGTTACAAAGGGGATTGTGGTAAGACACAAAAAGGTTGGAAACACCTGTTTTGAAACATTTAGTTTAAAGCTTTTTGCATTGCAGCAGTAATTTTAAAGATTTTCCCTAAGAAACTGTAAAAGTTTATTTAAAATTCATAAATTCCACTCCAGTGTCTCTGAGTACCCTGCATATGATTGCTATCAAATGTCTTGAGCATGCTAATTATGCACTGTTTAACACACTTGTGTGTAATGGTATTCTGTATGCTACAGAACCAATTTATCCTGTTGATTTGGTCTGAAAAGGACTCATCAGAACTGTTGTCACTCATCTGGGTAGAGGTGGACTGCCCAGTTATTTATGTGCTTCACATTATTGTAAGATTCTTCTCAGAGAACCTTAGAAGTTTTTAATGATAGTTTGAGGTCCCTTTTGATCTGGATTTCATAGATTTTTTTTGCACATTAATTTCAGTTGACTTTTCTTAAGGGTCAGCTAAGAATCAATAGTAATACAAGGATTAGATGTGGAAGGGGCCACAAAAGTTGTCAGTAGTAAAGGAGATTAAAACCACCTGGTGAAACAAATCTTTCAGTGAGTTGAAGAAGACATGTATTTTTTTTTTTTTTTTTTTGGATAAAATTTTGTTGAGGAGTGCAAATTAGAAATGGTAGATTATTTTTTGGAAATATTTTGTGAGTCAAAACATGATCATTATATTGTTAGGCTTGTGTTACTCGAACACTTACATGGCTTCTAGTCATACTTTTGTTTGTTTTTATGTTCCTCATTGCAGATTAGAAACCCTAATTATACTTTCCCAGGCACACAGAAACTGAGTCAAGAGTAGCAGAAGGCCTGTCCATCAGGGAGGGAGCACTGAGGATGGATTTACTACTGAATTTTTTTTCTTTCAATATACTTTTTTGAGTGCCACTTTAACTTTTAGCTCCCCATTTCATAGCTCTAGACCCTTGGCTCAATTACTTCTAAGTCTGAGTTCCACATCTATAAAGTAAGACCAATAATAGTTCCCATCTCATGGACTTGTCATGGGAGTTAAAAAGGTAATGAGGCCAGGCATGGTGGTGCACACTCGTAATTCCAGCTGCTCAGGAGGCTAAGGCAGGAGGATTTTGAGTTCAAAGCCAGCCTCAGTAACTGAGACCCTGTCTCTAAATAAAATGTGAAAAAGGACTGGGGATGTGGCTCAGTGGTAAAGTACCTCTGGGTTCAATCTATGGTATCCCCAAAATAGCAACTAATAAATAAATAGATAAATAAGTAACGAGGAAGGTGCCAAAATTGGTGTTTGGCTGATAGGAAGACTGCTGTCACTTCAGTGTCCCTGAGTTGTCACCTGTGGGTACATGTGGAGAGGCTGATAAAGCTGAAGCCAGTGAGAGCACATCAAAGTCTTCTGGGACTGTGCAAAACGTAATCCCCTTGGAAGTATCTGCTAACACATACTGAATAAAATAGCCATGGATTTTCAAAGTATTCTTTAATAGAGATAATAAACAAGTACTTAAAAATAGTGTTTCTGTTTTATATTTTAAAAAGAACTTATTTGAATTTTGGCTCACATTTTGTTTAATGTCTATGATGTGTCAGACCTTATATTAAGATACTGTTATATGTGTTTTCTCTCTTAATTCTTGAAATGTTGTTATCTCCTACATGTGAAGAATGGAGCTGCATCTAATAAAAGTGGGTAGGTTCTGGGAATTAATGTAGCAACTAGAACATCTGGGCTGATGTTTCTTCAGTGTGGTAACATTCTTATTGACTCATTGGAATCAAGTCTTTCTGCCCTCCTGTAGTCCTGGCCTACTCTGGAATACCTAACAGAATTCTCTCTGAGAATTTGAGTTTTTCTGATTCTATAATTCTTCTGTCATCTTTTGTCACTTTAGCCAGGATTCTTTTGGTTACAATTTAAAGAAACTCATCAAAGTTTATTAAAGAAAAGAATCTTCATTGACTTGCATAGTTAAAATTTCTGGGGATGACTATTAGCGATTTAGGAATTTCAGATATGACAAGATTCAGGGACTCAAAGTCATCATGATTCTATTTTTTTCTCCTGGCCCTAGCTCCCATCCCCACCACCTTATTTTGGCCTCTGTTTTAGTTAACTATTGCTATGAAGGAAGTTTTCTCAACCTAGTGGCTTAGAGCTACGCACATTTCTTACCTCAGCTTTTGTAGTCAATCAGGAGTGTGGGCATGGCTTTTCTGGGTTATTGGCTTCAGGCTCTCACAAGGCTGCAACAAACATGTCAGCACTGAGTTCTCATCTGAAGGTGTGACTGAGGAAAGATCCACTTTTTCTGTTGGAAAAGTTTAGTTCCTTATGGGTTGTTGGACAAAGAGCCTCATGGTCAGTTGTCAGCTAGAGGCTGCCCACAGTTTTTTGCCCCTTGACTATCTCCCTAGAATGGCTCACAATATGGCAGCTTCCTTTAAAGAAGAATCTGCTGGTGGGGCAGAAATTAAAGTCTGATATTACATTCATGGAAGTGACATTCTATATTCTGTTGGTTAGAAACAAGTCACAGGTTGTACCCATGCTCAGAGTGAGGGAATTATCAAGGGCATGAGTCCATTAGGGATCACCTGTGATCATGTTAAAGTCTGTCTACCACAGCTTCATTCTCAGAAGAGAATGGCGACAGCTGACTGCCATCAACTCCTGTCTTAACATCATCTTGTGGGTATTAATCCTAGGAAAATAGAGCCACTATCTCCTTGGCATTTACTCTGGCAGACATAACTAATAGAAGAACCTATTGGAAAGATATCTGGTCACTTCTAAGAGAGTGCTGAAGGACCAAACTGGAAAAACTTAGAGAACTGGCTGTTCACTTGTTGTCATTGACCATTGCTTTATTGGACTCTCATCACTAGATTCTCAGCTTTAGGTTCAAGGTGTAGCTATCCTCCCATTAGATGATTGAGGTTACATGCCTGTGGTGAGCTGCCAAGAAGGGAGATGAGGAACTATCTGTCCCTTGTGGGACTCCATTGGAGGTGAGAGAATGTTTCTTTGATTGTATGCTATTGCAAGATGGGCCCATTTGAATCTGTGTCTTCACTAGCATCACTTTTGTCCCAATGTTCAGCCTACAGGTTGTATTGCATGCACAGATTCACATCTAATAGTCACTATTCAGAGCTTTGTAGCTGATGTTTCTGTGCTCTTGTTTAACCTTAACTGTGCCTCATAGATGTCCCAAATAAAGATGCTATAGAAGCAGAATGTGGTATTGATGGCATGTTCAGGTCTTTGAGTCATGTAGTAGATGAGGCATTTCTGTTTCTCATAGTCAGAATTTTGATTCATATCAGATTTAACTAAAACAGAACTTGCCTTTTCTGAAATTATATTCTAACTTTATTTTTTTTAACTTTTTAAAACTTTGTTCTTTTTAGATATACATGACAGTAAAATGTATTTTGACATATTATATATAAATGGAATATAACTTCCCAATCTTGTGGTTGTACATGATGTGGAGTTACACTGATTATATATTCATATAGGAACATAGGAAAGTTAGTTCTTATTCATTCTACTGTCTTTCCTATTCCTATTGCCCCTCCATTACCTTCATTCTTCTTTGTCTAATCCAATGACCACCCCCCTCCGTTGTGCATTAGTATCTGCATATCAGAGAGAATATTCAGTCTTTGCTTTTGGAGGATTGGCTTATTTCACTTAGCATGATAGTCTCCAGTTCCATCCATTTACCTGCAAATGCCATAATTTCATTCTTCTTTATGGCTGAGTAATAATATTCCATTGTGTATATACACCACATTTTCTTTATCCATTCATCTGTTGAAGGACATCTAGGTTGGTTCCATAGTTTAGTTATTGTGAATTGAGCTTCTATAAACATTGATATGGCTGCATTACTATAGTATGCTGATTTTAAGTCCTTTGGATATAAACTGAGGAGTGGGATAACTGGGTCAAATGGAGGTTCCATTCCAAGTTTTCTGAGGAATCTCCTTACTGCTTTCCAGAGTGGTTGCAGCAATCTGCAGTCCTGCCAGCAATGTATGAATGAACCTTTCCCCCCATATCCTTGCCAACATTTGTTGTTACTTGTTGATAATTGCCATTCTGACTGGAGAGAGATGGAATCTCAGTGTAGTTTTAATTTTCATTTCTCTAATTGCTAGTGATGTTGAACATTTTTTCATATTTTTGTTGACTGATTATATTAGTTCTTCTGTGAAATATCTATTCAGTTCCTTAGCCCATTTATTGATAGGGTTATATGTTTTTCTGGTGTTAAATTTTTTGAATTTCTTTATATATCCTGGAGATTAATGCTTTACCTAAGGTAGAGGTGGTAAAGATTTTCTCCCATTCCATAGGCTCTTCCTTCACATTCTGGATTGCTTCCTTTGCTGTGAAGAGGTTTTTTAGTTTGATACCATCCCATTTATTGATTCTTGATTTTACTTCATGCGCTTTAGGAGTCTTGTTGAGGACTTCGGTTCCTAGGCTAACATGGTGAAGATTTGGGCTTACTTTTTCTTCTATTAGGCACAGGATCTCTGTTCTAGTCCCTAAATCTGTGATCCATTTTGAGTTGAGTTTTGTGCAGGGTGAGAGATAGGGGTCTAATTTCACTTCACTACATATGGATTTCCAATTTTCCCAGCACCACTTAGTGAAGACCTGCCTTTTCTCCAGTGTATGTTTATGACACTTTTGTCTAATATGAGATAACATGTGGATTTGTCTCTGTATCTTGTATTCTTTTTTTTTTTATTTTTTAATTTTTTATTGTGGGTTGTTCAAAACATTACAAATTTCTTGACATATCATATTCCACACTTTGATTCAAGTGGGTTGGTCTTCATGTCTGTTTTGGTGCCAATACCACGCTGTTTTTGTTACTATAACTCTGTTGTATGATTTAAACTCTGGTATTGTGATGCCTCCTGTGAGAAAAGTGAAGCAGGAGGCATCATAATACCAGACTTTAAACTTTATGATCCAGTTTTTCTCTCAGTCTTCGTGTTGAATCTAGGGATTCAAGGATTACCTCAACTCTGCACTGTTGTCATCTTTGGCCATATGACTTTTTAAAATAAGTCCAAATAACTTGTAAATCTTTTTAAAATAAGCTCATATGTTTATTTACATGCATTTGCAAAGCTGTACTTACTCATTTAGCATTAGAATATGTTAAGATCACTTACCAAGAAGGGAAACAGATGTTACTTCTGTGGGATAAATTGTGAAGTTCAGAGTCTTGCCTACTCCCCAAATGTTTTTGTTTTTGTTTTGAGGATACCACAGATTGAACTCAGGAGCACTGGATCACTGAGCCACATCCCCAGCCCTGTTTTGTATTTTATTAGAGACAGGGTCTCACTGAGTTGCTTAGTGCCTCACTTTTGCTGAGGCTGGCTTTGAACATGTGATCCTCCTGCCTCAGCCTCCAGAGCCACTGGGATTACAGTTGTGCATCACCACGACCGGCCCAAAATGTTTTTCTTATTGGCCTGATATGGCAGCTGATATCTCGCTATTGGAATTAGAATTGGGGGTTAAGATCAATAATCCTCAGCACTTCAGATTCACCTACAGAGTAAAAACACTACTGCCAAAAAAGAATAAACAAAACAATGTCAGGGTCCTACCCTGCAGCAATTTTGCATAATTTCTAGGAGTTGGGCCCAAGGAACTTTTAGAACGTTTTAAAGGATTTGGATGTACAGCTAGGGTTGAGAACTGGCAGACTAAGTCTTGGACCTAGGAAGAACAGCCCGGCTCATTCATGTTAGTTATGGTGTGTGTAAGGAATATGTAGATATCAGTTCCATAGTTGAGACTCTTTCTTACCATCCTTTGTGGAGGTCAACCAAGTCAGTCTCTACTTGTATTGTTAAAAAGCCTGACTATCTTAGAGCCATGGAATTTCTACCTATGGCACTGCTTCTGAAAATTCTTCCAAAAAGCTAAGCTCACAAGAATATCCTCTATTTGCTTCATAACAGTAGCACATGTTAAAATCAGGCTATAAACAATCTACCCTCTCTTTCATTTTATATTTACTTTCTGGAGGTGATGTACAAATAATCATTCATGTGGTATCCAGAAATATTTTTGTCTATGCTAATAGCAGATGGCAGAGTGCTTTTCACATGCCAGGTTGCATTTATTCCACCACAGTGCAATATGGAAGTCATCATGACCTCTTTCAAATAGTCTAACTCCCCATGTGCATTTCAGTTGTGCTGGGAAATTTTCTTGTATATCACTTCAATATGTTGTAGATTTACTTGGAATCCTTGGAATTTGTGTATAGTGTAGTCACACAAGAAGTGCTTTGTAAAGAAATATTTTGGGGCCTCATGATTAAAGGTCATCAATTCAGCAAACATTTAATAAGCATATTCTGTAAGCCAGTGGTTTTCCAATGGAATGGGTGGCTTGGTCCCTAGGGGGAATTTTGGAAATTTACTGAGTTGTTTTTAGTTATCATGATTAGTAGGGGTGCTACTGGCATTGGTGTTCAGGCGCCAAAGGTATATGCTGTTTTGCAGCTTGTAGGACAGTCCCCTGCACCAAGACTGGTTTTCATGTGTACATGCATGTGCATGCACATGCCTGGTCTGTTGAAAGAACATTCATGTAGGTGAAAAACCTGTTTATGATTATCTGAACCTAAAAAGCTAATTGTACTTTTCATATAAACACAGTGTTTTGCATAGATTTCATATATAATGACTTTTCCAGGGAAATTGTAAATTGAATTGTAAATGTAAATTGAAGGAAAATTGTGCGTTGTTTTTTTTTTAGAATCAAGAATTATTTATCCTCATATAAGATCACATCACCATTGGAACTGTGAGCGTGATGTTTGAGTCACAGAAAGCCCAACTGTAACTGCCTGCATTTGTTATTCCCATTTTTATGCAGATTCCATACAAAGCACAAGCAAAGAACTACTTGATATGTCTCCTGGTAGTGTTGTGCTGAAGCATTTATAATTCATAGTATTTTGTTACTGTTTCTATTTCTCTCTCCCTCCCTGCCCCCCTCTCTCTCTCGTCCTGGGGATTGAACCCAGAGATGCTCTATCCTGTGCTGTATTCCCAGTCTTTTTTTCTAAATTTTGTTAAGTTGCCCAGGCTGGCCTCGTACTTATGATCTTCTTGCTTCAGACTTCTGCATAGCTGGATTACAGGCTTGTGTCACTGTACCCAGCATATGTTTTTTTGTTTTTATAGCTAGAGCATTATGTTGTGATTGCATGTGTATGTATCTGAATTTTCATAAGTATGTCTGTAAGTTATACTTTTTGTCAATTTTAAGCAAATAGGGGAGCATTACTAAATATTTGGATTCTAAGGGGGCTTTGGGTGTGATGGGTTTGAAAGCCAGTGGACTAAGCATCATGACAGTGGCAGACAACTTGAAATTCCAAATGCTAGAAGAATGCAGAGGATCCTGCAGTGGCTGGAGGAGTAGCCTTTTTCAAGTCCTGAGGGAAACCTGTGGCCCAAGTGGGGTGTGGTGTTAGCTGGGTGAAGTGAGAGGCAAATAAAATAGTGCATGCAGGTTCTAAATTTAGGGTGGAACTGTGGCTTTTTGGGAATGGCTCATTTGCTCTGGGGACTGGCAATAGGGGAAAAGAAGGCTGGAGAGTCAGACAGAAACACATGAAGAGCTTTACAAGCCTTGTGTAACTTTTATTCTTGAAACATTAGGGAGATACCAAAGGGCTGGTGGATTAGGGTGAAGTTTTCATGTTATTCAGACTTGCTCATTACAGTTGTTAAAATGGGCTGAATCAGGGCCTGCCTAAGCCAGAGAGTAGCATGAACTAAGGCAGTAGGGGGCTCTGGAAAGCTCTTGAGGAATGAGGTGTCTCACTAGTCAGTCCCTGTACTCTCAACTACTTTTCTGGATTGTCTTAGAGGCAGGAATGGTCATGGTGTGGTGTAGAGCAGATGGAAGGATTTTAGCAGATGGGGTCTACTCAGGATCACATATGGAAGATATGGGGACGAAAACTCCAGGATGTGTCTGGCTAAGGAAAATGTCTGATGAAGACAGAAAACGAGGCTCACTAACAATTTCACCAATTTTAACCTTTGTTAAAGAGGTTCATTTATTTTGTACATTATGTCATTTGTTGTTTTCATTTAATTTGACCCAACCTTTCATTTTGTTTTGACAGCTATTAGAATAACAACATAGATTGCTAAAGAATTTAGTAATAGCTAGACGTGTTTAGGTAGCCTATTATCCCAGTGACTCAGAAAGCTAAGACAGGAGGATTATAAGTTCAAGGCCAGTCTCAGCAACTTAGTGAGGCCCTAAGCAACTTAGTAAGACCTTGTCTCAAAATAAAAAATTAAAAATGCCAGGGTATGGCTCAGTGGAAAAGTGTCCCAGGATTTAATTCCTAGTACACTCCCCTTTCATGCTCCCCTCTCCCAATTATCCTGTTAAACATTCTCTAGTAGCTTTCCATTATACTTAAAAAACAACTAATTTCTTACTGCCATATATAAGGCCTGTATGATCTGACTTTTGCCTGTTGTCCAAATTCATGTCATGCAGTACTTCTGGCCTGTGATCTTTGCTTATTATGCTAAGCCATCTAAGAGCAATCTCAGTATTTTAAAAACACAATATTCTCCTTGCTTCAAGCTGTTCCATAAATACTTGTCTCAGCCTGAAGCTCTCTTTGCCACCTCTGGGTATGCTGGCTCTAAATCCTACAATGTCATTTCAGATGACACCTTGAAGAGCCATCCCATATGACTTTGGGGGAAAGTTGACTCACTTTTCTTAAACTTACCACAATTTTTTTTTTTTTTGTGTGTGTGTGTGTGTAGACACTAAACGCTAAATTATAAGCTTCGGGAGGCAGAGACTGTTTTTGTCTTGTATATTTATTAGTTAATAAATATTTGAATGAATACTACTTAATGGAACCAGTTCAGGGAATTGTCTTGTTGCATGTGTAAGGGCATGGAATTGAGAGCCAAGGAGTTGATAGGCATCATTGATTATCTTGGAAGCTTTTTGTATAATAAACTTGACTTTTTTTTTCTTTTTAAAGCTGTTGTTTTTATGCAGATCATGGTTGTGCCTCAAGTAAATGTCAGTGGTCAGCTCCCAGCCCCATGTATGCAACTGGTGCCTTGTTTAATAAACCAAAATAGATAGTGGAGGGTGCACTGCCAACATTTGCTTTGGGGGATGTCATATTGGAAAGTGGCTGGTTTTGCTTCTGTGGCTAAAGGCGATGGGAGTGAGAGAGCTAGGGGGCATGGTGAAGAGGGAGCACATAGAGCAAGTCCCTCTCAAGTTTCCATTGCCAAAGACTGTGCTGTGATAATGGTTGAAGAAGGCATCAAGGACAGGAAACAGGTGAGTTAAGAACAGTGTGTCTTGGGAAAAAGCAGCCCTGTCAAGAGATTCCCTAGTGGCATTAATATGTAAAAACCTGAAAATTCTCACTGTATCTTGTTACATTGCTGCTAATGTAGGATTTATTAAGATCAACAAACCCCAGAGTTTCTAGTCAGCCCAGTCCCCAACCTGGTATTATAAGCTTTTATAGAAAGAAATTATGGAAAGTACAATAGGATGCTTCTCACTGACTGACTCTTCCCTTACCTTGTTCCCTTATCTTGTCCAACACTGCCTCTCCAGCAATTTACATCCTTAATGAGGTCATTTGCTCTGCATATACCATGAGATATGTCTTAGAGTAATACATTTTCTGCTTTCTGAGCCATGCTTGAGAGGACAGCCTCTTTAACTGTACAAAGAATTTGTTGTTTAACAGAGGAGGACCTTTATACCTTGTCACAGCTTTCAATCATAACTCTAGTTTTTTAGTCTTGAACAGTGGCACATGAGAGCAGGCACATTTTGCATAATCATTTAGCTTAACCTTACAAATAACCTCTTAAAGGGCTGAGGATCAGTTATGTTGGCTTAATAGGAAAGAACACTGTTGATATTAATGATATATGCATGTAGTTTGTATAATTGATATCCATAATAATATCTTAATCTTAGTTGTACTCCAAAATTGCTTTCCACCATTATTATCACTTATAAATAAGGAGTAGCAACATTGACTTGAAGTATTTCCATCTTTAATAATTTTAATTTTAAATTTTTTCTCATAAATGCATATTTAAATACGTTGTTAAGAAATATGTAAGTAGTGCATATCCAGAGGTCCATGGGACAAAAATTAATGACTGAACATTTTCCAGAGTTGTAGAAACACTTGAGACCTTATATTGAGAAGCACAGCAAATTGCATGCAGGCTACATAAAACAAATCTACAACCAGAAGGATTGTGGTATAATGAAAGTATGTCCAAAATAAGGAGGAACTCTTAAAAGCTGGAAGAAAAGACAGATTGCTACAGAGGAATGACTATCCATTTGACAGTATGTTTATCACTAGCAGCAGTAGATCCTATACCTATCATCAAAAGTAGAATGCCAAAATAAAGACCTGTTAGGATACACAAAAACCAGAAGTTTTTTTTTTTTTTCCTTAAACATTAACTGAAAGAAGTACTAAAAGTTGAATTTTATTTTTTTTTTCAGGTGTATTTTTTTTTTATTGTTGGTTGTTCAAAACATTACATAGTTCTTGATATATCATCTTTCACACTTTGCTTCAAGTGGGTTATGAACTCCCATTTTTACCCCATATACAGATTGCAGAATCACATCAATTACACATCCATTGATTTACATATTGCCATACTAGTGACTGTCGTGTTCTGCTACCTTTCCTATCCTCTACTATCCCCCCTCCCCTCCCCTCCCCTCTTCTCTCTCTACCCCCTCTACTGACCTTCATTTCTCCCCCTTGTATTATTTTTCCCTTTCCCCTCATTTCCTCTTGTATGTTCTTTTGTCTAACCCTGAGGGTCTCCTTCCATTTCCATGCAATTTCCCTTTTCTCTCCCTTTCGCTCCCACCTCTCATCTCTGTTTAATGTTAATCTTCTTCTCATGCTCTTCGTCCCTACTCTGTTCTTAGTTACTCTCCTTATATCAAAGAAGACATTTGGCATTTGTTTTTTAGGGATTGGCTAGCTTCACT
This sequence comes from Marmota flaviventris, assembly GCF_047511675.1. NCBI lineage: Eukaryota > Metazoa > Chordata > Mammalia > Rodentia > Sciuridae > Marmota > Marmota flaviventris. Next base: position 11,388,563 of record NC_092508.1, on the reverse strand, counting down.
TAGCGTAATCTGCTCTAGTGCCATCCATTTCCCTGCAAATTCTATGATTTTGTCATTTTTTAATGCAGAGTAATACTCCATTGTGTATAAATGCCACATTTTTTTAATCCATTCGTCTATTGAAGGGCATCTGGGTTGGTTCCACAGTCTTGCAATTGTGAATTGAGCTGCTATGAACATCGATGTAGCAGTGTCCCTGTAGCATGCTCTTTTTAGGTCTTTAGGGAATAGACCAAGAAGGGGAATAGCTGGGTCAAATGGTGGCTCCATTCCCAGCTTTCCAAGAAATCTCCATACTGCTTTCCAGATTGGCTGCACCAATTTGCATTCCCACCAGCAATGTACAAGTGTACCCTTTTCCCCACATCCTCGCCAGCACTTGTTGTTGTTTGACTTCATAATGGCTGCCAATCTTACTGGAGTGAGATGGTATCTTAGGGTGGTTTTGATTTGCATTTCTCTGACTGCTAGAGATGGTGAGCATTTTTTCATGTACTTGTTGATTGATTGTATGTCCTCCTCTGAGAAGCGTCTGTTCAGGCCCTTGGTCCATTTGTTGATTGGGTTGTTTGTTATCTTATTGTCTAATTTTTGGAGTTCTTTGTATACTCTGGATATTAGGGCTCTATCTGAAGTGTGAGGAGTAAACATTTGTTCCCAGGATGTAGGCTCTCTATTTACCTCTCTTATTCTTTAGCTGAGAAAAAACTTTTTAGTTTGAGTAAGTCCCATTTGTTGATTCTAGTTATTAACTTTTGTGCTATGGGTGTCCTATTGAGGAATTTGGAGCCCGACCCCACAGTATGTAGATCGTAGCCAACTTTTCCTTCTATCAGACGGCGTGTCTCTGATTTGATATCAAGCTCCTTGATCCATTTTGAATTAACTTTTGTGCATGGCGAGAAAAAGGGATTCAGTTTCATTTTGTTGCATATGGATTTCCAGTTTTCCCAGCACCATTTGTTGAAGATGCTATCCTTCCTCCATTGCATGCTTTTAGCCCCTTTATCAAATATAAGATAGTTGTAGTTTTGTGGATTGGTTTCTGTGTCCTCTATTCTGTACCATTGGTCCACCCGCCTATTTTGGTACCAGTACCATGCTGTTTTTGTTACTATTGCTCTGTAGTATAGTTTGAAGTCTGGTATCGCTGTACTGCCTGATTCACACTTCCTGCTTAGCATTGTTTTTGCTATTCTGGGTCTTTTATTTTTCCATATGAATTTCATGATTGCTTTCTCTATTTCTACAAGAAATGCCGTTGGGATTTTGATTGGCATTGCATTAAACCTATAGAGAACTTTTGGTAATATCGCCATTTTGATGATGTTAGTTCTGCCTATCCATGAACAGGGTATATTTTTCCATCTTCTAAGATCTTCTTCTATTTCTCTCTTTAGGGTTCTGTAGTTTTCATTGTATAAGTCTTTCACCTCTTTTGTTAGGTTGATTCCCAAGTATTTTATTTTTTTTGAAGATATTGTGAATGGAGTGGTTGTCCTCATTTCCATTTCAGAGGATTTGTCGCTGATATACAGGAATGCCTTTGATTTATGCGTGTTGATTTTATATCCTGCCAATTTGCTGAATTCATTTATTAGCTCTAATAGTTTCTTTGTAGAGCCTTTTGTGTGTGCTAGGTATAGAATCATATCATCTGCAAATAGTGATAATTTAAGTTCTTCTTTTCCTATTTTTATGCCTTTAATTTCTTTCGTCTGTCTAATTGCTCTGGCCAGCGTTTCAAGAACTATGTTGAACAGAAGTGGTGAAAGAGGGTATCCCTGTCTTGTTCCAGATTTTAGAGGGAATGCCTTCAATTTTTCTCCATTCAGAATGATGCTAGCCTGAGGCTTAGCATAGATTGCTTTTACAATATTGAGGTATGTTCCTGTTATCCCTAGTTTTTCTAGAGTTTTGAACATAAAGGGATGCTGTACTTTGTCGAATGCTTTTTCCACATCTATCGAGATGATCATATGGTTCTTATTTTTAAGTCTATTGATGTGGTGAATAACATTTTTTGATTTCCGTATATTGAACCAGCCTTGCATCCCAGGGATGAATCCTACTTGATCATGGTGCACAATTTTTTTGATATGTTTTTGTATCCGATTCGCCAGAATTTTATTGAGGATGTTTGCATCTAGGTTCATTAGAGATATTGGTCTGAAGTTTTCTTTCTTTGAAGTGTCTTTGTCTGGTTTAGGTATCAGGGTGATGTTGGCCTCGTAGAATGAATTTGGAAGTTCTCCCTCTTTTTCTATTTCCTGAAGTAGCTTGAAAAGTATTGGTATTAGTTCCTCTTTAAAGGTTTTGTAAAATTCTGCTGTATACCCATCCGGTCCTGGGCTTTTCTTAGTTGGTAGTCTTTTGATGGTTTCTTCTATTTCCTCGATTGATATTGGTCTGTTTAGGTTGTCTATATCCTCCTGACTCAATCTGGGCAGATCATATGACTTAAGAAATTTATCTATGCCTTCACTATCTTCTAATTTATTGGAGTATAAGGATTCAAAATAATTTTTGATTATCTTCTGTATTTCTGAAGTGTCTGTTGTGATATTGCCTTTTTCATCCCATATGCTAGTAATTTGAGTTCTCTCTCTTCTTCTCTTCGCTAGCATGGCTAAGGGTCTGTCGATTTTGTTTATTTTTTCAAAGAACCAACTTTTAGTTTTGTCAATTTTTTCAATTGTTTCTTTTGTTTCGATTTCATTAATTTCAGCTCTGATTTTAATTATTTCTTGCCTTCTACTTCTTTTGCTGTTGTTTTGCTCTTCTTTTTCTAGGATTTTGAGATGAAGTACGAGATCATTTATTTGTTGGTTTTTTCTTTTTTTAAGGAATGAACTCCAAGCAATGAATTTTCCTCTTAGAACTGCTTTCAATGTGTCCCATAGATTCCGATATGTTGTGTCTGTGTTTTCATTAATCTCTAAGAATTTTTTAATTTCCTCCTTGATGTCTTCTATAACCCATTGATCATTCAGTAACCTATTGTTCATTCTCCAAGTGATGTATGCTTTTTCCTTCCTTCCTTTTATCGTTGATTTTCAGTTTCATTCCATTATGATCAGATAGGATGCATGGTATTATCTCTACTCCTTTATATTGTCTAAGAGTTGCCCTGTGACATAATATATGATCTATTTTTGAGAAGGATCCATGTGCTGCTGAGAAAAAAGTGTAACTGCTTGATGTTGGGTGGTATATTCTATATATGTCAATTAAGTCTAGGTTATTAATTGTGTTATTGAGTTCTATAGTTTCCTTATTCAACTTTTGTTTGGAAGATCTGTCCAGTGGCGAGAGAGGTATGTTGAAGTCTCCCATGATTATTGTATGGTGGTCTATTAGACTCTTGAACTTGTGAAGAGTTTGTTTGACGAACATAGCTGCACCATTGTTTGGGGCATATATATTTATGATTGTTATGTCTTGTTGGTGTATGGTTCCCTTAAGCAGTATGTAGTGTCCCTCTTTATCCCTTTTGATTAACTTTGGCTTGAAATCTATTTTATTTGATATGAGTATGGACACTCCTGCTTGTTTCCGAAGCCCATATGAGTGATATGATTTTTCCCAACCTTTCACCTTCAGCCTATGTATGTCTTTTCCTATCAAATGCGTCTCCTGTAGGCAGCATATTGTTGGGTCTTGTTTTGTGATCCATTCTACTAGCCTGTGTCTCTTAATTGGTGAGTTTAAGCCATTAACATTTAGGGTTATTATTGAGATATGGGTTGTTGTTCCAGCCATATTTGTTTATTTATGTTACTAAACATGGTTTGTTTTCCTCTATGATTATTCCCCCCCCCCTTTACTGTCCTACATCCCACTGTTGGTTTTCATTGTTATTTTCCATTTCCTCTTCCTGTAATGTTTTGCCGAGGATGTTTTGAAGAGATCGTTTTCTAGCTGCATATTCTTTTAACTTTTGTTTGTCGTGGAAGGTTTTAATTTCACTTTCCATCCTGAAGCTTAATTTCGCTGGATACACAATTCTTGGTTGGAACCCATTTTCTTTCAGTGTTTGAAATATGTTATTCCAGGATCTTCTAGCTTTCAGAGTCTGTGTTGAAAGATCAGCTGTTATCCTGATTGGCTTGCCCCTAAATGTAATCTGCTTCCTTTCTCTTGTAGCTTTTAAGATTCTCTCCTTATTCTGTATGTTGGACATCTTCATTATAATGTGTCTAGGTGTGGGTCTCTTATGATTTTGCACATTTGGCGTCCTGTAGGCTTCTAGAATTTGGGATTCTGTCTCATTCTTCAAGTCTGGGAAGTTTTCTCGTATTATTTCATTGAATAAATTGCTCATTCCTTTGGTATGGAGTTCTATACCTTCCTGTATCCCAATGACTCTTAAGTTTGGTCTCTTAATGTTATCCCATATTTCTTGGATGTTCTGCTCATGGTTTCTTAACAGTCTTGCTGAGCTGTCTATGTTCTTTTCAAGTTGAAATACTTTGTCTTCATTGTCTGATGTTCTATCTTCTAAGTGTTCTACTCTGCTGGTAGTATTCTCAATTGAGTTTTTAAGTTGGTTTATTGCTTCCTGCATTTCTAGGATTTCTTTTTGTTTGTTTTTTATAACCTCTATCTCCCTGTATAGTTGATCCTTTGCTTCCTGGATTTGTTTGTGTAATTCCTTGTCGAAGTGATCTTTCATTGTCTGATTTTGCTGTCTAATGTCTTCCTTGATACTCCAGATCATCTGAAGCATATATATCCTGAATTCTTTATCTGACATTCCATCTGCTGCAGCTGTTACCTCTTCTAAAGTTGAGTTGACCTGCATTGCTTGTAGTCCTTTCTTTCCTTGTCTTTTCATACTGCTTGCGTTTCTTTCTTCTTGGTGAAACTGTTGTGTTTTTGATATTTTCCCCCCCCCTATATATTTATATTGCTCTTGTATAGTTGAAAAGTCTCCCTTGGAGGTGCGGGCGGGGGCTCTGCTCTGCCCCTCTTCCAATTGGTGTGAGGTGTCTACCACGCCCGCGGACCCCTGGGCCTGATCCGCCGTTCTGTCGCAGGTCTGCCTACCTTGCAGGTGGGGGCGAAGGCTCTGCCCTGCCCCTCCTACCACGCCCGGGGACTGCTAGGCCTGATCTGCAGGTTGGTCGCCGGTCTGCCCACCTTGCGGGCACGGGTGTCAGTTCCGCTCCGCGCCCACTCCAATTGGGGTCACTTGACCACCACACAGGCGGGCCGCTGGGCCTGATCTGGGCGCGGGCGAAGGCTCTGCTCTGCCCCTACTCTAGTTGGGGTGAAGTGTGTACCACGCTGGCAGGCCGCTGGGCCTGATCTGCCGGTCTGTCGCAGGTCTGCTTACCTTGCCGGCGCGGGCGGCGGCTCTGCCCTGCCCCTCCTACCACGCCTGCAGACCGCTGGGCCTGATCTGCAGGTTGGTTGCAGGTCTGCCTACCTTGCGGGCGCGGGCGGTGGCCCCGCTCCTCCCCTCTGGCTCGACGACAAAGCGAGAGAGACTCGGGTATCTGTGACTCACCCTCCCTACCAGGGGACCAACTGTTTCCGTCGCCGCTGGCACCGATGAAGTTCTCTCCTCGGCCGCTCTCCGATGACATCAGATCTCTGCCATGCTGGCATCCCCTGTTCTATGGCTGAATCCCATTTTCTTCTCTTCCGATAGGCGGAGCTGTGCCCTCTGAGCCGAGCTTCTGCCCTCTATGTGCTGACAGAAATCCCTGTACGGTGGCTCCTGGGAGTCTCTCAATCCTGTTAGTACAGAGCCCTTTCACTTATCCGGCCCCTCCCCCTGTTCCTCCTCCCAGCCAGCCAGCCAGGTCCTGTTCACCAGAGGCGGTTCCCCAAGGATCTGATTACACTTGCAGCCCCACCGCGTGTCCTATATCCCGAACGATGAATACCCTCTCTGTCATTCATCTAAGCCCCAGTGCTGTGGTGGGGTGATCTGGGAACCAACAGTTTAATTTTTCCGGACCCCTTTGGTGGGCACGCCCCCAGAAACTGGCGGCTAAGATCTTGGGTGTCGCCGCTGGTGTTAAGGGGAGGTGGGGATCTGGAATCCCCTCTGCTTCCCTACAGACACGCCCCCGGAGAGATTCCCGAGGTTTCCTGGCTGCTTGTATCTGGAGGGGGTGGGAGTCACACACCTGCTAACATGGATTCCGCTGGGAAGGAATTCTGCTGGCGGAACTTTGGGGATGTCACCTCTCTGCTATGGCGGGCCCCAGGCTCCTTGCCGGAGTGTCCGAAGGGAGGGGTGGGACTGGTCTGTCTCTGGTTGGTTTCAGCTCCCTGTTCGCTATTTCATGAAGGCTTGGCGAGAGACCTCTTCCTAGAGTCCCTGCACCGCTCCTGCTGCGCTGCGCCTCAGAGGCTATCTGCCCTGACGCGGGGGCCTGTGCAGGCAGCCGACAGTCGCCGAGTCGCTCGGGCAGCGGCTGGCGGGTCTGGACCTCTGCGCTGCAGTGGCGGAGATTCACTCTTCTAGCGCAAACTGTCACCTCCAAAAATCCTACCGATTCCCGGCCGGTCTCTCTTTAGTGGAATTTTGCTAGGAGTTTCTCAGCAGGTCGAATCTAAGCGTATCCATGTGTCTCTCTGACCCCGCTGTTGAGGAGGTACTGAAAGCGCTGCCTCCCCTCTCGCCGCCATGTTGGATCCGCTTTCAGGTGTATTAAATCCTGAATTCTCTTGTAATGATACAAATATAATCTTCAAGGAAGAGATGAGCAACTACTGCTTGCAGAATGATGCATTAACTATAGTGGAGAAGAAAGACTGGGAGCAACATAATTGGAAGGACTGATATCCTTGGTGTAGATCTCAGTGGGACTTCCAAATATCTAAAAGTTGAATTTTAACAAGAAGGAAACTGAACCCAAAAATAGTTTTTATCATCACAGAAGCAATGGTATTATGTTAACAAACTTAAGTAGTCTGCATAAATAGCTGCCTCTTTGCAATAATTTATACTGAGAATCTTCGTTTGTGAGTAATTCAGGCTCAGGGTGTCAGCTTCCATGCATACTGAGAACAGAGAGAAGCCACGGGCTTATTTTCTCTTGAGAGAAAAACTTCAAAACTTGTGTTTGGCATGTGTAATTTGGTCTTAATAGTTTTTCAAGCTATTACATTTGAAGGTCAGTCCCATCCACTGATCAGAGCACTCCAGTGTGTCTTTCCCAGGACTTCCTTTGCCCTTCACAGAGCCCTGTGGTCAGGGATAAAGTGCCCTAATCCTGTGGCAAGGGAGCCATCCTCCCAGTTCACTCTTCCATTTTCTGCAGGTGCATTTCCTCTTTCAAAACATGGGTTTCCTAGAATAATAGAGCATGAAGGAGGTGATCTATCAAATGGTTATTATCAACTGCATGGCAAGTTAGTGTATTTCTTAAAATGAGTTGTAGCCCGGCATTGTGACACACACCTGTAATCCCAGCGGCTTGGGAGGCGGAGGAGGAGGATCACAAGTTCAAAGCCAGCCTCAGCAACTTAGCGAGGCCCTAAGCAACTCAGTGAGACCCTGTCTCTATTAAAATACAAACAAAGGGCTGGGGATGTGATTTAGTGGTTAAGTGCCCCTGGATTCAATCCCTAGTACCCACCCCCCCCCAAAAAAAAAATTACATTTTCTTTATCATTGGGAGAATTTACCCCTTTTTTTGTTTAATGAGATTCTCAGTTTGGGATGAATAATATTATAATCTTCTTATATTCTTATTTTAAAAAGGAACACCTTTATAGAGCTTAAATGAAATAATAAGAATAGCTAAATGGTTTGAGATGGAACTTTTGTGGAAAATGCTGAATACTAGAATGATGCCATGTGTTCTCTGGCTGGCTTGTCTCCCTTCCCTGGTTATTTGCAATTATATTAGGACAATTAAATCATAACTCAAACTTCTGAAAACCCATTAGACAGATAAGAAATTCATTTTACTGTATTGTATTCTAAATTGTAAATGAGATTCAAGATTAATTGTCTACTAGGTTGAGATTTTAAATTGAAATTTTCTCCCATGTTATTTTATAGTATATGATTCACCATGAAGATTGGTTTTAAAAGTTTAAAAATATTGATCTTTTAAATTCTTTTCAGTTAAATTGAAGTTTTATTTATTTATTTATTTTTTTAATTTGACCCTGGCCTCTTTGTATCTTTCAGACTACCACTTTCTTTCCCATTTTTAGAACTTAATGGAGGAGGGTTTTATTGAGCCAGAATAGAGAATAAAATCAGTACTTTTTTTTTTTTTTTTCAGGGGGGCAGGTTTGGCTAAAGCAGAGCCAAGTTCATAGTGTTCTTTCCAGGAAATGGGAAACCAATGTCCAATCCTTTGTTGTTAATGTCTAGTTATATATACTGTGAGGTAGATGAAAATAATCAGTGTCACGAGGGAACAGTTGTGTTTGTGGCACATGTGTACATATGTGTGACTTTCAGCACATGGGGGCTTGTCTGGGCAGTGGTGACATTTAGTTGACTGATGGGGACAAGCAGCAGTGCTCGCCTGTCTACAGAAGTTTCTGGTCATCTTTTTTTTTTTTTTTCCAAGTGTTCCTTCCTCATTGCCTATTCTTTTCCTGAGAGACAACGAGTCTTTCCATAGTTCTGAGACAATGGAATAACTTATACCTGTCTTTCTTATGGCATCTCGGGCTTTCCCCTCTATGTCACTATTGCAGTAGACAAAGTGTGTCAGTTTTAACTCAGACTACCATGTCTCAGTGAGCACTCTAAGTTGAAGATCTAGTGGTTTTAACTTGCCTACTGAAGCTTTTGATGAAATGATTCTGGTGCGCTTGAATCATTCATTCTACGCCTGTTTGAGTGCCTATCATGTGCCAGGCACTGTCTTATGTGTGTGGAATACCTATGCAAAAACTACAAGGATCACTGTACTCTTGGAGTTTACATCAGGATCTTTTCTAACTCTCAGTTGCCCTCCTTCTGGAGAAAGGAAATCATTCCCCCAAGTTGTGGAAATCTATTCATTTATTTTGGTGTGTTTGAGCTTATAATGGTACATAACACCATTATTACCCTCAGAGTGTTTGTGTGTGAGATCTAAACACAGAAGATGGACAGAGGAGCAAACATGTAAATACCTTGCTACCCAGTAGACTGGATACATACTATAATAAAGGTAGAAGCAGCAGTGACTCTTCAACTGGGGCATATTTTTATGACAGGTGCATTTACCCTTAGTTTTGTGGTCACTTATCAGTGCTTGGGGTGTGTGGAGATGGGTGTAGGGGCTGATGAGATTAGAGGAAAGAGATGGGTGAGACCACACATTCAAAGGTCTTGAGTGCATGCTAGGTATTCTGTAAGTAAGCTGGTGACTTTCAGAGGATAGTAGTGACATGATTTGCCCTCTCTGTCTTAGGAAGATAAGCAAAGTATGTGGGATACACTAAAGAGCAAGAGCTGGGTGACAAGGACATAAGCTGGATGGTTTTCTTTGATTTATTCTTTACTCCCGCAACATATACTTACTTAGGACCTGCCTTGTGCCTAACCTGGGCTTTTCTAAGTAGTTCAGGCAGGAACCTATGAGGGCTAAAAGCATAGCTATAGTGGAAAGGCTGAGCTGTGAGAAGCAATATAAAGGAGATGGGGCCTGGCAACTGATACAAAAGTGAGACCTAAGAAAAGTCCAGTTTAAGGTGAAGATGGGAATGTGATTGTGTCAAAAGGTGGCAGATAGAACTCACTGTGTAGGACTCATCTTTGTGGTAAAACATGGAGGTCATTAAGAGAATCTCTAGTAACTTCTTCAACTCTTGACTAGGACATTGTTTAACCAGTGAGGTCTGCAGAAATAACCCATAGCCCACAACGAATGAAGTACCACGGGTTCTCTGGGGGTGTTGTACTTTTGGTAGAAATGTACCTTGAAAATAAATTTTATAAGTGATTGCCAGTCTTAGATGCTAGTTCAAGAAGAATGGAACCAATTCATTGCCTTAACTTATCTTTCAAGTTTGAAGTATAAATTTTTGTTTCTTTTTGCTGGGTGACTGAAAGATGCATAAGAATACAGATTTGGGAGTATGTGCATGTGGGCATCTCAGTCTTTTTGCTGATTTTCATTTACTTTCTGCCTTATTAGTCAGTGGTATAGAAAAGTGTAGCAATCTGCTCAGTGTTAACACAGACATCCCCCAATGGCTAGATGGTTCCAGATTTACTTCTGAACAGAGAAAAACATTGATATTTTGTTATGAGAGGAAGAGAGAAAAACTGCAAGAAATATAATGGCTTGTCTTGGCAAAATGCTTCTGCTGCTCTAGAAGAGTCAACCCACTTCTTTTACTTTAGGAGGGGTGTTGCATTTTAAACATGTGGTAGTTGTTATTCATTATGCTTTTTTTTTTTCCTAAGGTAGGAAATGTTGTTCTTTGGTCTGAGTTAAATGCTGCTCAGCATAAAAGATGTGATGTGGAACAAAGCCTGCAGACTGTGACTAATTGACATGCACTAGGCTAATGAGAAGACAGAATGTCTCTAATCAGCAGCAGAACAAACACTCACAAAGGGTCTCCTTCCCTCCTAGGACTTCCTTCTCAGGGCATCTGGCTGGGATTCTTGTTGGACTAATGTACACTCAAGGGCCTCTGAAGAAAATTATGGAAACATGTGCAGGTACGGAACAAAACGCCTTTGGCATGACAAGTTGGAAGTTCATCTTAATTTTAATGTGAACAGAAGCAACTCCAAATCTTCTTGTGGTTCAGCTTAGGAATTCCCCAACATGCTCATCTTTCCTTTTTAAACCAAGAGATTAAACAGCCAGTACAGTTTTTCACATTGCTCCACAATGTGGATGCAAACACAGATTTCAAATCTGAGGCTTTCTTAAGGGACAAATATTGGAACACATTTATACCCTTAACCATAATACTACTTACAGAAAACTTTAATTTCCTCAAAAATGAAAAGAACTAAAGTAGGTTAAAATAGTACATTTTTTCTAAAATATTCCATGGATGAATAAGTGTGCAAGGCAGAGTTAAGAAAGAAAACCAAACCTAGACTGAAGGGCAAGGCTAGTATTTTAAAGAATTCAGAATGACCTCTAAGTCCCTGGTGGGCAAGAGGTATATTCATGCATGACCAAGCCATGTCTATCATGGCTTGAAGCTTGACTTATGCTTTTTTCCTTTATTTTTTTTTCTTTGTTTCTCCTTTAAATTGATGCTCAGTGAAAATACTTTGTTTAGAAATAAATGCATTTTTAGACCTCTTAATTTAAAATGTTATACTGGTTTGGACTTGTAAGGAAACTGTTTTGCAAACACTTGTTTTATAGACCATGTAGTTCCAATATTTCATCTTTTATTCATGGAAAATCTTCTGAGACTATTTTACCTTTTCTTGAACCATAAAGAATTTGTTTTCACAGTTTGTGCCGATGACTGGTATTCTTGAGAACCATATAATATTCATGATATTAGAAAGCTTTCTCGGCACTGTGCTCTCGCCTCTATTAGCAGGTGGCGTTTACTTCGTGATGATTTTTACAGACTGTGCTGCATCTAAGCAGCTTCCCATTTTCCTGCATTTGCCCATTACTTATTTCCTTGTGTAAGCTTGGAGGAGGCAGCCGAAACTTCATTTATGAAAGTGTCCAGTTTTATTGTCTTTTCAATACAATTTAATTATGGAAATCTAGTAATGTGTACAGATAAAGGAAAAATGATTCTCAAGAATTCATTGTTTACTTCATTTTTCTGCATGTCTCACTCAGGATTAAGTGGCTGTTAAAGCTTTCTGCAGACATGTTGCAAAATTTAGGCAAGTGCTTGGTTTAATTTTTAAAGAGGATTTCCCCCACCCCCACATTTATAACATTTAAACTCTTAGTTTTCTTCCTTAAAAGTGTGCCTGTTCCTGTTGAGATATTTTTACATCAGTGTGCTTTTGAAGTAACACAGCAGAAAATTAAATATGAAAAATCGAAACACATTCAGGGCAGTTTGCAAATAACCTGTGGACACTCTGCCTGTTTTCTGGTAAAGAAAAGATCTAGAATGAACTGAGAATTGAAGTGACCCAGGAACATCACGAAAATGACCCAGCCTGTGGCGGCTGCAGTCTTGACAGCTCTTGGAGGAGGAGAGTGCACTGAGGAGGTGCCCCAGCCCTTCCTCTCTGCACATCAGCTGTGCTGAATTAACTATATAGGGACAGAAAGGAGAAGATCCCTTAGGAATGGTGGGGAGTGTGACTCTCCTAACACCCTTGTCAAGAGAAGCCTCTCTTTAGCCAGAGCATTTCTACTTGTGTAGCAGTACCAGTACCCAAGCTTGGTACCTTGTGAGGCAAAGACTGTTTTAACTCAACAGAAACCGTTAAGGAACTGCAGTGAGTATAAATTAGGGTTTCATTACCTGACCCCCAACATCCTGTCTCCTGGCCCCCAAATAAAAGGCAGTTTATTTGAAATGTTTAGAAATCATTTGAAGTGTCACTAGACTTTGTTGTGAAGCCTGTGGCTACATTAAAAACCTTAATTCCTTTATGTTTAGGCATTTTCTCCTCTAATATTGGTTACCCACAACAACAGTACTACTCTAATAGTTCAGGTAAGTGCTTTCATTTAATTTTAACTTATTTTTAAAATTATAGTGTTAACCAATATAGAGCCACTTTAAAATAATATTGCTTTGTACTGTGGTAGAGTAGTTCACATGTTATGTAATTGTACCTCTATCTTGCCTGGAAACTATATGGGGAGGGGTAACCTGGGACCATATTTGAGTGGGTTAGCAGAGAAGAGCAGGGAATAAGATAACTCTGGCATATAAAGCAACTTCCTGATTGGTATGAGCTTTATCATACATGGTAAGACTCATACTAAACCTAGGTTCCTTGCTTATCAGTCTGAGACTATACTGTTGGCAAAGTGTCAGAACTTGGTTTCAGGTATATAGTTCTCTATGGTCTACTCCATCTCCATATTCAGGTGGACTCATACTTATCCTAAGATGCTAATATAGGCATATCTCTAATAAATACCATGTATTTTTCTAAATGTTCTCCATAAATCAGTAGAAAGGACCCCCTGATTACAGCAAAATACTTGTTTTAGGCTCAGGCCTTTATACTTCAGCCTGGGACTGAAGTATAAAGAAATATCTAATTTATTTAATTTATTTACTATAAAGAAATATCTAAGATAGGCTAATTTTACAAAGAAAAGAGGTTTATTTAGCTGACAGTCTTGGAGGTTCAAGGGCATGGTTTTGGCATTGGCTCCGTTCTGGAGATGGCCTTGCTGGCAGTCTAAGGCAGCACAAGCTTCACACAATGAAAGACAGAGTGCCTGCTGATGATGTGTGTTTGGTCTCTGAACTTATAAAGCCATAATGATTCAATCATGAAGTCTCCATATTAATGATCTTTTAAGCATAACCCTTTTCCTAAGGGCCCACCTCTAAATGCCGTAGTCAGGTTAAATCTCCACCTTCTTAATACCATTAACATATGACTTTGGGGATTAAACTTCTGCAAGAGTTCAGAGAGACAAACCATGTTCAAACCAAACTAGGCAACTACACTGTAGTATCTTGCACCAGTATTAGCAGACAGGTGTTAAAGCTACAGGTTATGGAACCAATGGGTGTCTTAATGCAATAGACTGAATGTGCCTCCCTCCAAATTTGTATCGTGAAATTCTAACCCCTAACGTGATGGTATTTGGGGGTGAGACCTTTGTTAAGAAATTAGGGATTAGTGTCCATATAAAATGGATGCTAGAGAGCTTTCTAGCCCCTTTTCTGTTGTGTGTGGATACAATGAGAGGTTGGCATTATGTGACACTGGAAGAGGACCATCCCTCACCAGAACTGACCATGTGGATACCCTCATCCAAATATCTTCCAGATATTTGTTATTTAAGCCACCTATACTGTGGTTATTTGTTATAGCAGCCCAAATGGAGTGCTGTAATATATATTCATAATATATATGTCAATTGATAGCCACTATAGCTTAAATTTGGGGTCAGCAGTCTTTTCTACAAATTCTACAAATGGCCAGATAGCTCTAAGGACTTTTGGATATATGGTTCTGTTGCAGCTAGTTAACTGTCCTTATAGCATGAAAGCAGACATAGACAATTTATAAACAAATGAGCACTATTGTATTCCAGTAAAAACTTACCTACAAAAATAGACAGTGGGTTGGATTTGGACCTTGCGTTGTAATTTTTTGACCCCTGGCTTAAATAAGGTTAGCACAAAGAATTATTGCATGTCTGTGAGCGTATATGCGTTTATGTATAAAATCACAAATATTTAAGTTTTGCTTTATTTCCCGAGTGTTCTTAGCCAGAGACTGGTTTACCCAGTAGCATCATGTTGTGCAGAGTGCCAGCCTGGACACTGGGGGAGAGAACAAAAGAGCAATAGTGCCTGTCTAAGAGAATTTATAATCTTGAGTGGAAGTGTAGGCACGGACATACCTTTGAAAAGATGAAACCACAGAAATAGGAATTAGGTTGTAGAGAACTGATCTAGGTATGGGGTGGTAGAGAATGATGGGATGATAGCTAATAAGGCTAGTCTTTGTTTTTTCTAATCTCCTAATTAGTTCCTACCCCAGATCTTCTGGGTGTTTCTCAGCTCAAGGTGCCTACTGTATTCCGCTCTGTTCCCCTCCCTTCACTCCAGCCTGGGAAGTGCCTCCAGACTCTTGCCTTTTTCTCAAGATTCAAAATTCTGTATTAGTACTATACAGTGTTTGGAATATGTTTTCTCTAGTATTCTACTTTATTTTGGCAGAAAAGCTGACCTAGTCTAGTTGCTCCTTCTTGGAAGAAGCAGATACTCTATCCAGCTGTATTAACTTAGAGGGTCAGTGTCCAGCCCAGGAGGAGGGACTAATGGGATTGCTTTACAGGAAGTCATTGGGAGAAAATGGAACACTGGGTCTTGATGGATGGCTAGAAGTTAAGGATAGCAATGGAAGAAAAGGGCTTTCTAGGGAGAGAAGGCAGAATCTGCAAAGGCCTGTTTGGGATTATCCAGAATGTATTGTAGAGGCACTGAAGGAATAAAACGGTGTGTGACAGTATTGAAGTTAGTTAAGCTGTTTTTTTTTTTCTATGTGTTCTCAAGACTTACCTCATGATTATGAATCCAGGCTGTATAGTATCATCTGAGGCCACTTTTATAACCTAATAATACCTTGAGTGCCTCAAATTCCTCCTGGACCAATGAAATCAGAAAGGAGGTAGAGGTAAGAACTGGGACGTTAAAAAAAGTTCCCAGATTATTCTGATGAGATCAGAAACAAAAATCATAGCCTTGGATGAGTCGAGTTCCCTAGGCTTGGGGACTACAGAAATGAATGCTATCTGTGCCCCATGAAGTTTTCACTTCTGAGGCTTCACCTCTGCTGATTTGGCTCCTTCAAATTCTAGAAACTTAATCTGGATGTAGAGGAACGGTGGTTGGACAATACCAGCTTTACCTGCCTCTACCTGTAGACTCACCTAAAGAGGCAAGGTGTGATAAGTAGTTATGCACTAAGCTAGTAACTATGGTTATTTGAGAGAGCACTTTAGAAAGTATTTTACACTTCTTTCCTGGTTTAGGTTTTTCAGTTAAGAAATAGCAATGTTATTCTGGGCAAGGAGAATAGAAAGAATGTACTTGAATGTCCAGACATGTCTTAAACTGTGATGGATTGCCTAGTCATCACATCTTGCATGACAGCTGGGAAATTGAGACTTAAAAAAAGGTTAAGTAATTTGGCCAAATTCACGCAGGTATTTAGTGTTAGAACTAGGATAAAGATACTAGTCGCTGATTCCTCACTGCTGATGGGCACTCTGCCAATTTAGTCTTATAAAATAGAGCAGTTTCATTTATTGTGTTTACTCTCTTTTCTTCTTCTTCCTCCTCTCACACACTCCAATTATTTAAGAAAACAACAACAACAACAAAACAGCAACAGAGAAACTCACTTCTTTTCTTTTTCATAGAGAAGAAGCATAGGCACAGAAGATGTTCAGGCCAGCGAATTCAAGGCAGAAATACAAGTTCCTTTTACCTTTCTTTCTAATCCTCTGTAAGATTGCCATATGTATATTCCTTCCTCTGAAGTGACTGGATTTCTTCAAAGGCAGAGCTACAGAAAGCCAGGTGGCCTTGCTAACGGTCATCAGGGGAACTTTTATGAAAGCATATGTATCTCTTACAAGTAATGATTTATTCTTAATATGACCCTCCTTTGCTGGGAAAGTCTTTATAGGTCAAAGAATCTCATGAATGTTTAAAAAGCTGTTAGCAATTTTTCTAATCTTGTGGTGTTTCTTGATCTCCTTTGCCATGAAATCCTGGTATGTGTATAAGGAACAGATGGAGTAGTTAATATAATAATGATAATCAGAGTTTCTTTTACTACAGAGCCAAAGTATATAGCTAAAAAAGAACATTAAATAAGAATTCATTGTAGGATATAATTTAAACTTATTGATCTTAAGTGTTTGATTGTTAGGTTTTTCAGGAATGTTTATTATGAAGATTTAAAAACATCTGATTGGGCCAGCAGAACAGCTGTAGAAAATTTTTGGTCCTAGGAGACCTGTTCTCATCATAATAGATATTGATGGGATTTTTGCTCTTGTTGATGATTTATGACTAGTGATATAGAACTTTTAACCACACGAGTCTTTTTTGACTTAAGCCACCAAAACTTTCCCATTCCCTCTCCCCACATTCTGTCTGACAAGTACCAAATTAGGTTTTATAATATTCAGATGTTTAGAGTTGGCTAGTTTATTTCATTAAAGCACTGCTAGGTTGCTTTTAAATAAGGATAATATGAAGAAAAATGTTTTTCTGTAGCAAGAAAATGTTGCCTAAAATCACTGCTAATGTACCTGCAATTAAAACTGTATAGACATATGCAGTGTCTATATGCAGAGTATTTGGAGGCTTTGGGTTATTTGGATTTTGAATGAGCTGAGTGTTTTGGGGGTTGGATAGGTAGAAATGCTGCTTAGACCTTCCAAAACACAATGACATTCCACAGGGGTTTGAAAGTGATAATGAGCCACATGGGAAATTACCCAATATGCCTTTTGTGTTTCAGTAGAATAATTGGCATTCTTAGAGAATTGGGCAGTCTCTCTATTCAGAGATTGTTGAAGTATCCCATGGTATTTGGTGACTTATCCAGAAATATTCTAGTAGTGTTTCAAAGGGGTTGCTCTTTTCTTTTGTTCTTTGTGAAGAAGATATATTAATTTTGGTTTGGCTGTTTGTTCTCTTATGAAAGGCTTATTTTTTGTGTATGAACAGTGTAGAAAACAGGATTTGTAATTGTCTCAGTCCCCTCTATTCTCAAGATATGAAACTTGTTTGAGGGGGTGGTTATCCCCAATACATCAGTGGAATCTAAATTTTTCTGATGGTTCTATTGAGGAGGAATATTTGTCTTCAAAATTGTAAACATTTTTTGGATAGGCCATTGTAAGGATTTGGAAAATTTACTTATCACCTTCTCCTGTTTTAAATATCAATAATATTAACATGTTGACATGGGAAATATGTATGAGAGGATATGGAAATTGGCTTATTTGAAGTACTTAGTAAATACTCACTAAATTTATATTGCATTAGGTGCAAGGCTTTTCAGAATTAGCTCTAAAATGCTAAATAATTTTATTAAAGGTTTCTTTATATGATTCATTTTTATTACTTTAGGGACATTTAGTATAAAAGAAAACCAAGCTAAAAGAGTATTATAATAATTAGAAGAACTAGGAGAGGGATAGGAGGTTGAGAGATGTTAGCTGAAGTATACAAATTTCTCTCTGGGGATGATAAACATGTTTAAAATTGGTTGTGGTGATAATGGTACAACTGTATAAATGTACATTCATTTTATCTAGCAGCCAACTTTTTGAAAGTGCTATTAATAGGAACTCTAGTCTCTGGCATAGAGTTGTAATTTCAGAGAAACTGACTAGTGTAATCTTGCTATCACTTCCTAAAGTCTGCCCAGCGTGGTCATTCTGTGGTGTATATACTAAACATTGGTCTGCCCCTCGTCTTAGTGAGCCACAGGGCAGTAAGGCCTTATTAACTCTTTCCACCATTCTCTTGAGTCAAGTCAGAGCTTCACAGAAAGACTCTATAACTTTAAGCTGCAAGAGTTTACTCTGTATGTCAGCAGCCCATTTCTCTGGTTCCTTCTCCAGGACCTCTGAGTACCTTCTAAATTAACATCTCCATCTCCTGTCTTCATGAATACTTAAGATCTCACTTATGACTGGGATCACATTGGTCACTGTGGGTATAAAAGAGACAAGACAGTCATTCCTCACCCTTGTGGAGGCATTCACCATTGGTCACCCTATCTCATTTAGGGTAATGACATTAGTTAATTTGCTTGCCTTTGGTTATAGAAATCAGGAAGTCTGCAACAAAAGAATAGTCTATTGCTATATCCTATAACCTTTTTGTTGTGCCTGTAGGCTACTCTGGATATCAGAATCATCCCTATGGCAGGCCAGGGTACACTGAGGTGCCTAGGAACTATGATGCATACACAGCAGGACTGAGTGAAGAGGAACAGCTGGAGAGAGCATTAAGAGCCAGCCTCTGGGACCGAGGTAAGAGTCTTGTGCCCTTCAGTTATTTTGAAGCATACTTCACGTGGTCAGGTGGCCTGAAAAAGGGCTATTTGTAGAAAATTAAACTTTAAATAGTTTATAAAAAGGATATATAGATGAAAAAATGTGTGCAGATTGTGATTACAAAGAATGGGGTGTGATGCCATATTCCTAGCAACCTAAGATAATAAGGTGCCAGACTGTGTACATATTATTAAAGTGGTTCTTTTTATAGGCCTGCTGCACTTAACGCTTTGACATTAAAGTCGGGAAACTTAAAAAATTTCTCAGGTGCGTGAACAAAGGGGTTACTTTAGAATTTGTATCTGTAAAGCAAGCTCTATGTCACTGTGTACAGGGAGTTGCCTTAAGTCTCCCATAGATCTCCCTCAAACTCACAGGAGCCACACAAACTCAGGTTTGAATTCTGCTGAACCAATCTCTCTAGGAGCAGAGACTAGGAATTTGTACTTTTAACACATTTTCCGGAAGATTCTTCTATAAACTGCTATATGAGAACCATTGTATTCATTCTGACATCTTTGTTCTGTGTTTGACTTTTGTTTGTTTGTTTTTAGTAGTGACTAGAAAGTACCCATTCATTCACTAAGCATTTATGAAGGTCTTATTATGGTCTATGTAGCGTACTGTGTTAACATAGATTAAAAAATGGAACCTGCCCTGAAAAAGTTCACACTGTCTGGCAGGGCAGATGCTTATACACTGTACAAGTAACCATGATGTCAAGTGATGGTCCTGTCTCAGCGAGATCCTGAGTACTAGAGGCAAAGGAAGCAGGTGAGCTTTTTCTTAATGAGAGCTATCCGATTTTCACAGAGGAGGTGGCCTTTGAACCCGACCTTCAAGAATTTGTAGAATTTGCAGAATCCTGGAAGGGCATTCTAAGTAGGAATCTGAGCAACATCATGGACACAGAAATAAAGGGTGTGTTCAGCCAGCCCTCACTTTTGAACACAGCATTAGGAGAAAGGAGGAAGAAGAGTGGGAAGCTAGGCTAGGGCTACAAGTCCTAGAATTAAATAGGCCAAGTGAAAAATGAACCAGCGTATGGTATAAATACCAATGGAGCTCTGCGTGAGAGTCTGCTGTGTTCAGAGTTGTGTTTTGTTTATGAATCCAGCAGCAGTCATTCTACAAACAAGGATTGAGCACTTGCAGGGTACCAGGCATTATGCTTGATTGTGAGAAAACACAAGTCAATATAGTTTCTTACTTGAAGGAATACAGTCATAGCAACAAAAGTGTGCCTGGAAGTGGAGGACAATAGCAAATAGGTAGTCAAACTAGAAGACCGCATCCTAATAGTCTGAACAAGAAATAAGAACCTGGATCATGAAGGTAACAGGAGAAGTGTAGAAGAGATAAATCAGTATTTCTCAAGTAAAGAGAATTAGAACTATGTGTCAGTAACCTATCACGATGGACAGATGACCCCAAAATTTGTGGTTTAAGACAGGAATCATTTTGCTCAAGAATGTGTGGGTCAGCTGGGCTAGGCTACCTGAACTTGGCTGGTGAGCTACAGTGTCTGCAGTGACCTGTTGGGGACTGGCTGATCTAGAATGGCCTTATTTACATAAATGATTGTCCTCTGATGTTGGTGATTGGGCCATGCATCCATCCTCATCCAGCAGACTAGTTTAGGCTCATTCACAAGGACACAGTATAAAGTTTCCAAGGGAAAATGTGGAAACAATCAAAGCTTAGGATAGCACAGTGTCATTTCTGTAGTGTTTTGTTATCTAAGCAGATTTACAGGAAAGGGAAATAGATTTGCCCTCTTGTTGGAGAATAGCAGTCGCATTGCAAGAGGTTATTGATAGAGGGAAAGGTACAGCATTGGGGCCATTTTTGTAATACTGCATTACATATTATCAGTAGATAGCCAGTATCATCATTTAAAGCATGCCCAGGCTGCAGAATCCTGAAAACTGGAGGAAGAGTCCCAGAGCCTGTATTTTAAAAAAGTTTTCATGGTTCTTCCTATGCTCAAGGATTTAATCATTATTGAGTTAGACATGAAATATAATGGAAAAAGCAGGCCAAGACAGAGCTTCTCGGCATAGATTTTGAACAGCCTGTTTCATTCCCCCACATCAAAAATTACTAAAGGGTGATAGAAAGTCAGAAAAATCAGGTATCCTGAGTCAGGATATTTGAATGGGGAATGTAGAAAAATCTATGTGAAATGTAGTCGGAGAAAGGAAATGCAGACAGATGAACATACTTTTTGAAGTTTTATTTCTAAAGGCTTATTATATGTCCCCATCAGTAGTCAGGCAGGTAATTAATAATAGAAGTACAGGTGTCTTTCTCAGAAAGAAAAAAAAAAAAAGTAGAACTTCCTAGAGTAATTTGTCTCTCAGAGACAAGAGTGCGGGAGATCAGTAGGTGAAAGCATCCTCTGATGGACCAGGTGAGTTTGGAGCAAATCTAGGCCCTGGAATAAAGCTACAGAAGAGTCTAACATTCTGTTGATTAGAAGGAAGCTTGAGTAAATTTCTGAGACTTTTTCATTACTGAAGAATGTTTATCACCAGGATAATGTTAAGTAGTTTTTATTTTTCATGCTTAAAAATAAGTAATATTTAACCATTTAGTAATGGGGGGAAATCAGACACATACTACCTTGAAAGGTTTCAGAAAGTAATATGATATTAATGTTAATTTCTTTTCATACATTTAATCCTATTTTTAAAAACTTCTTATAAAAAACTCAGAACAGTATATTGAATGACAATAGAAATAACTTAAAATTTTCTTATACCTTTAAGTAATTTTTATGTTTTGTCATCTTTAAAACATTACAGTGAAGTTAAAAGGATTATTTTACTTTACAAAGAAAGGTTTTTGTACATCAGAGACTATAAGACTTAATTACTTTTGGTGAGAAGACTATCTCTGAGATTATTTTGAAGCTGAGAGTTTTGTTTCTAGCTGTGCCTAATTAGTTGTTTGATTGGAAAAATTTGGCTTCTACTTTGGGGTTGTTTCAAATTCTTATAATGTAAAACTGCTGTGACAGACAAGTGGAGTTGGTACTCAACTAATTTCATCATCTCACCTTTCTTTTTAACAGAGTCATAGATTTTTCTCTTACAGATGTATTTTCATTCTAGTTACAGAAAAATCACAAAAGCACTGAGTACTTGACATTTGTTATCCAAATAGCCACTTGATACGCCTGAAACACAGTGACCTTGTTTAGCATTCTGTATTACAGTGAGTGTTCCACTGCCAGCATATCTAATTTTTTTTTTTTTAATTTTATGGAGTAGAAAACTTATATTGTTGGAAGATTGTTTGTTGAATAAGTTGTGCTGGGTTAATTAAGTAGCTTGAGGAGGAAAATAGTTTTTATCATGACAAAGTAGTATACTTCACATTCCAAACTGAATGAAATATAAAAATGGGGAAATAAAATATTTTTTAAAAGAAGGAAAAAAAAGAAGAGACGTAAATGAGTAGTTACTGTTGATTTTTAGATACAGGACTTTCCTAATCAGAAAAACAATGAAAAAATTATAGAAGGAAAGAGAACTAGATTTTTTTTTAAGAAAACATTTGACATTGTCATTAATGTAAAGAACCCATATAGTATAATAATCAATACTAACTGCATTAGGAAAATGGAAATGGATTTGAATATATAATTCAAAAAAGATTTACAAAATGACCAATGTGTTTCTGAGAAAATTTACTATATATCAGTGAGAATTCCTTTTTTGTTTTTTTTTTTATCTTCCCACAAAAAGTATTGGTAGTGGCGCAGGCATTTCTATGCTGCTGATGAGAATGTGAATTGATATAACTTTCTGGAAAACACATTCAGAATATATAATCAAGAGGCTTACTTTCCATAATTCCTTGACTATAAATCTAGCCTGAGGAAACGTTAGAGCTAAGGTCCAAAATTGATGTATCAGTTATTTATTTTATAATTAAATGTAATAGGATAAACATAGCCTATTAAGTCCAAGCTTTCAATTCTGCAAATGTTTAAACAAAATTGACATAAATGCATTAAAATAAATGATAACCTAGAGCTTAATGTATCTTTTTATATATTTTCATATACATATGAAATGCAAATGTATATTTCCATATGCTATAATTATTCACCTATTTTTCAAGAGAATAGAACTATAAAAATGTAATACTTATTTCAAAAGTTACTGTAAGAAGTATATTTGTTGCTTAATTTAAGCTTTTATAGGTGTTCCACATAAGGACTATGGGACTAATTAGGTTAAGTAGATTGACTACTACAGTGTGAACAAGGGTTAAATCAGTGATAGTTTAGTTTAAAGGTAGAATATTATGCAGCTATGAAAAATAATATTTTTAAAAGGTAGTGGTGTGAAACTGTGATTATAACATAATTATCAAATGGTATAAAATTGTGTGTACCTTATGATCAGAAATTTACAAAATAAAAATCCAAAGCATGGTCTGGGGTTGTAGCTCATTGGTAGAGTGCTTGCCTAGCACATGTGAGGCACTGGGTTCGATTCTTAGCACTACATAAAAATAAAATAAATGAATAAATGAAAAATAAAATAATTTTAAAAACTCCAAACCACGTATTTTCCCATAGAAGAAAAAGTAAAAAATTATAATGAAGACCTTTATAAAAATGTCTCTTTAGTGTTTTAAGACAATTGCAAAGTGTTTTAAGGAAAATAAAATTGAAATTAAATTAATAATTTGTAAAGTTAATTCCTTTGCTGTCATATGTTACTGTATAATGGGCTTCAAGAAGTCTCTTTTAGAACTGTTGTCTTGAAGCTAGTTCCAATGCTGTTTAAAACATTCATTGGAAATAAAATTCTGTGATTGAACAAGTTTAGATACCAGTATTATTGCAGATCTTCAAATGGGTATAGTTTACAGTTTTTCCCAAATTCATTTGAATGTAGAGCTGGTGTGTATGCATGTGATGGTCCAGAAGAAGATGGATGGGGAGTTGTCTTGGCTGAATCCTTGGAAAGTGGATGCAGACATCCAGTTACTTTATCTTTAAACACTTAAGTCTTTGTGTCTGAAGAGTAAGGGAGCTTCTGCTCCTTATCCATGCTACCATTGTTACATCAAAGAAAATTAGCCATGATTTCCAAATTAGATCTTTTTTATTTGTCTAATTAGTTGTACATGACAGTAGAATGCACTTTAACACATCATACATAAAAGGAGTATAACTTCTCATTCTTCTGGTTGTACATGATGTAGAATGTACATGACTACCGGTCGTGTAGTCATATATGCACATAGGATAATAATGTCTGATTCATTCTACTATCATTCTTACCCTCGTACCCCCGACCCTTCCCTTCACTCCCCTTTGCTTAATACAAGGTACCTCTATTCTTCCCTAGCTGCCCCCCTTACTGTAAGTTAACGTCTGCATATCAGAGAAAACATTTGGCCTTTGGTTTTTTTGGATTGGCTTATTTCACTTAGCATGATATTCTTCAGCTCCATCCATTTATCTGCAAATGCCATAATTTCATTCTTCTTTAAGACTGAGTAATATTCCATTATGAATATGTACCACAGTTTTCTTTATCCACTCATCTGTTGAAGGACATCTCAGTTGGTTCAATAGTTTGGCTATTGTGAGTTGAGCTGCTGTAAGCATTGATGTGGCTGCATCACTGTAGTATGCTGATTTTAAGTCCTTTAGGAATAAACCGAGGAGTGGGATAGCTGGGTCAGATGCTGGTTGTATTCTAGGTTTTCTGAGGAATCTCCAGACTACTTTCCAGAGTGGTTGCACCAATTTTCAGTCCCACCAGCAGTGTATGAGTGTACCTTTTTCCTTGCATCCTCACCAACATTTACTGTAGCTTATATTCTTGAAAATTGCCATTTTGACTAGAGTGAGATGAAATCTTAGAGTAGTTTTGATTTGCATTTCTCTAATTGCTAGTGATGTTGAACATTTTTGTATATATTTGTTGATCAGTTGTATTTCTTCTGTGAAGTGCCTGCTTAGTTCCTTAGCCTATTTATTGATGTGTTATTTGGTGGTTGTTTTGGGGGGGGATGGGGGTGGAGGGTGTTGAGTTTTTTGAGTTCTTTATGCATCCTGGAGATTAATGCTCTACCTAAGGTGCAAGTGGCAAAGATTTTCTCCCATTCAGTAGGCTTTCTCTTCACATTTTTGATTGTTTCCTTTGCTGAGAAGAAGCTTTGCAGTTTGATACCATCCCATTTATTGATTCTTGATTTAACTTCTTGTGCTTTAGGAGTCTTGTTAAGGAAGCCATTTCATAAGACATGGTAAAGATTTGGTCCTGTTTTTTCTTCTATTAGGTGCAGGGTCTATGTTCTAGTGTCTATATCTTTGATTCACTTTGAGTTGAGTTTTGTGTAGGGTAAAAGATAAAGGGTTTAGTTTCATTTTGTTTTCTATGGATTTCCAGTTTTCCCAGCATCATTTGCTCTCTTTTCTCTAATGTATGTTTTTGGCTCCTTTGTCTAGTATGAGATAACTGTATTCATGCGTGGGTTAGTCTCTGTGTCTTATGTTCTGTATCATTTATTTTCATGTCAGTTTTGGTGCCATTGCCATGCTGTTTTTGTTACTGTGATTCCAGAGTATAGTTTAACGTCTACCTCCTGCTTCATTTTTCTTGCTAAGACTTGCTTTGGCTATTCTGGGTCTCTTATTTTCCCAAATGAATTTCACGATTGCTTTTTGTTAAAAATTTCCATGAAGAATATCATTGGGATTTTTAATAAGACTTGCATTAAATCTGTATAACACTTTGGGTAGTATGTCCATTTGACAATGCTAATTCTGCACATCTAAGAGTGTAAGAGATCTTTTCATCTTCTAAGGTCTTCTTCAGTTTCTTTCTTTAGAAACATCTAATATTTAGTCCAAAAATAGAATGCCCCAATTTTCTTAGAAAACATCTTTTATAGCCAAATTTTCAAGTTTTCAGTGTTGCATTTGATTATTTCCTTTTATATAAAATGACACCCTGCTTTTTTTTCAGGAGACTACTCTCATTGAATTTTTGAAGTTCCACATTTTGTCTGATTATTTCTTCATAGTGTTATTTAACTTATTTCTCCATTCCTGTGTTTCTGTATATTGATACTTATATTTGAGGACTTAATTAAGTTCAAGTTAAACATTTTTAACACAAATATGACCTAGATGATGCCATGTTCTTCATATTGCATCATAGCAGGAGATACAAAGTGTTGGGCCATCCCGCTGATACTGGCTTAAGTTTCATCATTGGGTTCAAATCTCTCAGTTGCAAAAGTATGTTTTTTTTTTCCTTCTTCTCTTAGCATGTCCAGTATAAGGAGATACTATGTCACTCTATCAATATCCTGTTTCCCAACAACCATCTAATTAATGGTTTTTGTAGTCTTGATGGTCTTTGCAAGACTATCAGTATTTCATTGAGTTCAGTGTTAAGTTTTTTTACTTACCTCTTTTTAAATTTCTTTTTAGTAAAATCTTTCCTTTGGGGTAGACAGTTATGTGAAATTTGTCTAAACTGTAGAATTGTGTGTCCCCCAAAATCAAGATACAGAGCAATTATGTCACTCGAAAAATTTCTCTCTCACTCTTCCTTTGTAGTCAGCCTCCCCTACCCCTAATCTTGAAAAAAAAACTGGTTGCCTTTATCTTCAGAATGCTTTGCTTTTTCCAGAATGTCTTGTAAGTGGAACTATACAATATTTACCTTCGGGGGTCTGACTTCTTTTACTTGGTTAAGTACATTTGTTAAGTGTATTGATAATTTGTTCTCTTTTATGGTTGAGCTGTATTCTTTTGAATGGATATACCACATCTTTTCTGCTGTTTTTAATCCTTTAATCGGTTGAAAGACATTTGGTTTTTTTCCTAGGTTTGGGCACCTATGAGTAAAGATGCTATAGAAATTCACATATAGGTATTAGTGTTAACATAAATTTTCACCTAAGTAAATACCTGGTTTTGCTGGGTTATGTAGGGTGTGCATATTTAACTTTATAAGAAACTGTTTATGACTGTACCATTTTCTATTCGTACCCACAGCAAATGAGTGTTCCAGGTGTTTAAGATAGTCTACAGCACTTGGTATGTTCAGTTTTCATCTTGGCCATTCTAATAGTATAAAATGGTGTCTGGCTATTGTTTTAATTTGTTTCTCTAATAGCTAATGATATTTCCTTCTATGTGATTATTTGCCACCTGTGTATCATCTTTGCTGCAGTCTGTTTCATTATTTTGCCTAGTTTTTATTGGATTGTTTTTCTTACTGAGTTTAAAATTTTTTTTTATACGTACTGGATACTAGTCCTTTATAAGACATGATTTTCATATATTTCCACCTAGTCTTTGACTTATCTTTCCACTCTCTTAACAGTAACTTTTGTGGCACAAAAGATTTTCATTTGGATGAGGTACAACTTACTAATTTTTAAAGCTTTTAGTTTTATATCTAATTTTCCCCCTAATCCAAAACTCTGAAGGCTTTGTCCACATTTTCATAGTTTTTCATGTTACATTTAGATCTATAACCCATATTTTCATCTTTTCTTTCTTTTTTTTTTTTTTTTGGTATAGATGTGAAGTACAAAAGTGAATACTGTGCACTTCTAAGTATTTCAACACTATTTGTTGAAAAGATAACAATTTCTCCACTAAATTACCTCTGTACTTTTTAAAATAACAATTAGTTATATTTACTTCAGGCTATTTCTGTATTCTGTTCCTTTTTATTGATCTGGTCCTTCACCAATACTACACTCTTTGGTTTCTTTAGCTTTGTAGTTAGTCTTAAAATCAGTAGTGTGAATCCTTAGTCTTAAAATCAGTAGGGTGAATCCTTCAACTTTATTCTTTTTCAAAATTGTTCTGATTACTCTAGTTCCTTTTCTAAACATAAAATTTAAAAGGAGCTTATTGATATGTAGAAAAGTTCTTTCTAGGATTTTGGCTCTATAGATAAATTGGGAAAGAATTGACATCATAATGATTGAGTTTTGTATTCAAGGATAGAATGTTTTCTCTCATGTGGAAGCTAGAGCAATGTAAGGAGAAAGGGGGAGTCTGATATAATAAAGATAGAGGAAAGATGAGTGGAGTAGAAGGAGATTGAGGGGGAGGAAAGAGGGACAGAAATGGGAAGGAAATATGGAATGAATTTGACAAAATTGCACTATGTGCATGTATAAATATACCACAATGAATTCCATCTCTATGTGTATCTGTAAAGCACTAGTGAAAAATAAATAAGTAAATAGAAGACCAGTAGAATAGAGGAAGGAGAATGGGGGATGGAGGGAGGCACTGGGAATTGAAATGGAGTAAATTCTATTCCATGCATGTATGATTGTGTCAAAATGAACCCCAACTATTATGGATAACTGAAATACACTAATAAAAGCATAAAAATAAAATTAAATACAGTATGGTTTCTCTGCTTATTTAGAGTTTTCTTATTTCTTTGATCAATGTTTTATAATTGTTAGATTTATACCTAAGTATAAATAATTTTTGGAGGGGGAGGAATGCTATTATAAATTGTACTTAAGTTTTTTTCTGTATCTTTTGAGATGGGTTATATATCTTTTCTTTGTTTGTCTAATAACATACTAACTTATAGATTTCTGAAGTTGAAGCAGGGTTGCACTCCCAGGATAAATTATACCTAGTTCCAGTATATTAGAGTTCATTCCTGTGCAAATGCCATGCATATTTGAATATGTATTCTGCTATTTTGGATGGAATATTCATAAAGGGTAATTAGATGAACTTAGCCAACACTATTGTTCAGGTCTTCCATATTTATTTGCTTGTTCTGTGGAATACTATGAGTATTTTGAATTTCAGGGGATTTACATGAGTAATATTGAATTTAGATTGTTGCTTTCTTTACACTGGATACACCAAAGGTTCAGTTTCCTCTAGTGTTAACCTTGTTTGGAGGATGGGGCTGATTGCTTAGAATGTTTTCCTTAGTGCCTGCTTGAAACTTGGTTTCAGGTCCTGCTTTTGTTCTGCAGCTCAGGGGGCTTCTCCTTCCACTCACTTGTGCCTCTCCTAGTGGAATGCTGCTGTTACTTGTTACTCTGAACCTTTAGTCTGGTAGCTGGAGGCAAGTGGGGTCTGTTCTGATTAACCTTTAGTTCTGTCAGTCACTGTGTCCAGGGGTTTGGCCCCAGACCTTCTCAGTGTTCTGCTAGTTCCCTAAGGGAAACTGGTTGTGTCCTCCTTCTAGGCTGTCAAGGATTTTGTTCCATGGGGCCCTGAGGGAGGATCTAGGCAGCCTCTCACACCATTCCTTCAGTGCTGAGCTAAGTTGGAAAAAGGCATTTCTCTGGACTCTCACCAGTCTTTTGTGAGAATAGGTAAGGACCTGAGAATAGCCTGAACATGGGTGGGGATTCCTTATATCACAGCCCCCAAGAGTTCTGTGCTCTCTTGCCAGCTCATACTCAGCCTTAAGCAGTTATCAGCTTTGGCTCCATTCTTCTTCGTATCCAACACCATCTGCCCTCAGCAAGCAAGTGCTCGCATACCGTTTTAGATTAAGGTTTAGTTGGTTTCCCAACCACCTCTGCTCTTTGATGAGTTCAAGGAAAGTTCTTAATTTTTATTGTTCCAGCATTTGTGTTTATTGTAATCATGGGAGTATTGTTTTGTCCAGTTTTCTTTCCAGATTCCTAGTGGAAGCTGGAGCATTCCTTATTCTTCATTGGAGTTTGAATCTATCATCCCTTACTCATTTATTTTATTAGCTGCTGCTGCTGCTCCTGTTAACTAAAGATAATTTTTCCTTTATGAAGTTGGTAGAAATTATGGTTCCTACTAAAAAGACTTGAGTAAATAGTTTTTTCTTTGATTTCTGGTTTTCCTATGAAGGAGTGTTAGTGCAGTAGCCACCAATAATGCTGAATTTGAAAGGGCTAACTAACAGAAATTCATTTGGTAGATACAGTGCCAGTCCTGCAGCAGTAAATTTCAGTCTGTTCTTTATTTAAATTAGTATAAAGATAAATTAAAGAATAAAGATAGCAATTTTTTTGACTGCAGAATTTGCCATTATCATATTTCTAATAGTACCTGGCCATAATTACAAGTCTTAAAACTCATGCTAGGAATAATACTAAAATAGCTTTTGTAGAAAAAATAACAAAATGTCTATTTATTTCAAGGACTTGTACACTTACTAATGTTAACCGAAATCTTGTCTTGTTCTGTTGGCAGTCTCAGCTTTTATAAACAAGTCCAAGAAGCAGCTGATACCATAATAATAGAAAAATTTTGGAAAAGAGCCATCTCTTTTGGAGTCAAAAGGCAGATGCCAACCAGGAACATTAGCTCATTTTGTTTTTTTTCTTTTTTCTTGTCTCCCCTCCCCCATATCTCTCCATGTGTAATTTGTGCTTCTTTTTTTTCTCTTTAATAGCCTGCCACTAAGTTCAGCTGGCACTGGGTACAAAGCTGTGTCCTTTTCAACTTCTGTCTGCCAGCCTGGAGCATGTGTACTGGTTAAAGCTGGAAATCTTTACTGACATGTGGAATAACTTGTGCTTCTCCTCTTAGACTCTTCTGAAAGGCAAATAGCCACAATCACACTTTGGCTGTCTTGTGAAAATCAGGCAGAGTTGTCATCCCCCACCCTATACTGTGCAGTTGGGGTAGCTGGTTAGCCATATGTGAAACTATGGTAGAATATACTACAAAGGTCTTGGCTTGAGAATAAAACAATTGCTGCTTTGTCTCTTTAGTCTTTAGATGTAAAATTACAAGGGAAGACATATTAGAACAAATTTAGGTTCAGAATTAATATCCACTGCTTTTGTTGTTAACAGGTCATTTGATGGTATCTTTGAATTTTGTTTTTTTAAGCATCATGTGTTCATAGAGATTATTTGATTTATGGTTTAAGTTTAAAAAAAAGAGGGTTTACTCTAAGTTGTATATTTTCTTTTACTGAAACAACCTCACGGCATGTGAAAGTAGCACAAGTGTGTTGTTCCTTTATTGTGTAGAAATTTTTGAGAAAAATAAATTACATCCAATATTTAAAATCTGTAAGGAAAGAATGGGAACTTCAGCGGCCTGAGTTTCAATCTTATCAATCTGGCTTTATTTGAGGTGTGAGTCATTAAATCTGATCAGATCTTCATTTTGTTATTGTTTGTTTATAATGAAGTTGAATTGATACTATTCAGTATCCCTTATAGTTCCATTATTCTCTGGTAAAGGAATGGAGTAGAGAGGATAACAATAAAGAGATGGAGTATTGGAAAATGTCAGGAATATGGTGTTTGACACATAGGTCTTAGGGCTTACTATGAAAGCTTCCTGGAAGATAAATTCACACAACAACGCACGGCAGATATAATTTGATAAATATATGCATTAGATGGTGGTATCTTACTCAATTGCATGATTATATGAGCTTTCATGGGCTCAGTGCAAGCATAGGCAGTTGGCAGTTTTTAACATATGCAAATTTTCACTGCTGCCTTGCTTGGTTAACTTAGCAGGAACATTGCAGCCAGGACAGAGATATGCTGCTAATTCTGTGTGACCATTTAGCATTTTTTTTTTAAAGTAATTTTGTGTGTTTTCCCCCAGGAAAACTTTCTATGTAATAAAAAAGTACCATCTGCCAGATTGTCTAAAAGCAATTTCAGTGCAGAACAATCACTTGCTTTAGATTACTGGTTCTTACTTGCTACTCTATGTGTTGGAGGTACTCATTTCAGTGAATAAAGTTTGATATTGGAGATGTGAAATTGAGCATGTAAAAAATATAAGTACTACACATGATTTTTCAAATCTGTAAAACATGTGACTATTTCAGCCAAGAAGAAAAATAATAAAGTGGACCAGAATTCTGTTTAGGTCCTCTTGGGAAGTGCCAGTCTTCTATTTAGGTTCCAAACTTTAAAATATTAACTACACACCAGCAATTGCTTTAAAGAGAGACATGTGTACATGAAA
This sequence comes from Marmota flaviventris, assembly GCF_047511675.1. Lineage (NCBI taxonomy): Eukaryota > Metazoa > Chordata > Mammalia > Rodentia > Sciuridae > Marmota > Marmota flaviventris. Next base: position 11,356,946 of record NC_092508.1, on the reverse strand, counting down.
TTTAAACATGTTTGGGAAATTGACATTGTTATATATGAATTACTTTATAATTTTTTTTCTTCCACCTACCCTCCAAATCACCATTTATTGAAAATCATTTTTCATATGCTAATGTGTGCATTTAACAATAAAAGTACCAAAAAAAATAATAAATACTTTTATCCACTTATTACCCATGCCCCCCACAAACTACTTTTGGGCTACCAAATATTAATGTTTTCAGAATACTGCCTTGCACATTTGTGATGTTGCTCAGTATTGTTATTCATTCGGCCACTCAGTGAGTCCTTATTTGAGCCCCTCCTATGTATCAGCATTATAAGCAGTAAAGCTACAGAAGTGAATAAATCTTGTTCTTTACCACTAAGGTAAAAAGGCTCTTCTTTTTGGTGAACAGCAGGAAATTTAAGTGACCTGCTTAAGTTCCACTTAAGCAATATATTAGAGTTAGGAAAGAGATGCAGTTTATAATGAAGATGTTGAATTAAGTATTCTTCAGAAACCCTTCCAGTTCCATTCATTGGTAAGTTGACTTACGTAAGGTGACCACTTTACTTACTAGTGCTATACTCTCTACTTGAGCTATCATGATTCCCTAATGTAAGAATTTATGGAATATGAAGTTTATCAGTATAATGGTTTGGATACTCATTTATGTAATTTTTAATCTTAGGAGCTATTGATATGTGTATTTAGTGTTTTATAAGATCAAGTCCAGTTGGAGAAAACCATTACTATCGGCCTGATTCAGAATCGCTTATTTCTCTAAAAATATATTATTTTGAAAAGGACATATTGGATAGTATGTTAAAATTGCCATGGATCTTACCTTCTTTTTGGTCAAAAAATTGAGGTTGTAAAGAAATTTGTAATGCTGTGTATCTGTACTACAAAAATAACACATAATAAAATGGGATCCCTGCCCCCCTCTTTTTGAGGTGAAGGCCTCAGACTTTGTTTTACAAACTCAATAGTTTATATTTTCAATTAACAAAATTGTATTTGTTTTTAATATTAGTTTTCTAATTCTTTCTTAAACACCATAAGAACATATCAAAAGTATATATTACACTTTTCAAAGAGTGTCTTAACATTTTATCTTAAACTTGAATGGTCTCTTTTAATGTCCATAAAGTACCATGTTGTTAAGCGTATTAAATATATAACTGCCATTTCAGTCTTGGGAAGGGACATGTTAGTATTACTGTGATCCTTTGCTTAGTTTATTTGTATGCAAATTATGACATCACTCTCTACCCCACAATTATATACTATAATTTATCAAAATATTTAAAACCCAAAGATAAAATATTTAACTTATTTCTATAGCATATTATGTTTGCATGTTTTCCTGACAGTAGTTTAAAAGTTGTAAAACAAATTGTTTGTATGGGGAAGGAATGTCCTTCTTATATAAGAAGCCTGTACCTCATAGGACATCCCCCCCCAAACAAATGCTTACTGTAAACAATCGTAAATAATCTGTTGGGTTGTCATTATTTTTGCCAAAAATTATAGCACATAATAGTTGGAAAATATTGGGATTTTTTATTCTCTTTTGGTTTTTGAGATGGGGTCTCACTACAGTGCCCAGCCTAGTCTCGAACTCCTGGTCTTGAGTTATCCTCCCACCTCAGCCTCCCAACTGTTGGGACTTCCATGCTCACCATCATACTGGGCCTTAAAACTACTGTTTTTAGTATATACACATTAGCAACATGAATCAAGGATATTTGCAATGTTAATTTAAATAGAACTCAACTTGTCTTTAGTAGTTTTCCTTTTACAGAAGAAATGATTCATAACAAAAAATGAGTTAAAGTATTCACATTAAGTGTGCCTCAGACACCAGAATTTTAGGTTGAGCTACTGCACATCACTCTGGTTACTCATCAATAGCAATTATTCATATGAGAATCTTCACTACTGTCTGTGTCACCTCCTTGAAACAGTCTCACTCAGAGTTGCTCACGTTTTCCAATTTGTTTTATTGTGTTGTTTTGCTAGAGAGAAAACCGATATGGTTTCTGTTTATCATAGAATCACAAGTAGCTTTCAGAGTGGTCTAGTTTCATCAGATGGCAGTTCTCCAAGGATTCAAATTATTTATAATTTGTTGTACTTAGTTATAGAGAGCCAGATGTGAGAGTCATGCATAATATATATTTATGTATCTCCACCAATCTCAATTAGAGGATGAAAAGATGATCTTTTATCACATCTGTTATTTAAATCTACTTTTGTTGTAACATAGAACCCAAATTGCACAAAGTTATTAAGATTAGTATAAATATTAACCTAATTAAAATTACATTGTAATCATTTGCTTTGGAAAATTGCAAATGGCCTAATCATGCAGAGATAAGAGACAAGTTAAATAAATCATCATATAGAATAATACTGAGCCATTAAAAAGACAAAGAAGCAAGTTCACAGTGTGTCAGATGAGAAGCAAGGTACTTTGTTTCTGGTAAACTCATTTGTTTTAGTCAGACTTAGTAAAGGTATTATTTTAAAGGTAGAAATAATATTTAACAAAAATGCCAGTTATCTTTACTTTTTAGGAATATGATTATAGTGACTTATATTCTCTTATTTGGCTGAACTTCAGTTCTAAAATTTCTTCATATAGAATATTTGTAAAGAAAAGCATGTTATGGAAATTATTTCGTACATTACCAAAATATTAAGTATTTTTTTCTACTCTCTATGGTCCTAGTTCATGTGAGACATAAAGCTGTGTTTTGTAGTGAAATGCAGAGAAAACTGTCTCTTCTCCAGTGTTCTGCAGTCTCTGCAGGATGTTCTGACTGGACAGAGGAAGGAAGGAGACTGAGCAGAGCCCAGAGCATCAAACTATGAGCTCTCTGGCCTTTCTCTCCCTTTCCTTTTTGTGTGATCCCTTCTTTACTTTTTCATCTGCTCCAAACCTTCCAGACTAAAGTTATCAATAGCTCTTGTTATTAGCAGCTAGTTGTCCCTAGTTACTACAATTATTTCTTCATTCCCCTTCCCCTTTATTTTTATTAGCACAAAGCATAAATCACAGGTGTACAGACAGCTTAATGAGTTTTTACATATGTATGCAATCATGTAGCCACAGTCTCAATTAAGGATAAACAATCTTCTGACTTCTGTAACGGTAGGCTAATTTTACTTGTTCAAAGTCAGTGACAATCATCATTGTTCATCAGGGAAATGCAAAAGCTAAAATCATAATGAGTTTCTACTACACGTACATTAGAATGGCTGAAACTTAAAAGACTGATAATCTCAAGTGGTGATCAAGATGTGAGCAACTGGAACTTTCTGCACTAGTTGTAAAATAGTACACCTAGTTGGAAAACTGGCAGTTTTTAATGAAGTTAAATAATGCCTACATTATAACCCAGCAATCTCACTCCTAGATTTTACCGAAGAGATTTGAAAATATAAGTCCACACAAAGCATGTTCATTGCAGCTTTACTCATAACAGCCCCAAACTGGAAACAATTTCTTTCTTTCTTGAGATTTCCAAAACGCACTACATTCAACCTTAGTTTTAGGCCGCTTTAGCATACCATTTAGGAATCCGGGCAACAGGCCCATCCATTTACCTTACAGTATGCAACATTGAAAGCTCCATAAGTTTTATTGAATGCTATGTTTACATATCTTCTCTGACTAACCTCAATGAAAGTTTGAGTGAGGTGTTTAGAACTCGGGGTTGGGTTGGCAAGGGAAACAGTGGTCTGGCACTCTTCCTGTAGAAGAGCATTTTTGTTTTGCAAAATGCAATTTTGTATTACTAGAGAACAATATGAATTGACTCTTGAATCTTTGTGTTCAGGATTCTTTACAGATCAAACGAAAACAACCCAAAGCCCAGTAGTATTTAATTTTCAGCTTAATGAGACTAAAAGGAAACCATTTGCTTTTAGCTAATATGATGCTGATATAAAATGTAGCTAATCCATGGACATTAAGGGAGATAAAGTGTTTAATAAGTGTCTTCTAGAAGAAGTGACATCTGTATGGGACACCTGCTGTCTTCATTATGTCTTTAAATAAACTGTGTCTCAGGGGGTTAGCAGGGCCCCTCTTTTGGCACACTGTGCTGTGACAAAGACAAATTTTGAGCCTCAAGTAATTTACTGAGGAGAATGCTTTTTGGCAAGGAGGGAATTAAACCCCTGGCTTAGATAATGCAGGCCCAGTGAGGCCCAATCGAGTTTAACTTTGAGATTATGACCTTTGTCAAGTTATGACACATTTCCTACCCCTTGATAGGCCTAATTATTTGCTGTTTCATGTTTTAGATAACATAAACATTGGATATGTAGCATGTATACAGTTCACGTGGACAGAGCTTCTTGTTATGTGGGCATAGACGTTTAGAGGAATGCTATATTTCTTTGTGTGTTGGGGGGGGGATGCGGCGCTGGGATCCCAGTAGCCACTAAACAATGCCTATATTGACAGTTTATTTCTGTTATGTTTTTGCTCATTACCATCCTGCATGCAGTAGGGACAGGGGAGGGTGGAAGTGAAGCAGCACTAACGAAAGCTGTTCTCTGCATGCCTTTTAAATCAGTTGTCATTTTCACAGACTACAATCTAACCAAGAATGATTTTCATAAGCAATGGCTATAAAAAGCCTATGTAGCTCCAGAAAATAGTATTTAATCAGCTCTGTGGTTCATTTTGTTAGCCTCAGGAAAAAGCAACTCACCACCAAATTCTACTCTCTCATAGGTAGGATTTTTAAAAACCAAAACCAAAACATCTGCTTTTTAGCTTTATGAACCTAATGCTTTGTCCCCCTATAGGGGCAGCAGTTATATAGTTGCTATGCACTCTGTGTCTCTCAGACCTTGACACCAGACAAGGGGAACATCATCAGAGTTAATGAGCAATTAGGACATTTTCCCCTGTCAATTAACTGGCAAAATAATGAGACCAAATAAGCATTGTCCTTAAAACTGTCAAGACTTGTACATATTAAAAAAAAAAAAAAAACTTTCTCCTGCTCTTTTGTGGTTATATGAATAGACAACTACTTAACTTTAGAAAAATAAAATAGAAATTGCACCTATAGTAAACAGAAGAGAGGTGTACAATGGGATATCATTTATTCTAAACTCAGAATTTTGAATTTTGGCTGGGTGTGTTGGCGCACGCTTATAATCCCACTGGCTCAGGAGGCTGAGGCAGGAGGATCCCAAGTTCAAAGCTAGCCTTGGCAATTTAGTGATGCCCTGAGCAACTTAGCAAGACTCTGTCTCAAAATAAATAATAAAAATAAAGGGCTGAGGGTGTTGCTTGGTTGTTAAAAGTGCTCCTGGGTTCAATCCCGGGTTCTACTCCCCTACCCCGCCCAAAACATGGATTTTTTTCCTACTGAGTCATAGTGACATTTCAACATCTATCACCTTATTTGTCTCAAAGATCAACAGACAAAATATATAGAGTGAACATGCTTTTATTGTGTGTGAATAAATGTATGAAGTGTAAGGTTGGAGCAATCTAGGTATTGATCCTAATTTTGAATAAATATATTCCAAACCATGGCCCATCTATGGGTTTGGTTTTTACCCTGAATATAATGAGAAGTTAGTGAAGGATTTGAATAGAGGAGTGAGTAAAGCAAAGAAAATAAATAAAAGTTCAGACCTAGGAAGATGATCTGTTGGAGGAATGAAGTAGATTGTGACTACAGTGTATTTTTCAGTGTGGGGACCAAGATGGCAGGTTATCAGGATGGAGAGAGAGAGAGGTGATGTGCAGGTTATGAAGGGCCCAGTTTCTGAGTTTAAGGGTTTTGCTCTTAATCCTGAGAATAGTCTAAACCATTGAGAGTTTTAAGTAGGAAAGCAACAATATCAAATCTGTGTTTTAAAATCACTTTACTTGGTGGGGGGAAAGGTAGAGGGAATGTACTGAGCCATAGCATAGCAGGTGCCATTGTAAGTGGCCTGTGTCTGTATGTGTACCTGTGTGTGCAGATACTCAGAGGCTGACGACTCATATTTGATATGGAGTAGAACTGAGATTGGAACCCGGGCAGTCTAGTCTCAGAGTCTGAATATTTAATTGTTACATTTTAATCAGACATTTTGCCATTCATGTATTGTAGAGCATGATAATGGTGGCATTTTCAATAATTTATAATTAATATAAATAATTATTAGTTTGTTATTTTAAATTAACATGAAAAAAATTTATACTAGTTTCCTAGGGCTTCCATGCAAACATTACAGACTGTGTTAATTAAACAATGGAAATTTATTTTCTTACTTCTCCAGAGGCTAGATGTCCAAGGTCAGGGTGCCAACAGGTTTGATTTCTCCCAAGGTTGCTTTCCTTAGGTTGCAGATAGCTGCTACCTTTTTCTGTGTCCACATGTGGTTTTTCCTCTTCTTGTATACATGCCTGGTTGTTTTAGTCAGATTTTGCATCACAGTGACCAATTTACTGAACAACAAAAACATAGCCAAGAAAAATTTATTTGGGTTCATGGTTTCAGGAGTCTCAGTCCATAGATAGCCAGTTCCATGCTCTGGCCTCAGAATGAGGTGGGTAAGGCCTAGTGGAGGAAGGCTGCTTAGTTTGTGGCACCATTAGGAAGCAGAGAGAGAGAGGAAGGGGCTGCACAAGAACCATCCTTCCAGGGCAGTTCCCCAGTGAAGCACCTCCTCTAGCCACCTAGTTCATTCAAAACTAGGATGAACTATAGTTACAGCCCTTACAATCCAATCATTTCACCCGTGAACATTCCTGTGTTAATCCAAGAGCTCTGGGAAGACATCTCTCATATCTAAACCATAACATTCTGCCCCTAAAAGCTCATGTCCATCTCATTGCAAAATGCAAAAAGTTGGGGCTGGGGATATAGCTCAGCTGGTAGAGTGCTTGCCTTGCAAGTACAAGGCCCTGGGTTCAGTCCCCAGCACCACACACACACACACACACACACACACACACACACACACTCCATCTCCAGGAGTCCTGTAGTCTTAACAGTTTTAGTATTGCTGAAAAGTCCAGTCCACATGAAAGTCTCCCGAGATTCAAGCAAACTTTTGGCTGGGAATCCCTGTAAAAAATTAAAAACAAGTTGCATATATCCAATATACAGTGGCACAGAATAAAATTTCATTCCAAAAGAGAGGAATAAGGGCAATGAATGAAAGAGATGGGGCCAAAGCAAGATCAAAACCCAGCTGGACAAACGGGGCTCCTAACTCTGTGGATAGCATCTAGGACTCAGTGGCAAGATGTTCTGTATAAAGGGTTTGGGCAGCCCTGCACCTTTGCCCATGGCAATTGCAGTGCACATGGGCTTTCTTATAGCCTGGCTGTCTCCACAGCTAGCATCTTTTCTCGGCAGACTGTCCACACCGCTGACATCTCTTAATTCCTGGGGTCTTCATTACTGCTTTAACTTTACCTTTACAGCTTCAAGCATTACCCTCTCAAGGACACCCCATGGACTCCAACTCTGCTGCATTTTGCCTGGCCTCCCAGGCTTTCCTGAGAAATCTCAGTGAAAGGCTTCATGACCCCTTAACTTAAGCATCCCATATTTCTGCAGAACCAGCACCATGTGGGTGATGCCAAGGGCCTGCTTACAGCTCACATAATACCTGGCCCCCTGGAACACAGCTGTAGGGACCTTTGAGTGCTCTGTGGCTCAGGATAGTGAAATACCTTTTTAGGACCACTTGTGTGAGTAGGATGCTCCCATGATCTCTTCTCAAAGGAATTTTCCTTTTTCCATCCATGAGCCTGACATGGGTATAGTCTTGCAAAAACAACTTTTTTGGGGTGTGTGTGTGTGTGTGTTTTTTTCAGTTTTCAGTGTTAGTCTAAGTTTGGGCTACATCTTCTATAATCTTCTCTTTCTTTTAGGGTTTAGAGTAGAGAAATTATTCTAATTATTAGTTTTCCTTTTCCACAAAACAGTAGGCAGGGAGATCTGACTCTTCCATGCTCAGAAATTTAGGCAGACAAACGACAGAAGCTGCAACAGGAGATGAGGGAAGAGACCCAACACTAAGGCAGTGACTTGCAGGAGTACTAAGCATGATGCAGAGACAGAGGTGTCCCCTTGCTGCTTGGCCTCTGGCAGTTAGACCCACTCTTCAACAATGTGATATTCCAAAGCCCAACCAACCCAGAGTGTGTTCTTCTTCCCTCTTTGTTTATGAGTGTTCCTCACATCTACTGCTGTGCTTTTATTTACTTCCTATATCATTGTCAAGAAAGATGAATATCTCTTGATTGATGATCTCAGTGAGGTATCTTGAGACTGTGGAATTTCCATCTGTAAGAGCGTTCAGTGGAAGTCTATTCTGTGCTCATTGTATTCATGCTGCCTACAGGATGAAATTCACACCAATTTCTGGTCCTGTTTAAAGCACAAATATCAAGGGACTGGATCTTCCCCAATAAATCTTGTGTACACAATGGGAAATTGTGGAGCCTGTTGGACTTCATTTTCTCAACTGTCAAATCTGGATGGTGGCACAAACTTATTCTCAGAATAATAAGACTTTCATTTTATGAAGATCAAATGACATGATGTACCATGTAACCAGGCATGGTGGCACATACCTATAATCAAAGATATTCAGGAGGCTGATGGCGGGAGAATCTCAAGTTTGAGGCCAGCCTGAACAACTTAATTTTAAAACAAAATGGAAAAATGGCTGGGAATATAGGTCAGTGATAGAGCACTTGCCTAGCATACATGAGGCCCTGGGTTACATCCTCAGTACAGACAAAAAGAGAATACCATGAAAAGAAAGTGAAGAGAGCTATATAGATGCTAATTTTGATGTTAAATGAAGTCTGTTCTTTAGGAATTTGAAAGTATTAGTTTTTATAGTTTCATTGAGACATAAATGTCATATGATAAACTACATGTATTTTAAATGTGCAATTTGTTCAGCATTGATATATGTGTACACCTCACCATCATTGAGACAATTAAAGAACCCATCACCCCTGTTTCTGTCCCATGGTCATTCATCTAGACTCTCCCTCTCTCATACTTATTCTTCAGCCAACCACTGATATTCTGTCACTGTGATTTAATTTGAATTTTGTAAGTTTCTTTTTATAAAAGAAAACATACTGTATATAGTCAGCCATCCATATCCGTTGGTTTTGCATCTGTGGATTCAACCAAAAATTAAAAATACTTGAAACAAAAAATTGTACTGTACTTTTACAGACTTGTAATTATTCCCTAAACAATAGAATGTAACAACTCTTTGCATGACATTTAACATTGTATTAGGTATTGTAAGTAATCTAGAGATGGTTTAAAATATGGGGGAGTGTGTGCATAGATTATATACAAACACACCATTTAATTTAAGGGTCTTGAGCATCTCAAAGTTTGGTGTCTCTAGGGCATCCCAGAAACAGTCCCTCTGGATACTGAGGGACAACTATACTTTGATCATCCGATTTATTTCACCAAGCATAGTTAGTTGGACTTTATCCATTTCACTGTGTATATTAATAGTTAATTCCCTTTTATTGGAAATAGTATGTCCTTGTATGGATATTCTACAATTTATTTATCTGTTCATCTGTTATTGAACTTTTGAATTGTTAGCAGTGATTTGGCTTTTACAAGAAAGCAGCTACAAACATCCATCCACAAATATTTGCATAAATATATACTTTTATTTCTGCTGAGTAAATCCCTAGGAGTGGAATGGCTGGTCATGTGAAAAGTGCATGTTTACTTTTTAATGAATTGTCAAACCGTACTCAAAGTAGTTGTAACATTTTACATTCTGTGTAATTTTCATTTTAATTTCATTAATGAATAAAGGCATTGACTACCTTTTCTTGTGTTTACAAGTCTGTCCCTTTGGCATTATTTCTAACCTACTCTCTATGTAAAGGAATTTCTTTAAGTGATTGCATAACCTAACTGGAATGCTTTCTCCTATCAATATAGGAATGCTGTGGACTTTCTGTTATATAGTATCCTAGTAGTTAACAGGCATTCTTGTGAAAGGATCCAGAACATCTTCCTACTCGATTTTCCTCTGCTCCCCTTGTACTAGGATTGAACCCAGGGTCACTTGACCACTGAACTACATCCCCCACCCTTTTAATTTTTTATTTTGAGACAGGATCTTACTAAATTTCCCCAAAGCTGGTCTTGTAATCTTCCTGCCTTAGCCTCTAGAGTAGCTAGGATTACAGGCTTGCTCTCCTGTGCCTGGCTCAATTTTTTTTATATGTTGGATTATTTTGATTCTATAAATTTTTGGCCAGAATTTTAAAATATTTCTTGATTTTCAAGGCAGAATTAGGGATCATCAACTTATATTTTATTAATTATCTAATTCTATAAGTTAATTATATAAAAGTGGATTTTTAGTTGAAGTCAGCTCTAATATTGACATCTTGCTATGTCCAGAAATATAAGATCTGAATTGGAAGATGCTTTGAAGGTATTGTGGTCGTTCTGTAAGTGTTCCCTGCAGCCTCCATGAGAGCCTTCTCTTGCTGTCAGGCATGTGAGTCTCTGAAAGGACAAGTAAAATAAAACAAAAATAATTATTTTTTTTAGACTGTCACAAAGTTGTTACTGAAAGGGATTAAAATTGAAATGACTTACTGAACTGGCCTTAATTTAAAACTGTTTTATGCTAGGTATGTTATGAGAGTCATCAGATACATTTTAGCTAGCCAGAATAAGCTCTGCCTATTATGGATTTGGTTACTATAGTTTTAAATATATAGAGAGGGGAAAATGTAGGCAGAAGGGTTTGTAATCTGTGTCCCTTCAGTCTGTGATGAAGCCTTTTGCATACAGCTTTCACAAGTTCAGCATGGTACAGGCTTTGCATCCCATCAGGCCTCAGGTGGAATCTCAGCTCATATTTAAAAGGTTGTTGTGGGTGGGGAGTTACGCCCTCATCTTTGGGCAGCCCAGATGTCCACCTGAGATGGGAGACAAAGGGCAGCTGGCACAAGGAGGCCCTTGGTATATGCCCTCTTCTTGTCTCTTCCTTTACCTTTCTCTTCTTCCATCTGTTTTCTCTCCCTGCTTACTTGGGTCATTAATTGAAAATTTTATTTTTGCTTCTGTTTTAATCATTTGGGGAGATAATAATGGTAATGAACTTAAGCACTGACATTTAGAAAGCTTCTGTTAGTACCAGGCATAGCTGTTTTTGTTTTTTTTTTTTAATTTACTTTTCACAAGAACTCATGCAGGGAGTAGGGTACAGTTGAGGCTCAGAAGAAACCAAATGAGTGATGGAGCTGGGGTGTGATTGCAGGTCTGATTCCAGTGCTCTTTATCACTCTGTGTATTGCTCCTGTGAGCTAGTTCTGGGAGTGTTCAGTTCTCCATGTTTCCACCCTCATCTCCAATGATGATGATTATGAAAATAGTAGTAGCTGCACATACCTTGAGCCGGGCACTGGTCTGTGCACTTTCCACATATTAACTCATGTAAGTTTCACAACAGTACTTCACAAGTTCTGTTGCTGTCTCCATTGTTCAGAAGAGGTTGAATAACTTAACCATTTACCAAAGTCACATAGAGTTTAAAATTGGCATTCAAACTCTGATTCAAAGACTATCACTTCAACAGTTCTTAGAATTTCTTTTTCAGCCTATTTTGGACTCATCAGAGAAGAGATAGGAACTCCCTCCTACTCAACTTGTAGTCTTCCAATTTTCCAATAACTTGTAAAATTATTTCCTTATCCTTGTTTCACTGTCTAATGTGGGATGTATTGGGTATTTTCATTCCAAAACTAAATTGAAACTGATGCCTAAGCAAGGGAGAATAAATAGCAAATTCATTAACTAAGAATCTATTTACAGTCAATTCCCAAAGCTCATTGTGCAGTCAGTGCTTCTACATCATTTAGAGTTGCTAATAAATGAGTCTTTGCATTTTTCCAAGTGTCTTGATATTTACAAGTCTCATATTTTACCATAGGAAGTAGTTTCAACAAGCATATTCATGTGTTGACAGTTCTAATTAATACAAGTAATTAGCCCTGACAGAAGAACTGTGAAAAGAAGACCCATTCATAAATTTGCTAATTACATTACTCTGCTCAGAATTTAATTGCAGTCTGATCTTTAATCTATATACTCTGATCATTTCTGTATATGTGCAAAGCCCATCTTACTAAATTCTTTAGATTTTCACATTTACTTTGGGTAAAGAAATTTTATCAAAGTTAAATTTGTGGTTGGAGTTTAATTTTCCAGTCTGCAGGAACTGGTGAAAATCAGAGATGATCATCTTTCTGGACAATAAACAAAAGGATGGGAAAAGCAAGGCAAGGGAGGAAGAAGAAGAGGAAGATATCAAGTACACACCATAGGCTCTCTTACATATCTAAAGCTCTTACTTTTTGCGTACTTATTTTGATACCCTCTCTGAACGCCTAAAGTAGTTTTATTTAGACTATTGGTAGGCTTATGACACAGAAAATTTGAAGATACTTGCTTACTATGATCCAAAGTTGAGCCCTCTTCTCTCTGATATGAAAGGCCTACTTTTCAAGTGCTTCTGTTCCAGAGCAGGTTCTCAGCCTTGGCACTGTTGACTCTGGGGCTGGATTCCTTGTTGGGATGGAGTGAGGCTTTCTGTACATTATAGGAGACTGTGAAGCATCCCTGGCCTTTCATCACTGTATACCATCACATACTCTTCCAGTTGTGACAGAAATATCTCCAGAGTTGGCCAGTTGACTTTTGGGGAGCAGAATCACCTCTGGTTGAGAAGCATTGTGCTGGAATATAACTTAAGGTAAAAAAAGAATTTGGATAAAACCCATGGAGGACACTAATATAAAATCTGCTGTAACAAAATTAGTGAAACACCTTTTCTTAGAGACATTTATTATCATTTAGGCATCATTTAGACATAATTAAGTTATGAAGTATCTAGATTTGGAATGATATCCCTTCAGTTGGAATACTCCTTCCTACATTTTCAATATCAAAGGCCCACTGATCTCTTTGGTAGAAGTAGAGCTCTACTTGGTAGTAGAGTAGCCATATCTAAAACCCGTTACTTCTCATATGAGATACACCAGGCTCTTAGCATTCATGGATTTAATATTTGAGTTTTCAACTACTTATAGGTGAGCTCAAAGTTCTAAATAATCAACTGTAAGCATTCTTTGGCCTCCTTCCCAATTTGGTTCCTTCTCTTGCATTGCTTTTTTTCCTACCCTGCTTAGATTTCTGATGCCTTATTTCAGGTACTCTTGGGTAAATATCTCCTTCCTATCTGAAAAAAAAAGTCAGGCATGGGTGAGCCTGGACACTTGGCTTCTTAGACCTGCTATGTGGCAGCTGAGCCTAACTAGGGGACATGACCCATCCATCAGAGTGGACTGAGCTTATTTTAAATGTATGTCCACAACTCAGCAGTCCTGGACTTCCTTAACCCATTTTGTCCCATGATCTCACATGTAGAACACTTATAAAAACTTAGATTAAACAACAAATAAACCTCTAATGGTAACTTTGAAATAATTTTTTATATTCCCAGAATTAAATATTTGGCACTTGATGGATTAAGAAAATGGAGTCCCCTGTAAGTGTCAAAGGCCCACCATGAAGACGGCTTCAACCACCCATCATGGAAACCCTAAATCACTTTCACTTTACCCACCCTGTGCTCATCTCTTCCTTCCTGCACAGGGAGGTCTCCTTCCTCTTTTCAAAAAGCTAATCCTTTACCTGGTCCATTTCCTCAGAGAAATGTTTTTTTATTATTGATTTTTTTTCCTTTTTTCTTCTGTCTTCAGAGAAAGAAAGGAAAGGCCCTGAAGCCAGAAACCCACAACTGCTTTTCAGTTTCCTTTCCATTTCCATTTATACTCGCCGGAAGAACGTTTTGTCTTCATTTCATCTTTAAATCTTATCTCCACTAGTCTAATGAAGTAGTTCTCCTGTGACCTCAGTGTCAGCAGGGCTTAGCGTCACTTTACTTCCTCGAATTTCCCTACAGTGGTACACTTCTCCTTCCTTGCCTGTTCCTCCCTTCTTCCCAGTGCTACACTTTCCTGATGCTGCTCCCACCTTTGTCCTTGTTTTCTTTTGTAGACTCACCACCTTCTGTGAATATTGGCTACTCTAATGACCAAATTCTAGGTCCTCTTTTCTTCTAAGGCTTTGATTATTATTAATATGCCTGCAACTTCCACCTTTATCTTCTTAGCCCAGATCTCTTTCTGAGCTTCTAAAATTATGCATAAACCTACTCAAGGGCATTTCAGATGCAGCCTGTGCAAAACTGAACATGTAATTCTTTTCTAGTTCCCCCAACACATTTCTTCTCACTCTTGCCTCCTGGATGTCGTCAATAGCCAAGCCCTTTTCATGCTAGCTCAAAATATGTCTCCAATCTTTCCACCTCAACTAGTCAGAGCCACTGTGACCAATGACTGGATGGAAGGAGACAAGGACACTGAGGTGCAAACCCAGATCACACAGTCTTTTAGTCTGGTCTAAGGATCTTGGTTTTTCTCTGAGTGAGGTGAATGACATTAGAGAATTTTAAGTAGAGGAATAACATAATCTGGCAACTTTTAAAAGGTCACTGTGACTACTGTATTGAAATAATCTATGGAACAGCACAGCGGGTTGAATGGTATTCCCCCAGAAGATATGCCTACCCAGAACCTCAGCTTATGACTTTGTTTGGAATATAAGGGTCTTTGTAGATGTAATCAAGAATCTCAAGGTGAAGTCATCCTGGATTAGAGTACACCCTAAGGCCAGTGACAAGTGTCCTGATAAGAGATAAGAAAGGAGAAGACAACACATAGAAATAGGTCATCTGAAGACAGAGGCGGAAACTGGGGGGCTCTCACAGGTCAAGGAATGCCAGATTGCCAGCAGCCACCAAAAGCTAGGAAGCCGGATTCTCTCTGAGCCACCAGGATTTAACCTTGCCAACACCTTGATTTTGGACGTCTGGCTTCCAAAAATTTGAGAAAATTTCTGTCGTCTTAAGTAACCCAACTCTAGGAAATAAATTCAGTCAGCAAAGGCAGAAGCAGGAAGACCAGTGAAGAGTCTATAACCACGGGCGGGCAGGAGAGGACTGTTTCTCCCACTCAGTGGTAACAGTGGAGGTGTAGAGGTCAGCTTCTGGATACACTGGGAAGAGGGAGCAAAAGGATTTTTTGACAGAATGGTGTGATTATGAGGAAAAGATAAGTAAAGGTGGCTTATTTTGACCAAGGCCATTGGAAAGTTGGAGCTACCAATGATGTGCACTAAGAGAGAGAGCAGGTTTGCAGGAAAAAGTTTGAGTTTGGTCTTAGAGTTGTGTCCATTGAGAGGGTTATTAGAGCCCCACCAAGAAATGGTGAGTAGGTGGCTGAGTGAGGTCAGAAAAGAGACACAGTCTAGGAAGACATCATCGTGGTTCAAATAGTATTGAAGTTCAAGACAGTGGATGAAATAGGCAAGAGGAATGAGTATAGAAGAGAAGGAGATCAAGGACTGAGTGCTGTGTCCTCCAGTGTTAGGAGGTTGGAGAGAAAAGGAGGTGTGAGTGAAAAGAAGGGACCAGTGAAGCAGAGTGAGCAAACTGAGAAGAGAGTGCACAGTTCTGGGAGACAAGACAAGGATCTTCTTCCATGAGGGAGTATTCAGATGCACCAAATGCCATGTAGTCTCCCCAGTCCTGGTAAGATGAGAACTGAGAATGATCAGTGGATTTATCCTCATAGACATGAGCCACAGTCTGAGTTTTAAATTTCTCTCACCTTTGCCCCTAATAAAAAAAATAAAAGGCAGAAACATGATGGCCAACATAGGCTGCATTACTACTGCTGGCTTTCCTAGGCTTGTGTAGGAGAATAGTTAACTAGAGCTAAATAAGTAAATTCCTGTTGTGACTCATCCTGAAGCTACACAGAGTCATCCAGATGAGAAGCTGGTGAAGAGCAAGCAGTGCCTGTGTTTTGGAACATCGGCCCTTGTACTCTTCGGTTTTGCTATTTCCTCTGCTTATAGCACCTGCTTGAATATGGAGGGTACTTTCCTAGGATTTATCTCAAGTAGCTCTGCCCAGGAGAATTCTCTGAAGTGATAGACATGTTTTCTATTTCCATTGTCCAACATAGTAGCCACTAGCCGCAAGTGCTGAGAACACCAAATGCATTTAGTACAACTGAGGAACTACATTTTTAGTTTTATGTAGTTTTAATTAACAAGTTATACATGCCTAGTGGCCACTGTACAGTGCAGATCTAGAGCATTGATTCTTCAAATGTGGCCTGGAAACTTGTTAGAAATGCAAAATTTTGGAGCCCAGCCCAGACCTACTACCCAGAAACTCTAGGGGTGAGACCCAGGATTCTGTCTTTTAAAGGTTCTGCAGGTGATTCTGGTGTGTAAAGCTTGAGAACCCCTATGAGTTCCTGATTTATTGAGTCTAGAGGGGGTCTGAACATTTGCTTTTCTAACAGATTCCCACATAATGTTGTGATGCTGGTCTGGGAATCACACTGAGAACTGACATAGGAGATGGAGCCCCTCTTTCTAAGGTGTTCCCAAATTCCAAAGAATATATTCCATAAATGCTACATAACAAATAGCATAAGTCAGGATATCCCAAATGTATTTTCCAAAAATCTTTCCAGCTATTATCTTATGATGTGGTAACAAACTGTGCCCAGCTTTTAGGAGGTTCTCAAGTATTTGTTCAGCTAATAAATTTATTTCTTTAAATTAGCCTAGGAAAAATGTTTAAAATTGAAAATTCTTATTCTACTTGTAAACTTATACATTTAATGACCTTTTGGCATCCATGATAACTTATTAGATTTCTACTTTTCTAATCTTGTAATTCTGCAACTCACTTTAGAAGTCATTATTGAAGGAATTTTTATGTTGTAGCTTGTTAAATGTGGTATGATGGTAAGAAGGCAGTTCTTGACTAGCAATCAGTACAGTGTGCCCTCCAGCGGACATTTCGAAGCATATATGTGCTAGAGCATTTTGGTTGCCACAGTATCAACAGTCAAAGGTAAAAGCAATAAACTCATCCTTCAGTGCCTGGGGCCCACGAATGTTAAATGCCCTGTATGCACAGTACTCTTCTGTACAGGGAAGAGAGACACAACAACTGGTTGTTGGGTGATAGTAATATCTCGTCAGTGAAATGACCTCAGATTCTGACTAACCTTTGCTAGCCCTAGCTTCCCATGAGTATCTCACAAGAGGTAATGCTCTTGCATGATATAATTTAATTCTTCCAGCAAATATTTATTCACTTATAAGACTAAGTACTGTGTGGTTTACAAAGACATCTGAGACATGAACCTACCTAAAAAGTCACAGGACTAGCAATGAACTAGAAATGGTGTAAGAATTATATAAACTGAAAGAACACAGAAAGGGCATTACTTGGTATATCAGTCAAGGTTTGATGAAGAAACAGAACCAGTATGAGATGTATGTTAAGAATCATTACAAGGAACTGGCTTATGCAATGGAGAGTGCTGACCAGGCAAATCCAAAGGGCACACCGTCTGGATGGGTAGCCCAAAATTCTCAGGCAGGGCTGAAGCTGCAGTCCAGGGTAGAATGTCCTCTTCTAAGTCTCAGCTCTGCTCTTAAGCCTGCTAACTGATTGGCTCAGGTCCACTTAGATTATCTAAAATAATCTCCCTTGAAGTCAACTGATCATGGACATCAGTCACATCCACTGAATACCTTCATGGCAGCACCATGATGAGTATCTGAATAACTGCAGACTGTAGCCTAGTGGCCATCAGCATATAAAAAGACCATCACACTCGAAGATTGAATGTTTAAAGATTATATGTTGAAAGATGTGAATATTGTTCCCTCCTTGAAGAATGAGAGGTTGTTAGGTGGGGAGTTGACATTTCTAGAGAGCATGACTACTAAAATTCAACCAAAATGAACAGGAGATGCAAGACAGGAAAGCACAATGGGTGTCCACAGGATGGCTGGTTTAGCAAAGTGGGCTTTCTGAACCTCAGTTCTCAATTTTCCCATGTAAACCATGGGTCAGTACTTGTCAGAACTATCCCCCAGGATAGAATGAGGTGTTTGAGCATGTCTTTGGAAACAGTAAGTTCAGTGAATGCTGCTGTTTTATGGAAATGATGGTGGTGGCAGGAGTATTAGTGAGAGCATGGAGTTGGCACTATGGGGAAAAAATGACTGGCAGGTCAAACAGAGCCTTTATGTTCCAGGCATTGTCTAAAATTTGTATCTTCAATTAAGAAGGGGAAGTAACATTATCTCAATGCTGGTTCTTAATGAACTAAAGAGCATAGAAAAAACAACCCTGTGTGTGAATCTGTGCCAAGTTATTACAAAGATGCAATAGCTATTTGCTCTGGGCTTAAGATAGTACAAGCTTTTATTTACAGAAGTAAATTCTGGTTTTGATGCTTGAGGTATTGGAAGGGAAGAAGGATTATATACTCTAAACTTATTGAATACTTTGCCTAAATAGGAAAAGAGAGACCATTTCCAAGGAAGTTATTCTAAGTTTCTTAGGTAATGGCCATTGTAGCCAGTTGACACAGTCACCAAAGAAAGCACCAGCAAAGAGCTGCCAGAGTGGTACAACTTGACAAACTTCTCTCTTTTTCAGAGCTGTGCATTACAAGCGAAGCTAATTTTGAACGACATGTCCCCCCACCCCCCACCTCCGATTTTTAAAGCCATATGTATTTGAAGGAAATTTAATCCATATGTTCCTGAGTCACTTTATGCCTAAATCATTAAGAAGTTATTTTGTTATTGTGATTTCATGTTTGAAAGCTTTTAAAAGTATTTTTAGTACATTTTCATTCTTCACAATGCTGAAATTTTCTTGGTTTGTTTTCTTGTCGTATTTAAACACACTGTATATCATCTTAACACATCATGTGGTGAGGCACAAAGGGAATCTTGAACCCAGAAGGAGGGTCTCGAGTACTGGAGTAACACACTAGAAACAGCCGGTTTCTACTTGCAGAAGTTTATAATTGTTACCCCTCTTTAGATTTTTATGCTTCTTCTAACTTGGTCATATCACACCCCAGTCCGCTCCCACCCCATTTCCTAACTGGGTACACATGAAGAGGAATAGGGAAAAGAGAACAAGACAAAATCTAAGATTAAATCACCTCCAAGGATGTGTTTCTTTGTTATGCTACATGGTCCGTTTTCAAAATTGAGTTCATTTTCCCCTTTTACCTACTACCACAACCAGCTGGGAGGATTAAGGTATTTCATAAAATGTCAGTCTACAAAGGAGAAAAATAAAGTGGAATTTAGGAGCACTCTCCAGCTTCTCATTCTTAGGACAAATAAAAGTGGTGTCAGCTTAGGGTTGGAGTTAATTTTAAAACATTTTCATTTTTAACTAAAATATACTTTCAATACGACAGCTCTATTTGAGTCTCATGATGTCAATCAAGTTTCCTCTATATATGAAGCAGCCTGATTTGTATGTGAGGTTGTTCGTCAGCAGCATCTGTAGGCTACAGAAGGGCAGCAGAGCAGTCTTCTTTGGGGTACCGTAGAGACTCTTTCTGTTCCAGGAACCTGGGCCTGCATAGACAGATGCAGAAGCATACACCACCTGGGGGAGCAGAGACTTAAGTAGTTTCACAAGTTTAGTTTTTGTCTCTTCAGCCCTTTGAAATACGTTTCATTCTACATTTTCATTTGGTTCTCAAAACTTCCCTGAGGACTGTGGTTTTGATTTCTAGCTTGTTTTCACGAAGAAGTTCAGGCTCAGAACTGTTTCTTTGACATTTTACAAGGTGATTGGGGCTGTTTTGGGTGCCTCTGTCTTCACTCCATTACATAAAATCCAGGAGAGTAGGATGTCCAGATCCCTCTTGGGGGACATCTGAAGACATTTGTGGGCTTTTACTTTTGCAAATCCCACCCATATAATTTCAAATGTATTGAAACACATGCAAATCCTATTCATAGTATTTAAATACATACTTAAATAAATCAGTATAAGTGTGTGTGTGTGTGTGTATATGTGTGTATAAACATTAACATGTATCATCACATATAGGAGTTGAGTTATAAATGGCTGAGATGGTTGTTTTCATAGACGTTGACTTGAACATTATTTTTAATTTCACACTTGTTTTTTCACTTTGGAGCCATTTGATTACGTGAGATCTCACACATTTTCACAAGCACCTCTCGAACTCATACGCCCTTGGCACCATCCCTTCTGTGGAGGAAGCCCACTGCCTGCTCTGTTCTTCACTCCTGTGTCCCTCAGTCCTGTGACAGACCCCAGGAAAAGGCTTCGTAAATATTTATGAGTGAGAGAAGGAATACAAGAGTCAATGAGTGAGCAGCTAGTGCATGATGAAGCCTGTCATGAAAGCACATCCGAAAAACTTGCTGGCTTGTTTTTTTCCCACTGCCACCACGGAGAAACTAAAAAGACGTTTCGCAGACTACGTATTCAAAATGAGTTCCTTGTGCCTCTCTCAGTGTGCTTTTCCAGACCAGATTTTTGTTTTGTTTTGTTTTTAATTACAGCTGAGGCACAAGAAAGAACAGGCTACATGGTTTTTTGACTTGATAGTTCTTATACGAAGCATTAGTAGCCAGTTTCAAGTCCTAATCATACCTTTGTCTCTGTTTAATTACTGTCATTTATTTTTCCTTACAAGTATGGGATAAATGACTTATGACCAGTTAAATATTCAAATACGTTTCTTGACAAAACGAAAGATTTCTGTTTGTTTGTTTTGCCTGTAGGTTTTTTGGTTTGCTTTCTTGACATTCTGGGTTCTAGGTGTTTGCTCGTAGGTATTTCTCAGGTGCTTTGTGTGTTTTCATGGATGCTACTTTTTTCTTCTTTCTCTGTGGCCTTTCTTCAAAGCTCTAGGATTTGGTATCAAGGGACCCTTCAAACATGATAAAAAGTTAGAGAGAGCCCACTCCTTATGAAAGAAAGAAACACAGAGGGTCTAAATGAGAGGGAGGAGGAGAAAGACAGGAGGACCTAAATGGAAGAGCCATCCTTCCTTCCTCAGCCCTGATTTCATCCAGAGAAAGGTGGTCTGCACATGTAAAAGGATACTGGGAGCCATTGCCCCTTTTGGGTCATCTGTACCCCCAGAGTCACTGGAGGGCTTGGTGGACCTCACTGGATGGCTACAGGGCAGACATAGGCTAAACTCAAAACCTACAGTGCCGCTTCATGAGCCAAGTTTCTGGGTCAGGGAAGGAGCTGGAAATGGTAGAACGTATTCTCCCTTCATGAAAATTCTTTAGGGTTTCAGACATTTAGCATATCCTATTGGACACCTGTAGTAGTAATAACACAGTGAACAAGACAGATAAAGTCAGTCTGTTTAGTTGGGCAAGCTATTGCTTCTTGGGGGTACCTTTTTTGAAGTATATTTGAAGTGGTTTTGGTTTTTGTGTATCAGTTTTTGATGTGTGTGTATCCGAGTTGCTTGAGTATTCAAAAGACAGAGACCTTCTGTTTGTCAGCTTAGAGTTAGAGGAGGGGAGGGAGCCTGCAGCATAAAAATGGGGCATGTAGAGCTTAGGTTTCTGTATTTCTTGGTAGGCCCTGACTTCAAAAGACAGATGCAGCACTTGTTAAGTTTTGTTGCTCACTCTGGTTCCCGCCCTTCCTCTCAGTATTTCCTTTCTTGTAGCATAATCATGCACTGCTGGACTGTGGATATGTTCTGAGGTCTGCATTAGTAGCAATTTCATCACTGTGTGACCATCACAGAATGTACTTAACACAAGCTAAGGTGCTGCATGTCACTAAGTGATACAACACCAAAATACAAGCAGCTCACTATTGACTGAACCGTTACCTGCACATAACTCTGTGTGTGTGTGTGTGTGTGTGTGTGTGTGTGTGTGTGTGAGAGAGAGAGAGAGAGAGAGGGGGGGGGGGTACATGCATGCGCAAGAATGAGTGTGTGTGTGTGTGTGTGTGTGTTATTGTCCTTAAATGACCTTTTCTAAACTCACCTAGACTATTTAAGTTGCAGTAGGAATCTCGAAGTATATTCTCCCAAGAGAAAAAATGAGATTTTTGTGGTATCTTTTTAAGGAAATAATTACTCAAGAAAAGTGTGTGAGGTGTTTTCTTCTGCCAGAGATGCTGGTGAATATAAAGTGGATGCCTGGGGGAGATGACTGGCCCCATTGTCTAAGGAAGGTGGGAAGATGGTGTTTCCCTTTCTACTACGTTTCCGATTTGCTGTTCCATTAATCCTAAACTGTCCCCCTCCAAAGATTGTTGCATATTAATTAAAAGCAAAGCTCTACACCATAGGGTATTTCAGATGATGATTCCAGGATTGAACCTCTCATGTTCACTTTCTCTCCCTCCATTGCCCTTCATTTAGCAAGGACATTTCTAAAATTTTATGTTTGAGTTGTTTTCTTTCAAAGAAGAAAGTAAGATCATGTGTAAACCAGTCTAAAAACGTAGATTTTCATTCTCGCAAGTTTCAGGCCATTTATTATCATCATTGTTATTGTTTGAACAAGTGATTACCAGATGGGAAGGTCCCTGACCAGCCTCATTCATTGACAGGATTAAAGCTATTGTATCTTTCTCTGTAGCATTTCTCTGAGCATGAGAACAATTCCAGAGTCAGTAAGTAAGAGTATTCTGTGACAGGATTGTAATTCTGCTTCCGTATGCCCTCAGCTGCGGTCCTGAGAGGCCCCTTTTTGCTTGCACAGCCTTACTAAGTGGCAAAAGGACTGTCTGCCTGTGGTGAGCATCAGGGTTTGGGGAAGGAGGCCTGGCCTGCCTCCCAGCCTGACCTCAGGCCCGCTTCCTTAACCCTGTTTCTCATGCATGGATAGATGACCCATGGGCTCCTTATTCATGGTTCCTTTTCACATAGCACCAGGTATGACAATTTAAGTAAATAATTAGGATTTTGACCGTTCTGCACACTTTGCTTTCACCAAAGCCACTCAAAGTTCTAAGCATACTTTGCTAGCCAACATAGGTCTTAAATTTGATCTGGACTTTTCTGGGCCTTTTGCTCACTGTTGACTCAGGGAGGAAGAGAAATCAGTCAAGAAACAGAGTTCTTTAATGGAAGTTTAACTGCCTGCCAGCTGCACATGGGATAATTATAGCCCAACCTCAGAGAGAAGTCATTGTCCTGATAGCTTTGGGTCTATATGAGCAGCTGAGCCACTGGAGTGACCCCTTTGGCTTGAAACCTGTTGAGAACATATATTGTTTAAGATGATAAATAAGCAGTACATCAGTGCAGGCCATGGGAATGAGGAGAGTTAGGTTCTAATTCTAGAGTTGTCACAGTTAGCTAAGGGACCTTAAGTAAGTTTTTTTTAGCTCTTCTGAATTCAGTTTCAATATCTATAAGACAAGAGGGTGTCTAGGTAGCTTCTGTACTCCAGCCAGCTCTAAAAATTTTATGTACATCTTAATGAGGGTTTTATTGCACAGGTCCCATGGATGTGAATATATGTACTCATGTAAATCACATCCACACTCTTCATACGATTGAACAATCTTCTCAAGAGAAGAAACTGTGCCCGACTCATCCTTCTGTCCCCTCAGTCCACAGTGGTGGCCTCCAGAATATGTGTGTTCAGTTGGTATTGGTTGTATTGATTAATGAAAGAAGGAAAAGGCAGATTACCACCATTAAAGACAGTCACAGACAGTTTGGTGTTATTGGAAATGTCAAGTTTCAAATCAAAGGAGTGATTAGAGATATAAAAATTTAAAAATTAGCTTTTTTCTCCCCTGGCCTATTACTGGTAAGGCAGGTCTTGTTTATAATTATTAGGGAGTTATATCAGATAATATGTGCCCAGTGCTTAATACAGTACCTGACACAGAGTAAGTACTCAACAAAATGTTACCTGTTAATCATAGGAGAAAGAAGAGTTTTCTAATTAATGGGCAGTTGTCAAAATAGGTGGATCATTATTCAATAGAACTAAAATTTGAGAGCATATGTATTTACCACCAAATTTTACTGAACCCAATATTTTACTATCAAAATTAAATTTTGCTTTGATTCAGAAGATGGTCTGGGATCCTGCCTCAGTTCAGTGACTGTGGTGTGATTGTAGAACATGAAACAGGTTATGTGAACAAGGACGTGAGCCCACAATATTGTGTGGAGTTGCCTGTTAATTTCTGAGTATCCAAGTGTTGATTTCTGTAGAGTTACTTCCTTATTAAATGAAGATGTGCAAGATATATCTAGTTGTTAAATTTTTCAGTTTGGATGAAAAAAATAAATGGGAGTTTGCCCTAGGTGATTTGGGTATGGGTCTCCAGGCACCAGGGTATCTTCAGTGTGCTTCACCCATCTCCCAGAGCAGGTTTGCTAAACACTGCAGTATGGTGTTGCTGTGCAATGGGAAACAGTTCCTTGGAAGCATCACCCATGCACGTGGCTCCAGCACATCCCAGCTTTGTATCCGTGGCAGTGTGTGTGTCTTGCAGGCTGGGCTTCAATGGTACAACTGAGTCCCAAGCCCATTACTCTGAAGGCCACACATTGGCCAGCAGCAGTGCCAGTTGCTCCAACTCACTGTGATGACTCATTGGTGGATATGGGAGAATTGGGTCTCTGGTAGAGGCCATGGAATTCTATCTTTAAAGTGATCACTTCTTCCTTTCCTGTAGTTAGCAGTTTCATTTTTAACATATAATCTTTCAGATCTGAGTTCTTAGAGTCTTGCAAGACTCTAAGATGGTACCAGAAATAATGAAAAAGAATTAAAAATATGGTACCAGAATAATGAAAGAGAATAAAAAAAATCCTTTAAAAGAGGACTATGGAATAGATGCCCTGAAATCAACTAGCTTGATTGATTATGGTAATCAATTCTCTCTCTCTCTTTCTCCCCCCACCTCAGATATATATATATATATATATATATATATATATATATATATATATATATATATATATATATATATATATTAGTGATTACAGTGAATACTTTGAAAATAATGCTTTTTTGTCAATATACCTCAGTAAAAAAGGGTGAACATTGCAAATCAAGGACATTTGAGTGAGAAAGGATGCTTCTTCCTAAAGCAATTCATTTCCTCATTTTCCCGATCCTTTCTCTTTCCCCATGAGACCACTCAGAAGCCAGGGCAGTCCATATTCAGGTGGTAGAAAGCCTTGCTAGTTCTCTTAATGAATAGGGGCAATTTGGCCAGAATGGGGACATCTATTGGGAACAAAGATAATGTCAAACTATGTTTCTGTATAGGGAAATATGTCAGTTTTTTTTGTACAGAAGGAACCCTTGAAAGTCCACTAGGCTTAGGATTTTCAGCAATGATTTTCAGCTTTACATAAGCTTAAACATTGCCTTGTACACTGGCATATTAAAAGTTACAATGATTACTTGGAAACAACATATTATTTAGAAAATAGTTGAGATAATACACACAAAAGCAAGGTTTTATATTACAGATGGGAAATCATCTAAAAATGTCCCTCTGAAGTCTCTGTTGGGTATATTTAGCTGCAGGAATAATCTGCCTGGATCCAGGGTGTTGTGTTCTGGATGTAAAGCTGAGCAATGGAGACAATACAAGGGTACCATTATGTTAGTGGTTCCAGTTGAAAATAGTCAGGCCTCCTGTACCCAGTAGCACGCAGTGCCTGTCTGGTTAGAAGTCCCAGTTGTTTTGTTTGGAGACTGTATGTAGTATGGATTGGAAAGATGTAACCCCTAAATCTTTAGTAGCGGGGACACCAAGAAGGTGTGACAAACCAGGCTTCTGTTCTCTCAAGAGGAGACATAGCATTCAGACAAAACCTGTGTGGCGTCCCTGGTCTGGAGCTATATCACTTGGCCCTCCCATCTGCCACTTCATCTTTATCTGTGTTCATAGTATAGCTTGAAGAGGTGAGGCACCACTAGAAATGACTTCCTAAGTCCAAAGCAATACTTTGACATGCAGCAGCATCAAAGGAGCGCTGTTCCAGCACATTGACCCAACACAGTAACTATTTGTGGTAAATTATCAAGATGTATGAACCTGTACATATCTCTCTTTGAAACTCCCTCACATTTTATCCTCTTTGATCATCCCATCTGTACTCTGTAGGAAACTCACCTGCCACACACTTATGCATTCACTTGAGTTGAATACTACTTCTACCTTAAACTCCTCTAAATTATTTTATTATTCTTTTTATTTCTTGGTACTAAGGATTGAAACCAGGGGCACTTAACCATTGGACCATGTCCCCAGCCCCTTTTATTTTTAAACAAGGCTTTGCTGAGTTGCTTAGGGCCTCACTGAATTGTCAAGGTTGGTCTTGAACTCCTGCCTTAGCCTCCCAAGTCTCTAGGATTACAGATGCATAGCACCATGCCCAACCTTTAGCTCTTCTAGAACATTCATTTACTTGATAGAAAGAGAAAAGAAACTGGACTGAATTTATATATCAAATTATTGTCTCTTGGCAAGGAGAGGAGGGGAAATATAAGGGTTAGGAATACCATACCAGTGCCTAGATGTTGCTTCTGAATGCTGCAAGCA
Organism: Marmota flaviventris; assembly: GCF_047511675.1. Taxonomy (NCBI): domain Eukaryota; kingdom Metazoa; phylum Chordata; class Mammalia; order Rodentia; family Sciuridae; genus Marmota; species Marmota flaviventris. The sequence goes on along the minus strand of NC_092508.1, from coordinate 11,330,393 downwards.
CAAAAACCATGGCAAGTCTGTTGGAGACCTCTGCAATGCAGACTCCCGGGCGATGGGGCCCAAGAGCAGTGATGAATGTAAGCAGTCACTATACTCTTCTTCTGATTGCCCCTCCCATTTTGTGGTGTTTAATATATAAAAATTGAGGAATCATTTGTCATGTAACCCCCTTCGCCCCCGCTCCCCTAAAAACCATCATCTTTTTCTAAGGGGTCTCAAACAAACAGGTTACAGTGAGAGGCCTCCTACTAGGCATGAGACTCCAGGCCTGTGAGCCATCAGGCTGAGAGAGTCTGGCCTTATAAATCAGGTTTGCCAGCAAGCTACTGCCGTCGTGACATTCCTGTCTTCGTGGGAAAAGGCCCCTTTGTGATCTTTTGGTTTTGTACCTTAGTGTTCAGAATAAGGAGCCCAAGGCCAGGAAGGGTCAAGGATAATGCTGAACCTATATCTCTGGTGTCCCAGTTTGGACTCTGTGCACCTTCAGCTGTTCATTTCATTCCATTCACTGTACTTGCATTAAATGTCATGTTGCCTTCATGACTGCTGCTCCCTTTTTCTCTGTAAATATTAATATGAAGTATGTTTTCCTTTGCTTTGCAGCCTCGCCTGCCCCCTGTGTGTCCAAAATAGCCAACTGGAATTCATGAGAATGTTATGTTTTTAGATGTTTATAACCAAAAGAATCCCTTATGGTTTTTTATAACAAAACAACTTGGATGTGTGTATTTTGTGTTGGAAAGGCGAGCCAAGTTCACAGTGCAGCAATTACAAGGCAATGCATTATGTATAATTTGTAGCCTGCCCTAGGAGCAATAGTGAGCTGTGAAACACCATCCTGGCCCTACAGCATAATTAGCAGGATCATACGCTGCACAGAGAAAAGTGTAATGGTTGTCATCTGAGGTAAATAAAAGTAAGGAAAAGTTCTTATATAGGCAGTACACTCAAAATTATATAAAGACCAGTCCCTATATCAGGCAGCAGATATGTCAAGAGCTTTCATTGCTAATTGAAGAAACCTTTTGAGGTTTAGCAGCTCATAAATTTACACTGGGAATTGCCCCATTGTTCTGAGGTTATAAGTGTTGTCTTTGAAATTTAACTGATGTACTTTTATATTGCATTCCTCCAATAGTACCACTGTAAACATGAAGGGCTTACATTTTAGCATAAATTTGAACAGTGTGGTTTTAAAAGAGTTACCACATCAAAGAGAGGCTGTTTGGGCATGTTGTATAAATTCTTTTCTCTATAGTATTTAAGGCTACAAATGACTCATAGAAGTATGTTCCATTTAGATCAGTCAAGTTGGTAGAGTGTCCTCCCTAAGCTTTTGCTACCCTAAGAGAATTTTATTTTGCCTTAAGAGAATTATCTGAAAACAGGTCTAGACCTTTTGCCAAGTGAGATGCCCTTAATCAAATGTCGTTAGATCTGCAGAAATAATTCTAGAAATACTGTACTTGATATAAACAGCAACAAATCATATACTTCTTCATGGCCATCTTTAAAAAAAAAAAAAAACTCAAATATTCACAGTAACAATTTGCTATCTCCTCCTCCATGCCAATTACAGCCCTTCTCATACCCTCATAGTCTCCATTCAAAAAACAAACAGGAAAAAAAAAAAAAAACGCTAATATTTTGCCATGCCTCTGTCAAAGTAAGGCAAGATCCAGAGCAGATTATGCTAAGTGAAGCTAGCCAATCCCTAAAAAACAAATGCCAAATGTCTTCTTTGATATAAGGAGTGTAACTAAGAACAGAGTAGGGACGAAGAGCATGAGAACAAGATTAACATTAAACTGGGATGAGAGGTGGGAGGGAAAAGGAGAGAGAAGGGAAATTGCATGGAAATGGAAGGAGACCCTCAGGTTTATACAAAATTTCATACAAGAGGAAGTGAGGGGAAAGGGGGAAATAATACAAGGGGGAGAAATGAATGACAGTAGAGGGGGTAGAGAGAAAAGAGGGGAGGGGAGGGGAGGGGAGGGGAGGGGGGATAGTAGAGGATAGGAAAGGCAGCAGAATACAACAGACACTAGTATGGCAATATGTAAATCAATGGATGTGTAACTGATGTGATTCTGCAATTTGTATACGGGGTAAAAATGGGAGTTCATAACCCACTTGAATCAAAGTGTGAAATATGATATATCAAGAACTATGTAATGTTTTGAACAACCAACAATAAAAAATTAAAAAAAAAAAAAAAAAAAGATCCAGTAGTAAAGGGAAAAGTGTGGGCAGAGTTTCCAAAGCAACATGAACAAAAGAACAGGACTGAGATCTGACCTTGGATTCCAGGGCTCTGAGACCTCAGGAAGTCCTTCCTCAGAGTTCATTCTTTCCCCTAAAATGACAGTGGCCATTAATATTCTCCATCCCTCTTCCTCCCTTCCATTCCAACATTTGTTCATTTCTTTGTCCATCCCAAGAACACAAACCCTCGTAGTTCTTGCCTCCGTAGCACTTACAAGCAAATAAGGATGAATCTTAATGAAATAATCAAGTTCATGAGTAGTCACCAACTGTGGTATCATACATGTTGAAGAAAGAGGATCAGTCCTTTAAGAGTCTCATGCAAAGGACCTTCATTGGGCCGATTGAGGATTCATTTTCCTAAGAATGTGGTATTTGCACTGAGAGCTGAAAGAAATGAAGCAGAGGAGAGGGAGACTGTGGGAGGTAAGGTGAGACAAAAGCGAGCCTGGCCTGGGCCAGCAAGGAGGCCAGCGGCCATACCATGTAGGACTTTCTTTTCAATTTAAAAGAATTTTTTTCTTCTAAAATAAAATGAAACCTTTGAAGGGTTTCAAGTAGAGGAGAAAGTTGATGGGAGCTGTATTTTTTAAAAGCTTTCCTGGCTATTGAGTGGAGAATGGCTGGTGTGAACACTGGAGCAGTTTTTGGAGATCATTTAGGGACCCAGGTCTGGTCTAGGCTCACCATACAGGTGACTCGGAGTTGGTGACAGGGCAAATGGAGAGGAATGAACAAATTTAGGGGATGTTGAGATTAAAATGACATGTTTTGGTTATGGGTGGAATTGTATGATTTGATGATGAATGGAAGAAGAGTGTGTCCAGGATGACTCTAGGGTTATGGTGTATGTGGCTAACTGGATGGACAAGGGACACATTCCTAGCTGGGGCAGGGATTATTAGTATTATAGGTACCATTTACTTTTGATTGCTTGGGTCTAGGTGCTGGACCTCTTTAATTCATTTGGTCTTCAGAACACATCTATCAAGTAGATCTCTACATTGTACAAATTGAAAAATAGAGGATCACTGTAAGAAGTTACTTGTCCAAGGACACAGAATAGGGGCAGAGTCGGTCAAGGTCAGATAGCTCCCTTTGGCTCCAGGGCCAGGTAGCAGAAGGGCAGCTTTGTACAACTCCAGCATCCACTCCTGGTAAGTAAAGTTTGGATTATGCAGAATAAAATGAGTGGAAGAGTAAAGAAGAAAGCCAAATGATATGAGAAGACCACCAAGAGACATAGGACTTTGTTCCACCTCTCGGAGCTGTTAGGAAAACCATTTTCCCTTTGGACTTCAGTGTCCTAGCTCAGAAAGAAGCAGGTTAGAACCACCATCCCAAAAGCTCCACTGCCCTCTGAAAATCTGGATTTTAGGATCTCCTGAATGCACTGCATGAAAAAATCCCTCCCATGGTGATCAGGTCCATAGTTTCTTTCCTAAAACCCTAAATAGGCCTTTCAGTACCGGCTTTTTTATTTGGCAAAACCACATATTTAGGTATTTCCCAAGTTGTTCAGAGACAATGTGTTCCTCCCTCTTATCCAAGTCTTCAGTTATTCAAGGCGGGCCTATTTCTAGATTCCTAACTTGGAATTTAAAGTTTAAAACAGTTAGTTCTAGTGTCTCCCTTTCCATTGGCAAAATAAGTTTGATTTTACCAGAAATTATTAACAGGCATTTAGGAGTAATTCATTTTTATTATTATCAAATACCTCTCCATATCATAGACCATTTTAAAATCATTTCTGAGCTTAATTCTAACTCAGTTGAGACACTTGGAGGGAGGCTATTTTAAAGGTGTAAAAGGTCTGCGAAAGCCCCTGGGGTCTTCCTGAGGCTGGGAGGGCTCCTTTCCCAGGGCTGCCCCTTGCCTTTGTAGATTAGCACATACATACACACAGACATGTAGAAATACACATGTATACACACGCATGCCCACACATAAACATACTTTCTCTAGTGGATCACAGACCAGGACTGGCAGGAGATAAGAGTTAATCAGACCTAGAAAAACATGCAAAAGGTGGTAATTAGGCTCAGGAATAGTTTAAATACCTTCAAATATAGAAACTACCATGTTTTTTAAATGACCATTTGCTTCTAAGATAGTTCATCACATCATAGAAACTGGCTTCCCAGCCTCACGGTTCTGTGCTGACTGACCCATGTGAGCATTTTTAGCTCTGAGAAGCAAAGAGCAAGGCTCTTGCTTGCTTGTGTATTTGTCCAGATGGCCTCTTAGGCCACTTAGCTCATGGAATTATCCACTCTGGAAGGATAAAGGTTGGGCTGTCCTCACCTCCAAGTTATCTTATAAGCTCTTAACACTCAGAAGTCATAGATATCATATTTCTGAAAAGTATGCTATTCTTCCTTTACTTATTTTTTTTGTTTTTATTAGTGTATATTAATTATATAGAATAACAGATTTCATGGTGGCATAGTCACAGGCCTTCACTTATCTTCTACCTCCTTGTGCCTCTGCCTTTTTTTTCTTCCTCTCCTCCCTCCCCTCACTTTCCCTTTCTGCCTGGCAAGCACAGAGCTGACCACAGGCCTCACATTGCTTTACTTTCTTATGGTGGGGCTGGGCTGGGCAGCCCTCTCCTGATGCCCTCAGCCCTGCCTGTGCTGCTGGTCATGACTTACTCTAATTGCCAGAGTTATACCTGCAGGAGAGGGACAACAAGGGGCTTTCAGCCTTAATGAGGACTTTGAACCACTGTGTCCTCCTTGGCCACTAAGAATCTCAGGGACAATTTGCTAGGTCAAGGATTATTTTTGTAATTAGGCATTGATATCGGTACCTCTGGACATGTAGTTATGCACTACTCAAACGAATACTATTTGAAAAGTTGAGATACTTTGAATTTTTAAAGCCTTTAAAACAGCATTCAGCATAGGTGGATATAGTACATCTCATATCTCAGACTATTTCAAGTATCAAATCTGTGTCATCCAGGGTTGAATACAGCACAACCTAGGAAACTACCAGAGTCTCTGGTTCATGGGAAATGTGACCCTAAACCTACTTATACAAAATCAAATGCCATACTGGTGTAGATGGTTAAAGCTCAACACAACCCCAGGAAACAATATGACATTCCTCTGATCAAAGTTTCTCAAAATAGGATCTAAGAGCCAGTGGCATCCTAGCCATTTAAGATGCCTGTTAAAAATGCAGATTCCTGGAGCTGGCATGGCTCAGTGGTAGAGTGCTCACCTAGCGTGTATGAGGTGCTGGGTTCGATTCTCAGCACTATATATAAATAAGTTAATTAAATAAAGGTCCATTGACAACTAAGTCCCACCATAGGAATCCCAACTTAGAACCCTGAGTCTGCCTCTTACCAAACTTCCTCATATGAGTTTGGGAATCCCTATGCTAGATCTAGTATCTGGTCTTTTGCCTTTTGAGACATGCCGTGTTCTTTGCAGGAATGTGGCGTAGAGGCATCAGATAGCTGCAGGACCTCTTTCAGGGTTCACTTTATTTGCTGCTAGTCAGTCCACCCAACTTGCCTCAGGGCCTCTGTCCTCACATGGGAGAGAGCAAACTCTGGTCTCTTTAATCCCCTTCTGTTATGATTTAGATGCAAACTATTCCCCAAAAGCCCATGTGCAAGACAACGCAAGAATTTCCAGAGGTAAAACGGATTAGATTATGAGAGTTTTAAACTAATCAGCAGATTAATCCACTGATTTGGATTAACTCGGTGGTAACTGTAGGTAGGCACAGTGTGGCTGGAGGAGGTAGGTTACTTCAGGTGTGACTCTGGGGTTTTTATTTTGTCCCTGGTGAGCAGAGCTCTCCCGGCTTCCTTGTTGCTATGTCCTGAGCCGCTTTTCTCCTCCATGCCCTTTTCTTCCTTTATGATTCTCTTGTCAGGTCTTTTGGTCACAGCAACACAAAGCTGACTAAGACACCTTTCATTCCCAGGCCTAGCAGCTCTCATTCTCCAGGCACATGGTTTCTCTAACAGTTTTCCACTTTGACCTGGACTTGACTACTTTGGGGTGGTTGCTTTCAGCAGAAGAGGCTTTTTGTCCCTTTCCAAAGTTCTCTTCCCACTGGCTGTCCATCTTTTTTCCTTATTCCCCAATGTCTTGAGAATGTTTACTCATACTGTTTTGTTTCGTTTTTCCGTGCGCAAAAGTTGAAAGATGTTTTAAGTGAAGTTTGTGATGAAAATACTGGCTAATTTTAAATGATCTGTGATTTAATTTCAAAATTCAATGAAAATGTATCCTTTATCTCTTGCTTAAAGAGCTGGAAATTGGGCCATTTCTGGTTTGAAACTCAAGTGGAAGGGAGTGAGAAGAAAATAGGTCTAATGCTTCTTTAAGCCTTCATCTGCTCCAGGGCTTTGAGAGCTTGGGCCAAAAGTATTGGTTTAGGAATTTTGTTGTTTGCTAGTAGAGGACCCCTCCCCATGCTCGAGTAAGAGGGTGAACCATGCATCCTAAGACTTGGAAGAAGATTGCTGCTGTCCTGGCAATTATGAAACCACCACTTGGGACAGGTCCATATCTACTGGGAAGCGCATCCTCTTGTCCCTCAGATGCAGGGGGCCTGCCCAGAAGCTGCTGAACCACCAGTTGCTGAGCTGCCAGCTTCACAGATGCTCTTAGTCAGTTTGGACTGCTTTAACAAAGTACCACAGACTGAGTGATCAAAACAACAGAAATGTATTTCTCAAAGTTCTGGAGGCTGGAAATCCCAGATGCTATCACAATTGAGGTCTGGTGAAGTCCCTTTTGCTGGATTATAGCCTTCTTACTGTACCCTCACATGGCAGAGCAAGCTTTGGTTTCTCTGTTCCCTCATAAGGACATTAACCATCATGGAGACTCCAACCTTATGACCTCATATACACCTAACCTGAGGGCCCCACCTGCAAATACCATTACATTGAAGATTAGGATTTCAGCATATGAATTTGAGATGAACACAAACTTCAGTCTATAGCAGATGCCTTTGTGATCTCTTTGATCCCAGACCAACTAGACAGGACAGCAGCAGCTAACTAGCTGGGTTCATAGGCTAAGGAATTATTAAAAAACTCTCCTAGAGAAACCATTAGTGGTAGACTCCTTTGCAGATTTCTAGGACTTTTGGAATACTCTGTTTATAAGTCCTCATCTTGCACATTATCCCAGTGTTAAGCCAGAGAAACCCCAGAGAAACGTCAGGCCGAGTTCTGACGGTCCTTAGACAGCTGTCCACACTCAGCCACTGCAGTTGGACATAGAATGGGAGCTACAAGACCCTCCTTTTATCTACCTTCCTCCCTTCTGATATTTTGCTGGGGTTACAAAAAGAAAAGGAACAGAAGTAAAGGGGGGGGGGGAGGGTGGTTGGGGACAAGTATAAATAGAGGGGTCTATGTGAAAATGTGAACCAGTAAACAGAACCACTTTGATTAGGCTTAAAATAAATCATTTTTCATATTACTGCATCCAGGATTGATTGTCTTGTTGCCACAGATTGTATGTTTATCTTCTGATTTGGAGTTAGAGTGGAGAGGGGGCTACATATCACCCCTATAAAAGCACGCAGTGACACAAGGTAGTGTGCACAGTAGCAACAGGACATTGTGCATTTAGAACTTGTTGAAGTGTCTATATTCGTATTCATGTCTTTCTCTCTCCCAATACCTTGTCAGTTTCCTCTGCTCAGGAAGAATTCTGATATGACACAGAAACTGCTAGATGCTGGCAAATAGTCCCTGGGTTTCAGACCATCTAGACAATAAACAACTCCATAATATTCAGTGCAGCAGCTTCTGTAGAGCCCATCTGTTTCAAAATAACCCTAATTCTGCTTACAATGCGGAATGCTTTGTTGACTGGAATTTGTCCTAGTTTTCTTCAGCCTTTTCAGTGTCATAGGCTTCTGGTTCCACCTGCTGGCAAATGCAAATACGGGAATGAAACCTGTGGGGGATATTTTCAGTTAAAAGAAAAATCTGAGCTGTTGTAGTTTGGGTTCTCAAAGGGTGGTGTAAAAATACAGTGACTCTGTAGTAATCAAATCAGAAACTGTTTCCTACCCCCTCTGGCAACATAGTGTCAGACCAGTGTTAGAGGACTACTTACCCTGGAATTAAGGAATCTGGAGCCCGATGCAGGGGAGGACTGACTCCACTCATTATATCCAACATAGCTCACACAGAAGATGATCAGCTGACAAAGCTGCTGGAGAAACCTACCCCACTGCTTCCATTTTACCCCTGGGCTCAACTGGCAAAGTTCAAAGCTTTATTGTCTTGGAACTCATTAAAAAAAAAAAATTAAAAGTGGAGAAACCTGGCCAAAACACCCCTTAAGGCAGGGGTTCAAATTTAACGTTGAAAAGTCATGTTGATAGCATGGACCTATGATGGGTGATGAAAAGACACTTCACCAAGACTCACACTCCAGTCTAGTCATAAGGATGAACTTCAGACAAACGTAACTGACGGGCTGTCTACAGGATGTCCGGCCACTCTCTTCAAGGCTGTCAAAGTCAGGGAGACAAGCAAAAGACTGAGAAACTGCCACAGACAAGAGAGACTAAGGAAACATTTTAACCAAGTGTGCTGTGGTCTCCTGGATTGGCTCCTGGAACAGAAAAAGAAAAGGGCAATTAGTGAAAAAACTGAAACTGGAATAAAAGTCTGGAATTCAGTTAATAGCAAAATACAAATGTTGATTTTTTGGAGTTGCCTCACTACACTAGGTCCCACCATGACCCTTCTGCAAAGATATGGAGTCTCCATCAACATCAGAAGAGGCTGAGAACTGCAGCCACCCATCCTAATTTGGTTTTCCAAAAGGGACAACCACCACCACCACCACAGCAGCAAGGCCTGACTGTAATAAGGCCTGCACCCATCCAGATCTTTAGGAGCCACTTTGGGAGTCAGGCATATTAACTTCTGAGAGGAGTAGAGGATTCTAATATCCCAACAGGCTTTCATCATTTTCTAGCATTTTTCAGGGGTGGGTGTGTGTGTGTGTGTGTGTGTTATCTTTTACCACTCACCCCCCTGCCCCCAAAGACTTCTGTATTCTACCTTCAGTTTTCTTTTTCTTATTGTAAAGTATATCCTCAAACCTATATCTCAAGACAGATGTTCAATTTCTCTGTCACTACAGCTGGACAACAAGGCCTTCATGTGACATAGACAGTGGGAACATGGAGGTGAAAGACATAGTCTTTGTCCTCAAGGAACCTCGTGTCTAGTTTTCCATGAGTTTTCATATATTTGCCTAGTGACCATCCCTAGATGATTATTAATTGGAAAAAGAAAAGTCCTTTAGAACATGAACAGGGAAGGGGCTTGTTGGAGATGGTCAACCTCTTATCAACCCCCAAAGTCAAACAGGTACCTCCAGATACTGACTAAAGGCATTCTGGTTTAGATCAAGGAAAATTCAGAGCATCCTAAAGCATCATTAAATGTATGTAAAATGTCTTTAAAAATCATTCCCAAGCTGTGCACAGTGGTTAATACCTGTAATCCCAGGGACTCAGGAAGTTGAGACAGGAGGATTGTAAGTTTGAGGCCAGCCTCAGCAATTTTGTGAGGCCCATTCTAAAAATAAAAAGGACTGGGATGTAGCACAGTAGTAAAATGTCCCTGGTACAAAAATCATTTCTAGTCTTATTAAAATCCCTCTTAATATAGTACCAAAATGATAAAAACTTTAGAAGAATTTAAGACATTGATTTTCCTTAAAAAAAAAAATAGAAAAGCACTTTTGCATCAAAATCTGTTCATTTGTTTTTTTGAAGAAAGTTTGTGTTCCAGTGACTCCTAGTAAAAGAGAAAGAGATGCTCCGTTGCACAGCTGCTTCTTCCTTCCTGATCCTCTTCCAGCAGTGAGGTGGAAGGATCATAGAGAGCTATTTTTCTTTAGGAAGTTACAAACCATACTCTATTTTTAAAAATACTTGATAGTTAACTACCAAAGCTGGCTTTTGCAAGAGGTGCCTATCTGTTGGTAAATCTTACTCTTTGTTAAAGGAGATGCTAATTCTAGATACATTCAGTGGTTCAAAATAAAATCTTACTATTTGCAGTGAGCCTTAATCTAAGGCAAAATTGTTGCTGCTGTGAAAGACCCTGTCTCCAGATCGTGTGGAGAATCTCCAGATCGAGACAGTGATACCCTTCAGGATTACAGGTTCTGGGATTGATCGAAATAGATGATTAACACACCTGTGTCTGAGGCACAATAGACACTGGTCTAAGCTTGAGTCTTGACCCCACCAGGGTCCACCTTGGGGTCTGGAAAGTGACTTCCAATCTTTAAGCCTGAATTTTTCATCTGTAAAATAAATAAGGAAATTCTTTCTGGAGGGATAAATAGGACAAAAGGCATAGATAACAATATGGATGAATCTAACAAACATAATGTTAGCTGAAGCCATTCACAGAGAGTACCTATTGAATGAATCCACTTATGGACAAAAGTAGGGAAAATGAATCTCTACTGTTAGAAATCAGAATAATGGATACTCTTGGATAGTAATTGTGCAGTGTAGATGGGGGCTTCTGAGTGTTGGAACATTCTATATTTTTACCTAGATCTGGGTTCCATATGTTCATTTCAGGAAAATTAATCAAGTGATGCACCCCCAAAAGAAAGGTAGTGGTAAATGGGATGGCATACAGCAACTTTCCAGCAAACATTCTTTTGTCTCTCCTTAACTTTGGTTTTTGGATATTCTAGGGTCTGGACCATATGCTGTCTGTATTGTAGGAAACATTAAACCTGACATTTTAACTTACTCAGATTGCTAACTGGATTATAGTCTATTAGGTTTAAGTCACTTGTGTCCTTTAAAGGTCTTCAACATCAACTAACAGCAGTGGGAAGAAACGTACACCAGGTAAAGTGGGGACTGTATTACTCCCACTTTGAGATTCCAGGTATTTTTTCAGAATTAGGAAATGCTCACTACTGCAGTTTGCTTGGTTGAAGAGATAGGAATGTCAATGTATTCTATCTCAGATCACACCTACATGTTACCCTTCTCATAAGTCATAATGAAAGTTTGATTTGTATGAAATTTAGAAGGTTTAAATCAATTTCAAATATTTTTTAAAAGAGATCATATTATAATTAGTGACTCAAGAGGTAAAGTGGTCTCACTATCCCTAAGTGCCTCCCCCTTTTTAAAAATGCCGTTCTAGATTGCTAGATTGCTGGGGTTTCTTCCAGACCTTTTTGGTCTTTGTCAGTAAATGACTTAGCAACAATCCTTTCAGGAGGTTTTGCTATTCATGGGATTCTAATAAAGTACCATCCTTGAAAGAGGGAACATGGGTCCCATGCTGCTGCCCTCCTTTGCCAATAGAAATCCCAAAGAATGCAGTGATTTATTTAGAGCTTTCCTGTTTTTTTCTTTCTTTCTTTTTAAGTTATTTTCTCTTTAGCTCCCTAATTTAAGTGAGAGATATTATGCCATCCTGCAGCTTCACTTTAGTATAATTTCACTGAGTGGCATAGAGTGCTCATCAGATCATGGGCAGATCTGTGAATACCAGGAAATTAAACATCTCTGTTTACATGGATGGTGAACAGTAGGAAAAATGGCCGTCAACTGATGGCACACTCTTTAGCAATTCTTATCTGAAGAAAATTGCTTCTCTTCCCTTAGCAGTAAAATGCAGGGGTTACTGCATTATACATAAGGATAGAAAACTGAAAAAAATTCCATCAAGAACCACAAATCAATAAATCTTGTGATCTCACTACTGGTGCTATAATTGAGCCAAATCGCCCTAAGCTGGGCAGGGTTCCTGAGTTTCTTTGAAGCACACTCACTGTTTCTTTGAGTAAAATTGAGGGCTGACCTTCATTTACAGGAACAGAGAGGCAAATCTCTTAAATACTAATATTCTGTACCAGGTTCCTCGGAGCAGGACCATTTCACTCAGGCTGGTGATGTTCAATTCATAATATAACTAAACAGAAAAAAGGTCTTGGCTGGTTATCCCAGCTTCCCCAGTGACCCATGTTACAAAAGTGAGCCATTCAGTGAAGGTTGTTGATTACCTTTTTTTTTAATCAGTTCTTAGAAGGCAAATACTTAGAAACTAGCAACTCCACACAAAGCACTGCTAAAATGATCTATAAACATGATTGGGCTCTTGTCTTTAAGAAGTTACTAGTTTTGTTATTTTGTTTTATATACATACATATCTTATACAGAGCTGGTTAATAGAAACAAATGAGTATTTAACACATTTCTTGATGTTAGAGATTAAAAACCAAAAAATTCAGTGTTCAACAGGCCTTCATTACCCAGGTAGCACTCAGCTAAGCACTTTATATGTATTGTCACTTGTGATCCTCTCAACACCCAGTGAAGGAGTATTCTTACTATGCCCACTTCACAGATAAAGAAACTAAGACCAAGATAGGGTAGCCCAATGTTCATGGTTGTGCAGCTGAAAATTTGAGGAGTTGGGATTTAATCCCAGGTTGTTGGATTCCAGGGCCATGGAAGGGACCCTACAGTTACCTTGCTCAGTACCTTCCCTCACATGAGAACCAGTCAGTTCCTGCTGAAATGCAGAATCTCATCCACAGCGTCTCCACTAGTCCAGGCAGAGTTGGGAAGCCATATTTCAATTCCCTATCCCTATGTACTTAACAACTCTAAGAACATAACAGAAACACAGGGATAAAATCCTCTGAGACAAGCCTGGTGAGGACCCTGGAGGATCAACTCAGCAACAATAGGTTATGTGACACAAGCAGAAAACACAGGAATGGTTAAGAAAAAGTCAGTGCAGTGCAGGACACTGGAAAGCAGGGCCTCGCTGAGGCTGAGTGGGCAGCCCAGAGGCCTTGTCTCTAGTGTGGCCCTGACCCAAAGTGCACACACAGCAGACAGCAGGCATGTAGCTAACTGCCATCAAGTTTATAGTTCTCTTCAAAATACAAAGATTGTTTTACAGTTAAAAACTTTGCTAAAACATTATCTAGAATTTAGAACAGTGCAGTGTTCAGAGACAAAAATGAAGCAATTCAATCTTTCCTAATAGTCAAAAACACTGTTTTAAGAATTTAAAATACCAAGAAAATCAGGCCTTATTCCAGTCAGGCCTTGCTGCTGCTGCTGCAGTGATGGTGGTGGTGGTGGTGGTAGTGGTTGCCCCTTTTGGAAAACCAAACCACTTTAGTGGCCAGCAGAATTTAAGGAGACCCGTTGGAATTTCAGAGTCACATCTTTTATAATAGCAGAGTCCCTTAGAGTTAAGGGCTTAGACTGAACCTTATTATTTTCTTAGTTTCAAATAACAGTGAGTTCCCACATCTCATGAAGAAAAAAGATCACTGAGTTTGGGCAGGAAGGCTGGAGATGGTGAGAAGGTGTAGGCTTAACATTTGGTGTTTGGGAAGTGATGGCATTTGAGGAAATGGGAAGAGAATCAGAAGACCTAGGTTCAAGTTTTGCTTCCCTTTGTGCTAGCCTGTGCCCTTAGATGTGTTCCTAACACTCTCTAGTCTGAGTTCCTCATCTGTAAAATTGGAATGATTAAATTGGAAATAAAAAATATGTGCAATGGGGCGCCTTAAAGGACTGTAGAGGATAAAAAGCATTCTTGGTCCTCCCGACATGAGTTTTCTGCTTCACTATGTGGCATCTCTTCTGTTGACTCAGCCCTAGTTCTCCTTGAACACCCTGCAGATGAGTCAAAGCATGTATGCTGGCTGCTCATTTTGAGAGCTGGACCTGAGGAACCTTCCGAGTCTGCCTCTTCTAATTTCTCCCTGTGTTTCCCTTCATGGAAACATTAATTAATCCTCCCAAAGGGAATTGCAGTATTCTCTACTATGTGAAGTCACCAGATGATGCTGTATCTCCCATTGGGAGTCTGAGGACTCTTCCAGCATCCATGGGTTGGTGCCCTGTGGCCTGATATCAACATGTCACGTTGATATCAGGCCACAGGGCACCAACTTCTGATTCTGCCCACAGCTCATTCTAACAGAGCTCCCTGGAACAGGGTGTCAGACACTGGCTTGAACTGACAAGTACAACTAAATATATTGTTGTTCTTAAAAACACCTGTGGAAGGCAAAGTAGGATTTGGAGCTGATCACATAATGCAATTCTGAGCAATAAACTAGTGATGATTTGATTCATGAATTTGTTGTTTCAGAGCACTTACCATCTTGAACAAAGAAAAATTCCTTTACAAATATGTGTGACAGAAACCACATCTGACAAAACTTTTAATCTTATATTATTCATAAAATCTTTATGAATTATACGGTCTATGGCTTATAATATGCTGAATGACATCTTTAATATAATAACAAATTGACACATATTTCACAAAAAACGCCTTGCAGGAGAGATTTACTCAGCAGTATTGAGTGTGGGGTGAGGCTGGCCTGTTTACTTCGTGTGTGCAAGTCGGAAAGAGAGACAGGGGTTCAGGATTGTCAGCAGGAAAGGAAGGCCCATTATGGGTAGGCATTGGGATCCCCAAAACAGTGGGGAAGGAAAAGCGTAAAAAGGGGCCACCTTTGATCCTGTTTTGGATTTCTCTTTGACAAGTGAAATTCTAGTCCTAGCTTGAACAGATTGACTCTTAATCTCCCATTGCTTTAGGAACATTGCTTTTTATAGTCTTAACAGTTGTCATTTGATATAAAAATCTTGGAAGAGGCTCCATTCTTGGAGAATGAGCAAAAGGGATCAAGCGTTCACTTCCTTTCCCTCTGGAGAAAGCAACTCCTCTTGCCCACCCAAACTGCCCAGTGAGGCCAGCACCGCTGGAATATTGTCCCACTGTATCATCCATGTCAGAACCTCAGTGGGCCATGTTGGATGCTGCTGCCTGGCTATAGTAGATACCTTGGGAGTCACAGGCAGGTGCTGTTAAGTCCCTATGTTTATTGGACACAAGTGTGTGCTTAGGGCTGTTTCAGGCACTAGGAAGCAGGGAGAAGAGTCAAAGATGTGCCCTGCCATTTTAGAGCTTATGATACTAGTATGAGAGTGAAGAGGTATACAAATGGCAACACTATCTGGCAGAATGTGGCAGCCACTGAATGAGGACATCTCACAGGAAGGTGCTGAAAGTGGAAAAGTTTGAATTTGGAAAGTTCCCTAGTGGGTGGCTAGGCACTGAAGAGGGCAGAATAATGCTTTTGGTTGGTGTAGGTACTGAGTGGGGGGAGTTCAGGGAAAATTAACAGGGTTTGCAGAGATGTGAAAGTGAGAAGATGTAGCCTTTTGGTCCATGTGCTTGAAAGTGGGCCGGCTACTTACCAGTCCGTGGTCCTCATGGAGGATGCGGAGGCTCTCTTGGTAGGTGTTGGCTGCTGGTCCCTTGACATCAAGGACTGTATGGTTTTCTTCCTTTATTACTCTATGTGATGCCTGAAAGTGTTTTCTCTATAGTAACTAGAGTATTTATGTCATTATAAACTACATTGTAGTATGTTTATAGATAGAAGAAACCTTTTTAATATGAAAGGTTTGAAAAATTTCAAATGGAGAGTTCATATGAAAAATCAGGCACAATATTTAATGGTCTTGTGAAGGGTCCTTCATATGAAAGTCCCTTCTTATGACCTTTTAGTATCATGCCTGAACTTTTGTCCGCCTGGCCAGGTGCCCATCAGTGCTCTGTGGCCCATGCTGTCCCCATTTGTCTCATTCAGGGTGAGATTCTGATCACAAGAGTGGGATAGAAGGTGGGAGGTTAGAAGGAGGGAAAGGAAGGCCCCAGAGGGCAAGTTAGTAGTGATAGATGGGCATTTAAAAAAGAAGAAGAAAGAAAACTAAGCCCTAGATATGATGGAGGGCTAAGTAGGCTAAGTAATGCAAAATATGGAGCCTGGTGGAAGGAAAAAGGAACAGAGAGGAATGTTAAGAAGAGCCAGAATTAATCAAATTAAGTTCCAGGGACTGAACCACGTTAAAAATATTGACTTGATGTTGAAATTAATATTGACAGCTGAAGTTTAAATATGTTTGTTATATATCTTTTTCATGTTAAAATAAAAATGACACCAAAGTGCTATGTTGACATTCTTTCCCCCCGCTCAGAATCCTAGCGTACATGATGCCTTGTTAAGTGTCAGAACAATGGATAGCCAGTATTTGATTTTCCCTTTCCTTTCTCACTACAGGAAACACCAGAAATAGCCCACCATCCTATGGGTTTCACCTCTCACCAGAAGAAATGAGGAGACAACGGCTTTACAGATTTGATGGCCAGTGAGGTGGCACAAGGTCTTGGGAAGACATGGTCCAGTTGTGTAACTATTGCCCATTTGGCTCACTCCCCAAGCCCCTAATTAGTTTTAAACAAAAACAGAATATACCATTATGGCCCCAGATTGCTCTTGTCTGCTGTGAACCATCACTCCATGGCCCCTGCAAGTCCAGATTGCCTTTTCTGAAAACTGGACTTGTCCAAGGCGGGCTCAGCTTCTGGGAGTGGTCCTTCTGGCCCTATTTTCTGCTCTAACAGAAGCTCACTTCCTCAACTTTGGGACCAGTTTCCACATTCCTTCTCTCTCTCCTGACTCAGTGGTGCCTCTGCCCTGTTTTGCTTTTGAAGACTGTGACTTTCACCAGGAAGCTTTGTTTTCACAAGATGGGAAGATCAGTCCCTCACTCTGCCTGGAATGCTTGTGCTGACTTGGCAGGAGATGGGCACATTGCCATGGTGACTGCTCAGGAAGAGGATGTGGCTACCTTCCCAGCATACTGTTCTCTTCTTCTTCTCCCAGGCATCTCAGCTCCTCTGGCCACCAGGTCTGGGTGCTAGTCACAGTGGCTTGCTTTTTGTGTTGCTCTGCCTATAGAATGTTTTACTGAAGAAGTGTAAGAATGGCCTAAGATGGAGAAAACACCTGCCCACTCCATTAGGTATCAGATGGCACCTGCAGTCAGAGTTAACAGCCACCCCTCCAGAGGCAGTATGTATACCCACAAGATGGGACCTATCATGTATCTCATCAGCAAAGCAGCAGCAGCCACATACAGAGTAGAGTGAAGGCATTCAGTGGACTGAACACTAGCAATCCTCCTTACAGGAAGTATTTTTTCCTTTAAAAAAGTGCCTCTTCATTGTCCTCTGTAACTACCATTTGCCCTGGACAAGTGTTCAAAACATGCCCCAGGGCCCTGCAGTGTTAGACACAGATTGTCTGTCGAAGTCATTTAAGGTATTTCCTGGTGCAGGTGTGTTATGAATAAAAAAGAACAAAGCCAAAACATCATTAATGTTGAATTGTCATAGAGCTATTTATTTTTAAAGAGATTTAGAAGCAGTCAAAAATCTTCCTCTTATCTGTCATTTATAATAGTTTTTTCTGACTATGAAAATAATAAATATGCCTTCTATATGCATAAAGCAAACATTTATAATGAAATAATACTAAGTGTTAACAGTTTTTTTTTTTTGAGAAGAGAGAGAGAAAAAAAAATTTTTTTAATTTATTTTTCAGTTTTCCATGGACACAACATCTTTATTTTATTTTTATGTGGTGCTAAGGATCGAATCCAGCACCCCGCACATGCCAGGCAAGCGTGTTTCCGCTTGAGCCACATCCCCAGCCCCAACAGGTTATTTTTGAGGGGTGGAGTACATGTGATTTTGCTTTCTTTTTACAATTTTATATTGCTAATTTTTAAGAGTGTGGCGGGTACTGCAGTCAGGAAAACCAGTTTATATAATAAATCAAGAAATACAAAACCAGTAAAACAGATGTAAAATACTATGCATTCACTAAGAAAGCTCACTGGATAAAACAGTAATACAAATAAATACATACACAATTTTAAAATCACCTGTATACCCACCATTCAGAGGTAACCAGGTTTAATATTTTGGGGAAGTGCCTTCTCGACTTTTGGTTTTGTACATTTCACAAATTTTGCAGCACACTGGCTATGCAGTTTTTTATGCAGTTCCTAATCTGTATATACCTGGAAGAGATCTTGACCCCAACATATAAAGGAGCTAAGAAAATCACATGGGTCCAGGGAACTCTCCGACCCTGCCACCGGCTGGCACAGTGACACCCAAGCTCCTTGATTTAATGTATCACTGATGTAAAACTACAGCTTGTTGATAATATAAATTGTATCCAAGTCTGGTAGCTTTAAATAATATTTATATTAAAATGTTCAAAAGCTAAATTATTATTATCTCCCAACTCTATAAATTTGACTTCTAGAAGAAATAACCTCTTTCTTACATACCATATTTTCATACACATAGAAATTATGCTGTAACACTTATCTCTCCACTGCCATCATCATCTGTGCATAACTACACCAAGAAGTGCCTTCCACAGGGAGTGAGGGTTGTGACTGACCCTGGAACGACACCTGTGTTTTATTTACCTTTCTGCATTCTCCCTGTGTCCCACCTCTACCATCCCGAGGCTTGTGGTAGGTAGGGGCTTATTAAATGTTAGTTTCCCACCAAAGTGTTTTTCCAGTTTCTTTAAAAGGCTTTCTGGCTATGTTTTTATTGCTGGAGTTCAATAGTAGTACCACCTCACTCTATGTGATTTGTCAGATACTAAAACACTGGAATTAGATTTGGGGTAGTATAGATATAATATGCATGCTTTCTTTAGTTATGGAGTGGAAGATTACCAAACATTCGGAGATGTGGGAAAGGTCTTTTAGTAATAAATATAAACTGTCTATTTTTGCACAAAATAAAGATGTTCTGGAAATTATTATAATTATGTTTTTCAGTTAATGGGCTTGCCTATAACCAGTGCTTACTGTCTTCAGTGTCGATTTGGGGGAGGGGGTATCATTGTTTTTTCCTCTACAGTAAGGAATCCCCAAAGTTATGCTAACAAACTGGAACTGGGTTAGAAAAGACAGATAAAGGCAATGCCTTAAACAAAGTATCTTTAATAGGGAGTGAATATTAAGAGCTGATTCTTTAATTTGGTTTCTTTCTTTAATCATAGTTTCCTGATCACTTGTTACACACCCAGTTCCCATAGTTTGTTGTGGTAAATAAACTTAGACCTTTTAATATGGACTCTTTCCTTGGTTCTCAAGAGGAAGTAGTTAGAATCACTTCCTGTTCATGAGTTGAAATTCATTGCCTGAGATTCCACAGTTGTGCACAGTAATGTTCAACTCTCCTCCGTCTTTATAAATGCCTTCTGGCGAAGCTCAAGCTGAGAAGGAATTAACTACTTTTGGTAGCACTAGGGCCAGTCTACGTATTTGGCACATGTTCTGCTGCCTGGGGAGTAAGCTAAGGGAATGAGGTGACCCCTCCACACACAGGACCATAAGGTGGGGTTGGGGTGGGGGAAGACCTTGCATCCTTGTTCCCAGTTTTAGTTTCTCTCCAGAGATTGATTATTCAATAGCTAAAATATTCAATTACTCATTTAAAAAAACTTATCATTTCTTCCTTTCCCTTCCTGTGGCTCACTACAGTCATTTCCTAATTTTCTTTCTATTTAAATTTTTGGGGCCCCTAATATTTCATTTTCAAACCACAGACTCTCAGGAGGACCTTAAAATCTTTCAAGTCATTACTCTGCTCAGTGCTTCAAAGTCTTCACTCATTCTCCACCAGGCTACCCATCTAGGCTTCCAAAAACCACTCTTTTGCAATGCCACTCATCATCTCAGATGCCTTTTATTGTCTGTTGGTTGCCAAAGATAAAAGTGGGAGTCGTTAGCCTGGATAACAGGGCTCCACCCAGGCTTTTGACCCCCACCCCATTTGTGCACAGCAGAGCTTGCTCTCTGGCCTCCCTACCAACTAGGATCACTATTTTCTAACCTATCCACAAGTAGAGAAAGTTCCTAAGAGGTAATGGTGTCATGAGTGAGAGCACTGTCTATAGCAACAGGCAGAGTGGATTCAAGTTCTAGGTACTAACTCTATGACCTTGAGCAGGTTATTTATTCTAAAACAGTTTCCTTGGAGGTAAAGTAGGATGTTTGTGGCGTTGAGAGAGCACATATGGTAGGGTTTATATGGTTTCTGTTACATAGTAGGTGCACAATAAATGTTAAATATCCTTATTTTCCCATCAGGTAAGAGTTTTAACCAAATATCATTGAAGTTCCCTTGCATTTAAAAGACTAAGTCCAAGAAACTTATTGATCACCTGTACTCCACTTATCCTCAATTCCAGCAACTCAGGGCTACAGGTTACATTTCATATTTATACAGCTGACTCACATACCTTTAATCCTGCAGAATAACCTTGTGAAGCAGGTGGTTTCATTCTTGCTCAATTAATGAGACAACTGAGGCCCAGAAATGTCTGAGCCACACACTGTTCAGGCAACTCAATGGGTGTAGATGCAGCCTTTCTGCCCTCAGGCCTGTTTTTGTTTTTTGTCTCCTTCACTGGGTGCAGAACTGTGCTTCACAGAGCCTCAGAATCCCATCCTTTCAAGCCTCTGATCTTCCCTTTTCAATTTACATCCACCAAGGAACATTCCTTATTTTCCCCACTATGCCATTTCAAAGGGTGGGACCCATTATGAAGTAGGTTAAACAAAGTAAACCCACTTTGGCTTGAAAGAAAATTAATTCAAATGAAACACAATTATTTAGGGAAGCCACTACAGAACTTTATGTATAAGGAACCATATTATATATAAGTGGTAATACAGCAAAGACTTAAGTGTCAACAGCAAGCCAGGCATCTTGCAGAAGTTATTTGTTCAAGTTACTTGTAGCTTTACAACTCTAGGTTAGAGAGAGGAATGCAATTTATTGGCCATGTTTCACATTTTTTCCATAAATCTTTAAATATTTAAGCACCATAAAATTCAAGCATTTCACACAAATGTGGCAGCCAGCCTTGGTGGTTTAAAATGCATTATGCAGAGTTTCCTGGCAGATAACAACAGTGACAATTACACAGTACTGATCTTTAACGTCAATTGTTTGTTCCCCACAGAACTTACCAGTAATGTCCCTGCAGGAAATTATGATTGTGTGTGTGTGTTTGGTACAGTAATTTTGAGGATATAAATAAAATAGCATTCCCCAAAACATTAAGAATTGACCAGGTATAATAATTCAAATCAGTAATTTATATGCCTTTTGAGAATCATAGCTCTCTATTGTGTGTTTAAAAAAAACACCCAAGGAATATTTTTCACATTGAATAATTAAATAAAAGATGTGGCCATAATCAATGCATGATGATAGCTATTTGTGAGAGAGATAATCTAACTTTAACTTTCAACACAAGAGTAGGTATTATGTCCTATCATCCTATTAGATAAATGAGGGAGATGAGGTTGAGGGAGTTGTGGAACTGGCCCAGGTGAACCAGCTGGATAGAGATGGAGCTGGATCAAGATCTGCGTACAACCAACTCTAAAGTCATTTTCCCACCATTCTTGCAGCTGAACCAAGTAAAAGTTACAATTGTCAAATTATTGCAGTGAGCTGATAAAACACAAATCTAATATAATTAATAATATAATTTCCTGGAACACAGATGGTTTGCTAATCTACAATAGGCTCTAAATAAAATCTTTGATAAAAATCTTAAGTTTCATGGACCATTCCACTGGCTATTTTTCTAAGCACCATTACATACACACAAATTTTGTAGAGGCATACTTTTGCTAGGAAGCTCTTAAATCAAGAGGGAATAGTGGTTACAGTATGAACTGTCATGGCACAGTACAATGAAGGGTCTTCTCTAAGCCAAGTCTTTCAAATCTCATCATTTCTGAAATTTCATTTTATATTAAAAAATTATTTTTGAGGGGAAAAGTGATGACTAAAGCTTAATTGCCTTTCTGCAGGTGTTGTAATAGGAGACTGTGGGTGTGCAGAATGTTGAACATTCTGATATTTTGAAGTTAAGAAATGGCTTATTTACCATTTTACCACTGAGGACCTTATATGCAGACCTGAACATCTAATGCCTAATGAGGCTTGTAGAATTATCATTAAATAAAAGTGTTGGCAACAATATGCTAAGTTCTGCTAGCACTGGACAAATGAAGTGTGGTCCCTGCCCTCCAGAGGCTTAGATTTTAGTTAGGGAATGAAGGACATGTGCTGAGACCTTAGAGAAGTACTGGGGAAACAGAAAGAGAGGCCAGCCCCACTAATTGTATTGGTGGCAGCTGAAGAGAGTCCAAATCTCCTTGAGGGAATTCACATGCATGCCCCTAATTTAGTCTTGAAAGATATGTAGGCATCTGCCAAGTCAGTAGACCAGAGGGAAGATATGGCTGGTGTAAGAGAAGGAACCAAAGGCACAGAGGTACTGCAAGAGTTTGCAGAACGGTGTACAATTCATGGTGGCAAGAGATAGTCCCAGGTGTAAGCCATGGACAGTTCATGCTGGACCTCTCACCCATTGTGAAGTCATTTGGACTTGGGCAATGCAGTCATTGAAGGGTTTTAAGCCAAAAGATAACAAAACCAAGTTTGGATGGAACTTAGATGACAACTGAGATTTGAAACTGGAGGAACTGGTCGGAAGATGTCTACTGCAAGAGGGTAGTTGGAGAGTCTCGTTAGGTACAAAGATGCTGGAGAGGAGGCAGCAATCCAGAGGAAGATGACTCAGATGCAGCCTGGGGAGTTGGAGAGCAGAAGGAACCCACCACATGCAGCATGGGGGACCACCTGGTGTCCTTCCCAGAATAAGGATCCAGAGGGAAGCATCCTAGTCCTCCAGCTTGAGCCTCAGAGCACTTCCCACTAGGCAATCAAGGTACAGTCCAACCAGTTAGGGGGAGAGAGATTTTGATAAGGATCATTACCGGTGATGGATTAGAACAAATTCATGGCCTTCAAGAGAAAGGGTAATTTAAAGCACATTGATATATAACGAGGTGAAAAAAAATAATGGCTTAAAATAAATAAGTTCTTTTTCCTATTCTGCCAATTTGACCATTTAAAATACTTCTTCAAAGCCAGGAGGGCAGCATTTGGGCTATATTTAGAGAGGACTCCTGTGATGTCAGTATTCTGAACTACCTTATACTCACTGTCCCAGACACACTGTGGAGGAAAGTCCACTTAATGCAGCCTAGTGTTTGTTGTATTGTTTGTTTGTTTTACATGTTTTAAAGTTTGCTAAGATAATACTCTAATACCAGAGTTAAAGGATTTAAAATAATTTAGCAAACAAGATACAATTCTGATGTTCCATTTTTCATCCTTACCTCTAGGCTTAAATTTGAGCTACCCAGACATATTTAACATGCATAGCATGGTTAAAAGGGGGGCAAATTAACTAGGAATGTTTTGCTACATCAATAAAAAATTTCATCTTAAAATATACATTTATCTTTTTAGCAGAATGTACCCTTAAAATAGATTGCCCTCCCACAGGCAGCCCATAGAAAACACATTTAAAATCTATTCTACAGAGAAGAACTCATTACTAACCAAAGTTTGGCAAGGAAAACATTTGTTATAAACAAAATTTTAATTGAGTTTTCTCTCAATTATTTTTAAGCACACTGAAAGTAAGCACTAATATGGATGTTACTTTCATGAAAAGTTCCTTCAGTTTTCTCCTAAACGACATTTTCTTTACGTGAGGAAGATCAGTTTTCTGAAAATCTTTTCTAACAAATCTTCTGTTTTGTAGGATTAGACCACCAGATTCCTGGCAAAATAGAAAACAGACCTTTTCCTATTTGAAAGTGACATAGCTTCTAAACTTTTATAAAAATTACTGATGCCAAATGTCAAATGACTGCCTCGGTACAATACTCATAAAAGGTATGTTTTTAAAATTGGCAAACTGGGATGTTCCTGTAAACACCAATCACAGGAATATAAAATTCAAGTTGTAGATCATCTTTGTTTCTTTTAAAGACTGTCCATACCTTCCTGGGGGGGTGACCCTTAAATGAATTTTCTTACCTAAGCTTAATTAAGTCGGCCCTTAATTTACTCCCAAGTGCATAATGATAGCCCTGTCATGTCCCCAAGTGAGCTGCCATTATGTATGTGGAGAGAAAGTGTCCATTGTGAGCTGTAAGGAAGCTCTGCAGGTTTTCCTGGGGCGGGAGAGAGATGCTTTGTAGAAACCCTGTGCCCGCCTGAGTAAGCCCCATGTGGCTTCAGTCCCATTAGCACTGAGGACCCCGACTGGGGAAAAGCGGTCTGTTTGGGAGCTCACTGCAATGGAGAGTCAATTTTTGTGAATCACTACTTTAATATTCATTAATAGCTTTTAGGCTCCTAATCCCTTATTGAATATATTTTTTTCCATAATTGCTACTTTTCAAAAGGGTTGCCAAAGTAGGCATTTCCATTCTCTGAAAAATGCAGAAGAGAACATAATGTTTTTATAGTCATCTGTGATGTGTTTATGCTAATGTCGCAGCTCTAGAATACAGAGACTGTGGGCCTTCCTGGCACAGTGATTCATTCTGCTTTGAAATGAACTGTTAATGCTGGCAGTGTGGATTATTTTTTTTTCTTTTTCTTTCTTTCTTTCTTTTTTTTTTTTTAAATCTCTTTGGGTCATGGTTTTATGATTATTTAAAGTGCGTGGAAAAAAATAGATTACAGAGGAAATCATTTTTGAAATGTTGAAAATCTCTACTTTCTGGTTTCATTTGTTGCCCTATTTTTTTTCCTGTAAAATCCATCCCAAAGCCACTATATTATAGAGTAATTGACTTCATTTGTTTGAGATGCTGTTAACCAATGAATGAAATTTTCAGTAGCATAATTTGTAATCTTGCTTTTACCATCCACTCACCTTTTAGGGGATTAGCATATTTTCAAATAAAGCCTATACTCCACCATCCCCAACAAAGTAAGAATATGTGGGCTTCATCTAGATTAGTGGTTAAAAACAAATCCACCATGTAACCTTTGCTTAATCTGTAAGGAAGGAGGGAGGAGGACCTGGAGGACTCTGGGAATGACCACCTTGAGACAGGGAACAGCTGAAAATGAAGTGGGGTCCAGAATAGCACCAGTGAATCTCTTAGCACAGCCTGGGAAGCCTGAGCTCCCTCCGAAGTGTCTCTTGGCACACGCTGATGAGTTCCGCCTTCTCTAGCTATACTTCACACAGACCTGGCACCTGCTGATTTTCTGGCGCTGGGCCTGGCCTTCTTTCAAGGTGTCTGGTGAGGGGGCGGAGGAAAACTGCATGTCTGGTTGCACCGACGTCAGCCAGAAGCTGTACTCATTTGCGAAAAAGTGGCAAGTTCCCTGCCGGCCCTGGCATTCAAGGAACGGTGCCGCTCTGAAATCTTCCAGGCAGCTGCCAGGCGACATGAGGGCCTGCCCTCCTCCTTGGTCCCCAGCTCCTGTGTGCTACGCAGGCAACAAGAGAGAATTAGGGCTCAGATACACGCCCACAGCCCATACCCACTTCGGGGCCATGCCCAGGTCTGGGCCCGCTGTTAACATTTTTCTGTAAATCGTTCCATAAAGAACAAAGTACAACCCGCTGGGAAGTAGTAGGAAGCACACAGCGGAGCCAATTTTGCCAATAGCTAAAGCAAATCCATTTTCTAAATTCTACCAAACTGATAAAAAAAAAAATGACAATAAAAAAATAATAGTGGCCCTGTATCTCGACCTACTGTGGTTTGTAATGGCGTTCATGACCTCATGTCCTACTGCTGTCTGCACAGAATGAGCAAAATTACTGTCCAACCCAGACAGAAAGGGCCAGAGAATGTGCTAGAACACAGCAGGTGTGACAAGACCCCAGGGCAGGGCACTCACCATCAGGAAGGAGTACCCGATCCAGAGGCTCCTCCAGGCCCGTGGACACGGGGGGATGGTCTGATCCTGGCTGTGCACCGCCACCGCCTGTGCGGGGGCCTCGCACACGGCACAGCGGCTGATGTACGGGCGGATGTCCTCCTCTGCGAGGGGCATCATGGGGAGGGGCGCTGCGCTGGCTAGCCAGTAGGACTTGTCGTTCCTCCGGGCGTAGTGGCACACTTGGTGGATGTTGCAGTAGGCAAAGGGCAGGGTGCTAAACATCGGAAGGCAAGACCCCGCCAGACCTCCGAGCAAAGGAGAGACACCAGTGTGAGCCCCCTGTGCTTGCAAGGGGACCTTTCCACACAGGGCATGAGCAGACACCTGCTCTGGTCTGTGGAGGCCCATGCCACAGCCTGCTCCGTGGTGGTGAGACCGCGTGGGCCAACCCTCCTCTGCTCTTCCCTCCCCCGTGAGCCCAGCAATGGGCAGGTGCTGGAGGTGCATGGGATCATCTGTCTGTCTAAGTGAAGCTCAGGGCCCAGGCGGAGCAGACAGGCAGGCAGACAATGAAAATTCAGCCTGACAACCCTATGAAGGAGGGGTACCTGGGGCTCTGGGAATGACAACTGGAGGAATTATTTGAAGCTGGGACTTGAAATATATATATATATATATATATATATATATATATATATATATATATATATATATATTTGAGTATATATATATATATATGAGTCAGGGTTGGAGATGGAGGAGACTATTAGAAGAAGAAGGTACAGCAGTGAAGAAGGCCAACCATGGGTGGGAGAGAGAGTGTCTGGGTGTCTGCTCATCTCAGGGGGGTCTGAAGGCCAGAGGGCAAGGGGCTGTGGGATGGGTGATCCGGCCAGACCAGGGCAGAAGCAAGACTGGTCACAGATGGGGAGGAGAAGAGAAGGCAGCAGATTAAAGACGTCAAATATTCCTTCTTCCTCCTGTCAGGTGCTCAAGGGAACTGTGATGGGAAAGGTCACAGCTGAACCCAAGGAGAAAGGCAGATGGATGTGTGAGCAGCTGTCACCCTAGGCTTGTGCCTGTAACTCTCTTTCTAACATTGGGGTCACAGTCCCCTTGGTGCATCAATTCCCACTGCCCCTCAACCACTGCTATCTTGGAAAGACAGTGTTTGTCAGAACCCAATACCTAAACCCTTGCCTGCAAGTCCTGCAGTTTAACAACAAATTGGAGTCGAGCAGGGAGTGGTGCTGGCAGGTGCTGTGAGGTATAACCACCAGGCGTGGCCATGTGCCGTTGTACATGTACGAAATCCAGGAACTCCCCAGGTCCTGATTAAATAGTTCACATTTGGGAGTAAAAACTGCCTTTTATGACAGAGTTATATTTACCTTACTGTGGAAAAATTGTTTATTTTATCTTATTTTTTGTAACGAATAATAGGTGGCCAGATAATAATAACTATAAACAGAATAAGTTTCCTTGATACCTCAAAAGATAGTTGGCAAATAGCATAGTAGTTTTTGAAGTAATAATAATCTCATAAATGATGAATCTATAATATTAACCCTGAGGTATGATTCTCCAATGGCAAGGGAATCTTGTGATATATCCTTACCAAGGTCTTGATTGTGAGCTTTCTCTTGGCCTTCCAGGTATAACAGACTATACCCGGTCCAGAGCTGGGGCATGCCCACAGGGCAGGAGGGTTCTTGAGCTGTCTGACTGTGGAGTACTAGGAGGAAGCCACTGAGGTATCCAGGGCCAACTCCTCTGGGCCCAGGATCACCAGGGGAACCAGGAGGGCCTGGAGCAGGAAAGAAAAGAAAAGCTTAGGGGGTTCTGTTCAACAAACATTTCCAAGAACCTCTATTCCAGTGCTGTACTGAGCACTCAGAAGAGGGAAGGAAGCAGGACACAGGCCACTTCCAGGAGTATTCCCCTCACACAACTGCATATACACAAACACGACTCCTCCAGCAAGTGCCACAATAGGCACAAACACGACTCCTCCAGCAAGTGCCATCTTCTTTCTGCATCTGCAGTTGCCGCAGTCATGGGTTCTGCCAACCATAGATTGAAACTACTCCAAACAAAAAATTGCATCTGTACTTAACATGCAGACTTTTTCCCCTGTCCTTATTCCCTAAACAGCAAAGAATAACAGCTACTTACATAGCGCCTACATGGTAAAAGATATTAAAAGAAGTTTAGAAGTGATTTAAAGTATACAAGAGGATGTGCATAGGTCATATACAAATAGTATGCCCGAGGAAAGCAGCCTTGGATGTTGGCATCTGCAGTGAGTCCTGGAACCAACCGCAGCTCGTGAATCCTCAGGGATGATTGTATTTGGTACCAGCAACTTCTAGGTGCTTGAGCTACATTCGCATAAAAAGAGAAAACAGGGCAATCCCTGCCCTCCCTGAGCTTAATGCCACTTGAGGAAAAGAAATGACAATAAGCACAACAAAATGGGAAGTTGTAAAGCACCTTAGGAAGTAGTAAGTGCTGGCAAGAAAAGAAGAAGAACATTTAAGTGTGGTCTCCCTGCCTTCTCAGACCTGGCTGGGGGCAGGCCTCCTCAAAGTTGGTCTTCATACAAGTGCCAGGCCTCTCTGCCTCCAAAACACCAAAACATTATAGTATAGGTTCCATTCTGAGGAGGGGGCTTGGGATCCACACACATCCCTCTCTCTCTCTCTCTCTCTCTCTCTCTCTCTCTCTCTCTCTCCTGGGGGTTGAGCCACAGAGTGCCTGCCATACCGCTGAGCTAACCCCCACACCTTTTTTTTTTTCCCCCAGGCTGGTCTTGAACTTGCAAAGTTCTCTTCTTTTATAAGGGAGTGAGGTGGAAGGAAGGGCTAGTTTTAGAATTCTTGTTGGCAGATGGGAAATAAGCACTCTATAAAAAGCAAGCAAAGTCTGTCCCCTCTGACACTCTAAAGGGGCTGACCTGTGACCAGGCCAACTGGCTCTTTCTAATTGCCAAGAACAAAAGGTGAAGTTAGACTTTGAAATGAAAGGTGTTTTGGTTTTGCTTTAATCAACTTGTTCCTGCAAGACTGACAGGCTCTCCCCATCTACACTGTAAACCAGATATTACCAAGTGGCTGCTTGTGGACTGAATCAGGTCTGCTCATGTGTTTTGTTTGACCTGTAAAGATTTCACAATTCAAAATCTCATACTTGAAAGAAAAGCGTGTTGGATGTGCATCTGTATAGAGAACAACTGGCCAAAGCCGCATCTTCTAGAACCAAGCTCCACTCTGCTGCAGGCGCTGTCCACCCAGCCCTCCTGGCTCATTACTGCTCATTACCAACCAGGTATGGACTTCCCTTGACAGATGCTCTCCAAAGATAAGATTGTGTCTTAAGTCTTTGGGTCCTCATGCTTGAAATGCTACCTGTTTTTTTTTTTTCTCTCTATTTTTTTCCTTCTGATGTGCTGAGGATGGAACCCAGGGTCTTACATATGCTAGGCAAGTGCTCTACCACTGAGCTACACCCCTATCCCCTGCATTATAGTTCAGATTTATATTCTGAAGAGTCATATCTCCCCTCTTACCTGCTCCCCCAGTTTTTTCCTTAAGAGCCCTGTATTCTATATATATTTATATGTATCAGTAGCTATTTCAATAAGATCAAGTTCCAGGTGCTAGGGTGTCCGCCTATAATCCCACCAACTTGGGAGGCTGGGAGAGGAGAATCACAAGTTTGAGGCCAGCCTGGGCAACTTAGCAAGACTCTGTCTCAAAAAATAAGACTGGGGATGTAGCTCAGAGGTAAAATGCCCCTTGGTTCCATTCCCAGTACCTACCCACCTCTCTACCTATATACATACACACATGGATAAGAAGTAAACTCAAAAAACCACAGGCCAAGCCATACGGCCAGTGACGCAGGTTGGAAACACACTGTGCCCAAGATCCTCAGCAGTCTTTCAAGGGCAATCCCATAGTAAACCAGGCTGATGGGCCCTTCAGGACCTTGAAAACTGAACAGCTGCAGTAGCCGAGCCATTCATGATGACGCGGAGCAGTCTGGGAGAGTGCTGACAGGATTTATGAACTAGATCTGTTGGATGGTTTTGCATCCATTTGAATATGGGAGACGCAGCCACCCACTTCTCATGTCTCCCTGGTACCTGCTAAGCTGGTTTCTAAGGCAAATACTTCTAAGAACATCCTGTTTGCAAAGCTGCTTGGAGGACAGAGCATCTTAGGTCCCCAGCATCAGAGAAAAGAGGAGAAACAGAAACCCTTACCTGGGGCTCCAGGGCAACCAGCCTCTCCAGCATCACCTTTGTGTCCAGAAGGTCCAGGAGGCCCAGGGACACCATCATCGCCCCTCCTGCCATCCAGTCCAGGTTCTCCTTTGCACCCTGTGGACAAATTCAAGACAGTGGTAAGAATAGCAGGGCTCCTGGGGCCATTGCCACCTGCACGCAGGTGCCAGCCCAGGGCTTCCTTCTTGACTGTGCTGCGCCAGTTCATCTGTTCTTCTTGGCTATGAAGCTACAATTATACCATCTCCACTTTGCAGCTGGGACAAAGGAGTCTCTTCATTAAGTGGATGAGCCTGTAAAGGGCTGGGCCTGACTCAGAGCAGGAGACTAGGAGCCATTGAGAAAGAGCTTTTTCCATTTTCCTTCAATATTATTGTATTTTTCCTTTAGAAAAAAACTTAAACATGTATGGCTTTTATAATTACATATTATCCTTTGGAATGAATATTTTTAAAGCCATAATGAAGGAATGAGTGAAATTTAATAGGATTTAGTGGGGGGTTAAGTTAAATTTGGAGCCAGCAATTTTTTAAACAGCTTTTCAATTGAGTGTTTACCATGGTAGAGGTATCAGGCTAATCCCTTCACGTGGATTATCCAAGTCACTCTTCCCAGCAGTCGTAGAACAAGGTATACTCTTATGCCAATAGGTATCACCAGCTAGTCAGGCTGGTGACCTGAGCTGGGTTCACAAAAGCTGGCTGCATCAATAACTAAGAAAACAGCGAAAGAAGTATGCAACACACAGAAAGACCTTTTGCTTGCAGGAATCAGGGATGGCTCTCGACCTTAGGGATCCGTTGGAAAGAGAGAGAGAGAGAGAATGCTTGAAGCCAACCTATTTATTGAGGGAAAAAGACATTCGAGAAAGTTCAACCCAAATAAGGCAAGGGATTAGGTTTCAGGGGGTTGCTTGGTGATGTCCTGTGGCCAGCAGATTGACTGACATCTTGGAAGGCCACACCCATCTCAGGTGCCCTGTGGGATCAAAGACAGAGCAAATGAAAAGGGCACATACGTCGCACAGTCCAGTCAAAGCAGCAACATCTGTCCGGTCCCCTCATGTGCTCAAATGTTCATAGCTACCACACACAGCCCATGGCTGGCTTGCAACAAGTAGGGAGAAGGCTCAGGCCATGGAGTCCATCAGGTATGGTGAGCAGCAAACCTAGCTCCAGGAGGCCAAGTGTAAAGGTTGCTGCAACCCTAGCCCCCTCAGAATCTAGGGACATTCTCAGAGGATGAAAACTTGGAGACCATTGCAGCAACCATGCTCCTGGAGGGGTTAAGTGCCTGGTTACTTCTTTTGTCCAGACATCAATTAATTGGCCAAATCTCCATTTGGTCAGAGTGGCAGACATGGTCATTGTCTTTGGGAAAGTTACTGCTCTAGCTGCCTGAATTACAAGCCCTCTCCAGGTTTCTAGTCTCTACTTCTTGTTTGTTGTTGTTGTTGTTGTTATTGTTATTTTGTTTGTTTTCTCTCTGTTCCACAAATTAGCTTATTAGGGACGGATTTGCGTCGCTCTCCTCTTAAATTGATATGTTGAAGACCTAACTCCCAGTGTCTTAGAATAAATGACTAAGGAACAGGGCCTTTGAAGAACTGATTAAGTTAAAATCAGGCTGTTCAGGTGGGGCATAATCCAATCTGACTTGTGTCTTTCCAAGAAGAGGAAACTTGGACATACAAAGGGACACTGGGGATGTATGTACCTGAAATGCACAGAGCAAAGGCCATGTGAGGACATGGAAGACCACCATCTGCAAGCCAAGGAGACAGGCATCAGCAGAAACCAAACCCACCAACACCTTGAAGTTGGACTTGCAGCAGCCCGGGCTGTGGTAAAATTCTCTGTTGTTTCAGCTCCTCCTGTGGCGTTTTGTAATGGTGGCCTGAGAGAACCAACATACCTTAAAACTAACCTTTAAGTCCAAGGGGGCTCTCTTCAGTGGCTTTGCATCTTGCCTCCTTCCTCTGCTCTCCCATAATGATGTGAGGATGACAAAGCTGAGGATGCCAATCAATCTCTGCAGTTCACTGAGATCCCCCCCCCCCCATTTAAGAAACCAGTTTAGCCCATTGACTTGGGCCTCAGCCCATCAAATTGATGAATTAAGAAAAGACAGAGACCCAAATCCTGTGCCTTAAATCACCATCCCTGTCAAGCAAAGGATGCATGGAGGCTTAGAGAGGGTTGATTTGGTTTTGGCAAGCCAGCAGAAATCAGATATTCCCACAGAGTTTCCTTCTCTGTCCTGTCTCTGAAAGGCCCATCCATGAGCCTCTTTTGCCCCAGACCAGGCCCTAATTGCAATTACCTGTAGTCCAGTCCCTGGCCTCTGACCTTCCCCTGCCACCCCATCTGAGAAACATCCTAATGGCACAGGTACTGCTGGTTCTGTGAACAGAAGCCCAAAGAAGTTCTCAAACAGTGGTCCTCCCACTTTGCCTCAGCAGGGCTGGGGTGGGTGGGGCCTAGGAATCTACATTTCCAAGTTCCCACTCGTTGCTCTTTCCAGGGACCACATTTTGAGAATGACTGTTCCCAATTATAAATTAAAATTTAAAGCTAAACTCTTTCTAGTCATAAAAGTGGTAGTATATTCTGAAAATCCTATATCTCTGCCTCTTCTTTTTGTTGTTGTTGTTATTATTATCTTTTTCATATTTCTGCCTAATCTTTAAGCCAGAAATTCTACCCGGAATTTATCTTAAGGAGACAACATTGACACTAAAAATAGCAAGAAGATGTTCTGTTTATCCGGTCAGTTCTAAGTGCTTTCTCTGATATTTACTCATATAATTCACACCACCAGCCCTTTTAACAGATGCAGAAACTGCATCACCGAGAGCTTATGTGGCACAGCACATGTAGTCCAGACCCAGAATCTTCCTTCCTAACCGTTAGTTTGTTCTCCTTTACAATCAGGGCTGCTTATGGGTGATAATGGGTTGCTTATTCATTACCCAGAAAGATATTCATTACCAGTTGTTTATTATGGTGAAAAATGGAAACACTTCAATTAAAGCAGTTCCTTTAGGTTGGTCCCTGTAGCAGCAGCAGTACCACCTGGGAACTTGTTATGAATAAGGAATCTCAGCGCCCTCTAACAAGCCAGGAGTCCAGGGTGGGGCCTGGCAATGTGTGTTTTCACAAGCTCTTGGGGGATTCAGATGCTCCATCAAGCTTGAGAACCAAAGCCTTAAATATCCCTTGTGACCCTCCGTCCCTGGCTCCAGGTTAAGTTCCACTGTTATGGATTCCCACATTACCCTTTCTTAACACTCCACACAGCTATGCTAATTCAGTGAATCCCTTCATTTTCTGCTAGCCTGTTGCTCCAAAGGGCAGGGCCTTGTTGGATTAATTTGTTTCTTGCAGAGCAGCTGGCACTAAAGCAATCAATAAATAATTCATGAATGTGGTAGTTAAATAAATTATGGCACAATGAAATAATGCAATATTCTGCAGCCACTACAGATAATATTGTAGGAAAATATGTAATGACATAGAAGTAATGGCACATTAAAAAGAGCAGTGTGCAAAAGAATATGCATAGAATAATCTCTTTTTAAAAACGTGCAGAAATGAGACCGGAAAGATATACAGGCAATAAATAGTACCTTTTAAAATGTTTAGTTTCTTTTTTATAAAAACGTGTACAATAAGGATTTCTTTCCTCCTTT
Source organism: Marmota flaviventris (assembly GCF_047511675.1). Taxonomy (NCBI): domain Eukaryota; kingdom Metazoa; phylum Chordata; class Mammalia; order Rodentia; family Sciuridae; genus Marmota; species Marmota flaviventris. The sequence goes on along the minus strand of NC_092508.1, from coordinate 11,296,448 downwards.
TACCAAATAACTATCCCCTTGGCTAATGCTACCATCTCCTGTCCCCTACCATACATACCTCTCTCTACAGTTCTCAACATCAGGTGGTTCTGCCCTTGCCCACTAGGGGGCGATTGGCAACATCTGGAGACATTTTTGGTTTACCTTTTGGTTGACCCATGGCGAAGGGGTCCGATTCTGATATTTAGGGGTTTAGAAACCTGGATGCTGCTCAGTAACCTATAATGCACAGGATAATGGATTATCTGGCTCCAAATGCCAACACTTGAGAAACCCTCGGCTCAGAAACGATGCTCTACCTTGTAGGTTATGCCCGAGGGTCCTGTATTCATTCCCCAAATATTCATCTAACACTTCCTATGACCCAGGGCTGTGAAGGGTAGCAACAATGAGTAAGAAAAAGCCTGCCTTAAAGTTATTGTGGTCTTTAAAGCAGTGGTCAGAAAATCACATGCCATGGGTCCCACTGCCAGGAGTGTGCTACGGTGATACTGGACATATGTTCATTCATTCACATGTTGTCTGTGCTTGTATGTCACAGCAGCCAAACTGAGAGGTCACCACATCAGGTGTCTGGCTCCAAAGCCTATGAAACCTACTGTCTGATCTTTACAGGAAATGGTTTTAACCCCTGGCCTAGGAGGATGGACAGAACAAACAAGCAAATACATATACCTCTGGTGACATGAATGTGACACTAAGGATTGTAAGTAGAGGACACAGAGAGAAGGGCTCTGGCCTTGAGCCTTGGATTCAGACAGGAAAAGCTCATAAGGAAGGTGATCTTGAGGTTGATAAGTGAATAGCATGGTCCAGATGAAGGGCACTTGGGCAGAAGAAACAGCATGTGCAAAGGCCTAGAGGAAAGTGGGTCATGGCACCTTCAGGACCTAAAGAGGGCAGCTGGGGGCATTTGTAATAGGCAAATATTGGATTTGTCCTTGGAGGGAATAGGGAGGCTCTGGAGAGTTCAGAGCAGGGGACTGAGGTGTCAGGTGATGCAGATGTCTTGCTTCCCTTCCTCACATAAGCCCACTACCTCCTAGAACCATCTGGAATGGGTGCCCCTCACTGCTTGCATTCTAATACAGCAACCTGTCTGAGGCTTCCCTCTACCTTCTGTCCCCAGCTGTTCTCCCCACCCTGCACAAGGTGGTTGAGTTGCATTTAGTGAGGACATTCTGATATTTGATGTGCTGACATCACGCCTTTGGAGCACCTTGGATTAGAAACAAATTTGAGTGCCCCCATGGTGCCTAGACTGTATTTATTTATTCCCCTGGTGGTACTAGGGATGGAACTCAGGGCTTCACACATACTAAGCAAGCACTTTTCTTTACCACATCCCAGCTCACCTGGGCTGCATTCTGCATGAGGTTAAGGGAAAAAAAAGATGTCATCCTACCCGGGGAAGCAGAGCCTACCGGGGGAAGGGAACCTCATCTCCCCAGGTATGAGCTGCCGTATCCCTTTCCACTAGCTTTAAAGAGAACATCCGTTCTTTGGGAAGGACCCCTACACTGAGCTCAGATATTCTCAGAGCCCCTGACAAGATGATTTCAGCATGCAGCCACGGTGCTGTTCTGGAAAGGGCTGGGAGGAAACATTGCAGATCAAAGGCATCTGTGAGGAGAAAGCATTAGACCTTCTGGGTGGAGGATCCCTATCAGATGCCAAGTTATACTCAGCATGGATGTCGCCTGCTTAACGTAGGCAAGATCGAACCAAAAGTTTGGTTTTTCTCTGCAAGTCCAAGCTCTAGCACCTGGTAATGAAACTGGCTTAGGGAAAGAGAAGGTTTGAAGTAAAACAGGAAGAAACCAGCAATGTCATGGAGTGGGGAGGTGTTTCTTCTAGTGGCAGCTATTTCTACACAACCAGCCAAAAGGGTGGTATACCCCCCCACCACACATACCTGCAAAATTATCACCTTCAGAAAAGCATGGAAAGCAAGCAACAGGTGCTGCAGGTGACCCACATCACTCAGGGTCGGGCCACTTTAGACACTCCTGATAGACTTGTCTCCTTAGTAACTGGATAGGATGATAGCAAGGAGAGACCAGATGGGAGAGGGGAACCGGAAAATATTGAGGGTGAAGAGGGCTCCTTCATAAACAGGAATCCAGACGCTGTGTAAAAGAAGAGGGGCCCAAAAGACAGTAATGGCTTCAGAGCAGGCGCACAGTAGGATAAAAAGAGCCCCAGGGGGACTGGGCCATAGGGGAATGCAGTTCACACAGAGAGACCCTGGAGAGAGGGTGATGCTTCGCCTGGAAGAACTAGGCAATATTTTTGTTTTGTTTTAGTAGTAATTACATTCTGTGGCAGAGAGTTGGCCTTGGGATGTCCCTACTGCCAACCAGCAGGGTCAGGGACACCAATAAAGAGAGGACATAAGAAGCCAGGGATGGCCTCCTGCAGATGAGCCCTTCTAACCTACATCAGGAGGAATTAGAGAATGCAGGTGATCACACCCGGGCCCACATAGCAAGCAGAGCCTCCTTAGGGAGCTCACAGTTTTTGGAGAGAGAATTTGCATATGCCCAGGATCACTATCAGGTGATAGCATACAGAACTTACCCATTTGATATTTGTTTTTCTCAATTACTATTTTTGATTGTTTTCCAAATCTGCCATGATGGGTGAATCCAACCATCCATCTGGTCTCAATTTTGATGTTGAGGCAAGGAAGTGGTCTCAACCCAGCTGCCAGCCACAGTCAGATGTGGAAAGTTTAAAAGCACTAACAATCAGGCTCCACCTCCTTCCATATTTATTGGTCTCCAGTGAGGCTGGGCACCAGTCCCTTTTTAAGCTCCTTCAGGCAACATGGACCTACAACTAAGACTGAGTCGCTATGGAAGGCGTTATTCTTAGCTGAATCTTTTAAAGACAGCATTTATATAATAAAGCTAGGGTTTCTCAAACTTGAGCTTGTATGCAAATATCCTGGGGATCTTGTTCAAAGGAAGATTCTGCTACAGCAGTTCTGGGAGTGGGGTTGAGTTACTACTATTCCCATACTCAGAGCATCAAGAATATGGTTGATTGATTCCTAGTTCCCAGGTTAATAGACCAACCTACCCCACTGTGCTCCTAACTCCTTCCTGCTGGATGATTCTGGCTCCTCAAAGCCCAGTCTTTACTTATGTCTCTGCTCCAATGCCAGCTTTTGCTGGGTTTTAGCAGTCCTGCAATCCCCCACATGGATTTAACCTCTCTGTGCCCTCTTCTTCTATGCCATTGGCCTGCAACTCCATTAAAACACAAATTACAATCTGCCATTGAGTTACGTATGTTCCACTGGCTATTTCTGCCATAAGGCTGGGAGACCCTGGAGGAAGAAATCATCCTATTTATCTTTGAATTGCCCACAATAGCACTGTAGTTTACAAAGTGTAGAGGGAATCTGGAAGTATTTGCTGAATTGAATTTGCTGGACCTCACTGCAGGTCACATCTTCCACTTGTGAGAAGTACTTTTAAAAAAGTTGTTGGGGGGGAACCCTAGATATTGCAAACATATGCATAACATATATGTTTGGGTTTTAAAATGAGAGTGTGTGAGTTACACTGATGGGTACAGAGCTTTACCCTGGTTTGAGTGACAGAGAAAAAGATCTTAAGTAAGCACTAACCCAATTCCAGTGTTCCCAGGCTATTAAGGAAAGTCACTACAACTGACACTGAGATTGTGCACAAACACAGAAACAATGCAGCAAATACCAACAACAAAAACCTCTGTTATTTTGAGGAAGGCTCCAGAGATGTTTTGCTTCCCCCTGAGAATCACACAGACTCCTGTTGAGGGGGCACTTCCTGGATGCTTAGGAATCACAAGAAAAACTGGTGGTATAAAACTCAGTTCTACTTCTAATTCCTTTGTCCGTGAACCAAGAAGAACCCAAATCACAGCTGGGTAGAGGGGAAACAAGAGAGGGACTGACCTTCTAATAATCTGCACACAGGTTTTCTGGACTCATGGGCACTGCCAACTGGCCTCAAGAAAGCAGTGACTTCTAGATGCCCAGCCTCAGACTGCCTGATCTCTTTGTAAATTACTCATCATGGAGGGGATATGTGAGAAGAAAATAAACCACTTGGAGAATGCTGTTCACAGAATCGTTCAGTTTAAATACCCATAATGATCCTGCTGCCTGGACAGTGGTCACACCAGGTACAGTTAGGTTGAGTGAATAATGCAGTCATTGCACAAAGTCAGAGCAACCCTCCTTCAACCTAGCCTTCTTCTAAGTGAAACGTCTTCTCTCCCTTCTTGAAGGCTCCGTTTCTGCTCCACCAAAGCCCAACTCAATTGCTTTTCACTTAAAACCAAGTCAATAGCTATTCAAGGTAATTGATAGGACACCCCCTAGGCATTTAGGATGCTGTCATGCCAAGGGGTTTCCAAACTCTGCATCCAGAGCTAGCCAACTATAAAGGATTTAAGTAGGAGCTCAACATAAAACACTTCTCAGAGGTATGTGGATCTAGTAGTGCATGATTAAATCTTTAGATCTATGTGGAAATAAATAAGGACATTTTCACTTTTACTAGTGGTTTAGGCTCCATACACAAAGCTATACAATAAAACACCTAAACTTTCATTTCAGCAATATGTTATGTAAATAACAAATAGAGTAAGTCTCATACCTAGTCCTGGGGGGCCTCTCTGTCCTGGGAGCCCCACAGCTCCTTCTGGTCCTCTTGTGCCTGGCACTCCAGGAAGCCCTGGGATCCGGGGACAGGCATCCACATCTGCAGGTGGCCCTGGTTCACCTGGAATTGGAATCACCCCCCTGTGTGACGGGTTCAATGTTGATGAACAAGATCCTTCTGCACTCTCCAGCTAAGGAGAGGTTTCTGACACTATCCTGAAATGTCAACAAGAACCTCCAACAGTCTGGTGCCCATTCCATGAAGGCAGGAGCTTGTCTTGTTCACTGCAGGGACTCACAGAAAACTTCCAGAAAAGTGTTTGTGGCAAAAGTTACTGACTTGTTATAACTGGTGAATGGGACATCAGAGGAAGCAGGAGCACAGTTGGCTGAGACAATGATAATTTGATGATCTTTATAGGATTTCTAATCTTTAGGCCATTTAAAAAAAAAAAAAAACTGGGGTGCTAATCACAGGTGGCATTGCAAGAGGGACTTGTGGGTCCCTAAAGTTCAGTTTAATGTGTCCTTAATTCATTACTGTATTAGTAGTCAAGTAGATTTTCCTAGTGTCCCTTACTAAATTTCAGGATTGCTAAGGGCTCTAACACGGTGACTTTCAACCTTGAAAGCATTTTGGAATAAGCTGGGAGAACTCTAAAAATATTCTGAAGCCAGGATGTAACCTTCACAATGTCCTTAATTTGGCTGCACAAAAAAAAACCCAGATGGAGCGCTTTTCAAAAGACCCTTAATCTAGACTTATTGCCCAGGTGTTCTAGGGTGAAACCTGGCATTTGTATGTTTTTAACCACCCCAGGTGACTCCAATGTCAGCCAGGCCTGAGAAGCACTATTATAAAGCTTAGTTCTGACTTCAGCACCTCAGACTCATCTGGCAAATTTGTTCACCAAAGTTTCTGAGTGGAGGTCTGAGGTGGGGTCTGGCATCTGCATTTCTAACATCTTCCCAGGTGAGGTGAATGATGTTGTTGACCTGGGAATCTTACCTTGAGAACCATCACACTAAAGAGCTGATGTTTTAAAATTCTTGGTTACACTTACAACTTCAAGACATTTTTTTCTCCTAAAACTTCATTCACTTGCCTTGCAAACATCCCACAAGGGATAAGAAATAACATTGAGCAATAAATAGCAGCCAACACCTACGGAACAGTCTCAGGCACCAGGCCTGCACTAAGTGCTTCGTTACTAGATTCCCTCAATAGCAACATGTGGTGCTACTGTTATTAGAACGTCACAGGTAAGAAAACTTGGTGAATAACTCATGATCACACCACTAACAAATTGAAGAGTCAACCACATGTCATACAGCTTCAAGAACTCTTAATATCTGTGTGATGAATTCTAAGAAATGAACGCTTAATAACACACCAGTTGATTAGCTATAGTTTCTTAAAATTCATCCAAATGTGCATCATGATTTTAATAATAGCTGAAAAACATGCAAGAAAATTCTAGCACAATGTGGCCACCATTACAAGCACGATTCTTAATGTACTGTATAAATCGCACTTGAACTCTACAGACTCTTTGGAAAGTAACCCTTTATAAATTATGGTATGAAGCCACAGGCAACACAGGGAAAGATATATTTTCACAATCTGTCTAGTTTAATGTAAAACTTGGCTTTTCCACTATGAGTGATTTGGGGAAGATGCATGGGAACATTTCTGATTTTCCCTGAATCATCTTGGGCCTTTCATGGGTGGTTGGGGGATGGAGACTTGGCTGGTATTTTAGATTTAGAATTTTGATGTTATCTGCTAATGAATTTCTACATACAATCACCACAGAGAGAGAACTGAAATGAAAACCCATTAAATGTATGGCTATGATTTTTAAATATTAGCATTTAAAATAGCAAGACTTAAATATTATTTTACTTTTGAATAAACCAGATGCTGAAAGAAAGGGACCAAGGTGTCTCTTCTAAGGACCCTAAAAATAATATATAGCATCTGTATTCAGGGCGATTTTCATTAGGGTTTATAACAGATGCCTGGAAAGAGTAAATGCAAACATTCACGATTTTTCTTTTTTTCTTTTGAGAAACACTTTGCATTCTCTTTGAAAGTGCCAGACTCTCTTACACACAAATATATTTTGTTTTTATGTCATAAGTGAATACTTTTTTTTAAAGAGAGAGAGAGAGAATTTTTTAATGTTTATTTTTTAGTTTTCGTTGGACACAACATCTTTGTTTGTATGTGGTGCTGAGGATCGAACCCGGGCCGCACGCATGCCAGGCGAGCGCGCTACCGCTTGAGCCACATCCCCAGCCCATGAATACTTTCTTTATAACACAAAGAAGTGTGGTTCTTGAAAAGGGACTCCAGGGTATGACAAGAAAGGCTTGTCACAGTACCTCATTGGCTGGCAAGGGCCCGTCTTTTAATAATGTCCACACTACTTATTTTAGGGATGTTCTGTACATTTATATTGTAAAATCCAGCAAAGGAATTTACATGAGCACATGCTTTGGAATTTGAGGGAGGGAGCACTCATACTTAGTGCCCGTGGAAAACAATACAAGTGGAGCATGTGACATTGCCTTGGCCACCACAGGGCTGGAGACATTAGGATGCTCTAATAGGAGGTCACTATGTCTGCAACACGGAAGCAAAGCATTGAACCCTGAGAGAGTTACAGCACCCCTCCATAACAATGGATCGGCTTATTTCACAAATACAGCAAAATGACAGAGAAAGCAGACTGAGGAGAAATGATCAATTGCACAGCCGTGCTTACCTCTGGGACCTGGAGGGATTCGAAGCCAAAAACGAGGCCGCGTGAAGATTTTCACATGGTGGAAAGAGATTTTAAATTTGTGAATTAGGACAAAAATGACAAAGATTGTTTGAGAACATAAATAATAATTTGGGACAGCATCAATGACAAGCAGAGTGACAGCATCTTATTTACATGAAAATGTCCACATCAATGTGACTGGCAGGAGTAGCTATGATTCTGTACTAATGGAGTTTTCATCTCTAGAAAGACTTGAAATGCAACTCTCTGGAGAAATATAAAATTCTGGTTGATTTCTTACGGCAAGTGTGCCCTGAATTAATGTGGATAGGAATTCTCTCCATTTAAAAACCTTTTGAAAATTCTGTACTAATTTGCCAAATTTCATAGGCTATGCACAGAAAGGGAATATAAAAATAAACCAAGTGCAAGTCCACCATCTTTGTACTAAGATGCCCTTTATCTGTTCTCTAGAGTGCCTTTTTCGGAGACTGAAGAATATTATGAGTTACCACTACGTTGCTTGATCTTGACCCAGACTCTTGAAAGACATTACTCCTGCCAGCTTCACAGGCACACATCTGTTTCACTCTATAGAGTTAAATTAAATAGCCTTTAACCTTCAAAGGAACTAATGCACTTTATAGGAAGTAGTTAAATAGAACACCGGGTGAAACCCATGGAAAGGTAATGAATATACAATCCCAACAAACAGTAATCAAATCCATCTTTGCCTTTTGTGAGAAGGAGCATATGTTTGCTTAGAAATAGTGTATATAACAACATCTCTTAATTTTTGAACTCACTCATTTTGATTAAAAAGATTAGTCTATCAAACATGAGTCTTCATGATACAGCCTGAGAATAGCTGTATCAGAAGGGCTTAATTTCAGAATAGTTAACTACTTTCTGAATGATGACTGTCAGTACAGTTTAGGTTGCTCAAGGGATGGCCATGCATGAGAAGCTTACCTGGAGGACCTGTGGGCCCTTTTCTACCTGGAGGTCCAGGTAAACCCTTCTCTCCAGATGGCCCCAGAAGACCAGGTGGCCCTGGAGGCCCTGGAAACCCCATTGGTCCTAAAATAAATGTAAAAATGAGGGCACTAGAATGAAGCAATATGAAGACAATGACATTTGATTGACTTTAGACACCCACTCCAAGAGAGGGTCCCAGAGTAGAGATCAGCCTCATGTCTGTCCATAGGAAGGCCAAGAGCTGCCTGTCTGAAGGGAACACAGTGGTCAGTGAGAAGGATGAAGGAGGACATGTCCACGACCAAGATGAAACTGAAGGAGAATGAGAAGCCTGTGACCCTGAACTTTACCTGGTATCAGTCAGATGATTGAACCCAGGGAAAAAAGGGAGAGAGGTTTGATGTTGAGGAGCCAGGTGCCCCCAGCTGGGGGTCCTATCTCCCTCTTGACACTTTCTTAATTCTGGAACCTCCAATGGCTCAATTCTTCCCCTTCCATCAAGTCCTCTTGTTTCTTAGATTTCAGGCCAGGCCCCATCTCCTCAGAGAGGCCCTCTCTGGAATCCCAGCCAAAGCCCAGCAGTTCCCTCTGGGCTCCTGGTTCAGAGCGCTGAGCCTGATTATGGTGTGAATGTCCGTCCTCCATTGGGAAACAGCACTGAATGAGAGTGGAGAGTGGGCTGTTTAAATCTGCGACTGCTGCATTCCTGTGGTGTCTGAAACCCACTGCTCACGTGGTTAAAGTAAACTGAAGGAGCCCCTGGTCTTCTCCACAATGGAGCTCTGTCTGCCCCATGCCCTCTGGGAAGGAAGTGAAGAAGCACACTTGCTGCTTCCACCAATACTCCTAATTCCCTGCAGATCCTTGGGCTGGTCACCATGATTTACGTGGCCTGCTGTTTCCCTGGGCCTAGAGTTTATGTCCAGGTGGAGATTCATTCTGCAGAGTAATAGCTGGGGAAGAAGAGTGTCAGCCAGCCCCCCTCCTCTTTCTTCTGCATGATTAGAACATGTCTGTCCAATTCTGATGTCCAATAATTGGAAACCCACATACTTGCAGATAAGAGCCACATCATCTGAAATTGATTTTATTGCTAATACAGATGAAGAGGGTTGCTGTATAGACGTGCACTGCACAATTTCACAGGTGCCATTTGCACTACCCTCATGGTGGTTTTGATCTTCCCTCTGCCCTAATCTTTGCCATGCTTCACATTTGTGTCAGAAATAAGGCAAGGTGCTAGCTATTGGGTCCCTTGGCCAACATGAGTAGATGCTCTTCTGATATCAGGCTTCATTATTTATGCAATAAAGGAGTTAAAATGTATAATCATTAGTGGTCCTTTTTCAACAAAAAAAAAGTTCTATGAACTTAGTAGTTCTCTGAAATTTTCATAAAAGCAACTAACCACATATAGGTGCTGTCTGCTGAGCGTTTGAAATATGGCCAGTCCAAACTGGGTTGTGCTAAATGTGTAAAGTACACAACCGACTTCAAAGGCAGGAACAGCAGCTTCATGCAGAAAATTACTAGGGTTGCACAATCAGCTGTGTTATCTCATTGATAATTTCATACTGAATTCATGATTATAAATACTTTAAATTATGCCTGTGACTTATAATTATATTCCCATTGCTTGGTTATGGTCTAGGAGTGACTAAAGAGAGACTTGTATTTTTTTATTTTTACATGTCCAAATGGTACCCAAACTTGGAGACTTTGGGGGGAAGTAAGGACACTTTTGAAATATACTCCCTGTTTCCACAAGAAATAGGAATGACACCATGGAAGGATGATACCCCAGACCCTCAAGAGTAAGAGATGGAAACCCTTCACATACCACTGAAGGAACAGCTTGTATTCATACCTTTTTGGCCCTCTTTTCCATCACATCCTGGAACACCCTGGCACCCTGGAGGGCCTGGGGGACCTGGTGGCCCCGGTGGCCCTGGCAGACCACAGTCACCTGGTTCCCCTCTCAGGCAGTCAACACTCCCAGGAGGTCCTGGAGGCCCGGGTGCACCTGACCACAGGAAGAAGGCAAAAATGTTTCAAAGACAAAGGTGGCTACCTGAAAACTTAAGAAAAGTAATCTAATGATTTGCAAGCAAGGGATACAGGGGGTTAGAAGAATAAGAAAGTCAATATTTTGTCAGAAATGAAATGCAGATTGTGTCTCTTGGAACCCAAGCTGAGAAATGGTGTAGATAATGGGTTAGTAACTGTCAGACAAAATGAATCTAAGCAAAATCTTCTTCCCTTTCAAGGCCATTCCTTTTGGAAATATCATTTTATGGACTTTGTATTATTATCTCACTACTTTAATTGGATGGATGGATGGATGGATGGATGGATGGAAGAATGGGTGAGTAGGTGGACGGATGGATGGATGGATGGATAGACTGGCAGACAGGTGAATAGATAGGCTTTTGACAAAATATCACATCAATTGATACAAAAGGAATATTCAAATTATAATCCTATTTGAAAATTAGTGTCTGCAAATAGGAAAAAAATCAACCCAAATTCTTTCTCCACTTTGTTTCTATATTTCTTAGCAGTTTTTCTTGCTTTTATTTTTATCAGCACACAGTTCCACCTTCACTAAATCCTAAAGATTCCAAGATGGCGGATCTGTGTGTAGAATAGCTCTAGCAGGGAGCATGAATGTGGCTGTCGGCACTGGGCAAGCCATGAGACTGAGCCAACCAACTTTGTCAGTTAATAATAACTTCCAAAGGCTTACACTGCCCGAGCTCATCCCTGTTAAATGACGAGAGGAACAATATGCACTGTTAGATGCCCATAAGGAAACATTTCTGGGTGTACAAGAGGCCGGGGTCCTGCCACTCTGGGCCAGTTGACAGGTGGTAGAAACCAACAAGGAGCATGTATTTCCCTCCTACTGGGCACTTCTGAAGACTCATGGGCAGCATCATGCTAGTAATGAGAAATGCTTACTCTGCATCAGTTTGTGCCTGGGCAGAGGTACCTGATAGGACTGACACAGAAGAGTGAAGGGACCTACATTCTGGGCCTGAATAAGTCCAATATCCACAATCCCACCCAAGTAGGTCCCGTTGATCGGACTGCCTAGGTGCTTGTGCTCTGCCATTCTCTCATCCTAGAGCCCTGCTGAGCTGGTTGCATCTAATGAAGGGAGAAGTCCCATCCTTCACCATGATGCTGTCATACCTCTTGCACCATCAGGGCCAGGAGGTCCCTGATCTCCAGGTGGACCTGGGTCAGGAATGTCACCCTTAGGAGGTCTTCCTGGAACGCCTGCTGGACCAGGTGGTCCGGGTCTCCCTGCGTAAGCACATGTTTACACATTAGCCTCATTGCATTTGAAAGGTTTTGAATTAATGACTTAAAAAGGGACTAAAACATGCTGCTTCTTACCTGGGGGACCTGGGAGACCTTTTTCACCAAAAAGGCCAGGAGGAGAAATTCCTGGGCTTCCAGGGTCTCCTGTCTCCCCTTTTAGCCCAGGGAGTCCCACTGGACCGGGTGGGCCCATTTCATGTAAACCTTAATAGGGAAAACAGCATGAATATGTCCTGATCTTACTTGTCCTTGACAAGGAACCACTTCCTAAAAGTGGCTGGTTCTGCAGAGACCAACCTCTGGCTGCAATGGTACTTCTAAATGGTGACCTGGATCATCATTTTCTCTAATGACCCAACACACTGGTCAACCACAAATTTGATTTCTTTTATGGTTATTTCCCAGATTAAAAAAAAAAAAAAGAATAGGTGAGTGAGAATACTAACCTTCCAACCTTTACAAAGGACAAAGCAAAACCAAATGAGGTGCAATAATAAGTAATTATGGGGCTGGGGTTTTATCTCAGTGGTAGAGTGCTTGCTTAGCATGTGTGAGGCACTGGGTTAAATTCTCAGCACCACATATAAATAAATAAAATAAAGATCCATTGACAACTAAAATAAATAAATAAATAAATATGGATAAACTTCTTTGAAATTTGAATGGAAGGTGACATCTAATGAGAACTATGGTAGTATGGAGTTTCTCAGTGAGAAGGGAGCACATCATTGATTTCCTGGAAGAGACACAGATCTAATTAGGCTATTTGGAAGAGCCACTAAATACAAGTGACATAAATTGCTTTTCTTTTTTTCTCCGTTTTTAAATATATTTTTAGTTGCTGGTGAACCTTTATTTTATTTATTTATATTCGATGTGCCTCACACATGCTAGGTAAGTGCTCTAACATTGAGCCACAACCCTGCCCTTAAACTACTTTTCAATTTTTACAATAAATAAAGGTGTTGTCTCTCCAAAACACTTAGCAGCACAAGTCGCCTTTCCCCATAGTCTCTCAAATCTACATGCTGAGTTACAGTTTCAATTATACTTTGATTATACTTTTTTTCTGACAAACTGACACAACCAATGTGTATGATATGAGAGGAACAATCTAAAACACAGCTGTTGAAGATCAGCCTCTCTGTGATATCCAAAATAACAGCAAATAGTTCAGGTAATGTTTTTTGTTTGTTTGATTCTTTGTTTTAGTCATGGCAGTAAAGGAATGTTAAAAGTGCTAATTAGATCCACATGGCTGTATGAGACACTGCTGTAGTTAAAATTATATAATTTTTTTTTAAAAAGCCCAGACTTTGTTTGTTATTCACAGTACTTTGTAATCAGCCCCACGTAGGCAGTTATTTTTAGTGGAGAAACAAAATAAGACCAACACAAGGCATTACTAACCTCCTTTCTGAAGTAGATTTTCTTAAATCCTTTTATATGTCATCCTCAGCCCTAGAAATAGCTCTCATACTGTGTCTCTCTCAGCTATGACAGATTTTCAGTTTCACTCCCAAATCTTATGGAGTGAGAAACTACCCAGGAGGGTTCCACTTAATCTCAAGGCCACCCACAGAAGCTCGGATTCCTGAAGATGGTTTTTTAATCTTACCTGAGGCACCTTTGCTTCCTTTCTGACCCTTCAAACCATGCAAACCGTCCAGGCCAGGAGACCCCGAAGGACCTGAAAAACACACCAGCCCTGTGTACGGAGGGCAAGAGCAGCCCCTAATACCAACCTTAGTCACTGCCCCAACACTGCCCAGCAGAGGGCATAGAGCAAGGTGGACATCTCACACTCTGAAGGTCATTATCAGGGTAGGACTCCTCCGGGCGATGGTTACTTAACACATTCATTTGCAGGTTTGTAGCACAACAGCTTAACATGTTTCCTTGGTTTTAAGGCACCCTGTCGGGTTATAACCATATCATGATCAGCTGCAGTCCAGAATTACTGGCTCTTGGTGTAGGAAGTAATCTTTGAGTTAATGACAACAAAATCATTCTAAATGAGGAAAGAGACTGGATGGGAGCCAATACATGCCTCCTACCTCCAGGGCTTGGCCTTTCCAACCAGGATCCGAAGGTCCTCCTGCCCAGTCATGCTATAAAAAAGTCAACAGGGTATCTGGCCACTATGGGACAATGGGGCATATGCGTCCTCCCTGGCTTTATTTTAAGCATTGCTGCTCTGGAACAACAGGCCTGCAGGTCAGATTTGTCTGTAGCTTTTTTTTTTTTTGTAACCAGTTCTTTCAAAACCATTCTGACTCCTTTTCACAACAACCAAATTTACTTCATGATGATCATCAAAATCTCCAGGCTCTGAAATTAGACATTATCCCAGAGATGCCAGAGCCATCTCTCAGAACCTTCTGTCGGGCATCCATACAGTCCTTACAGCAGAATCTACCAGCCAAGCTTCACTTCGGCCATCACTGAGCTCTTCCAGTGGACGCGTTTTCCTTAAGATTTTCCACCAACACAGTTTGAGTGTGTCTGACCTCCCCTGGAGGGGTATCTTTTCAAATGCAAGTTTCCTAACTGCCCAGCATAGAGTTGGAAGAGGAAGAAGAAGAAAGGGCAGAAAGGATGGAGAAGAAAAGTGAGAGGAAGGGCAAGTGACCAGTACCACAGAGCACTGCCCCAGGGCTGAGCCCCGCCGAATGCCACCCCTCATGTCTTACCCCACTGATGACTGGGAAGACAGGCTTCTCCTCAGGGCCTGGCCACATCTGGTCACCTGCCTATTCCATTGGTGGAGCTTCCATCCATTTTCTCCCCATCCTGTTCTTTCTCACCCAATACTAAGCAACTCCACATACAACCAGCCATTCACTTAGTATAGAGAACTCATCTCTCAAATTTGGGACAATAACACCCCTCAGTTTATATAACTGAACATACACAAGCACCGTCGCCTCCACCTGTGAACCTACATGGGGTGCCCTGATCAACTACACCTGTGCAGGGCCGTAGGACAGTCTCCCCACCTAAGGGTCAATCAGGGTGTAAGGCCAGGTCCTATTAGTCTTTCTGCCCCCACACTTGGTATATTTTCTGGCACACAGTAGGTGTTCATAAGTGTTTGTTGAATGACTGCATTAATGAGAAAATGTGGACCAAGGAGGTCAAGGGATTGAACAGGTGAGAGGAAACCACATTTTTAAAAAGTGGCCTAGACTTTCTATTTGCTTGTCACTTCTTTCTTTGATACATTTATAGGATACGTATGATTTGGAGATCCTGGAGGAATCCATTTGTACGTACATAAGTTGAGTGCTGATTATTATCTGTCCATTAAAGCAGGCCCTCCCTCTGAGGACTTCTTACTGGAGAGTGGCAGTTAGTCCCCTCCTTTCTATTTATCCCAGTACTTGAAACAGACAGTTGTTTTTCTCTTTTTAAGATCTCAACATTAGATGGATTCAAGTGAGTTATATTCTCTGGCACCGAAAAAATGGGAATGCATCTTTATTTTCCCTTGATCTCTTATTCCTAACCATTTTTAACCAGCTCTGGCTTAGTTTATTTTCCAATCCTCTTTCCTGTTTTATGAGCCAATATTTCAAGTTTGCACCAAAAGAACACAATGACCTTCTTCATCTGCCAAATCTGGATATTTGTTGCAATCTATCTGAAATGATAATAAATTTTTTGAGACCACTTTGCTATTTCCATGTGTTTTGATCTCCAGCTTTCACCACTGAGATTGATGGCTTGGGGGACTTGGCTAAGGGTGGAATGTCCCAGCCTCTGCCAACTCTCCATTGTCACATCAACACATCCAGATCCCACGTTGTTGTCACAGCCCAGCCCCTTGCCATTGTTGAACTGGCCGACCCTTATCTGACCTAATGTTATCTTTCTAAATTGAATGCAGCTACATCTGGGTAGGGTTTTAAGGGTAATTTTTCCTTTTGACTGAAAGCTTTTTATCCATCCCATCTCTAAATCAGAAAGTTGTTCATGCATAAAATATATACAGTGCAGATGAGAGGCAATTAGGCTAACAAAGCACATTCCTGGGTAATGAGGAATTTTTATTCACCTCTCTGATGGTCCTGTCCTTTTGCTTAACAGCCATCATTTAAGGCTGCATTGAGTTGCACTCACTATACAGGGTGCTCTTCCTCTAGCCAGTAAACCTCATCTCCGCTCTCGCACAGTTGGCCACCATCTGTCCTAGCCAGCCCCCTCTTTGTGACTGGATTCCCACTCTCAGGTTATATTTTTGTTCTCAAGCCTGAAAAGTCAGCACCCCAGGAGCCTGCTACTGGTTTACATTTCTAATAGGGTGTCCAGTGTTTCCCTGCTAGCCTGGGACTTTCCTCAGGGTAATACCAGACGTTCCACACCCTAACATAACCCTCCAATCCCAGGCACAAAGGGAGAGCTGGCCACCCAGCTGATGGGAAGGAGGGAATTTCATGACTATGGGTAATGACTGAAGAAACTTGAATACTCTTATCAAAAATAATACTGCAATGAGATTTAAAAAAAAATTTAAAGAAATTCATCACATGTAGGAATGTCTTCTGAGGGCACAGATAAGGTTTCCTACTGCACCGAGCTTCAGCAACCAAATGTGTCTCATGACATACTGATGGGAAGGTGGGAAGCAAGAGAGAAATAATACCTGTTGTGACAGAACAAACAGGCAATGACATCGGTGTGGTGAGTGCTGCAGGGGTGGGCAGGAGGGTAACAATCTAGCTGTAAAAAGGAGGGACATTTCTACCCCAAGGCACATAGTATTGCTTTCCTGACAAAGGACACTTCAGAATGCTTTTTAAAAGTGAAATGCATGTACTTGCCACAAGCCAGAATACCCAATCCACACTCTTTATAATGTTGTTAGTCTACAAATAATTCTCTTTAGGTTTCCATCATGACAACTTTACATTCATACCCCATCCCAAAATGGGGTGTTTTAGAGGGAATATGTACTCAAAAATTTAAATCTCGGAATCAAGCCACTTTTAGCATATGCTTAAGTTAAAGTTTAAATCTGATTGAACACAAGCAGGACTCCAAATCCATATGGCCTGTTCTAGCAGAGCAAACAACTTTGAGTTCAGCAGCTGGTTTGTTCAAACAAGATAATCAGTCCCCCTGACTTATTTAGAACATACTTCAAATATTTAGTTTCTCAGTTCAAAGTGTTTCTGCCGGAGTGTGGTTCATTTTGATATCAGCGTGATCGACTGCAACTGTGGGTTTGCACTGTAGCTGTTTTAACCTTTAGGAATGTATTTCACTGCTTTGTTTTGTTTAGACAATGGTTCCCTGGGCTGTCAGCAGTGAAACAGTGTCACTACATGGCCAGGAAGCACCACTGCAGCTGCTCCCGTCACCCCTCACTGTCTCCTCTAACAGACTCACCGATTTCAGAGATTACTTCTCATGAAGATTTGTTATGGATCAATTCATCAGCTATTAGTCTTTTAGTGACATGTGATGTTGAAGTTGTGTGATAAATGCAAACTAAATCAAGGTAAAAAAGAATCAACAACAGTAGCATGAGTCTTGTCATTTTGGTGACACTGGGTATATATTATGAGAGTAGGAAGGAGTGGGAATTTGGTAGAAGTGGTTAATAATGGGAAGTGTTTTCTTTCTTTTAAACTTCTTTACAGACATAAACACAAAAATAATCAAGGAATACCCCATAAGGGCTATAGGGGACGGGAGGGGGCATGAGGTAGGAAAGATGGTGAAATCAGACGGACATGATTACCCCCAAGTACATGTATGAAGAAACGAATGGTGGGACTCTACCTTGTGTACCACCAGAGAAATGAGAAATGGTGCTCCATTTGTGTACTATGAATTGAAATGCATTCTGTGTCATGTATAACAAATTAGAATAAATTAATAAACAGTATTATCATTTTGTTTGAAACCCTAAATTCGTCACCAATCTCTGGACCTCCCATTACTGAAAATGTCAACGAAGAGGCAGAAGAGTGTCAAGTTGTCCAGTGACCGGGAGCCTTCCTTGTCAATTTATTTTGCCGTGTAGAAATACACAACTTGTATCAATGCATCAAAATAGCTTCCTTGTGCAGTCTTGCCCCAGGGAATACATACCACACTACCACTCGCTGAAAATTTGGAATTATTTGGAAGCTATTCCATAAATGAAGAGGAGAAAAGATGGAAGAACAGAATTTGGATTTTCAAAACAATAAAATGGTTAATCCTAGAACTGGTGGTGTCCACTTTCCTGAGAGGAGGCCCTTTCTACTTTACTAACATTCAGTGTATGTGTAAGTCAGTGAGCAGAAGGCAGGTGGGAGAGGAGCTGGAGGAGACCCAAAGCTTCCCTGCAGGAAGTCAGCAGGTAAAGCTTTGACCTTCAACCTCACTGCTACTAACTCAGGGGCAGAGTCTTGCGTTTGTCTATTTGTTTACTCATACTGCCAACCAAATACTTTTTTTTAAATAGGTCTCTACTGGGTACCAAAAATATAAAAAAAGGTCTTGCTTTTAAAAAATCATCTATTTGGTAAGAAAAGCCTCTAAGCAAACAAATAGATACAATGTATATTTAGCGTTGTAATGGATACAACACTAAAGGTGTGCATGAAGTACATATGGAAAAGTGCCTTTTCTAAAATAAACGAAATGACCTCAAAAATAGAAGCTTCATGGATACGTGAGCAGTCATGAAGATCTGTTAATAACAATACATTATATTATTGTATACTATTTACAGATTTGCACTGGTCCTCTATTACTTTAAAAGGCCAAATATTTCCACCAGGAACAATTTTTCTTTATCTAACAAAGATAATGAATACTGGTTACTCTTTTTCCATAACACCTTAGTCTTTTCCTCCCTCCTCTTATCACAATTGGCAAATATATATCTATTTACACATATTTTTAATGTCAGCCTCTTCTACTAGATAACAACTCCCATGGAGGCTGAAACTTGAACCTAGTAGCAAGATCCTCAAAACTGCAGGCCCAGCATCCAACACAATATCAAGAGCATAACAGGAGCTCAACTGTCCTGTGGTAAGAATAAAAGGGTAGACTGACCATAGTGAAAAACACTGGATGGATGCCTAGAAGTGAGATGGCTGTACCCTGCTGTGGACATGCCCTGGTGGAGGCAGGTCAAGGTCAAGATGGGTACTGCCTCCGGCCCCGTGGGAAGAAGAGCAAGAGGTGCTAATGAATCTGCTGTTGTTGGGCTGGATCTGTCTGATGGGCTGGGCCTATTTTGACTTACCTTTTATTCCTGGAGGTCCTGGTAGCCCTGGATCCCCCCAGAGACCTGTGGACCCAGGCTCTCCCATTTCTCCTGGATGGCCCTTCTGCCCAGGCATCCCCTGATCACCTGAGGACAACAGGGAAGTTCTGCAGACACCCCAATGATGTATGATGACATTCACTGGGGAATCATCTACATTTTTAATTCCTGGGTAACCAGGAATATTTTCCTAAGTTTCCTTCCTAGATATCTGAACTCTAAGGAGAAAAATTAACAACTTAGAAGGAGAAGATACACTTCAAGATGACTGAAGTTACCATTTATGATTTTAAACTTGCCCCCTTTCCCCTGAATTGACAGGAAATGGATTATTAAAACGCTGGGCTGTAAATGTGGTGTTTGCCTTGGGTCCAAAACAGGGGGCGGGGACAGCATTGTGAGTGGCAGGTGACAGGAGGAGAGTGGGAAAGGAGCTGCCTTTGTCAGACCACCCCCGGTACGGGTGCCATGCTGTTGTCTTGGCTACTCCCAGTGACCCAATTAGAAGGACCAACTTCATAGGTGAGCAGTAGGTGAGTTTTAGTGGCCTTGTCTAGAAGCTCAGACTGGGAATCAGAAGAGCCACATGCAAAAAATGAGTAACAATCCCTAAGGTATGTGAAGACTGACTCTCTCGAAACACCAAGAGATAAGGAGCACTCAGGAAGTTTCCCTTTCAAGGTACCTGGACACCCTGGTGGTCCCAACGAGCCAGGCAGGCCTGGCTTTCCTGATGGTCCTTTCAGTCCTTGAACTCCAGGCAGGCCTTGATCTCCAGGGGCTCCAACATGTCCTAAAGAAGGAAGGTGGAAGCCTGAGTAGCTGCAGGTGGTCTTTGAGACATTGAATCTATTAAATAGCCAACCGCACCCCTAGCTATTCTTTTCTATATTTAAATCTTATATTAAATCTTATATACTTTCTAATATTTAAATTTTTCTGCTGAAAGATTACATTAAGGAGTAATGGAAAGCAAAATGCCCATAATTCAACCACCTTAACAGAGTTTTCCGTATGTATATGACATGAAAATAATACCCACAATTTTACATTCTGAATTTTTAAATTACCGTTATAAGTAATTTTTCAAGTTTGTCATAGTCCTCTTAATTACCATTTGTAAAAGCTGATAGCTTATTGATTTAATGTTAATTAAATTAAGTAATCTAATTTTCTCCTGCTGTTGGACATTCAAGTTATTTCTAACTCTTTGCTATTATGCCTGTTGATCTTTACACATCTTCCTTCAATTTTTCTCCTAATCAATTATTTCCTTATGAAAAATTCCTAGGAGTAGAATTTCTAGGTAAATAGGGTGATATTTTGGCTCTTTAAATACCAAAGTGTTTAAGAAAAAATCACAGTCTTTATGGAATTCCAACTCTAAATACTTGAGAAGTTAAGCCTGAAACATTTTCTTACATGGCAAAAATAACATTATCACAGCCAAAAAATTAATGACAATTCCTAATATCATCTTATGCTCTTTTTTTTAAATTTTTTATTGTTGGTTGTTCAAAACATTACATAGTTCTTGATATATCATATTTCACACTTTGATTCAAGTGGGTTATTAACTCCCATTTTTACCCCATATACAGATTGCAGAATCACATCAGTTACACATCCATTGATTTACATATTGCCATACTAGTGTCTGTTGTGTTCTGCTGCCTTTCCTATCCTCTACTATCCCCCCTCCCCTCCCCTCCCCTCTTCTCTCTCTACCCCCTCTACTGTCATTCATTTCTCCCCCTTGTATTATTTTTCCCTTTCCCCTCACTTCCTCTTGTATGTACTTTTGTATAACCCTGAGGGTCTCCTTCCATTTCCATGCAATTTCCCTTCTCTCTCCCTTTCCCTCCCACCTCTCATCCCTGTTTAATGTTAATCTTCTTCTCATGCTCTTCGTCCCTACTCTGTTCTTAGTTACTCTCCTTATATCAAAGAAGACATTTGGCATTTGTTTTTTAGGGATTGGCTAGCTTCACTTAGCATAATCTGCTCTAATGCCATCCATTTCCCTGCAAATTCTATGATTTTGTCATTTTTTAATGCAGAGTAATACTCCATTGTGTATAAATGCCACATTTTTTTTATCCATTCGTCTATTGAAGGGCATCTAGGTTGGTTCCACAGTCTTGCTATTGTGAATTGTGCTGCTATGAACATCAATGTAGCAGTGTCCCTGTAGCATGCTCTTTTTAGGTCTTTAGGGAATAGACCAAGAAGGGGAATAGCTGGGTCAAATGGTGGCTCCATTCCAAGCTTTCCAAGAAATCTCCATACTGCTTTCCAAATTGGCTGCACCAATTTGCAGTCCCACCAGCAATGTACAAGTGTACCCTTTTCCCCACATCCTCGCCAGCACTTGTTGTTGTTTGACTTCATAATGGCTGCCAATCTTACTGGAGTGAGATGGTATCTTAGCTCATTCCATACTTGGACCTGTAATGTTCTTCACAGTTGGTTTGTCCACATCAAGTTCCATGCCAATATCACAGATTGCAACTAGTGGATATTTCTCTTAAATTTTAAAAAATCTGAAACAGTCCCCTATGTATGACAGTGACCTGCTGAAGAGAAAAGCTGAGATCCTCTCTTGTCTATTATTATTATTATTATTAATTTATTTATTTTTTGCAGTACTAGGGATTGAACCTGGGGCCTCCCACATGCTTAGGCAAGGGTTCTACCACTGAGCCACATCTCCAGTCCCTTTTTTTTAAAAAAAAAATATTTTGAGGCAGGGTTTTGCTAAGTTTCCCAGGCTGGTCTCAAACTTGCCATCCTGCTGCCTCAGCCTCCTGAGTAGCTGGGATTTGCAAATGCATGCTACTGTGCCCTGCTTGGGGTCTTCCTAAATAGACCATTCAGCATCCGATTCTTGACGGAGATTCCCTATGGTTTGAAGTGGGGTGCTCACGTACTCAACCACCACATGTCACTCATCCACAGCTCTGGAACCGGATTGCCATGAGCACACCATGTTTCTACTGGGGACCTTTCGTTAGTTGGCTTATTTTCTTGGCAATTTAGTAAGAATAAAATGACACTCAGACACTTTAAAGGACATTTCTTTGGTTACAAGAGTATGACTATTTGCTCATGTGTTTATTCATGATATAGGACTTTAATTCATGTTTGCAGGTTGAAACAATCGTCTGTGCTGAAAACCAATGGCCAAATCTGTAGACAAGCTCAGCTCTGTACTCACAAACCCATGGGGGTGTAATCTTTATGTACTACTGTAGGAGTAACTTTCGGTTTGCAGCTAGCCGCTGTAAGCAGCTCAGAGTGCTTGAAAAACCTACAGGAACTCCTGCAGGATGGGGCTCTGTGCTCTAGCAAGCCCTCTGAGAAACCACATCCTTAGTGACTGAGGTCAGTATTGCCAGGGAACCGAGAGGCAAGGGCCTCAGGACATGATTCCCACAACTCATAAGGCCCCCTCTCATAGGGACAAAGAGCCTACCAATCTACCTTCCACCGCGTAACAATATTTAGAGCTTCCTCATAGTGCGGTTACATTAATCATAAGATGATTGGCTTCTAGATGTTGTATAAGCTGCTTTGCTTGTGTATGATTGGAGGATTCGCCCTACCCAAGCCCAATATCAGTTGTACTCATTTCCACAATAAATGAGCTTGCTTGGAGGTCGGCTGAGGCCTGCCACCTGCCTGTTCTCACCAGCTCTGTGTCCCCCACACCCGCTGCAACTGAGGTAGCCGAGTGACCTACAGCAGCATCTGGCACCCAAAGTCTGCTCCCAGCTGCGCACCTTGGGGCTGGTCACCCCGTTGACCTCGGGTAGGGACCCCTTCCCTGTTCCGTGTGCTTACGGTTCCTTTAAGGTGAGCAAGGAACCCCTCTCTTACCCCCTTTCCTTGTCCTTGTAGAGCCTTGGCTCCTGAGTTGAGGCATCCTCTGCCATAAAGGTTGGCATCACCTATGGCTGTTCCTTCCCCTTGGTTCACCTGGTAAATTCACATAAGGGATTGATCCTCCCAGAAATTGGAACCTCGATTTTCTCTTTTGCTCTGGAGACACCATATGGACATACGGCCTTGACCTAGCAAGTCAAGGAAGTCCCCACTAATCACAAGACATTGGATCCTAAACACACTCTTGTTTGTCCTATCTAGGGGCTTCCATGTCTGAATCATCCCCTTGGGCTCCTGTTGTGGGTATCTTGATCCTTATGGGTGGTTGTCTTAGTGTGACTTTGTTCATACTTGAGAGACTCCAGGAGGCCTCTAATAGGTCCAGTAACCAATCATGGGCAACCTTCCCCCTGTACAACGAGTCCCACAACTAGCAGCTCTGAAAGCACTGCTTTCTCAGCGTGGACTTAAAGTGAAACCAAAAGACCCTGATCACTTCTGGCAGAAAGCTGTCTTTTTAGCACCTTGGATTGGCCTCGAAAACATATGGATGAGAGTCTTACACTCTGCAAGGAAAAAGGAGGTCCATGAGGGACACATTCCCCCCTGCCTCTTTCATACCGATCCTTCTAGCCATCATTGCCAGCCTTCAAGGCTCTTCAGCAAAAGATACCATTCAAACGCATAATGATTCTTTGGAGGACAAAATAAGGACTCTCCAGACCTCTGCCTCCAGTGTCATTGATTCAGATGAGGATAATGACTCAAGAGAGGATGACCCTGATGTTTCACAGTGTCCTGTGGCAACCTCTCTTCCCTTGTCCACCTCCCTTGCTCCGAAATATCCATGGAAAGAATTACACTCCTGCGCCAAGGAGAGACACCCTTTAAGGCCCTCGACCCCTTATCAACCCCCATATTCCCCTTGTAACCCCTTTTCTGCCTACCCAGTGAATCTTGGTTGCGATGCAGAAAATAGACCCTGGGTGCCTACTCCTTTACCAGATCTAGCATTACTGAGTCTGGGCCTGACTCTCCTTACTTTGAGGAGGTGTTAAAGCAATGGTCAGCCCAATTACAAACATCTTTTGATTGGATGAACTTTCTTAACTAGTTAAGAAGTTAAGGAATGCTTAACTCGTCCACAATATTTAGTGTGGAAAGCTTCCTTCAAGGAGAAGGCAGAACAAATGGCGAGGAACAACCTCTCCCATGCATTGCCATCACTTTAGACACGTTGATTGGTCGTGGTACCTTTGTGAGCCCTCAAGAAAAATCCAGAATTGGAAATGTCATTTACTTTGACCAAGTTAAAGATATTGCCCTGAAGAGTCTTAAAAACATCATACCTCCAAAATATGAACTCTTCAGAAACCTGATCCAGAGTCCCCATGAGTGGTTTCCTGACTTTTTTGTCCCAAGTCATTGAAGCAGTTGAGAAGCTTATCCAACCTGGCCCTGTTCAAGATTCGCTAATCAAACAGTTGGCATGGGAGGGGGCTACAAATGAAACTAGGACTGCAATTGCCTCCGTCTTCAGTGAATCCCTCTTTAAGTGGATCTCTGCTACTAAAGAAGTAGCCCCTTCCTCGGGGCCCATTCAGGCTTTAACAGCTGCTATCAACAGCTACTAATAGACAAGAAAATGGACCTTCCCAACGGAGATCCATCCCATTTGCTGGGGCTGTAATCAGCCAGGCCACATTAAACGGTACTGTTCTAAGAATGGCAGCCACCCTGGCCCCAAGACACCTTGCCCTAGATGCAAAAAGGGTTATCACTGGGCAAAGGACTGCAAACTCAAGCCTTTAAATTCCCCCTCGGGGCAACCCTCAGCCCTACCAATAAGAGGGAACAGACGCCTGCAAATTTGCTGTACGCCACCCATTTTGGACACCAAACCCAGAATGACCATTATGCTTGACGATATTCCTGTTAAAGGCATAGTAGACACAGGGCCTGATGTTTCCATCAAAGATTCTAATACAGCATCCAAGATGAAGAAGTGGAAGACATAGCCCAGTCCCAGTATACAGGGCATTGGTGGGCTCCAGGCCACTAGGAAAGTTATCTCTTCTGTCATGTGGCAGGACATGGATGGAGAGAAGAGTGCCTTTCATCCCTTGATTGCAGAAGTCCCTATCACCCATGGGATAGGGACATCCTGGAGGACATGGATGCTATCATAACCAATGATGACAAAGCCTTATATGATGAAATAATGATACGTGATAAGACAGGGCTATCGGGAAGATGGGTGCCCCCCCAATTCTAAAGGCCACTGTTCCCTTGACTACTAAACCTGATCCCATCCCCCTGGAATGGGACACCACAGATCACATCTGGGTGGAACAGTAGCCTATACTAGAACCCAAATTAACAATTCTTAAGCAACTAGTTCAGGAACAATTAGATCTTGGGTATATTGAACTCTCCAGCAGCTCACACGATAACGCCTATCTTTGTAATTCCCAAGAAAAATGGGAAACATAGATGACTTCAAGATTTGAGGCCAATTACAAACATATGAAAAAGACAGGTACATTTCAATCAGGTATTCTTCATCTCGCCAGCATCCTGAGCAATTATCTTATTGTTGCTATAGACCTCAAGGATTGCTTCTTTTCCATCCCTATAGCAAACCAGGACAGACCCCTTTTCGCTTTCACAGTATGGGAACCTAACACCATGATACCCGCCCAGAGATATCACTGGGCAGTCCTCCCACAAGGAATGAAAAATAGCACCCCCTCCCATATGTCAGCTCTTTATCTCTCATGCGACCAGGCCCCTTATACAGCATTGCCTGGTCATACATTATATGGATGACATTTTGCTTGTTCACGCAGATTCTGACAAATTGCAGATTTGCCTTAAGAAGCTGATGGACCATCTCCAAATACTAGGCCTTTGCATAGCCACTGACAAAGTACAACATTCTGCCCCATATGAGTTTTTGGGCTACAAGATTGCTGCAAAAATACAACCTCTTAGGCCTACCCTGACTATTAGGCCTCAGTACTCACTTAATGAGCTACAACAGTTATGTGCCAGATTAACTGGCTCAAGCCTTTCCTTTGTTTACCTCCTGATGCACTCATCCCTCTATTTGATTTGCTAAAAAAAAAAGGGGGGGAGATGATCCTTCCTCAAAGATAAAGCTAACCCCTCAAGCAGAGACGACTGTTCAAATGATCAATGACAGCCTCTCAAGGTTACAGACCCATAGATATGACCAGTCAAAACCCCCTCTGGGGATGATATTAATAATTTTGGGAGCACCACTCAGTGTTATTTGGCCGGCCCACGGACCCCTATATTGGATGCCTCTGGCCTGGAGTGAATGTCACAAAATCACAGGTAAATTAGAAAGTAAACTTCTGGTAGGGTTAAAGGTAAGAGATTACTGTAACAAGATTTTTCACATAGAGCCAGACACCTTGGTGTTGCCATTAACACACACAGAGGTCTCAACACTCCTGCAGAATAATACTCTGTTTCAGACTTTATTGTCTGACTTCCCTGGACAGATTGATAATCACCTCCCCCTTGAGAGGATGCTCCAAACCTTATAAATCTTGGAGATTACAACTCCTAAGCATGCATTCTCTACATCCCAGCCCATACCATCAGCACTATGTGTGTTCACTGACGCAAACACACACACTTTCGGTGTTATTCTGAAAATTCCCAATGAACAGGACATCTTCCATGTAGAGCACCACTCAGAGTCAGTACAGTTGGGAGAACTTAGAGCAATAATAAAGGCACTCCTTATGAGCATAGATACTCCCATTAACATCTTTTCAGACAGCAAATACTCTGTTCAGGTAGCAAAAGCAATTCCCTGTGCAGTTTTTAGACCCACAGGTAAGCCTATTGACCAAGCTCTTCAGACATTCAAGGACCTCACAGAAAACAGGAAACATCCATGGCTCATCTCATATGTAAGATCCCATGCTGGGCTGCCTGGATTAATTGCCATAGGCAACACTCAAGTTGATAAACTTATTTCCTGCAACACAATATCTTTAGACATACTGGAGCAAGCAGGCATACTCCACATTAAGTTACACATGTCTGCAAGTAATTTGAAGGCCTTGTTTCCTGACCTTACTATGACACAATGTAACATTTGGTTCAAGTTTGCAAAAATTGTGCTCCTCTGGCGCCACTTGGTCCACTGCAGCCACAGGGAGTAAACCCCGGAGGCCTCTCTCCTAATAAACTTTGGCAAATGGATGTCACTCACATCCCCTCCTTTGGTAAACTTAAGTATGTCCATGTTAAATTGAGCCTGGAAGAAAGAAAGAGACCACCACAACATCCCCACTGGAGGGCACACAAGATAACCTGGGTGATATCAAAGCCCTAACAAATCAAGCTCTGACCATGTCACCTGCTGGAGACCAGAGCCCTGGTACCCTCTTCTTGCTTATGTGTGTAATTGTAACTTGCAACTCACAGGTAAGTGCACAACAGGTGAGTATGGAAAAGGAAGGGCCTCTGTCTGACAGCCTGATAACTCAAGGCTCTATGCTGACCTGTCCGATCAAAATGGGCACATTTCAAAGATGACCCATGGAGGGAGAACTACTTTGCAGATAGCTGTTACTCAAGGACGGCTGTCTGTGGGACAGTTCTCTTCTCATGGATGGCCTCTGGCACCACCTAGAGGCAAAAACCCTCCAGTGAGCAAAATACTCAATGCCACTGCAAATAAAAAACCATGAGAGCAATCCACACTCATATAATCATGATCATGATCATGTTCTCTCTCAAATATTGCAGAATACTTCCCAAGGACAAAATTCAGAAGGACAACAGGAGCCCCCCAGACCGACATCACCATAAGGCTCATGGTCCTCACAGCCACAATTGCAACTGCCGCTCTCGCTGCTCTCCTGCACCTAGCCAGAAGGACCACACCCAACCAGGTGGAAACTACTTATGCTGTTGCTGGGACTTTAACTGGACTTTCCCTTTCTCATGCATCAATGCGGACAAGGACGCACTAGATGCTATTATGCATCATTCTGTCAATCATCCCGCAAGTACACACGTGGTGGGTGGGGGCTCCACTCACCTGTTGGTTTGGATGATAACGTACTGCCTTTCTTGTTCGATACTAATGTTTCTTCTCGATGCCCTGTAACCTCTGACCCAATAGCACAGCACCCTTGGAATTTGTCACCCTCAGTTAGCCATACATGGGCCTTTACCATTTTTAATAATGTTTCTGATGCAGAGAGGTTATGTAAATCCACAATTTGCCTTCACAATGATACTCTTTGGGAGCCGGGGATGGGAGGCATTACAGGTTATCGGCCACTCTCCTTAGAGGGAGAAGCAAAAGTAGTCTCTATCATGCCCTCTAATGCTAGAGACTCATGTTCTTGGCCACAACCCTTCCTGCAGCGATGTGCTTGGAAGGAATTTTAAAATACCAGTGAAGGTATACCCCTAAAAGCCATATCTTGGAGAGATTGTCTCTCCCTTTCCCAGCCCTGTTTCCCTTCTGATGAGCTTATCAGTTGGTTCAAGCCCTACTTAAGAGGTGGATGGGAAATGAAATTTTCAGCAAATACAAATACAGTAATTTTCAAAAAATCATAGAAATTGGGTAACAAATGCTCAAAATACAAAAGAAAGACAGGAGTTTTTTTTGCAATTAGGCAGACAATTGTTATGTGTTGCTTACAAATGTATAGATGTCATTCCTATTGTCACCATGGATGCCATTTGGTTTAATGGCTCTTTCAATAATCCCTCAGCTACCCATGCTACTCCGAGACCATGTATGTGTTAAGCCACCCTTCTTCTTTGTAACTTCCACTTAAAATCACAAAAATGGTTGCCTTAATTGTGATAATTCCCATTGTGAGTTAACCAATTGTTGGAACTTCTCCATCAAGACAGCAGCACTAATGAGAACACCCCTCATGTTATGGTTCCCAATGGAGGATGACTCCTCCATTCAAGAGGTTCACTTTACAAAAGATATTTCCCTTTCCAGAGTTAGGCGAGATTTGGAGATTACTGCTGCCATCATAGCTGCCTCCCTCGCTGCGGTGACAGCAGCTACCGCCCTTGATATAGCTTTGACCCAGTCCACAACAAATGCTGCAACCATTAATCAGGTAGTGCAGCGCTCCATCAAAGCCCTGACCCCGGAGTGACTAAACCTGCACTTGCAAGGTATCTTAATGTTACAACAACAGATTGACCATATTGGTGAAAAAATTGATATGCTTCAATTGAATGTTAGGGTACCCTGTAGTCTTCAATTTCTGTGTATTTGTCAAACCCCTGTCTTGGCAAAAAATGTAACAGAAGCTCAACTTGAAGTAGTAGATAGACTTAAGGGACCTTGGGATATGGCTTTTAGAAATTTCACTATGATGCTGCATTCCCAGATTCTCAGTCTAAATGAAACCAGAGCAAATCTAATTCTTAACCCCTCAATTCTACAACGGCTATGGGATAAATTGTCAGCTTTAATTGACTCCGCTAACTGGATCCTTGCTGTCATTGTCATTGCTCTTCTTGTTCTAATGTATGTTCTTTTAAGATGCTTCCAAAAAAAGGCCCAACAAAGTAGAAACTAAGAAAGCTATGATAGTATATGCATATAAGGAAAGTCAAAAGGAGAGTAAGGAGTCTCCTTCAGCTGTGTGGATGGCAACTATGGATCGGATCTAAGTAAATACTAAGGGCCAATTATGAGGGATTAGGTCCTGAGTCTTGTCACAGTTCTACTTTTCGTCTGTCTCTCTGCTTTGCCCCAATACAACTTCCTTTTTCTCATCCGATTACTGTTTGCTGGTTCTATGGCCTCTCTCTTTCCTTTCTAAACACAGCCTCTCTCGCCCAGTGCCGTGAGCTGAGCCCTCCCTGGAGAAGAATCCTGAGTTTCCCAAAACCTGTGACCAGAGCCAGGCCCGCCAGCAGGCGAGGGGATCCTAAGGCAGATGCTGGCGGCCACAGGGGCATTAGTTACCAAGGAGTCAGAGAACTTACCCTCTCGGAGGCAATGCCTTGCACACTCCACATCACCCTGTTTGGCCCCGGAGGATGGCCAGTTAGTCAAAGACGGGTAAGATTCCTCAAGGAGGAACAACCTAAGACAGGCACAGTCGCAGAGGGGCCATCAGGAGAGAACTTGGGAGCCAACAGAGGTGAGGCACAGATCCTCACCCCCGCAGCTGGGCAAGGGCCTGAGCCTTCACCCCTTCTGAGGGAGGTCTCCTGCCCCCATGGCTGCTTTGCTCCCCACGCCCAGCTCAGATCGAGACCCAAGTAACAGAGACCTAGCCAACAGCAGCTGCCCACTCGCCACAGCAGGACCACAAGGAAGGGGCAGCTGCAGGAAAGGGCTGGGTTTGGATGTTGTTCTTGTTTCCCCTTCTCTTTCTTACGCCTCTTTACCTGTACTTCTGTCCGTTTTTCTTCCCTTTTTCTTTCCTTTTCTTCTCTTATCATGATTCTCCTTTGGCTACAAATTTAATAAAAAGGGAGGAAATGTAGGAGTAACTCTCGGTTTGCAGCTAGCAGCTACAAGCAGCTCAGAGTGCTTGAAAAACCTATAGGAAACCCACCTGCAGGATGGGCGCTCTGCTCTAGCGAGCCCTCTGAAAAACCACATCCTCAGTGACTGAGGTCAGCATTCCCAGGGGTCCAAGAGGCAAGGCCTCTTTCCCATAACTCATAAGGCCCCCTCTCATAGGGACAAAGAACCTACCAATCTGCCTTCCACCATGTAACAATATTTAGAGCTTCCTCATAATGTGGTTACATTAATCATAAGATGATTGGCTTCTAGATGTTGTATAAGCTGCTTTGCTTGTGTAAGATTGGAGGATGCACCCTGCCCGAGCCCAATATCAGCTGCACTCATTTCTGCAATAAATGAACTTGCTGGAGGTCGGCTAAGGTAGCCACCTGCCTGCTCTCATCAGCTCCCAGTGTCTGTGTTTTGACTCCGCATCCTCCACACCCGCTGCATCTGAGGTAGCTGAGTGACTCATAGCAACATACTAGGACACACCAAACCAGCCTGTGCCTGTACATACTCCCTGATGGAATTTAACATCTATCAGCCCCACTCTTTGTTGTCTTATTTATCCCAAGAACATTCCTGCAGGAAAAGTATGGCAGCCCTGTTGTCAGCTCCAGATGAAAAAGAAGCCATCTGAGACTTTGGGGTGTGTTACGAAGAGTATCTGAGAATCTGTTCTGTGTCTCCTCTCTGAATTAAAGGGACAGGGGACGATCAACCTAACCATCACTCCAGGACACACTGCACATCTGTGTCTTCTTGTTAAGCTCATTCAAATCCAAGCAAGCTTTGCCCAAGCGTATTTAGGAAAGCTTTCTGATGGTGAATAACACAGAATGTTAAAATTCTAAGCTGAAGTCACTGCATGTAAGAAAGGGAACACTAAACAGGGCAGTAATCACAGGACACCAGGCCAAGTAGGCTAGCACAAATATCCTGCAAAAGTCTAAGTGTGAAATAACTCAGAATCATGATTTTTTACTTAAAATACTAGGTAATATCAAAGGCCTCCAGTTTGGACTACTTTGCGCTTATAAAATGGTATATCTGCCTGGTTTACCGTCAAAGTACCAATGAGCATGGAAAAATCTTCTCACGTTTGTCTGGCCTGTTGGTGAAGATAACTGCTCTTTACAACTGTGCAGTCATCTTTAGTCTCCAAACTTATTTCAAAGTATCTTATTTGATCCTCAGAACAATCTTGTAATATGTGCAGGCCCCGTTGAGGAAATTGAGCATAGAAGACAACGGACTCATCCAAAGCTACCGCAGTGAGGGTAGAGACAGACCTCGGCTCAGAAGCTTCTTTGGCATCATTATGAACCCCCACAATGCTGACTGCAAAACTGTTTTCCTCACCAACTATATATTTAAGTCATACATTTCAGTTAAAATATTGTGCTATCTAAATGCACATGTTTGTGTAAGAGATAAAAGACTCATATGAAAGGGAAAGAAAGGATTGTGGGACAGGAAGGTTTTGTCACCAAATAGCTTTTTTTTTTTTTCCTTTTAAAGTTCAATTTGTTATAAAAACAAAGAAAATAAAATTTTCTGTAATAGTTCAGCTTAGACATAGCTTCTGTTATATGAACTAAGGCATGGCTGTCGGTAGGGGGAACTTTAAAGTAATGTACAAATTTATTAATATAAAATATTTTAATTTAAAGGGGCCCATGTAAATACAAACCTGGTCTTTTTTGTTGGGGGGGTGTGTACTGGGGATTGAATTCAGGGGCACTCAACCACTGAGCCATGTCCCCAGCCCTATTTTGTATTTTATTTAGAAACAGGGTCTCACTGAGTTGCTTAGTGCCTCATTTTTGCTGAGGCTGGCTTTGAACTCACGATCCTCCTGCCTCAACCTCCCAAGCTGCTGGTATTACAGGTGTGTACCGTTGTGCCTGGCTTAAACCTGGTTTTTAATCTCACCACTGTCAGTTGAATGCTCTTGGAAAAAAGCCATTTGAGTAATCATCTGTGGATAAACATTTCTTCTATCCATGAAGTGGGTGTTCCTGTGCATGCATCTTTGTAAACTTTTCTGATTGCTGAATTAAGATAAATTCTGAGGAGTAGAATTCCTAAATCAAATAGGACATTTTTTGTTTGTTTGTTTTTGGTACTGGGAATTGAACCCAGGGTCACTTTCCCAGCAACCTCTACACCCCTAGACCTTTTTTTAAAGTTTTTATTTTGAGACAGCGTCTTGCTAAATTCTCGGGGCTGGCTTCAGCCTCCCACCTCAGCTTCCCAAGTTCCTGGGATAACAGGTATGGGCCACCATGCTCACAAACGGCATGCGTATTTTAAAGATTGATGTATGCTCCCATAGGATCCAGAAAGGAAGTAGAAATTTATACTCAACATTTTCTGAAAGGTAAACATATAAGTAGAAAGCAAGGTAACAAAATATCCTAAGACAAATTCCCCCTCTGGGGGTTCTATTCTATTGGCTTGAATGCAAATGCTCCTCCCCTTCCTTATAAGAGGTGGAGCTATGCAAAGCACTACTTCCCCTCTGCTACAGGTCACTCCTGTAGCTGGCAGGGTCTTCAAAGGAGGGCAGGGGCTCACTGGTTCATCACACTTCCTTCTGAGGGATTCCACATAACTTGTGAGTGATAATAAAGTATCATTGTTTGAATGGTTTAGAGCTCTTGTTGGCTATGAGGTTTGGTATTTGTTCGGTTTGGACTGATTTTTCATAAATTGTAGTAGATTCACTGATAGCTCCACAATGGTGTGCTTCCCTTGCATTCTTTTATGCAGTTCTCAGTAGGAGACCGAGGTCTGTGAGCAGAACCTGTGGCCCTGTTAAACTGCAGAGGTTGAAAATGGTGCCAATTTTAATTGCTTGCAATATTCACCTTTGACTTTTGTCAAAATATAGGCATGCCTGGGGGAGTGTATTGTTATGTCAACGTCAATGGTCACATGAGCATGATAGAATACAGAATCCGTGGAGTGTGATCCTTTCGTCCACCAGGCCAGGGGTGCCAGGGCAGCATTACACACAATCCTTCTGCTATGTATCTTAATGGGCAAAGGGGAAAGAAAATACTGATACAATCATTGCCAGCTTGAAGGATAAAAGAAATGGTTTTATTTTTCAAACTAAGGTACTTTTTTTATTTTAATAAGAAAAACATGCAGCTATACCTTGACATCCAGGGCTGCCTAGGTCACCCTTAGGACCAGGTGGGCCACGCTGGCTGGCAGGCTCACCTTTGCTTCCTGTGAGTGATAAAGTACGCGAACATTAAGAAAATTAAATTTAGTTTCACACAAGTGACTTAATAAACTTCATGTTTGTCTTTATAAACTACATTCAAAGTTTCCAGGATAAGATTATTTTAAAAACTACATTTTTTCCAAAAAACAGACGCGTGATTTCATAGTTCATAATGATCATAAGAAACCATAATATTGAGAAGTTTGAATTCTTAGCCACCCCCCCCCACCAATTTTCAAACTTAGGTTTCTTTTTAAGAAATTACTCGGGCATGGTGTGATTCTGTGATTCTGTTTTAGAAACAAATGCAGAGATCGCCACTGCTTCGGATGCGGCAATCACATTTCCAGCTCTCTTACAAGGAAGCTCAGCTCAGTGTCCTTATAAAACACAATATTACAAAGGCGTGCTTTATTGAAGACTTCACAAGAGATGCACACCCAAAGGCCACTGTGGACAGTGCCTCCTGTATTCATCTCTGCTGGTCTAATTCCAGGTACAAAGACTTACATCATAGCTGGGAACCAGTTTAAGTGAGGGACTCAAAGTGGAGTGGGATGGGAGGGCCAGACAATAGGAGGGGTTATGAGAGAATAAGGAAAGTAGTTAGTACCTGCCCACTAATGCTCTCTTCTAAGAGAGCCCACTCAGGCCTTGTGGCAATGATGCTTGCACCTGACCCCACTCTTAATCATGGTTAATTGCTCAAGGGGTTGGGATCTGGTGTGTGACACTCAGCCAGTCTTTCCTTGAGAAGCTGGAATTAAAAACTAAGGATTTGGGATCCTGGACTACTGGGGCAGAAACTCAGAGGATTATCATGAATTGTTCAATGTAGAACATGCTGGAGTACAATCCAACCATATCCAGAAAGGCCCAAAAAAGATACTAAATAGGTGGTGATGAAACCAGTTGGTAGAGAGATAAGTTAAAGAACTAGACCATGGAGGAAAAAAAGCAAAACCCCATGCATTGCCTAAGGGCCTGAGCATTCCAGTCTGACAGAACTGTCTCCTGTTGGTGGGTTGCTGAGATAGCTTTTTCTTTTTAGATTCATGTCACTTCACCTCCTTGCAAACATGGTCTAACACAGGTACAAAAGAAGTAAGAAGAGGTAGCTATGTACTGTGAAGGAGACAAAGGGACTATCTACACTCATCAGTGAGCACAGGAGGAACGATTTCTGAATGCTGAAGGCTTACACCATCAAAATCAAATTTAAAATGTCCCTATTTGTGATCATTTCTGGAAAAGAGATCAAATTGCTTTCACTGAATAAGCATGCACAGTTCATGTTTTCTTACAGTAATTATCATTTATAAAGAGTCTCACATGTCTTATCAGATTTGAGAAGATCTTAGGTGGCTCATTGATTAGTATTTCAAATTTAAAGTTTTTTTTTTTATTTTAATTTGTATTGGAGGAGGAAAGGGAATAAAAAGGACTGTAGGAGTAATTGAATATAACTTTCCTAGCCTTGTATTGAACACACAACAAGGATTACTCAGCATCATATACAACCATAAGAATTGGATCCTAATTAGAATAAGTTACTCCAGGTATGTATGATATGCCAGAATCCATTCTACTGTCAAGTATAGCTAAAAAAGAACAAATAAAATAAAAAACTTAGAAAGTATATTAAAGTAATATATATTTGCATGTCAGACCTGTGAATTCACACAGTGAGGTTAAGGCTAAGGTTTAAAAGATGAACCATGTTAAAATAGATTTAAAGAAATATATTAACTTACTGATGATATACCCATAGTGAAACTGTTAAAGCTTTTTACACAAACATTGTAATTTAAGATATCCTGATTTTTGTTTATTTGTTGGTTTGTCCTAACAAAGGGTAAATGAAACATCTCTTTTTCTGAGGGTATTTTTTCCACCATTTTTAAACTTTCAATTTCACTTTCCCCCAATACCTGATGAAGGTGCAATGTCAGTTGTGTTTACCAGGCAACATTAGTTTTGGCACAAGATAAACTGAGACCTGTGAGGCCAAATCCAGTCTGCTACTTTATTTATTTTGTAGATAAATTTTTATTGGGATATAACCATACCCCCTTGTTCACATACTGGCTAGAGATGCTTTCATATTACAAGAGTACAGTACAGTAGTTGTGACTGAGGTCAGGTCCCACAGAGTTGATAGTTTTTATGATCTGGTTCTTTACTTGGGGGGAAAAAGAAATTGATGACCCTTGGCTTATGTAAAAACAATTATAAATTATATCTGGTTTGGGAAGTCATGGAACCCTAATAGCTGAGCTTATGAAGTAAGTCCTTAGAAGAAAGACTGGCTCCTGTGGGACATGGGGCTTCTAACCAATGGGGACACTGCCCACAGGTATGGAGCTGGTCTCCTTGCACCCAAGCTGCCCCTTGGGGGTGCTGTGGTTACTACATTTTCTGCTGCTCAGACCCCACTGAGGAGGTGGGAGCAGCTGAGAAGATTCGAGAAGATCTTAGGTGGTTCATTCATTAGTATTTTACCTTGGAATCTGGTTCAAGTCACTCAGCTGAGTCTGCAGACACCTCCTGTCTAGAACCCTTGGATCTGAGTGACAAATGAGAACCCTCTCTAAGGAGAGCCCCTTGGATGTTCCAGTTTGTTTGATATACTTCATTTATCATGCAAAAGATGACTACCCACAGTGTGCAAGCACCCAGGATTATGAGCTTGACAGGCGTCTACTGTGTTTCCAAATCATACCTTTAGGTCCTCTTGCTCCATCAATTCCTGAAAATCCAGGGGGGCCTGGATAGCCCAGCTCACCCTAACAATTTAATGAAACAAAAATAAGACCTTACTTGGGTTTCCAATGCAAGTGGCACAGGTATGACAGGGTCCAGTTATAATTGTCTGCTATCAATTTTTTTTTTTTTTTTTTTTTTGTATTTTGCAATGGTAAAGAAAATTGGAAGTGCATTGCAAGCATACTATCACATGTGTCTAGTTTTCAAAAGTCGATAAAACTCCTCCAGAATTAGAGCTATTGATGTCAACAATTAGCATACCATCCTTTATTCATGCTTACAGAACAGTAGATGTACCATAAGATTTGAATTTTAGGTTTTGAATGAACAAATCAATATTAACTAAAATAGAATTAAAAGTCCTGTTATACCATAAACTTTAAAACTCCATTTGATCCCAAAAGATGGATACTGAGTTGTTATACATTTTCTAGAAGTACAATACAGGCTACTACATTTATTATACATTGTGTTACTTATGTTACTTATGATTATGAGTATGTTACTTATGATTATAAATACCAAATGTGTTAAAGCAAAATCCGATGAGGATTAGAAATCATAATTTGGGTGGTTTTTCAGGATGACCTTTCATCCTGCTGAACAGCAGCCATGTGGCGAGTCTCTAAGGAGGTGCTTACAGCTGGCCTGGAGTGTGTGACTTGCTCATCTATAGTAGGGAAACCAGGCATGAGCATGGGTCGGGAATTTATGTTATACCATGGCCTTCCAGAGGACTCCATGCCTCCTTCTGTGATCCCTTTCATTCTGACAGCCTATGAAAGGGAAATGAAGTGCACTGGCAAATCAGGGCTCCTTATGGGATTCTAAGAGCAGAAAGGTTTTATTGTTTCCTCTCTCTTGCAGCAGTAACCCCTTACCTGGTCTCCTGGAAACCCTGGAAAGCCAATGATCCCTCTTAGGCCAGGTGAGCCTGGAGGACCAGGGGGTCCAGGAAGCCCATGCTGCCCATTTCGACCAGGCTCCCCTCTGTGGAATCCAGGTGGGCCATATCTTCCTGGCTCTCCTCTTCTCCCTTGCATTCCAGGACTTCCTGTATCACCTGATGAAGATGGAAGATTATAAACCTTTTGGCTAAAATTTTGTAGAATAGTTATGCCAAAGGGCTCAGTCCTACTTTTAAAAGACGAAGTCAAAGGCATTGGAAATTCTGACTTGCTCTAAACCACATCTCCATGGTTTTGATGTCCATGACCTCACTGTGAAAGAGGCTGTCCAGGAACAGATTCAGGACTACCAGAAGAAGGACAAAGTGTGCAGGGTTATTGGCTCCAATACACTCACTTTGCACATAAGGAAGAACTTAGCAGAGAAGTTGAAACATTTTCCCCTGGCAACTGGTCAAAGAGACAGCCAAGACAAGAACCCAGGCTTCATGCAGATTAAGCCTGAACTTGCTAGAAAACACAAATGTGGTTGTCAAAATCCTTTCTATGCAATTTTTCTAAGGACTAGCATCATGGCAAAGGGGTGCTTGTTAGAAAGACAGCATCCCTGGAGGCCTCAGGCCTATGGAGTCGGAATCTGAATTTCATAAGATCCTCTGGTGATTTGTATGCACACTGAGCTCTGAGAGACACCAAAGTGACCTGGATATTGAATACTATTCAATTTAACATCAACGACTACAAACAGAAGTACTTTAAACCTGACTCCAGTAATTTATATGTATCTCAAGTTGATCCTAGTTTGGAATATCCAAATCTATAAATATGTAAGAGCTTTAGTTAAGTGTTAGGATAGAAAAGCAAAAAAAAAAAAAAAAAAGCATCACAAAGTTCATTAATGTGTAATTTTATCTAAGAAATTATCTTTCCTGATCTCCATGTTAGTGTAAGAGTTCACTTGAATTATCTGCAAAGATGACATGCATGCCCACATATAGAAGCACAACACAATAGTCAAACTATGGAATGTGACATATATACACAATGAAGTTTTATTCAATAAGAATTAAGTTATGTCATTTGCAGGAAAATGGGTGGAACTTGTTAACAGTACATTAAGCAAGATATTTCGAATTCAGAAAGTCAAGGGTCGTATTGAGGTTTTCTCTCCTGTGGAAACTATAGAGGAAAAAGGAAAAGAAAGATGAGGGGAGTGGGAGCTCATGAAAATCAAAAGGAGATCAGTAGAGTAGACAAAAGGAACCAGAGGGAGGGGAAGGGGAGAGAAAGGGGAAATACTAGGGAATGATACTGGACGTTACATAGTGATAATGTGTGCATGCATGCATATGTAATAATGAATCCCACTATTATGTACAACTAGAATGCACCAATAAAAAATATGGGGGAAAAAAGAAACCTTGAATGTTTGTTTACCTCTCTCTCCTGGGAAGCCATTGTCCCCAGGAGGCCCAGCTTCCCCAGGTTTCCCCTTCTTGGAAATGATGGCCATCTCTCCTTCATTTCCAGGAGGTCCTCTTGCTCCTGTAGAAATCAGTAATGCCAGAGAAAAAACACACACCACACCTGTACCTTGTCTGTTGCTCACTTCACCCTCAGGTTACCAGCCACCATTAAACACTAAACCTACTCCACTGCATTAGAGTTGACGGGATGCACAATTTCACCAGCTTTGACCATCTGAAGGAAGGACTGCGCCTTCCGCATTCCTGTCCCTGCTGGTCCAGCCCTCGGGGACCACAGAATGTCTGCTAAGTTCAGCCAAATAGGTCCCAGAGTCTTCAGTGAGTTCAGACAGGTTTTAAAAACTCCAATCTACAAAACTGCCTGTTTTTTTTTTGTAAAATCTGATTTGCTCATCTGTCATTTCTGGCTCCATCTCTTCCCCTTCATTAACACCCTCTGTTATTTTCTTTACATTGACAGAATAGACACGTTTTAATGTGGTTTTCCAGAGACTTCCAAAAGGTAGGAAAAGGAGTAACATCTTCCTGCCAAACTTTGCCAACACTGTCCAGTGGCTGCTAAGCTCCTTGCAGTTCAGATCCGCCTTGGATGATTATTTATGTTTCAGTCAGAGTATTTGTACCACCTCGGTCAGCAAAGTTGGACATTTCAAAAAGAAAATTTCAAAGAGCCTGTTTATCACCACATCACTGGCATTCATCCAGTTTTTTAATTTCTATTGGAATAATTGGAGCATTGCAAACATCACTTTTCTAAGGTAAGAAAAGAGTGACTTTTAGACTCCTGAGTCTATGAAAGCAACTTGCAAGTTGGTAATATAAAACGAAAAATAGTAGGATGGATCAACTAAAAAGAAGAGGTCATTTAAATGAAATATGAGACTATTTACCCATAGAGCTTTAAGGGCCAAAATATTGTTTCTAAAAATGGCCAAAAGTTCTTCTTGACACTGGAAATGTTACCTTTACCCAATGCAGCCTCAGGACTGAGCGGTAAAAGTAAACTTTGAGCCAGGAGGGGCACAGGACATTTGAGTCAGTGCTCTTAAAGCTTAATTTTTTTCTTTTTCATAGTGATGAGACTCTTTCTTTAAATGAAACTTGGGGGCAACTGAACTCAAGGCGCAGATGAAAATCAGCTCATTCTAGTCCAGAGGTCTTCAAACTACAGCCCACAGGCCACATCCCTCCTGCTGCCAGTTCTTGTACAACCCAAGAGCTGGGAATGGTTTTTACACTTTTAAATGGTTGCAGGGGAATGGGGCAGGACATAAAGCACAAAACAATATTTTGTGAAAATTATATATAAATTTGTGAAAATAATATGAAATTCAAATTTCAGTGTCCAGAAATAAAAATGCACTGGAAGATTGTATTTTTCGTTTGTGTGTTGCCTCTGGCTTCTGTTCACCTGAAATATCATCTGTCATGCTCTTTACAGAAAAAGGCTACCAATCCCTGGTTTAATTGAAACAGAAGTTGGGGGACAGGGGCTTCCAACAGCTGAGAAAGTTCTCTGAAACCCATCATCTATAAGTCCATGTGTTACGAACCACTGATTATTTTTTTTTTCCTAATAATAGAGCAATTCATTTACCATAGTTGCAGGCAATACAGTTCAAAGGTAAGAAAAACAAATTTTGTTTAAAATTTTGAAACAATATACTGCAGAGCTAAAAAGAAGGGGAGTCTAAACCATAGATTGGTCCCATTTTATTTTTC
Organism: Marmota flaviventris; assembly: GCF_047511675.1. Classification (NCBI taxonomy): domain Eukaryota; kingdom Metazoa; phylum Chordata; class Mammalia; order Rodentia; family Sciuridae; genus Marmota; species Marmota flaviventris. The sequence continues at coordinate 11,255,884 of NC_092508.1, read as the reverse complement.
AGAGGTCATATTTATAAGTTCTGATCAAATACCAGAAACAAACATTGTGCCTGGCTGTGTTGTTAAGGGCACTTACCTTTGACACCTCTTGCCCCCTGCTCTCCCGGGAAGCCAGGCCAGCCCTTGGCTCCAGTCTCTCCCTTTCTGCCACGTTGTCCTTCTGGACCTGGTTTTCCTCTCTCTCCGGGAAAACCTGCGAAGCCAGGCAGCCCCTGGGGTCCTGATGGAATGAGAACATGGGTTTTTAGGAAAGCATTGTAAGGCTGGTGTGGTGCTGGTGTCTGGGCTCTCGCAGTCCATGGAGAAATGTGAACTCCACACCTAACTGAGTTTGCAGGGACAGTAAACAACAGTTGTCAACTCTACTGCCTCTAATAGCTGTGCTCCCTCACCCAGTCCTATTTTCTACCCTCCAGACCTGACATGGAGGCCCTGATGATTCTTGGTCCTGATCCCACAGTGCTTTAAGAGGACCAGGGGATGGGATAAGGATGAAGACATGCATTGACCCTGACCAAGGGCTGTATTGGTGACCAGTCCTCTGAGCTGAAGTGTTTGTGGGTCCTTTCCCCATTTTCCTGCACTAGGACATTCTGCCACTGGAAATAACAATGCAGGGGCAAGAAGAAGGAAGACATCATTACGAGAAAGACAAAGTCAAGCTGACAGAACAGTAAATTCTTGAGTATGGTCATACATAAGGGCTTTACTTGCCAGTGGATTTCAAGTTTATAAAATGGGGAGAGATCATGGAAAAGCACTATTTACCCTTTGGGCCTGGAAGACCAGGCAGCCCATCTTCCCCAAAGGGTCCTGGGATTCCTGGAGGTCCTGGGAGTCCACCTGCACCTGGCAATCCTGGGAGCCCAGGGAGGCCCTTCATTCCAGCTGGCCCAGGAGGCCCCATATCTCCTTGCTGCCCTTTCCAACCTGGGGCACCTGAGACAAACCACAGTGAAGACAAGGGTTGAATGGAAAGCTGCCTTCACACATGTACAGCAAAACCATACTCATAGAAGCTTAAATTATGTATCTGTGGGCCAGGCGCCCTGGCTCACGCCTGTAATCCCACCAGCTTGGGAGGCTGAGGCAGGAGGATCATGAGTTCAAAGCCAGCCTCAGCAAAAGTGAGGCACTAAGCAACTCAGTGAGACCCTGTCTCTAAATAAAATACAAAATAGAGCTGGGGATGTGGCTCAGTGGTTGAGTACCCATGAGTTCAAACCCCGGTACCCACCACCCAAATTATTTAGCTGTGTCCCATGAAATAAAATCAAAACAATATTAACTAAAACAATGGAGCAACTTCTGATCCATCTAAGAATATGCTTTTCTGGATGCTACAAAAAGAAGGGGAGATAATGTGAATAAATATTTCCCAGGAGGGATGTGTGAAGATTACAAAAAAAAAATTAATTGAAAATGGCTAGGCATTAAAAACAAAATTTTATTTGTATGTGCTTTTAAAGGAGAAAAACTACTAGAACAAAATTGCTAGAAGAAAACTTTTCAGATGCTTCTTGAAGCTCTGGCCAAGTGAACTCCAGGTTGGCTGCTGGCTGTGGTGAGAGAATTGTAGAAATCGGAGCAGCACCATCTAGCATTACTGGCATTAGAGATAAGGCTGTAGTGGCAGGTTTTGCCTCAAGCTTGTTTAGATTTTTCAAGGGGGCACATCTTGCATTTGGACAAAAGCAATAATAGGCTGCAATAATAGAACCAACAATCTGAATAATGAAATGAGTATCATATTAGAAATAGCCCCTGTTATGTCTGAATGAGTTCTCCAAAATCCATATTAAAGTTTAACTGCCAGTGGGATAGTATTGAAAGGTAGGGATTTTAGAAGGTGAATGTCATGAGGATAGAGTCCTCATGACTAAGATTAGTGATCTTGTAAAAGAGATATAAGGGGTTTGGGGTGAGTGCTTGCCTCATATGTGTGAAGGATTGGATTCGATCCTCACCACCACATAAAAATAAATAAACAAATAAAGGTATTATGTCCATCTACAAATTTAAAAAAAAAAAAATTTGTTTAAAAAAAAGAGGTATGAGGGAGCTCTCCTTCATGCAAGCATGCACAGAAGTTGCCACCTCTGAGGAACAGATCCTCAAACCCCTGGTGCCTTGTCCTTGAACTTTCCAGTTTTCTGAACTATAAGAAATAAATTTTCTTTAATTTCCCTACAGCAGCCCCTTAGCATCTGTATTGGGAGACAGTCCTTCATAGGTCTCTTGCACTCTTTATGTCTTGCTGGGGATGGCAAGAATGCAAGGTCCTGATACTGTTTACCTGGGCTATTTCTTAAGATTGTGTTTGCAGAGAGCAACTGTGACAGATGGTATGGCTCCCCCAAGACATAAAGCAGGCTTGCTGGAAGGCTGCTACAGAGTTGTGGTTCCTAGGCTCAGCATCTCCCTCATTTAATGCAACCCACTGTGAATGCAGCCCCCCACACACTGTACCATGGGACTTGGCTGACACGGGGCAATGACATAAACCAACATGAAACTCAGGAATAATAAAGTGTTTTGTCTTTGATTTGAGACTCATGTTTCTGCCAAGATCCATAAGAGATCAAAAGAACAGATATTATTATTTTAAGTAGGGTAAACCACAGACCCCCTAGGTTTTCTCAACACCTGCTGACACTTACCTGGACTACCTGGAGCCCCAGGGAGTCCTGGTTGGCCTGGGATTCCTGGTGCACCTCTCTCACAGGAATGACCAGGCTCCCCTGGGATACCTGGAAATCCAGAAATTCCTCCTCTGCCTTTGGGACCTTTCAGACCTGGGAGTCCAGGAACACCAGCTACCCCTGAAACGATAGAATGCCTCCATGACATTCAATGCTTCAGACTACAGAGATGGCCTGTAATAAATTGTCCATGCATGTCAATACTGGAAATAAACTTTTCATCTGGACTCAGGGCTCAAATGAGCTAAATTTCTAAATGGATTTTTCTTATCATAAATGCAGTGAGCTCCAAATGAATGGAAAAACCAACCGTTGCTAAGTGAGTTACTTGATAAGGTTATGTGAGTGGCAAAGCAGTTACCTATGCAAATAAGAAACCACATGGTTCTTTCTGATTCTAATTAACCTCTACCTTTGCAGTAAGCTTTACACCAAATCTCTATAATACTTACAAACCCAATTTGCACTGTATGAATTTGCATTTTGTAAGAGATTTTATCACTTATACTGTCAAATTTCTATATTGGAAACACAGTTCGTCATCTTCAGAAAGAAAAGGAAAGGCACCATAATTCCGTACCTGAGCCTAAAAAAATATATTTTTCTGTTTTCATTGTATTTTGGTTCATTTGTTTACATTTAAAAATAGTAATGACAGTGCATAGCTATTGGATTATTAAAATAATTTGTGAACAATGCACATTAAATCTGCAAATGTTTTCTGCCTGTTGTAATCTTTACAAATATGATTTCCATTGCTAATAATTGAAAAGTATTTCTTGAGCGTGCGTGCGTGCATGTGTGTGTTTTACTTAACTCTCTTCATTGTTTCCAATGTTTCTTGCACTATGGATAATATGAGAGCATTTCTATAACATTCATCTTCTATTGAACATTTCCCTTGGATACAGTTTTTAAGTGAGAAAGTGGTATTATAGGATCTTACTGCTTTTCAGGTTTTTTTTTTTTTTTTTTTTTTTTTTTGCATGTAAGTATTTCTGAATTACAAACTACCATGTAAGCTCCCTGAGGGAAAAGACAGGGACTTATTTCCTCAGTCCCCTCCATCTGCCCTATACAGTTTCCCCTGTTATCCCCAGGGAATTGGTTCCAAGACTTCCTGTAGACACCAAAAGCCACAGTTACTCAAGTTCTTGTTATTAAGATGGCTTGGTATTTGCATATAAGTACACAAATTCTCCCATACACTTCAAATCACCTCTAGACTCCTTAGGATACCTAATACAATAATAAAGGCTATGTCAATAGTTGATATACTGGATTGTTTAGGAAATTATGACAAGAAAAAAGTTCTGTACATATTCAGAACAGGGGCAGTTTTTTTTTTCCCCTCAATATTTTTGGTTGATGGCTGGCTGAATCTGAGAATGAGGAATGTGGATAGAGAGGACTGACTACACTAACCTGTGCTAGTGGATACCTAACCAACGCTGGCACAATTAGGAAAAGACCCTGAACAGCATCTGGTCTGTAGACCACACTTAGATCACCCTCACCCAACTCAGTGAAGTTGTGACCCACATGTAAGGGGTCAGAATTTTTAAGACTGGAGTCCTGAAGGTGATCATTTTAATGATACCTCCCAGAGTACTTTTATATATAAAAACCTACAAACTCCACGCCGGATCCTGGAAAATTCCTTAGTGATTTCAGAAAACACCATGAACCAATGTCCAGACCATCTTCCCACCTTGAGTTTCACTGCCTGACCTGCTCACTCATCTGCAGCAAATGTCCCCCCACCCTGTCAACACTGGCAGATATGCATTGTTGCTGTGTGGGAATGAGTTGACCGAGCCATGCTCTGCTGTCCTGCACTTGAAAATAGCCAATAAAATGCCAAGGCATCCGAGGGGGTGCAGGTTGTATGAAATGTAATCAATGCCTACATGTGAGGAAAGGTGCTGGTGAAACATTTAGATTCTAGCTATCTAAAGCAAGATAGTCTAAATGTTGTTCAGGGCCTGTCCAAATCCGAGCTGGAGACCTTAGAACCCTCCTACCTTCTGTCCCTGGGCATCCAGGTTGGCCTTTGGGTCCTTTTATCCCTGGAACTCCTGAAAGACCTCTGTCTCCAGGGGGTCCTGGGGGGCCAAATGCATGATCTCCGGGGATTCCTTTCTGACCTTTCACTCCAGGTGGCCCAGGAAGGCCCGGCGGCCCAATAAGGGAGGATCCCTTTTCACCTCCCAAGCCTGGATCACCCACGTCACCACGAAAACCTATTTAACAACAAAAACATTTAGTAGTTGTGTAGAAGTATAGCACCATGCACATAAGAAGACTGATATTTGATAAAAACACACTTCTAAAATTTACAGGAGTAAGTACTTAATACTTAGGAGAAGGTTAAAAGGTAATCCTTAGAGAACTTAGTAGGTAATTTTGGTTTTGACACCCTTAGTAGGGAGATGAATTAAACTTTGCATTTTCTATAAGCCAATGACATTTCCCTCATTGCTTTCTTTCTCTGGAAAACATTCTGTCTGGACTGAGAAGTTTCAACCACATAATAAACAAGTAATAGCCTATAACTCATGCTTCCAGGTAGAAGGAGCCTTGACATTTATAAGATTATTATAATCTACAAATTATCACAACACATGTAAGGGTCTAATTTATCAAGAAAAAATGATTTCCCCATTACTGAGGAATCCCTAGACCACTTTCTTAAAGTCACCCATTTTTAGAAATATTTAAAAGTTCCCAACAGACATTCCCAAAGCAGAGAAGTACTTCATTTACCAGGTGGACCTGGTATTTCTGGTATTCCTGGTTTGCCCCTTTGGCCTTTCTGCCCATCCGGACACCTTGGTCCAGGAGCCCCCGGAGGACCTGGAAATCCCTTTGGACCTAAACAATAGCAACAAAACACAGGCTCAATAAAAACACAAATCAAATGGGAACAAAGAGGGTTTTTTTTGTTTGTTTGTTTGTTTCTTTACGTCTATGTCTCTTTTAGAGTATTTCTATTTTATGGAAGCAAAGATGTTGCCTTCCCTGGTTTACAAAATTATTTTATGAACCATGTCCTCCAAATAAGTATTTTGTAAAGTGATTTTGTTAAGGTACTTTCTCAGCAACTGTACTGTAAAGGATTCTTCCTGAAAGTCTTTGTATGAATATCACCATTGAAATGAATTCTTGGTATCCTCCTTTACCGTGTCTCAAACGCAAATCTGCAGGCCTAATCTTTCCTTGTAGGAGGGCCAGGTAATGGCCAGTGTCTAACCTGGTGAGAAAGCACCACAATAAAGGCCAAATTTATTTCCCTGCATCTTACTGCATCAATCCATAAGTGAAGAATAGGCACAAATTCCTGCAAAAGGGATTGAGATTTTACTTTAAACTGTTTGTGATTTCCTGCTAGGAGATATCTCAGTTAATATAACCTACAAATTGTGAGCTTCAAAGGAAGGCCAACTACCAACTTGAAGTTTGAGTGTTCACTTTCCTTGAAGCTAAGCCTGGTGAAAGCAATGAAACGTTTCTTATCCATTCATGACAAGGTATCATTAGAAGAGGAAATGAATGTTCATTCAGTCAGTTACCCAGCAGTTATTCACTCCGCTGATAAAGAATTATACTTCTACACTCTCACCACTGCCTTAAGGTGGGTGGAGTGTACTACCTCCTGCCCTTTGACGTGGGGCTTGATTGGCTTTGGCCAAGGGGACATTAACAGCTATTATGCAATACAAGGTATGAAGTGAAGCTGTGAATCTGGGCCTGTCCTTTTGCATTTCTGCAAACCCATGAGGGCTCTGCTATGGCTGTGTGGTACAGAACTGGACTTAACCTGGAGCCAGAAACCAAGCCAACAGACTCCATCTTAGATCAGTGGAATCCCCACCAACCTACAGACCCATAAGAAAGAAAATAAATGTGTGTCCTTGTAGCTCATTGAGATTTGTCATCATCATGATAAAAGTAAATGGCTCTAGAGGGCAAGAGAGAGTTGGGCATCATTTAACCTTTAGCTACTTTTTGTACTGACGTAAGACAAGAAAAATCACCTTTAGAAACTGTGCTAGTGCTTAATGAGTTGATTTAAGTAGACTCTAAAGAATAAAAATGAATTTGGCCAAATCCCTGATACAGATTTGGGTTTAATTCAGCTAAGAACAAGTGATTGATTCAAATGAAGCAGATGCATGAAAGTGCAATCAAGAACACAAGCATGTGGGATTTTTCAGAATATGTCTGATCAGAAGCATGTCCTCTTGGAAAGTTGAATGAAGTGAAAATCACAATCCATAAACAAGTGATCCTCTTCAGAAACAGGAAGAAAAGGAAGACACAGCTTTAAAATTCTCAGAGGACATTGTAGCTGATATGTGATTAGATCAAGGTAAATTCTGTGCACCAAAATTTGAAAAGCCCATTCAGAGTGGGCCCAAGCCAGTAGGCTAGGGTTCCAGCTATAAATTATTCCAAAGGCTGTTTTCCCCTAGTCCCATTAGCCCTTAAAACATTATAATAATTTTACAAATATTCTAACTTGATGTCAGGATTTGCTATTGCTTTATCTGTCTTGCTGGTTCTTTTGCTCTGGAAGTGTATAAGACAATAACTCCTCACAGATAGTACCTGGAGGTCCATCAGAACCTGGAGAGCCGGGCCTCCCAGGATAGGTTACATTACAAAGGATGGTGTCACCTGGAATGAAAAGAAGAGAGTCATTTACATAACTGCAAGGTGAGCCCCAGGCAAGGTAAGCCTCAGTGACAACTTGCTTAAGACCTGTTCCCCTATGTGTAGCACATGTAGAATTCAAAGGATCACCTGAATGACACTTCCAAGTATCATTCAGTATATTACTTAAATTGCATTAATCCAAGCTGGGCTCAGTGATGTGTGCCTGTAATCCCAGTGGCTCAGGTGACTGAGGCAGGGTGATCACAAGTTCAAAGCCAGCCTCAGCAACTTAGCACCCTGAGCAATTTAGTTAGACTATGTCTCAAAAACAAAAAAGGCTGGGGATGTAGCTCAGTGTTTGAGCAGCCCAAGGTACAATATCTGGGACCAAAAAAAAAATGCTTTTATATCAAATTTTGAGAACTATCCTGAAATCTGAATTTCAGCTGTCTGAAACATTATCAGCATAATGAATATAAGAAAGACACTGTTTCTAAGTATGTGTCCATAATCTAGAAAAAACCAATGTGCTCACAGATCCATAGGCATCTGTACTAACAGGGCCCTTGGTATCCAACATGACAGAATCAGAAGCTTTAACAAATCATGAAATAGCACAAGGCCCCCAAACAGAGTTGAGAGTTGGCAACTTGTTTGCACAATATAGAATTATACAAATGAAGAGACTGAACTAGACACCAATAAAGCTACCATTCAGTGAGGGCCTGCCATGTGTCAGGTACTTTAAATATATTGTCTTTGGTTCTTTTAATGACTAAGCAATGTAGCTGTTATCATCCCCATTTTAATTGGTGAGGAGAATAAGACTTCAAGCCTGTGCCTTGGAGTTCCAGGATCCTACTAAAATTGAAGGTGTCTCTTTTGTAAAAGGAATATCTCACAATTTATTACTACATATAATTTCAAATCCAAAACATACAAGATGAGTACAAAAATCTGTCACTAGCTCTGCATGACATGGCAGAAACTAAGGGAACAGTGTTTGATAGAGTAATTGCAAGAATAGGAATGTATTAGTCTCAGAAGTTACTGAGGTGACCCATTCTATGCTAGCGCAGTGGGAAAAAAAATATCAGATGAATAAAAATGATGCACCAGGCACGATGGCCTAGTCTGTAATCCCAGTGGCTCAGGAGGTTGAGACAGGAGGATTGTGAGTTCAAAGCCAGCCTCAGCAACTGTGAGGTTAAGCAACTCAATGAGACCTGTCTCTAAATAAAATACAAAATAGGGCTGGGGACGTAGCTCAGTGGTTGAGGACCCCTGAGTTCAATCCCTGGTACCCCTGCCTAAAAATAATCATGCTAGAGTTTTGGGGGTCATTAGACTTACATCTTTATCTTGTACAAAAACTTATACCTTATCAAATACAAAGGTATTTGTTAATCTATATTGTCAAAGCAAGCAACAAATAATTATTTTATTTTAAAATCTCAAAATTAACAATATAGGCCAAGATATATGTACATTATAAAAGAAATTTTAAATAAAAATTTTTGGTCACCTTCCTAAAAGTTTCAGCTATAACCCTGAAAATCATTTTATTCTGTGAAAGTCACACAACTGTCAAATATATTTAAAATTATCCTCTTTTTTTTCTTCCCAGAATGCTTACAACTGGTTTTTCATGAAAAATGATTCTTTTAAATGACATACTAGTGTTTCTTTTATTAAAATATACTGCATTATCTCAAAAGATAACAAAAAATAGATACTTTGAATATATATGCATATATATAATGTATATATATATATATATATATATATATATATAAATGTATAATTTTAATATAGTCAAACTATATGAGTTTATACTGATAAATGAATGAAAAGCAATTTTGGTATGCAAACAAATAAATCAAGAAAGATAACTAGGTATTTTAAGAATTTGCATTAAATATTGATTGTATTGCAATCTTGACTACCTGCAAGATACAGAGAGTGCCTGGGTAGAATTTTATTTATCTAATAAGCCATACCTATAATCACTTTGCCCAGCAGAGACTCACTATAGCTCTCACAATTTCACTTAATATTCTGCCACAAAAGTATTCAAGATTACCTTTCTGCCCCTTCAAGCCAGAGGGCCCCCTCAGACCTGGGTGGCCTGGAACTCCTGGTGGACCTCTCTCTCCCGGTGGACCAGGAAATCCCAGTCCTGGAGGCCCCACAGGTCCTGCTTTCCCAGGGGAGCCTGGTAGTCCAGGAAAACCTTTACCACCTGGGGCTGCATCTTCATGATCCCCCTGGGAATGTTTATATCATAAATCAATTACCAATCTTTGAAAGTCCATGAACTCAAAGTAGTCATTATAGTCTATAGAAACAGGTAAAAAGTTCATTAATTCCAGGAGACAGTTATTCTGTAGCAAGTATAATTTAAAATCATTCACTTTGATTCTTCCAAATATTTTACAAATATATTTTGTATATTTACACACATATTTATGATATGAATGTGTGTGCTATCCCTCAAATACACAAAATCAGGTGCATGATGTACCTTAAATACAGAATAAAGATTTTATGTAGAACTGCTCTCTAATATCAAATATCAAACAATTTAGAAATAAGTAAATCAAGGGATGTGGTGGGCTTATGAATCAAGTGATTTCTTATGTGTTTGAAATTGTTTGCCTGCATTCTTATGTGAAGGTACAGGAATTCACTCCATCACCCTCTGTATCTGTGGGCAAAGAATGAACAAATACTTTCCCCTTCTGCATGAGAATTTGACCTTTGTTTGACAGTCAAGCTCTGTTTTTCTGGAAACCTGATAACAATCGGATAATCAACTGTATTCCTAGGCAACATTGCTTAAGGTAAAATGGATCCTTGAATGCAAAGTTTGCATCTGGTCTGGAGGGACTTAAATACCTGTGGGGAGTCTTTACAGTTGATAATTCCCTGAGTGGTAGCACCTATAAATGGCATGTCTGCAAGCTGCTAGTTGAGATGGCACCCTGTGGGGCATGAGGCTCTCAAATCAGGGCTGCTCCTGCACCCGCCATATGCAATTTCATCTTCTTGCCACTACTGAATGAACAGCTGCAAGGATTCTCAACTGTGAGGGACACCTGGCACTGTCCTTTGGCAAGTTGAGAGTCCTATTTTCCAGTGTCCTAAGTGGCCTGACCTCAAAGTGGTCTATATTAATCTTGTGGGTCTGAATTGTTTCAATTAATCTAGGAAGAACCATTCTCCCCAGTGTGTGTTGCACAAAAGTAGATGCTGTAGAAATTCCTCTCCCAATTTGATCTGTAAATACATTGCTTTTTCCACATTTACATGAGTGCATTAGGACAATTGCCATTTGGTTTCCAAATGGTTTAAGAGGAACAGTGAATAAAGCAACAATTACCAAACCTAAAACAGAGATCATTTATGTACTTGATACCAGCCAAAGGCCATAAAAGCTATAAACACCACTGAACCCAATTTTCAAGCTCTGTCTCTTGTCCACATGTATTTGTTTGAAGGGGTTTCCTGTAAAATCAGATCATGGCCCTTCCTACTATAACACTCTGATTTCTCATCACATGTGGCCAGCACATTTGGATATAAAACAGACTGAAATTTTCATTTCTATTTATCCTGCTTGATAGGTGGACAACCTTGAGTGACATACCTTAAGCCTCCATTTCATTTCTGCAAAACTGGGAAGATGACTGCCCTCCATTAAATTGCTCTTACCGACACCCCAGCCCAGTCCCTGTGATACTATATTGAGCTGCATCTTGGTAAATGGAAAAGGAGTAAAAAGATATGTGTGTGTGTGTGTGTGTGTGTGTGTGTGTGTGTGTGTGTGTGACTGTATTACAAAGGGAAAATAAATGGCAGGAGAAGAGGAGAAGTGCACATACCCGGGGTCCCGGATCCCCCTTTTCTCCAGCATGTCCATCCTGACCATGTTGTCCATGCTCTCCTGGAAACCCTGGGGGCCCATCAGGTCCTCTTTCTCCTTTGTGCCCTAGAAACGGAGGCCAAAGGACATTCAAATTCTTATCAGCAGGGATGTAAGTAGAAGGAAAGCTTGGACTAAAGATTAAAACAATGGCTCGACCCTTGTGTGGGTTGGTAGAGTTTCCTGAGTGTCTCAGTTGTTGACAGTCACATAAACCATGACAAAGCCAGAGGGGAAAATGACAATTGTCTAACCATTTGAATATCTCTCTCTCTCTCTCTCTCTCTCTCTCTCTCTCTCTCTCTCTCTCTCCCTTCCTCCCTCCCTCGTTTGTGTGTATGTGTGTGTGTGTTATTTACTGGGAATTAAATCATTTTACCACGGAGCTAAGTACTCAGCCCTTTTTATTTTTTTATCTTGAGACAGGCTCATGATAAATTGCCTAAGTTGGCCTCAAATATGTTATCCTCTTTCCTCAGCTGGAGTCACAGGTGTGGGCCACCTAGCCTTTCACATGTTGTTTAGGTAAGTCAGTGAATTACCCTCTCCCCAAACTGCTCCATGCTAAGTGTCGGTTACAATTAAAACACTCTGGACTAACACAAGAGACTATAATGCAGGAGCAAAGAGAAGGCAATTCAAAGGAGGTTTTGTTTCAAACCCAAGTTCAACTACAATGAGGATTTGAGTATGTGACTAAAGAAACATTTATGTTTTCAAGTAAGACAGGGGATTTGGAACTAAACATTCACACCGCTCTATGAAGGGCAGGAAATATTTTTTTTTAGGCAATCTCAACAGTCCTAAATTATACAGAACTGAAATAAGGGAAATAAAAGCAAAATCATGGACCATATGTCATTCATAAATGTCAGGGGGATAAGTGGCTGATCCTACTCACCTTTAACTCTGGATACAACCATGTCACCTTTGGCTCCTTTGTCACCAGGGCGTCCCGAAGCACCAGGTTTTCCCTTAGTGAAAAATAAGAGCAATAATGAGATTCGTTGTGATGGATCAAAAGTTATTCCCATTCAAAAGTCACAAACATTCATATATATCTAATCTCTCTCTGTTTTCATCCTAAATCTCTTGTTAAAGATTCTAGCATGTCGTTCTTAGTCTTGCTTCCCAAGGTGGTCCTCCCTTATAAAAGGCTTTCAACGTACATGTGAAAGGCGATCAAATCTAAATAAGGTCCATACCTGAGTCAATAGACTAATAGTCATTAGTGTTGATTTCCTAAGCTTAGCAATGTGTGATGGTTACATAAGACACCATGGGGGGGGGGGGGGCTGGGGAAAGATCTATGGAAATCCCACATGATGGTGCAAGCTCTTGTGAGTGTTTTACAAATTACCTTGGGGCTGGGGTTGTGGCTCAGTGGTACAGCGCTTGCCTAGCACATGTGAGGCACTGGGTTCGATCTTCAGCACCATGTAAAAATAAATAAAAAGAGGTATTGTGTCCATAAAAAAAAAAAAATACCTGGGGCTATGTACTGTAGACTTGAGAGCAAAGAGGGTGAGTTAAGCAAAAACGTTGCCACAAAGCTGAAGGCAGAAGTCTGTCATGGAACATTGACTGTTGGGGAAGCTGAGAAGCAGGAGCAGGGAAACAGGCCTTGGCCTGCACATTGCCTCTGTCCAGCAAGGAAACAGCCAGGTCTGACGGGTGAGCTCAACACCTTTGACCATCACGTTGCCCTATGTGAGACCACTTTTTAAGTGCTACATATTACTGAATACCAAACCACCTCAAAATTATGGAAACCTCTTTTTGGTATAGTAGGCAGCCACATGCCACATCAATGCCCTTGTAAAAATGCTACATGTAGCATGACCTTGTGCATCTAGTGACCTGGAGGATAAAAAGCAGGAAGGAGGGGGAGTGCCTGAGTATGTGTGTGTGTGTTAGTTAGTGGGAATTAAATCACCCTGGGCACTGCTCCTTTGTCTTATTTTCATACAGTCTAAAACCATGTTCAAGGCTGCTTCATTTTCTCTTAGTTGGCCACTAATTTAGAAGCTGTGAGCTGTAAATGGGAGGAAAGGTATCAGTAAGGATAAGGTTCATGGCAGCACCGAGCAATCACAGAGAAGGGGAAGCCAAAAGTGGACATGACAGGCATCAAAACTCGAATGGGCAAAATGGCTGAGAGCTGTTTAAATGTAAAGAAAGAACAGCTCCATACCTGTGACTCCGCCTACCCCGCACCCTGAGAACATCGCTGCAGCAAACCACCCTGTCTGAACTCAGTCTGTGAGACATGGAAACAGAGAGTGGGACAAATTTCTTATTAAATAGGTAAATTAGAAAAAGAATCTTAGCAATCATAAAGTGCTAATAGGGGTTAAGTGTTACTTTAATCTTAATTTGTACTAAGTCATAAGTGATAACAGCAATAGGCCAAAGTGTGGGTATATAGTATTCTGTGGAGGCAGATAAAGAGAATGTCTTTCGGGTGGACAAACTGTCAAGTCAGAAATCTATTCATATAGCATCGCACCAATATCTCTCCAAGGAGAGAACATGTGGGGTGTGCTTCCTAAGAAGCCCCTGGTGCTCTGGAAATGATCCCAGCCTGGGAGGCCAAGCAGGTTATTATTGAGCACATTGGAGACTTTGAATGGACTAGGGTTTGTTTTAATGTCTTATGGATGTAGGATTTTCAGTACAAGGTCAGATCATAGGCTTACTAGAGCTAGTCTGGAAAAAAGTATCAGTGTTGTCTTTAGATATCTTTAAAGAAATATTTACTAAGATGTTACTGAACACTTTGAAAGATATGAAGTAGCAGACATTCCTCTGAGTACTGAGGGTTCAGCAGCTGACAAGACCTTCTTGCCCTGGTGGCATCTAGTTACTAGCGAAACAGGCGTTTAACCTAAGAGATTCCTGGGCAAAACTTCTTCAACGCAGCTTTGGGATTGAGAGCTATTTCTCACAGTTCTAACACCTGAAATCACAACCATTTATGTTAATGCAAGAAAAATTCCAAAGCAGCAGAGGTTCCTCTCTGCAGGGCACATTCAAGTTGTCATGTGCACAGTCTAGATCAGAGACTTCAGTCACAGATGCCTAGAGGTTGTGCCTGTCCCAGGGAAGCTGGTGGGTGACATGGTGGGAACCTGATAGGCACAGCCATCTCTGCAGACATACCCAGGCACTGGGGGAAATATATTAACCTTGTCTTCCTGTGTGTCCAGTTTCTCAAGGAAAGCCATCCATGTCATGTTAATAATTCTAAAGAAACACATCAAGGACACAACCACATGCCTCAAGGGTCAGATTTAGCCCATGACAACTTGTGACATCTGGTTTGCTCCCAGATTCCTCGGGGACAGTGACCCTGGCTCTTTTGTTCACTAGCATGTACCTGAGAGCTCTCAAAACAGGGCTCTACTGAATATTTACCAACCAAATTGTAAGACAGTGTTGCTATACCCATTTTATCAATAATATGACTAAGGTCCAGAAGACTGCAGAGCTCACAGATGTGAGAGATGGGATTGGAAGCTGGTCTTCCTGTTCCCTGGCCTGAGAGCCTTGCAGGAGAGCATCCTGGTGGGAACCTCAACCCAGGCAGCACTTGTAGGCTAAGGCAACAGATACAAAGACTTGGTTCAATCACAGGGAAATTGCAAAGAACTTTCTTTTCTGTTTTCTAATTTCCTACCAGTCTGTGGCTGCAGGCCCAGGGACCAGCCCATGAGAGAAGAGAAACTTGATAGTTTCTGTGGTCCCTTCCTGCTCTCCTCACATCTGCCTCTCCTTCTTTCCCACTCCTAGTGGTTCATAGTACAGTCCTTGTCCCTGGCTGTGACTACAGTGAAATGGATTTTGTGCAGAGAAGTCACAGGGTCAGAATCATACTGAATAGGGCATCAGAAATGGGGCTAGTTGGAAAATGCAAGCCCTAGAGCAATTGAAATAAGCAAACCTTGCCCAGGATAACCCTGCATGACCATGCTCAAAGGTGCTTGCCCTGAGAAGCAACTCAGTGTAAAGCCACAAACATATTTTAGAGCTGTCAACAATGTCATTAAGATGAGTAAGTATCCACACATGAAAACAGCTGTGATAAAATGTTGAATTAAAAAAATAGCAAACTTAAAAATGCAAATTATTATATAACCATGTTCATTCAACATGTAGGCATCAAGGACCAGCTTCCTGTGAAGTAGACTTTGTGAGCGTGCTTTATGTGATGAGAGAGGGACTTGGAGACCTTAATTGTCACCTTTGCTTTAAGCCCTCAGATTGGAACCTTCTTTACATGATATATTTTTTTTCTGGGAGAAATGAAGAAGAGTACTTTGGGCCTGATGGTCAAGCCCAGGTTGCCCCAAAATTAAACTCTTTAATAAGGAGTGGACAGAAAGGTTGACCATAGCCTCCACAGAGGCCCCAGTGGTCTTTGATTTTATTCTGAGGGGTCAGACAGCAGAAAGTCTCATTTGTAACTCTTAGAAAATAAGAACTTGAACTAGGTCTCAACCTTCTGGCACTGAACATCTCGCAAACTCTGACAAAGCCAGTATCTGGACCTCCAACCCAGACCTCTTGTCTGAATCCTGAAGTTGAAATCCTCCCGCTGCCTCCTTGACATCTCCACTTGCTTGTCTAGTAGACACCTGCTTGTTTGGAATGCCCCACAGGCACTGCTTCCTTCTCCACCAGTACCGGCTCCTTCCAGTGTCTTCTCCATCTCAGTCTAGGGCAACCTTCTTCCAAAGACTCAGGCCAAAAACTCAGCTGCATCCTGGACTTCTGTTCGTTCTGTATCCTCTGTTCAAGCTAACAGTCAATCTGTTGCTTCCATCTTCAGAATCTACCTAGGATCGGACCACCTCTCACCCCTCCCAGCACCACCACTTTAACCCAGTGTCATCAGGATTCCTTGGCTAAGCTTCTCGCTTCTTCCCTTATCTGTGGTCTTTTCTGCACAGAAAAACCAGCAGGAGTGATTTATTCAAAATGAATGTCAGAGTGTGTCTCTTCTTAAAACCCTCCCCTGGCTCTTCATGATGCCCAAAGCTCAGATCTACCTCACCTGCCAAGCACCATGCTCTGCAGCCACACCTAACTCCAGCCACCTCTTTGAGGCCATCTCTTCCTGCTCTTCCCTCATTCTCACTGGAGCCACACTCAATGGTGATGGCCTTTGTCACCATCTGCCATGCCCTGAATTTACTCACTTATCTGTTACATGTTCTGTGTCCTTCCTGAAGCTCTGGGAGGGAAGGGACTGTTCTGGTGTCCTTCCCAACTGGAGCAGTGCCTGAAACATAGTAGGCACTTAATAAATATTAATTAGTTGAATAAATGAATGATGAGTGGAAGAATGAATGAAAATAGGTAAATTTTTAAATTTTATTTTATATTTTTATTTAAAAAAATTTAGTTGTAGATGGACACAATACTTTTATTTTATTTTAATCATTTATTTTTATATGGTCCTAAGGATCAAATCCAGGGCCTCACACATGCTAAGCAAGTGCTCTACCATTGAGCTACAACCGAAGCCCCAAGTACCTAACCTCTTAGTCATTAAGATGTTCACAGGTTCAAAGCATAAAATATATATCATATTAAGACCTAGAAAGAGGCCCATTAAATTCTCTCTCTGTCTCTGTAGCTGGAAAGATTCTAACTAGTAGGAGGTACTCACTGGTGGCCCTGGAGATCCTTCAGGACCAGGAGGGCCTGGGTCACCTCTTTCTCCAAGAAAGCCAGGCAGTCCTAAGTCTCCTTTACTCCCTTGCCTCCCAGGAAGTCCTGGAGGGCCAGGCGGGCCCACAGGACCAGGTTGGCAGGCACAGAGTCCTTCATTTCCTAGGCAAAGGATAGAAGATATCTTTGTCACATTTCCTGAACAAAATCCCCAATAAGAGCTTTACTATACAAAAACAGTCGTGTGAATACAGAACAAAAAGACTCTGATGTACACGATTCTTATTACAAAGGATTATGAGGGATATAGCATGGGGCAGGTTTCAGGGGTAGCTAGACATGCTCCCTATGAGGTGAGGTGAGTATATATAAACTCAGGGAGTGTTTCGGGTCTTAATGAACTCCCCCTAATAAATTCTAGGGAGAAAACTGAGATCCAATTCCACTGAAGGATTGAGAAGTCTTTATTTGGTTTCCATTGAGGAAACAAACAAATAAATAGGAGATAAACCCTGAATAATCAAGGAAACAAAATAATATATAAAGAGGGATTATTGATGGCATTGCTTATGACAATTGCTAATTCAGCACAATGCAATGCCAAGTCATCAGGACTTTTAGTCTTTAAAAAGGCCTTTAGGTGAAACTCCTCAGTTGTATTTCTGTTCTATTACTACCTTAGTTGCTCAAAAAGACTCAATTACATTCAGAGTGGAGAAACATAGAGGCCCAGGCATTCAATGAGTCTGGAAAGTGCAGGACCCACAGAGAGAAACTAGAATAGTATGTCAGCACTGTCCTATTTCTGCCACTCTGAAGGAATCAAGAGGACCTTGTGAGTAGAGTCACCCTTTGGGTGTGAGTTGCATTCATGGCTAAGAGACAGGAATGGACATCATGGTGACTTAGCCACAGTGCAGCACAGAATGCTGAGGTGGCCTCACAGGGAACAGCCAAGGTGGATGGCTAATGGGGATAAACCGTCCCACAGTGCACCTCACAGAGCCCCAGACCCTGCACCTGGGGTTGTCTCCAAAAACCTTTCCCTGAATCACACTTGCCTTTTTCTCCTTTTGAGCCTCTTCCTCCTGGGGGACCTACTTTGCCCTTTATTCCTGGTGGTCCCGGGTGCCCAGCACTACAATATATCGCTGTACAGTGGGCAAGAGGGGCAGGGAGAGTCACATCGTTTTGGTTAATGTCTTCAATTGAAAGAGAATCTCTCGCTCACGTCCTCCTCCTCCCCCTCCCCGTTCCTCTCTCATCCCTAAGCTCCAATCCCTTTTTTCTTAAGGATTCTCTCTCCTGATATAGGAATATGAACACATACAGACCATGTGACTGTCGTGGCATGGCCTAAGAGCTGACAGAGTCCTCGTTACTCTCAGCCATAAGTTAGAGAGCTACAGAACTAGGTAGTGGACAGCAACCACAAAAACACATCAAACAAGTTTCTTCTTCTTCTTCTCCCCCCCCCAATGGGGTGTATGGAAAATATTTTTTCCCTTCAAATATCAGTCATTAGTTAATGAAGAAAAACATAAAGATGGCTTGGAAAAGCACAATGTCGGAGGCGTTGGGTTAAAGATGACAGATAAAATGCCAATGATAAATTCCCTAAATCCTGGTAGAATTAAAGACAGTAAAAGAATATTAGAAAAAGGCATAAATCTACAAGACAAAGGAAGAGGAACAAACAGGCAAAAAATGAGGCAGGAAGTCCTTGTCCACCCTAAAAATGGTGAAATCCAAGCAGGCTGTGGGGAGAGCTGGGGAAGAACTGGATCTGTATCAGAATCCGCCCTCACTGGAATGATGGTGAGGCTCAAAGAGGGATTTGTCAAAGAAAGACAGGAAGAGCCCCTTCCCCAAGACTGCAGCAGGAAACAAACAATATCCCTTCCAACCGTAACACCCGAAATTGGAGGAAACCGACACGCACTAAGAACAATAGTTATAGAAACTGGGCAACTTATATAGCAGATGAGGGAGAGCATTCCACCCCGAAACAAAAGGAAACGTTAATAGAGAAGAACACAGAAACAGAAACACGCACATGTTAATCGTGAGAGTTGGAAAATGGAGTCAATGACATCTCCTCCAAAAAATGTAGAAAATAAAATGATGACGACTAATCAAGAGAGATTAGTACTTAAACTCTCAAATAATTGCACATACTTTGATATGATAATCCAATTTCAGCTTATATTTGCAATAGATTTTAATATCATTAAGTTGGCCCATAAAACATGATATACTTTTTTGATATTTAGAGAGTCCTGCTTTCTGAATGAACCTCACATATCAAATGCAGTATAAATACCAGTGAATGCAAAGGAGGGATACTTTACCATCTGATCCTGGGCGTCCCTGCAGCCCTGGAGCTCCAGCCTGGCCAGGTAGTCCTGGCCTCCCCGGCTTTCCTGGGGCAGAGTCGGGTCTCCCAGGAATACCCACTAGCCCAGGAAACCCTGGAGGACCAGGAAACCCTGGTGGCCCAGGGGGTCCCACCATGCCTGCAAGAGAAATTAAGAATGAAAAACCACACAGAGTAAATATTTCTGTAGATGAAATGAAAATCAGTGTGTTCTTCTCCAGATCATGAGATTTCTTAAAGGAAAAAGGATGGAACAAGAGGACGTTAGGCTCAGTGAAATAAGCCACACCCGGCAAGAGGAAGACCACATGATCTCACTTACATGTGAGGTCTACAAACCCATAGAAGCAGAGAGTAGAATGGAGGATGTCAGGGCTGGAGGAAGGGAGATGGGGTGATATTGGTCAAGGGTTCAAAGTCAGCTATGCAGGATGAGGCAGCTCTGGAGTTCTAATTACAGCGTGGGGTGGGAGTTGACAACACTGGACTGTGTACTTGAAATTGCTAAAGGAGAGATCCTAATTCCTTTCACCACACACACAGATGATCACTATATAGAAGTGACGGACATGTCAATCAACTGGAATGTGGTGATCATTTCACACCATATGCTTACATCAGAACATCGGGTAGTAGACTCATAATTTTAGGTTAATAGAATCTCTCTCTCTCTCTCTCTCTCTCTCTCTCTCCATATATATATATATTCCTTCTTTCTGAATGACCCAGAACATACCAAATGTAGTATAAATGCCAGTAAATGCAAAAGAGAAAAAATTTCCCTTTTTTTTTTTTTTTGGTACCAGGAATTGAACCCAGAGGCACTTAACCACTGAACCACCAGCTCCTTTTTACATTTTATTTAAAGACAGGGTTTTGCTGAATAGCTTAGGGCTTTGCTAAATTGCTGAGGCTGGCTTTGAACTTGAGATCCTCCTGCCTCAGCCTCCCTGGGATTACAGGCATGTCCCACTGCACCTGGAAGATAAAGCTATTTTTTTTTTAAATAAAAAGAAAACTGTTCTCTCTGATAATGCTCCAAAAAAGGTGATGTTTAAGAAGTTTGTTTTTCCATAAGGCAGATTGCTACCTACCTATAAAACAGGAGTTATAATAATCTGAAAAAAACCATATTTTTAAAGAAGGGGAAAATGAAAAAAAAAAAACAAAACCTGAATATCCCAACTATTAAAATGCCTCACCTCCTTTGAATAAATGATACAAATGGAAACAGACAAGTTTGAAGAATCAAATTTTCTTACTTTTTCCACAGTTTTAGGGTTACTGGGAAAGAAGTGCTTTTTATTTAATTAAAGTTGTTACCTTTTCAATTTTTCCACCTTAATAACTTGGTAAAAAATAATTCAAATACACCTACAAGTCCATGTAATGGCGAAAAACATAGATTCACATAATTATCTGTGTGGAATATAAAATACCCTACTTCTCACAGCAACTCAGGGTGGTGGGGAAGCACAGAGGTGAGATTTGAATTTGGCCTCTCTTGCTCTAGCTACAGGATCTTAAATAGGTTATTTAGCCAGCAAATCCTCTGTATCTACTTGGTAGGCTTGTTATGAGGATTAAACAAAATAATCCACTCAAGGAGTTTAGCACAATATTTAGCAATAACAAGGTGTTTAGGGTATTCAGACAAAGTCCAAACAAGTAATACAACTGCAGGAAATCCTGGCTGCCCTTGACATCTGTGATGTCTGTGGCTTAAAGACAGTGGCTGGAAGCTTGGGATGAGAGTAACCACTTCTGATAGCTCCTTCTGCCTAAGCTTGCCTGGTTCCTGAATCTTTCCATGGAAGACTGCATTTCTCAAAGATGGCCCCACAATAGCACCAGTCCCACATGCCCCTGTAGAACCTTGACTTTTCCCTATTGAGAAAAGGGGTGTTCCCTTCCCTTGAATGTGGCCCTTGTGGAAGACTCTTGCCTTGTAAGCTGAGACATTTGGGACTTGGAGTTTGGTGTGACCAAACAATCTCAATTCTCTGCAGTTCCTGGTGCTGTGAGGAAGCCTAAATTAGGTAGAAAGTCCATCTAGGGCACCTGGAACTACACGAGCAACAGGAAAGAGATGCTGAGCCATGCCTGAATCTCCAGTCCCAGCCCCTTCTGTGATTGCAACAGGGGGAAAATCCAAAAGTCAGAATGGCTCCCGTCAGCCCTTCCTGAACTCTTGAACTTCAGAGTTAGAGGTGACACACCAATTGCTGTTGTTTCAAACCTCTAGGTTTTAAGTAGTTTGTTCAGCAGTAGACAACTGAAACCTGTCATAATGGGTAAGCATAGCATGCTGGGTAAGTTAATGGCTACCATTAATGTATACACATGTGCTGGGGCTTTGCCTATGTTTGCAAAAATCATCTTTCCTCCTCAAAGAACTCTGTGGAGTTTATACCTTACAGATAAGGCACAGAAAGTTTAGGCCAAGTATCAGTGACAATAGTAATAGCTGACACATTGAGATTTTGCTGTACACCAGGCTGAATTTGAAGGACTGTATACATATAACTTTTTCAACCCTAACAAGACTCCCTATTACAGATGGGAAACTTGTATGTAGTAGAAATTAGAATGTTTCTAGTTCATAGTGTAAATTTCTAAGAGTTTTACTATCCTAATTGTATTATGTGGTTTCCACTGAATGGTAAGGCTGGGATTGGGTTATCATTGACTGACTCTGAAGCCTTTCTTATCCCATGGTAGATACTACAGATAATTATCAAATAAAATTTTTATAACAGGGCTAAAAATATGGGTGTACTTAGAACAGATAAAAGTGTGCCCCTGTGCGTTTGGCGACCATCTGGACTTCCTGCCTTCCTGGGGAGCTGACTTGGATTCTCCACATCCAGTCTGTGGTTGATGTGGATGCTGCCTTATGTCTTGTTTCAGGACAAGGAGAAAGCTGATCCATCTGGGTGGCTTATCTCAGCCTTGCCCCACACAGAAGAGCATGACATCAATTAAATTGTGTCTAACATCACACAAAAAATTTTTTCAAAAGAATGAAATGGAAAAAAGAATGTATCTTATACCAAAAAGGTATTATTATGTTTCAATCTGTGTGGATAGAAAGTTGTACATGTAATGTAAAATAAAAGCACATACTATGATGGTTTATAGTCAAGATTCAAAAACCATTGGGTCTATTTACTTGAATAGGGCTGTGGAATTGAGAATTTTCCTGTCTATTTTGATCTGAATCTGCTAGTGACCCTTTTTACTTCCTCCCACTGTGTTTTGATTTCAATCTCCAGGAGACATTATTTTATTATAAACAAGCCCCAAAGGAGAAATCTAAGACCAGAGTTCAGTGCTTTCTGACCAACAGAATATTCTATCTGATTTACATAATCCTAGGTTAATTAAGCCAAGATTACATTAGCTTTAAATGAATTAAACAAAGCTCATTACTTTTGTGGTCATCACATCTTACAAAGAGGAAAGTAGATTTAAAGATCATTAAACAAGAATTTTGAAGTTAGAAGTTGAATATCTCAGGAATCTTCTCAGGCTCTCTTGGTAATTATAACAAGAGGTACTGGCTAGATAAAATTACATTCATTCAACAGATGTAGTCAGTTCCCCTGGGTGCAGAGAACACACACATTTTCCAACCTTTTTGATCCCTAAACTTGCCAAGAATACTGACCAGCACAGCTCCCAGAGGAGTTGGAATCCTTGTATCAGTTGACCTCTTTCCCAGGCTTTCTGTCCAATGTCACTGTGACCTATAGTTTTGGGGGCTCTTTATGGTGAGAGTGGAAAGCCTCTTGTTTTTGAAGTAAGGCTAAATCAAAGTTTCCTTTTGCAATCATCATTTTTATCTGCACATTTCATGGAGAAGAGTTAGATTGGGGCCTAGGTGGATAAAGAGAATTTTACAAGTCTGTGGCAACAGGGAGAGCCTTCCAGGAGACTGGGGAAGCTAAGGAAACACTATAACCCAGCAGCAGATTCCATAGTGTCTGAGGTGACAGTTCTGTAGGAGGTCTGTTATACGACCCACACCTTCCTCGCAAGACCACTCTGTTGACTGACCATCTCTGAGGTCCAGCTGAGGAACCCATATTCCTTCCAAGTAAGTAATTGACTGGTTTGCGCACAATGCTCCTTAACCCTGGATGTGCACTAGAAATTCAGAGCCCAGCATTCTGAATCTGCTCTGAATGCAAGCATCAGTTTTCTTTAGAGCTGATCTCAATCTCAACTAAAGTTGAGGATCACAGGTGTGTGAGGTAGGAAATCTGGCATATGAGATATAGTGGGTTCCTACCTGGACAAGTGTCTCCTGGTCTGCCAGGGTGACCTGGGGGACCCGGTGGTCCAACAGCCCCCATTTCTCCATAGCGGCCAGGGAACCCTGGGTCCCCTGGAGGACCTGCCAAAGATCATGAAAGATGTGAATAAACAAAATTTAGTATACATTTTAAAATTCAGACATAATGATTTTTGCGGGGGAGGCTTGGTAAAGTCTAATTAGGAGACTCAAGCAGTTTCCTGCCACCTTTTAAGTGGAATATCTTAGACGGGATCGCCTTCTGCCATCCCTTCTCTGCAAATACATAAACTTTGAGCAGAGTTCTCTTATTGATTTAGGCCATGCCTTTCTTGGCTGTAGCATCTTGTTTATGTTAGTAAAAAAAAATGATCTGATCCATTTTGTGGCAATTAAATAAAACTATTTTCTGATGGATGATGTAATAAAAATCCCAGCATACAGTTTACCTACTGAAATAAAATGTGATGTCTTATGGCAATAGACATGAACTAGGATGTACAACTCTGCATCTTTTCCTGCACATGTAGAATCTATTCTCCTGCTATACTTTATGTATTTAACCTTCCTGATGTACAAGCTACAAGACCACTTGGCCAGACTCTTTTGTCTGGATCGCTGAAATCCCATTTCTGCAAAAATTATAAGGGAACAAAAAGGAACACAAACCTTTGAGTGGAAGAGATGGAGTTACCAAAACACCTGGTGGTCCAGGGTACCCACGGTCTCCAGGATCCCCCTGAAATTATTCAATTTTTTTCAGAAATACTATTATTTCAATGGTGTTGCCTTGGTATTAAACATATGTTAGAAGGACTGTGTGCATTCTTATAAGAAGTCAAGATTATAGGCTGACTAGAGAAATGATTGACTTATGGAATCTTAGGAGGACAAAGATATACCTAATCTCCAGCCAAAGCATAGAGTTAAATGGTGAACTGACAAAGCTTTCACAAAAGAAAAATAAATTTTAACTCCAACAAAATTATTCTACTCCCATAAATTAAATTCTTCAGGAATCACTCAATTTCTTGGATGTACTCTGATCACTTGGTACTCTAGTGCAAATAGCTTATTCACCTAATAAGATCGGAATCTACATTTTATTTTAGATGCAAGTATTGTCTTCTTTAACTACGTCCTGAGCTAGGACTGAATGTGAGGTCACAGAGGTTACAAAAGAAAGAAAAAAATGCTATGGTGGTAAAAAGCAGACTGCTCTTCAAGACCCCATCTCAATACTATGTAATGCCATGCAATTATTGAAACTTTCACTATTACCCCGTTTCAAAAGAATTATTTCTCAAATGTAAATCATAATCATGCTTAATATGATAATGATTTGATAACATAGTAATCATGCACAATAATGTAGGGCACACATAAAAATAATGTACATAAAATTCACTCTTTCGAAAGTTACACTTTTTGATTCTTCAAAATACTTTTGAAAATAAATTTGATAACATAAAGGGTATAAATTTTTACCTTAAATAGTTTCAGTCATTTACCTTTGGGCCAAGAAATCCAAACAGCCCAGGATCTCCAACCGGTCCTTGTTCTCCCTAAAAACAAGCAAAAACATTCATTTTAAAAAATGACATATGATCAGGTGACAAGTTGCCTCAATTTCATTTAATTTGGACAATGCATGCTCACTCAGACCCGCTCTCAACACTGCTCTGGGGCTGCATCAGGCAGTTTAGTGCTTCAGGTTTTGCACCCACAGCTAAATCCTGCAATCCATAAAATGAATGCTGGCCTTTCCAATTCTGTGAATGTTGGCATGCAATAGGGCAACTTGTGATTGATTCTGAACTGCATTTGCTAATGAAAATGCATCTATCATCACTATAATGGTGTATGTTTACCTTTAATCCTGGAAAACCTGGAGATCCGTAGGAACCAGGGTCACCCTAATAGATGGATGAAAATGAACAAGCAGGGTTAAATCAAAATGCATATGTCCACTCAATGCATTATTATTTTTTTAACCTTAGATTGTTCTATGGATATTTAGTCTTCTTTGCAAAGGTAGGTGAATAAAAGGAAATAAATATAAAAAGGATTCCATTTCTTTATGACATCTGATACTTTAATTGATGTTTAGTGTTATTAAAAACAACTCATATGATGGCCAGTGTTTCAATTAAGAATGTGTTTCTATTGCTGTTGTTCTTCCAATTTTATTTAACTTAATGCTTGCACTGCACCAAAAATGTTTGAAATCACTGCAATATAATTTGTCTGAAAATTCATACTTGCTTTATTCAACATCACCAATAAAAATGGCCATGGAAGCCAATATTGAAACAGTCAGTACCAAATCTAGGTCAAATAAGCTCAGTGCCCGCACCATCTGGGAACTGGCCTCCACAGTGGAGCATCCCACTAGTGACATGTATGATCCTGGCCTCCAGATTCACCAGAGTTAATGATGAACGATCCTTACCCGAGGTCCTGGGAATCCAGGAATACCCTTCTCTCCTTTTTCACCAATACCAGGCTCTCCCTTTAAAAGATGACAATGTTTAGAAAGGTTCAAGCAACAATCTTTCATCAACATGGAAAGAAAGAACAAAATGAGAAACAGAAAAACAAATACTGTCCGACAGCTTACAGAAAACTACTTTAGAATAGAGGCCCCCTAGGATTATAGCAAGGTGAAAAGTTCTAGTAAGATATGTTAGCATCTAAAGCAATGCCAAGGACCGTGTAAAATAAAATTTGGAATTAAGATAGCATCTCATACAAATGAAAATTAAAAGGCCCTTAAATAAACTACCTTATGTCCTGGTGGTCCCGGCAATCCAGTCATCCCATGAATTCCTTTTATACCCTAAAAAATCCCAATGGAAATAATCTGACTTATTATTTAGCATACTGAATTCTATCTCTTCCAGAAATCACCTCTTTTGACGACCTGTTTCACTAGTTTACTATAATGAGGAATTGTCCATCACCTGTCACAGTCTGCAGCTGAGATGTAAACACTACAACTCTGACCCTGTTCAGACCACAGGAGAAGTATAGAAGCATGGGGGTGGACTACCTTGGAACTGGGATACAAACAGGGAATTCTGCAAGTTGGAGATGCAGCCGTGGAAAGAAGTGGCCCATTTCGAGTCGGGCGGGGAAATTTAACCAAAAATTGAGAACAACAGAGCCTAATGTAGACTTGGTAATATCCATGCTGGAGGCTGACAGAGGAATTCCTACTTGCAGAGTGTCTATTATGTGTCTACCTCTGTGCATTTGTTACCTTTTCAATCATCAAAACATTAAATCCATCTACAACATCTGAAGGACAACTGGGACCTGAGTGGCCTTTTCTGTCCACATATCAAAACAACATTCAGGAGGCCCTACGTTTTGGAGGACTGGGCACAGCTTAGCAGCCCAGCTAGGTCTGCCACTCAGCAGCTGGGTAGCTTTGAGAACAGGGGTTGCAGGGATGCATATGAGGAGCTCAGCACTCTGGGGCCATAGGTACATGTTCAGAGAATACTTTCTATTACAACTTCACCAAAGTGACTTATGGACGGGGTGTTACCTTCTCTCCTTTGTAGAGACTAGAATCAGGGGGCTCTATCAATAAGGTGGGTCCAGGAAAACCTTGCTGGCCAACCTCACCCTTTAAAAATATCAAGAGAATAGAAATTTCATATTAATTCACATTTTTAAACAAAGAAAACTTTCACCCATGCATGATGGTATAATGCTTTTAATCCTGCATGTCATGAATTTAAAATACCAATCATGGCAAATGCATCATATAATTTAAAATATTTTTAGCAAAATGTAATAAATGGTTATGGTTAAAAATAAATTTAAAAAATCAAAATGATCCATAATCTTACCATCTAGATATGATCTCCATTAGAGGTTGGTATAGTTTTTTAGTGGTGTTAAGTATCTCCACATATATGTGTGCATAGATAATATGTATTGACATATGTGTACATACATATATGTGAATAAGTGGTTTGTTAAATGCAATTTAACATGTACTATTATGAGGATAATCTATATAATTACTTAAGCATAATTTAAAATATAAAATATAATTGTTATTTTATTAAATTCTTAAGTAATTTTATATTTTATGACAATATTTTGTGATAATTTTCCTATCATACTAAAATTTCAGAATCAAGATTTTTAATGTCTACAAAATAATCCATCTTAAGAATATACTATAATATATAAGCCATTCCACTCTGGTTAGAGTTAGTCTTTTTATAGTTTATATTCAAAAAAATTTAGGTTGTTTCATATTTATTTTAAATAATATTTTCAATTCTCTGTACAAAATAATTAGCCAAAAGTTTTTATTTGTGTCATTATAGATACTGTTCTCTTGAAGGAAAAAAAAAGTCCCTTAAATTGATTTTGCCATTAATTCTCACCCTTAACTAGAAGGTAATTATTTTACACTTTTGTGAATATTACCTTTATTCTAAGCTTAGAATTATTCAATTTTTCTTGATGTATCCTGCTGCTTAACAGCATAACACAAGAATCAAAAATATACATGAAAACATCATGGAATGGAGGAAAAGCCCCTAATAAAAGTGGAGTAGAAAGTACAGGTCACAGATATATAAAATCAACTCTGTAAAGGCAAAAATACATTACAATACACACTTAGGGGACTCACAGCCTCAGCACTTCACATTTAGCATTACTAAGTGGCTATACATGTACAGCAATGTAACAACTGCTCTACATGGTGCATCTTACAGATCAATAACACTCAGGTAAATGAGCAGCATGTATGGGTGAGAACTTTCCTTTCTGAGATGACCCCAAATGAAACCCTGAGAGGCCAACAAACCTGATATGTCTTTAAAATATGGGCCACGATAATATTTTTTCATGCTATGAAAGTACCACATATTCAGTGTAGTCAAAAGTGCAAAGAAGGAAAATCCAAAGGCTGAACTATAAAAAGTCCATAATCAGATTGTCTGGAAATAATTAGTCACAACCATTTAGGTCTGTGTTTCTTAAAACAGGATGGGAAAACATATTCTTGAACACAGGAGATATCTGTACCCAAATTCCAAACGATGCTTTCATTCCCCAGCCAATCGAAAAGACTTACTATAAGCATTTTTTAGATCATTTGAGGGGCCAGCCCAGAGCCAAATGCCTCCATGTTATTCTATAGCCTGAGTCTGCAATTGCATTCAGCTGCCGTGGCACTGAATGGCCCTGGCTGGAATGCTTGCCTGGCCCTGTGACACCCTGTCTCAAATGGAAATGTGGGCTTTTGCAGCTTTGGCAAAGGTATTCTTGAGGGTCCCCAATTTCCCAAGTTCAAAAAAGATTGTTTCAGTGTATTTTTCATTCAGTCATAAGTCAGTGGTTCAATAATGGTTTTAATAATTATATATTTGGGAATTTGCTTTGTTCTTTTCTATGTATGATAGTAAACATTTAATGTGCATTATCTATTCAATAAAATAATACTTACAATTATGCAGTATATGACACCCATTTCACAGAGAAGAAAAATGAGGTTTAGAGGAATTTAAGAGAGGTTTGATGGTGGGTTGAATACCCTTTCCCCCGGGGACATTTGTAATGTACTGAGAGTTTTAGTTGTCAAAATGGGGGCTGGGCATGGAGGAGATGCTCCTGGCATCTTGTGGGCAGAGAGAGGTCCAGTATGCCACCAAAGATTCTGCAATACACATGACAGCTCCCACAATAGTGAGCTATCAGGAGTGCTGAGGTTGAGAAATCCCTCTCTAATGTATATTTTAATATCTTTTTGTTTTTGCTCTTTTTGCAATGTTAGGTTTCTACTTCTTTAACCTGAACTCTCTGATCAACAGTCTATCATAAATATTTCCCCACATCATGAAATCTTCCTATGAATTTTTTATTTTGACATGGGTTCTTGCTAAGTTTCTTAGTGCCTCACTAAGATGCTGAGACTGGCTTTGAACTTGCAGTCCTCCTGCTTCAGCCCCCTTAGCTGCTGGGATTATAGGCATGGGCCACCACGCCTAGCTTCCTATGCATTTTTGACTATTGTGTAGTAAAATGACTATCTGTAAAATGACTATCTCAAACTTAAGCATATCAGAACCCCCTGTGAGCAGGAATAAGGTTTGTCCTACCAAGTCTCCACACTCAGTGTCAATCTTGGCCTTACACATAAGAGATTCTCAATATCTTCTTCCCCACAGTTGCTAAAAGAGCCACTCATCTAAGACGTTCAGATTCTTTCCAGATAGCTGCCATCTTAAATCACTCTTCTCAAGCTTATCTTTACTAAGTTTCATGCTTCAGCAGAAAGGACTGTGGGTGTAAGGGAGGCAGGAGAGGGGACCTTGAGGGGGTTGGGGGTGAAGGGGACATTGAGGAGAAGTGGAGGGAGGGTGAGCATGTTACTAAATGCGCTTGGATCCAGTTACTTATATTTATGTATGGAGTTTAGGGTTTTAATGAAATTAACTCAAACAAATTAGCAATTACACAAAACTGCCACTGTAGATATATTATTAAAAATGCTAAATCTCTTTTTGCTAGGGTGAAATGTGTCATATAAATTAACTTGAACATAGTGTTAAATTTGGTCAAAACTGCCATTTTATAGTCAGAGGTAATGGTGCCATAATAATTCATCAAAGAGAAATTCTCAGTCATAAAATCAGGCAGACACTAGACCTGAACCCAACGATCCAAGAGCCTCCACAACTAGACAGCATGCACATTTCAGCCCAGGATCCTCGTGGCAAAAGGGGGTCCTTACCGGGTCTCCCATCTGACCTTTCACTCCTACACCAGGATTGCCCTGAAAAAGAAAATAAATCTAATTGCTTTTGAATGTTAAAAAAGTAATTAAAATTAATTAAGACTACTTATTAACATTTAAGTAAATAAATTAGTTGAGGTTTAAATACTTTGATAGGTGGAAGAAGATAACTGACAGATACAGGTGACCAGTATTTCACTGAGCATGGGCTGTGTCTAGGTATCCTACTCATGACCACCTACCTTCAAACCTGGATTCCCAGGATGGCCCGGAAGTCCCTAAATCAATGACAAAAACCCACAAATCAATTATCAGTCCTAGACATCAGAATATATTTTTTATTGGTTGCCCTAAGTTTATTTGGGAAACAAACATTTGATTTTAAAATGTGCATGACATATTCTCACTCATATGTGGAAGCCCCCTACACACACACAAAAAAAGATCTTCTAGCAGTAGAGGGTAGGAGAGTCGTAGATACCAGAGGCTGGACAGGCTGGGAAGGGGAGGAGGGGGCAGGGAGAAGGGTTGTGTAATGGGCACAACAGTTAGGTACTTTTCTAAGAAGTTTAAGTTCTAGTGTTTTATAGCACAACAGGCCAACTATAGTTAAAAATAATTTACTGTATATTTCAAAATGGCTAGAAGAGGGGATTTTAAATATTTCAAAAACAAAGTTTGAAAAATATACAAAGTTATTATTAATAACAAAATTTGAAAAATAACAAGGTTTGATAAATGTTTGAAGTGATGGGTATGCTAATTACTCTGATTTATCATCATACATGTAAACATGTATCAAAATATCACACTGAACCCCATGAATGTACAGTTTTATGTGACAATTAAAAATAAAAAAACATAAAAGGCTGACTTTTTTTGTACTGGGGATTGAACCCAGGGCAGGGCGCTTTACCACTGAGCTATGTCCCCAGCCCTTTTTGATTTTTATTTTTTTGAGGCAGGGTCTCAATAAGTTACTTAGGGCTTTGCTAAGTTGCTGAGGCTGGTCTCAAACTTGCGCTTCTCCTGCCTCAGCCTCCAAAAGACTGACTTTTTATCGTGGATGGGCTACAGTTCGATATGAATATGAATACAGTGGCTTATCGCTGGGGTCCCTGTGTGTGAAGATGGATTCCAGAGAGTAATGATGCGATTTTGCTGAATGGACAGATTTTATGACCTCTCAAAGAGCCCACGTATGTCTGAACCAAGACTGAAACTTGACCTTTTTCATTTCTTCTTTTTCTTTTTACTGCATCTTAATGTCAACTCTGGGTTTGTAGAGGGATAGCATCAGCAGAGCTGTACCTACCACTAACCCTGGTGCTCCAGGATATCCCATGGGGCCGGCTGGTCCTCTTGTACCCCTAGGTCCCTATACAGGAGAAAAATCAGCACATTCATTTTGATAAATCATAATCACCCCTTACAGCAAGAGCCACATATAATCAGAATAGATAAAAACCATCAAATTAATCAATCCCCCCAACAGGTCCTCAGCTGGAGCAGTGTCCACAGAGCCGGAGTGGGCAGTCTCCAGGTGGTGGGACAAACCCTACAGTAGGGTCCTGTAAACACCCAGAAATCAATCTACTTTTTTACAAATAAACCTTGTATAAAAAAAGTTGAGAAGAAAACTTGCGGCTAGACTGATAAAATTTCTACATATTGTTATTTTGGTATATATCAGAATGCTTCAAAAACATTGATATTAGTTTATGTTAATTAATATTAAAATGTGCGTGTATTTATAATCTTTATTGGTTCTTTTTAGCTATACATAACATTAAGACTTGTGCATAGCTTACACAATGATACGAGCATGGAACATAAATTTCCCTAAGTCAGTCCTTCCTTTTTCCCTCCCTTCTACCTGCCTCTGTTTCCTTCCCTCTATTCCACTGATTTCTGCTATTTACATGGAGATTGTTTTTTAATTAGTGTCTTTTGATATGCCTCATGGTGAGATCCACTGTGATGTGTTCATAGACATACATAGGACAGTCAGGTCACATTCAGCCACTGTTGCTCCCTTATCCTGTCTGTCCTACCATCTCCTCAATCCCTTTCCTCTATTTCACTGATATTTATTCTATTTTGATGGAATTCCCCCTACCCTTTTCTTTCTTTCTTTTTCTCCTTATTTGAGACTAGTTTCCATGTATCAGAGAAAACATTTGATCTTTGACTTTCTGGGTCTAGCTTATTTCACTTAGGATAGTCTCCAGTTCCATCTATTTACCAGCAAATGCCATAATTTCATTCTTCTTTATGGCTGAGTAATACTTTATTGTACATATACGTTTTCTTTATCCATTCATCTGTTGACGGGCACCTAGGTTGGTTATTACATTTTTCCTTTTTACTGTGGCATAACCGTGAACACTTTAGCAAGGAATGGTTACAGTTGGGTCACCCCGGAAGGGTGGAGAGAGGCCCTTTGCTCCACTGCTCCTGTCAAATGATTTGCAAGTGTGTAATGAAATCACTCTCATTAGGAGAATGAACAGGACAATTGCGATTTTAACAGTGCCATCAAGGACATCTCACTTTCTACAAGACTAATGTCATCACTGAATCCGACATCTCAGGGAAGGGGATGTGGAGCAAAATATTAAATAGGATATGCAATTGCTGATTTGGCAGGCAAAAATGGCACCGAGAGACAGAGTAAAATAATTTCCACTTGGTATTTGCAGGAGGCCTATTATATATGGGGTTTTTAAGCAGACTTACCTTCCTAAATATTAAGTGTCTGCATAGACCTGATCAACCCAAATGATGGTTAAGAGAGAAGGGAAGATAAGGGGAGGCCTCATGAGACCAAGGCCTGCCCTGTGGGCCTCAACCTGTGTGCCTGTCACAGATGAACTTCATGCTCTGCTGTCTCCATCTGAAGTTCTTAACAATTGTTAAATAAGGGATCTACATTTTCTTTTGGAATCAGATGGGACCATCAAATTGTGAAGCTGGTCCTGCTGGGTTTAAAATTGAGTGCATGGTAGGCTGTTTGCAGAAGAAAGAGAAGCATGGGGCCTGCTTGGGAGACTTACTGGTAAGCCAGGTGGTCCTGGGTCCCCTCTGTCTCCCTGTAAAAATAGCAACATATGATTTTATAAGAGCCACACAATTTCCCTAAAACACACAGGATGTAAAAATGAGAACACACATAGGAATTATTTAGACTGGACTAAGGGTGGGGTTTGCTCAATTTTTTAGTGTTGGGAAGATCAACGCTGGGGAGGTGACTGTCCTTCTCCATTCCCAGGCCCTGAATTCTCCTCCTACTCAGTGGGGACTGTAAAGTCATGATGACATAGAATGAAGATGAAGACTGCCTTTCTGTTTAAATTTATCTAAGTTCTCACTGCACTGGCCCTTCTCCTTGCAGTTTGCCTGTCTCTGGTCTCATGGACACACCTGGCCTTGCTCCTTCGACCACCCTACAGGGGATGTAGAAGGGGCTCTGGGGAGTGTCTCTCAAACTTGCTTCTGTCCAGACGTAATGATCGACTCTGCACTGAGACTCAACCTGTTTTAGGTGTGTATTCACTTGGATATAGACTCTTAAAAAATATAAGTTATGCATAAGATATCTCAACCTCTTTGGGGCGTACAGTTATTTCTGTGGCACTCAGTGCATGCGCATTATTATTCAAGCATGACCATGGCCTACCTCCAGACTTTTTCATCTTCCCCAGAGAAAGCTCTGTACTCATTAGACACTAACTCCCCCAGGGGCCCCCGCAGCCCCTGGCAACTGCCACTCCACTTTACTTCTCTAGGAGTTTGACCACCGAGGGCCTTATGTAAATGGAATCAATATCTACCCCTTTCCAACTGGCTTATTCCGCTTAGCATTATGTGATCAAGGTTCATGCTTATTGTTGCATGTGTCAGAATTCCCTTCCTTTTAAAGGATGAAGAATACACGTTTGTAGGAATGCACCCACCCATACTCATTTGCCTATCCGTTCATCTGTTGATAGACACCTGGGCAACTTCCACTTTGGGGCAATTGTGAAGAATGCTGCTATGGATTCAAAAGTACCTGTTCCAGACTCTGCTTTCAGTCTTTTGGGTTATGTACCCCAGAAACGAAATTGCTGGGTCATATGGGAACCTGGGATTAATTTTTTGAGGAACTGCTCTATTGTTTTCCACAGCGGCTAAGCCATTTTACATTCCCGCCAGCAATGACCAAGGGGTCCAACTCTCTGGGTAGCTGCCAACACCAGTTAGTTTTGTCATTTTTTTATAATAGCCATCTGAATGGGTCAGAAGTGGATATGGACTTAAGAACATGGTTTCTCAAAGTTATTTGATCTACAGACTGTTTTTATTTAGTTTCTGCTTAAGACAAGGAATTCTCTATACCTCCTCTCTTTCCACGAGTATTCTATCATCACAGTTACAGAAAGATAATAATAATCCCCATAACTAATATAGGAAGTACGTTACAGTTTACAATATGCTGCAATTTGAATTGTTATAACAGGTCATCTTGATAATGCTGAGAGGAAAGCAGGGTAAATAGTATTTTAATTTTCTTTCATAAGGAAGGGAAATGAGTGTCAAGGGATGACTTGAGGTCACATGGTAACTAAGGGTCAGTTTGCTCATTCCAACACACCACATTGGCTCCTGGAATGACCCTGTTTTGCTATGAAGTTTATTATATTGTTTAAGCATTAAGAAAAATCATAGTTCTTGCTGTTCATGTATGAATGGGGGCAGAGACTACAAATAAATACTGTGAGCTCTCAAAAAGGATCAGCACTCTAGTGTGGCCACAGAACTTAGGGTCTAGTAGCAGTCTGGGATGAGTTTTAACTAATTGTGGTAGAATATTCTTCCTTTAGAGGGTATAACCATATGTCTTGAAAATGTACTATATTTTCTCTTGATCATCATTTTTTTCTGACCATCCTTTATTTATCCATGACGTCTTATATTACAGAGATGAGTTGGTCACTCAAGAGCTTATTTTGGAATGTTTGTACATCAGTGTGTCTGCTAAAAACACAGAAGCACTTAATTTATAAATGATAGTGCTAGAAGATTTCCATAATTCACAAGATCAATAGTGATGACTTATTATACATGAGGACAAGTATTACTATTAGAATATTTTAATTATGAATAAATAAGTGGTCCTCAACAAAGGCTGATTTTCCTTCAGGGGACACTTGGTCATATCCGGAGATGCTACGTACACCTAGTGGGTAGAGTCCAGAGGCCAGGCGAGCTGCTCAATATCCTACAGTGCTCAGAAAAGCCCCCACAGCAAGTGATTATCTGGCCCCAAATACCAACAATGACAAACTTGAAAAATCTTGAAATAAATGTATCCTTGCAACTCTGAGATGAGGAGACACTGGAATTATATAGCCATAGCGGCTAAGGCCATTGCCTTCACACAAGAAGCAAGGGGCCATCTAAGTATGTCAGGGCAATGATAAAAAATCAATGCATCCAGTGACACTCCTCAGGAAATCCCTGTCCAAGTGTTTCCCACACAGCTCACCTCCTTAGAAGAAGAAAAATTTCCACCCACAATGATCATAATACTTACCTGAATACCTTTAATGATACCTAAAATGAACACTGAATCTCCTTTTTCTCCATATTCTCCAGGAAGGCCCTGGAAATAAAATATTCACTTAAGAGGAAAAAGAATATTACTATTTCAATATTTTCTTTTTTGTATGAAATATTACTCACCAGTAAAATTGCCATTGGAGCAATTTCATTAGTGGAGATTTATCATCTTAATTATTATTATCATCCTAAAGTTTTCATATAGTTAAGGTCTGTTAAGGAATCTTCTAAGACAGAGTATTCACTAATATATAGTTATTTACTCATTATTCAGCAAGAAGATTGCATCTTCCTCACCATATAAAGTATAGACATTATTCTTAAAAATATCCAATTCTGCAATTTTAATCTATGCACGAGAAAAAGTTAAAAAAATGAAAGTATTGTTTTTTAATCATTTCATTGTTTGTATTTAAAATAGAGCTTATATTCTACATAAGACTAACTTTTCAAAACTATAGCATGTTCTTTTGGGAAGATTTTTGTATGTAGCTGCTATTGGCTTAGGGTATTTTTTTTTTAAAGTGAATGAAAAGCCTCAATGTATTTCCTTCACAGGTTTTTCTATGTTATATCTTAATATCCTATTTAATATCTTAATATATTTTAAGTTGGTTGCCTTATAAAAATTTTGCCTTCTTCATTCAAACTATTATGAAAAAAACATACAAATTTCAAACTTGACCTGACTTACAAGAGCACCAGGTTTTCTTCCAATGGGAAATATTTGAGGGTTTTATGGTGACATCAAGAGTTTGAGGACTCACATGTGCCTATACAGAGCAATTGGCTTTATACAGGTCCAATCTGCATGAATTCAGTTCCATAGTTAACTAATACAAGTCCTCCGACAACAGGGTACAAACTTTAGTTCCCATCATAACTGAAATTAGTTGAGTAACTGCAGAAAGACCAAACTTCCCTGCTAGTTCTTCAGTGCACAGGTCACTACAGGAATAAGAGATGTCAGTCATGATCACTGAAAGACGATGTCATTCTTTCAAAGCCTGTCTGTGATTGTTTCCTGCACGTCTATCATTCAGAGCACACGCACAGACACACAGACAGCAAAACACAGAGATGTGCTGTCTCTTATCTCCCAGCCCAAATGACATGTTACAAAAATGGGTCCATGAAAGAGGGAATCAGCCAGCAAAGACCAAATGAATGAAAAAAATGTCCACATTGAAAGTGACATCCAAATGGAGCTGACCAGGAGAATGTGGACCCCACTGTTGTTCCAGGGACTTCACACACACAGCCTGAAGGCAGGGGGACAAACTCTGCAACATAAAGAGGAGCGGGTTGTGATGGAAAGAATGAAGATATAACACAGGCAAAAGCTTCCCAGTAAAGGAACCCTGCGAGATGCCCCACCACAATGAAAACCAGTCCACACTTACAAAGGAGTATGACATTTTGCTAACGCATAGAAAACATATTCATTTGGTTTCATAAATCATGCAACAAGAATACAAGCACAGTTCCAACTACTCTTGATAAGTGTTTAACAAAGAAATGAAACACCCTTTGATTCTCAATGTTTTAAATTATAGTATACTAGGTAAATAGTAGTTTTAATTTTTTCATTCCTATTTTTATTAGTGACAGTAAGAGGATTTTTAACACTAACAAAACATATTATTAAATGTCACAGAACAATAGCAAATTATCTCATGGGTCAATAAGGATGCTCTCTGTGATGCTAGCTTGCATGGCCATTGTCACATTACCATGCAAAGCAAGGACTGACTGCCTCCAGAACAAGGGAGGGAAGGAAAGGAAGTTGATTTGCAAAGAGACCACAGTGCCACACTTCAGCACTACTGTCAGCGCTACATGCTGTGTCAAAACTACAGCTTGGAACCCCTGCTGTCTTGGATGTGCGTGGCTCAGTGGAATAAGGTTTGGTCCAATTTGAAGAGCTTAAGAAATGTACATCCAACAGCCTGTGCTCGAATCTCCAAATGGCTGAGTGTGACAGCAAAGGGCGGCAGAGACTCTTCACAGTGAAAGATGGCTATGGTACCTACGTGCCACCACAAGAAAAATGTGAGCTCGGAATTTCCTTGGATTCTGTATTCAGATTAGTTCCACTGGGATGCGGAGCAAAAGAAAGATGCATGAAGAAAAAGTAGAAGACTCTGGTGGTGATCATATGAAAATCTTTTAGAAGAGATTTGGGAAATAATGTTTAATTAGGGAAGAGGAAAGGCTGCAAAATAGTCACAGAAAATAAATTTTGAAAGGTCAAATTATCTTGAATCTTTATTTAAGTGTGTGTGAGAGAGAGGGGGGAAAATAAATATAAAGAATAGAGGACAAATAACAGGCAGAGAGAAAGGGAATATGAAAGAATATCCTTGACTGAAGCTGTGTTTAAATAGAAGTCCACATTTTCAAAGAAAACTAAAGTCAAGAGCACCATAGTTGTCCTCGAGAGCTGACTATTGTCCAGTTTCTGGACATCCATTCCCATCCCTTTCAAATTTATCTTCTTGCCTTACACAAGCTATAGAGAGAAAAGGTATATTTCCCAGACTCCTTTGCAGCTGGATGTGAATTAAGTTCCACTCAGGAGATGTGGAAAGCAGGAGTGAGGGAGAGATCCTTGTCTTGGTCAGCTGCTGTTGCCAAACAGAAAAGTAGAAACCTGTTTGCTGGTATCTGGACATAACAGTGAGAGACAGTGGATAGTGGACAAGCAGATTCCTGACTCTGGATCTCAGCTAAGTGTGAGCCCTGGAATCAGGAGCCTGTGTTGGACTGAGTCCCACACCTCTAACTATGATGATAAGTGCAAACTCCCTGTATTAAATCCTTTCTATTTGACATACCTAGACGGAAGTAAACCCCGAATGAAAAGCAATATAAATCTCGCTGATTGGCCTCTCTACTCCATTTTCCTTACTATCCAGCACCCAAAGACATCTTAATGAATCATCAATCAAATAAATTTGCTTCTTTCCTTAAAACTATTCAGTGTCTCCTCATGGAAAAGAAAATCTGGTTCCATCCACAGTCTATCATCAGTCCCTACTCATTCCAGTCCTGTCCACCTCTCTACCCCCACTCTGAGTTACACCTATTTGTTCACCGTGCTCCAGGCACACTTGCCAGAACGCTGTTTCCTGAACATACCAAACCTACTCCTACCATGGGGTCTTTTCAGTTAAGTTTCCTATGAGGGTGAGCCATGGGAGTCTTACTGGGGGGCCTCCCGAGCCAGGAGCTCCTCTGTGTCCTGGAAACCCTGGATCACCTCTTGAGCCATTGTAGCCGTTCAAGCCAGGTTTGCCTCTGGATCCAGGAGGCCCTGGGTGACCCTACAAAACAAAATCATAAGTGAAGGATTTTTGCAAGAATACCATAACACAAAGTTTTATGCAATGTGGATCTCAAATTATGGCAGTTGTGACTCTTGTTTTTATTTGTTTAATTTTGTGAAACTTCCTTTCCCACCTGAAAGCGCTGTGTGGCAGAGTGAAACTAAAAATAAAAAGTGTGGGCCGAATGTGGTGGTGCATGCCTGTGATCCTAGCAGCTTGGTGGGAGGCCGAGGTAGAAAGATTCCAAGTTCAAAGCCAGTCTCGGCAATTTAGAGAGGCACTAAGCAACTCAGTGAGACCCTATCTCTAAATAAAATACAAAATAGGGCTGGGGATGTGGCTCAGTGGTGGAGTGCCCCTGAGTTCAATCCCTGATACCCTCCCCCCCAAAAAAATACAGTAAATAAAATAAAAAATGTGTAATATGTCAAACTTAAATTAATTTAGTTTGGCGTGTTCTGGAAGATTTTTGGAGGAAACTTTGCTTGGAATTCTTAGAATCTAATGAATGAATTGCAAAGGCCCCCAAATACCTCTTCATTCTTCCATCTGATTTTCATGTTAGAAATGAGAGTCTTAAGCCCATTTTCAATCTTAAGACTCAACAGAAAATAAAACATCTATTATGAACAATACGTTTATTTCAGAACACTGCACTTGATACTGCAAGTGCATCTAGTTCCCATCTTGAATGGTTTTCCCTTATCTGTTTGAAAAGTTTTCCCTCCACAGAAAACATTTTGGTTTTAGAATTATTGCATAAAATTAAAATGTAAGCACCCTTCCCTGCACCAAGATGACAAAATAAAAGCCAATTTGCCCAATATATATGCTTTTTGAACATGTGATCTCAAAGGTTCTAATTAATGTTTCTTCCTTCTTTGAAAAAAATGGAGAAAATTTAGTGATACTTACAGGTACACCATCCAAACCTGGAAATCCAGGAACACCAGTTGGACCCTAAAAATCCCAGAAAACAAAACAGATTTTAAAATTACTAAATTCTTAGATTAACAATTTGATTTACAACAATTTGAATAACTGATGATGCATTAAAAAACACTTAGTGGTCATTGCTTTTATATTGATGAGTTTAATCTTTGGGGAAGGGGGAGGTGAGGATGAGCTGGGTATTGAACTCAGGGTCTCATGTGCAGTGGGCAAGTGTTCTACCACTGAGCCACATCCCTAGTCCTAGGCTCATGAGTTTAAGCACCAATGATTAAGAGTGTTTTGGTGAATACTTAGGAGGGCATTTTGCAGTGCCAATTCAAATATAGTACTCAACATGCTAAATCAGAAATTTAACTTCTCACAATCTATCCTGGAGTAACAAACTCTTCAATGTGAACAGCAATATATGGGGTTACTTTTGCACACTGGGACTAAACAAAGCTGGGGGAGAAATTCAGATTCTCTTTAGCAGGAAATAAAATACAGTCTTATTCACACTATGGTGTATGATACCATATTATTAAAGGAATACATTCAATTTGTATCAATTAATATAGAAAAATCTTTAAGACATATTGTTGAGTGGAAAAGGAAGAGTTTAGCATGATACACAACATTATGTTATTTAGGTTTTTGCCAACCCCCTAAACAATTTAAACCCCACTTAGGGGGTTTAAATGCATAGAGAAAGGTCTAGCTGGGCCTGCTCCTCTGGAGTGGGGAGTTGGGATGAGGATTGGTTGTGGCAGAGGAATTCAGACTTAATTTATCACAAGATGTGAGTATGTACTGCTGGTGATCATAAAAACCTAGCAGAGCAGTACTGGTGAGAGGGAAATGTGAGTCTTACCCTGAAGAAGCAGCTTACCTTATCTCCTTTCTCCCCTGCTGCTCCTGGAAGGCCAATGTCACCTCTCAGTCCTTTCTCTCCTGGAATCCCAATGGGCCCAGGGGGCCCCAAGGGCCCTATTGGACCCTGTGGCCCTAGTGGTCCTGGTTGACCCTGAGAAGGAAGGAGGCATGACGTGATTTTTATGTAGTGTCTTCTAACACAAATATATAGTCACTCAGGTCCATGGAAGGCTAGAAAGTTCAGAGTTTGAGCAAGTTCTGATAACAGAAACCCAAGTGTTTAATCGAACCCTAAGAAACCCAGCCGTTGCCTTTCTCAATCTGAACTCAAGCTGAATGATACTTTTGCAATATTGCCTGTGTGTGTGTGTGTGTGTGTGTGTGCAAGCATGTGTGTGTCAACATACGTAGGCTGATGGTGGTTCTTATACTATTTTAATTCCTTCGATTGCATTTATAGATCCCCAGCTGTTAATGAAACATAGAAATAAAATTACCAGTCTTATCACCACTGTGTGAGTGACATGCAGGTGGGAGGAGAACCACCACATCTTTTACTTACTTCAGATGTACTTCTGATGATTTGAGGTCTCAGGACTATTATCTGATGTGAGATGAAGGGATGCTTCATCATGAGCCATCACAACACGGGTCACCCACACGTGAAGACCTGGCTATGTGACCCCAGGCATGGTGGTCTCCAGTGAGTCCCCTGGATGGCAGTTTCGAAGCACACAAGTTGTACCTCCAGAGTTTGAGTGCACTCTTAGTG
The DNA here is from genome assembly GCF_047511675.1 of Marmota flaviventris. Taxonomy (NCBI): domain Eukaryota; kingdom Metazoa; phylum Chordata; class Mammalia; order Rodentia; family Sciuridae; genus Marmota; species Marmota flaviventris. Next base: position 11,213,968 of record NC_092508.1, on the reverse strand, counting down.
TTCATTTGAAGTCAGGCTGTGATTTTTTTTGTGCTTCTTAAAAAGTTTTCCAAAGATTTTCAAGAAAAATCATTTTATATGCCCATGTCCCCAAACTCAACCTGGGTAAATAGTCAACCAGTAAGTCTGAATTGATTTGTAGACAGAAAAGTTTGAGGGATTTCAGGAGATATCTGTTCATATCAGCTCTCTAAAACTTCTAGGGCAAATACAGGGCTGCCTGTAGGTGTGTGGGGCCCTGAACAACATGTTTCCTGAAGAGTCTCATCTTCATGAACTGTGAGTCACCCATAATTAGTGTACCAGCCCCATCCATCTGGCTACCAACCTCACGTGATTCCATGAAAGAAATAACACATGCTGGTAATTGGGAGTGTCCTGATAACCATCCTCTCTCCTGAACCAGGGAGCCCCAGACAGTCCGTAAGTATGAATGCTGGGCACTTCATGGTCAGCCCCACACTGGAGAGCACCCTCATGGAAATCAATGGTAACAGACCCGCTGGGGCTTGGCCCACACTGCTGCTGGCCTTGGCAGAGTGTGTGTGTGAGAGGGGGGTGGGTGCTGAGGCATGGGGCAGGAGTCCTGTAACAATAACAAAGGAATATTCACCACAAAATTATTTGTAAAGTCAGGAAAAATGGGAAATCCTGTGAAATCCACCCACCGGATACTGAATGAGTAAATTACAGTACTTTCATAGAGTAGGTCGCCACAGCCTTCCCACAGCTCCATGCAGCGTGGAACACACATTTCAGTTACCCTGCCAGGGTTAGGGAGCTGGGGGTTGACCTGGGGATCACTGGTGGTGGGTAGGAGTGCCTGTGGGCTTTTGGGACTTTGAAAAAGAGCTCCCAGACAGAAAGATGCAGGGTGGGTGCTAAAGTCTGCCAGAGCAGGACACTGAAGCTGTGGTCTAAGAAGAGTGTCTAGGGCGCTGATGGCATTTGTAGGCAGCCATTAAAGAAAGCAAAGAGATCTGTCTGGGCTGACATAGAGCACCCTCATGATGCTCAAGAAGAGGAAACAGAGTGATTGTGGGTCCGGGCTCTGCAGTCAGCCCCTATGCACTTACTAGTTGTGTGATCTTAAGTACATTTCTTAGCCTCTCTGATCCTCAGCATCTTCATCTGTTGATGGCTTATGTCATAAGAAGAATAAAGCCTGCAACGTTGCTTAACGTAGCACCTATCATAATCGATGCTGTTATCATCAGGGATTATTATTATAAATGGTTCATTGTTAAATGAGAAAACACACCATAGAATCCCATGTCATATGACCCCAACTGGAGAGAAACAAAACAAAAGGAGAGCTGTTCTCTCTAAATACGCGTTTATAAATGAAGGTTTCCAGAGGCATTTTCAAAAAATGGCATGAGAGAGAAATGGAAGCCAGGGCAGCAGCTTCACAATCCACGGTCAGAAAGTGTGACCTTTACAATAAAGACCAGTTACCATTTCCCTATTGCCATCAAGTCACGGACCCAACAAACATTATTGATATTCTTTAACTCCCGCCTCAGCTTCACAAGGCAAAACTGGACTTCATGTGCTTTCCCTTTTCTTGATGGTTTCTCGCCCTCATCACAATGGCTACTATTTATTATTTACAAAAATTCTAAAAGCCTAGAATTTTATTTTATTCATTTTTATTTGTGTGTGTGTGTTGTGTGTGTGTTGTGTGTGTGTGTGTGTGTGTGTGTGTGTGTGTGTGTGAGGGCTCATGTTGCCCAGGCTGGTGTCAAACTCCTGGACCTGAGTGATCCTCCGGCCTCAGCCTGCCGAGTAACTACAGGCACACACCATGGCAACCAGCTTAAAGTTCAGAATTTTAAGAGAAGCTGAAATATATATAAATACATGTTACAAAAAAGACACCAATAAAATATGAACTATAATTATATGGGCACAAACCATTTGGGGGCATGGTGAGGACAGATTAATTTAAATGGGTATCACATAAATTCTAAATTACAATCTGAAAGTAAGAATTACGGTGACTTCATATGACCTTTTCAATGCATGTGAACTAATTTTACTTCTAAGATTAATCTCACTTCTCAGTAAGATTAATTAACATATGTTGAAAAGCTCCCATTTTTTTCTAAGTATAAGGGTCAGGAAATAACTGCTTTTTCATTAAGTTTAAGAATTACCTTTTTATCTTGCATATAATTTATACATAAACTCCCCAATCATCTTCTGTGAATAAGGTATGTTACAATAATGTATTATTTAGATACATAATAAAGCACACACTTGAATACAACAGGGTAACTGAGAAAGAGACAACCGATTAACTGGCTATAAATCTCTTTAATGTGTTTCATTTTAGACTTGCAATTCTGAATCCAATGAGCTAATGGAAACTTGCAGAGGAAAAAGAAGATGGGAAGTGTTTAACTTAGTGTTGAGAGTGACAAAACTCCACTTAATGTAGCATAGAAATGCATCCTGATTTCAGGAAAATAAAAACACTTTGAAAGAAAAGGAAACCAAGACAGGTTATCTGCATTACTGTGGACAACCATCCCTTCCTCTCTTCCCTATTTCTCCTTCCTCCCTTGTCCCCATTTGCCACACAGACCTCCTGGCCATTTCTGAACTAGCTTTGTTGTTTCACAGTTTTTGTGCATGCTGTCCCATCCCAGGCTGCCCCCATCCCTGGCCCTGCTGTCTCTCAATGCTCTCCTGGAAAGATTTCTCTGATCTCTTGCCCCTTCCCTTGAGAAGTGGATGCCCCTAAGATGCTAAGTCTTAAGCCCTCTCACCAGCTCCTATGATCCTGTCTTGATCTGTGTGTCCCTCCCAACCCCATACTCCTGGACCATGAACTCCTACAGTACAGAGCCTAGGTGCCTAAGATCATGATGGTAAGGAAGGCAGACAGATATATTAGTAAGCTCTCTGTTAGTACAGGAACACCTGAGGCAGATTATTTATTAAGCAAAGAGGCTGGCTTTGGCTCATGGTTCTGGAAGTACAAAGTCCAAACAACATGGCACAGTCTCTGGTAAGGACCTCTTGGGCTATGTCACATCATGGTGAGAGTGTGTGATTCCTCTCTCCCTCTTTATTATTAACCCTAGGATTCAATCATTGGGATTCCACCCTAATAACCTAATCTAACCTAATCACATCCCAGAGACCTCACCTTTAAACACCATGGTAGGTTTGAGTTTCCACTCTCTTAATGCAATTAACATCTGACTTTGGGGATTAAACTCTTGAATGAGTTTGGAGTTAGAAACCATCTTCAAACTGTAACAGCAGAGAATAATAAATGCTTAATAAAATATGAAGGTGAGCCCTGCCCTGACCCCAAGGAAAGAACTGTGTAAATGCTTCCTTATGACTCGGAACTGCGTTGCCTAGAACATTGGCTTATGGTTGTTTTGCAAAACAGTGAGGATCCCATATCACCGTGCACGGGGTACAACTGCACAGGTTGAGGAGCCACTCTGAGCACAGTGGTGCTGGAGTCTATTGTTGAGGCATAACCTGGAAGCCACTGTGCCTCCACCACAACCACGTTCAACAGCACGTGCAGCCTCTGCTTGGCAAGTGGAAGAACTAACATAATACACCGAGCGCCTGCTTTCTGAAGCCTGGAAAGACTTTGTGATGTTGCGTTCAGGATTGTTTTTCATATTGTTAGGTATTTTGTCATATGATAAATTTTTTAAAGAAATTCATTAAGCCTTGGATAATAGTACTAAAACTGTCAGAAATCTGCTCAGGAATATTTCCCAAACACGAATCTTTGAGAGAGTAGTTTGTTGGTTCAGCCAATTGGAGTTAATAATTTATCAACAGCAATGTAGAGAGTAATTCTATTTTTGTTACATTGTTTCATATAAAAAAGGGGCCATTTACTATGCTTACAAGTAAATATTTAGGATTACTTATTTATAAGGCTATATACTTATTTATAAGGTTATATTGGTGAATAGGCACCAATAACAGGTCCACAAGGACATTTTTATAACTGGAGAATCATTAATCACAGGAATTTTGCAACATTTAAAAAAATCTTTTTAAAAGAAATATTGCATCCACTTCTAACCCTTCCGCCTGAAAACAGCAACATGGCATGAAACTGTTGGTGTCCTCGCCTTAGTGTAGCAAGAAGCAAAGCTGCCCACAGAAGGACCGGCTTCCAGCATCTCATCCCTGATTTGTTTTTGGGTTGTTGGTGGTTTTCCATTTTCTTTTCTTTTTTTTATTTATTTTTTTGCTACTGTGTGCACAAATCGCCTCTGTGGTTTGTGACTTTCCATGTGACACAGCGAAGTCACTGAATTCAGAAACGACAATCGGCTTGACAGCTGAGAAATGTTGGCATGCTGTATGAAGCCACTAGGTCGTCTCAAAGGTCAGGTGGACCCGTGTGGTCAGACCCCATATCTGTGCCTCGTACCATGGCAGAGGGCCTGGCCAGCTGTACAAATAAAGGATGAAGGAGATCAGAGCAGACAGAAACCACATTCCACCCTGCCCGCGCAGGCCAGGGCATTCCATTAGGATTTTGTCCCTGGTTCAGGATTTTGTCCCTGGTCCATGGTCTAAGTAAGGAACATCTCTTAAGAGGGGCTAAGATCAAATAGCTTATATTACACAAGTTAGTATTGGAGACCAAGAGATGAAAAAAACACATAATACTTAAAAAATTAATCTTCAAATCAGTACAAGGATTGGGGAAATAGCAACAAATAGACAACTAAAAATATGTGCTCCTACACGTTCCTTCTTCATGCTCTTTCCCAGCCAGGAATCGAGTTGATATCACCTGGTATGAAGGCATGCATGCATGAATGAATGAACGAACAAATAAATAGGAAAGCTGCTTTCATTGTATTAATTCTATGGAATTTTCCAAATCCTCCTTGGACTCCAAGACCATGACATTCACTATCAGAAGTGTCACAGAAAGGACAGGAATTTATTTATTAAACTTAGTTATATGCTCATCACCCTAAGCATTTTGTCAACCAGCCACACTGAGAAGTGTAGATTATTAGCCTCTGTAAAGAACAGAGCCCACCCTGGAGCCATGAGTCATTCAAACTCAAGTACTGGTATCTTGAATCTATACCGGGACTGGTCAGCCTCTCTCAAAAGATTCTCCTTTTCCCACCAAATCACTAAATCCTTCCACTAAATCACACATGGTGCCTACAGGGACATTTCAATCCCCGGCTGCCTGAATTATATATAAAATTAAGAACTATATATGTTTATATGAATATACTCTATTTTCCTTTATAAAGTTTCCTTAGGAAACAATATTATTAATCAAATTGATTCAAGATCTCTATTTTTGTGATCCTCAAATGTAGTTTTCCGGTCCCTCCATTGATTTCTGACTGTTCCTAGATTTGTTCTCGGATCTTCTTTGGCTCTGAATTCACACTCGCATGTCAGCGTGGAGCTCACTCCTGCTCTTCCCCCACGCCTGTAGATGCAGACTCTCTTCTTTCCATCAGGGTAGAAAATTTTGGCTCACTCCCTTTCCCTCATTCCCCACGACTCTCCCTGACCACATTTGCCACATTTTGTCTTGAACTAATGTCACAGGGCTGTGTCACCTGCATCCCCCTGGGGATCCCCTGGGTCCTCTCCAGCACAGGTCACCCCAGCACAACCTCCTTCCATTCCTTGACCTGTCTTCCGCCCACACAGCTGCCATCTCATGTTGTCTTCCCTTCCTTTATGTTATTGGTGCAGCCTCCCCTCCACCACCCACTGACCCACAGCCCACTGACCCCTGTGATTTCCATGTGTGCACACTCATACACACCCTCTGCCCTCTGCTTTAATTGTACTTGTTGGCTGGGACAAGAGTAACCCATCTTCACCTGTAGCTTAAATACCAACTGTTCCCACCAAAAACATAACGGTGATCATAGTAACAGTTACAGCTGCTTCCATGAGCTAGCACTGGCTCTGTCCTAGACACCTGAGCAGCCAGCACTCTGCCATCTCCTTGGGGAATCTTGGCATCCTCACTCCCGAAGGAGGAAGTCGAGCCTCAGAGAGATGTGACAGATGACAGGAGACCAGGTGGCCACACACAAGGAAGCAGAGATTCAAACCCAGCTCTTCAGACCTCAAGGTTTCTGCCTCACTTTTTACCCCAGGTTTTACTAATCCTTCCTCCACACTCTCCTGTCCACCCTAAAATAATTAACACCTAAATAGACTTCTCTCCTGATTTTCACTATTGTTTGGTGCAGATTGCTTAGTATCTGCTTAAGTTGATGTCCTGGCCCCTTGGCAACTGTCTTTCGCAATATCAACTTTTAAACATGTATTCACAGATTGATTAATTTAATAAAATTTCTATATCAAATTTCACAAAATAACATTTTAGTGTATCTCTTTTTTTTATGCCGCCCTTATTGTGTTATTCCCATATTTAATGCTTAATTGTAATTCAACAAATCGGCCACTAGGTGTCACTACAACATCACGTAAATCCTCAAACAGGCCTCAACAAGACCCTTGGGGAATGGCCCCAGGGTCCTCCTCTATTGCTGGAAGAAAATTACTGGATATGAGAAACAGCTGTAAAAATTAATAATGAAAAGGTGTTACTTTAAGGGTAGATTGTCCGAGGAGACCAAACTGCACCAGAAGAAAATTTTCTCTTCACCTTAAGTTGACCTTACTAGGTAACAAGGGGCTCAGAGTAAATTCATCACTTTAGCCTGGAATAACCCCTAGGGATCTTTATCTGTGTTTTTAGAAAATAGCATGGCACAGGGGGAAGAACCTTGCACTGAGAACCAAAGACACAGCTTTGCCACTGAATAGTAAGATCGCTCTTTAGACAGGTGCCTGATGAATTGTTTTCCATTTTGAAACACAGTGGGAGCAATAGCCTGGCATTGTGCACCTGCCATGGGAACCAAATTAGGCGTCTGGAGCTCGTGGTAAGCGCCTGCTGAGAAATACCCAGCTGAATCTCCTTTCTCCAACCTGTTCTCTGCCCCTTGCCCCTACCCCTTGTTTTTCTCCTACCTGCTTCTCCTGTGCGGTTCCTCTTACTCAATGGTTAAGGGGCTCCACCTGGAGCTCCTCAGCGATACCTGGCCTTTTCTCCCTTTCTTTTGGGAAAATTCACCCATTTCTATGGGATCTACTGCATCCAGAGCCAAACAATCTGTCCAACCCCTTCCCTGGTCCAGACCTCTTACTGAGCACCAGCTACACATGCAACTGACCTCAGGCTCCGAATGTCCAAAACTGGACTTGGGATCGCCCTTCAAATGTGCTCCCCAGTCAAATACCACTGTCCATACAGCTGTTAGCACCTCTACCAGGGGGTCTTGCATATCTCTAACCACCACACCAAACAGCCCTGTGGAGTCTCCTCTGTTTGCCATCAACCTGCCTCCCAATATGTCCAGCCCACCCATATGCCCACCTCCATAGTCGCCTCTTATAATACAACACATCCCCACCCCTGTGGCTGCTATGGTCTCCTAACAGGCTCTCCCTAATATCATCCAAATGGCTATGTCCTCCAAACAGTAGCCAGTGGTTTGAAGATTCTAATTACATAGGATGTGCCGTGTCCATTTGGTCAACAGCATCTCAGGTCACTTGCTTTCTTCCCTGCTATGATCAAACCCCTTTCTGGACATCTTTCCATCCCCAAAGACACCATCCTGTCTCCTTCTACTTGAGTAGAGACTGTTCTATTTGTCAAATATCTTAGGAGTTGAATGGTACCCATGAAAGGATATGTATGTCTGTGTCCTCGACCCTGAACCTGCAACAATTGCCTCAGGTGGCAAAAGATGAGAGAATGTGTTTACCTTGGATTGTCTAGACGGTCCCTAAATGCCATTACATGTATCCTTATAAAAAGGACATGGAGGTGCTGGTTGTGGCTCAGTGGTAGTATGCTTGCCTAGCATGTGTGAGGCACTGGGTTTGATCCTCAGCAATTTATTAAAAATAAATAAATTAAATAAAGGTATTGTATCCATCTACAACTAAAAATATATATTTTTTAAAAAGGTACATGGTGCAAGATTTGATGCAGACACACAGTAGAAGGCAGAATGGCAACAGAGGCAGAAATTGAAGAGACGTAGCCAGGAGCCAAGGAATGCCAATTTTGCGTTGCCAAGAGCCGCCAGAAGCCGGAAGAGGCAAGAACAGAACCTCCCCTAGAGCCTGGAAGTGCCAAAACCTTGCTTTTGAATGTCTGACCTCCAGGATTTATGGGAGAATAAATTTCCATTGTGTTAAGCCACCAAGTATGTGCTAACTTATTACAAAAGCCACAGGAATTAATATAAGGCTTCCTCCAGGCAGTGGCTGGGTGACTTCTAATTCCATGCATTGATTAACCCCCATGCCCTTGTGCTCTGCCACCCCACATTCATACTGCAATGCAAAGCCAAGTCACAGCACCACATGGTCCACCTGGGAAGGGAGTGAGCACCTTTGTCTCTTCTTTTTCCATGAGGCCCACCATGCACCCAGCACAGGGCCTGTCACTCATCAGGCACCTGGAAGCAAGCTGGAACAAAAATCTTGTCTGCCTCTACTACTGGGCTCTGGCTGCATGCCACAGGGACTTTCTTCTTTATCACAGAGGACCCATGTCCTCAGCTGATGCCTGGCACATGGGGAGTGTTCAGTGGTTATTGCTGAATGAATGGAAACGTATTCTTGATTAATAACAGTGATGGGTGTATGGTGGAGAAAGGAAAAGATAAGCACATTGGGGACAGCTGTTTCCATGGGAATTTCTTGGCTAATTATTGAAAATGAGTTTCAAAGAAGAAACTTGCTTTTCTTTCTTACATCCCTTATGATTCTGTATTTTCTGTAATTTCGTCAGATGCTACCCTGGCACTAGAGAGGAATTGTTAAACTTATTGATTCCAATTTTCCTACATGGAATAGTTCCCTGAAAATGGGCCAGACTTTCAGGTGCACCTGTATCGCTTGCCCTTATCTTGCACCAATAGCACGGCCACTTCCAAGTGGTCCTGACATGTTCCTCTTGAGTTCAGCATGGCCCCTACATCTCCTGGGCCCTGCACCTGGCCTGGCCTGGGTTCATGCTGGGCCACACAACTGGGCAGTCATCACTGTGGACTTGAACTCCAATGAGAAGACCTGCTGTAAACCATGGACAGCTGAATGAGGTGGCTGGCCTGGGCAGATGTGCAGCCACCTTCAGGCCCAAGCTGCAACTAGGGTTCCCAGGGGAGGTCTCCTTATATTAGTTCTACCTATGCATTTGGTCCAGTGGAAAATGCATGATGCATCCTAGAGTATAGGAAGTAAATACAAGTTTGTTCCCCTTTCTCACACAGATGCTAGATGTCAAGAGCATCTTATCAGCACACTGAGCCTGATGTTAGTTGGAGTTATTCTTCCATAGAGATATCACCTACTGCTGCTGCTTCAAACACTATTGTTGCTAGTAGAGCAAACAGTAGAAAATGACAGACAAAGATCCCTCCTTTATCCCCAGGTACGAGAAATAGTTTCTCAAGCATCTATAGAGGAAATCCTACAACTGAAGATTATTCCTTTAACTTCTTCAAGTGTTCCACTGTTCAGAAATCATGATAATAGCCAAGCATGGTGGCGCAAGCCTGTAATCCTAGCAACTCAAAAGGCTGAAGCAGGAGGATCACAACCTAGTAAGGCCCTGACTCAAAAAACAAAAAATAAAAAAGGCCGGGGATGTAGTTCAGTGGAGGAGCGCTTGCCTAGTATGTGATAAGTCCTGGGTTTGATCCCCAGTACTGAAAAAATAAATCATGGTTACTGTTCCTGCCAGGGAACACTTGAGTAAGCTAAGCCAATGCTGTAACTTTGGCTGAATTCCACCAGGATATGTTTAATTGTTAGGCACTAGGTTTTAGAAAAATTCTGGATTTTTATGCCTTTATAAGACAAATAAATGTCTTGTCCAGCTCCCCAGTCCCCAATTCCAACAGTTCTACCCCAGAGCCCCCTGGTGCAGGTTACCAGCAGTCACCTTAAAGAGGTTTGAGTCTGCCATGTCAAACAGGGATTTCTTGACCAGAGAATTTTTCAATGCTGACAAAATGAGCCAGAGAGTTCTTGGAAGAAGAAGATATTGGAAAGAACAAGAAAGCAAAGCCAAAAAACTTTACAACTTCCAGTTGTTATTGGATCTTGCTTTCATCAAAATAGAACATAATTGACTTATGTGAACTCTGGGACATAAAAATGATTGCTGTGAACCACTTATCAGGCCACAGTTAGGAAGTGTTCTAACCCACAGCTGTGAGAGTGATAGAGACGGAATTTTAGAACTTCATGTGCAAATAATTTAATGATATGAAAAATATTAACAATAATTAAAATCCCCCAAGTAAATTCCATTTTTATCTTGGAATGCAGCCTCTTAAAAGTATAACAGATGAGTGAATGAAATTGCAGGAAAACTACTTGTAGTGTACATATTTATATGTACTCTCTATATAGAGATATCTAAACTTTCCAAAGGAAATAGTGACCCCACTAATTGTCTGATTTTGAGTTTCAAACCCAAATACTAACACAGTTCTTGAGTTTTAAGTCATTTGACCTCCTTATACGAAAAACAATCACATCATGAAGTTCTCTTGATTTTGCAGTGGCTAAATTCCCATGGACGGTAAACAGTATGAATCTACTCTTTTCTGGAATCAAAGGTAGAAGGTGTCTTTATTTTCCTGGTTGCTAAAGCAAAACTTTAAAAAGTCCATCCGGGTTCATAAAGACATGACATAATATTTTCCTACAAAGGGACAACCACTGAATGCATAGAGCTTCCTCCCTTAAAACCGATCAAGAAAAGCTTTGAATCCTGCCGGGTTCCACCCCATTCACATCCTTACAGCAGAATCAGAATGAAGTCTGGGGAAGTGTAAGGCTGGAGTCACAAATCGTTTTGGAAACCAGCAGCTGTCATTCATGAACCATGCCCCACATTACAGAACCGCAGGACCTGAGAGCCAGGAGGGACAGGTCGAGCCTTCTAGTGAGAACCCTCGTTTCTCAGGTGGGAACTCAGAACCTGGAAAAGGTCAAGAGCATAAGTCTCTGGCCCTCAGCCAGGACTCTGTCCTCAGTCACTGCTCCTTGAAAAGCTCTGAGCACGGCAGGAATCCCAGCTCACCTGCTGCTCAAAGTGCTCCACCTGGCCCTACCTGAACCCACAAGGAAATTTGCCCTATGACAGATCCTGCACTTCACAGCAGGCTCTCCTGTGAGGGGAGGAAGGCAGGCTAGGGCATGATTCCCCACTAACTGTGTCCCCCCTTCTCTTGGGAAGAGCAAGTGCCCCTACCTATCCCCTGCATGCTGACCTGGCTCCCAAATCCTAACCAGGGTGGTATAAACTCCCGGTTGAGTGCCATGTACAGGGATAATCTCAAAGCGGTGTGACAAAATGACTCCCAGCTCCCAAAGCAGGGAAATGAAGAGGACTTGGGTTTCCAAAGTGTGCTATGGATTGGGAGTCAGGAAGTGCCTTTCGTGCCATTCTCATGACCATCTTTACCTAGTGCATGGGCACAATCTCATCAAGATTGTGGGCATAGCCACACTCAGCCCAACCGGAGCTGAGGAGCATGGAGGGGGAGAGTGGAAGAGAATCCCCCATGAGAGTCTGTGAGGAGTCCCAGTGGGGAGTCCCAGCAGGGAGAGGGTGGGTAAGCAGGGACACTGCAGGGTGGTGTCAGTACAGAGCTCCTTCTGGAAGGGAGATGGCAGTAGGGTGAAAGAGGATGACATCGAGAAACATGTAGAGAAGAGGGGGTGTTCCGAATGTCTTCCCGAGAGAGCCAGCAGCCCAGTGGATGTGGCTGGGGAGTCAGAGGGGGCAGTAGTAGTGATCATGGGTGGAAGATGAGTAGAGGCTAGACTGCGGGCCTCTGTGGAACGCTGATGAGGCTCAGCTGGTTCAGCCCCAGGCATGTCCCAGTTCCACCTCTAACTCTAGCTCCAGGCGCCCATAAAGTGGTGACCACAGCCTTTCCTCAGCCCTGGGCCAGACTTGCTGTTGATGATGTTCGGCCATGGCAGTCCTGATGTGGGACTTAAATGAAGTACCCATCTGAGCACTGGTCTCCAAGAGAGGAACATTTTTCTTTTAAAATGCCACAAATGGCTGGGAAGCCTCAGGGAGATTCATCCAGCCTCTGGAAGTCAGGGTATCTTGAGCTGCTACTGTAGCCCAAGAGGCAGACTTGGCTGCTGGAGACCTGAGCAAGCCCGCCTCCCAAACGATCTCCCAAGTTATGCATGGGCCCTGCTCCCAAATTCTCCACTGGAAAACAATCCCTGCACCTGCATCCCTCACAGGGAGAACCTCTGTCTCAGGAAGGACAGAGCTTTCCTGTTGTGTAAGCAGCCCTCTCTGACCACCCTGAATCAGAGACACACACATAGCAGAGAGTGCAGCTCAGCTCCTTGAGCCTTCTTCGCACATAGACTGCCTTGGAGAATGCCAAGGGCACTGGTTTGTGATTGACAGCCTGAGGAAATAGAAAGAAAAGGACGAGTGGTATAATTACAAGGACACTGGGAAGGCTTGGTCCCATTAAAGTGCCCACCTGGGTGTTTTCCCCGTACTAAGCCCAGGTGTTGGAACCTTAGTGTAATGATATTTCCATGATCACGGGGCAAATGTGGACGAGAAGCCAGACACCTGGATGTGACTCCTGGCTCTGCACACAGCAAGTTAATTAGAACTTGGGACTTTGGATTCCTTGTATCATCAGATGGAAATAACAATATCACCTGCCTTAGGGAGCTTTTGTGGGGTGACATCAGGCTCCTCAGCCTCTGTGCTGCAGGCCGTCGGGCAGGGATCACTCTCTGGCTTGGGAGCTGTGCTGTGCATCCTTGTGGCTTCTGCCCAGGGGACACCTCTAGCACCCTTCCATCCAGTGCCAACCAAAAACTGTCTTGACACTGCCAAGTGTCCGGGAGGGAGAGCCCAATTACCCCCAGCCAAGAACCATAGAGTGGAGGGACAGATTTGCCAAGGCACAGGCACAGCTGCTGACACACCCCAGCCTCCTTTAAACCACAGGACCCCCCCACGCTGGCTCCATCGAAGCAACCGCCCCTCTTCATTTTTGGTTTGCTCTTCTTCCCACCACAGAGCTGATCGAATCCATTTTGAGGAGGCCTCAGGCCCAGAAGTCTTAAAATTTAGATGCACTTTTTTTTTCTTTGTGTATTTCTATAATCTTGGTATGTTTGCATTAATAACCTCACCCCAAAGCTGGGATATTTGTAAATCATCTGTACATGTACATGGAAAAGCTAAAGTACTTCTTAGGTTGCTAGTTTTTTAGCGTCTTAACTTTGTTTTCCTTGATGATTCAGTTTTTAAATTATACGGTGAAAGTAGCTTGACAAAGCTCAAGATAAATTGTGGTGACAAAAATCTTTCATATATTGCACAGAGGTTTGCTGTCATTTACATCAATAAGTTTGGTGGCTTACAGTAAAACAGTCCAACAAAGGAACCACAGAACACACCTACTATGTAACAATAAAAACATGCAATGGGAGAAAAATTCAGTCCTTTCTGTCAGGAAGGTAATTTTTTTGTTGTAAAGACCAATCTCTACTGAAATGTGCTCTTTGAGGATCCTGCACAGCCCTGTGGGATTGATATGGACACTGTTCTGGACTGAATGTTTGTGTCTTCCCAAAATGCACATGTTGACATCCTAGTGAGATGGTGCTGGGAATGGGGTCTTTGGGGAGTTGTTTGGTCATAACTATGGAGCTTGCATGAAGAGGATTCCTTATGCAAGGACCCCAGAGTACTCTCTCCATGTGAGGACACAGTGAAGACAATCATCCAAAAACCAGGAAGAGGCCCCCACCAGACACAGGACCTACAGGCACCCTGATCTTGGGCCTCCCATCCCTCAGAACTGTGAGAAATAGGTTTGACAGCAGCAGCTGGCAGCCCATTACCATCCATGCCGAAGTATTAGAGCAAATAATTCTTTTTGTATACATATATCAAAGGGTCCATCTGCACCCCTTAATTATGTATGATTATGTGTCAATTAAAAGTAAAATATACATTTAAAAAATACTCCCATAATCTTGTAAGAAAGACATGTGTTCCAGAAGCTATTGACAATTTTTAAAGAGCTAAAGATTTTTATGTGATATTTTGTTTCAGCAACCTGAACAGAAGAAGGCACATTTTCAAAGAATCATTGATCTGATTTAAAAACTGTCCCAAACTTCTGAAACACAATCCCTTTTGTAAGATTATGGGAGTGTTTTTTTAAAAATATGGTTTTTTTAATTATCACACAATTGTACATATTTAAGGGGTGCAGAGTGGCACTTCAATGTATATCTATATAAAAATCATAAGAGCATTTTTAACTGAAGAATTATTTGCTTTAGTACTCAGCATGGATGAATAGTGGGCTGCCAAATGCTGCTCTCAGAACATAGTGGAGATGTTCATGAAGTTCAAGAAGCCTGACAGGCAATAACCAAGAAGTTCCCTGTGCTTTGCAGAATTGACAACAGTCTAATCATCAAGAGTACTGTTCTGGGTGGACTCGAGCTAGACACTAACCTAGTCTACACTTCAGTCTCCTACACTTCAATGTTGGTCTGATTAAGAAGGTTGTTGTGAGGGCCAATGAACCAGGGCATTTCCAGCACACATAAAAGCTCCTGGCAAATAATAAGCTTGAAATAAGTACAGCTATCGCCATGATTAGAACACCATCCCACAGGTTTCAATGGGTGCCATCCATGAAAGACTAACAGTCAAACGTCTGAAAAGACTGCTTTTTAAAAATCTAAAAATCATCTCACTCATCGCACTACATCTCAAAGCAAGATAACTGCCAAGGACACAATCCAGTATGCATCCTGTGACAGCAGGACCCTTTCTTCATGAGACCATTCACAAGATTAGTGTTGCAAAAATCACAGGTGAACCATTACTGCCCAGGCCATCTTCCCAGCTTGACACACAGTCTAATGTAATTGAAATCGCTTATTAGAATGTGAACAACTCTGATTGTAAAAGACATAAGTATTCTCAACATAAGCATTCACAACATGCCAGGGTCTGAGACAACTTAATGTAAGTATTCAGGATGGTTCAAAATTCAGGCAAGCTGCCTGGTCTGATTGTTACATCACTTACCCGAGAGCCCTTATCAGGAAAGCACTGGCAAATGGAGCAATCTCTTCCTCCACAAGGACCGATGTATTTCTTTCCACCCTGGAAATGGAAGCAGCTTCTTTAGCATGCGAGTGCTCATCTCTTAGTTGGATACATGCAATGCACAGCACAACAAGCACTCTGGGTTTGCCTAGCTCGCCAGAATCCCATGGTACACTCTTACCTTTGGATCCATGAGAAGCAACAACTAATACTGACGTATTAAAAGGCAAAGCACTTACACTGGGGCTTCATAATAAGCAGGGCTGACTATACCAGCAAGTGGCTTCCAAGACTGAGGACACTGGGGAAAAGACATGGTCCTTCTATAGTCACTTTGCTTTGGCCAGAAGCTTCTACAGTTTCTGTCTCCCAGGAAGACTTCATGATGTTCTAAGTTGAGAGCAAACTTAGAGTACGAACCAGACAGTTGAGCAAACCACACGTATATAGAGGCATCTAATTTAGCAGATAGGCTTGACTTTTTTCATGATCACCTTGCTCTGCCTCCTGGATCAACTGGCCTGTCTCCCTTGTGAAGTCCTTTCCAGGACCATTGTCCAGTACGGTCTCATGCTTCAGATAAAAATTATTCTTCCTTACAGTGTGCCAATACTCCAAGATGGTTCCTCTAATGTGTCTCTCAAGCAGAAAACTTCTGAACCTAAATAATTGGTGCCCTCTCCCCATTTTTTAGCTGACTTTTCTGCATTAGAGAGTCAACACACACACACACACACACACACACACACACACACACACACCTTTGGCAAGAATCGTCACTTTGTTCTCACAAATGCTAATTATCCAGAACCAGTGTCATCAGCCACTTTAGTACAAAAGTGTAGTCCCAGAGAGATTGTAAGTGGGTCCCTTAGTTCAAAGGGTCATACAGTGTGCCTGCACTCATTCACAGGGGCTGTGGGTTGGATGGGCGAGGTGGACAGGTGTTGGTCAAAGATGCCCTAGGTGGTGGGAACTGAGGGCCTGGACAGGAACATCAAGTCAGCACCAGAGACAAACTGCCTAACAAACATGCACATAGTAATTGCACATTTCTGTAATTGACATTTTTTTTTTTTACTACTAGGGATTGAATCCAAGGATGCTTTATCACCAAGCTACATCCCCAATTCCAATTCCTTTTTAAATTTGTTTTATATGACAGCAGAATGCATTACAATTCATATTATACATATAGAGCACAATTTTTCATATCTCTGGTTGTATACAAAGTATATTCACACCATTTGTGTCTTCATACATGTACTTTGAATAATGATGTCCATCAATTTTCACCATCATTTCTAACCCCATGCACCCTCCCTTCCCCTCCCACCCCTCTGCCCTATCTAGAGTTTGTCTATTTCTCCCATGCACCCCTTCCCTACCCCACTATGAATCAGCCTCCTTATATCAGAGAAAACATTTGGCATTTGTTTTTTGGGGGATTGGCTAACTTCATTTAGCATTATCTTCCCCAACTCCATTCATTTACCTGCAAATGCCATGATTTTATTCTCTTTTATTGCTGAGTTATATTCCATTGTGTATACATACCACATTTTTTTAATCCATTCATCTACTGAAGAGCATCTAGATTGGTTCAACAATATAGCTATTGTGAATTGTGCTGCTATAAACCTTGATGTGGATGTGTCCCTGTAGTATGCTGTTTTTAAATCTTTTGGGTATAGAACAAGGAGGGTGATAGCTGGGTCAAATGGTGGTTTCATTCCCAGTTTTCCAAGGCATCACCATACTGCTTTCCATATTGGCTACACCAATGTGCAATCCCACCAGCAATGTATGAGTGTGCCTTTTTCCCACATCCTCGTCAACACTTATTGTTCTTTGTATTCTTAATAGCTGCCATTCTGACTGGAGTGAGATGATATCTTAGAGTGGTTTTGATTTGCATTTCTCTGATTGCTAGAGATGTTGAGCATTTTTTTCATATATTTTTTGATGGACTGTATATCATCTTCTGAGAAGTGTCTGTTCAGGTCCTTGGCCCATTTATTAAATGGGTTTGTGTGTGTGTGTATGTGTGTGTGTTTAGCTTTTTGAGTTGTTATATACCCTAGAGATTAGTGCTCTATCTGATGTGTGAGGAGTAAAAATTTTCTCCCAAGATGGAGGCTCTCTATTCACTTCACTGATTGTTTCTTTTGCTGAGAAGAAACTTTTTTAGTTTGAATCCATCTCATTTTTTATTCTTGATTTTAATTATTATGCTAATTCTTATGACCTAATCTGACATGATAGAGATTAGGGCCTACTTTTTTCTTCTATTAGATGCAGGGTTTCTGGTTTAATTCCTAGATTCTTGATCCACTTTGAGTTGAGTTTTGTCCATGGTGAGAGATAGGGGTTTAGTTTCATTTTGTTGCGTACGGATTTCCAGTTTTTCCCAGCACCATTTGTTGAAGAGACTGTCTTTTCTCCAATGTATGTTTTTGGCACCTTTGTCTAATGTAAGATAATTGCAATTTTTTGGGTTAGACTCTGTGTCCTCTATTCTATACCATTGGTCTACCAGTCTATTTTGCTGCCAATACCATGTCATTTTTGTTACTATTGCTCTGTAGTATAGTTCAACATCTGGTATAGTGATGCTACTTGCTTACTTTTCTTGCTAAGGATAGCTTTAGCTATTCTGGGTCTTTTATTTTTCCAGACGAATTTCATGATTGTTTTTTTCTATTTCTATGATCTTATGTCATTGGGGTCTGGATTGGAATTGCATTAAATCTGTATAGTGCTTTTGGTAGTGTGGTCATTTTGATAATATTAATTCTACCTATCCAAGAGCAAGGTAGATCTTTCCATCTTCTAAGGTCTTCTTCGATTTCTTTCTTTAGGGTTCTGTAGTTTTCATTGTATAGGTCTTTCACCTCTTTCATTAAGTTGGTTCCCAAGTATTTTTTTTTTGAGGCTACATCCCCAATATCCCCAATTCCAATTCCCAGTATTTTTTTTTTTTTTTTGAGACAGGGTCTTGCTTAGTTCCTGAGACTGGCCTTGAAATTTTGATCCTCTTGCAACAGATTTCCCAAGTCACTGGCATTACAGGCGTGTGCCACCATGCCCAGCTTGATAGATCTTTTTAAACTGAAGTCTCTAGACCAATGTATAATAGGAAAACATAACACAGCTAAACCAATATTTATAGTTCAGATGGAAGACACATAAACATACATATATGTAAAACATAATACATATAAATATGCATGTATATATGAACACATATAGACAAACATGCATATACATAAATGTGTATGCATGCATGTGTGTGTGTGTGTGTGTGTGTGTGTGTGAGAGGGAAAGGAGTCTTTCCAGAAATGCTTTTCAATCACACAATTTCAGCTTCTTTGGGAGAAAAGTATGCTCAGACAAAATCCCAAATAAAATATCTATGAGCATTAATGAAAAAGACATCTTTATAAATAAAATTCTCCTGGGTCATTAAAAGTATGTAAGAATTTGAAGCTTCACAAGAGCCAAGCAAGTAGATAATTTAAGTTAAAAATGTATTTGAAGTTTCTGAAATATATGTCCCTTAAATTTTGAGTAACATTGTTATCTACAATACCTACATTCAAAATACTGATAAGGTTTAAAAAAATATTAAATACCCAGGGCCAAGTTGGGACAGCACTTAAAGTAGCTAGTCTGAACACTCGGGTCATTTAAGGTTGGGATTCATTACTGTGTGTTCAGTGAAATATCAAAATAACCAGAGAAAAAAAGGTCAGTTGATCAGATGGCTTGATAATGAAGGATTTTTTATGTATTTATTTTTACTTATCTTTGCCAAGCATCACTGAGATGTTTTTAGCAAAATTACATCACAAAATAGAGTCAGTTTAAAATAGATCAGCAGATTCTAATAAAGCAACACCTCAATAAACATTTAAAAGGGAACAGTGAATTCACAGGGGAAGAGTCTGACCCTCAAAAATAGATTGCATAAACCCTTTGAAAAAAAATAAAGACAGTATCTCAGACAACTAAACATTCAAAATATGAACTACACTGACGGGGAACACACTTATACTCTCAGGAAACCAATGTTACTTTTCTTCAAAGAGAAAAACAGGAAAAGTCACTCTGCTTTATCTTGGGCATTTTAAAACAAATATTTGCTGCATAAAAAGTTCAAGAAAATAAGTTAATTTCTAGCAGAATAGCCATCTGCCCTAAAGATGGACCTCAATTTTCTTTTTTATACAACAAACAATATAGGCACAAAATAAAAAATTCAAATAGTGCAAAAGACTGTAACAGGAAAAAAATTTTCTTTTCCCATCCTGGCCCAAGTTCCCTAAAACAGAGGATCAATCAGTTTACATTGGTGTCCAACAATGAATCTGCTGAGAAAGAAATCAGAAAAGAATACATAGGAACAAACCTAATCAAGGAGGTGAAAAACTTTTTCAATGAAAAACTAAAAAACATTGAAGAAAGAAGTTGAAGAAGACACAGATATGGAAAGACCTCCCATGTTCATGAATAAGATAAATTAATATTGTTAGAATTAATGTCATTGAAATGGCCATACTACCCAAAGCAATATACAGAGTCAATGCAATCCCCATCAAAATGGTGTTTTTTACAGAACTAGAAAAAAGTAGTTCTAAAATTCATTTGGAATAATAAAAGACCCAGAATAACCAAAACAAGTCTAAGCAAAAAAAAGAAAAGAAAAAGAAAGAAAGAAAAGAAAAAAGAAAAAAAATAGTGCTAGAAGAATCACAATTCCTGACTTTAGTTTATACTACAGAGCTATAGTAACAAAAACTGTATGATACTGGTACAAAAACAGACACAAAGACCAGTGATACAGAATAGAAGACACAGAGACAAATCCACACAGATGCAGTCATCTCATTCTTGACAAAGGTGCCAAAAACATACATTGGAGAAAAGACAGCCTGTTTAACAAATAATGCTGGGAAAACTGGTTGTCCATCTGTAGAAAGATAAAACTAGGGGAGGGGAGGGGAGAGGTGGGGAGGGGGGATGGTGGAGGATGGGAAAGGCAGCGGAGCACAACAGACGCTAGTATGGCAATATGTAAATCAATGGATGTGTAACTGATGTGATTCTGCAATCTGTGTATGGGGTGAAGGTGGGAGTTCATAACACACTTGAATCAAAGTGTGGAATATGATATGTCAAGAAATTTGTAATGTTTTGAACAACCCACAATAAAAAATTAAGAAAAAAAAAAAAAGAAATTTGTAATGTTTTGAACAACCAACAATAAAAAATTTAAAAAAATAATAATAATAATATAAAAAAAAGAAAGATAAAACTAGACCCGTATCTCTCACCCTGCACAGGAAAATCAACTCAAAATGAATCAAAGACCCAGGAATTGGAACAGAACTTTAGCAATTCCTAGAGGAAAATGTAGGATCAATACTCCAGCACACAGGCAATGACTTTCTCAACAGGAATCCTAAAGATCAGGAAATAATGTCAAGTGTTAATGGATAGGATGGCATAACATTAAAAAGTTCCTGCATAGAACAGGTAACAATAAAATGTTAAGGTAGAACATGCATATGGGAGAAAATCTTTGCTAGCTCTTCTTTTGACAGAAGATTAATATCTAGAATAAAGAACTCAAAAACTTAACACCAAAAAGCCAAATAACCCAATTAATAAATGGGCAAATGAATTAAGCAGGTACTTCTCAAAACAAGAAATATAAAAAGTCAACGAATATATGAAAAAATGTACATCATTAGCAATTAAGAAAATGTAAATCAAAACTACATTGAGATTTCATCTCATACCAGTCAGAACAGCAGCCATGAAGAATACAAAATAATAAATGGCAGAGAAGATGAAGATAAAAAGGAATACTTTCGTACTGTTGGTGGGATTGTAAATTAGTAAACCACTATGGAAACCAGTATGGTGCTTCCTCAAAAGACTAGGCATGGAACTGCCATATGACCCAGCTATACCACTTCCCAGTACTTGTTCTTAAGAATTAAAGTCATCATACTACAGTGATACCTGCATACCTGTGTTTATGGCAGCACAATTCACATTAACCAAACTATGGAACCAGATGAATGGATAGAGGAAATGTGGAATATATACACGATAAAATTTCATTTAGTCATACAAAAATAAAATTATGGCATTTGCAATATACATAAATAACTGGAGACCATCATGTTAAGCAAAATAAACCAAACTCAGAAGGTCAAGGGTCATATGTTTTCTTTCATATGTGTAAGCCATAAAGGAAAAAGGAAAAGAAAGTTGTGGGCAGAGCGAGGGTCTCATGAAAATCAAAGGGAGATCAGTAGAGGAAAGGGACCAGAGAGTGAGAGGGAGAGAGGGAGGCAGGAAGTGTGAGGGAGTGATACGGGCCAAATTATATAATTATATTGTGTGCATATATGGATATGTAACAACAAATTCCACCATTATGTACAACTATAATGCACCGATTAAAAATCTGAGGGAAAAAGAATGATTTAAGAGACATAATAACCAAATGTGTACTTCTTGTTTGTACCATGAAAAGACATCTTTGAGACAATAAAGGAAATTTTAACTAAAAAAAATTGTGTCTGGGTATTAATAAGCATACTCACACCACAATCTCTCTCACACACACAAGCACACATGTAAACAAATGCACATACACACACACACACTTTCAGTGATTTTTGACCTGCTTTTATTATTACCCAATGGTATACTGCCCAATAATTTGCCACTTTCACATAATCAAATGTCTTCATAATCATTCTGACAGAATCTGTATAGCCATCCATTACAAAGGATCTTAACTTGTTCCACTACCCTCTACTGAGGAACATGGATATTGCATCAGTTTGTACCTCTACCTTTAAAATCTAATCATCATATCTACTCCTGTGTGACCACAAGCCAGTGGGAGGGTCCAGGATAGAACGATCCTTGGTTCAGGAATTATATTCATTGGCATGGAATATAAGGATCAAATGAAGTGAAATTTAAGACTTGGTAGACTTAGAAAACAAAAGAATATGATATAAAAGTAAACTCAGAAAAAATCAGGTAAGATCAACAGCAGTCAGCCATTGTTCTCAAATGTACATGAACCAGCCTTCCATCCCCCCTTAACATGGAGAAGACTGAGCCGTAGGTATGTTAAGGAATGAATCAGTGGCAGAGCCAAGAACCAAGGATGCCTGTTCCTTGACCCACGTGCTGTCTGTTCCCAACTGGTAGGAAGGAGAGAACAAGGTTAATGACCTGCTTCCATTTGCTTTGGAAAGACCTAAGATAATCTGAATCTCTGAAATTGGATTGGGTGGACTCAAGCCAGTCCAGTTGTTTAAAGATCAATCTGAGTTACAGGCAGCTCATAACTGGATTTTCCAGAAACTTCTGAGATTGGGTTTAATAACTTAGATTCTTTAGTGAAGAGGCAGAAGTAAGAGGGCTTATTACAGAATGTTCTAGGCTTATCTTTCTGCAGAGCTAAAATGTTCAAATTTAATCTTATATTTTCTGATTTAATCTTGATATGGCCCAGCTGCCTCTTGTCTGTCTCCAAAAAAATGTTTTTAAGAAAAGGTTATGTTAATTATAAAATAACAATCTAACACCCAGGCAATTCCAAAAGCAATCTTGACCACAAAATATTGAAGAAACCTTAGAGTTACTGTAGCTAAACCTCCATTTCCCAGATTAAAAAAACTGAGCCCCAGAAAGTGTTTAAAAATATAACAAAACAATACATTCAAGAAAGTGAATTCTCAACATGCAGCCAGTGTAAATTAATGTACTTACTCCATATACATGTTGTACACAAAAGAGAATAAGTATAAGGTACCTGCAGGAAAAACAAAAATTCATATTAATTTAAACCATTCATTTTCATGCAAAACAAACTAAAAAGATAAAGAGTAAAAGAGTTGATCCCAGAAAGCTTTTTATTTCTAACAGGCTAGGACCACAAGCTGATTGTCCCCAGTGGCCAGAGAGATGTTCTGCTCTCTCTAGATGTCAAGATACTGTTTGTTCCTCTTTTTAGTCAGTCAAGGAAGCAGGATGGAAGGTAATGTGGTCCTCCTGAGCCTTCTCTCTGCACCGTCTAGTCCTTCCTCTTGTGCAAACACGTGAGAAACACCACTGAGAGTCACAAAGCCGTGTGCCTGGGTGTGAACCTGATTAGGACATGGGCAACTGGGGCAGATCTAGTCTGTATTTTCTTGCTTTCACCCTTCTCCCAGCCATTCTATTGGAATTAATTCCAATAAAGTCCAGTTGATATTTCAATGTAGTAAATAAGTAAGTTAGAGAAAAATCTGAAGGAGGTGTTAAACCCAGGGAATAAGCTTTAAATCAAGTTGAACTTGTATTTACAATCACTGCTTGTTAAATGATTTTTTATCTCTTGGGACATTTGTAAATAGGATATGTTGTATCTCTTTTTTTTTTTAAGTTTATTTTTTTAGTTATAGATGAACACATTGCCTTTATTTTAATTGTAGATGAACATAATACCTTTATTTTATTTATTTTTATGTGATGCTGAAAAGCGAACCCAGTGCCTCACACATGCTGGCAAGTGCTCCTCCACCGAGCCACAACCCCAGCTGGACGTGCTGCATCTTATGGCAGTTGTGGTCACCACATAATCGCATTAAAACTGTGGGCACCTTTCACAGAAGATCTAACTCAGAAATGTTGGATAATATGCACCAGAGCCCTCAGGCAAAATAGCCTCCAAGGGCCCAAGCATTTCAGATATGAACCTCATTACTGTCCCTCATGCTATACTGTTTGTCTTTCTCACTGACATAGATATTTTTCTTCTAAAAACCATCCATAATTAAGATTCTTTTGCAGTTTCCTTCCTATCCACTCCACGTAAGACATGACTACATTTCTGAAATAAACAGATTCCTTCCCACCACCCACTCACTCTTCCTTCATTTCCCATAAACACGTTCATCACCTTCAAAACTTTTCGCCTTTCTGCTATTTAAGTCTTAATCCTCAACACCTTTTAGGTCATATTTAACAATCTCCTATTAGCTTCCTATGGCTGCAGCAGCACATCCCCACAAACTCTGAGACTTAAACAATGCAGATATATCATCTTGTACTTTGGGGCATCATAAGCCTAACATGGGTCTCAATGGTGAAAATCAAGGTGTTTCAGGGGAGAGTGTGATCCCCTGCTTTCCCAGACTCTAGGGGCCACTCGCTTTCCTTGGCTCGTGGTCCATTCCATCTTCAAAGCAGGATGAGTGTTTCTCTTGCTGCACCCCTCTGGCCTCTGCTTCTGTAGTTAAATCTCTTCTGATGCTGCCTCCCCCTTTGACTTCTAAGAACATGTGTGATTATATGGGCACACTCAGATGATCTAAGATCAACTATCCCATCTCAAGGTCTGCCAATTAGCAAACTTAATTCCATCTATAACTTTAAACCCCCCTTTTCAATATAACATAACATAGTCACAGGCTCCAGAGATTAGGGTGTGGATGTCTCTGGGGGTCATTAACCTGCCTACTGCACTAGACAAGTACTTTGTCCCAACTCTACTAGTTGCAGGGACCCTGCTGCTCTGGGCCTATAAGGCTTTTGCTATTCAAACCCAGTGAGTAAGAGAGCAGGAACCCAGAGCCCTTAGTTATGCAGCTTCCCACTGGGTGACCTTGGAGCATTTCAGGGAGGGTAGACAGTGTGGACTTTAATAATGAGTCATATACAGCAGGCAAACCCTTTAGCTTTCTGGAACCATTTGCTTTTTGATACTGAGGCATTTAGATAATCTACAACTATAAAACAAACACTTAGGAGAAATTATTTGATAAAAGCAGGTGATCACACAGAAGACACTCACCCGGGATCTGTGACCAAGGGCTTGGTCCATCTGAAAGACACCATGTGCACAGGGGCTTTGCAGGCCAGTCTAGGGACTAGAAACTTCCTCCAGGCCTCTCTTCTCTTCTGGAAGACTCGCTGGCAGGTTAAGTTCTGTGTCTTGGGTTAAAATCTGCATGTGTTAAATGTAAATATGTTTCTTAAGCATTATAATGTTGAAAGTAATTACTTTCATTATTCATAGTAACAGAGGTATTCAGGCATGAAAATAAGTGAAATATTAATATGGGCTACAATGTGAATGAAGCTTGAAAACATTATGCTAAGTGAAAAAAGGCCAATATGTATGTATGTATGTATATAATGTATATAAAATGTCTACAATAGGCCAATCTAGAGAAAGAGAAAATAGATTAGTGGTTGTTAGGAGGAATGGAAGGGAAAATTAGACAACTGTAGGATTTCTTTTGGGGATGATGAAATGTTCTAGAATTTAGGAAGTGGTTATGGTTATACAGCATATGGACATAATAAAAACTGTTGGATTATAAACTTCAAAAGAGTTAAAATGGTAAACTTTATTTTTTGAACTTTACCTCAATAAAAAAGGAGAAAAAATATTTTTTAACTTGACTCAAAGAACCTTTTATTTGATCAAAGATCTCATTGGCCCCAAGAATTGAGATGCCTCATATTTCGAATCTTTGGCTGTAAAGACCTGTTCTTAATGGAACTGGTAGAGAGGGGAAACCAGGAGTGTTAAATGTTGCAGGCTATTTTTAAATTTCCGGATAAAAGCTGGGTAAATTAATTCAATGCTGTATTTATGGAACATTAGTTTTCTGAGTAAGTGGTAGAACCACATTCCACGATGCTGTTTCAAAACCAAAGAGAAACAGAATCACTCTGAATACCTAGATCTTTTCCATCCCTAAATTTATAATTTTAAGTATCTTTTTAAAAAATCACATTCTAGAAACAAGTCTCAATAAAAGTATTGTTTTAGAAGGAAAACACAAATTGGTTTGAGTCGTTCAAATTGTATTCAATAATTTAAACAAATTGAAAACAGTCTAAGATTTAAGAAAGCCAGAGATACTTGTATTTTAATCCAAAATTAGATATATGATGCAATTAATCTCTACACATATCCACACATACTGTGATAAAGGGTTGCCATAGTCATCTTCCAGGGAAGACAGACTGTGGTCTAATCCTAGGATTTTCTCAATACATTTTCATTGGATGCAGGTATAGGCCAATCTGCAGAATCCCAGTGGGTCTCCCACCAGCCAAAGAAAGTGAAAGGGCAAAGGACACTGGGAGCATCCTGTGCATTCTCAGCACCCTGAATTTAATTAGCATACAAACCTTAGGACAACAGGGCTGCTGCTGTTTTTATAACCCACAGGCTTATCTTCAGGGCCCTTGTAGTGTCTGCAATACATAGTGAGTGCTCAATATATATCTGTTTGATGGATTAACTTGTAAAAGACACTTGGGACCTTAGGGATGGGAGACAAGTATATTCAATGGGGTAGCTGTTAAAGGCTATGGAGAAGGCTAACTTGGAATACACATGAGATTGTGGAGAGAGAAGACATATTGGAGGAGGTGAAGAAAAATGGACAATATGGGGTAAAAATGGGAGTTCATAACCCACTTGAATCAAAGTGTGAAATATGATATATCAAGAACTATGTAATGTTTTGAACAACCATCAATAAAAAATTTAAAAAAAAAAAGAAAAACGGACAATTTGTGGTTATTTGTAGGGTCCTCTTCAGAGCATTGCCCACATAAAGTCAGTTAACTCTTAACATGATTTCGAAAAAGTTTTATCCCCATTGCACAGGAAAAACAAAGGAGATCAGTTTATGTACTTCATACAAAGTCACAGAGCCATAAGTCACTGCAGGACCAGGACTTTTCTCCCTGGTAAGAATGCCTTCTCCCCAGTGACACTCTGGCATGGAGGACTTCAGATTTCTCTCCTCTTATCCTCCCATAAGAATTTTGAAACTATGCACCCTGCCCTTCTTTTTCTTCTTAAGTTAACATTTAAAAGCTTTCATCTTCTCTTTAAGTAGTTGCAAAGCAAATGATTTCTGAAGTATCATTAATGGTGACCTTTAAAATAGAACTGTTCCAGCATTATTTTGATATATCAAATGGATCATAATGCCACAACAATCTGATTTTCACCCCTATCAGATTAAAACAATGCATACAAATTCTTTCACAGGAATTTCATGTGGCTTGTTTTTAAATTTTGAATACGTATTTCCATGCCACTCCCCCACACATTTTAATGCAGCATATTTTATACTTGAAAATCTTATATTGATCACTATCATACTTCTCTGCAACAAAAATGTATTTATAAAAATATTTATAAAGTAAATATTTTTTTTTATTTCCTATGATCATAGGCCTCTAAGTTTAATTTTTCATACTGGAATTGGTTTTTCCTTATAATTATTAGATACATATATTTTTTTCATCAAAAACAAATTTACATATTGATGATCAATTATTAAACATCAAAATAGTTGTATTGGAAATGCAGGCTCCTTATTTCTCAGTTAAGTCAGCTCTAGACCAGCAGCTCTTCCTACTGAAATTGACACAGTTTTAAAAATAATATTTCCTTCTTTATTTCCAAATTTGAACTGTTCTTGAGTTGTATACTATAGCTTGAAAGTCTCCTGCCTCACAGAATTCATGTGTTGAAATCTAATCCTCAGTGTTTTGATATTAAGATGTGGGGCCCTTTGGGAGGGGGGCGATAAGATCATGAGGCTGAGCCCTCATGCAGGGTATCTGTGCCCTAGAAGGGTCTGGGGGAGCTTCTTTGCATCTTGCTTCTGCCATGTGAGACTGCAACAAAGAGGAAGCTCTCACCAGATACCGGATCTGCCAGGACCTTGATTTTGAACTTCCCAGCCTCCAGAACTGTGAGCAATTTCAGTTGTTCATAAATTACTCAGTCTGAGGCACTGTGTTATAGCAGCCCAAATGAACTAAGACACACATCAAGATTAGTGTCGTACTTCATCATCAAGAATTATTTTTGAATTCACTACCAGCTGTAAGCCTTCAAGTGTGATGACAGCTGAAGTTGGAAACAGTGACCAGAGGCCGTCATAGCCAGTAGGTGGAGCACTTCCTGTTTGGATGGTCCTTCCTTTGCCCTTATAGACGGTTCTTCAGTTCTGGGACAAAGCAGGGTGGCAATGTCTGGGATGGACAGGGAGGGGAATGTGCCTTTCTTTTGAAAAGTAGGAGAAGAAACAGTGTAAGAAGCTTGAACAAAGGCAGAGCAATGCTATGAAAGAATGTACATGGCAGCTGAGCATCTGGAAACAGGCTCTTTTCATTAGTTGTCCATAAAATTAATTACATAACTCTTGAGAATCTCGTTGCTTCCCAAGGATCCATGTGCCTCAATTTGAAGATCTCTGTTTTAAATGAGCTGTCAACGGTAAAAATCTGTACTGTTCACTGTTTCAACTGGAACAGACCTTAGAAGCCCATGACCATTCACGTCTAGCCCAAAACAAACTACAAAGGAGTCACAGAGAATTTTTTGACCGTTTTCCTGCCTGCAGTGCAGCTACTAGGTCACAGCTGAGCAGAGCCCCTGTCTCCCTGTCAGCCCGACACTGGGAACAGCCATATGCACTGTGCTCTGTGATTCACAAAATGCGATCACGCATGTTATCCACAGCCATCTATGAGCCGCTTCTTTGTTGCAACCACCTGTGTTACAAGCCTAAGAATGTTTGCATCCACCAAGATTTTGACTGCACCAAACAAAAATAGCCCCTCACTCGGAATAGCATCCCTCTAACCTACATTCCCACAAAATTAATGGCTTTTGTCATGTGGGATTAGAGGGGACAGAATGTTTCTATTCAAGTTTGTCACTATTACCAAAAAAACAACCCAAGGGCTATGCCACTAAAACATATGCAAACAACAGCTTTAGGAGACTGCCTACGCAGGAAACTTCTGGAGAGGTTCTGTGCCTTTCAAAAGGACATGCTTTATTTTGCCAACTGTTATTCTCAAGAAGGGACCATTGTCTATAGCTCCCTCAGAGCCCCACCTTCAACCCAGCTCCTGGAGGCACAGACAGGCTTTCCACCACCTGGTCCTGTCTCCCCAGCCACACAGAAAGGATCAGGATAAACCACTGGGCCAAAGGTGACTCCATGCAACAGTGGCTTAGTGACAGACAACTGTGACTCTGGGCTGGGAGGTGGTACAAATAGAGACTGAATGGAGAGGTAGAGGAGGGATGGGGGTGCATCAAGAAATGATTAGAGGGGCTGGGGTTGTGGCTCAGTGGTAGAGCACTCGCCTAGCACATGTGAGGCCCTGGGTTTGATCCTTAGCACCACATAAAAATAAATAAATAAAAGAAAGATATTGTACCCAACTACAACTAAAAAAAATATTAAAAAAAAAAAAGAAATGATTAGAGGTAGAGGCCAGTATTAGAGGGCTGGGGAAGACCAAGGCAAAGTGTAAGCCTGGATTTAGAGAAAACAGATTCTCTGAGTAAGCGTAAAATGCTGTTTTCAGAGAGGAAAATTCAAAGAAAAGAATGATTTTGTGGGGAGGATGAAAGATCACTGGGAGCTGCTCCCTGTGGTAAAGCCATAAAAGTCAAGTCACTTTTCTTGGGTGAGTGGACCTGAGGACCACCCCACACCCAAGTCCAAGGAGGCTCCACCCAGCAGGGAGCTTGCCTCCCCTCTTTGAGAGGGAAGCTGAACATCAGCACCTGGGCCTTTGAATCACCTGTTCACTGACCCCAGTAAGGTCCAGAGGCTCTTTCCCATAGAAGACAGATGGTAGTAAGTTCTAGTACGTATGTGCAGCAAATATCATCTTGCTGTCTTCTTCCAACTCCCTGAGATTATTTTTTTCCCTTTCACTTCTTTATGAAAAGTCCTCATCTCCAACTCTTTCTGGTCTGTGCCCAGTACTAGAGTCACTCCCAAATGCTAGATTTGGGAACAAGAACTGAGATCTTCCAAATCAGTATCTCTACCAGGAAAATTTGTTTTCTCTGCAACAGGATCCTGAGAGGAAATACACCCAGCTGGGCTCTCCTTTATGGAGGTGAGGAGAATGGCCAAGACAGTGGGGGCAAGATGAACAGGAGACTGAGGATGAGACCCTTCCAGTCACAAAGAGTTAACAAAAGCTTAGTGTCTCTTCCTAAGCAACATGAAATCTTTGAGTTCTGTTTAATGATTTTGTTTTTGTTTCAGTAAAACAATCAATTAACTCAGTGACTACATGTACTTTCCTTTTGATCTTCTGACACTGAGCTATCTGAAGACTCTTTCCAAGGATACATTGTCTGATGGTCTGAACACCTATTTTATACACCTTTCTCTTTCCAAAATAGAATTCTTTGGGGGAAGGGGGATAGCCGGGATAGAATTCAGGGGAACTCATCCATTGAGCCACATCCCCAGCCCTATTTTGTATTTTAGAAACAGGGTCTCCCTGAGTTGCTTAGCATCTTGCTTTTGCTGAGGCTGGCTTTGAACTCTCCATCCTCCTGCCTCTTAAGTCACTGGGATTATAGGTGTGTACCACTGCACCTGACCAAGATAGAATTCTTTAAGGCTCAGGTCTTATAAACAAATAAGCAAAGGGCCTCAGAGGTTAGGAAACTGCTCCCAGGAAAAGCAAGACATACCTTGGTTACCTGCCCCTCACCTCTGCATCTCCCTGCAGTTCCTACCCTTTTCCTTTTAAGCTGACCTTTTCCAAGTGTATAAGATGGCTACTTGGTTTTGCTTTCTTTTCTTTAAAAAAATGTTTTAAACTTATTATTAACAGATAAATAAAAACATAAAAATCATACTAATGAGGTACTATGGGATGCTTTGGTACAATTATACACTGTTGATAGTTTAAATCAGGCTAAACGTACCTATTCCCTAAAACAGTTATCATTTCCATATGGGAAAAACCTTGGAAATATGTTCTTGGAACTTCTTGAAATGTATAGTACATAATTACCAACTATAGTTAACCTGCTGCAGTAACACACCAGAACTCCTTACTACTAACTATAACTTAGTACCCACTAGTCAACCTCTCCCCATCCCTCTACCCCCATCTCTCCCAGCCTCTAGTAATAACTACTCCACTCTCAACACCCATGAGATCTGCTTTTTTTAAAGAATCCATGTATGAGTGAGATCACACAGAGCTTGTCCTTGTCCCTGGCTTATTTACACAATGATCTCCAGTTCCATCCAGGTTTTGCTCTTTCTAACACCTCATTTGGGTTGATTCTAACTGCAGACACAGACTTTCAAAGAATTCATTTTGGTTTGAGCTCTTTAGAGAAAAAAAGTCCTTCTTATCACATAGCCCCAGGTTTGTATAGTGGGTCATCAGTCTGTGTGGTCCTGGGACCATGGCATGTGTCTGGAGCTTCGTGTTCTCTGGGAAGCAAAAGGGAAAACTTGACAACTGCTCAACTAAATTCTTGAACACTACTCTGAGTTCCGACTTGAACAGAACGCTGCTGGACTGGAGCCAAGCCCACCCCAGCTCTCCTTCCCTCCAGATTCTACTGAATTGTCAGAGGACTGCAGAATCCTCAGTTGACACTGGATGGAGTTAGGCATGGAGTCTGCCTCTGTAACTCAGCTAACCCACCATTCTGGCAGAGTAGGCTTCTATTACCCTTCTGTCCTTGAGGTCTCCTCCCATTATCAACAGAACATCCGTAATAATAATGCAACCATAATAATGTCACCCTTGGGAATCACATGAAGGGGACATATGTTCCAAAAATATACAACAGATTTTCAAACCCAGACAAATTTTTTACCTCCAAGTCAAGAGTGACATTCTTGACTCAGTCCTCTCAAATTTCTTATTAAAATGACTAACCTCCCAGGTTTCCCTTGGCCTACGATTCCCCCTCTCCCATCCCCCCATCCCCCCCCCCGGGCCCCCTAGTGTAGAGCTGGACACTCCATCTGGATTCTCTGGACTTTTAGACTTCCCAGAATTGCCTTTGGGGTGAGCTCTGGCAATAACTCCTGATGATTTCACTGCCAGCTGTGACACGAGGCTGCATTTGCCTGCATGGCCTCTGGCCTCTGATCCTCCACAGCCCACATAATGGAGAAGGGCAGAGGAGAAACAGCGGCAAACCTGGGTGGACTCTTGGGAAGGCAGCAGACTTAGGAAGGAAGGAAATCTGAGGAATGAAAAAGAGGAATAAGCTATGACGGTGTCTCCTAAGTATCTTTGAGTCAGTCTGTTTGCTTGAGACGGGACCTGGCTATGCAGCCCAAGATGGCCACAAACCCTGAGCTTAACTTGTCCTCCTGCCTTGCCTTTCCTCATAGCTGGCTCTACAGGTGACACTGGCCTATCTTAAAGCATCTTTTAAACACCAGGAGAGAAAAACTACTGAGAGGGAGGAATGTTCAGTTAATGTGGAGGAAGAAAGCATACAGAAGGACGATTCTAGGTAGAATCACAGAATTAATTTAAATTCACTCCGAGGACACTAGAGAAAAAAATGGCATTTGGTTTTGTCAGTGATTGAGGGACAGGGGCTTCCTCCCCCTTCTGCCCCCCTCCCAATCTGCTCTTCTTCCTTCTTTCCTGATCCCTCTTCTGCTCCTGTATTCCCTCTCTTCTTTCTCCTCCCTCTTTTCTGGCTCCTTTTTTTCCCTTCCTTCTCCTCTCCCGTTGCTGCATCATCATTATCATCATCATCTCCACCATAAGGAAGGACCTTATTTACAGAGGGCTAACTAGATGGTTGACTCCATGCCAAGGGCTTTTATGCAGACCTGCAAACTTCACAGTGGCTCTGGGGGCGTCATCTGATTTCCTTTTTCCACAAATGAGTCACAGAGTAAGTGACCTTGTCAGAGCCTTCCTACTTAACCGTGACACAAGACAGCTTCATAACTTATAAGAATTCATGAGTGAATTTTAGAATTCCTGAGTGAATTAACCTTGGGAATGATGATATTAGCCTCTAATACCTCAGGAGCACAGAGTCAACCGTAAGTGAAACAGTGCACCGATGCAAAGACATCCTGTTCTCCCTGAATTATGAGATGGAGGCTTTTTTACTTGGAATTTCAAGTCTAGAAACTCCTATGGGAGGGACAGTTGGAGGCCTTAAGGGCACCATTCTACATAGGATATGGGGAAGTCAAATATTTAAGCATTTTAATTGTTTAAGCAAAAAGAGAAAGAGATTCATAAAAGCATCCAAAGAAACTTTAAGGTCAAGAAGAAGTATTGAGGTGGGACAGAAAAAAAAATGGTTCTAATACAGGACAGCCGATCCCTGCTGGGAGGGGAAATGATGCTTCTGTGGGTTGCAGGTCTTTCCTAAGAACAGCTTTGCCACATTTTTCTCATGGATGCATTCAGGGCTTCTGCAATCTCTTCATCTCCCTTGCTTCTGGTAGGAGTTGATTCCTCCAGTCCTAAAATCTCTATAGCAGATCTGTCCATGAGAGACAAGACCTAGAACTGGACTTCCCTTGGTCCGCCACTCTGGAGCCTCATAAAAGATTTCAAGAGCATCGCCCAAACTGAGGCTTCAGAGCCAGGCCATCACATGGACCATAAAAGCACACAAAAGCACATATGACACAGTGGTGTGGACTTGGACATCAATGAGTCACAGAGCGAAGCCAAGAGGTATTCTATACATGAGACATTGTGTGGATCACTCTCCGCAAAAGAGTTGACAGTAGAAAGGGTCACAAAAAGAAGGAATTCCAGGGGCTGCAGTTGTAGTTGAGTGGTAGAGTCCTTGCCTAGCATGTGTGAGGCCCTGGGTTCAATCCTCAGCACCACATAAAAATAAACAAAGTTATTTGATAAAAAAGGGGGTTCCAGAATTAAAACGAGGTTATTCCCTCTCCTGAATCTTGGAAATCAAGTGTTTCTTTTGTTAATCTTCAGATATTTAAGCTAGAAAGAAATGTACATTAAGTTTTTACAGCAAAAGAAAGCACATGCATAAGTGTAAAACTAAATATAAAATCTAGCCAATATATTGGTCTGGGGTTATGGCTCAGCAGTAGAGTGGTCACCTAGCACATGCAAGGCCCTGGGTTTGATCCTCAGCACCACATAAGAATAAATAAATAAAATGAAGGTATTGTGCCCAACTACAACTAAAAAATAATTTTAAAAAAATCTAGCAATATATATAAAAACTGTAAAAGCCAGGTACAGTAATCCCAGCAGCTTGGGAGGATGAGGCAGGAGGATCACAAGTTCAAAGCCAGCCTCAGCAACATAGCAAGGCCCTAAGCAACTCAGGGAGAGCTTGTCTCTAAATAAAATATAAAAAATATAAATCTAAAAAATATTTTTAAACGAGATGGGGATGTGATTCAGTAGTTAAGCATGCCTGGGTTCAATCCCCAGTACCAAAAAAAAAAAAAGACAAAAGAAAACAAACTATAAGAAAAGATTTCTAAAATCATTAACAATTTAATAATGTATAAAATTTGAAGTGATTCTCTAGAAACTAGTTTGGAATTAATAAAAAAATTATTTATAATATAACTTTCAAACACTTTTAATTCCACATAAACATCTATGTATGAATATTAATTCAAGAAATAGCTGTCAACTTCTCACATTGTGCCAACTCTCATTCTAAACACTGTGGGAACAACAAAAAGATAAATAAATTTGATTTATCTGAAGTGATCCAGTATGTATGTGTGTATTTTAAAAATAGCCTCTGTACTTGCTCTCAAAAGCTGTGTAATCCAGAAAAGTAAGTTACCTTACCCTCTCTCTGTGCTATTTAATAAAGTCTTCATAGGGACCATGATCTTTGATCTTTTATTCTTTGCCTTTTTATGGAATTTTATTTTTTATAATTTTTTAAAATTTGTGTTCAAAGCACATTAGTGCATTATAATCACACCCTAGTGAACTATGTAATTACATAGTTGTAGATGCGTGCAATAGAATAACATAATTCGGTCAGTTTCAATCCCTAGAACCTGCCCTGTGATCTTTGATCTAATCTTAAAGCAGGAGCAGCTGCTCCAGATGGACCATGCAAAAGGTGACACACATCAGTGGGAACAGCAAGTACAAAGACATGAACCTACGGGTGTGTGCAATGAACTTGTGAAAACTTGAGGAGCTTGAGTGACTGAGGAGGTAAAGAGAAAGAGTTGACTTGGGACCACTCCATTCTATTCTAAGAAGTGTGCAGTTAGCTGTGAAGGCAAAGCATGTGATGTGATGTGTGTGACGGGGAACTAACATTCACCACCCAGTTCTGGCACATGGCAGGTTTCCTTTCCCAGCCCCTCCAGAATGAAGCATGGTCATGTGACCCGTTTAACCAATGAAGTGTGAGTGGAAATAGTATACATCCTATCCAGGGAAACTTTCAGGACAGTTTTGATTTGGCACATTCTCTTCCCCTTCTGAGGCAATCATAGAAGATGCTCAGAGTCATGCTGATCACAATGGTGAATTTCCAGGAGGATCCTGAGTGGCTGTAAGCACAGTCCCCACTCTACCCCACCCCTATGCCCTGCAATGAACAGATAGTGTGAACAAATGGAAAAAAAAAAAAAACAGACCTGTAACTCTGAGCCTCTGGGTTTGGATGAGTGCTTTTTACTGCCTAAAAAGGAACCTGTGCTTTCTGACACGCTGTGCAATTTTAAATGATAACTCTGACAATAACATATATAGAAGATGGATTTTAGAGAGCCTGCAGCTGCAGCAACTGGCTAGAGGACTACCAAAACCCACAGATGATATTTATGTCAGGCACCAGGACCAGAACTGTGAGCTTAGAAAAGCAGCAAAGGAACCCAGAGATATGATGGCAAGAGCTGACCTGAGTCAATCATGAACTTGAGATTGTAAGAGTGCCTGATAGTCTAATTGTTTCAGAGGTGATGAAAAGAGAAAGTTCTTGAAAGAACAGGCTTGACTAACAGGGAGATGAAGTAAGATGAAAGAAGGAGCTACAGGCAGCCTGGAGAAGCTTATCTCATCAAGAGCAGAGGCATATCCCCATGCAACGGAGACTATAAGAAGATAGTGAACTTTGGAAGAAAACAGATGTGAGAGTGAACAGGGGCTGAGTCATTGAACCTTGCTCATTCATTCATTCAACAACAGTAAAAAACAAAGAAGAACCCTGCCCAATGGGACTTACACTGAAAATACAGAGAAGCAGACATATTTAAACACTGCAGAAAATAGGACATTGTGATTTTTAAAGGGAAGAAAAAATAATTAAAGACAGTGACCAATTCATTTTGTTTGAAATCCTTATCTGATATCAAAGTCAAAAATAGAGATGTCTGTCTCCTTTTTTCAAAAAGAACTGCCACCTTCTCTTCCTTTTTCCTTTTTATTTTTCACATTTAAGGAGCCAACTGTGAAAAAAAATCAGTTTTTTTGACCTCAAGGTTATTTTTTAAAAATCAAGAATTTTTTTTTTTTTTTTAACTAGGACAGCAGGTAGCACACCAAATGTTGTAGTAAATTGGGTCATATGTATTGTGGGAGGTGGGATTGATGGTTAAGTGTGGCTTTTAGAAAAGTCACTTCTCAAAGTTTCTTGTGCATATGAATCACAAGGCCTTGGAGAATGCAGGCTGATTCAGCGGTTCTGGGGTGGGACCTGAGAGTCTCCATTCCCAACAGCTCCCTGGGATGCCAAGGCTGCTGGCCCCAGGAATGCCAAAGCATGGTTCTCATCATGTCTGTCTGTTCTTCCTTATGCACCTGAAGAATCAATTGGCAATATGTGATTGTCATGCAAAGATCTGTAACAAAGCGCCTCTGATGGACATTATATTCCTATAATTTCCTGGGTGTTACCATGATTATCCTGACTCCAGCCCAGGGAGGTTAGGTCACATGACTACCTGTGGGCAGGATTCACAAACCAGGTCTAGTGCGGAGAGCAAGCTCTTCGTGGCTCCCTCCTCACTCTGTTTCCATCACATTTCTTTCCTGCTCTGTTGCTGCAGCAGAAAGGACCATTCTGATGCTGATAAAGCCAAGTCCATCAAAATGATGTGGGTTCAAGAAAAAGCAATGAAAATCCAAATGGAGAAAACTTCTGAGATTCAGCAAATAAAAGAACAATTAACCTCGGGATGGAGATTGTTTTATTTTTGTTTTCCAGGAAGCAATATCAGTTTGTTAAAAGATCATCATATGCCTCTAAGAACTCTTGGACAC
Organism: Marmota flaviventris; assembly: GCF_047511675.1. Classification (NCBI taxonomy): domain Eukaryota; kingdom Metazoa; phylum Chordata; class Mammalia; order Rodentia; family Sciuridae; genus Marmota; species Marmota flaviventris. Next base: position 11,176,635 of record NC_092508.1, on the reverse strand, counting down.
TGTCACTTCCTCAACAGGGCATCTGCTTTCCTACTTCACTCGGATGACAGAAAATTCCATAAAAACCTTCCCTATCCATCAGGAGAAGCTACTATGCATCACACTGCAACATCTACGGTCTAGACACACAAATTCCACAGTGTTCCAAAATCCCCTAAATCTTAATAAAGAGTTTTCTATCTGTCTGCTTCTTTATTTTACTAACAAGAAGCCTTAATTCAATGCGGCTAAATAAAATATGCAAGTAAAACCGTGGCTCTTAAACTTGCCTGCACGTGGTATCTCTAGGAACACTGATAGCTGAGTTCTCTAGAGGCTGATATAATTGGCTTGGGATCCACTGGGTATCAGAATTTTTAGACATGCCTCAGGATATTCTAATGCATAGCCACAGTTATGAATCCCTGGCACAAAAGGCAGAAGACTCTTTTCACTCTATAATAAAACATAAATAAATAGTAGGAAGATGTCTTCATTCACTGTCAGGGTTTTGCCTCTTTATAATGATTACATATGTTTAAAATCCTATTAGACCTTGATTCTAATTGCAAATAATTGGTTTCCTACAATCAGTGACCAACCAGAGTTCCTACTTGGAGTTTGCTAACCAACCATAGCAGATGTCAGCAACACTGCTTCAAAGCAAAGGATCTTAATCTGGGAATGGAATTCAGATGGTCAGTGAATTTGGATGGGGAAAAAAGTGATATCTTAATTTTCACTAATCTTTCACAAAAGTTCAGCATTCCATTCAGTTACAAGTATAGACAATAGACCACAATAGTATTGGCAGTTCTTGAGAGTTTGCAACCACTAGTATTTTTATATTACATTTCAGTTTGGCCAGTTTTCTCAAAATATCATTTGCAGTATCACTCCAATATTACAGTTGCTTAATAGACCTGCAGTTAGATCTAGCTGTTTAATGCAACAATGATGCATGCCTGTTATTATATCATAACTTTGGTACTGTACTTTAATGTTGTATTCCAGAAAAAACTGATTCTGCTTTAATTGTATTTTATGTATTTAACATTATTCTGAGAGGATCTCTAAATTCTTCACCCAATGTGCCAATTTGGTCTGTGGCACAAGAGAGTCCTGACAAGACAGATGCAACAAATTTGCATCCAAGGCCTCCTCTTCTGCCTAACCCGAATCCACCCGCGACCACAACCAGCAACCCGGCAGCCTCGCAGGAGGGAGACACCCTGGACCAGAGTTGGGTCTTGTTTTCCCCTGCATTTCCGCAGATAAGATTTAGCTTGAAAAGCCAGTTCAACTCAGTGGATGGGCTTTCTCTTTCCCCTCAGCTGCCTCTTGCTCTTGGCATTTTGGAATGCCCCAACTGCCAGGCCGGTAACTCGAGCCTCCAAATTAATCAAAACACACAGCACCCAGTTCAAGCCCTGGCAGACAAGCCTGGGAGCTATAAAAGCTCTCCTCTGGTGACCCCAGGGCCACGACTCCCCAGCCAACAAATCCCCGCCCCTGCCACCCTTGGATGCCTACCTAGATTGCTCCACATGCTCCCCCAGGCAGGTCCTTGGGCCGCAGATTGCCAACTTGTGGGCGACTTACCTGGGGGACGCCTCTCAGTCCGCGAGCACCCCTCGGCTCTGCCCAGCCCGAATCCACCCGCGACCCGGCAGCCTCCTCACTAGAGTCTCACGGCCAAGTCTGGCGGCCGCAAGTTGGAGGTGGGCTGGAGAAGGGAAGGCAGCCAGACGCACGGGCGCTGGAGCCGGGAGCTCGCCGGGCCTCCGGAGTGCAGACGCCCGGAGCGCCTCCCGCTTAATCTGGGCAGGGCCGGTAGCCACTCCCTCCACCCTGTGCAGCCACCTCCCCACCGCACATCCCCCCGAATTCCTCACCTCCGACCCACATCGCCTACCCCACCTGGGCCCCAAGACCTTTGAGCATCACTTTCTGAACACTTATCCTGGATGGGCGCCCACCTGCCCTGCAGTCGCTTAGCCCTTTCTCGCTTCCTGGGCACTATGCCCAGTAGAAGGGACAGTGCCTGGTGAGTTGGGAGGGAGAGGGACGAGGGCGGGACCTGAGCCACTTCTTCCCTCCCTTGGAGCCACCACCAAAGCCTGGATGGGGAGGGACGGACCGCGCAGCTGAGCTCTACAAAACCCGTGCCGGAGGGCTGGCCAAGCGAGCTTCACACCAGGGGCTTCCCAGCCCGCACCGCGCAGGGGACGCGGTCGCCTGAGAGCCTGTGGGCCCCTGGACACGCTGGAACTCCGAGCCGGCGCCCACCATGCGCCCCGGGTCCTTACGGAGGCCGACGGCACTCCTGCTTCGACTCCTGCTGGTGCTCCTGGCGGCCGCGCCCGCGGAGAGCAAGGTGAGTACCTGCTGCGCGCCCCCCACTGCCGCACTGGGATCCTCACCCCGGGTGTACGCGGGTCCCGCCGACCCCACCCGCAGGGGCGCTGTCCGGGAGCGGCTGCCTGGCCACTGGCACAGCTGGGGCTCCACGCAGGTCCCGACTGGCAGCGCGCAGAGAGGAGCTAGTGGGTATGCCCGGGAACAGGTGGAATGAGAGGCGCTGGAAGACAAGGCGAGGAGGGGGCCTGTCCAGGCCGTTAGGAGACAGGGATGAAGAGGAAAGGCTTCCAGGGGTCAGTAAGTAGATAGATCTATAGAAGGATCCGTCCGTCCGTAGGCAGATAGATAACTGCCGCGGTGATACTTGAGAACACCGGATACAGGGATGCGCAACTTGAGGTCGGTGAAGCACAGCCGGCAGCTGTGGTGGCTGGAAGCGCCCAGGACTGAGGACTGGGAGGAGAAACCTGCGGGGAGTCCCAGCCCGGCTCACCCTAGTTATGACCTCACCCTCACTCTTTCTGGGGCTTAGTGTCCTCCTTGTCAAAACTTGGCCTTCGGTGTTCCATTGACTGTGGGAAAGCAAGTGGCATCACTGAAAAATTAAGAAAACTTGTATCAGGATATATTAAGCAATGTCATCGATTTAATTTCTGTTAGGAGTTTAAGTGACACTGGGTTCATTTAAATCCACCCATAGTTCTTATTCTTTAGCATTGAAAATAAAGTCTCCTCAAAACTATTATGCCTCCTAGAGTCGGCTGACTTGATTTTAATTTGTGGAAGTGAAATTTAACTTCTCAGATGCTTCATGTCATTTTTACGCTTAAACGTTAATTGGGATGATAACATGGTCTATCAAGTTTTATTCAAAAGATGAGCAGATGTTTTACAGATTCTGTGATTGATAATGGATTGGAAACTAACAATCACAGTATTCCTTATGTGTTCCAAGAAAAGAGTTTCAGAACCTATGGCCTCATATAATCCCCGTTTTTTTCTATTTAATTAAATTTTAATTTAAGACATTATAGATGCAGCTAAAACTCTTCTCTCATTTTCCCAGAGGTATCCATTCTACCACTTCCATGTTTCTTTTCAAACAGTTTCTATGCATTTACATACACATATATGAAAAAAACAGTATGTTTAGGTTTTTAATGTGGTATCATTCCATACTACATATATGTACATGTACATATAAATGTACATTTTTGCAACTTATAAATCTATGTCATATTAAAGATCTACCTCTTTTTTTTTTCACTATGTTGCATAATTTCCCCCAATATGCCAAGTTAATTGAACCATTGCCCTATTGATTTACATTTAGGCTATTTAGTGTTTCACATTCTAAAGGATTTTTGTAATCCAGTTAATCTCTTCATGTACTTGGCTCTAACAGAAATGCATTTTTCATAGATGAGGAATGCCCAGTCTAGGTGGTTAAATACTACTGGGCATGATGGATATAACTCATGCAAATCAGTGAGGATTATCTAACAGCTTCAACTGGAATAAACACATCTTAGAAGTAAAAAACCTAAGGGAACTGTATGTTGTGGGAGGGCCTGGGAAAGGGTTCCAGAGCAGGGTTTGCACACGTTTCTGAGCTCAGAAGGAAATTCGGGAAGGTAGAGGAATCATACTCCTATAAAGATCAGCCAGTGACCATACAACCTGCAGACAAGCCATTTTAAATTATATTGTTGTATTCACTTATATTTTGCATGTAGAATTTTCTGTTTTGAGTTTGGCCAAATCTTGGCACCTTCTTGCTTTAATTAATATCATAATTAATTAATTAATATTATAATGAGTCTATTTTTTATCATCATTTGCAATAAGTCTTTGTTATAAACTTCAAGGATTATCATTTCCATTGTATCTGCTGAAGTAGATAGAAAATATGCCATTAAAATCGTGAAATGGGTCTTTACCTTCTGGAGAAAAGGAATTAACAGTTAACTGATAATTGGGTGACGTGTTCTAGCATGACTTCCTCCACAAACTATCTGATGCTAATGAAGGCAGTTGACCATTTTGGGCCTCAGTTTTCTCACCTGTGAATTTGGGGGGGTTGAAACCCCTATTAGGCCAGCAGGCAGGGTCATAAGAGAAGCACCCAAGTAAGAGGAAACCTTCAGAGCCAACTGGCTGTTGGCATTCCAGAATTCAGGCCCAGTTGTGCCCAATCACTTCAAAAGCGAAGCTGGGAATCTATTTGGTATTAGAAATATCTCAAATTCTAAATATTAGCAACTACTTGTTTAAAAACAAAAAGACCATAATGAGAGCCAAACAATGTATAAGTGAGAGCTAAATTTAGCCTCTGGGCATCATATTGATCATCTTTGTGCTACATTAGGTAAGACTACATTTTTCTCTAAATTTCTGCAGTTTTACTTTAGCATTGAATAAAACAGGAAGACCACAGTGATGTTGACCCTACAAGCGAGTTTAGACAGGGTGGAACTGTCCTCCCACACAGAGTGAATGCCTCTGCCCTTGGCTCAGCATCAGCTCCAGGCGGGCTGTTCGGCACACTCTCTGGCACACTCTCAGGTTGTATAGCCGGCCCACTCAGCTCACCCACTGGAGACTGGGAGGTGCTCTGCTGTTACCCCAGGTCATCTGTGTGGCAGAGCAGGTACAGGGAGCCCTCCTTTCTCTCTGGATAGGTGAAGTTCACCAACTGAGACATCAAGGGTTATCCTTCCATACTGGGTCTTGAATTCCAGGCAGGGCTGGACTGTGAAGGGCAAAGAGCAAGAACTGTCAAAAGGCTCTAGAAAGGATGCTGTCTCACCTGATGGCATTTTAAAGTTAGAAACTTCAGCCGGACTCGAAATCATTTCAAACAAGCGAAAAGTAATGCATCCTGCACCAATTTATCTGAGATTCAGCAAATGTTAATAAACTTTGGCTTCTTGGCTTAGATTTCTCTCTTCCCATACACACTTTTGTACTTATGCTTTCTGAGTGTGTGTGCGTGTATGTGTGTGTGTGCAGTCCCAGTAAAAAGTAAATATTATTGTTTTGTGGTCTTTCAAATGTAATAAATAGCTTCACATTATATATATGTATGTCTATGGAACTTGTCTTTTATCACTCATTATTATGTCCCTGGGTCCATGTTGACACATATTGATGTGATTTATTTGTGAATATATCTGTTACATAGTATCCAGTAATATAAATAAAGCCATTATTTTTTCCCCTAAACAGGGTTAAGTTTGCCTTCAAATTTTCATTTCACAAAGTTGCAATGCATGTGTTTGTATATATACCATCAAGACAACTAGAATTTGAATTCCTAGGTGGTTCATAGAGAAAGCATGTTTTAAATTTATTAGGAACTGCCACATTGATCTCCAGAAGAGTTGTATCATCAGTGAACCAGAGTACACATTTCCCTACATCCTTGGTAAAACTTGGTGTGTCTGAATGTTGATGAGCGTAAACTGAGGGCTTGTTTGACTAGTGAGTTTGTGAACCTTTTTAGCCCTTAATTGGCCATACATAGTTCCCTTTGCATGAATTGCAAATACCACTTTCTGCTTATTTATCAACTGTGAGCTTTACCTTTTTGTTGCTAATTAATTGGAAGTTATTTACATATTTGGGCACAAAGTATTTGTCATTTATAGAAATCATTTTATTCTGATCTTTGGTTTATCTTTTTATTTAGTTTTTGGTGCCTTGATGTGTAGATGCTTTTTTTTTTTTTTTTTTTTTTTTTTTTTTTTGATGTGTAAATGCTTTTTTTTCCCCTTAATCTCAAACTTATTCATCCTTCTTCAATGTTTTGTCCTTTATACCTTGTTGAAGAAATTCCTTTCTGGGATCCTGATGATGTTTTCCTGTGTTTTTTTGTTTGTTTAAAAAGTTTTATAGTTTAAATTCTTTTTAACCCTGGAATTATTTTCTACGTATGGAGTATGACTATATCATTTTTGATATAGATAACAAATTATCCCCCATTCTTTACCAGCTACAGCATTCTTTCCTTCGGCTTTGCGGTGTTACATCTGCAGACATGTATATAGTGAGCATCAATTCACACGGAGCTAATTAGTAAGCTCTCTGTTCTGTCCCCCTCCCTGCCCCTTTTTGCCTCTACATCAATACCAGATCAGTTTTGATTACTAACTTTATGCTAAACCTATACCTGATAGGACAGAGCGGTTATCTCTGCTATTATTATTTTCTTTAAAATTGTTTGGTTTTCTTTCCTCTGTGCTCCATTGACTGAAGTTTGACAAGTATCTGCTTGTCAAAGTTTCATTTCCTTGTGCCCTGTAGCTGAAGACCTTAATTTTCATTGCTATATTGTATGTATAAAAACAATGTATTTTTCCATTCTGCAATTGATTAATGAATTCAAGGCAGAGGCCATTACAAGTAATGTTGCCACATGTATCTTTATTTAAATGGGTTAATTTTCTTACAATGTTTTAGTTTTTGTTTCTTTAGTTTCTAATTCTTTTATATTCTTGGTGTTATTGTAAATGACATATTTAAAAATTTTAACAGCCTATTAAAGAAATAATAAAACATGGTTTAATTTATTCAAAACATATATACACATATGTGTGTGTGTGTGTGTGTGTGTGTGTACACACTGGAGATTGAACCCAGGGACAGTTTATCACTGAGCTACATCCCCAGCCCTTTTTATATTTTATTTTGAGACAGGTTCTCACTAAGTTGCCGATGACCTTACTAAATTGCATAGACTGGCTTTAAACTTGCACTCTTCCTACCTCAACCTCCCAAGGTATTACAGACATGTACCACTGTTCTTGGTTTGAATTTTATATTTTGATTTTGATCCAGCAACTTTGAAAAATTCAAATGCACTTAAGGCTAAAAAATTTCTGCCTTAGCTGCATCACACAAATTTGAATAAGTAGTATTTTAATATCATTAAGTTCTAATAGTTTTTCTAATATTTGTTCTGTGGGTTATTTAGGTGTTTATTCCTTAATTTCCAAACACATGAAGATTTTCTAGTTATCCTTTTGTGACTGAGTTGTGGTAATGATTACATTGTGACTTCAAAGGTTTCTATATAGGTCAAGGTTTTTGATCATGTTGTTAAAATTACAGTGAGTGAGTGCATGGATATTTAATCTGCAATTCAGGTTTTAATCAAATCTTTAAAATTCTCAGCCATCACATTTTTATGTCTAGAGAGACATAAAATTCTCTCTAATCTTGGCAGCTTGTTAGACACAGGCTGGGCCTTCTGCTTTTTTCCTTCTACTTCTCCTAACTTCTGATGTAGAAATAAGATACCTTTCACATGCTGCTCAGATATTCTTGGCCTCATCTTTATAGAACTATGGCTCCCCCACCTCCCACCTTGACTACAGATTTTACATAAGCACATGCTGATGCTTCCTCTAGGCTCTGTCCCTCAGCTTCCCTATTGTATGCTAGAAGTGTGGGGCTTTAACGTCTGTGGAGCAAATCTTTCACCAATGGGAGACCAGAGCCATTGGGTAAATTCTTCTCCCATGAAGAACTGTCCTGAGTACAGAGTGTCACTCACACTCTTCGAACAGTCCCCAGAGACCATGCATCAGTTGTATAGTTCACATCAGCTTTGTTCTACTTCCTGAGGGTCCAGGCCCATGTTTTAATCTCTTTTCTCTCTCCAGACCACATGCTGTGAAATCCCCTTACGTGCATCTTCCAATTCTTTAATTCTCTCTTCTGCTCTTTTTAACTGTCTATGTATTTTCAATCAACTATAACTTTTCAGTAATGATAAAGCACTCTAAAATGATTTGATGCACATCATGACCTAAGTCTATTAATTAACAGCTCTTAAATGTCTGTTTGCTCATCTTAAAGCAGAAGCAGCAGATTTAATCCTCAGAAATTTATGAAGATCAAGTTATTTAATATTAATGCACAATTACCACACCTGTCATAGGAATCATTCCATAAATGTTCAATGTGATCATTGTCATTCATTGATCTGATCTTCAATGACTAGTCTTATTTCTAGAAGTTCTCTTTGGAGTCCATCTGTTCTCTTATGTTGTGTTTTTCTCCCTATATTTTTCTTCCTTCTTTATGCTTTTAGTCATTTTACAAGTATCTCTATTATTTTTCTGCTTCTTGTTCTAACTTTCACCATCTGGAGTCTATCATCTTATCTCTTCTGTTTGTTGACTCTTTCTCACGGGGAGACATTGTGAGAGAGAGACTTGGGAACTGAGCTTCCTCTGTCATAATAGCCTGCACCACCCATATGGCCTCACGGCTCACAGATTGGAGCTGTCTTATCCTTGAGACAAAAACAGCAAAGTGATTCTGTGGCTTCCTAGGGATTTCTCCCTAGTAAGATGGGATCACACAGTACTGGTCTGGAGAGAGGAACATCAGCTTTGGTCTGGATGTTCTCAAAATTCATGCATTGAAATGTAACCCCAAGGTGATGGTGTGGAGTTAGGTCAGAATTTTGGGAGGTGAACTGAAGTAGTGTCCTTACAAAAGAGGCCCAAGGACACTTGTTTGCCCTTTCTAACATATGAAGACACAGTGAGAAGGTGCCATCTTTGAAGCAGAGAGCAGCCCTCACCAGACACCGAATCTGCTGGCACTTTGACCTTAAACTTCTTAGCCTTCACAACTGTGAATAATAAATTTCTCTTGTTTATAAATTACCCAGACTAAGGTATTTTGTTATAACAGCCTGAATACACTAAGACAGGGTCACCCTCCTCCCATCCCTCCTACTGCTCACTTTCTCAAACATACTAGACTTCTGTTTGGTGAGGCAGGGGTCAAGATCAACAAGGACACATCCACCCCCTCTCTCCTCCTGACCAAGTCAAAGCCTTTGTTCCTTGAGTATTTCTCTGAGGTTAGAAGAGTTGGTTTGTTTTTATGCCTGATCCTTGGAAAAAATTGTGAATTAAGTGCAATTTGTCTTCATGCTTCTCTTGCAGTTTCTGTTGCGTTACCCAGAACACGGCATTAATGGCCTGGTGTTAACTGTAAGGCGTGTTAACTCTGTGAAGTGTTGCAATTGAGTAAAGCATGGAAGCCGGGCAGCGTTTGTTTGACTCTGGCCTGGGAATGTCATGTGTTCCTTCCTCTGTGTGGAGCTGATCATACTTGTGCTGTGGTCTTCAGGCAAGAAGCAGCCATCCATCATGGGAGGATATTCCAAGATCAGTAAAAACACACGGTCTTCTGAGCATTTTTGTTCCACAAAGTTTATATCTGGCCTCAGCCTAAACTTTTTAGTCATAACAGATTTTCACCATAGGTCATTTATTTCACCTCTGTTTTCAGTTTGAAGGAGTAAGGAAACTGGGATTACATCATGCTCTTGATAGAAGAGCCATTTTCCTGCCCCCATGATCTTGCGTTGTCTTCATCTCTGAAAGCCTGGACAGCCTGAAGGTTTGTGGAGAGACTTTGAGACAATGTCGGTGAACTCCCAGCACTAGCTAGGTGTGTAAGTACAGGTGGACCCTGTGGGAGTCTACCTAGGTCGTGCATGCTATGACAATATGTTTGCCAACAGCTCCAAATATGAAACTCAAGGCCTTAATAACTAGTGTGTATGATGAAGAAAAATCCATGTTTGCAATGTTTACAGAATGAATCTGTCAATGTCTGCCTTAGCATGGGCTGTTAGACACAGTACTGTGGACTGACTGGCTTGAGTAAACACTTATTTCTCACAGGTCTGGAGGCAGGGACTCTAAGATCTGGGTGCCAACATATGTGGGTGCTGGTGAAGATCTTCTGCCTGGCACACACTGCCAACTTCTTGTTGTATCCTCACGTGGTTGAGAAAGAGAGCTGGCTCTCTGGCTTTCTTTTGATAAGGGCCCTGATCCCAAGATGAGGACTCGGCCTTCATGACCTCACCTAAACCTAATTACTCCAAAGTTCCCATCTCCAAATACCACTGCATTCAGAGGCATGGCTTCAACGTACGGATTCTGGTGGTATACAAACATTGCCCACAACATTATAACATTTTGCCCTTTATTTATTTCAAGGTTTGTTACAGAGAGTGCCTTGATGCTCTCTGACCAAAAAAAAATTGATATGAGAATATTTGCCTAATGAAGCAGTTGAAGCTTGATTGACCTCCTGTGAAAGTCATAGTTTATAACCTTTAGTGGTAATGTAGTTAGTTTCTATAGTAAAAATTCTCAGTATTGTACACCAATAGAAATTAGAAACTACCAAAAAAATCTCAATATAACAGAAAACTCTTTGCTTTTCTTGGCAAAATGGGTTAGAACTGTGACTTTGTTGTGACAAAACATGCATAAATCTGGAAGAAAATTCTGTTTGTCTCTGGAGATGTAAACTCTGGCTGTTGTCTTCCCAAAGCACCCAGGTCAGTCTTTCCATTCTTCCTGAATTCCCTCACGCAACTGCTAGTTAAGGTCTCCAGCTTCAGTATGTTTTCTAGCCAAGACTGAATTAAATTGTATGGGCTCTATAATTTTCCACCTCACATACTTTCAGAACTCTGGGTATATAAACATCTATGATCTTGCCACACATTAGAAGTATAATGTGAGCCATGACTATGAGCTACATATGTCATTTTAAATTTTCTATATGCCACCTGAAAAAATTAAAAGAGAGAAGTGAATTTGTATGTATGTATATAATATATAATATAATATATTTTCATCAACACTTCTATAATATTATCATTTCAATATGTGATCACTATTAAAAGCATTGTTGAGATATACTATTGTCTGTGTGTTAAATGATAAGCCAAATGATCACTAGTGTCCAGCCAGGTAAGAGGCTTAGTGTTATCCTGAACAAGTTAGAAAAGAGTTCTACTTTTAATAGTCTGAATATGGTAATAATACACCCAAAGTGCTCGACACCATGCCTGGTACAGAGTAAATAACCAGCCTTTATAATCTATTGACTATAATGTCATTACTAGTATTAAAAGCCAGCAGGGCATGGACAGGATATGAGCCCTGGGACAGGTGCTGGTAAATGGACAGCAGCCCAATAAACAGATGACCATGTACCTAGGGATGGAGGTGCTCCTAGGAGGGAAAGGATGGAGAATCAGAGGTGCTGACCACAGGGAGGGGAATTGAGCAGCCTTTCTGAGGAAGTACTCAAGGCTGAGGCTGGACTTGGATGCAGCCCTGTCAAGTGCTGAAGGATGTATTCTAGGCCAGATCCTCTCACAGATGGACTGATTTTATCACTCCTAGGTTGTCAAAGAATAAAACCGAGAACTTAAAAACAAGTAAGCAAATAAAATTAAAAAATTTAAAAATTGAGCTTATTTATTTGCAGCAAAGGAATGCACATGCATGAAGGAATATGATGAGTGTTTTGAGAGAGGTACAGTGAAGAGGCAGGGTGTCAGGGTACCACAAAAAGGGTAGGTTCACTGTGCTTAGCTTAATTAAGGATTGAAAATTGCTTGTTTGACAGTATGTGGATTATACAGCTTTTCATTACTATAATGAAGTACCTGAGGCAGGTAACTTCATAAACAAAACAGGTTTATTTTGGCTCATGATTTTGGAAGCTGAAAAGTCCAAACAACATGGCTGGCACAGGTTCTGGCAAGGGCTCCCCTTGGCTGCATCACCTCATGGCAGGAGTGTGCATTTATCTCTCTGTGTGGTCTCTCTCTCTCTCTCCTTACAAAGCCACCAAGATTCAATCATGGGGGATTCACATGAGTGACATCTAATTGTTTCGCAAAGGGCCCATCTCTAAACACCATAGTTGAATTCAGTTTCCACCCTCTTAATCCCATTAACATAAAACTTTGAGGATTAAGCTCTTGCATGAGTTCTGGGGGACGAATCACATTCAAACCATAATAGGGTAGTCTAAGTCTGCAGACCTGTATGTGCTGATTATGGTATAACTTTATTGTTTACTCTCAACAAATTAGCATTTTAGCAAAAGAGAGACAGTGCGGGCACTTCTGCCATGCTCAAGACAGCTGTTGCTTTGGTAATGACTTCACAGTGTGGTTTGGGAGTGAGCCCACCCATAAAGTGGTGTGATAAAATGTTCTTTTGTTCTTGTCAACATAACTCTGTTATTCTCTTTGCAATCTCATCTGGATGGGTCTGAATTTGCTGAATGTGACTGTGAAGCCCAGGGCAGGAATTAGAAACCGAACCAAAGAACTCTTGTCTCAACTGATGCAGGATCAGGCAAGAGAAGTTCCAAGATGGAAAAATGAGACCCAGTTAAACCAAGTGGGAGGAAGTGACAAGCCCCTCAGAAGGAGAAGAAAGAGAGAATCCATCCAGATCAACAGGGCAGATGCTCAATCTGTCCCTGCTAGTGGATTCAGTGCAATTAATTTGATAATCATTATATACACAGAGAATAAGATTAAAACTCCAGCTCTGTGTATACAATATCAGATAAGCCACATATCATGTTAGGTATTTTATGTGTATATAGATATAAATTTGCATGCATATATACTTAAAGATATTTCATATTCTCAGAATTTTTTATTAATCATTTGAGTGAGCGAATTATTTTAAACAGTATAATCTTCAGAGCTATTTAAAACATAGTCATTTTAAAATATTGTACCTTTCTGGTGGTAGTTTGAGGTAAGTTAGGAGCCTTCCATTTTTAATCTTGAAGATCCATGTTTGTTAATTACATAGTCTCTCTAAATTGCTTCCTTAGAAGAGGGATCCCAATGTTTAAAAATGAGTTGAGTGTATTTAGAAACATTAAAGAGATTTGTCATTATGTAGACAAAACAGTCAGGTCACTGGATTTTTTTCTCCACCAGGATATTTTTGTTGTTACATGAATTTCCCAAGGAAAAGCTTGTACAAGTAAGAAGTTGAGAAATCTGTATTATTCTTCCTTTGTATCAAATGACAAACCATATCTGAAGAGACCCAAAACAACAAGGCAAGATGTTTATTTTCTTTGTAATGATAGAATAATTTTATGATGTTTATTTATGCTAAATATTCAAGTCTTGGATTTTTAAAAATTCTCTGTGTGTTGTACAAAATTTGGAAAATGATTCAAAGTGTACATAAATAAAGAAATAAAAATTAGCTATAATCATATTACTCCAAAATTGATTACTGCTAACATTCTGGTCTCTTCCCTTCCAGAATTATTTTTCTTTTTTATTTATTCATTTTTTTATTAATTATCAGAATTTTTTTCATTCAACTTTTTTGAACTAATAATAGACGGATGAAAAAAAAATTTATAGCCCTAGGGATTGAACTATGGGCACTCTATTATTGAACTACATCCACAGCCCTTTTCTTAAATTTTATGCCAGGGTCTTGCTAAGTCAGAAAAGCTCGCCTTGGACTTGCAATCTTCTTGCCCTCAGCTTCCCAAGTAGCTGGGGATTACCAGCACGCAACACTGCACCTAGCTATATCATTGATTATTATAAATGTATTTTTCAAATGTCTACAGAGGACTTCATTGGGTGTTGAAAGCATCCTTATCAAGTAACTCTCTCTAATTGAATATTTTGTTCATTTCCAATTATTTAGAAATATTGCTAACATAGGCCTTTTTGAAAAAAAACATTTACTAAAATCATATTTTAATAATTATGTATGCAGATGTTTTCTTATCAAATGTCTGACTTGTGCATTTCTAAGAATTAGATGGTAAGTTAATGTCATTCCTAATCTGCATATGAGTCTGATCCAAGCATCAGGTTAATGAAGAAAGTGAGCTTCTAATTGGGAGTTCTAGTGATTAGGAATATTCAATAGAACTCTTTACTACCCAAAACTTCCCAGATCACTGAAAAAGAATATCAGATGTCACTCTGTTTATTATTTAAATAACTAAGTAATATTTAAGATAAGATTAATTTTCAAAATATTTTGTTATGAGGGATGAATGACACTTGATATTCTTTTCCAATCAAAAAATCAATTCCTTTTATTTCCTGAAATATTATTTGTCTCTGTAGTCAGGAAATAGTTTAACCTGTTCCATATTGTTGCCCCTCCTCAACTCCATGAAGACAGGTGCCATGTCTTACACTCTTTGTGATTCTAGTTCTCGGCATCACAGTCGGCCTTGCTGGGGCTACCTGAGCCTTTGTGGAATTGGACCAGTGTTTCATGAAGCACTGAAACTGAAATGTCAGTGAAGATTTCATAGATCTTTTAATCCTTTGGCATAAGAATGTAACACTGTTTTTCAAATGAAATATCGAATGCTTCACTGGTTAATTCAACAATTCAAATACTTTTCTATATTTTACCATACGGGGTACAGTGCTACATGCTGGGAACAAGATAGACATAACAAACCTGATTGCTCCTGTGCTTGTGGGGTGGGCAAATGAGGGACTGGGTTAGCCTGCAGACAAGAAAGTTACATTGCACAAGAGGGTTAATAGAGAAAAGCAAAATCAGAGTAGAGTTTAGAAGGAGGAATAAGGATTGGTATATGCACAGAACAGTAAAATGGGGACACTTTATTTAGAAAACTTCTAAGTACAAGGGTGCCATGAAGCAGTAAGATTTTATTGACTTAAAAATAGTTTATCTTCCAAAGTAAAGTACTTAAAAAGGTCGACAGTGAGTTCAGAAAGCAGCAAGCAGGGCTAGTGGGTGGAACTCATGCCTCTTCTGCCTTCTGTCTGGCTCCTGCTCTCCTTGACTCTTAGCCGCGGTGCTCCAAGGCGTACACACGTGGACTAGGCTCTTCTTATCTGCCATCGGAGGCAAAAGCAGATTCCACAATCCCTTCCAAAAAGTGATTAAAATGAAAAACAACCCTATATCCCATGAGATAGAGTTCCCACGGAGGGAAGCCAGATGATGTGTCCCACACAGGTAGCAAGGCTCTCTAATTGCTGCAGATAAGGCTGGAAGAGACCAAGGGGGGGATTTGTGGAGAATGGCAGGTGCCCATGGAACCGTTCAGAGTTTCCACAGACAGAATCCTCAGAGCCCATGTGACCTGAATGAGCAGCATCCCCAGACCTATGAGGGCAATCATGCAGACAAAGCCATCTGAGGCATCCAGAGCCCTTCATCTTGTGCCAGAGAAAGACACTGCTCTGACGGTTTGGGACAAGTCACTCAAATTCCAAGACTCTCCATTTCCTCCATCATAAAAAGTGGCAGATAAAATCTGCCCCTTGTTTCCAGAAGTAATACAATTGAGCACATTTGCACACAGTCAAGCATTCCACAGATGCCAAGTATTACCGAGACAGGAATGAGTTTCAATATCAGAAAAGCAATAGTCCAAATATGTTTCTTATGCTCCTGTAATTCTCCTGTTATTTTGTGACCTAGGACTTCCTGGAATGTATTAAGGAGTTTTTTTTTATTTTCAAAAATATTATTCAGAGCATTCTTTACTGCTGGTATTTTCTAATAACTTTATTTGAAAACATCAGCAGAAATGACATCCCTCCCTTACCACTATCCACACACACAAAAAAAAATGGACAGTTATTTACCTTACACCATCCCATGTAAATATCAGTGCTAAAACTCGGCCATGATTTCAAAGATTTTATCGTGTTTCTACTGAATACCTCAGCTAAAATACTTGTTAATTATAGAGGTGTTCCTGAGTCACATTTATTATTAATAACTTATTTCTTTCTTACCTTTAAAACATGGTTTTCTTTGACCTATATTTAAAACAGAAGCAATGGAACCTGCTTTGGTAGAAAGCCTCCCTCAAATTCCATTTATTTGCAACTAGATGCAAGAGGGCCAACAGTTTAAATTCATTTTGTACACATTCACAGAGCAGCTTAGGTACCATTCCCTGTGCTGAAGAACTCTAGAAATATCCTTCAAACAAAAACATAAAGTCTTGTGAAATTTCAAAATGAAGCTGCTGGAAGCAAGTGTCAGATTGGCCATGAATATTTTTCCATACACTGATCTTTTTCCCTTGCAATACATGGAAGGCAAGTCATTTATGAAGATTTGAATTATATGATACATGTAAAAACAAACAAAACCAAAAATTACCTCTATTGTAAGGACCTAAGGGTAAAAAATATTGGTAGTTTGATATATTTGTATAAAAGATTGAATCATATGGCATAGAGGATTTTGCCTGCACATCCAATATTTCATAACAGACCCATCTAATTAATGTTAATTAGCCCCAACTAGTATAATGCTTTGTTATACCACAAATTCTACCTGTCAGATAGATACATTATTAATACTAATAGTGAAAAGTGAAATTATCCCAGATCTTGTCAATATAAATAGAGTTAACAGGTTTTTTTTTAAATATAGATAGTCTGTCTTCTTATTAATGAAATGTGTGATTTGTTGGGAGTTGAAAATTGAAATTTAAAACAATTTCCCAGTTTTTCCAGTGTTGATTCTAGAATAACCTGTCCATGCCCCATTGATTTCTTTCAGTTCTGCCCCAAAATGAACCAAAATAATATTTTAGATGGAGCCAGTATTTCCCTAGAATACAGATCTTACAATGGAGCACACAGCTAGGGTCACAAATAAAACATGGTGTTTTCTGGTTAGTTTCCTTACTGTGGGCCTGCAGTCAGCCAAATGTCTGATAGATATAAAGACCCTGGCCTCCTCAGCCCATTATTGCAAGTGTCCCTCCACCTCCTGACAGCTAGGACTCTGTAATGAATAGGTTCGGAGACCTTCCACTGGTCACCACCCTCAGACATCTGAATTGGTTCAAGATCAGCCCAATCATTGGAAGAGAATTTTAAATGTGTCAAAGAGCAACTTTCTCTTTTTCTATGTCACCCCACTCAACCCATCCCCTCTTGCTCCTCTTGCCCACTTTTATGACCCCCCAGCAAGGGACAGTGGAGCCTAGAATCTGTTAGACATTTTTTTAGATTTCTTGAGGGTGGACCTGGCTCAAAGGAAGCATCTAAAATAAAACTAAACCAACATCCTTATATAAAGTTGAGCAGTAAGTTGATAATCAGGAAACTGCATTATGATTTCAGCAGTAGATTGTATAATGGCTGCATCAAAATCTCAGAAGTATAGTGCCGGGAAAAAAACAAACAAATAAACACCACTACCACCCCCACAAAATGGAAAAGACATGAAGACTCAAGGTTTTGTAATGCAGGAAAATGAAGGCAATTTTGACCTGCCCCTGTTGAAACAAAATATCCATCTGCCACCTCCTGATCTATCATGTATATAATTCAAGAACTTTATGTATAAGCAAGTTAATATTTGCAATGTGTTTAACATATTATGATACGAAAAGAGGAGACTACTACCAAATACTCTAGCATCCACCAACTAACCTACTGTAAATGATTTACCTGGGAGTTGGTTTCAATAAAGTTCACCTTCAGAAAGCAGCGAGAAGTGGCCCTGAAGTCGGACCTGTTTGCCCCTGAGACAGCTGTGCTTTCTGATGGGCTACATTGCTGACTTGGTCTAAATAGACTGGACTCCGTGTTGACGTCTGTTGTCATTATAAGCTTTTCTTGACCTCTAATTTTCTTGTATATTCAATATGAAGAACAGAGCATTTTGTTTCTGAAATTGAAATGGTAGTTCCTGAGCAGAATGAATTCAAGAGGGTGTTCATCGTAGCCACCATAGCAAGCTGCACCCCTGCAACCCACTCTGGTGTGCATGGTGATGCATTAGAATAAAACAAAGAATGGTTGACCCCGATCACACTTCTTCCCTGAACTCTAAATCCATCAATTCTCATTATTTTTAACATGAGGACCCTTTTCTTAGGCAGAACTTTTTCACGGACCCAGACTCCTTTGAGATGACACATAGAAAGTTCTTCCTTATATCACCCACACCACCAAGAACAAGCTCTGCTGCTGTGGCCAAGTCGTTAAGCTGCTTTCCTTATCTATAAAATGACACCAGTCTATGGGATGCTGTGATGACCAAATGCACAGGACCTGCCATGTTGCCTGGCACGTCTAGGAGCGTGTGGTGGTGGATGGCAGTATTTGGCAATATTTGACCAAATCACCTTCCAGTGTTTGTCTAGGAGTCCGAACTCATTTAGCTTATTTTTAATCTCCCCTTACCACAAGCAGTAATGCCACAGTGACTTCCATGTCAACATACCTGTACTGAGAGAGCAGTTTACCTGCTCATTTCTAAAATGAGATTATGACTTAATTTTAATTTACTAATTGTTTCATATGACATTTAATTCACTTACCTTAGATTTGTTAAAAAAAAAAAAAACTGACTTTGAAGCAACTTCTACATGAACAGATTCTCTGTGAGTGTTTCCACAGGAAGAAGGAACAGTTTGTTGCTTGTTTTGCCAGTTTTTAAAGTTTGGAATTGTAGGGGTAAATATCTTAAATTGTTCTACTTAAAATTAGCATGGGGGGAGGGGTAAAAAAAATCCCAGGGTAACCATGGCAACTATACAAAAGGATGATTCTGGAGAATTTTTCAAAAATGGTGTTCCACAAATTGTACAACGTGGTGACTCCGATTATTAACAATATATTGTATTCTTGAAAAATGGTAAGGAGTTGATCTGAAGTATTCTCCACCAAATGACATAGATGTGCATGTATCCATTAGCCTGATTTAGCCATGAAGAAATATATAGATTTGTATATTCCAAAGCATCATGTTATACACAATAAATGTATACAATTTTTATATGAATTCAAAGAAAGAAAAGAAAATGGTGCACTGGGATGGTTTTTGGTTTAAGACTTCAAGTGAAATCAAGAGTTGGGAAGCAGACAGGAAGGAGATTGACTCAAATTGGGTAGATATTAAATTTGGCCAGGAGGACCCCAAACTAAGACGAAACAGTCTGTCCAAGGCCAACGGGCAAGCAGATGGAAACCAGAAATACCGAAAACAGCGCTGTGAACATCTGCTCTTTTGTCCTGGGGTGCCACTTCAGTCTTACTTTTGGAAACTACCCTCCCTTCATGCCTGAGTGTCCCTTAGCCCACAGGTTGGGCACATGACTTAAGCCGAGCCAGACTGGTGCCCTCTCCCAGGAGTTTGAATCCTGAACTGACAGAGCAAAGAGCTTATTCATCCTGACAGCAGTGCCCTGCACAAACTTTGTTCGTTCTTGTACCTTGATCCTCACAACAGCCCTGGGGCTGGTCTTTTCTGAGGCTTGTTTATTTAGCTTTTCTTCAATATCTGTGAGCTGCCCTGTGTCATTCCAACAAATTCCTTTTTTATCATGGCGTTAGCCTAAATCATTCCTGTTGCTTACCATCTAAAAACCCTGGCGAGGTGTCAGGAATCCACACAATAGTCTGGCAGCAGAACTGGTGGGTCAGCAACGTTCTACCCCAGCCAAGGAGCCTCAGATTAGCATGTGAGGGCAGAGGTACCCCAGGAGGGACAAATTCAGGCCAACAAGTGCACATGGGCAAAGCCTTGTTAGGAAGCTCCCCCGACAGTCACCCGAGATGAACTGGGGATTGTGAGAACTGAGTTCTGATTCATTATTGCTTGTCACCAAACTCTGAGGCATTTCCAGTTTTGTAGACATCTAGTGTGAGTGTTAGCCCTGATAAAAATCAAGATTGACTCCATGGATCTATGAAGAAAAAGCAATGGTAACTACTGAAGTATCAGCTCCTCCCTAAATGGAACTTGGAATTGCCACTTGGCCTAGAACATTTCTAGAGGTGACCTTGCATGCCAGCTTGGGGTCAGCTTCAGCTTCTGCTCAGCTGTGGTGCTCAAGAAGCTATGATCCTTACTTTTGTGTCAAGAAGGACGAGCCAGTACTTTTGCTCTACTACTATATATTGGTATTCATTTCCAAGTTTATTTCCAGTAACATTACCTTCTACTTTGTTGGGCTTGCCTTTTCTTCTCCACAAACAGTAATTTTTAAATGGCTTCAAATAGCTTAAAATATGACATAGCAATGTATCCATTTCACACACAAAAAAAAATCTGAACATGCTTAAAGTTCATACCCAGCACCAAACAAACCAAATAGAAAAATTTAAGTAAATGAAAATAACTAGATTTTTTTTTCATTAGGCACATTTTGGAAAAAAATCTCTCTAACTCTGTGAACACATTCTTGACCCCTGCTTTGCATTGCTGCCTCATTGGTCTTTTGACGTTGGTTTTAATTTTTTTTTAGAAGTGGATCCGGTCAACCAAATTATAAAAAATAAAAAGCTCCTGGCCAAGTGCAAGGTTTAGTTCATTATTTATTAACCAAAGGATGGGTGATTTGAGGTGTTTTGTCATTGGGTTGTTCGCAAATACCCCCAGGAAATTAGCATGTGGTGTTGCTATTCCCTATGCAAGATCAGAAAAAAATCTCCATATGGAGGAGTTAACTTTTAGCTATGTGAGAAAAGGAGCAATCTTACAAATTGTTCTTCCTCTTCGATAAAAGGTAAACCAGTCCCTACTCCTGGGAAAGCAGTGTCAAATGTAGGCTTAAGGTAGTCTATTCAAATATACAGGGAACATGTACTCCCATTAGTTTGTGCATCAGCAAGTTTTGGACAGATATACACAATGATTTGGGTGGATCTTTGCTATGCCTGCATTCATCAGTGCATCAGTTTCCCCCCATGCCCATCACCATCTTGCTATTTTAGTCTCTTGTAAATATTTAACCCTGAAGAGTTCACTACCTCACTTCAATAATAGTACTTTCCTGTCACTAGATAGGAGAGAAGTAAAATAACTGAAATGAGGAAAGAAAGCCTCAGACCAGCAATTCACAAGCATTTGTGTGAATGACAGTCCTTTAGGGAGTTTATTTGACAAGGCAAATTCCCTAGCAAAATCCCTGGGGATTCTGGCTCAGTAAGTCTATAGTGTGGCCTTGAGATCTGCACTTGACACAACCCAGTTCATTCTGGTACAGATGGTCCTTGGAATTCTTGTAGAAACCTGACCTCAGACTAGGGGAAGAGAGGAAATGCCTGCCTCTGTTGACATTGCCCTCTGAGCCTGGATTCCAATCCTTGAGTCCTTGGAGGAGTTTCCAGATGCTCAGTGAGCTGTGCCTCTTACAGGAAGTCTGCCTAGAGTTGAGTGCGAGGGCCCCCAGCAGAAGAGGAGTGAACTATAATTTGTTCACCAGAATGGCTGATTGTGTGGTAGTTACTCCTTCTGCCTGAAGTTTATTTTTCCCCCTTAAGGGGGATGGGTGGTAGAGGATGAGAGATTTGATTTGGCTTGATTTTTTAAAAAACATTGTGACTTTGCTTTTACTACAAAAAGAATTGGAAACGTCATACATGTCCACCAAGAGAAGAAAACCTTAACAGTGATACTTTCTCACAAAGGACTAGTGCATGGAATCAAGATTGATGAACTGTCAGCACGGATCTGTGGACAGGGGAAGCAAGTTTTGGACAGATATACACAATGATTTGGGTGGATCTTTGCTATGCCTGCATTCATGTTTCTTGCATACCCTTTGCTATAATTTGAATATGAAAGATTTTCCAAAGTCCCCTGTGGTGAAGTTCTGGGCCTCTAGCCTGTGGCACTACTGGAGGAGGATGGAAACTTTAGAAGTGGGGCCTAGTGAAAGAAACTTAGGTCACTGGGAGCTTGCCTTTAAACCTCTAATAACCCCAAGGGGACACTGGGACCCTGGCCCCTTCCTATCTCTGTGAACAGCTCTTCTACCATGCATTCCTTCCATGATGTGCTGCCTTACCTCAGGACAAAAGGCAGTGGGGCCAACCTACTAGGGACTGAAACTTCCAAAACTGTGAGCCAAATAAACTTTTCCTCTTGATAAGTTGATTATCTCAGGTATTTGATCACAGCAGCAGAAAACTTCCTATTATACCTCAATCATGGAGCAATTATGAAAACTAAATGAGATAAAGCACATTCCATAGGGATACAATAAATCAAAGCCAAGAAAAATAGTTGATGTTAGGTCTTTTGATGGTAAGATTGGTGAAGACTGTTCAATAATGATGATCACCATGACACCACTGTGTTGGCTCCCCAACTAGGAATCCAGGGGAGAATGCAATATCACCCTCCACAGGCCCAAACAAGGCCTGTGTTAATAGGGGCTTCTGTAGTTTTGCTCTCCTGAGGCCAGGGTAGTGCAGGAGCAGCTAATATTTGGGGGAATTTCAATTTGGTTGACCTAAGATCAGCATTACCTAGGCTGCCATTTCTCACAATGAGTTGCTTTCTCCAGGCCAAACTTGGAGGGTGCTGAGTTTGGTTTTATTGTGTACATAAGCTCTGCTATGTGTAGATGTTAATAAGATTGGTGTGTCATGGCAGAGAGTGCAGACCATTCATTTCTGAGGGTTAGACTATCAGCTGAAACGTCCTTAGGGACACCAGTGGAGAATATAAAAATGTCCTGTCAGGCTGGGGATGCAGCTCTGTGGTAGGGCACTTGTCTGACGTGCATGAGGCTCTAGGTTTAATCTCTAGCACCACAAACAAACAAACAAACAACTACTGTGCCTTAGTCTGTTTAGACCACTATAACAAAATACCAGAGATGGTGTAGCTTATGAACAACAATATATTTCTTACTAATCCAGAGGTTGGGGAATCCAAGACACAGGTACTAGCAGATTCAATATATGTTTAGGGCCTATTTCTTGGTTCATAGATGTCACCTTCTTGCTGTGACTCCACATGGGAGAAAGGGCAAACAAACCCCCTTGGGCCTACTTTAAATTACACTAATCTCTACCCTCACGACCTAATCATCTCCCAAAAGGCCCCAATTCAATACCATCCCCATGGGGGTGAGGATTTCAAAGTGTGGATTTGAGGAGGGTACATGTACTCAGGCCCTGGCTGTTCCCTTCATCATTTTCCTTCATAAATCAACCTGCAAGAATCACATCCATATGTATATACTTCGTAGATTCAATTAGCCACATAATTACGTTTATTATTCAGTTTTGTTTTAGACAATGTGAAATACATGTAAATCTATGTAACAATGAATCATGTAAAAACTAGATAATATGGATTAAAGAAAAGTGCAGCTAATTTAGTTGGGTATAGAAGCTAGCATTTGGTCATCCTCATAAACATACTTCCTTCTACACAATAGGTGCATACTAGAAAAAGCTCTAGACAAATATATATCCCAAAATCAAGCTTCATATTTAAATTTAATATATATTTTTGAAAAAAAAAATGAGTTCACCAAGAAATAATCTTTTAAGAAGTAGATGCATATTTAAGCATTTACTGTATATTCAATGCAATTAGCAGGAAAATAAAATAATGCGTCAATCTTAGCAATACAGAGACGAAGTGTAGAACAAATGAAGAAAATTTCATTCTCGTTGATATTGTACAGCTAGGTATTTGACAGTGGTACAGAAAATGTCTCCTGACACAAGTAGACACTTCTTGGAACAGCTCCTCCCGTTGGTGTTCTCCCTTTACTAGAGAATTTCCAGATATCTTTAGTACACACTGTGCACTAGCAGGTTCAGAGGTATGCATTTCTCCTGGCTCTGTAACCCAGAGGATACGCTGACTCTACAAGTTGGGAGCTTCCTCCTCAGGACAGGAGAGTGATTCAACCATCTCTCTGGATCCCAGTAGCCTTTCAGACAGTGACCTATAGAGCTGCTAAATCAGGTCTTCTGCCACCAGAAAAGCAGAGGGAGGAAGATGAAGCCCATTCTCTTCTAGCTGGGAGGAAGCTGGCATCTCCAGCGAGACTTTCAAGCAACAGTGGGCTCTGATGGTGTGGCCATGGCAAAGAAGGAGGACAGCAGCAGGAAAGCAGGATGCTGACCCCTGAAGGGCCTGCGCACTGGTTTGCACTTGAATGTCACTATGAGGCTTCTTCCATGGTGGGGGACAGAGACATGGTAGGTCAAGAAGTGGAGTCGTCTATAAACATACACACTTTGTAATAAGAGAAACAGGGATGGAGATGGAGGCAGGTTGCATGGATAATGGAGTTCTTTGGGGAATATGAAGGTGCTGTGACTTCGTTTGCCCACTGCTCCTTCAACAGCAGGAATTATAGCAACTCAGAAGAGTCGGCCCTCTGCTTCCTCTCTATACCTCTCTGCTCCTGTTATCACTCCCAGCATAATTCCTCAATAGAGAATGGTGCAGCCAATCATTTCACCTTTGCCTCGATACAATATTCCAGTCAGGGTGTGTCACAGGCAGGACACAGGACCAATCTTCTGTGCCAAGAATATGGTTCTCAGCAAACACACAGACAAAACCTATTATTTCATTTTTATGAGGTCTATAAAAACAACATCCCCAAACCACTTCTTTTTAAAAAGTAGAATAAGTGTCAGTACCTCTAGATATTATCTCATTGTTCTATTCCAGTAGAAAAGTATGTTAAACCCAAATCTAACATTTTTTTAAACAGACTTCTAACTTCTTCGCTAGGTTGTTAGAGGACTTGTTAAAAATAAATGATTTCAGTATTAACATTGGAATTTTTTTTTAAGTATCTGGAGTCAGAAAATGATAACTATTTGGACATTGTATCTTTTATCCCTAGGAGATTTTTAATCTAGTCCCATTTATAAGCAGATATTTAACACTGAAAAGGGACCCCAAATAGCCTTTTCAAAGCTCAGCGATCCATTGTGAGGCATTGGCTTAACACAAAATACTTTTACATAACCCAAGCCACCAAGAGGGATATCCGGTCAGCTATTTTTAAAGCGCTTCTCCCCCCACTACATCTCATGTAGCAGAGTTACAGCAGTTTGCTTAGAAACTGGCACAGTTTCTGTGATTCATGAAATGAAACTCTGAATGAAATGTTTCTTACTTGTTTGAAACTGGAACCATTTCCACTTGTGTGCCAAAATACCACAGAAATAGACACACATATAGGCATGTAGAATGGAATTTTTTGGAGTGATATGTATATGGAATTGTGTGCTGGCTTGCGCATGCATAGTTTTCTAATTGGCCATTTAACAGATATTTATAGAGCACTCATTGTGTGCTAGGTGCTATGTGATCACTGGAGATAAGAGAGTGAGGAAGGTGGGCTTGTCCTCACAGAGCATTCAGTCTAGTAAGAGGCAGGGACCAATAAACAGGAAATTGGGAATGCCGTATGATAGGAGAGGAACGTGGTGGTGGAGAATGCCTGCTGAAGGAAGACGGGGCCCATCAGGGAACCCTCCTCAGAGAAACTGAAGTGCAGACTGAGAACTGAGATTCAGTTAGGAGGAACGGCAGGGAGAATCTTCCAGGGAGACAGGACAGCATGCACTGTGCTGGGGCTTTCTGTGCAGCCAGAGAGAAGCCAGAGTAGCTTAGGCCAAGCCTGAGAGAGGAAGGGGAAAGGAGCCTGGGGAGGCCAGCAAGCTCCATCTACAGGCTAGCATTTTAGAGTCTGAACTGAATTCTAAGAAGGATGGGGGACAAGGAAAGTCTTGAGCAGGAGAGAAGCACCATCAGACTCATGCTTGGGCTGGTGCCGTGGCTCACACCTGTAATCCCAGTGGCTGGGGAGGCTGGAGCAGGAGGATGGAGAGTTCAAAGCCAGCCTCAGCAAAAGCAAGGCCCTAAGCAACTCAGTGAGACCCTGTCTCTGAATAAAATACAGGGCTGGAGATGTGGCTCAGTGGTCAAATGAGTGCCCCTGAGTTCAATCCCTGGTACCTGGCCACCCCCCCAAAAAAAATTTTTGACTTGTGCTTGGGAAAGGGCAGCCTGGTGGTGGGGTGGGGAGGGGATCAGATCTGAGCCACAGAAGAGACAGAGAGACAGGGAGAGCCAGAGGTGAGGGGTGACCAAGGAGGAGTGGAGTGAAGCAGGTGGGTCTTTCAGTTTAATAACCATAACTTTTAGTTTAATTATATCAGTATAATCAATATAATTCAGTGCCTTCACCTAATGACTTACGTTCCATTCGTATGACAAACCTGTATCAGTTTTAAGTTTGTCCATTACCATATTAGTATGCATGCCTCTTATCAAGTTAGGAATTAAAAAGGCCCAAATTCCAATAAGCAGCCTTGTAACCTAAAATTCCCTATTCAAAATGTTGTAAGCAAATAAAAGAATTTATTTGCCACCATAATGTAAAACTCCAGAGGTCATGAGGTTTTCAGGTGAGGCAGGATCCATTGTTCCAAACATGTCCAAAAAGCCAGGGTCCTCTCTGTCTCACCTGTTTCATCCTAAGGTTGTCCACCACGTCTCAACAGTATACGTCTTTGTGCATATCATAGCTACTGTGAAGAGAAACCGTCCTTTCTCAGTAATCATCCCCACCCCAAAACCAGGAAGTTTCATTTTGCAGAAATAACTTAGAAAAAAACATTTGTTGAGTCACATGTTCTAAAGAAATCACAGTGACCAGAGAGATGGATATGCTTTACCCAGGGGAAGAAGGAAGGATGTCAAATGTGTGTGTGTGTGTTGGGGGTCGGGGTAGATATCTTCTACATTCAGAAATTTTCCTTTGCCTCTTGCAGCTTAACTGTAGTTTTTATTGATAAATAGTTGAATTATTCACTAATAATAAGCTAGGAAATACTGAAATAGAGCTTCATTTTTGATGCAAGGGTGCATGCAAATCCCTCAAGAGCTAAAAAATTCAGGCCATCCATGTCCCTTACTGCCACCCTGGTCTGTGGCTCTATGACACCCTCTTGCTTTCCGTGCTGGCTGTGCAAACATGCCACATCTCTTGCAGATCCTGATGCCCTTTCAAAACATGGACATAAGATGACACTTCTCACAACAGTCTGTGTACATTTGAAAAACTAAAATGGAAAGACTTCAATCTAAAACAAACACATAAACAAACAAGTGGGATTTATGTATTAGCTAGAAACATGAATTGGGTTTATTTTGTTTAGATCAAAATAAATGTCAGATGGGTGATCCTATGTATTGTTTGAAGTTGAGATGTGTGATTAGTTAAGCTAAAATGTCTTGATGATGTATGAAAAATGTATTCATTAAAGAAAATGTGAAAAATTCTGAAAATTTGAAAGGAAAAATCATGGTTTCACCACTGAAAGATAACACCATTAATGTTTTTACTATTCTATCATTTTTATTATATATAGGATTTTAAAATATAGATGTAAAGGCAGTGCAAGCACAATTCTATGTCTTTTTCTCCTGCAAAAATAGACTGCATAATAATATGTTTATGGTCTTGCAAACAATTTTTAACATTCAAGCTTTCTTAACTACCTTGCTCTTATTGAACACTTAGATCATTCAAAGTTTGTTATCATTTCTCCTTTAGACATTTTAGTGCAATTTAAAATTTATTATTATTTTAATTAATGCTGCTGAGATCACATTTATATATGACTCTCTGCTCCTACTTGAGAACTATGTTCTTTGTACACATTCAAAGAAATGAAATTCCTTTTTATGTCAAAGATGCCAATGTTGGACTCTTGATGTATACAAAAGACCCATTTTCTGAACTCAGACTTAATGCAAAAAAAATTAAGTGATGAGAGGGCAAGAAATAATATCAGTTAAGAAGGGTTTTGAACAGAGACTACAAACCCCTCTGCAACAACCATATGAATGGCCCCACAGAAAACACATTCACAGAGCACCATGTAAAAAGGATGCAAAGAACATGCTAAGCGGCCACCAAAGAAGATGAAGAGACAGTAAATGAGGATGCTCAGATTCCAAGGTCTGCCAAGTAACTCATCTTGAGATAGTAGAATTTTACACTATTGCCTTCAACTTCAAGAAGATCTAATGTGGTCAACTGTTCGTGGAAGTCTACCATTTGCAACTACAGATGAAATCTCAGGTTACTTTGAGCAGAAATCACTTTCCTAGACTGTTCATTGCAAAGACTAAATGAAAAGATTCTTTTCATAACTCATTTCAGGATGCTAATAATAGTAACAACTTTAAATGTTACAAACACTATTACAAAGCCAAAGACCGTCACATAAATTTGGCAGTTTCTTCAAGGGCAATGCCCTTATTAAAAATGGACTAATGGAAGAATCATTGAAGGAAAGAAAGAATTTAAATTTGCTTAAATTTCTTTGTGAATAGGTAACAGTTAACTTTGTCACTCTCTAAAGCAAACTTCTTAAAGGAAAGAATATATTTGCTCTAAAATCAAGTATTTATTTTTACCTTGGTTACAGGATAAAAAGCCAGACGTGATTTGGGCATGAGTATTCATGTCTCTTATTCTTTTTGTCACTGCTGTGACAAAAATACCTGACAGAAACAACTTAGAGGAGGAAGAGTTTATTTTGGAATCATGGTTTCAGAGATTCAGTCCATAGTCGGCCCACTACAGTCCTCTGGGTCAGAGATGAGGCACAGAATCATGGCAGAAGAGTGTGGCAGAGGGAAGGTACTTGGCACCTGGCAGCCCAGAAGCAAAGAAAAAGTGGAGTCAGGGGAACAAGATATAATCCCGAGGGCATGCCTCCGGTGACCTACTTCCTCTATCCATGCCCCATCTGCCTACAGCTACCACCAAGTAGTCCATTCACATTATTAGTCCATCAGATGGATGAGTCCACTGATAAATTTACAGTTCTCAGAATTTAATTATTTCATCTCCAAACATTCCTGCATTAACAGGAGTTTTGGGGGGACCCCTTGTATCCAAACCATAACAAGAAGATACATTATGCCATTCAGATGCAAAATGCTTTTGAGCCAGATGGCAAATTTCTCCCAGACAGTTATAATTCCAGGTTCTGATTACCTACTTCATCTTGAACAGCTTGTCCAAACCTAGTTACAGAATTGTGTTAAAGGCTCTGCTTGTATCTGGTTGTAACCTCTGACCCCTATCATTTAGTTTCACTTCTCATGTGTGCATAATGCCTTTGAAATGTTAAGCAAGATTTAGCATACAGTTTCTGAAAAGGGCAGGATGAAAATCAACCTCAGGCCTCAGTTTTCTCATCCACCCTTTCTACATCTCAGCTCACTGTGGGGCCAATGATGGAGTGAGTGTGAATAAACGTGATCCCTTGTCCCAGGGTTGGTATTGGGGCTGTGAAGGTCTCTAAGACCTTCAGGAATGGTCATTGCAGAAAGACTGTGTGACAGTCTCCTGTGCCCCAAATCCTCACTCTCTACAAGTGTCCCTGTTCCTGGGACTTGACTCAGCGTGTGCTTGTGATAGCTGTGGTCATGGGGGTGGGGGTGCAGCGATGAGCTAGGGGTACCCCAGAGGGCCAGGAGAAAGGTGTGATGTGTTCTCTGGATAGTGAGTGAATTGTGAATAGAGATTCTTGACAAATTAGGTCCTCCAAAATAAGAATTTGGAAAAGTATTTCTGAAACTTTTTATAGTAAAGAAAGTTTTATTTTGTTTTGTTTTGTTTAAATTTCAATTCTATCTGGGGCTAATAAAATTATAACAATAATGAATTATAAAAATAACAAAAAGATATTAAAATATAAGCCCAAATATTTTATTTTACATTTAATCATCATAAAATTTCTCCATCAAATTGCTCCAAACTTTCTAACTGCTTACTATCAATTTTTGAATTTAACCTCACCACAGACAGGTGGGAAGCTGAGTCCTGTGCTTTGAGTTGCATGAGTTAGAGGACCTGGCAATGAGTTAGCCCCACCTGGTGTGTCTTATTATATCTCCTACATACAAAGACAGGTCTTTTTCCTGGTGTTCATAGAATATTTATAAAAGTTGGCCATATTTGATTACAAAGAAATGATGGAAGAATTCTACAAGTTAGATAAATTTCTAGAATTAAAAAGTCAAATCTGTTTACCATGCAACAAAATTAGAAAGAAATAACAACAAAAAAAGAAGTGACTACCTATGCATTTTCTCCTAGATAACTGTTAGCTGAAGGAGAGACAGGATCACAGGAAGGAGATACATTTAAATAAATATTGTTAATGAAAAAAATTGAATAAGATTATATGGGTTATATTTAAAATGTTTTCTGAGGGAAATACTCAGCAGTTGTAAGGTCATTGTCCCATTAAGAAACACATGACATACTCAAAGTCAGATAATTCGAGCAGATAAATTGACTGTTTACAAAGGTGAAGTTTGGGGAAGCCATCAAAGGTAGGATAGCACTCAAATTGCTTTCCCTTCTGCTTCTTCTCCTGCATTCCAGAAAGAGAGTGTTACTGAGTTGGTTATCACCTCAAGGGTCACAAGGACCATAGGTGGAGGGACCAGGAGGTCACAGCAACTTCAGTGGGAGGAAGCCATAGAAAGAGAGCCCATGACCTTGCTCTGTGCCCTCTCTGCCTCTCTTATCTCTTGAGTACTCTGGAGCCTCTAGTAAGGGGACCCCTCTCTGTGACCCCTGAAGTCAGCCTGGAACAGGGAGAAGGCCTACTGAGAAGGTTGAGGCTAGCAGTCACAGCTATGGGCTTATTCTTAACAAAATGAGCAAGATATTGATAGTGGACAATCAACTTTGGAAGGCTTTTGTGTTTTTTAATCAAACATAAAAAATTAAGTCAGAAGGAGAAAATGAAAGAAAAACATGAAGTGAGTACAAAAGAAAATAGGAAAATTAAGATTCATAAATAGCTAGATATTTGGAAAATATTCAAAAATAGAAAAAATACTAACTCTAGAAAAATCCCTAATACTCAAGAATATGGAAACAATGGCATATAAAGGTGACAATAAAACAATTTGCACTCTCTGTGCTAATGAATTTGAAAATCTACATGAAGTGAAATGATTTTCAATTAGAATATATATTATCAGAATTAAGTCAGAAAATCTAAATAAGCCAATAATCTTGGAAGAAGAAAGCTCTCTATTGTATACCCTCTAAGTCCTATCCCAAGATTGTCACAAGTGATTTCTTCCCCATTTACAGAAACAGTTAAGGTTTAGGCTATTGAATAATTTAGTTCATAGATAAAAATGATAGGCATCCTAATTTTTTGTTTCTCCTTTTATTATTTTACAAAGCATCATAAACCAATCTGGAGTCGAGCAAGACAGTATAGCAAACATAAAATTGTAATCCAATTTTGCATGTGAGAAAGCTCTGCATAAAACATTACCAAAATAAAAAATAAAAACTCAGTGTATTCAAAGAAGAAATCGTCAGACCAAGTAGTACCATTCCAGAAATGGGAAGTTATTTGACACTTTTATATATGAAATTGATGGTATTTAGCTCAAAAGTGAAAAAAACACAACCTTCTGCCTAAAGTTATTGGAAAGCATTTGGGGAAAGGCCTGGGGTGCAGCTCAATAGTAGAATATGTGCCTAGCATGTGCAAGGCCCTGGCTTCTAGCTCTAGCACAAAGGAAAAAAAAAAAAGGAGAAGGAGAAGAAAGTATTTGAGGAAAATTCTGGTCATTTCTCATAATACACATGTGCACATACACACACACACCCCTTGGGAAAATAAAAATAGGAGTATAATCATAATAGTTAATACTTACTGAGCCACCTACTATGTGCCAGGTACAGTAGGCAGCATTCCACAGGTATGAATTAGAATGTCCCCAACACTCTTAGTACTAATGAAGAAATGGCAGAGAGAGGTGAGGCAAAATACAGGTGAGTCAGGATTGGTGGGTGGTGGAATTAGGAGGCTAGCCCAGCAATCCCACTCTGAAACTGGGAGGTGACCTCCTGAACATATTCTTTCTCATGTGCTCTGTAAGTTGTGGAAACCATGTCAATAAGGAAGTGAACAACTGAAATGCCAAATCCCTGGGATATGGCCCCTGTTTGGCTCTTCCTGAGGTGAGTCCCCTCCTGTTGGCTTGTGTTCTAGGAACTGGTGCATTTTTCTCTTGGAACAGATCTAACTCAGTTCTTAGCTATCTATGTGGGCCATCTTCTGTAAGCGATCGCAGGGGCAGCTATCTTCAGCTTATTGTAACCACTAGTGCCACTGGAGCCGAGATGTGTGTTTCCTGCATCAAGATTTTAACTGCGCTTGGATTTGTGAATGGCCATTAGAGTCTGGTTAGAATTAGGTTCTTAATGTAACATATTAATTTTTTAAAAATGGTTACAATGCTTGTTTAAAATTTAAACATATCACTTATAAAGAACAAAACCCACTAAATCCTAGTACTAAGCTATATTTCAAATGAATCAAAGTTGAATGTGTTTCTGCAAATACATTGGTTATGTTATCACTTAAATGAAACATGAGATAAACACCTTTTTTCAAGGCAACTGTCCAATTGTTTGTTCATTCACTCTTTTTTTTTCTTTTTTCCATTTAGTTACACATGACAGTATATTTTGACATATTTCACATATATGGGGTACATCTTATTCGAATTAGGATCCCAGTCTTGTGGTCATACCTGCTGTGAACATTCACTGCGGCGTATTCATACACATACATAGGAAAGTAATGTCAGATTCATTCTGCTGTCTTCCCTATTCCTGCTTCCCATTTATTCTTTTTTAATAAATATATTTATGTAGCAAATACTCCAGGCCACAGGCTAGTGCTGGACATATGAAAAAGAAGGAGAGAAAACAAACAAACTAACTCTGACCTCAAAGAATTCTCATCACAGTGGTAGATGCAAAAGTTCCGAAAGTGACTGAAAGACTATTACAGTGAGGTAAATTTTACAAAATGGAGGAAGATCCTGTACCTTTTTTTTTTTTTTTTTTAATAAAAGGCCTTTCCTTTTTCCCCTGGCCATTTAAAACCATTTTAACTGTGTATTGAAGGCAATGGAGAGCCAGTGTCAGGTTTTGAGCTGGGAATCAACGGTCTGCATTTTAGACAGGAGAAGTGAATGGACTACCTGGCAGGGAAGTGAATGGAATAGACAGTGAAGAAACTGGGGTGTCCCTTCTGAGTCCCAGGAATCCAGGAAGGCAGCCTGGGACTTCTTCCTCCACCCCTCCCCATCATCCCACCCCTGTAGGCTGGCCTAGAGCAGGAATGTGACCTTGAACAGGCGACCTCCTCCCCACCTCTAAAAATACAAGAAAGTACACAGAAGGCCCAAAATAGGGTTCACAACACTTAAAAATAAGATGGTACAACTGGAGGATTATTTGAATATTCTCCATGTCTATAAATGATTTTTCTCTGTTTCTTTGTTAATTTTCCAGAGGGAAGTACCAGCTGAATTCTTTGAGGTCAGGGAATTTTGACTTTTTTTCCTCATTCATTTTCATATCTTCAGTACTAACACCAGGCCTGAAATATTTGTTACATGAAACAGAATTAAGGAATGACAAATTCAAGTTCGGCACACAGAGAAGCCATTGGCAGTAAGTGAAGATGGGTAAGCCTGGCGCCGGGCCACTAAGAGAGACGCTTAGCATAAGAGAACTTGCACATTCCTCTGGAGGATTTACCTGTGGAATTGCCCACTGAGTGTTTTACAGCAGAGTTAATTATCAATTTCCTTGTCTAATTCTCCTCCACTCCTGGCCCCAGGATTGGGTTGTATCTACCACGGGTCCCACCTGGAAATTTTCACTGCTGAAAATTCTTGCCTCTGGCACACAATTATTCTAGAGAATAAGTCTTTTAGAAATTTAAATACAACCAAGTAATCCATGGCCTGTTATAGTTCATTTTGGCAGACTCGGCCTACAACTATGACTGGATCAAACAGATTCAGGGTTTTATCTCTAATCTGAAGCATTCCAAAGAGATTGATTTGAAATTTCCCTGAAGTCTCTGCAAGTCTTCAATTTGAGAAATGACCCCAAGTCAGGCTTAATCCTTGCTTCAGTGTTCCTGAACTGTTGCCTGTGACCCACAGGGATCACCTAAGAGAACCTCTTAAATTATCAGAGTCCTGGGACCAGCCCAGACTAAACATTCTTACCCCTGGCTCTTGTCCAGATTTACTGAGTCAGAATGAGGACAGGTTGTGGAGAGGGGAAGTTCAGAAGGCCTTGTGCTTAAAAAAAAAAAAAAAAAAAAAAAACTCCCTAATAATTCTTATGCACCTAATATAAAAATGTTAGAAAAGTAGGAAAGATGGGTTATGCCTTCAATAGTTTCTGATAGGAAGGTTGAGCAAAGTGTTTGTTCTTATATTTTATGTTAATTTACAAATGTTTACTCACATCTTTAAAGGCAGCAGGCTGTGTAGGCAGATGCACAATTTGAGCTCATCACAGAAGAGGAAGAAACCATAGAATTAATGCTGCCCAATCTAAGGAAGCTGAGGACCAGAGAGATGGAAGCCTTCTCCAGGTGTGCACAGCTAAATGCTGGTGGCAGCTGTCTGTCACCTCAGTCACTTATTTCTTCTTGTGATTGGATACAGATGGAAGAGAAAGCAGAAACAAAGACATGCATATATATATATATACAGTTTTAAACCAGGGCTTTCTTTTTTTAAAATATTTTTTTAGTTGTTGATAGACCTTTATTTTATTTATTTATTTTTATGTGGTGCTTAAGATCAAACCCAGAGCCTCACACCTGCTAGGCAAGCCCTCTACCCTGAGCCACAATCCCAGCCCCAGGGCTTCATTATTAGTGTTTAAATCCACAGTTGCTTTCCACTAGGACATTCTTCAAACCCTGCTGAATTGACAGAGTCCTTTTTTTTTTTTTTCTTTTGATGCTAGTTGCCCAACGCACTCACTCTGCTGTCCCATTAAATGGTGGTTCTACAGAGATTTTTCAAGCCCAGATTTTTCGATTGCTGATCCCCATCTCACCTCTGTCCTATACTGTTAGCTCCTTGCATGCACCGTGGGACGTTTTCCTCATCCTGTGGCACACTGTTGGTGTTTAAAGAGTGCATGTAGATTTAACAGTCTCCCTATTTTAGAAAATAAGAAAGATGCTGGTGGACATTTCCAGATGAGCTGGGACTAGGACTCACAAAACTGCTCAGACTCACAAAACCATTCAAGCTGACTCTTTGGCAGCACAAGAAGGACTAATAGGTTTTAGTTCTCAGCTGTAAATTTTAGAAGTTTATGCACAGATTCCAAAAACAGGCATTTTATTTCTCTGTGATTTGTACCTGTAAAATTGTCTCTGTTACCAATCAATAATGTTAATTCACAGTAGATTTTATGGCTGCAGTGTTCAATGACAAAGGTCAAATCTTCTTAACTCTCTGTTTATTTTTGTTTGGTTTTGCTTTGCATTTTTTCCCCTAAAACATTATTATGAAAACATTCAAATATTCAAAAATTTCAAAGAATTATTTTTAAATATACTTGATTTTAGTCTGGAGACTATATTTTTCACATTTAATTTTAATGTAAAAATAGTGACATGCCTAGAACATCTTTAAAAGTAGTTTTACTTAGCCTGGTCTGATGTCAAAGACCTTGGTTCCCAGGTACTCAGGAGGCTGAGGCAGGAAGATAGCAAGTTAGAGTCCAGCCTGGGCAACTTGTCTCAAGATAAAAAGTGAAAACAGTTGGGGCTATAGCTCAGTGAAAGAGTGTTTCTGGGTTCAATCCCCAGTACCTGAAAAAAACAAAACAAGTTTTACTTTTACAAATACATTAGTTTTAATCAAATTAAGATGTTATTTCAATAAATATTTTTAGAGCTAATCAACCCTAAGAAGAAAGAATCAAGAAAGTAAAAGTTGAGCAATATTTACTTAGCATCCATGTAAAGAGGAAGAGAATATTTTCTGTGAGAAAAAAATGTTCTTATTTATAAATTCATGAATAGTTTTAGGACATGAAACTTTTCCACTGAGGAAGAAAACAAAATCCTCTGTTGGTAAAATTTTGCATTAGTTTAATTGAAGTTGACATAGTTAAGTAGGATCAAAAAGCAAAATCCAAAAGCTTTCAATATACTTTGGGTTGAAAAGGCAAATTTGTCAGATCCCAGAGTTAGCTTTGTGGTTTGGTTTGTGCTCTCCCTCAATGGTTTTAGTTCAAGTCTGCAGGCACCCAAAGAATGGAAGCAGCTATTCCTTTCCATTTGACCTTGATTTCAATAGACTGTGAAATCCAAGGTGTGAAGTCGTGTGTTTAGAGAAACAAATAGTTCATTCTAAAAACTGAGAAGTACCTGCTGTTACTACAGACACTGATCAGAAACTACCAAATCCTTTTCAGCTGTAAAACAGAGAGGATTCTGAATGGAAGGAGAGATTTGAAATCACCTGTGGGTCTCCAGTACTGTGCTTCTCCTATTTGAAGCAAATGACTCTTGTCTATCAGAAACGAATGGCTAGATTTGTTGTGTCAGAAGCACCTCCTGATCCCAATACATTGGTCTAGTTTGCAATTGTTTTGACATATTCTTCAGACACTGTGGAATGAAGTATTATTAGCTAAAGTACCAAATGGAAACTAGTACACTTTAAATGCCAGCCTTTAACCATTAACCTGAGTGCTGGCAAGAGGACTTCAAGTGGTGTTTCCACAGCACGAAACTCCTTTTAGCAGGTTGATTTCAAGGCTGGGTAGCAACACGGAAGTACAGGTGCAGCATTTTTCCAGCACTGCCCTTGTTGGTATTATGTACTAACAAAGTTTCACTGGAGCTTTCTGTTTCAGATGTATTATAACATTGCAGGAGGCTGGGATCGGGGCTTAGTGGTGTAGAGCTCTTAGCATGTGCATGGCTCCAGGTTCAATTTCTAATACTGCAAAAAGCGGGGCGGGGGGGGGGACAGGGACATTTTAGGATGTCAATATGAGCATCACAAGTTCTAGCTTGCCTGCAGTATGCAGGTTATCTCTGTTCATGGAATGGTGTCATTTGTACTTGGTTCACATTTCCTAGTGGCTGTTTCCAAGTCATTTTTCATGTTTCATTGTCACCCCTATCAAATGATATCATTTCCTACTTTATAGTGAGGGTTGTATTTCTTTGGACCCAAATTTGCTGCCTGTAAACACTGGTATGTTTACCTTTTCTTTTTTTCCCTCTTAAGGCACATACCGTAGGAGCAAAGCCCCATTTTATCCCCTAATTTATTTTATTTTCAGCAACAATGTTCCACAATTATTTACCACATATCAAAGACGTACATTCTCCTAGAATACTACTAGTCTCTTGAGCATGGGAACTGTGTCTAATGTTCACTATGAGATGTAAATATAAATAAATAGAACCTGGGAGTGTAGCAGTAAAATGGTCACTGCTTGCCAGCCTGGAGCTTAGATTGCATTCACGGCACTGACATGGAGTGGCACCTCCATAGCTCCCAGCAGACCTCAACTACCTGGATTCCGATCCAGGAAACCAAGTTCCATCGTTTACAAGGCAAGCAACTTCAGGAAATCAGTCTCTCAGTTTCTTTACCTCTAATGTGCTGCCGTGGATTAAATGAGTTATTAAAAAGAGCATATTTAGGATAGTCGCTGCCAGGCAGAGCCAGGCCTGTCCCTCCTGGGGCCACCTCTATTTCTCTTCTCTTCCTTCCATCTTTTTCTCTCTGTCTATCTTAAGTTCTTCCTTCCTTCCCCCCCCCCCCCTTCTCCCTTTACCTCCCCACTTCTCCTTTACTAGAGTCCTGCCTGGGACTCTCATTACATTAATTAATCCTCCTGGTGATACTTGGAGTTAGATTCCAGAGTGCCTGCAGGGACCTAAGCAAATGATGCCTTAAAAATACAGTCTTTGAGTTTCTAGAGACAGAATTCCTAACAGAATTCCTTGTTGGTATTTTCTTTCTGAATGCCTCTTTCTTAGCTTAATCCTGTTACCCAACAAAGGCCAAGCTGAGCACAGAATCAAGTAGCCAGGGATTTTCTAATTGTATCCCCAGATTTGCTGCAGCCATGCTTTCTCTTAAGCTGCTCATGTGTAGCTCTCCTGTAGTCAGGAAGACCTAAGAGGTTCCCACACCGGGGTCTGGATCCTCAGAATTAAAACTCAGTGCCAAGTACATTTGTGAATGTGCGTGCACCTGTAATCACAATCTCCAAAATCAGGCAAGTTTTTAACATTTCTAATGTACTTGACTAATGACTGGTCATAGGCATGAACATGCACCGAGTGCATGCAGAAGCATACAGGTGGGACAGCAGAAGTGGAAAATGGGATTCATATGTCCTTCTGGTTCATCTTCTAAGATATGAAAAGTGAAAATAATGGGAACGTTCAATTATATTCCAAATACAGAACAAATTTTTCTTTAGGAAAAATGTAAATTTGGTTAATTTACAAAAAGTATACAATACTTCCATATGCTATCTTGAACTGTGGAG
The DNA here is from genome assembly GCF_047511675.1 of Marmota flaviventris. Classification (NCBI taxonomy): domain Eukaryota; kingdom Metazoa; phylum Chordata; class Mammalia; order Rodentia; family Sciuridae; genus Marmota; species Marmota flaviventris. The sequence continues at coordinate 11,138,238 of NC_092508.1, read as the reverse complement.
GACTGATAAGTTTTCTTTTATTTCTGTAAAACAGTAATCTTATCTGTATGTTAAAGATAAAGATTACCCAAAGATGATATGTGAGGTTATACATGTTAGTTAGGCACTCCATAATGCACCGTACTTCAAAACATCATGTTGTATACAGTAAATATATACAATTTTGTCAATTAAAAAATTAATTTTGCCAGGTGTGGTGTCCTTGCCTGTTTTCCTAGCCACTTGGAGACTGAGGCAGGAGGATAACAAGTTGGAGGCCAGCCTTGAAAACTTAATAAGACCCTGTCTCAAAATTTTAAATTAAAAAAATAAAAGGAAAGCAGCCACCAGCAAGGGGCAAGGGGTGGCTGGGGCTGTAACTCAGGGGTAGAGTGCCCTTGGATTCAATCTCCAGCATCATCTAAACAAACAAATAAATAAATAAAATTCAATAGAAGTCTACTATTACAGATTGATGATATCTGCGGAGCACAAACATGATGTTCCCTATGACACAAGAGAATTTGTTTTTAATGTCTTGGCACATACAGTGCTTTTATTTTATTACATAGTTATAGAATTGATATATTTATATTGGATATTGTTTCTACAGTTGTAAATAATCCCAGATGTGTGTACGTTTTCTTAACAACATATGTTTATAGCTGAAATTGTTGTTGATTAAAATTAAAAATAATGTAAAGCAAGTAAATTACTTCAAAACTGTCTACCAATGAGAGTACTATATTCCTTCCCACAATGCTTGAAACTCATGTGGATATACAATTTAATTCAACAAGTATCTTTTAAGGTCTACAAAGTTCTAAGTTTAAAATGCTATCTTAAGAGTTTCATGAGCTTTAAATATCAGTAAGACCCAGCCTCTATTCTCAATGTACAGTCATTTTCTTAAGTATAAAAAGGCAAAGATCTATGTCACTAATTAAAAAAAGCAAGGATCCAGAGTTCATATGAGAAGAACTTTGGCAAGTCAACGCATTTTATTGGGGAGTCAGAGCACATAGGTTGAAGCTTCAGGTTCATGGTCCTCACCCAGCTCTACTATGAAAAAGTACTTCTACTATGCAGAAGTACTGTCAGCTGCGTGCAGTACTTTCAGAGACGTTTTTTGTTTTTTTTTTTTTAAGTTTCTCCAGGTATGGGGCTGAGGTGTGGCTCAGGGGCAGAGGCTTGCTCAGCAGGCCCCAGGCCCTGGGTCCAATCCTCAGCACTGAGGGGGCAGAATTCCCCAGGTGATAATATTTCAGAAAAATTGAAAAATCATCTTAGACTCTGGTTCTGAAGAAAGAGTGAGATCCTGAGAGTCCGGCAGAGCTGTAGGAAGACAGCAAGGTGAGCAAATCAAGCGAGGCAAGGGGAGGACGTCAGGGACAGGAGGAGCTGGCTAGATCCTTCTACTCAAGTGAGATCCACAAAACCACAGGGGAACCTATTTCAACGGCAACCTGTTTTACCAAGCGCACACTCTTGGCACCCTCCCCAGACCTACGGACTCAGAATCTGCATTTTAGCAAGCTCCCTGGGTATTTGAATATACGTCAGGGTTTGGCAACTTGGGATTTGGTCAGAGGTGTGGTAGTCTCCATCTCAAGGGCCCTGCCAAGGCCCAGGTGTCCGAGGCTTAGTCCCCAGCTTGGTACTATTGGAATGTGGTAGAAACTTTTAAGAGGTAGGGCCCAGTGGGGAATCGGGGGTGTGCCTTTGGAGGAGACATTGGGACTCTCTTCTTCTGTCATTACTTCCTGGCCATGATGAGGTGAGCAGCTTGCTCTACTGCATGTTCCTGCCATCATGCGTTGCCTTACCCCAGACCCAAAAACAGTGGGGCCAACTGACCATGGGCTGAAATCTTCAGAGCTGTGAGCCCAAATAAACCTTTCCCCTTTTAAAGTTGATTATCTCAGGTGTTCTGTTATAGGCATGGAAAGTTCACTAAACAACAAGGTAATAATAATGATAATGATCACTGGCTTTTACACACCTACTATGTACTTTGCCACATGGTAAAATGTTAGCCTCATAATAACCTATAAAAAGATATTTTTTATCATTTTTACTTGACTTTCCAGATGAAGAAGCTGAACTTCTCAGGATTGGTTGTTGGCTCACCTAGAAAGTAGTGAAGCATGAATTCAAACTCAACTTTCTAACTGCTACAAAGCTTGTGCACTGCATTCCTGTTAATAGGTGACCACTTTTGTGGTTATAAGGAAATCCAGGGAGACACCCTGAAAGAGGAGGGATTTGAGATATATCCCAGTGGGAAGGAAGCCTGAGTCTAGGCTAGGAAGAGCAAGACTGTGAAGGGGAGGCCCTACCCCATGCCCCAAGTCAGAGCCTGAGGAACAGCCCCGGGGCCTGCTTCCTGCATCCCAGCCCTCTCTTGCCTTTCACTTCTTCCCCCCAGCCAGCTCTTTTTAAACAATACAAAATATGATTTGAGATAAAGCAGTTCTGCCACCCAGGGTCATATGTCACCAGCACAATGCTAAAACCTATTACATGCTGGAGTCCTTAGAAGGTTATCCCTGGATAATTCTGGGGGACTCCTTCAAGGGTATGTGGTCTTCATTATGTCCTACAGTGTCGAGATGGCCTAATTCAGACACTAGCCCTCTGCTTTTCCAATCCACCATCTCCAACTTCCCTCTTCCTCCTTCCATCAGACAGGTAAATGTACCTGCACCTGTTCCCTGTCCCTTCCACCTCCGCCTTTGGTCACCATACCTGCTGTCGGCTATGCCTTCCCCAAAGATGTCCTGTTTAGAATCCTGTGATCTTTCTAGCCCAGCTCCATTCTTCTGTGAATCCTCTGCCATCTGATGTTCTGGGAATGCCACTTCCTCCCAGTTAGGACATTAAGTGGCATAACTCCTTCCCTTGTCCTGCAAGTTGCATTTTCATTTGAGTGTGTGCTCACCAATCTTCAAATGCTTGATAGAATGAAGCTGGATGACAAGGATGCCGGGCAAGGGATCGAGTCTCTTTTGCCCCAGTTGTCTTACCTGTAAATTGGTAAAAATAATATTCCATACTCTAAAGTTTGTGGTAGGGATCTAATGAGTTACTATAAGTGCTTAATATAGTGCTAGGCACCCAGGAAAAACTATCAGCCTAGCTGCCTTTGGTACATGCTGAGCCAAACCCAACCGATGTTAAGTGTTGTTGCAGAAATGGGCAGTGACTCTGAAAGTATCTTTGTAGGCTTCTACTGCAAGCATTGCCAAGCTGCTCCACAGTGTAAAGTGCAACATGCATAAGACAGGATGTTGAGTAATATTCCATTGTGTATATATACCACTTGTGCTATATGTGTGTGTGTGTGTGTGTGTGTGTGTGTGTGTATCAGTTGCTTTATCCATTCATCTATTGAAAGTCATCTAGGTTGCTTCCACAGTTTAGCTGTTGTGAATTGAGCTGCTATAAATATTGATGTGGCTGTGTTACTATAGTATGCTGATCTATCTGATGTGTGTGTGGCAAAAATTTGCTCTCAAAATGTAAGCTCTCTGTTAACCTTTGGGTATAGATGGAGGAGTGGAATAGCTGGGTCAAATGGCCGTTCTGTTCAAGTTTTCTAATGAATCTCTATACTGCTTTCTAGATTGGTTGCACCATTTTGCAGTCCCACCAGCAATGCATGAGTGTGCCTTTCCCCCCACATCCTTGCCAACATTTATTGTTGTCTGTATTCTTGATAACTGCCATTCTGACTGGCATGAGATGAAATCTTCAGAATAGTTTTGATTTGCATTTCTCTAATTGCTAGAGATGTTGACACTTTTTCATATATTTGTTGATTGATTGTATTTCGTCTTCTGTGAAGTGTCTGTTCAGTTCCTAAGCCCATTTATTGATTGGGTTGTTTGCTTTTTTTGGTATTAAGTGTTTTGAGTTCTTATATATCCTGGAGATTAGTGATCTATCTGATGTGTGTGTGGCAAAAATTTGCTCTCAAAATGTAAGCTCTCTGTTCACCTCATTGATTATTTCTTTTGCTGAGAAGAAGCTTTTCAGTTTGAGTCCATCCCACTTATTAATTCTTTATTTCTTGCTCTTTAGGAGTCTTGTTAAGGAAGTAGGGTCCTAATCTGACATGATGAAGATTTGGGCCGCCTTTTCCTCTATTAGGTGCAGGGTCTCTGGACTAATTCCTTTGTCCTTGATCACTTTGAGTTGAGTTTTGTGCATGGTGAGAGATAGGGGTTTATTTTCATTTTGCTACATGTGGATTTCCAGTTAACTCAGCACCATTTGGTGAAGAGGTTTTTTTTCCCAATGTATGTTTTTGACTCTTTTGTCAAGTACGAGATAACTGTATTTATGCGGGTTGGTCTCTGTGTCCTCTGTTCTATACCAATTGTCTACAGGTCTATTTGGTGCCATCCCATGCTGTTTTGGTTATATAGCTGTGCTGCTCTTTCAGCCTCTTTGTCCATCTATCCACCAACACCACAATGTCCTGATTACTGTAGCTTTGTATTGTAAGTCTTCCCAACCAGCATGGCAGACCCCTCCCTGGCTCATTTTTGGGGGGGTTGGGGTACTGGGGATTGAACTCAGGGGCACTTGACCACTGAGCCACCTCGTCAGCCCTATTTTGTATTTTATTTAGAGACAGGGTCTCACTGAGTTGCTTAGTGCCTCACTTTTGCTGAAGCTGGCTTTGAACTCACAATCACAAAGATAGGATGAGATATCTCAGCCTCTAGAGCCATTGGGATTACAGGTGTGCATCACTGCGCATGGCCTGGCTCATATATTTAGATAGACTTTGGCTATGATGGGCCCATTGCCCTTCCAAGCTCATTGCAGAATGGTGCTTCACACTTTTCCTGACTCTCAGTCATCCTTAATGCGGATTGCTTTTGTTTTACTGCTAAAAGAATATTCTTAAGCTCACTCTGAAGCTATAGCATAAGACAAGCACCATGATTTCATGAAAGTAGTTGAGGGGTTTCAAGTGATGATGCATCCCTTCCTTGATTGTCTGGTTGGAAACTACAAGCTGGGTTTAAAGCAAAACTCGAGACCCTTGCACTAGGCATGGTTCTTGCCTTGATCAGAGAAGCTTCGGCCATTCATAAACAAACCTATTTTGGTCAAACTTTCTGGGTTTGACATTTAAAAACTTGTAAACACCATAATTGCTTCCTTTTATCCTGACCCAACTTGACTTCCTCCAAAGCAAATTAAGGTCATAGTGCTGGACTTGGAGTTCAGTGAAAGTTAGGTCTCTTAGGATTTCTTAAGTAGCTGAGGTGTAGGCTGAAACACATTCTAGAATTAAATTAAAAGAGGCCTTTTGTATAGCTAAATTATGGAATCAACTCAGATGCCTGTCAATAGATGAACTGATTAAGAAATTGTTGTTATATATACCATGGAATTCTACTCAACCATAAAAAAGAGTAAAATTAGGTCATTTGCCAGTAAACAGATGGAACTGGAGAATATCAAGCTAAGTAAAATAAGCCAAACTCAGAAACTGAAAGGTCCAATGTTTTCTCTCACGTGTGAAAGCTAGAATAAAATAAAGGAAAGGGGAGGGAAGGGTAGGATGAGATAAAGAACCAATCAAATATTAATTAATAGACAAGTTAAAGGAAGTCTAGTAGCATAGAGGAAGGAGGATGGAGAGGGGTGAGAGGGGAGGAAGAGGGGTTGGATCAGAAAGCTATTGTATTTCCATGCATGTATGGGTTTGTTGGGATGAACCCAACTACTATGTATAACTATAAAGCCCTAATAAAAATAACTAAATAAAGGCTCTAAAAAAATGAGCCATGTGTAATGGAGTTTTACTCAGCCATAAGGAAGACTGAGATAATGGCATTGGTCAGTAAATGAATGGAAGGGAGACAACCCTGCTAAAGGAAATAAGCCAGACTCAGATTATCAAGGGTTGAATGTATGTGGAAACTAAAGCAAAATAATGGAAAGAAGGGGATTGGGAAGGGGATCAGATATCATAACTACATAGGGAAGACCAGTGGAGTAGAAGAAAGAGAAGAGGGAAGGAGGGAGGAAGGGAGAAGGAAGGAAATTGAATAAATTTAACAGAATCTTGTTCTATTCTTATGTAAATGTGCCAACCATAGGGAATTTCACCTTCGTGTATATGTAGAAGAAAGGAAGTTTAGTAGAGTAGAGGAGAGAGAAAGGGGGGAGGGAATAGGGATTGAAATCAAATTCCTTGCATGTATGATTTTGTCAAAATGAACCCAAATACTATGTATCATTATAATGCTCTATAGAAGAAGTAGAAGGAGGAGGAGGAGGAGGAGGAGGAGGAGGAGGAGGAGGAGGAGGAGGAGGAAGAGCTGTGAAAATGAAGGTAGAGACTCAGAGGTCAAGGTCACAAAGCTCAAGGTACCAGCCTATATTTTTCTGTGATCAGCCTAAAGTCACATGGTATGAAAAACAACTCTCTGTCTAGTTCCAATTATTTCTACTCAATAATAGGAGTTGGCAAACTTTTTCTGGAGAGTCAGATCAGAAATATATTGGTTTTGTGTGCCAAGAGGCAATGACTTCAATTCCCACAGCAGCTATTCCTGGAAAGGCTGTCTTTTTTTATCATTATTGATTGACACATGATAATCTAAAGATGTGAATCCAATCTTAGATCAAGAGCCATGTAAAGCCAGGATGTGGATGAAATTTCCTTTATTGGTTGTAGTTTGTGAGCCCTGCTCTAATCACATATTAGAGATGTAAATTCTTCAATCAGTACTTTCAATGATGAAAGACATATGAAAAAATAGTTATACCACAGTATAATAACTGATTATGATTGCAAATTGAAACTATTCCTAGAAGCTCTGAAGACACTCAAGTAAACTGGAAATATGGTCCATTTCATCTTTCACATATTAAGAAATCCATTAGCCTTAGGGACTTTTTGGTACCATATTACAAAACTATGAATGGTAATTGACCTGAGAATTCTGTTTGGTAAAACACAATGGCAGTGTACAGTCCCACATATAGGCATAGTTAAGAGAACAGGGTTATTAATAACTATTATTATTTTTCTGCATTTAAAGATTAGAAAGTTTGGTTAAGCTGATCTTAGAGCTTCTTCAGTCCAAGTATATGTATTTGTGAGCATATCAGACTCTGTGAATACTTCAGTGTTCTACTGGAGAAATCTTCTTTGATGTGGATTTCATCATTGGTATCTTCTCTGAATTAGATATGTGTCATTTCCCTCCAGACATTTTTCAAGGAAGTGTGTTTTCATGACAGCTCAGCATCATGATCTTTTCCATTTCTTGCTCTAAATGCAAGTCACTAAGAAGCATGGCAATTGTGTCTTTTCCTTTCCCCCCCACTTATCCCTGAAAGAGAGCCTACAAAAATATTTCACAGTCCTAATGCTATCTCGGGGCACACAACTGGCTTTCCATTCTTCAAATACCTACTCATTATGAATTCTAGACACTGGCTGTGTAAAGTGAAAAACATTTCAGAGGTTTGTGTGTGGAGAACTTGAGAATCGCCAGCCAGCCCCGTTAAATGTGGTCAGCTGGGCACCGTCAGCCTCCTTCTCGTCTGTTCCATGTTCCATGTTCTGAAGAGCCTTCTTTCAAATGCCTAGGACAGTAGTCTGGGTGTCTGGTTTAAGAACTTTCTTATCATACCCTTACCTATGGGCCACCACAAAAATGAAAAGTGTACCTGGAAATATTTGTTTTCAAACTGACTCATTCTTGAATGTCTGAACTTTATACTAGATTTTTTTTTTTGGGGGGGGGGTTTGTTTAATTAACTCAGAATGTAAGTATGAAATGAGACATTAATATAAACTAAACTTAAAACATAGGCTCTTCTCAGCAATGCGCTTTTACCTCATTTTTGTGGACAGGTTCACAATCTACCATTCCAACACCATCATCATCATTTCCTTTATAAAAAAATGAAAAAGTTATGTTTGTTTCTGATTGAACTAACATATGCTCAGAAATTTTAAGACAAGCCAAGAATATGTAAAGTCAAATCTGAAAGTCACTATAATCCCATCCCCAGAGATAACCATCATTTTAAGCCATTTAGCATTTTAACCATTCTGAATATATACTTTGAGAATTTCCATCCATATGCAAACATAACATGCAAAAACATGGTTCACACTGCTTAGACAGTTTACTTTCTTCATTTTATGATGCATAAAGTGGAGGAAACTCAATGCACCAAGATCTGTTTCATCTTTCTTGTGTCACTGCACTATTCCACTGGAGGAATATGCCCTAATGGTTGTAGTCAGCCCCCTAGGAAATCGTGTTTGTTTTAAGTGATGATTCATGGTCCCTCAGTTTTCCCTAACATCCCAAGTGCAGGAATGCATGTTCTAACCTTAGGTTTCAATGATAGCTATTTATAGTACTCTTTTGAAATTTAATTTTAAGAAAACAAAGTTTTACATCCTGCAACCTTGAGAACATTATGCTAAGTGAAAGAAGCCAGCCACAAAAGAAAAATACTGTAAGATTCCATGTATATGTGGTAGCTAATCTAGTCAAATTATAAAGACAGAAAGGAGAATGGTGGTGGCCAGAGGATAAGAGGGAGGGGAGCTGAGGAGCTATTATGTAATGAGTAGAGTTTCAGTTTTGCCAGATGAAAGATTACTTGATTCTGGAGATTACTTGCACAATGTGAATGTACTAAATGCTACTAAACCGTACCCTTAAAAAGACTGAAATGGTAAGGTTTATGTTTGCTACAATGATTTTCTAAAAGCCCAGGGGCATTTAAAATATAAGCACATGTATATTATTGTAACAATTGCTTATTATATAAGCACCTCCCTTACTTACCTAATAAATTCAAACGCTGAGAAGAGCAACAAAGACCAGAACAATACTACAAAGCTCCCGAATTTCACTTACCCATAGTCTCTTTATTCTGAATTCCTAAGCAATTATACTGAACTTTGGTTGCCTATTTTTATTTTTTATTGTTTGGTGAGAATTGAATCCTGGTCTTTGCACATGCTAGATAAGAGCTCTACCTTAGACCAACAGCCGCAGCCTTAACTGCCTAATTTCTTAATCAGTAGCATATCTGAAACCAAAGTAGAGAAGAAGTATAGATAGTTATAGACAGAAAACCAAGAGTAGAAAGATGGGAAAGCAGAATGCATAAAGCCACAAAAGAAGGCTTCTGCAAAAAAACAAAAACAAGCAAACAAAAACTTAACAATTGAAACCATGTGAACCATGTGCCATCCTATGATCAAGTGATATCGATTCAAATATTTCTATACATGCACTATTGTTGTTCAGCAAATATTTATTAAGCATCAGTTAGATGTCAAGAGTCCACTATGAAAGGAAAATTCTATCACTTGCAGTCATTAAAAAGACAGAGATTATGATACAAGGACAAGTGATGACAGTTGGGGCTCTTTAGTAGTAAATTTCAGTTATCCAGAGGTTGGACTTGTGGAGAATACCTGGTTCTCACCCACATCCAGCACAGACAAGACGAATTGGGTTTAAAAGAGATGGCTGCAACATTAAAATAAGAAAGCCACGAAAAATCATGCAACATAAGTTTTTCAGCTGGAGGGTGGGACGTCTCTGTGACTTTAAGGGTCAGCTTTCACATTGGAGAGAACCCTGGAAAAAGAGTGTGAGCCCAGAATCCTTTTATTTTATAGTGGGGGCATCAGAGGGCAGCAATAAGGTTTCAAGGGTGGAGTCTTATTTCATGATGTCTCCTGGTCAGCAGATTGATTGACATGTTGGCAAGTGACACCCATCTCAGGTGCTGTGTGGGATCTTAGGCAGAACTAGAGGGGGAGGCACACCTGCATCATGTGATCAATCCCTTGACAGGGTGTCACAGCACCAGGCCTATCCCCTCAAGAGGCTACTATGCACAACACACAGCCCATGGACAGCTCATGACACCTGGTGTTTCCCAACAATCCTGGGTCCAAGTGTGATTCTCATCTAATAACTGTAGATAGCTAGTGCCCCTACCTATCTACATGAACTTGAACCACCTTGCTCCTGTGCTGAACAGGCAATTTGTAAGCACATCACTCATCAGGTAGCAGTATATGCTCACCATGAAGACATATGTGTTACTTTTAAGCATTTACAAGAGCTCATCTTGATTTTAATCATGTTTTCTTGACTACTGTCCTCTTTATTGGGGTATTTGTGCCAGTAGCCATGGTTGATAGATTTGGGGGCTATAGAAAAACCTGATATCAAATAGAAAATAATGCTTGATGTATTATTGCCACATGATGGCAAATTTTTTTGATCTCCCTTCTTTTTCCAGGGAAGCTATACATTGTGAAAATTATCAATATACCATTTAGCAGTTAATTTTTTGGTTTCAATAATTGAATTCATTAATAAAGATAATTATTTTTTCAAGAAAAAAATGTGCTTATGCGGAATCCTTGATTTCCATAGTCTGTGATGGGACCTGACTATTTTTCTTCAGAGACAAAGAAATAAAATTTGGAGGCCTTGAAGTTAAGCATTATTTCGGACATTACTGGCTCTCCTTGTTTGTGCAGAGAGTGTCTGCAAACAAGACTGAGCATGCTCCAGGGAGAAAACACTTGGTACCGCTAAAATAATCACATTCTTTCATTAAAATACGTAAAGTCCCAGAGCAAGGACAATTTGGAAACACCTGAGCATATAGTGTATTGACACTGGGATGGCCATGGTGCAGCCCACGCTGCTGAGGCTCTCATGAGCCCTGGCTTCCCAAGCCCAGTGAAAGAACAGCTGCACCATCTTACATATCTGATTACTCTGAATTTGTCCTAATAGCTAAAACCCCTTTTAAGAGGCTAGCTGCACATTTGAAAGGATGTCAGGTAAAAATACTGCATTTTTTATTAGGATATGATACTGATTCCATCTCTATCCTAAGAAAACTAATTAAGATGTGCTTTTGTTGTTCTTTCTGTAGTCCCTCTTCCAAAACCAACAGTGAAGCAAGCCTGCTATGTTGATCCAACCGGAACAACCAAACTCTATTTTAGCAATGACAACAAAATATTTTTAATATTAAGGGAAAACAGCAAAGCAAAGCAAATATTAGGAAAACATCAAAACTTAATCATCTCAGAGGGCTTCCCAAAGATATCTGATACTTGACATTTAGAAATCTAGTGGCCTGAAGTTCAAAACTTTGCATTCTAAATCATCTTATATTGGTGTACTTGCATTTGGGTTCCAAAATTCAGAATTAATCCAAACTGCTTTCTCATATCCTTTGGTGTTCCTGCAAAACAGATGTTACCACTGTGCGGATTTCTCTCATCCTCCAATCTACAATAAAATGGCCTGGAATGAAATCTCTGTCCTCTGACCTATTATTTCCATCCTGTCTGCCTTTTCCACCCACTCTGCTTTCTGGCTCCTGCATTATTCTGTTCTTTGTGTCCTTCCTACTTAGAATACTGTGCTGTGCCAGCTGCTGGATTACTTGTCCCCTTTGCCAATCCTAAGGACTCAGGTTATTTCTCCCTTGGCTTTATTGTCTGCTTCTGAGATTCTATTTATTTGATATTAGCCATCTGGATGAGAAGAAAAATTCAGTCCATCATCAAAACGTCTAAAATATCCAAATGTTTGTTTTTCCAGAGCCATAGCTTTCATTTGCTTATTTATTTTTATATGACGACTCTCCCTCTGTCATCATTTGTATTTATCTGATTAACTCTCTCCATAGTCTGTTTTCAGTGACATGAATCACTCTTGTTTTTCTTAACATTTTCCCAGCTTTATTTTTCATCGTCTTTGATTGCTTGATTAATTGTTATATATTATACACAATGGAGTGTTACTCAGCCATAAAGAAGAATGAAATTATGGCATTTGCCTACAAATGGATGGAAATGGAGATCATCATGCTAAGTGAAATAAGCCAGTCTCAGAAAAAAAAAAAGGTGGAATGTTTCCTCTCATATGAAGAAGCTAGAACAAACTAAGAAGAATGGGTGTGCAAATATCATAAAGATTTAGGGAAGATCAGTGAAGTGGAAGAAGGAAACCAAGAGGGAGGGAGGAGGGCTGGAAGAGGGGAGGAAATGCAGAATGAATTTAACAAAATCATGCTATGTACATATATAAATATGCCACAGTGAATTCCATCTCTTTGTGCATGTATAAAACACCAATCAAAAATAAATAAACAAATGAAAGAAAGATTATTAGAGTAGAGGAAGGAGAATGGAGGGAGAGAGGAGGGAGGGAAAGAGCAGAGAGGTGGGCATGGGGGACTGAAAAGGAGAAAATCAAATTCCATGCATGTATGATGGTGTCAAAATGAACCCAACGACTGTGTATAACTATAATGCTCTAATTTTAAAAATAGTAGTTATGTATCTTACGTAGTTAAATAACTGACACCTGTGACTTCTCTTACATATTCAGCACCCTATGATCTTCTTTTCAGTCGATACCTGTCCAGTCTCTTCTCTTTGGTGTGATTGTAACCTCAGTAATATCATCTCCATCTGTGGAAAGTCCAAACTTCCCAAGATGCCTGTACTTCCCCGGGGTTTGCATTTCCTTGGTAGCTCCTCCTGCTTTTCTGTGCTTGTGGGAGACTGAAACTTACCAACATCTCAATTTCCTCAACTCTTCTTCCATTAATGGGCCAGAGCCAGATGGAGGGCTTCTCGACCAACTTCTATTGATATAAATGAACTTTACTGAAGATTTTGAGACAACACAGGGGACTTCAGCTCCACTGAGAATGTGCTGGTTCTGAAGCTATGATAGGTATAGGGGTATTTGGACATTATTCTTGATAGTTTTTCACAGAAAATTCCACCCTCTTGTTGTTTTGGGTCATCTGGCCAACAAACCTGCTTATTCCCACTGCCTTCCTGCCGCCCTAGGTCCTGTCTCCTCTTTCCCTGCTGGCCTATCCAGAAGTTACCTTGACAGGTGAACGCTTTTCTCAACACCTTAAGTAATCTTCCACAATCCACTCTGGCATTTTATTTGCTACTTTCTGGATTCAGTTTTCCTCAACAATTGTAACTACTTAACATATGCAATACATAGTAGGTATTTATCTTGTTCCTCCCCATACAGACTAGAATATAAACTACCCTGTGCCCCATATCTAGAACATTGCCTAGCATACAGTAGGTACTCAATAAATATTTGCTAAATGATGAATAGAGAATAGCACTTAGGGATTTGTTTATACACTTGAAGTTGGAAACTAGTAGGGGAAAAGTATTTGAGGGAAAATGATTTTGAGGTTGAGAAAACATGATATCATATCACTGAGCATGGCAGGTGACTGAATTCAGCATCCTTGTTTTTTAAAACGCTCCCTAAGTCCCCTAAACCCAGGGAGGCCCCCATGGCTGACCTTGTTCCTGAGGTCCCCACACCCTGCCACTGACCTTGCTGTCTTTCAAGGTTCTCTGCACATTTGCCTTTCCAGGATGGCCTCTGCTTTTCTTACTTCCTGTCCACTTTTTACACAGGGCAAGTTACATGTTTCTTGGCCCATTCTCAGGCCAGTTCTGGCTCCCACCACTCAGGCTATGTCACCCTCTTTCATAACCAAGCAGGCCCATGAAATCATGGGTGGTTAAGAGGACAGCTTCCCGCCTGGGAGAACAGCTCCTTTGCCCCCACCCCATGAACTAGTACCCTTGCCAGTTAGCATAGAAATCATCAGAATGTGGCTTTCTCTGAGAAGCCAAGTCAGGTGATGTAGAAATGCATGTCAACAAATAATGGCAGTGCCATTATTTGGCAGCTGACTACCTGGATGATATAGGGAAATAGTAGTCTTCCAGAAAGAGGTAACTTTTGAACTGTTCTGGAATGAGCAAAACAGCCAAGCAGAATAACAGGAGAGAAGTGGGCACTGCCAACCAAAATACCCTGTGGAAAAGCACAGGAATGTGGAAGAGGGTGAAGGGTGTCACTGGGAGGAATAGTACACATAGTGCCATGGGGACCAAAGGTGTCAGGCCAGGGAAAGAGGGGGCACCAGAGCACAACGAGCCTCCTAAGTGCACCAATGAATATAGATGTGGCACTGATAGTTGTAGGTCATAAATGCTTTTCATCAGTGTGACATAATCTAATTTGGAGTTTGTTTAGGATTGATCATTAATCCCAACTAGTCTATATTTTTAAAAATAAAAATGCTGTTATATTATTTCATAAATATCACAGAGGTTAATATTAATAGTTTTTTAAATGAATCGTAGTTTCTTTTCAATGCTATGTTAAGTTAGTCCTCAAAGTGAGCTCTGGGGAACCACTACTGCTGAATCTCTGGGGCTGCTTGTTTCAAGGGCAGATTCTAGAACTTTCTCTCAGACCACTCACTGGGGATGGGATCCCAGGAAAAAGGAAGGATTCTAGGGGCTCCAAGTAACTAAAATATACTAAAAGTTAGGGACCGCTATCCTCTTTTAGGAATGGTAAAATACCATAAAACTAAAGAGAGGATTTTTTTTTTTAAAAAATCACAATTCCATGTGAATTGATGCTATCAAAGAAGCATATTACTCAAAACAAATGAAAAAAAAATCCTGAACATTTATATCTTATGTTTGGGAAAACAGATTCATAGTATCAGCTTCTCTTCTTATCCTTTATGGAGAGTTATGGTTGTCATTCATTGGCTATGTCCATCCCCACTCAGACTGTTAGGTAGCACCCACTGCCCTTCACTTTTAGGAGAAGATACTTTGCATAGTAGTGAGCAACTCAGATAGGAATCAAAACTGAGCCCACTGAAGCCACATTGAGCTCTCCCTCCTCTGGAGAACTCCCCAGAGACAGAGCTGGCAGGTTGGGAGGCTCTGGCTCTCCGGGTGGGAAGAGTTAACATGCATCTTGGCTCTGTGCTTTCAAGTTTGCACACAATTCTCCCCAAATGCTCATCCAACCAAGGGAAAGTGGGAAGTCCCAAGCTCCAGATAAAACCTGGACCAACCCTGGAATGAGGATGAGACAGGTAGACTCTGAGGCCTCCTACAGTCTTAATGTCCTGTGATTTCTAGCAGTGGTCTCCCTCTGGCCACACCTGTAGTCTTCCAGAAAGAGGTAACTTTTGAACTGGGATTTCCCAGGGTCCACAGAGAATTGTCAGCTTTAAGGTTTCTTCATCAAACGTCTCAATAATCTTTCCTCAAAATTTTCCTATGTTTACTCTTATGTATTTTTTTTCTACAGGGAAGTCAAAACTAAGTAGTTTTCCAAATGGAAGAAAAATACTAACGAAGATGAACTTAGAATACTTGTTAGCTTGAGAAAACAGCTAATAAATTATAGGCTTTTAAATGTAAAGTAGCAGGAAATTTTCCGCGTTAAAGATGAACTTTTTATTATTTTGGATGAACTTTCTTTTTATTGTTAATTTTGATTTTTTTTTAGAAAAATGAGAATAGATGGATTTTCTTTTTATTGTTTTAATTTAGCAATTAAAACATGCACATCATAAAAATAATAATAAAATGCTTGTGATATTAAAGGCTTAGAACAAAAAAGCAACTCCTCCTGACTGCTCCTTCCCCTGTGGAAATAGGCAACTGATTTCAACTCTTGCAGGTATTTTCCTCCCATTTATTTACATTCATATTTCTGGTGTTTGTGTGTGTGTGTGTGTGGGGGGGTGCTTATAGAGCTATTTCCAACTTGCCAAGTTTTTTAGTATCTCTTGATTTGTTTGGTAGATGAAACTGTACAAAAGCGATGGGCTCATACCATGGTTTTTAGTTAATCAGGGTGTGTGACAGTGGAAATTGTGTTCACTCCCAAGCCACCATTTCTCACGTCTATACACTATTTTGAACCCTACAGTTTCCTATGGACACACTTGTCACATGGCCTATTTACACCTTGGTCTTCTTGGTGTCCTCCCTGTGGCCCTCACCCACTGGGTCCAATCAGGCCAGATCAGCGTTGTCCTCCATTCAGCCATTCTGAGTTAGATCCTGTCTCCCAGGTCCCCTGTCTTTCTTGTTCTCAGACCAGTTCCTTTTCCTGAGGAGCACACCACTAGCTATTTATTGTAGAGATGTGCTTGGAAAGTTATCTTTCTGATTCATCACATATCTAAAAAAGTCTTTATGCTTCCTCAAACTTGATGTACCATTTGATTGACAACAAAACGTGGACTGAAAATTAATTTTCCATAGAATTCTCAAGATTTTATTTCATGTCTCCCTCATGATATTTCTGTTGGTACAGCCGAAGCCATTTTGATTCCAAGTCCTTTGTGTAACTATTGTTGTCATTTACTTTTAGAATGTTTCCTTTGTCCCCAGAATTCTGTAATGTTATGATGATGTGCTTTGGTTGTGTGTGTGTTTGTGAGAGGAGGTCATTTTATGGATGCTATCAATTTGAAAGTTTATTTTTTTCACTTCAGAAATTGTTTCTTGTATTAGCTCTTCAGTAATTTCCTTCTCTGTGCCTTTTGTCTTGTCTTTCTGAAATTCCTATTGGTCAGACACTGAGCATCCTGGGTAGATCTTCAAATCTTCTTGGCTTTTTTTTTTTTTAATTATTATTTACCTCTGTTCCTTTTTGTTCAATTTTGTGGGGATATTTCATGAATTTATTTTTCACTGTTCCCATCAAACTTTTCACTTTAGTGCATGCTGAGGGTCCCTCACATGGCTACCGGCATCAAGCTGGGTGAAGTCAGGGGATTGGTCTACAGACAGCTCACACACAGGGCTATTGCCACAGGTTTCAGCTCCTCAACACCTGGGCCTCTACATAAAGCTTCTTGGTGTGACAACTGGCTTGCTTCAGAGGAAGGAATCCAAGAGACATAGCAGAAACCATGATGTCTTTATATGACCTAATCTCACAAAAGTGACATATTGTCATATCTGCCTTGGTTGCACAGGCTGATCCCAATGTAGTGACTCCCAGGGAGAGGGATCACTGGGGCTGTCTTGGAACCTGGCCACACAGGACCATGTTCTGTCTTGTATTTTACTTGTCTGCTGCTTCTGCTCTGGGTATGTCCACCTCTGGGAGTGCTCTCTATTGGGAATCTGTAGCACCAGCCATTCAAATGGTGTTACAGGGTGTTTCTTCCGCTGTGGTGTGACTCAGGCCCCGGATTTAATCCCTAGCACAGCAAAACACAAAACAAAGCAAAAAACAAGCAAACAAAAATCAGTGTTTTTTGGTTCAAGCCCTGACTATGCATAAGAGCCAAACTCTTGGGTACCATGGTTGCCAAACTCAGCAAAGCAGCTGGTGGCATCAGCCCCACCCACCACATTGTTTCTGTTCCATTTTGCTCCCCAGAATCATTCATCTTGCTTTTGAGTTTGTGTCTTTATTTTCTTTTTAGAAAATATATTTTATCTTTTGTTGGAGCAAAAGGAACGGATGGAAGTGTTCACAATCCTGCGAAGCCTCCGTGTGGCATCCATCTTCCAAACATGAATTGACACTTTTTATCTGCTTCTGTCTTTCTCACCTGTTTGTCTTGATGGTTGGTGCATTTTTATTCTCTACCCACCAAGTTTTCTTGTTTTCAAAAGGAGAGGATGCACGTAAAAGTACTTAATCAACTCTTTCTGGATTAACTCACACGCAAGGGAGCCTGGTTTTCCTGTTTATTATTCCAAATGATATTGCTACTGGAGCCATGACCATGTTGTACAGCAATGGCGCCTGAGTTTTCCCTGGAATCTAAAGGAGGCATCTGGAACAGTGGCCTTGTCTTATAGCTGACCCGCGGCATTTGGCATTCCTTTCTTGGTGTTTATTGGTTCACAGACACAAATAGATGTTTCCTTGAAATGTCTAACATTTCTGTTACTAAAATAAAATTTCTAAGAATTTCTACATACTCTCCCAGACTCCAAAACTGAAAGATGTAAAACTTTTTGTAGAGACTTTGGTTCTTGTTTCTGACCATTGGTGTATTTAGTCATGTGAGCTCCTAATAGAAAAGCAAAGCATCTGGACAGTCTATGCATGGACAGACCTAAGTATGGGCTCACCAGCAAGCAGACCCGGGAGTCACCTGGAGAACCCTTAAGTACTTGGTTCAATGGTCAGTCCACAGGCACAAGCTCATCAAGTGCTCCTTCACTGATCGTCAAATGAAAAGGGGACCAACAGGCTTGTATACAAACCACATATGCTTTATTTCTTTTAAATAATATTTTCAAAAAGACCTCTTCCTACAAACAGATAAGCCAGATGTGCCACCTGAGGGGCTTCTAGGTACCCCAACATATGTATGTACTTGTCAGCCTGGACTTTCTCTGTCATTGGGGGCATTTATGGCAATTTTTATGATAAGAGGTATTGGTTCCCAAAAAATTGTGTCAATTACAGGAAAGACTTTAAAAAATTAACTTACTAGTATCATGACTCTGTGAGAGTCCCTTTCTTTCACTTCTCAGAATATTCTGCAGCAGTGGGTGACAAAGCAAATAGTGGCTGTGATGGTTTGGATGTGAAGTGTCCCCAAAAAGCTCACGTGTGAGACAATGCAGGAAGGTTTGAAGGAGAACTGATGGGGTTATAGCCTTAACCTAATCAGTGAATGGACCCCTGATGGGATTAACTGGGTGGTGGCTGGAGGTGGGTGGGTGTGGCAGGAGAAAGTGGTTCATTGGGGGCGTGGCTGTGGGGTATAGATTTTGTATCTGGAGCATGGAGTCTCTCTCTTTCTGCTTTCTGATCACTATGTGAGCTGCTTCTCTCTGCCATACTCTTTCTCCATGACTATCAGCCTCACCTTGGGTCCTGAGGAATGGAGCCGGCCTTCTATGGACTAAGACCTCTGAAACCATGCACCCTCAAATAAACTTTTCGTTCTCCACGATTGTGCTGGTCAGGTCCTTTTAGTCACAGCAGCAAAAAAGCTGACTAAAACAGTGACTGACAAGAAGAGATGGGGGAAGGTAAGAGAAGCTTCGTGAGGCAGTTCAGTGCTTCCTGTGCTGGCCAGTGTGACTTTCACCAGATGGAGAGAAGTGACAGAAATGAGAGTTTCCATCTTAAAGGAGCACCTTTTATTCCTTGAGCATTTACTTGCTTCCTTTATAGTATTTTAATTTTCTTTTTTTAATAGAATGTGATTATAATACATAATAGATTTTCTGTTGATTGACAGATGGGTGAGTGGGTTGGCTGTTTTGTGTTGGAGTTGGTCATAGCCCATAGGTAAAAAATACAAATAAGACAATCCTAAAATGATCTGCATTTTAAAATGTTTCTATTTCACTGCTTGCTTTGTGAAGTTCAAAACATTAGGGACTTCTGAACTATGTGGCAACCTGGGTTCTTCCAATCTCCAAAGTGCACTTCCTGTGTCCCCCTAACCCTTGAACCAAAGTATAGTGAGGAGAGGGGAGGAAAGTAAGAAAGAAGTGGAAACAAGAGGGTGATTCCAGCTGCTGTTCTGAGATGGAAGACCATTCCTCACGGAAATTTGAAGCCAATTCTTTTTTTAGTTTCTATCTTAAATTTTTAATACAACTTTTATACTGATGCAAAAGGAAAATGTAATCAGCATCATTTACCCCAGGGGTCAGCAAGCTTTTCCTACAAAGGACCAGATAGTAAAAAAAGTAGACTTTGTAAGCTAAGAGACAATATCAGGATATTAGGTAGATATCTACATAAAAAGAGAGAAAACAGATATTCACAACATTTTTATTGATGAAATACAAACTTTTTCTTTAGGACATTGAAATTTTAAGTATATATTATTTTCACATGACACACAAATATATTTTTATCACATATATAATAAAAATATTATATATATATATATATATATATATATATATATATATATATATATACACACACACATTAGGTGTAGATGGACATGATACCTTTATTTATTTTTATGTGGTTAAGGATCAAACCCAGTGCCTCACATGTACTAGGCAAGCGCTCTACCACTGAGCCACAATACCAGCCCCTCACAAAATATTTTTACTTTTTTTTTCAACCATGTGAAATACAAAAACTGTTCTTAGCTCACAGGGCACACAGAAATAGGCAGAGAACTGAATATGGTCTGAGGGCTGCCATTTGGTTTATACAGCTAATTACATGAACTACCATATTATGTTTGTCCTTGGGGTTTACAATACATCATTTAGGGCACAGTGACAGGATGAGGGACAGAAACATAGTCTCCTTCCCTCAGTGTCTTGGTGGCCCACAGAGCCAGTCAAGGATCACAGCGTGCTGGTTGAGAACACAGCTCTGGGTCAAATTGTCTGGATTTTGACCCCCACGCTTTGCTCCTTCCACCTTCACTTCTTGAGATCCCAGTTTTCCCATCTGTCTGATGGCATAAGCTACAAATGTAACAGTACATAAGGAAGAGAACCCTGAGCACAGTGCTCAAAATACACTAAGATCAGTGTAACAGAATGAACGTTTCCTCGTCCAGCACCCTTATCCATGGATCCCATAGAGTCTATCTCACATGCATGGTGAAGGCCTCTCAGTTCTTCTGCATTTAAAAAACTTCAGGGGACAAAAGAGAGACAAATATTGAAAAAGCTGGAGTTAATGGTCCAGGTGTGCCTGCCTCTCCCTGCAGTATACCAGACAGGCAAAACTTCACCTAGTTTATTCCCAAATGTACCCCAGAACTCTGATCGCCACCGTCTTTGTCAGGCCAGTAATCTGCATGCTTGCTGTCATCCAGAAAATCACAAACGGGTGGCTGGCTCAGATGTCTAGACTACTGATGTCTCTCTGGACAGGAGTTGAAAGATGGGAAGTGGCAGTTGCTGTGAGATGTCTGTGCTACTAAGCGAGGTGAGGGAAGCTTCTGGGCGGGGCAGGAGGGGCGCTGCAGCAAGCAGCTCGGGGTGTCCTTCTCCTTCAGGCAGGGCAGGCTGCCAAGGCTGGCGGTCTGTGCTCAAGGCAGACACCGCGTGCAGGCAGCCTGCAAAGCAAAGCTCATCGAGCCTGTCTGGCACGGTTTGGCCCACAGTGGTCAGCTCTTCTTTTCACACACAAAAACTTTCGCCTCCGGCGATTGGCTGGGCAAAACGTGCAGGGTCAATAATCATAATGCAAAATCAACAGACCTGCTCAGCAGGGTGTTAACCAGCTGTGAACGGTGCCAACTTCCCCTCCTATGAACCAGGCTGTGGGGGAGGAGGGCTTGGGGAGAGAGTGGGGAGGCCATCTCTGCTTCATGAG
This sequence comes from Marmota flaviventris, assembly GCF_047511675.1. Classification (NCBI taxonomy): domain Eukaryota; kingdom Metazoa; phylum Chordata; class Mammalia; order Rodentia; family Sciuridae; genus Marmota; species Marmota flaviventris. The sequence goes on along the minus strand of NC_092508.1, from coordinate 11,117,056 downwards.
CCTGCACAGAATGGGGCATACCATGTTTGGAGAGTAGAGAGAGAGAAAAAAAAAAAAAAAAAAACAGCCAAGACTATTTGGAAGTCATTTTCTGGATTATCAATGAAAAATAGAAATATATTTGCTTAATTAGATATTGTGATAGTTTTAAGACTGAAAAAGATAATTTTTTTACTGAATGCGAGTGCTAGGGCAGGTACGAAATTGTGAGAGTTCCTACTTGTGGCCCAGTGAAAGTTAAAAGCTATCAACTCATGAGCATTTAAGGAGCTACCGTGAGTTGATAAATTAGTGCCCACAGTAACAGGCATTAGTAAATATTCTATGTACCTCTACTCTTCCAGCACTTTACCTGTGCTAACCAATCAGATCCCATTTTACAGATATATTACAGCAATTGTCTGAAGTCATACAAGTGATTTGGCTGAGCAAGGATTTAGACCTAGGAACTCTGTCTCACAAGCTGGAGCCATTCACCCCTGTCCGGTGGGCAGGTGAGGCCTCGGCACCATGAGTTGAGATAAAGAGTTCCAGAAATCACTGTTCAGCACCCATGGAAGTACTTTCTGACTTTATATTATACATTAAATTTGGCATCTGACATTTATAATCCTCAAGTACCATTGGGATCTTTGACCAATATTTTCTTCCATGAATAAAACAAATTATGGTGTCTGTGCTCATGTACAAATTAAATTTGTTTAATCAATGAATCTACTCAGTGTACTCTAAAAATACTTGTAACAGATACTAGTTAAATCATTGCATAGCAAAAATAATTTTCAGTCTTTTACCCTTACTGTAAGAGTCAGGGCCACTTCTCTGGCACTTGACAAACTTCAGGAGGAAATGTCTAGGAGGAGAGTGGCTGGTTCAAACTGACCAAAGAAAAGATCAAGCAGTGTCACCCATGTCCTCTGGTATTAGATCTCAGAGTGATGGGAGGGAGGGGGGTATGCCCTGCTGCGTTGACAGAGACCTTACTGATGCATGGAGATCTGTAGGCAGCTATTGACAGAATCTCAAACCCACACAAAAAATGTTGCAAGAAAGATCTTATCACTTTTACAAATGAGGCAACTTGGAAGGATTAAGAAATCTGTCCCAAATTCCAGATAGTCTCTGGCAAAGCGAGAGCAGATCCTGCAGGCATGATCCATACCCCATACCTACAGAACAGCTCCATACGTATGTGACCTATGATTTCTGAAATTCTAGACTCTTTTGGATTCTCTGCCGTGAGTTCATTTTGCATTCTAAGTGAGGCTACAAAAAACCAAAGGCAACTATTAAAAAGAATGATTTCCACAAGGTGAACTATTTAATATTTAAAAGTGCTAAAATATCAAAGTAATCTTGAATCAAGGGATTTCAAGGGGAAAAAAGCCACAGTATCACTTTCTGAAGCTTTCTGCTCATGACAAATGATTTCTTACTCCTAAAAGGTGTGATATAAGGAAGCTAAGAGGTACTTTATGGTTGGAAAAAGAAAAATCATTAACATGTTGCTTAAGAAATATCTAGCAGTTATGTTTCCTTAATAGGAAACATACTTGTTTTTAAGTGATTTAGCATTGGAATACTAATTAATGGGTTATATCCCATTAAAGTAATCATGATGTTTCAAAAACAGCTCCAAAAATTGGATCAAAGTCACCAAGAATGAAAATATGGCCCCTGTATCATTTGGCCAAATAATCTATTTGAATTATTGAAACACATCTACAAGTTTTAAATTTTATGTAAGGAAAAACAGCATGATGAAGAGAATTAACTGGGGTCTTAGGCCACTGTCCTCCCCATCCAAAGTCATTGAATCATCCAAATGATTTCACTAGGCCCCGTGCCAGGTTCTGCACACCACGCAGGCCTGGTTCCTCTCTAGACCAGCAGCTGAACAACGGTCAGCCAGCTGCCCTGATGATAATTTTGAGTTCATTCAATCAGGTGGAGGATCTACATGTCAGCAAAATTGTCACATACTCTGAAGTCCTTGTCAGCCCCATTGTGCAGATGTATAGGCAGTCCATGCTTTGCCAATTTAACTGAGAATTAAAGCCAGGGTGATTTTGGAGCAATTCTATTAACCTGGACATAGAAAGACAGCTGTAGACCTGGCTTTGGAATCTCATCAAGAGGCCAGGCCATATGCCCATGGGTGGTAGGGTGATGCGTAGGAACAGAATATAACAGATCTTCTCACAGTGACTCTCCCTCTCCATTTGATTGACAGCTGCATGGACCACAACTTTCCATACCTTCTATGCTACAGGCTCAGTGAGTCCTCAGGCTTTTTCCCAGCTCACTGGCTCATGCATGTACCACACACAGGTCTTATGATTGCCAAGGGTTAGTTCTTCCCACTTTCCATTTGATTTGGCACTAGTCATTTATAAGCATCAAGTATCATTGGGATCTTCAACTAATATTTTGTTAAATGCAAAATGAAAGAGAGAGAGAGATGGAGAGGCATCAATTGTCAACAATTGGTGAACCTAAATGAGAGGGTATAAAAGTATTTTTGGTACTATTTCCTAACTCTTTTAAGGGTTTAAATCATTTCCAAAAGATGTTTTTAATATAAGCAACCAATGCATAATTACCCTTATTTTGACTTCAACATGTATTAAAATAAACGAACTTCTAGTTTCATTCTTCACCATTTCGAACATAATTGTTCATAATTCATATGTATAGAAAGAATTTTAGTCATGACAATAAGTCAGCTTTCTCGCCACTGCGACTAAAAGACCCATCTAGAACAATTATAGAGAAGGAAAGTTTATTTAGGGGTTCATAGTTTCAAAGGTCTCAATCCATAGATGGCAGACTCTATTCCTCAAGGCTCAAGGTGAGGCTGAACATCATGTCAGAAGAGTATGGCAGAGGGAAGCACCTCACAGGAAGATCAGGCAGCAGAGAGAGATCTCCACTTGTCAGATACAAATACATACCCCAAAGCCACACCCCTAAAGCCCCGCCGCCTTGAGACACATCCTACCTGCCTTAAATTACCACTCAGTCAATCCCATCACGCGATTGATTCACTGATTGGGTTAAGGGTCCATGATCCGATCATTTCTTCTCTGAATGTTCTTGCATTGTCTCACACATGAGCTTTTGGGGGACACCACACTTCCAAACCATAACAGCAACCCAATACAGCCATGAGATTCATATGTTTTAAAATCCTAAATCCGAATTAAAGGTAAATAAATTAGTAACTGTGCACTCACTCACTGACCCATCTGCTCAGTCCTAAGCCTTGGTTCAGGACATACTCCATGGCGGGGACACTGATGTGAACAAGATTGTATAACTCCTTCTCTCCTGGGACATACAGTCTTCAGGAAAAGTACCCATTAAACATATAACCACAAATGATCTAATTAATGGGTTATATCAAAGTCAACAAGCATGATAAGAAAGGGGGCCATGTCTAGTATGTAGATCAGCAAACACTGATTTACTCAAGTCAAAACTGGAAGACTTCCAGTGGTGAGTGGTGAAAGATGAACATGACTTACTCCAAGAAATAAAATGAAGCCTGTCCCATGGCCCCCACAAAACTTTTCAAGAGTTAGAATGTTGCCAATCTGCCTCTCCTTCCTCTGGCCCTGGGAAGCTCAGCACCAGGCTAGATGGCATCTGGGAGGGAGAAAAATCAAGAGATGCTCATGGTCCATTTGAAACAGTGGCCAGCCCTCCATGTATACTTTAACACAACATCCCTGCCCAGTTGAGCTTCCTTGCCAAAGTATGCAGTGCCCTTGGGTGCAGCACTCAAGATCCTTGCTGAGGCTCTGCACACTGGTCCATCCCCTCCTGGAACCAGGGGTCCAAGAACACTGACCCAGAAGCAAAAACCCAGAGAGTCAAGTCTTCAAGCAACTTCTGTTTGATCCCAGAGACAAAAGCATCCCCCAGGCAAGGGGGCTCTCAAGTCTGACTACTTTCCTGGAATGACAGAACAAACAGATCTTTTTTGCATGAATATGTCACAATGAATTCCACTATTATGTATAGTTATAATATATTTAAAAATCAGATGTTTGAATTATGTATAATTGTAATATATTTTAAAATCAAATGTTTGACAGTCCCTCACCCCAACCCAGTTTCTGATTCAGCGAGTCGGAGCGGGGCTGAGAACTTGCATTCCAGACAAATTTCCAGGTGATGCTGATCTTGTAGATCTGGGAATCCAAGCTTAGCAAACAGCTGGCTTAAATGCTTAAATATGTGACTGACACGAACACAGACATTTAAAAATCCAGTTAGGCAAGGTTGAGCTAGTCAACATATTAGATTTAAAGACCCCAAAATATCTGGAAGGAAAATTGGAACTATTTGGTCTCCTAAAAATTCCAAATACCTTTAGAAACCCTTTAAGAGACTAGACTTTCCTTCTCAATTACTTCCTTTCCTCTCATAAATTACAATGGCAGTTTGGTGCATGGGTGCATATCTACTTCCCAGCTACTCAGGAGGCTGAGGCAGGAAGATCCCAAGTTCAAATCCAGTCTAGGCACCTTAGACCCTCTCTCAAAATAAAAAAGGCTGGAGATGTAGCTCAGTGGTAGAGCACACTGGGTTCAATCCCCAGTACTAGGCAGGAAGGAAGGAAGAAAGGGGGGAGGGGAGAGGGAGAGAGAAAGGAAGGAAGAAAGAGAAAGACACAAAGGGTGGGGAAGAAAGGGAACAGAAGAGAAGGGAAGAAATAAAAAACAAAAACATCACAATATATAATAAATGTAGTGAGGATCAATGATGATTGTGTGAAAATAACTATGAACTCTCATCTGTGGATAGTAGAACAGCCTCCTGTTCCCAGCTAAGGAATTATATTAAAAATTTTTTTTTTTTGGCAGTGCTAGGGATTGCACCCAGAGCCTTAGGTACCACCATTGAGCCCCAGACCTCACCCTGGCGTTGTTCTTGTTGCACAAACAGAATTCCCAGCTTCACTTTGAGTTGAGTTTTGTGCATGGTGAGAGATAGGGGTTTAATTTCATTTTGTTGCATATGGATTTCCAGTTTTCCCAGCACCATTTGTTGAAGAGGCTATCTTTTTTCCAATGTATGTTTTTGGCACCTTTGTCAAATATAAGATAACTGTAATTATGTGGGTTAGTCTCTGTGTCCTCTATTCTGTACCAATGGTCTACCAGTCTGTTTCGATGCCAATGCCATGCTGTTTTTGTTACTATTGCTCTAAGTCTGGTATAGTGATGCCACCTACTTCACTCTTATTGCTAAGAATTGCTTTAGCTATTCTGGGTCTCTTATTTTTCCAGATGAATTTCATGACTGCTTTTTCTATTTCTATGAGGAATGCCATTGGGATTTTGATCGGAATTGCATTAAACTTGTATAGTGCTTTTGGTAATACAGTCATTTTGATAATATTAATTTTGCCTATTCAAGAGGAAGGTAGATATTTCCATCTTCTAAGGTCTTCTAAGGTCACTATGTAGATCTTTTACCTCTTTTGTTGTTTCCCAAGGTTTTTTTTTTTTTTTTTAGGCTATTTATTTAAAATGGAATAGTTTTCCTCATTTCCCTTTCTGAGGATTTGTCACTGATATATAGAAATGCCTTTGATTTATGGGTGTCTCACTTCAGTCAGAATGGCAGCTATTATGCATACAAACAATAATAAGTGTTAGTGAGGATGTGGGGGAAAAGGTACACTCATACACTGCTGGTGAGACTGCAAATTAGTGCAGCCAATATGGAAAGCAGTATGGAGATTTCTTGGAAAAATTGGGAATGGAACACCATTTGACCCAGTTATCCCTCTCCTCAATCTATACCCAAAAGACTTAAAAACAGCATAGTACAGGGACACAGCCACATCAATGTTTATAGCATCACAATTCACAATAGCTAGACTGTGGAACCAACCTAGATGCCCTTCAATAGATGAATGGATTAAAAAAATGTGGCACATACACACAATGGAATATAATTCAGCAATAAAAGAGAATAAAATCATGGCATTTTCAGGTAAATGGATGGAGTTGGAGAAGATAATGCTTAGTGAAGTTAGCCAATCCCAAAAAATCAAATGCGGAATGTTTTCTTTGATATAAGGAGACTGATTCATAGTGGGATAGGGAGAGGGAACATGGGAGGAATAGACAAACTCTAGATAGGGCAGAGGGGTGGGAGGGGAAGAGGGGGCATGGGGTTATTAATGCTGGTGGAATGTGATGATCATTATTATCCAAAGTACAGGTATGAAAAACAAATTGGTGTGAATATACTGTGTATACAACCAGAGATTTGAAAAATTGTGCTCTATATGTGTAATAAGAATTGTAATGCATTTTGCTGTCATATATAAATTTTTTTAAAATATGAAAAAAAAGAATTCCCAGCTTCAGAAATATCTCAGGAAATTTCTTTTTAAAATCCCTACAATTAGTTAGCATATCTCCTGGACTTGCCCTGCCTCTATTATCAATTAACATTTAATATTACCTTAATATAGTTAATATTAAACAGAAGCAAAAACAAGGGAAAAGGGTTAATTCATAACCATAGAATATATCGTGTGTGTCAAAACACATATTCAACACACTTTTATGACTATTTTTCTCTTCATTTCTCTGCTGGCAGATTAAAAAAAAACAAAAAAGCTTGACCTTCATTAGAGTTAATGTGTGCATGAGTAATGAAGGCTGGATTGTAAATGTGTCAAAGGAACTAGTAAGAGATCCCCAGCTCACTACTGAATTGTTGTTGTTTCTTTGTGTGTGTGTGTGTGTGTGTGTGTGTATATATATATATATATATATATATATATATATATATATATATATATATGGCATTTTGATATTAGCATTTGTGAATTAGTTTATTCTCTTTAAAGACACATAATAGGTATTGATAATCTTTACTCAGTCTCAAACATTATTTCAGGAAAACGAAAGCTTATCCCCTATGGAAGATACTGTGTATTAAATAGCTACATATACATTATGGTGTACACATTAGGCACAGGTACACATATACTTGCGCCTATATGCACACACAGTATAAAAACATGTTGACTTCTGAGAATTTGACTTAAAAAAAAATCACGACTTTCTACCTACAACAGTGGCAGTTTCATAGGGTTCATTTATTATTCTGTGGGGGAAAAAAACATAGCTGACTTTTTCCATAAATAAATTATTTTTTAAAGATTTTTTTAAAAGATCTCTAATTTATTTATTTTACTTATTTTTATGAGGTGCTGAGGATTGAACACAGTGACTCACATGTGCCAGGCAAGTGCTCTGCAGCTGAGCTATAACTCCAGTCCCCACAAATAAATTATTTAAAACTCCTAAGTACAATAAAAAAATGATGTTCATTCATCTGACATTTCTCCTATAATGTGACTCTTTCTAACTTTAATGATTTGTGTGTGTTTGTTTTTGTGGTGTTGGAGGACCTCATGTATGTTGGCAAGCCCTCTACCACTGAGTTACACCCCCAGACAGAGTTGCTGAATTGTTCAGACTGGCCTCAAACTTGTGATCCTCCTGCCTCAGCCTCCTGAGTACCTGAAATAGTATTCACACTTAAAATACAAAGAAATGTTTGCTGTTGCTCTATCAAGGCTCCATTAAGATGTTTTAAAACAAGCCCTTTCTCTTTCCCTCTCCTAGGGCTGTGTCTGTAAAGACAAAGGCCAGTGCTTCTGCGACCGGGCCAAAGGGGAGAAGGTAAAAAATTTACTATGGCATCTTCTTGTTATAAAGTCATAAAATAATTCATGCTCTTTCAGTGGCAGAGAGATCCTCAGTATGTTGTTCCATTTCCAAAATCCAATTTTAAAGTAATTATATATAAACATTAACCTTGGAAAAGAAAAAGTAAAGAAAAGCCTTCTAGGAAGACTCGAATAACCCGTGTAAATACTGATCGTTAGATTGTAACTCTTTGGGTCTGTAAAAACCAAGTAGCAAGTTAGTGGGGAAAGAAAGTTTACAAGAAGCCTCTATAGCATGCACTATTTACAATGTTGCTAAACACAAGAGAAGACATGAAAACAACTTGATTCACTCACTTTCACATAAAATAAACATTGAAGCCTCAGATTTTGTCCCGCAGCATTGGTACAAGATCTCCCCCTGGTGGAAGAATTATGCAGCTGCCCTCTAGCGGAGGCCAAAATTCAGCTGAGGGAAGGAGCTCCATTGCAGAATTCAAGAAAAAAAGAATACCGTGAAATCTCATTAGTTCGCTCCATTAACTTGCAATTTGTGATAATTAAGACAGAAGAAGAACTAAAGTTTTTTCTTTGTTTGCAAAATGCTTTCCTCTGAGACACTAATTATTTAACAATATTGAAGGGTGACTATGGAAAATAATTTTAAGAAAATATGTTAAAGCTCTTTAGATAAAACAATTCACATAAGTCATATGCTAACTAAAATAATTATTATCATGTATATTTTAAATCATTTTATAATTCACATGTAGTTTTATTTTGCTTCTTTCCCAAAATTATGAATGTAGTATGTTCACTTTCATGGTGGAACATACCCTCTCTGTGATTCATCATGCATTCAATCATTTACTGAGTCCCAACTATTTACAGGATGCTATTCTAAAATATACGAAAGTGAGTAGTGAGAGGAGTCCAGCACATTTTCTTTTTATTGGCTATGTGAATGCAAATACACTAATGTGAACTAAGCTTGATATTTTTTTTTCTCTCTCTCTCTCCCTTTCCTCTTCTCTCCCTATCTCTTTGCATTTGTGTGACAAAACTGAGCAAGTCAATCAGTGTGGCCTTTCCTGTTACAGTAATTCCAGGGTCCATTTCTTTGAGAAGATTTTTGTGGATAAAACCATCTTAGCCACCAGGCCTAAAATCCTTTGAATCACTTTTACTAGTAACTTCTCCCAAATATCTTCTGCCTTCTTCTACAACAAAAATTATTTAGCTCATGTTTGGGGATATGCGGCCCTCGATATCTCACCTGCATCTCCTACTTGATAAAATGCTGAGGCTGCCCTTGAATTTGCAATTCTCCTGTCTCAAACTCCTGAGCTGTTGGTATTACAGGCATGTGTCACCACACCCAACAGTATTCTCCTTTTTAAGCTGTGTAATGATTTTGTGCACTCTCAAAACATTCCTGTGCCTTACCCTCAGCCACTCCATCCCCATCAAACAAAATCCACTAACTTTGATTTTTCTAACTACTTTTCCCTCAGTTGTTGATCCTGTTTCTCTGAATCTTCTCCCTGTACAGCTCCACTATTTGGGAAAAGTAGTTTCTATAAAACCAAGTGCCAGCACCCTCAAGCTTGCAGACAAATGCCAACTGCTAGTAGCTTTCCAGTGACCTATACTCTCACTGCTGGATGCTAATTATTACTTTCTTAAACAAAAACCTGCAAAATTTGTCAAGAAATCACAAAGAAGAGAACATGACGGTCATAGGAGTGTTTGTTGAATAGTTGCTGTTCTGCGTGTCTCTTGTCTTGTTTTGGTTTTAACAGGGGGAGAAAGGCTTTCCTGGACCCCCTGGTTCTCCTGGCCAGAAAGGATTCCCAGGTCCTGAAGGCTTGCCTGGACCACAGGGACCCAAGGTATGTCATCCTGTAGGCTTGGAAAATTCCCTGTCCACATAACCCTCCTTCGTGCATTCCCCATAGTCTTCCAAGACAGCGAGGATTCCACGGTTTAGACAACAGGTTGATGCTGGTCTCCCATTAGCTGATCCCTTAGAAACTCATCCTATTCAAGACTAATACAGTGGCATCATGTCTTCAGCTCCCCACTCAACTTCTACTGCACCCCCCACCTTGCATCTGCTGCACCTGCATCTGCCCAACCTTGAGAGATTGTGCTCTTTTCACCTTCCATTCAGGATCTATCCATTCACCCATCTGCATCCTGATCCCTGGGATTCCCACTGGGACCTCATTCCAGGACTCTGCAGCTTGACTTTCCTCTTTATATTTGCTTTTCTCTTTCAATCCTTAAACATGTAAATATTTTACCAAACTGATACAAACCTTGCTCTAGATCTTTTAGGTCCTATGGCCAAAGGATTGTCATCTTCTCCCTGACCTTTCTGTCAAGCTTCTTGAAGGAACAATTAAACAGCAGTCCCCCTGACGCTAACTCCTTAGCCACTCTAATTTGCCTTTTGACCTTCCCCTGAACATATCCCTGCACAAATCACCAATGACCTTTAAATAGCCAGTGCCAATGGACACCTCTGGGTCTTCATCTGACTGGAACCCCTTTGCTTTGTTTTCAGTGGCATAGATCCCTCTCCTCGTTAGTCTGTCTTTGCTTTTGGAATCCCCCTTTCCCAGGTTCTCCACCTACCTGACCCCCAATCCATTGCTTCCTGGGTTCCTTTTTTCTTTTTAAAACTGGTCCCTTAAGCATCAAGCTCCTAAAAAGAACCGGTTGTGCTTCACATTCATCACATATTTTATCCTAAAGTCTGTGATAAATAAATACCCTGGAGGATTTACTAAATGCATGCATAACCACTAGATCTGTGGACTGTTCTTTCCTGCTGGGAACACTAGCTGGGGACTCTCACACATTCATTCCCCCGGCGACTGACTGCGAACTAATTGAAAAGGTGTAAAAGATTATGATAATTAATCTATGCAGAGTCCTTTAAAAATTTGATACTGTAGTAGAATATGTACTAGGATAATGTATAGAACATTTAAATGACAGTCAAATGCAACATACTGTGTACTGACTCGGTGCCATTTGTTCCCAACTGTGCCTCATTTACTCTTCACATTGACCCCATATGTCATGGCTATGGTGACTCAACAGCTCTTATTAGTGTCTCTGCTTTAGACACAGTACTGAAGTAATTTGTCCTGGGTCACACAAAATCAGGATTTAAACCTGCTTTTATATCACTTTTCTCATATCAAAATAATCCTCCAGCTATCTGAACTCCAGCTGGTGTCCTACAGTTCAGTGATAACACCACACACCAGGAGTTAGAGCAGAATGCATGGGTTAAGGGCTCAATTCCAGACTGCCCCCCCTTCAGATACCAGTCACAAGTGATGGGTCCCTAGGTTGCCCCTACTGCTTTCCACCTTTAATACAGATTGGGGGTTCCCATGACCTGCTCCCCAATTTGCTAATTAGCTATGACAGCTAGTAGAACTCAAGAACATATTCATTCACTGGCTTATTGTAAAGGATATGATAAATGTTATATATGAACAGCCAGAGGAAGGGCTCCATAGGCCAATGTCCAGAGGGTCCCAACAGCAGGAGCTTCTGTTCTCCTGATATAGGGATGTTCACCAACCCAGAAGCTTTCTAAGTGTCCACACTATAGGGATTTCTCAGGCAGGGCTCCTCTCTAGACATGACCCGTCATAAACTCCATCTCCAGCCCCTCTCCCTCCTGGGAAGATTGGGTAGGGCTGAAAGTTCCACCCTTCTAATCACAGCTGGTCTTTCTGGTGACCAGGCCCCATTCAGGAGCCCACTAAGAGTTACCCCATTAGAACAAAAGCCATCCTGTCACCCAGGAAATTCCAAGGGATTTAGGAGCTCTATGCCAGAAACTGGAGTCAAAGACCAAGAGCTAGGACAAAAGATGATCCCAGCACCCCATCACTCAGGAAGCAAGGACAGTTTTTAGAGGTTGTGCCAGGAACCAAGAGCAGGGACCAAATACATATTTCTATGTCACATATGGTGCCCAAATCAAACTCTTGAAAGCAAAGAGACTAAACTCAAACTTCCAGTTTACAGTAAAAATGCAGAAGGTGGCTGTTCTCTAGGAATTCTACCATTTTCATGTCTATCATGTTCATGTATGTGTTCTCTTTCTCTGTCTCTCCTTTGGATCCTAATTTTGAAAAATTCAGAGTCTGAATTTTCCAGAGTCTAAATATTTATTGACTTCCTCCTGCTTGGATTTTCCTCCATCTCGACGGTAGAGTGAATTCACCTTTTCAGCCTTGGACTTAGGTCAGCCTGGGGCTCCCTCCTTTTTACCCAGTTCTCTATACCCTGCTCTGCTTGTGGTTCTTCAGCCTTTCCTTGGAGATTCGCCAGTCAATTAAAATAATAGTTGTTAACACATGATGTACATGGCTTACGTGATGTACAAGAATTCCATAAAATTAATCTAGAAATGGGTCAGTCATATTTTAAAGCATAGCTTATGATAACCTCAGAAGAAAATCTAACCAAAGGTAGACAATTAGAGAATATTAACACTAGAACAAAAAGGTTTTTCAGATTTAGAAACTTCCTTTCTTAATTTTAAATACTTTCTGCATGAGAAAATTTATGACAGGGAAATAAAACCTGCAAGTCACTCTTCTGTCTTTTGCATAAAACAAATAACATTCTGTGAGAAAGGGAACCTCCTTGAACATGTCCATGAACCCAGGAATTCCACTCAGAAAGAAAAGGCTGACTTTAGCCTTGACAGTCCAATCTTAGAAGGCTCTGTAACACCATTTTCTCAAATAATCAAAAATACCAAAATGTATTGGAACTCTCTGGAATGATGATGCAAACAGCTGTTGGACAATGGGATCCTCACAGCAAGTGGCTTAGTTAAAAGTGTTTCCATTTAAGGTTATTCTACAAGAAAGAAGGTCTCAAAACAGTATTCATTATGTGCCCAAAGCAAGTTTATCTCTCGTTCAGGCAGTCCTTGCTTTGCTATTTATTTACTTGTGCATGTGAGGCACATTTTGTTAACAAAGTGTTTCTCCTGCATGGAAATATTGGCTGCTATTCTCATCTGCCATTGTGATTGTGACATTCATCCTTATCAGACCTCTGCAGCTGTCTGTCTGATATGGGACTTTCAGAGTAGCACTTTAATGTGTAGAAGAATCCCCCACAGAATCCTGTAGAAATACATACTCAATAGGTCTGGGGGTGGGAGGGATGGTAAGGGTGGGTGATGGGCAGTTGGGGAGGTTCTGAGATTCTGCAATTCTTTCTTTCTTTCCTCTCCTCCTCCTCCTCCTCCTCCTCCTCTTCTTCTTCTTCTTCTTCTTCATTCCAATTAGTTATACATGATAGCAGAATGCATTTTGACTCATTGTACACAAATGGAGCCCAACTTTTCATTTCTCTGCAGAGTCAGACCATTCATGCAATCATACATGTACACAGGGTAATACTGTACATCTCATTCCACCATGTTTCCCACTCCCATACCTCTTCCCCTCCCCTCACTTCCCTCTGCCAAAGTTCCTCCATTCTTCCCTCCCCCACCCCTGTTATGGATCAGCATCCACATATCAGAGAAAACATTTGGCCTTTGGGATTGACTTATTCACTTTGCACGATATTCTCCAACTCCATCCATTTACCTGAAAATGCCATAATTTCATTCTTCTTTAAGGTTGAGTAGTATTCCATTGTGTATATATACCACAGTTTCTTTATCCGTTCATCTACTGAAGGTCAAGATACTGCATTTCTAATAAACTCCAAGGTAATGGGAATGTCACTGGCCCCAAACCCTTCTTTGAGTAGCAAGGATTTCAGTGAAATTTTGTTTTCCATCTCCAATAAACATTTTAGCTCCAATCAAACAAGCAAGCAATTCAACCTTATTAACAATGAAATAATCACAAGAGCAAAACAGCTTGGTATGGGGACCACAAATGTATGGTTTTCTTAGTGCCAATCATTTTCATACAATTTACTTTTTCTTTTCTCACTTGAATCTAGGGTTGTCCAGGACGTCCAGGACTCACTGGTCCCAAAGGTGTAAGGGTTAGTACTCTAACAAGTCCATCCTGATTGTTTGATAGATAATTCTTTTAAAAAGATCAACTCTGCACCATAAAAGTTATACACATGTCAGAAGGGAGTAAGTCCATTGTGTATGGTTCCATAGAGGAAGCTCAGGAACAGGTAAAATCATTCTGTACTGGTTTAAGTCAAAGTAGTGGTCCCCACATCAGGGGCAGGAGTTTACAGATGGGGAAGGGCATAAGGGAACCTTTCGATGGAAATGCTGTTTCTGTTGGGATTGTGATTATTCAAAAGTACACAGTAAGGAAACATCCATCAAGCTATCCACACAAGACAGGAACATTTTATACACTGAATGCAAAATATACTTTAAAGTGTATTCCCCAAAGCCCGAAACAATCTTAACCTCTTTTTAAAAGTTCTATAGATGTCAAATTTACAAATATTTGTTAAATCTTTCTTGTTTTTCTATTCATTTTATCTATTCCCAATGATAGTTGCAGGAAGAGATTATTGCAACGGTAAATAATACGTTAATAGGATGAACATGTTTAAGCTGTTTTTCTTGTCAACCCCTCCTTTTTTCTATGTCTTTAGGGAATAACTGGATTACCAGGATTTTCAGGCCCTCCTGGACTTCCAGTAAGTAATGGGAAAAATATGTGATTGGAAAAATGAAAAATAAGTTTATCTTTAATGAAGATGTGAAGACAGTAGCACAAGGAAACAAGTTGTGATACATTTGTCACATGAAGATATGGCACTTTGGAATTTAATAATATACTAGAGCATAGATTTTTTTTCATATGACATGTGTGTGAGTCAGACCATATTTCCTAAAATATAAGCAGAATTGAATAGAGTAGATAGAACAGGATGATTCTGCTTAATAGCATAGAATAGTAAAATTTTGTTTAACCTCTATGTCTACTTCTCTATCCTTTTTCCTCCCTTTCTACCAGCTTGAAGTAGCACATTAAGGGACTTTATTTTATGTAGAAAGAGCTTTTTCTGAAATATCCACGTCACACTTGATACTCTCAATTCTAATTTGTCTGGATGGTTTTGTTTTAGCAATGTTGTTTAAATTATATCTAAAAACCAAGGTTTAAATTACTACTTAATTGTTTAAACACCCATTTGTATTTAAATTATTTCATATCTTCCCTTGGGTCCTTTACTGGTTTCCCTGGTCTGGGCCTGGTCTCTGAGACCTGCTCTCCTTGCAGGGCCTCCCGGGCCATCCTGGGCCTTTTGGACCTACTGGTTTACTAGGATGCAATGGCTCTAAGGTACGTACTACTCGAATGCACGAAGATTAATAGATGCTCTACTGAGTGAATAAGTCAAGGTGACTAGCAAGGAGAGGGAAATAGGCTTCCTGAAACATTCTTCAGTTAGGACCAACAGTGTGGTTTGAACCAGGAGCCTTCCTCTTGCTTTCTCCTGTGCCTTGCTCATCACTTGTGTTGGAAGGAGCTTCTCCTATAAAACAGTAAGACTCAACTGCTGTGTATATTAATGAGGTCATATATGTAAATCAGAAACTAAAGCCTTGACCTCAGCTAATTTTTGAGAAGGAAGGCCTGGGCTTCTCAGGGTTCGTTCACCTCCTTTTGTTCCCTAACTGAGCTCTCTTCTTCCCCAGAATGGTGGCCATGAATGAACTAATTATTAAAGTTTCAAGGAAGCAGCAATTAAAAAGTTCTTGGCACAATTGGACTGCCATTTAGGTACAATTTGACAAACACTAGCTTCTAATCCTGTTTTCAGTTAAGATAATAGTTCTCTGGCCTTCAGCCTCATGACCCAGTAGCCATCAGGAATTCCAGTTGCTTTGCCTAGATTTGTGGCTGCAAGGCTAAAAGAGAGAAATAGGGGTATTTATCTGAACAGGCTATTCAAGAACAACTAAGAACAATAACATACTTTTGATATCTTCCAGGGGGAACGAGGATTTCCAGGATTTCCAGGGACACCAGGCTACCCAGGGGTCCCGGTAAGTTTGCGTTTCCAGATGCTCATCACAGACATAAAGTATGAAGAAAAGCAGTCTATTCCCCAGGGCCATGTGCTCAAATGTGTGAGGATCCAGGAAGCCTGGGGCAGCCAATAATAAATGGCCAGCTAGCAGGGAATGAATGAAGAATGCACTGTGAGTCCAGGTTTGGACTTTCAGTCCAGGTTGAGACATGTAAGAAGGGATGCAAAATGGGCCAATTTGCTCAGAGGGGAGGCCTGGGCCTCTACTTGAGGAGTGAGAATGAGGAGAACAGGGACTTAGAACCAAGATGACTCCAGCAAATAGCGTCTAGGTTAAAAGTAATAAGCCTGTAAGAGGAGGCTCTAGTAATAGAGGCAAAGCCTCAGGATGGGTATAGTGAGGAAGCCCTGGGAAGACATTTCAGTAGGAGGGAGGGGCAAATGGCTGTCTAATATGCTAAGAAATCCAATAAGAAGGGCACTAACATTTGGCAATGGTTTCAGCAATATCAATGCTATAGGGCTGACCTTAGCAAGGGGGCTTCCATGGCTGAGGGAGCCGGAAGGCAGATCTGGAGATGAGGAATGAGTGGGAGATGAACAAAATGGGGGGTTTGCAGAGGAGATGAAGGAGATACTGGGCAATATTGGGAAAGAGGCAAAAGATAAGGGTTGTTGATTTGTTTAAATGAAGAGACTTGAACATCTTGAAAAGCAGTAGGAAGTAAACGGTGGGAAAGGAGGCCAAACAGCAAAAGGACAAGAAGGAGTGTGTGGGTTTGGTTTGCCCTTTGTGCTTCATATGCTGCTTTTCCCCTAGGGTGCTGCTGGCCCCAAAGGACAAAAGGTAAGGCATTTGTGGACTATTGCTATTGAAAGTCTCTAATTGTACATATGAAAAGGACATATTAAATAATGAGATAGAAGCCATTACAAATTGGATTTCATAATCCAGTCCTTACTGATTATGAAACTGAAATAATCAGAACATGGTATTTGCTCCTATGGAGCAGCTCCTTCTGGTTCCTGTTATAAACGGGTCTTAAGGATACAGGTTTTATTGCATCCTTTAAGGAAATGGGGTCTAGGAGACGGATCTCTTGTCTGTATCCTGGAAAGCACTTTCACCATTGAAGCAAAAGGACCTCCAGTTATTGTGGAAGAGTTTTGAAAATACAACATTGATTAGGTTTGACGAAATTCCCCATTTTTCAAGGGTGCTCCTGCTAAAGGAGAAGACAGAAAACTCAATGGAAGAGGTGACCCCGGGCTGCCAGGACCTCCAGGATCCCAGGTACCCCGCTGCAGGGAAATCTCTTGTTCTCAGTGCCACCCCCCACCAACCCTCCCCATTTCTCTTTTCCTCTATATGTTTTTCTCTTTTAGATATTAGTGTTTATTCTTATTTATATGCCTTCCTCATTTCATTCTAAAGTATTCACCTTATAAGAAACTACACGGTGCTGATATGTTGAGATGGTTTTTTATATGCACCTTTTAATTTCTTCTAGTCTCAGTCCCCCAGGTTTTCCTGAACTTGAGGAATTTCCAGGAACGGTCATGTTCCGCTTAATTTGTTTTTTGAAATTAAGGCTGGGTTTGTATCACAAGTTGAATATCACTTAAAACGGTAGAGATAAATAACTGCCCTCTTCAAAATTTGTATGATACTAAATAAAAGGGGGTCATTTAAATGCAACTTTCTCCCTTTGTAATTTGCTTTACTGAGCTATCTGTAGGTGGCCTGAGAGTAATCCAGAGTGGGCACAGTGACTTGGCTCTGTTTGGGGCTGTGTGTGCTTTACCTTGTGATTCAAAACACCTCCTTTGTAAGACACTTAAGTCCACAAAAGGGACCTTTTAACATAGTTTAGAATTAAAAGTGGAAACTCTGGGGTGGAGACAGGATAGTTGTCTGAGTGAGCCAGCACCTGAGTTGAGACTGTTGGACTCCTACTTGGTGCGGCAGGCTGGTTGCTGATGAGCTGTGAAGTGGGACCAGAAGCTGAACAACTGCAGTTAGGATCTATGACAGCTACAGAGAGAAGACAGAGAATACAGGGGCTCTTGCTTTTTGTTTAAGAAACAAGCGTCCAGCTGCTAAAGACAGGAAATCCCTTAGGAGGGAACAGAAGTAGTCTGGGACATGAGTGCATCCTTTAAATGTGTACTGAGGGACATCGCTGTTCTAGTCCTTGTGATAGCACTAAAGACAGTACATTCATTTATACAAGAAATATTTATTAGATGCCAATATGCAGCAGGAACTATTTTCCAACTCTGGGGATACAGCAGGGCACAAATCAGTCAAAAAATAGTTTCAAAAAAAATCCTCACTCTCCTGGAGATTACATTCTAGTGGGGAAACAGAAGAAAAAAAAATAGATTAAGGGATCTATGGAGTGTGAGGCAGTAATGACCTCTAAGGAGAGGAATAATGCAGGGAATGCGGGTAGGAAGTGCATGGGCCGGAAAATGGGTTTGGATTTGGAGAGGCAGAGAGGCTTTATAGGAAGCCAACTTCATGAAGAGAAGGGAGAGGAGAGAGTCACACAGACACCTGGGGAAGAGGATTCCAGGCAGAGGGGGCACAGAGGAAGGCCCTGAGGGAGGAACGTGGTTGGTCAAAAGTGGGGGGAGCAGGGAGAAGGTGAGAGGTGAAGGGAAAAGCAAACTTTTAAAAACTTTTAAAACCAAGCAACCGTTCTGCTCATTTTCCTGAAAACAGTAGCATCAGTATGGTCCTGGCAGCTGGCCACACATGACGACATGCTTTTGGGCATTTATTGTCATTAATAAATGCCTTTGAAGGGAGGCATTATACCCTTCTGATCTTCTTAAAATAGTTTGATGCGTTTAACTACTGGAATTTGTGCTTAGGTGAGAAGTGCATTTGAACTCTCCCTGTCTCTTATTTTCAAGGGTTTGCCAGGCCCCCCAGGTTTTCCAGGACCTATGGGCCCACCTGGCCCTCCAGGATTCCTTGTGAGTACAGCCACCATTGCTATAGACTCAGCAAAACGTTTTAGGGAGTTTTCTGACTTGAGTGTGTTTCCTGTTATAATTTTAATTTGTGGAATTTTCTAGGGCTTTCCAGGAGCTACGGGACCTGCAGGGCCTAAGGTAAGTCACCGTTTGGGTGTTGTATCAGTCAGAACACCCTAACTGACCCAAAAGCCAAAGCTGCCTATTCAAGAGGGTCTCTGTTAGCCCCTCTCTGGAACTCAGATTCCCAGCAGGAAAGGGGATGAGGCTAGGTTCTTACCTCTCTTCCCTGTACTTCAGCAATTTGATCCCTGATGTGGTTTTGATCTAAGAAGCTTCCTATGGGGGAAAAAGGCAAGAATTCCTAATCCACAGGCTTTCCCTTTCTGATAATCCTGCTGGTTGCCCCACACTTCATCCTCTATATTTGGCAGTGAACTTCTTTGCAACCCTCCCTGAGCTTATGCTAATAAGTAGAAGATGACTATTTATAATGGTCATTTGGCTGGTTATTTTATGTGTTTCTATTAAAAAGACAATTATTTGTTTAAGGATTGTTTTATTTTATTATATTTAAAGATTATTTATTGCCCAGCCACAAACTGGGTAATTTATTTAACAAAGAAATTTATTTCTTACATTTATTTTTTCCAGTTCTGGAAACTTGAAAGTCCAGCTTGAGGGGCTGCATCTAGTACAGGCCTTCCTGCTGGTGGAGACCCCCTGCAGAGTCCCAAAGCAGTACAGGGACTAACCAAAGAGGACTTGCTTTTATAATAAAGCCATTCACAGGATAACTCACTACTCCATTAATCCACAATAGTCCTGATCCACCACTTAATGCCTTGCAGTAGGGATTAAATTTCAACATAAATTGTTCTGAGGATTTAGATCCAGCAGCCATCCGTAGTGGTGATATTAGGCTGGTCTCTGTCATTATATTACTAGTGAAGTCAGGTAGTTTGAATTCCATCTTTAGCTTCTCTATTTTCAATTTCAGAATCCTGAAATCCGGCTATCCATACCTCTTATTTTTAGAATAAGAAAACTGGGGCATCAGGAAGTTCAGCAGCCAGCTAAGGAAGTTAACTAACCAGGAAGTTAGGTGGCCAACCAGTGGGATCAAAAACACCTAGTGTCTGAGCCAGAAAAAAGTCATCTGTGCTGGGTTCTTTCCCCTCCTCACACCATCGGACACCACCTATTGTCATCATCCTACATGCTGAGTAAATCTCTTAAGCTTTCTGCTCTTCAAGGTTTCCACCTTTATAGGAAGAAGTAGCTAAAATAACTTTCATAATTCTAAAATGAAGATTAAAATATAAATGTTCAGTTGCAAATATTGGAACTTTAATGAGATTAGGCTATTCCTATTTATTTACGGTACTGGTGATTGAACCCAGAGGCACTTAATCCCTGAGCCACATCCCCATCCCTTTTTTATATTTTACAAAGACAGGGTCTTGCTAAATTGCTTAGGGATTGCTAAATTGCTGAGTCTGGCCTTGAACTTGCAATCTTCCTGCCTCAGCTTCCTGAACTGCTGGGTTTACAGGAGTGTACCACGGTACCCAACCTTATTTATTTTTTAAATGTAATTTTATTTTGTGTTTTCTTACAGGGTCACATGGGTGATAACGTGATAGGACAAAAAGGAGAAAAGGTACTTTAAATAAATGACTTCTTAATGGGTAAGATCCTTTAAGGTCCTTGGTATATTAGCCTTTACAGTTTATTCACTGGCCAAGTTGAAATTCATGTGATTTCACTGCTCTGTCTTCTTGCATAAGAGCTAAAACTAATCTTTTAAATACAGTCAAGTTGAAAGGTTGATGATGTTGTTTGGTTTTCATTCTGGGGTGTTTTTGCCTTTAGGGTGTGAAAGGATTAACAGGCCCCCCTGGCCCACCAGGAACAGTTATTGTGACACTAACTGGCCCAGACAACAGAACGGTAATGTTGCAATTGTATGGTTGGGGTTTTCTGAGACCCCTTACCTCCCTTAGGAGCTCTGTGTCTAACCCAGCTCAGCCCAGCCCCTCAGCAGTCTGCACCTGTAGGTTTTCTTCATCTCCCAGCCTTCACTAATCAATCCAGAAATGTTAGATGGGGAAGACCTGAGGCAAGGGCCCCCCAGGCTCTTGGAGTCTGAGCTGAAATTGGATCTTTTCACCCTTGCTTCTCCGTCCCCTCTCACTGTCTGTCACACAGTGTGTGGATCTCATCCAACTGGATGGCAATGACCTAAAGACGGAGGTGAGGGGTACCATAATCAAATGGGATATTTTTAACTCCGCCATTGTAACCCCGAGGGCATTGCAGCCCCCATTCCCCACCAGGAATACTATGTTCCTGTTATTTTGACAATAACATTGGCTTTTTGCTCCCCCAGTGGAGTGAGTGAAAGACCAGGATTTGAGCTACACTGAATGCTTAGAAAAAGTGAATCTGCATTATAATATACCAGTCTACACACTATGTGACCCAGGATGTCTGGAAGTGAGGATGAGAAATGAGAGGGAAGCTAATAAATTTATGGATTAACTAAGAAATAAACACAAACCATCCTTCTCTTTGAAACTTATTAATTGCTTGAGGTATCTGCTTCACTAAGCTATAATTCACATAACATGCATACATTTTTAAGTATGTAGTTCACAGGTTTTAGTTATAACTAATCTTTAACAGCTTTATAGAATTCACATGACTTAAAAGTCACTCGTTTAGTTTATAATTCACTGGTTCCTCACTGAATGGAAAAATTAGAAAAATAAAATTTCCCTGAGGAAAAATAACTGAGCTTCTTAGAGCTAATCAGCAAAAAGAAAATTAATGAAGGCTAAAACTTCATTGTCTCATAAATGATAGGAAAAATTACGTTTATAAAGCCAAGATTTGGAAAATTTAACCCTGGAAAAATCATTGGGGTTGAAAAATAAAAAGAGTGCCCTTCAGAGAAGAATTAGGCAAAATATATTATAGTCAGAAAACGTGATTATAGCTCAAACAAACCTGGTTACTGAATCAGATCATATATCACTGACAGAAAACCATTGATCCCAATGAAAATAATTTTAGTATATTAGAAATGAAAGTAAAATACATTAATAATGATCTGATTGTGCTTATAGGAAGCAGATTCAGAAATTCAGTTAGTTTATATATCTTGATCCAAAGACACTTTCTTTTTTAAAGAAAGTCTGCATATAATTTTAGAGGGATCTCA
This sequence comes from Marmota flaviventris, assembly GCF_047511675.1. NCBI lineage: Eukaryota > Metazoa > Chordata > Mammalia > Rodentia > Sciuridae > Marmota > Marmota flaviventris. The sequence continues at coordinate 11,095,124 of NC_092508.1, read as the reverse complement.
TGCATAACGTTTGAAATGGGAGAGACAGAAAGAACTACTATGTTGTGTCAACATGAGGCCCACTAGTAGTTTGTAAACCAGTTTATTGAACAGAGAGTGAACTTTTTCCAAGTGTAATCAGTATGACCTTATTTGATTGGTTGGTTTTTAATGATCTTGAATTGTTTTTGTGGCAGGACCTCAAGGGGGAGAAGGGAGACAAGGGAGCCATGGGAGAATCTGGACCTCCTGGACCCCCGGTAGGTCACTCTAATCACACTGTTCCTCAGATACATAGACTTGAACCTTAGGATGTATTTTGATGCATGTTCTACCTTTAAATATTAATATTACCTGAAACACAGACTCTTGAACTCATAGATCATGAAAATACTAAAATTATTTTATGTCCATTCCTAGCTGAAATACTTGCACTGTTTTTACATGCATGACTTGTCTTTAGCATCTGCTTTTTAGCATCTGTTTTAAAAATACTTATAAATATTTCTCTTTTGGATGACTTATTTTTAAATATGGCTAAATAATCAGAAGTGACCAATTAATAAAAAATAAATAAATACAATCAATGTAAGTGAGAAATCAATAATATATAAAACTTGACATAACTCTAATTCATACAGGGACCACCTGGAGAATCATATGGATCTGCAAAAGGTGCTCCTGGAGAACCTGGCCCACAGGTAAACTAGGAAATTCAGTATCGTATGTTGCTTATATTAGTCAGAACTCAGGAATCTTGAGGTTGCAACAATGAGATGCCCAACTCCAACTAGCAGATGTTAAAAAAAAATTTTTTTTAAAGGTTTGGAAAGTGGAATTTTTTGTTCAACTATCTGAGAAGTTCAAGACTAAAACTGGCTTCAAAGACTTTAGAGCCTGAAACAATAAGAGCAGGATTCTCTGCCTCACTTCTGTCTGCCTATCAGCTTCGTGCTGTCCTTTGGCAGATGATCTTCCATGTAAGGGGACAAAGAGTGAAGCCACTTCAGACTCATGGCACTTTAGGCCAGCAGACAACTTCCGAGTAAGGACACCTAAGGAGAGAATCTTTCTCCCTGTGTCTGTAGAGGATGTCCCAGAGAATTAATCTGATTGGCCTGCTCAGGTCATGTGTCTCACTTTGTAACAATAACTCGCCATTGAAAAAGTTCTATGATTGGCCAGGTCAGTGGGGCTGTAAGCTTCTGTGATTGGCAGCCCTATCAGAACCACCTTGAGGGAGGGAAGAGTAGCTCTCCAAAGGAAATGGGGTATAATGTGCCCAGAAGCGGGATGATAGGAAGACAATCAACAGGAACCTATTTCACCACCTGGCTCCATTTTGGAAAGATTTAAACACATATATTATACAAAGCCTATTAAAATTATACATTGAGAAAATGTGCCTTTTTTCCCTAAAAAAAATTTAGTCAATATGATTTTTAATTTTGTCAGAAAGGGTCTGACAGAATTAAATTGGACATTAGAATAAATATCATTTGTGTATATATATGTATATATGTATCCATAATAGTTAATCCAAAAGCCATGTCTATTTAGTTAGCACAATATACATTTTATATACCTTTAAATATAGGCATATCTGGGGTTTAGGAAATACCAATGTTTGATATTAATAAATTGACTGTGAACATCTTCCTCAGTCTAGGTTTCCTTTTTCACTTCTGCTAAGTGCTTTCTTGATTTTTCCTTCCAAATTTAAGATGGACAGCATCAACTCTAGTTTAAGCATAGCTGTACTTTCCTCTTTTCCTTACTTTGACTAATTCTCCATACTGACTGGCTTCAGCCTTGGTAAGGAAGAGTCAATGCTGTCTTTGTGGTTAACAGTTTTTCCTTATAAAGCCTAGGTAAGAAACCTCACTCAGGCTTTCTTGCATGAGATCAAGAGTAAATGATTGTATCATTTAAGCATTCCATGTTTATTCCAGTTACACATTTATTAACGAATATGTTTTTGTTTTAGGGAAAACCTGGAAAAGGTGGTACCCCTGGCTTCCCTGGCACTGAGGTAAAGACATGACTGTCCATTGATGTAGGGGAAAATGTCAGTCCTACCACCAGATGAAGAAGGACTTTGGGGAGTTACTATATAGTTATGGATGAACAAACAGCTTATTGCTTTAAAAACTACATTTGAGAATCATAATTTTATGTCTTTATGCAAATTATAAAAGTTACCTGAGCACATTATTCAACATGAACAAACCTAGAAGACATGACAGATGAAATTAGCCAGACACAGAAAGACAAATAGCACATGAGCACACTCATAAAGAAGTTTATCAGGTGTAGCTCACCTAGCAGGCAAGAGGCCCTGGGTTCATTCCCAGCACACACACAAAAAATGCTAACCTCATATAAGTAGAGCCTAGAATAATGGTTATCAGAGGCTAAAGAGGGAGGTGAAGAGGCAAGAAGAGAGAGGTAGGTCAAGAGGTATAAAGTTAGATAAGAGAAATGAGTTTTGTGATCAATTGCACAATAGGGTGACTGTGGTTAACAATAATATAAATTTCAAAATAGCTAGAAGAGAGGATATTAAATACTTTACTATAAAGAAATGATAAAAGATTGAGGTGATGTATATGCTAATGAGCCTGATTTGATCATTACAAAAGTACAGTGTGATAGATACAATCAGTGTATTGTATAATTATGCACCCCATAGATTTGTGCAACTATTAGGTGTCAGTTTAAAAGATAAATTGAAAGAAAATTTAAATAAGTTCAGACTGCTCCTGCTTCACAAAGATGCAATTGATTTCTGTCTGATGACCCTTTTCCTTTTTTCTTTAGGGAGCCAAAGGCAACAGGGGCTTCCCTGGGTTAATGGGTGAAGATGGCATTAAGGTAATCCCCACCCTAACAGCCTATTTTCAGGCATTTTAAATTGATTTGGTATTGCCAACCTTCCTGGGAATAAGGAATCTCAGTCACAGATGTCATTGAAATACCTTAACATATTTGTTAAAAAGAAACTTTACATAAACCTTTGAAGGGTTTATTTTCCAAAGGGAAAATATTAAATTTGTTCTGTGTAGTAGAAGCTGGTCTGGCTTAAGACCCACTATCAATATTTCAGCTCCCCATGAGAAAGTGGTTAGAAAAGGCTTATAATGGCAGGAGGTGTCTGGTCATTTGAGGTCAAGTGTAGGGTGGATCTCTGCCTCTCACCCTGGTTCATGGATTGCTGAAAGGTCACAATTAGTTGTGATTGCACACCACATCATTTGTTCATGACAACACATTGCAAACATTTTCAAATAAATTTCTATATGTAGGTATATGTGCAAATTCTTATCCTTTATTAATATCATTCCTAGTAGAATTCTTAGTGAAACAAAATGGGTTGGTCTCAGCTGAGCCACTAGAGATTGCATACAGGCCATGGCCTGGTGGTCATGCACCTTTAATCTGAGCCAGAACATGCATGTGCAAAGCCTGTGAACATCCAGGAAAGGTAGTTGAGTAGAAGCCTGGAGAACCAACAGATCCAGTAACAACCACTTCTTCATGGCCTTATAGATGGAATTCCTGACTCAGATACAGGCTTTCCATGAACATAAAGACAGTCTTCCTTTAACTTTAATTTGGATTGTAGATTGTACCTAAATAACACTAATTTTTAATTTTATTGTCCAGCTGTGCATTTTGCTTTTCAACTGTACCAAATACATAAATGCTTTTGATTTACATATTCATAATCTGTAACTGTCTTTCAATGTAGGGATGGAAAGGGGACATCGGCCCCCCAGGATTTCGCGGTCCAGTAAGTGTAACTAATGCTGATACCAGTGTCATCTTGGATGAAGTTCTTCAAAGTACTGAGGAAGTTTCGAGTCAATGTCTCTCATCATTCCCTATAATAGACATGATAGCATTTGCCATTTTATCAAATGAGGGCTAAAAATAGCTGTCAGCATTATTTGTCCATTTTCAATGCATAAGTATTTCTATTTGGTACCTGGGGTGCACTAGAATGCCTATTGGGCTCTGGAGAGGAAAAGCCTGGTGTAGTCAGGCTTGGCCCAAGGTGATCCTGCACCCTCTTAGCAAAGTAAGAGGGCTGCTGCCATGGACAGCTGGTGCATAGGACAAGGACACCAGTTCCTTCTTACCCCCACCCAGGCCAGTTATGACAACTCTTGTGCTTTCAGGTAGCAGAAGCCCAGCCATCAGTTTGATGCAGGGTCAACAAAAGCTGGTCATCCCAATGGGGGGGTCCAATGCAGCTTACAGCACTCCCCTCCCCAGCGCAGTCAAGGTTTTGATATCTGTCAGCTCCTGACTGTAGATAGGCCACATTCTATATTCTAGGACTTCGCAGCTTCAAGAGACACAGGCTCTGAGTTCTGGCATCTATTCATCTCCTGCCTCAAAAGCCTGTGTCTCACATTTAGGGTGCTGAGCAGAGCTGCTATCTCTGATTGGATATGTGGGGGTGGAACAGGTATTTTCTTGTTAGAAATGCCGTCAGATCCCCAAGCTAAGTAAGTTAGCTCAGTAACTGAAGATCGCTACAAAGGATGTTCACTTTTATACTAAAGCAAATGATTGAGATACAAGTAGTCCCTAAATACTTCTAAGGAGCTTCCAGGAAGATTAAATAGACTAATTCATGAAAGTACATAGCAATGTCCAACACCAAGCAAGTGCATTATGTGTTTTATAGAGATTATTATATTATTATTATTATAATATTTTTGTGATTTTTGTACACATTTCTTACCCAGAGGTTCTTGTTACCTTATTGTTACACAAGTCAATAAAGTAATTGGCTCAGGCAGCATATGAGAAACAAAACAGAGAGTTCTACATATACATACATATATTCTCCTCTTTTTTCCTTCAAAATAAATGAAAAATAAATTAATTCTATGCACAATCTACTTGCCATTGAACTTCAGAGGGATTCTTAGCATTCCCAGCTTACTGGTGTTTTGTTATGCTCAACCCTAACATAATTCTGTTTGCAGCTTCTATTAACGTCAAAAGAAGGTCTGTTTAGGGAATAAATGTTTAAGGAGAACAGCTGGAGGCCCACTGGGCATATAAAAAGTAATGTCCCTTGGTTCTTGCTGGTCAATGCTGTCCTGGAATTTAAAGAATCAATATACATATATTTGTGGATGTGTGGGTTTCCCCATGCTTTGAAATAAAGTGAGTCCATCAGGACCAGCATTTTAAAGCAGTAAAATAGAAAAACAAAACCAAACAACCAAAAAACAACAACTCAGAGTTGATCCTTTGTCATAGTGGTAAGTCACTATTTTGTAAAATTTAAATATCTATTCCTATACATGTGAATATGTATATGTATGTATATACATGGATCACATAATAAAATATATTTCTAATTGAAAGCCCATGAAAAATTATGAAACCAAAAGAAGTCAAATTTCTCTTTAAAGTTGTCCACCTACCTGTGTGTGACCACCAAACTCTGGCTAACATATAAACATGGGAATTCACAAAATTAAGGAAAGTACATTTTAGCCCAAATGAAGAAGTTGAAGCAATTTTGCATTTGGTGAGCAATTCATAAATAGCTATCCTTTCTTTTTATTCATTTCCTTTTCCTTTAAGACAGAATATTATGATGCTTACCAGGAAAAGGGAGATGAAGGAATCCCAGGCCCTCCAGGACCCAAAGGAGCACATGGCCCACAGGGTGAGGATACATTTCTTCCTAAAACCTCTGCTTTGTTTTTTCTTTCATCCAAAGTAACTAATACCACACACTCATAGAGCTAGGATTTTGAGGGTAGGGAAAGAAAAAAGAAAGCACCTAATTTTTACTAATGGTGGTATTTTTTTCTTTCAATTTTCTTTTTTTTTTCATGAACACTTTGTGAGTGGTATGCCATAGAAACTAATTAAATTATCTTTGTATAGCACAGCATGAAATTCAAGTTGTCAAGAAGACACTAACATGGCCAGAAAACAAGAAGAGGGAGTGTAAGAAATCAGTAATCTCACTGTGATTGCAAAAGAGAATAGATCTGTAACTTGAGAAAATCCGTAAAAGCAGGGGACTGACGTCCTAGTTTCCTAGCTCTGCAACTAGACATCATGAACTTAAGGTTTGCATATATGCTATCACTTTTCATAGATCTGAAAGTTCTATGAAAAGTTCTCAGGCAGGTGCTCTTATCACTGGCTACATATTAGCATCCCTGGGAACTTCTAACTAATGACCTTGTCAAGGTCCCCCTCCCTGGGATTCTGATTTTATTTTCTGCAGGAGAGTCCTGAACACTGGTAGATTATAAAAACTCCCCCAATTATTCTAATGTACAGCCAGAATTGAGAACTACTTATCTAGGTAAATTATTGATATAAAGAAGATTTCAAAGGAGAATTTTACTTAGAAAAATAAAATGGCAGATAAATATACACATTATGGACAGCTAGAAGCAGTCTGAGATAGAGGAAGAAACCAAACTGCAGATCCTTACAGATCCCAGTGATGTTTAGTTTTCTTACATCTGAACTCCCAACAAAGTACAAAACTCACAGCAGGTTCTTAGCAAGTCTCTGCTGAATTATGTGAAAACAACCAGATGGCATCATTTACTTTTGAATTTTAGACACCTAAAAATAGTTATCTGGCTCCAGTTTGTCTAAATAAGTGATATTTCTAATATTTATCCATATGAGAGCAAGGAAGAAGTATGAAAAACTCTTTGTTACTATGATTATAGTATCACCCAAGATTTCAACTTTTACATCTTTATGAGTAATTAATTAATGTTTTGTCTTTCCAGGTCCCAGTGGTCCCCCTGGAGTTCCTGGAAGTCCTGGTATGTCCTATTTCTTGGAATACAAACAGAAATGCTATTAAAAAAGAAAATACATAGGTCTCTTTTAAGTTTGCGTGATTTATGTAAACCAATGTTCTATTAATCAATCTAAATGTGTTTCTAGCTTCTTAATTTTTATCTTTGTGGTCCAGAATAGAATAGAGAACAGAAGGTGATACAATTTGATACAGAAGTGCTCTTTTTTACTTCTCAGTGGTTTTAACCAAGTATAAGGGTCTCATTGTCAAGGAATTTTCACAGTAACTTTGGGATATGAGCAGGGACCTTCAAACTCAGAAGAGGCACAGAAGCAGAAAACAATGTTATTAAAATGAGTTTGGTTGGAAAATGGCAGCTTTCATTATGTATCAGGTTATACTTTTTCTGTAACATTTTAAATTTTAATCTGTTAGTTATTTGAGTGTTTCTCTTTTGGAAAAGAAAACTAAGATCAGGGATGGTTCCAAAAGGGCCCATCAATTATAATTATAATTGCACTGTATTGTTTTTAAAGAAACAAATCTGAGAAAAAGGAACAGGGACTTGATAAACCAGAGTAGTGGGTGCCCTGACATTGATTATATATTTCTCTATACAATGCTTTATATTAAACTGTTCTGTATTTAATTCATTTAATAATGAATTAAAATGAATCAGATTGCAGAATGAAATGCTTAATATAATATCACCATAGGAAACAGAGACATCGTGGGTAGATATGTGTGTACCTGTAATGTATCCCTGCCTGGAAAAGCATGCTTCAAACTATTAACAGTGGGTATATCTTGAAATTGGAATAGGCAAATGGATATTTTGGAGGCCTGGTCAAAGATCGAGGAAGATCCCTTTCTCCTTACCAGGACCCTGAGTAATGAACAGGCTCCTTTAAAAAGCCAGTGAGTGGGAAATTATAAAGCTCTGAAACTGACCTCAGAAGGATTCTCCTTTATGCTCATGTAATAAAGAATGACCAGATATGACCATGACTGTGTCCTCGGCCCTTAGGTGGTGACATTTCTCCTCCTAACAGCTCAACTCTTTGCAAGGCAAAGATTTGAGACTGTCCCCTCCTTATATGTTGATGTTTTAGGATTAGGGTGGGATTTGCACCAACTGGCTCAGTTCCCTACCCTGAGCCTCTTTTATGCCCAAGACAACAGGCAGGATTGAAATCCAATTACAACTTTCTTTCCTTTCATTTGGGGCACTGAAAGTAGGTATTTCCTTATCTCTAATTAAAAAAAAAATCTACAAAATAGCACCAATGGGAGAAGTTCTCTTGAGTACTTATAAATGAAAAGTTTGCAGTGCTTCCCAAACTCTGTTTCAGTCCTTGTAATAAATGACACATCTTATCTCCCTGAAATGGAGAGTTCTGAACTTTGCCACACTGTAATCTAATTTAATAAAACCAAAGAAGATGGAAGTAAGGATATTCACCTTTTATTTTATATACTTTATATATCTCATAATTATGCAACTCTCGTAAATAAGAATATATCACTTATTTTTCATTTGGAAAATAAATATATATTAACTAGGGAAAGTATTTAAAATAAAACAACTGATTATTTTCTCCAAGGATCATCAAGTCCTGGCCTCAGAGGAGCCCCCGGGTGGCCTGGCTTGAAAGGAATCAAAGGGGAGCGAGGACCTCCAGGAAAGAACACTGTGGGCCTGCCTGGGTCCCCTGGCTGTCCTGGTTCACCAGGCCCTGCAGGGCCACCAGGACCTCCAGGACCTCCAGGTAAAGATACACAATGTCCATTGCCCCTGAAAGCAGTTTGCAAATCGGGGGCAGTAAGCTCCATACTGCTTGGCCATTAGTCCGTGGGAGTTTTTCTGAGTGACCTTTGCAGTGGCGTTTCATTTTAGTAACGATCTGTGAAAGAAACTATGGGCGAATGATGACTTTGCAAGGTCTTCCCAGGAGGGAGCAGGGATAAGCGGGGAGAAGCAGAGAAGGAGAACTGGTTATCACAGTGGCCTTGGCAAGGGTGTTTCCTTGCTCGGCCCTTAGAGTCTCTGCCAAGAGGCCTGTCTCAGGATAATCTGTCCCTGGGGAGGAAGAGGCAAGAATTTATCCACCAGCTCCTATTTCCCATGGGTTGTAACTTGCCCCATGGGACAGGACAACCCGTTCCTGCCCACTGCCCCCATTACCAGGCTGGGTTTGCTGGGTTCCCAAGAATCCCATGCCTTGGCATCAGCAGGAAAGTTCAGAGCAGGAGTCCAGAGCTGTGTATCCTGGGTCTGAGACAAGGTGCTGCCAGGGGAAGTGGGTCAGAGGCCACAGAGCTGTAGCCCAAAGGGTTTGGAGTGCACAGAGATTCTGACAATAGCATCCTATCCCCATGTTACCTGCTGAGCATTCTGTGTTGACTCATAGGTCCAATGGGTCCTCTTGAACATATAGCTCAATTTATATTTTAAAACACCTTTCCTGGAATGTTATGTTTCATATTCAACTCTCCTAAGAGACCTAAAAATCTTCTGTATATAAGGGATTTTTAAAAATTATTTGTTTTTAGAAGGGAGGAAGCATTTATTATTCATAGACAATGTGATTATTATAAACCTAGAAAACTTTTAAAAATCTGAAAAACTCTTAATATTAATAAGAGCATTCAGTTAAGTTCTGATTATTTTGAAAAAAAAAATTAAAAACTTCCCTTGAAGGTAAACTTTCAAAGACTCAGCTTCCTATACAAAGATGGGTAAAATGTATATGAAATAATCCATATATTAGAATATTTACTAGTTGGAAAAAATAAAAAATAAAAATGACTTTGATGTTGTCCTTTCATAGGTGATACCATTTTTCGCAAGGGTCCACCTGGCAATCGTGGCCTGCCAGGCCATCTAGGGCCTTCGGGAGTCCCAGGAGTCTATGGGCCCAAAGGTTGGTTCAGTTAATAGTGCTACTCTGTTAGAATAACAGCATTGTCACTGATTTCTTTCCCCCCTGAGACAGCAGTGATCCCAAACAGCGCCAACCTGGGGTGGATCCTTTTCCAAAAATATTAGCTAAAAATATTCCATTACCTGTCAATCAAGAATTCACTTGGCACTTAATTAATTGTCGGATATCACTAGAATGCGAGTTTTATCCTACATGAAAGGAGAGATTCCCTGAAATAGTTGATGTTTAATGCTAGATTTTTAGAATTTCCTCTCCCAGAAGAATTATACAGCTCAGAACAAAAATGTAAGAAGATAGAGTATGTGAACTTTTCTATTAATTGTACAAAGTACTAGATGATTTGGGGCTACCTGGAAAATGTTTAAATATAATTAATGTGTGGATGGTGCACATTCGTCCTTACTGTAAATCTAGGGTATGTTTACAGGTGATGCAAACCTGCTTTCATTTCAGGAGAACCAGGCCTCCTGTGCATAGAGTGCCCCTTTATTCCAGGGCCCCCTGGCCTCCCAGGATTGCCAGGGTTGGATGGTGTCAAAGGAATCCCAGGTACGAACAATTTGCACACAAATTTGTGTTTGCGCAAGGACAGAAAGTAATCCCACTGGGAAATTTAAAGAGCTGTTAGATTGCCAGTTATGACAAACTTGGAGGGAGAGTTTCAGAAACATCTACTCTCTTAACCAGATTCATATAAAAGCTGGTATCTGGTATTTTCTCTTTTCCATTTTCACCACTGAACTTTATTGTGCTAGCCAGGAATTGTAACCAGATTCCTGTAGGGTCCAGCAGAAAACTTAAACCAGTGGAGCAACTGAACCAAACAAGCACACAAGACTTCTCTGTGCATTTTTTCATGTTCCCACTTTTGACAAGAGTCATAGCCAAGTTAAAAATAAAAATGTATATATAGCCATGTCCTCAGAGCAGGGGACGACACAGAATGGTTGCATGTCCCTATGGCCCAGTAGACATTTGCTTTGGCATAGGGTCTTCTGGGAGGCTGAGTATCAGTACAAAGAAAAAAGACATCAGACATGGGCACATGGCCAGAGAGGAGGACACATACCTGGGCAGGATTCTTTGTCACCTTCAAGTCCCACCCACTTCTTTATGAAGACCTCCGCTACTTTGGGATGACTGCCACTGTCCTGAATCTTGAGACAAGCCTAAGAGAGAAAGGTAGGGGGACTGTTCTTCATGCAGCTTCTATGTGGTGTCCAAGTCTCTGGGGTAACATTCTAACTAGAACAAAAACTCCAAGGAAAGGAGGGAGAGGATTAAAGGAGAAAAAGATCAGAGACCTGTATTTCCCTACATTTCCCAGAGCTTCATCTCTGACCCAAGGTGCACAGGTGGACAAGTTGCATCATGGTACTTTCCTTAGTTTCTCTACCTTTGGCATTTACAGGTATAGTCAAAGAAGTTATGGGAAAGTAAAATGATTTGGATTGCTATAGAAAAGATGTATTCTGACTCAGTATCTTGCAAAATATGAAACTTGAATAAGCATTAGTTGACTAACTGACCTGAGTCATCCAAAAGATCATTAAAAGGATCATTTTTACATTGATATTTAAACATTCACAGGAGGTATAAAATTGCACAGTAAAATGCAATTTGGCAAAAGACTCAGAGCTTCAGAAAATTTTGTGTCCACTTGGACTTGCAGTTACCCTTATAAGCATTTATTATAAAGTACATATTTATATAAATTTGAAAAGTAAATATCAACATTGTTTACAATAGCTGTAAGTTGAAAAACAACCCAAATATCTAAAAACAGAAGTTAACTAAATAAATGAGGCTCACCCACATAGTAAGTTATTATCGCAGTCATCTAAAACGAAGCTCTAAACCTATACTTACTGACATACGTATGGTAAGTTTCCAAAATAGTGTATATATGAGTCTTATGCATTCATAGACATAAAAATTTAAGAATAATATACATTAAAATGAAGTAAGTGTTATCTGATGATAGACTTATTAGTAATATTTTTGTTTTGTTTGTTACCATTGTTACTGTTTTTGCAATGCTGGGGGTGGAACCCATGGTGAACCCATGGTCTTGCTAGGCAAGTGCTCTACCACTGAGCTACACCCCCAGCCCAATTTTTATTCTCTTCCTTCTGTATAATTTTCTTCAATGAGCATATCACTAGGAAAAATAAGTCCTTAAATTGTAAAGATGAGAATGTTAGGAAGCTAACATCTAAGCGTTCTTGCTTTTTATATTATCTCTTATTCTAGTCACCTACCCTCATTCTCTTATGGCTCTGTTCATTTTATGATTGGAATTGTCTTTCTATCCTCATAAGGAAATGCAGTGTTTTCTTCATATAATGCAATCTTCAGGGCATTCAGAGTTGGTGTTGCATTGCTGATTGTGGATTGCTTTACAGGAGGTCAAGGTGCTACTGGAGTGAAAGGAAGCCCCGGGTCCCCAGGAAGTGCTGGTCTTCCAGGATTTCCAGTAAGAGTTCATGATCATAAAGCTTTAGGTTTAGTTTGGAAAACTGGTTGCTCTGGAAACATGGCTGCACTACCTGCAGATTATTAATTTGTTTGGCAAAGTGTGGATGTTTAATTGATAGGCAAAGAATAGGTGCTCAATAGATACTCATTGATTAAATGAATAAAGAAATGAATACATGAATGAATTAATGAATTTAGAAGTAATTTTCAGTGGTATCAGAGAAAGGAAATTAATCATTGCCTGGGCTCAGGGTGGGAACAGGGATTAACCACAAGTGGATTTGAGAGCAACAGGAGTGATGGAAATATTTTAATATGATGTGATGATTGTGGCATAATTCTATACATTTGCCAAAAATCATTGAATTGTACTGTTACAAAAGATAAATGTTATGGTATATAAATTATAGCTCAACAAAGCCTGTTGAAAAAATTGACATTCATTAACATTGTGAATCAGAAACTTAGACATGGATAAATATATTTAAGTCAACTTATTTAGAGATGTTAAAATTTATCAATAACTAAACATAATCTGAATTATGTTGATTGATGCTTCATAGTGGATTATATTATTGTGTGTATTGTATTGAATTATACTAACTAAATTCTTTTCCAGTTTTGGAAGTTAAAAAAAAACAAAAGTTTGAAATGATATTTATGGGCCAACGAAAATGTGTGTTCCAAAAAAAATCCACATTTATTAAAACTGAAAAGTTCTTGTTGACGTTCTTTCTAAGACTGACATAGGACAACTCTGTGTACTACCCTAGGGATTCCCAGGTGCTGAGGGAGATCCTGGACTTAAAGGAGGAAAAGGTGAAACATTTCCACCCCAGGGGCCAGTGGGTGCCCCAGGGGATCCTGGGCTCAGAGGGCATCCAGGGAAAAAGGGCTTGGATGGAATTCCTGGAACTCCGGGAGCTAAAGGATTACCAGGACCTAGAGGAGAACCGGTTAGTGTTTGGCAACTTTTTTGGATTACCCCCTCGCCCATAGATGGAGTGCTGCTCCTTAGTACTGAGATAAGATGATTTCCTTCCATAAAATGGTTGGCTACTTAGCATGGCTCATCATTCTCACTTCAAATGGGATATCTTCAAATTAATAGTTATAACCCATGCAAATATTTATAGGATTTTGACAAAGTAAGTAGGCAACTTTTAACTGAAATTCTACATTGATAATGACTCTGTCTCACATGAAAGTTACATTTTTACATCAAATGAATTTCTAGAGAAGTTCAGAAAATGACTAATAGGGAAAAGTTTTAGTAAATATTTTGGGGGCACTGTTTATTCTTTTAAGTAAAAATAAATGTATAGAAAATGTTAAGAGTATGGAAGTCAAAAGGATTGAATATTTTGTCATTTAAAATATTTTAGCTTAAGTAAATTTGACTTTTTGTGTAATAGAATTTTTCACAGGTTAATTGGGAAATAATCTACCAGATCTATTCTAAAATAACTTGGAATGAAAGACTGAGCCCCTCACACAACGTATCTGTGAGAAGTTTGCTCACACTAGTCTACAAAATACCAGTTTCTTCCAAGGTTAATCAGATTTATCCAATAAAATGGGTCCCACCTTGAACAGATTTGGGGAAATTTGGTAAGCACATTTAAAGATTCATTTACAGACCCTAGTTATCATTATGTAAATGTGACTCCTAACATGTAGACATGGAAAATTGATTTCCTGGGAGCATCTAAGGTTTCCCAGCTCCTGCTTGAGCAAACCGCTGGGCTGTCTACTTGGCAATAGACAGGCTTGTAGCAGAACCAAGTCTGAGTTATTCTGGTCTAGCATTACTAGAGTTCATAAGATATCTCCATCGGCATCTCATTATTTTCCTTTTTTAGGTTTGGTAAAGATGCTCCAAAAAGTAAATGAGAAAAAGTCAAAGAGGTGATTTGTTGAGTCAGGTCCTATGATTATAAAGAAAAAATTTAAAAAAAAAAAAAAAACGCTGGGTGTGGTGACACAGGCCTGTAATCCCAGTGAGTCACGAGGCTGAGGCAGAAAGATTACAAAGGCAAGGCCAGCCTCAGCAATTCAGCAAGACCTTATCTCAAAAATTAAAAGGGCTGTGGGTATGGCTTTAGTGGTAAAGTGCCCCTGGGTTAAATCCCGAGTACCAAAAATTTAAAAAGGAGAAAAACCACTTAGCCACCCAGTGATCTCCAACAGTGAAAGTACCTGTAAATTTATTTGGGCCCATAAAAGAAGTTCAACTTCTTTTAAGTATACAACTCATTTTTAAAGTTAGAGCGCATGAATTTATTTTAACACAAGGGTAGATATTTTATAAGAAAACTCAATACAGATAGAATATCTCCTTTGTAATAAAAATACCTGTTGAAAACTATACAAATAAAGGCTTGCTGTACAGGTTTTAGTTTGGAAATGTACCAACAGCATGAAAGTGACCTCTAAAGCCATTTGAACATTTGAACTTAGTTTAAGTTAGCGATCATCTTATGGGACACATGTCATTGGAGAACATCTCAAGTGGGACTTAAGACAGTTTCAAGATGATACAATATTGCTGAATTTCAACATTGCATAAAACAATAGGAGCCCATGGGGCTCTTATTTTTAATAACTGCCAACTGCTTTTTCATTCAAGGGCTTCTCAATGAAAGCCTAGCTGTATTGCTGGCCTAGCGGCTGATCATATTTGGAGTGAGATCAACATGTATTTGGAAGATAATGGCATGAAGCACTATATAAACATGTTCTTATTGTCACAGGCCTTGAGTGGTGAGAAGGGGGACCAGGGTCCTCCAGGGGATCCTGGGTCCCCTGGGTCCCCAGGATCTGCAGGACCTGCTGGACCACCTGGCTATGGATCCCTGGGACAGCCAGGTCCAAAGGGCACCCAAGGAATTCCTGGAGCCCCAGGACCACCTGGAGAAGCCGGTTGGTTAGTTTTCTTTCCAGTCCTGTTTTCCTATGGGGTGGGTTGATGGTTCCAGGGCTAATTAAGTACCTTCAAGACCAATGACCATATATAAACTCATTTCTAACAAATAGAATATGTGAAATTAACAGCCACTGAGAAAGAATATGTAGGGTATATCAGAGAAAATCCATTTTCCCTGTTACTGGGCATTCAGAGGATTGCATATATCTATTCCTGATATAAGTGTATAGAGTGAAGAGATCCTAAGGGTGAGTGGAAGTCAATCACGATATACCAAGAGGAAGCAAAAACAGAACTTGACTGTGAGAAACCTTACCAAGGCCTCAGCAGCCCAATAACATTATTGCAAATTTGTTCTTTTGAGCTATAACACAATACAAAGGTGGTAAATAAAACTTTATAATACCTAAGACAAACGAGGAAAAGTTGTTGGAAAATAGTTTTAAAGACCAGGTAACATTTGGAATTCACAAGTACTGAACATAGCTCTGTATTCAGGAGAAACTAGGTTCTTAATGTTTATGGGTGGGAGTATGGTGGAAACGAGATCAGCATGTTACAGAGAGTTTGAACCCATTTTGCCCCATCTCCCCAGATTTGGAGCACCTATAAAAACAAACTGAGCGACAACTATGCTACTCAAAGTCACTTTGAAATAAGAATTATATTTGCAGAATTGAAAACTTGGGACAGAATGGGGTTACACAAATAATGCCACCATGGTCATCTTTTACTTCTAAAATCACTTTAAAGGGTGACAGCCCTTTAAAGTGAATCCAGGGTCTCCAAATCATTTCATAGTGTCCCTCATTAGTAAAAAATTTTGAGTAGACAATTTCATAGTTATTTATATGTATTATAAATTGAATGCAACATTTCTATCCAAACATATGTAAAGTTTATATGAATACATACACACACACACACACACACACACACACACACACACATATATATATATATATATATATATATATATATAATATGTAAAGCTTATTTTATGATACATATATAATTCTTACTTTTGACCTTATCTTACTTTGAAAATTATTGTTCTAATCCAGGGATTAGCAAACTATGATGGTCCATAGTCCAAATGTAGCCCACAGAACAATTTTATATGGTTCATGAGCTAAGAATGGTTTTTACATTTTTAAATAATTGAAAAAATTCTAAGAATATTTTGTGATACATTAAAAAAATTAATTCAAATCACAGTGTTGATAAAGCTCATTGGAACACAGCCACACTCACTCATTTATGTCGCCTCTCTGGTTTCTCTCATGACACCATGGCAGAGTTGCATAGTTGTAACAAAGATCTGGACCACAAAAGCCTAAGATATTTAATATTTTTACATAGAAAGTTTATTGACACATATTCTGATCCATCATTCAGCTCTCTTCTCAAGTTTCTGAAAATTAATCTTTAATGAAGAACTCATTGTCATAAAATACATTATTATCAAATTTTTTCCCAGCATATACCATGAATCATATTTTTTTCCATAAACATATGACTATAGTGACCATATCTAATCCCCAATGTGATGTAATATTGGCCACTGTGGTCATAATATTATCTTGAATCCTTATCTATTAGTTGGTTATTATTTCCCTGTTGACAGATAAGGAACTTACCAGAGGTTAAGAAATACGCCCAACAAAAGAACCAAATAGACACTTTTCAAAAGAAGAACTACAAATGGCCAACAAATATATGAAAAAATATTCAGCATCTCTAGCACTTTGGGAAATGCAAATCAAAGCCACATCGAGATTTCATCTCACTCCAGTCAGAATGGCAGTTATCAAGGATACAAAATAAGCATTGGCAAAGATCTAAGAGAAAAGTACACTCATACATTGTTGGTAGGACTGTAAATTAGTGTAACCTCTCTAGAAGGCAGTGTAGAGATTCTCAAAAAACTAGGATTAGAACCATATGACTCAGTTATCCCACTCTTCAGTATAATTCAAAAGATTTTAAATCTTCCAAAAAATCTAAAATCGGCCTATTATAGGGATGCAACCACATCAATATTTACAGTAGCACAATTAACAATAGCCAAACTATGGAACCAACCTAGGTGCCCTTCAATAGATGAATAGATAAAGAAAATGTAGAATACATATACAGTGGAGTATTACTCAGATATAAAAAAAGAATAAAATTATGTCATTTGCTAGTAAATGGATGGAACTGGAGATTATAATGCTCAGTGAAATAAGTCAGACCCAGAAAGTCAAAGGACAATTTTTTTCTCTGATATGCAGAAGCTAGTCTAAAATAATACAGGGGAAAGAGAGAAAAGAAATGGGGGTAGGGGGTGGAAACTCCATCAAAAGAAAGATAGGGAGAATACAAGAAGGGTATTGTGGGAGAGGGAGGAAGGACAAGACAAGGGAAAAACAGTGAAATGAACCTGAACTAACTTTCCAATGTACATATATAAATATAATACAGTGAAACTCACCATTATGTATATGCACAAGACACTAATTTTTTAAAAAATGCAAATAGAAAGATGAGTAGAGCAGAGGAAAGGGAACAGGTGAGGAGAGGATAAGGGTAAGTACTGGGAAATTAATTGGAGCAAATTATATCCCATGCATTTATTAGTATGTCAAAATGAATCCTAATGTTATGTATAACAATTATGAACCAATAAAAGAATTTTTTTAAAAATGTGCTCAAGCTCACAGGTGATATAAATAGCAATGTCAAGCTTCAAGTCCAGACCAGTGTGTTGGGTCACACTTACTGTTTTGCTCAATATACTTTACTGCCTTCTCATGGAAACTAGTCACCAATAGATCAATATCCTATCAGTATTCATCAGCTTAATTCCATATTATTAATTTTAGGGAAAGGACTCTCATTCAATAGATCAGACTGTTGAGCAATTAATTGAAACAAGCTTTAGATGGTAGCAGAAGTTCAACAGTATTTGTTGATTAAGTAGGAAATTTTCAATGAATGGTCAACCCTAAGCTAGTTTTGATATTGTAGAAGCAGAGATATTTTTTATTTTCCTTGGGAAAATGGTTATAACTCTTATAATTATATTTTTCCCAACATCCAAGAAGAACTTCAATATGAACCCCAATCTTACCTCAAATTTTCTTAAGGTCCTAAGGGAGAATCCACTGTTTCAACACCAGTCCCAGGCCTCCCAGGACCCCCAGGGCGCCCTGGCCATGCTGGTCCCCCAGGTCCACCTGGTGAGTATCCCTTTTGCCAGTTCTGTTGCATGACATCAGATAGTACCCTTCCCCTCCTGGAAAAAAAAAATAGTGTTCCTGTTATAAGAAAAAAATATATTCGTTGGTTCCAAAAGAGAACACAAGCCACACCTGTGAGATGAACAAGCAAGGAGGGGACTCTCTATTGCTCTTTGGGATTATCAAATTACCCCTCCTGGTGCTTCTAACATAAAAGTTCCAAAGCATACTGGCATAATCACTTACAAGGAATCTGAGAGCAAATAATCTTTGTGAATTTTTGGTGATTCAGTTAGAAATGTTTGCCCATAGTTAATCCGGGTATTTCCCATAGCAACTTTTCTCCGATAATGTGTTCTAAAGCTTTATTTTTATGCATAAAGGGAGACATATAGTTCAAGATATCTAGAATGCTTTTTTAAGGAACTAAGTTTAATTTTTAAAATTCTGTGCATCTCCTAATAATTAGTCCTCTAGGTAGGGTGAGTAGGAAGAATATACAGTGGGGCTTATGTTAAAATTATTTCTTAATTTCCAAAATGGGTTAAGATGACACAGAGAACTTAGACATTTTCTTTTGAAACAAATGAAGAAAAGTTGCTGCTGTGTGTCTTTAAGGTATCCCAGGATCCATGGGGAAATGTAATCCTGGTCTTCCTGGACCTGATGGTGAACCAGGAATTCCAGGAACTGGATTTCCTGGACCTCCCGGACCTAAGGGTAAATAAATTAAAAACTAAAATTCAAGGTTCATTGTGGTTATTTACAAGTTTTAAGTATATATAATAAATACTGTAGGAAATACCTATAACCTCGAAAAATGATACTGAGTCTGTTAAAAATCTCACAGTAATGTTAGGTGTAAAAGCAGAATTCACATTGATTTATGCAGTCTCATCTCAACCATGTTTTTTTTAATGCATAGGAAAAAAACTGGAAAAAAAATTCAAAATAATAATAATTCTTCTCAATCGTGAAATTATAAGGTTTTTTCTGCACTTTCTACATTTATGTATTACTTTACATATTTTTAAAATAAAGAATGAATTATTAAATCACAAGTAGGGCTGGGAGTATAGCTCTGTGGTAGAGTACATGCTTACCACTTGTAAAGCCCTGAATTTAATACCAAGCACACACCCCTGAAAAATATCACAAATGGCTGATTTTCCGATGCTCTCCAAAATATATTAAGAAGTTATTTTACTTTAAGGAAAGATGATATTTCCCATGAAAGTTGAAAAAACTCCCCAAAATCCAGAAGCTGAAGTTGGGAATGATGTAACATACCTGTAATCCCAGCTACTTGAGAGGCTGAGGTAGGAGGATTACAAATTCCTGGCCAGCCTCATCAATTTAATGAGACCCTGTCATTGAATCCCTAGTACCAGACTAAAAAAAAGAAAAAAGAATTCAGATGCTGAGAGATGGACTAATAACTTTGAGGCTTCTGCTGAAGTCCTGTCCAGGACACATATGAGGAACCTCAGTCCATGCATTGTTGTATAGAACTTCAAGCTTTATGATAATTACATGTTTGTTTCAGTATTATTTAAAATGTTGGTCAAAATATCATCCAATTTTCTTTTCATTGCTAGTTTACCCATTGGTTTTATTATCATTCCAACTTTCATAAAAACACCTGTAGCTGGCTGCCTCAGAAAAGTATTATACAAAATAAGAGAGATTTTGCTCAGATTCTTTCAATAAGACTAATCCCCAATGTTTATTTATTTATTTATTGTTGTTGTTGTTGTAGGAGATCCAGGTTTTCCAGGAACAAAAGGATCACCAGGTTGTCCTGGGAAAATGGGAGAGCCCGGGTTACCTGGACAGCCAGGCTTCCCAGGAGCCAAGGTTTGCAGGAATTTACACTCAGACTGACCTGGAGGAGCAGGGGGAAAACCATAATTGCCCAGTAGGGATGCCCCCCGTTAGCCAGGAGGCTCTGAATGTAGAAATTATTAGTATATTGTGGATGATGAAGATATCAAATATTTTAAGTATCTCTGGACCATCTTTCCTTAGAAGGTATTTGAACTGGGTACAATGCCACATGCCTGTAACCCCAGCAGCTTGAGAGGCTGAGGCAGGAGGATCACAAGTTCAAAGCCAGCCTTTACTTTGTGAGGCACTAAACAACCCAGTGAGACCCTGTCTCTAAATAAAATATAAAAAAGTGCTGGGGATGTGGCTCAGTGCTTAAGTACCCCTGGATTCAACCGCGGTATGAAAAAAAAAAAAAAAAAGGTATTTGAAGGAAGGCTTGCCTCTATTTCTTCCTTAATGTCTTCATGAACATTGAAAGTACATAAAATGGGAGAACCCTAGAAAAAAGTGTGGGTAGCGATGAGAAAATTTAGCAAAAGTGGAGCTATCCAACTCAGTCCTCTTAAAGAATAGAGGCTACACATATCCTGAAGCACAATTTTACAGCAAAGTCCGCAGCTAGAGTGGAAAAGGGAGAATTGATTGAACAGCGGTGGCTGTACAAACAGACGTAGAGCCTCCCTAACAGGGGTTATTTTCAAGTGAATAGCCTCAGAGACTAGCCTGTAGCAATGAGGATTTGGAAGCATTATGCAGCAAAACTAACATAATTTCTGTGCTATAGGGAGAACCAGCACTAGCCAGGCCTGGAGAACCAGGAAAACCAGGTTTTCCGGGAGAAAGAGGCAATTCTGGGGAAAATGGAGAAATTGGACTCCCTGGACTTCCAGGTCTCCCTGGAATTCCAGGAAAAGAAGGGCTTGATGGACCACGAGGTACAATAGCAAGTGTGATTACTTTTATCCACTGTGAGCTCGACTAAAATACAGCCAGCTGAATGTGTAGGTGCTTTAGCAATGAAGACTCCTTCTCAAAGTAACTTCTAGTTCAATGAATAGAATCTGTGAAGCCTAATTATTTTCCCATTCAACATGGCTGCCCTGCCTTTCTTCCTCCTTTTCTTCCGCCTCCCTTTCTTCTCTTCTTTTTTACGAGTCTCCTCTATAAAAGGCACACTAAAGTACTAAATATAGGCTGAAGGGGGAGGGGGTTATAGAAGAATGACTGGAGTAGCAACCTGGACCTTGAGTTCTGGGAATTGAATTTCCCCCTGGATTCTTTTTCAGGAGATCCAGGGCATCCTGGGCCACCTGGAGATAAAGGACCTCCAGGAAGGTGCCTAGAGGGCCCCAGAGGAGCCCAAGGACTTCCAGGCTTAAATGGATTGCAAGGGCAACCAGGTAGGAGGAAGACCTCCAAACCAGGCTGGAGGCAGGCGGTGACAGGGACCACTGGCTCTGCTCTTAGCTGTTTAATGTGGGAATTGTCCAGCAACAAATCCTGGCTGCTGTTCAGTGAGAAATGCTATTTTAGAAACATAAACTTTACTGTTATAGGTTTGTTGCACATAGCAGTGTACACCACCAATAGAAGAAGAAACCTGAATTTCATACAGCTAGTTAGTTTGTATCTTTTATGTAAGAAAATATGAATACCAAAGACAGATAGATAAATAGGTAGCTAGATAGATAATTTGCATATGTATCTACATAATACACTCTCAGGCAGCATTTTAGTTTTGATACCTCCATAAGTATATTCAAGTGGTGAATTTCTGTTTGTTGAAATAGAGAAAATTATGCAAAGATTCTAGTTTAACAAGTTGTAAACTAAAATGTGTAGTTGATTGTTTTACAAGCAACATAAAAGAAAGGGCATGCAAATAAATCTAAATGGTGCAGGCTATTTGTTCCAGATAATATGGAAAACTTTCTCTATTTTTTAGCTCCTCTAATCCAAATCTGGTGACTGTCTCTGGGAAAAACTCTTTAGAACTCAGTTAACGTCTATGGGCTAGTGTACTGCTCATATATTCATAAAAATAAGGTATTGGCCAAGACCTTAATTGTTAGAGTGGCACTGTTGTTTCCATTGACAGCATCCATTGACTCTCCTCCTCATGAGTGGCTCTGTATGTCTTGTGTAAGTGTAAAATGGAGCTACATTCAGAAAGCGTAGTACCTGAATGTGCCACTGGACTAGGAGATAGATGTAAATATTATACTTCTATTTCTGGATGAATTATTGAAACAGAAGATGTTAGAGCCAGAGTGAAATCTTAGAAATTTTATCTTGCAAAAGGGAGACATTACACACACAAACACACACACACAAACACACACAAGTGTGCAGTTTACCTAGAATCATAGATAAATATCTGCAGCCACAAAATATTTCTAAGTTTGATGGGGAAAGCATGTTTGCTAACTCACCCATGCATGTGTGCATTTATTTATGTATAGGCAGAAGAGGTGTGACAGGGCCAAAAGGGGACCCAGGAATTCCAGGCTTGGATAGGTCAGGATTCCCTGGAGAACCTGGACCACCAGGAAAGCCAGGTCATCAAGGTGAGATGGGACCACCTGGTCACAAAGGATATCCAGGAACTCCAGGATTTTCAGGACCACCAGGTATTGTGTAGTGTGTGTGTGTTTGCACACATGCACGGACTTTGGTTTTCTTCTTACATCTTCCTTCACATTTTCCCCTTAATGTGGTTCTGTAAACAGGCATAGACTTGTGACTCTATGCTTTTCTTTCAGTTAGTGAAAGTCATTTATTCTGAATGATTTTTAAGGTCCAGGAGCAGGGAAATGATAGTAGTAGGATAATCACATTTCTTAATTGCCCAGGATCTGGCTATTTTTGCTCTACAATTCATTTAATATACCACTATAATATACTTATTAGTATTTTTTAGAGATTTTTACATTTATATTTACTTGGGATATTGGTCTGTTGTTTTCTTTTTTTGCAATGCTTCGGTCTGGTTTTGGTATCAGGTCAATGTTGGCCTTATAGAACTAGCCAGGAAGTGTTTCACCCTCTTGTATTTTCTGGAAGACTTTGTGAAGAATTGCTATTCCTTAAACGTTTGGTGGAATTCATGAGAAAAGGCATTCGGGTCTGGGCTTTGCTTTGTGGAAAGCTTTATATTAGCCATTAAGTCTTGTTTATTATGAGTCTACTTGAATGTTCTATTTCTTCTTGACAGTTTTAGTAATCTGTATTTCTCTAGGAATTTGTCCATTTTATCTAAGTTACTTAATTTGTTGCCATAGAGTTATAATATTTCTTTATTAACCTTTTTATTTCATGGCAACTTTTATAGTTCACATATTTGGGAAGAATGGTCTGTTTCCACATGGCATAAGGACTTCACTGATCTTCCCTCCAGAAGGAAGCCCAGGATATTAACTTAAGCACACCATTTACTGACCCATCTTCTAGACAAGTAAATGATCTTTTTTACCTCATCCAAGTAGAAGTCATTGGTAGCAAATTACATTTATAGTTGAAAACAGACTATATTCAAGTTTAGAGCATTCCATCCTTCTACCTCCTAACCAATAGCTTTCTATTATATCCCTTTATTTCATGTTTTTCCATAATACTTGTATCTAGGTAAACTTAGTTTTTCAATGTGCTTATCATTGCTTCCTACTTTGAGAGGGAGAATTTACGAGCTGATGTATCTTCAGTGCTGGCACGTGAAAGTAGCCCAATAATATGAATAAAAGAATCGTTTGTCAATTAAGTTATTATCCTGGACTCCTATCTGGAGGGGAGATCAGTGAAGTCCCTGCTATTCCTTCAACTCCCAATATCTGTTTCTAAGCGTGATTTATTTTACAGAATACTTTGTTTTTCCCATTCTCTACAACATGTGCAGCCTTGTGTCAATTTGCTTCCACAGGTGGAAGGGGCATGGTTGGGTTGATGGGCCATCCTGGAGCCACTGGCCCTCCTGGGCCTCCTGGGAACCCAGGCATGCAGGGGCAGAAGGGTGAGTGTCCAGATCTCAGGAGGTATGGGCGCATTCATTTATTCAGCAACAAAATAAACTACACATCATTCTTTCGGGAGAAAATAGTTAAGAGAAAAATATGTCTGACCTTCCTGGTTTCTGTGTTCCTTTTTCCCATTTGAATGGAACCCTGTTTTTTCCCTGCAGGCTTATACTTTATACCACTCCCCTTACGTGGCTTCCAGTTTGGGGGAACTTTTGAATTCTCAGTTCTGTTAATCTTTTTTCATTCTCTTTTATTGCAAGTCCTGTTAACTTTGAATCCCTGAGAATTACTTGAAGAATGAAGGATTTGATGTTGTTACTCCTGTCTGTTAGGTAGCCTTGGAATTCCAGGAATAAAGGGTGAGAGAGGACCCCCAGGAACCAGAGGGGAACAAGGAGATAAAGGAAATCCAGGTCCTTCTCAAATAGTCCATTTAAAGGGAGACAAAGGAGAACCCGGGCCCAAAGGTAAGGAATTTTCTACATTTAGAATCAGAACATTAGAGTTGATGGTGGAACTAAAACACTATCCAGGCAAATCCCTGTAGTTGACAATTTAGGATAATGAGGATACTTAGGTTCTTTTTCTTTTTTTTATTTGGGGGTGGGGGTGGTGTGTATTATTGGGGATTGAACATAGGGGTTTTAACCACTGAGCTATATCTCCAGTCCTTTTTTATATTTTGTTTTGAGATAGCATCTCACCAAGCTACTTAAGGCCTCACCAAGTTACTGAGACTTGCTTTGAACTTGTGATCCTCCTGCCTTAGCCTCCAGAACCACTGGGATTATAGGCATGTGGCACCACTCCCAGCTCAGGATAGATTTTTCTGACTGCATCTAAAACCTTCTTCTCATGCTTAGAATTCCTTAGAGAATAACACTAAGAAGAAAGTATCCTATGAAAAATTAACCCTTTAGAAATACTGTTAATTGTAAGGTATGACTATTAGGCTAAAATTTAAGTCTGTTCAAATTATTTCAAGTTATTTGAATGCCTCTCATGGCAGTTTTTGTCATGTGATTAATACAAGCAATATAAAACCAAATTTTAAAGAGGCCTCCCTTACAATCCCCTTGGCTAATGCCCCCCCCCCCCAACTGATGCATCTTAATGACACAGCATGGGGGGTTTCTGCATTGCTCTTAACCAAATACAATCCCAGCTTTAGAAAAACAGAGAACTGCTGGGTAAAATGTTACCTTTGCAGATCAAACTTTCATAGCAATGAAGGAATGAGATAAAATGTGTTTGCAGTTGCACAGCATGTCATGCTTTGAGAAATTTATAATGAATTTTGAGAAGTAAGATCACATTCAACAAATATTTATATGCTTGGCAAATGTAGTCTAAGAGATTTGCTTTTAAAATTCTGCACAAGGTGCTGCAGACCATGCTAGAAAGACTGAACAATTCCTTCCAGAGTTAGGGAAGACTTCCTGAAAGTGACATCTGACAAGCTCTTAAGAATGATTGAAAAAAAAAAAAAAGAGAGAGAGAGAGAGAGTGATTGAATCCAACTTATTTGCCAACTGAAAAAATAATCATTGGGAAAAATCTTATCAAACATTTTTGGATTTTTGTACCCAGCGGTGCTTGACCATTAAACTATATCCCTAGCCCTTTTTATTCTTATTTTGAGACAAGGTCTTGCTAAATTTCTTAGAGCCTCACTAAATTGCTGAGGCTGGCCTTGGACTTGCTCTCCTTTTGCCTCAGCCTCAGGAGTCACTGGGATTACAGGTGTGCACCATCACACCCTGCAAAAGTTGGTTTTTGTCTTTTTATTTATTTATTTTTTGCACAAAGGAAAGCTAGGAAACAATAGCCTTTTGTGTAATTCCCATTCAATCTGCTGCTGGAGAGATCTTTTACTTCTAGAGCAAACAACAGATTGTATACTATTTTTAGCAATGGAATAGAAGGTAAGATGAGTTTCGTAAGACTGTGCTAGGTCTGGCTTAATCAAGATGTAAAATAAAGAAAAAAATACCAGCACAAATTTCCAGTCCTTACTAACTATCTGCATAGACACCATTTTACTATTTCTACATTGTTTGGAGAGTGTTAGAAACATTTTTGAAAAAAAAAATATGAATAGGCTATCTGTGTCTACATAAACCAAAATTTGGTTCTCACAGCCTAAATGTGCAATAAATACTAATTTACGCTAAAATATTCCTTTTGTAAAATATAGAGGAACACATGCTATTTCTGTGCTTCTAACAAAATTCTACAATTTACTCACACAAATTAGTATGTGTCAAAGCTCTGAGTGTTTTGAATGAATAATAAGGAGCACAGATTGAACAACAAAAATGAAACAAATGATCTGGGCCTCTCTAAGTCTAAGTGTGATCCATTTATAAAAATTTGAATTTCTGACACAAGGGCATCCACTGCAGATGTGGAAGAGATATCAAGGTCACAAATGAGATGTTGTAGTCTTCTCCTGGAGGAGTCTGCATGGGAAACTTAGGCACATGTATGAAAGATAATAAATAATACAATAATGAAAATTAGTACTCTTCTGTTGTTTAACAAAGACCTATGTAGCAAGTACTATTCTAAATTTTTCAAATATTGACTCATTTACTCTCACAACAACCCTAGGAGGAGATACTATAATTGCCATCATCCCATTTTTCAGATGCAAAGTAGGTCAAGTTACTTGCTAATGCCACTCTGACAGGAAGTAGCAGCGATGGGCCTCATGCTAATGTGACTGATTGGAAAGGCCATACTTGGCCTCCCCTCTGTGCCACTGGGTACCCTCACAGGGTACCCTCACAGGGAACCCTGTGATTGTTGAAAGAAGCAGAAAACACTGCAACTAGATTAGTCGGATAAACCTCTATGAGAGGGTATTTAAATTGTGAGTGGAATTCAGATGAGCTTATAAGTTTGTGCTTGTATAATTATGTTAAAATGAACACCAATATTATGTATAACTATAATGCACTAGCAAAAAGAGGAAGAAGAAAAAGAAGAGGAGGAGGAGTGTGAGGAAGAAGGAGAAAGAGAAAAAGAAAGAAAGAAAAAAAAGCAAGGAAGGAAGGAAGGAAGGAAGGAAGGAAGAAAAGAAGGAAGGAAGGAAAGAGAAAAGGAAATCTTTCCAAGGTTCTCCTGGCTTTAAGAATTGACTTGAGGGCTGGGGTTGTGGTAGAGCGCTCACCTAGCATATGCGAGGCCCTGGGTTTGATCCTCAGCACCACATAAAAATAAATAAATAAATGTTAAAAAAAAAAAAAAGAATCGACTTGAGCCTGGCACGTTTGTGCATACCTATAATCCCAGATACTTGTGAGACTGAAGCAGGAGGATAGATGTTTCAGACCAGCCTGGGCAACTTAGTGAGACATTGCCTCAAAAAAAAAAAAAAAGGAAAGAAAAAGGCTGGGGGAGGGAGGAGAGAGGAGATATAGTCAGATGGCTCAGTGGTAGGGCAACCCTAGGTTCAAGTTTTGATCCCTAGTACTGAGAAAAAAAGTGGGGGATTCAAACTCTTTAGCCCGGCATACAAGTATTTTGACCATTTGCCCTTTGCCTATCTCTCCAGCCACATGACATTTACGTGCTCAAGAATTATTTTTCAACAATTAAAAAAATTTTAATGTCTATAGAGTAAGCATTTTTTAATGTCCTGAATACGCAGAGGTGACCAAAGCCAACTTGGTCTTCTATCATGGAGACACTTATTGTTTAGTGGGGAATTGCATAGAAGGGTCTGTAAATATCTGTACAAGCTAAGTAGAAAATATCTGAGGCTTTGTGGACCACATACAGTCCCTGTTGTATACTCATCTTTGATTTTGCTTATGTTTATTGTTTTGTTTTTATATCCCTTTAACAATGTGAAAACCATCCATAGCTCTCAAGTCTCACAAAATCAAGCCAGATTTGGCCTGCGGGCTGAAGGAAATGAACACACTAAACAATATGTATTCATAGATTGTGATAAATAACACAAGTGGAAAAAATAAAGGTGCAAAACAAAACAATCTACCCCCTGCCACTTACCACTCCTCTGCACATGCTGTGTTCTTGCCTGGGAATCCTGTCTCATTCTGTTCTTTCTCCACCCAATTAGCTCTTATTCCAACTTCAAGATTGAATTAAAAAGCAGTCCTTCTTCCAGAAAATCTTCTCTGTGGCATTTAGTGCCCAACTCTATTTCAGAACTTATTTCACTGGTGGTAATTTCTTGTTTAGCTGGCCATCTTCCCAACTACACACAAAAAACTTGGGAAAGGGAGCCTGATTTATTTTTATTTCTAGTGTTCATCACAAGACCTGTCTATTACTTACATGCTTAATCCATATGTGAATGAATAAATAAGTTCATAAGCAGGCCAACAGCCAAGGGAAGAAAATTTGCTTGAGAAAAAGTACAAAGCCAAATCATGCAGACTAACTGCCCCATCCAGTGAGGCAAGTTCAAAATGTACTCTGTAGGTAATAAAAGAGATTCAATGAGTGTTAATGGGCAGGAGCATTATATGATCAAACCTGTAATCTCAGGAAGAGTAGAATAGTATCCTGGAAAGTTCATAAGTATAGAACTGGGTTCAAACCCCTGTGTTGTCACTGATTGACACTCTGATTTCAGGTAGGGCTTTTGACTTACCTAATGCTTACAAAATAATCTTAAAAATGTTTTGAGAGTAAAATTGTTTATATAAGAATTGTGTGGTAGATAATGTTCTGCTTTACTATAAAAAATGAAGAGAGAGCTAAGCAAACATTTTAAATATTTAAATATTATGATTATTGTTAGTGCACACTGAGAGCTAGCACCTGCCAGTCACTGTGCTGGTGCTGTACATACATTATCTCACTTAATTCTCTTCTAAAAAGGACACAGACCCTCATGTGTCCATGCTCTTAATCAACATGCCAGGCTATAGTAGAATAATATCCCAGCAGTTTAAACCAGGATGTGGATGAGTCTGATAAAATTCTAACCAGTTCTTTTGATATCTGGTTTTTAACTTTAGGGTTTGCAGGATATCCAGGTGAGAAAGGAAACAGAGGTATTCCAGGGTTTCCAGGTTTAAAAGGCCATGAAGGACCACCTGGACCACCAGGACCACCAGGTATTACTGATGATCCAATAGAAATATCATGTTTCAAATTTTCCTAGCTCTACATATAATAAAATTTGCTTCTGTAATTACTGGGTAGAAGATGAAGCCTGCTTCAATAGTGTTCTAGCAGAAATTTGCTTCCAGATTAGACCAAAAGGAAGTATTTTATAGTTGGCATGTATTAACTAAAAAATATTAAACTATACATAGTTTCATTTTCTACTCAAAATTTTATTTTGAAATGGCTGATCTGTATTATAAATGATAATTTTTCATAGTGTCTTATATCAAAGATGAAAATTATTGCTCTAGAGGTTTTCAGAGTTGTCCTCTCTTTTTAATTGAGTTTGCAAAGTTGTGTTTCTTGTTTCATTTTGTTCTTTGTCGGTGTGATTTTGGAGATTGACCCCAGGGGCACTTTACAACTAAGCTACATTCCAAGCCCTTTCTGCTTTTTATTTTCAGACAGGGTCTTGCTAAGTTGCCCAGGCTGGCCTCAAACTCTTGCCTGATTTAGAGATGTGTGCCATCATGACTAGCTGCAAAGTAATTTTTTAAACTATTAAAGTGGTCCTTCATTCTCCAACCACTCCAGTAACAAAAATGTTACACGGCAACAAAACTTCAGTATGCAATTAGAAATACCCTTTTCTGCTGGTGTTGGTTCCAGAATGACTTTGATGTTTGAAATCTGGACCTGCTGATGAGAATGTCACTTTCTCTAGTTTCACATGTTTTGATTCCCCTGGCCTTTATCAGAAAGCTATATAGGAAGCCGGGTGTGGTAGCACATGCCTATAATTATAGCAGCTCAGGAGGCTGAGGCAGGAGGATCATGAGTTCAAAGCCAGCCTCAGCAATTTATCAAGGCCCTAAGCAACTCAGTGAGACTCTGTCTCTAAATAAAATTTTTAAAAAAGGGGGCTGAGGATGTGGATTAGTGGTTAAGAGCCCCTAAGTTCCATCCCCAGTACAAAAGAAAAAAAAATTAAAAAGAGGGCTAAACAGGAACTTATACCAGCTGGACCTACTATTCTGGATTTTTTACTCATGCAAGTAGCAGATATTTATTGAGTACCTACTATGCCCAGGAACTATGTAGGGCATATTACTCTTCCTTTGTTCTTAAGGCCCTCGGGGAGATCCAGGAAGCCCTGGGAATCCTGGAGACCCAGGACCACGTGGTGCCCCAGGAAGCATGGGGAACATGGGTGTGCCAGGTAATACATAAGTTCCTTGAGCTGACAACAGGTCACACTTCTAGATTTTCTATGCTACGTATTGTCCTACTTTTCCACTTAGAAGAATGCTCATATAAAATAAGTAGATTTTCTTTTAGACACAGGTATTTTGTGAAACATGAATGAGAACAAAATAAATATTTACATCATACAAAATTACATATCATAACTACCTGATGTATTCCTGATTCTGAAAAACCAGCTTCTTGGGAAATGGGCACTTTACATGAAGTTTGAAAGTAGAACTCCATATTTACCTGTTTTACCTGATATGATTCTTAATTTCAGGTTCTAAAGGAAAAAGAGGAACTTTAGGACTTCCAGGTCTAGCTGGAAGACCAGGCTTCCCAGGTACTCATGGTCAACAAGGAGATAAGGGAGAACCAGGTTACTCAAAAGACACAAGGCCAGGACCACCAGGACCAAAGGTACATAGGGCACTGAAATAATTATGTTTGGGGGTGGGGGAAGCCCAAAGAAATATTAAAAAAGCATCCAGATTCAATGTGAGCAGAGAAAATTAAAAATATTATTACTTCAAGGCAGTTAACTAGATCTTTAAAAATATAACTTCCACAACTGAGGATGCCTATCAGTCAGTTGTCTGGTTCAGAAATCCTGTTTCAGCCACTGTCCCTGCAATTTAAGTGTGCTCCCAGAAGGAGGCAGTGATGATAGGCCCACACTACCTGACAGGGCAGGGTTTTTTTTCTGTTGTGATGGCTAGTCTCTACCATGGACTCATCTCACACAGACTTAGAAATCTTATAATCAAAAACACATGTCTTAGTAAGAAATCACAAAAGATACAAAATAAAGTAAGTCAGAAGTATTATTAAAAGGCAAATGGAATCCTAAGATACATACATTTATCTTTCTTGTTGATAAAGTGTATTTTCATTTTATTACGCAGAGCATTTTTATTTTGTCTTAATGTTCTTGTGCTTGTGTCTGTCAAATCTAGGTTGGAGGTCAAAGCTCTTGATTGTGTGTTGTATGAAGCAGCAATCAAATGTTTCAGGAGGCTTTGGCTGTTTTTTCAAGATTTACTTTCTACCAACCTTTCTGTCTACTATAGTTATACTAACGGCCAGAGCTAGACAATTATAGCACAACCAATAGAAATTTTTATAAATAGGGGTTTTTA
This sequence comes from Marmota flaviventris, assembly GCF_047511675.1. Classification (NCBI taxonomy): domain Eukaryota; kingdom Metazoa; phylum Chordata; class Mammalia; order Rodentia; family Sciuridae; genus Marmota; species Marmota flaviventris. The sequence continues at coordinate 11,063,449 of NC_092508.1, read as the reverse complement.
ATATGGGTTCCTTGGACCCCTAGCAGAATTTATGGAATCTCAAGAAACACACTCACCTCCTGAAATTGAATACAAACTGTTTGAATGCAAATTTTTGTATGGAAGAGCCCATATTTCATCAGATGTTCAAGAATATACAACTCTAAAACATAAAAGTTATTACTTAGGGAATGTTCTCCCTCTCTTTTGAGCCAACAAAATGCAACTTTTCTTAAAATTTTCATATTTTCCAGTAGTAATTGCCAAAACAAGAAAGAAAAATTTTAGATCCTTCATGGATCCAGGAAAATAACCCCTTATGAGTTGGAACACAAATTTCCTTTTCCCTTTCTATTTAGACTGGATTCTTGGGAATCCAGGAAAAGTCTCCTTCCACTGAGGAATTTTTCTTAGTGAGGAATTCTACTTGACTTTATTCACATTCAGTTAATTAGTAGTTCCATTTAGATTTAAGATTTAATTGGTAACCATCAGAACCATTTTTTAGAACTTTGTATAAGCTGGTTTTATGATATTAGCAAGAAATAGAGTAATATATTTTAATTAGCTACAGTAGAAATTTTACAAGTCACCGTCAAACCCATATGTTTTGATTTATCATAAGACTAAAATATAGATGTAATGAATATTAAATCATTGAAAGTATTTTTTGCATATTGAATCTGTTGCATAGTAATAGTAAGACACATATCCTTTTGTTAGCTATTTCTTTCTTACCCCAGTCAGTCATCAAAATTTATAATTATAAATCTGTGTGATTATTTAACATTTATCTCCCCACTGGTGTCTGATGCTCCATGAAGACAGGGCTGTATGTACCATGTATGGATATGAGATGGTATCCATACATGATTCGTACAGATCATCACATGCTGGTAAGAGGCAACTTCAAGGGTCTGCAGCCTGTGTCATCACAAAGGTCCCATGTGAAGAAGGACCCAGGCTTGGCTTACAATTCTATTGTTGCTGTTTTGAAATTAATTATTTAAAAAAGAGAGAGAGAGAGAGAGAGAACTACATTTTTATTTAGCATTGCACCCTACAAACCATGTCGCCCACCTGTTCCAGCACCTTTCATGGTACTGGCCTACAGCAGAGAACTTAATATGAATTGATGAATGAATGAATGAATGAAGTTTATTCTTAATCCTAATCACATATCCTGCTTATATGAGAATTTTAAAGGTGTTTGACTGAATTTAAGGGGGATCCAGGATTGCCAGGTGACGTGGGAAAGAAAGGAGAAAGAGGGGCCCCTGGCCCACCTGGACGATCAGGGCCTGCTGGACCTGAGGGAGCCCCTGGAAGTCCAGGAGATCCTGGCCACCCAGGTGAGCTTTGGCTTTAGGGTTCTGAAAGTTGGAAGCATACATGTAGTAACATTAGCCTCCTGGAGTATTCTTTGTAAACTCTGCTTACATGCTACAATTGTTTTTATTCAACTTGGACCTTGAAATTCTAAGACACTAAGAAACAGTGAATTAATCAAAAGGAGTCTAATTTTACTGTTGGGAAACTAAAATCTAAAAACATACTCCTGTAGGCAAAACTTCTGAAATGCTACCTCAACAAATTCTGCCTAAAGATATGAAATGTTATTTACCTGCACGATCTTATAATGTTTGGAGGAGTTTACAAATGTCCACAACAGATACTCCAGACAGACGGGATGGCTTAAGCAACAGAAATTTTTTTTCTGAGGGTCCTCAAGTTCAGAAGGCAGAGATCAAGGTGCAGGTAGAGTTGGTATCTTCTTCTGAGACCTCACTGCTTGGCTCATTCTTCTCCTGTCTTCCCTCTGGTTGTCCAGGTCCTAAACTCCTCTTACATAGACACTACTCAATTGGTATCTCCAGTGGATGAGGACCCTCACTAGTGACCTCATTTCTACTTAATTTTTAACAACTCGTTCTCTAAATATAGTGACACCCTGAGGTACTGCAGGTTAGGGCTTCACATGAATATGAGGACAACACAATTCAACTCCTAACACATTGCTCTGATCCTTTTGTTCTGACATATTTCTGGGTTGAACAGTGGATTGTTTTCTTATTAGCTTGCAGCTTAGGTTTGTTTTCATTGTGTTTTATTGAAAACAATTGTTTTAACTATTGGATTGCAGCTTCAGGTCTTTAAGACAGCATTTAAACTATCTGTTGGAACGCTACAAGTTTCAACATATTTGCAGCTAACTACAATGAAAACAGCACTTCAGATATTGAGTGGTCCATGTGGTTGGTATACATGTGCTTTTTAAAATGGTTTGACACATCTCTGCTGTGGGTCCCTGGGAGAATAGCTGCCAAGACAAAAGCTTGAAGGGAACTGTCACCAGAGATTCCTTGAGGCCAGCTAGAGCACAGATAACTGCAAGAAGTGACCTTTTCAGGCACTGTTGTATACATTTGTAAACATTTATCTTTCCATGTTTGCTTTTCCTTCCCGTCTCTCTTTATTCCTAGGAAAGCCAGGTCCTGATGGTGATTTGGGACTTAAAGGAATCAAAGGTTTCCCAGGCCAACCAGGAATAAAAGGCCCTCCAGGTTTCATTTTTGTACTTATTCTGCCCCTTTTCTTGAGGGAAGCACATTTTCTACTGAGGTTGGAATCTCTGTACACTCACTGCTCTTCTAGAAGGTAGTTCCAGTTACTCAGCACCCAGACAAAAACTATGTAGTGAAAATGGAGTTAGACGTTTCTACTTCTCTAATTCTGATTCACATATCTGCCCATGTAAGCATCCCAACAGTCACGTCTGTGATAATAGTAATCTGGGCATGCTTTTCACTATTGTCCTAGCTTTCACATAACTAGAGCTCTGAAAATTTAGCACTTTTAACAAAATTCTGCATATTTTCCTAGTATTCACACTGGTAAGAAATAAGTCCTCTCTTCAAATGCCATGGTTTTTATTTTGGTTTATTAATTTGCTTTTTTTTTTTTTTTTTTCAGGTCTTCCAGGATTCCCAGGACCTCCTGGACCAATGGGTGTAAGAGGTAACCAAGGACACGATGGGATTCCTGGTCCAGCTGGAGAAAAAGGAGAAACAGGTACAACTTACTCATTCTTTCCCCTTAAATTTGGTACCGGGGATTGAACTATACCATTGAGTTACATCCCCAGTCCTTTCTACTTCTAATTTCCAGGCAAGGTCTTGTTAAGTTGCTGGGCTGGCCTTAAACTTGCAATCCCCCTGCCTCAGACTCCCTAGTAGCTGGGATTACAGGTGTGTGCCACCACAACCCAGCCTGATCATTAACTTTGATCCACTAATTTTATTTTGGATAGAATCATTAGGAACATTTTAATCCTTCATTGCTCTAAAGATTTTTTTCTCTGATAGAACCAATGTTTTCTAACATGTTCTTGGTGTGTGATAACTAAATTTCATTCATATATATGTGGGTGTGTGTGTATTTATGTATATATATGATATACACACAACTTACACACATATATACTCATATTTATAAATAATGAAATTAACCAAATATTAAATGTCAAACTCATCTCTTTCAGGCTTGCTGGGGGCCCATCCAGGCCCAAGAGGGAATCCTGGTGCTCCAGGTAAGCAGTTCTTTCCTGACCTAAAGAAGCACATTTCCAATGACAGAATCCAGTTTGATTTACTTGCTATATTAAATAAACTTAACCTAGTGAATTAAAGAAGTCTTTCAACGGCAATATAACATATTGATAGTGAACATTTAATTGAATACTAAGACTATCATTAACACAAAGTGAATAGATTAGAAACTGTGATCCAATTTTGGAATTTCCTTCTTTTTTGGAGGGGGGTTGTACCCAGGATTGAACCCCGGGGGCATTTAACCACTGAGCCACATCCCCAGCTCTATTTTATATTTCATTTAGAGACAGGGTCTCACTGAGTTGCTTAGGGTCCTGTTAATTTGCTGAGGCTGGCTTTGAACTTGGGACCCTCCCATTTCAGCCTCCCAAGCCACTAATTTCCTTTTATGAAATTCTGTTTTCAAAAAGAATTCTTATGTCATTGCCTTTTTGCTAGTATGATTTCCATGTGTCCTCAGAGAAGGATGCAGGTAGAATTGCTGGCTTCTCAATGAGCATCCCTCCCTGGGGCTCTGAGACACAGTAGAAATCCCAAACCCTTCCCATCTATTGTCCTCACAGGTCCAATCCTGCCCCACACTGAGCTTGTGGCTCATGCTATTGCTATCTAGTTACTCTTTCAATGACTCAAACATGGCAATTTACCAAACATATCATTCAAAGTAAATACACATTTTTGTTGTTTGACAGACTGCTAGTCTGCATTCTCGTGCCGGTGTCTTACAAGATAGGCACCTGCTTTTAGCTCCATTTATTTATTTATTATTTGGTGTTGGGGATTGAACTCAGGGCTTCACACATGCCAGGCAAGCACTCATCACTGAACCACATCCCCAAGAGAATTATCAGACTATTACACACATTTTCTTTTCAGCCTTTGGTCCTATGCACAGGAGTATTTCATTAACAAAGAGGCCTAGACCCACTGAAAGCCTCAGCTCTTGCTGCTGAGAGAACCAACAGAGAGGAGCCCAAAGCTATTGAGAATCTTACAGGGACAGGAACTGTTCCTTGACCCAAGATTTCAATATGAAAGTAGAAAAGAGCTGGTCTTTCTCCCTTTGCTTCTTGATGATTGATTGTCCTTTTGGTTGAGCTCAGTATTTCTGTGTGTTCCAGACCCCTCTTGCCCCAAGACCATGAAGCCCTCCCCTATTCATTGTCTACTTCCAGAATTGTGCAGAAAAAAAGGAAACTTTCTTTTCATATTTTTAGGCTAAGCTCAAAATCCAATCTTTTGGAGTGAAAAAAATTATAGCATTTCATTACAAGTAAAATGTGATATAAAATGACCATACAATAGGTAAAAATGCCTTTAAAATAAAAAAGTGTAAGTAACTGATGATGTACCTCAGTCCCTCCGGGTAACTGAATATGGAGAGTTCATTGAGACTTGGAAGGTACGAATCCATTCAATTAGTTGATCCTTCAAATCCTAAGAAGAAATCATATTGCAGAACAAGGACTTCTTTTAATGATCATAGAATGTACAACCCAAGCATCTGGATGCTTCAAATCATTGCCATACAAATATAGCATCACGGAGCTCAAAATGAGCCGAAGTCATCTAAATACTTTCTCTGAAAAGCACAAATTACAGGCTAAAAAGCTAAAGGATGTGGATAGACATGGGCCTAGATATTTAACATTCATCAATTTTATTTTCATCATAACTCTTAAGTCTTTGACACATAATCATGTCCCAGGCTCTCACTCTGAGCTGCCAGCCTCACCTTCACTAGTCCCCATCTTTCCTGGAATTTGTCTGCTATTTTCATGCCATTTACTCTCTCAAGAGATGGGAGAGAGAAAAGCGAGATTATTTGCAGTTTGTACATTTTTCATCCATGAATGTCAAAGCACAATCTCTTAAAGATTTTCTGATATGAAAGTGAACAAGTTAGTGTTAAGTTGTGACTTTGGGGGAGCTTTTCTTTGATAAATCCAAACCTCTTGCTGAATTTGAACCTCCCAGACTAAGTGTTCTCATTTTGAGGAAGAATTAACCAGAAGACACAACAGGGACTGTAGCTCTGCTGCTCCTTCACCTGGGTATAGCTGGATAGTACTCCAAATGCGCATATCAGTACCATGAAATTAACTTTTAATGCTCTATTGAATTATCAGTAACAGAACAATGTCATTGGAATCACAGTCCATCAGATAATAATAGATGTGGCTTACATTCATATAACACTTCAGAGTTTATACCATGTTTTTTTGTCTGTATATTATCTCACTTGATCTTTAGAGAACTGTCCTGAGACAGGTATTAATTTCTCTTTTAAAACAATCTGACAGAGACTTTTAATATGAAGTAAATTTGCTAGGATCGAACTGCCAGTTGAAGGAAGAACTGTAGACCCATATTTCATTTATCAGCCTATTTAAAAAAATAAATATATATATATATATATATATATATTATGACTGATACTCTCACACGAAGTATCTACCTTACTGAAGATAACCCAAACCTGCAAGTCCAGCTACAGAAGCATAACAGAAACTTACCATGTCTTCTTGTTTGCAGGTGCCAAAGGAGACAGGGGAGCCCCTGGTTGGCCCGGCCTCCCTGGCAGGAAGGGAACAATGGGAGATGTTGGGCCTCGAGGACCCATGGGCATCACAGGACCCCCAGGGCCACCAGGTCGGCCTGGGACCATCATCCCTGGCCAAAAAGGAAATCGAGGTCCACCAGGTTCAAGAGGATATCCAGGTAGAGGGTTTACTTTTAAGCTAGATAGATTGAAAGTCACATTTGACATCTGAAGTTCTCATCCTCTTTGTGGGACTTCATTGCTTCCTTTTGCCTCTGGCCTCCATTCTCCCTGGATCCACGGTTCTCACAGCTGTTAGACTGGTGATGGTGCTGAGGTAGGGCAGCCTGCTTGAAAGATTAGCAAGTACAAATCAATGATCCTGAAAGAGACACCTATATTTATTGAGCTTCTATTACAGATCAGGTCTAGGGCCCAGGCACAATAATAGACTGCCTGTATGGAGAAGCTATTCCTAACTGTACTGGGTGCTTTACTGGCATTATCTTATTCTGTCTTTACCCCGGTACCATCACACACAGCAGAGGAAAGGATGTTTGCAAGGATAAGGTTCAGGGTTTGCACTTTATTGGAAAAAAATCTCTGATAGAACTTTCTAGGATCTCTTACTGGCAATAATGACAGGTTCTTTGTGAATTTAGGTGATCCAGGTCCCCCCGGACCTCCAGGGAGTCATGTAAAATGCATAAAAGGTGACAAAGGATTTATGGGCCAGCCTGGCCCAAAGGGTCTACCTGGATCTATAGGTGATATAGGGCCACCAGGTCATCCGGTGAGTATGGAAAATTCTTTTGACTTATTACTAATGCAATATTGACTTATGACTGTTGTTATATTGTAAGTAGAGTGCATATTGTCAATATTTATATTTGCTCATTATTAATCCAAAAGTATTATTTTTACTCTTGTGAACCATTTGCCAGGATCAGATGCACCTGGAGGCAACACAAGTTTAGCATTTGTGATGCATCTGTGCTGTGCCCCTAAGAACAAGGATTCAGAAAATCAAAGAATCCTAAGAGTTAGGAAGATCTGGCCCCTAAAAAGCCTCTAAAACTTTGGTCTCTCTGGAAATCACCTCTACAGCATTCCTAACCCTTGCTTAATTATCCTCTGAACAATTCCAGTGGACAAAAGCACCCAGTTTAAAATCATCCAAAATGACATCATGTTCCCCTCTACAATAGGCTTTCCAACCAATCTGTGCTATCCTGTTTATTATCTCCCCATCACATACTTCCAACATTTCTAAATAGCTACCATTTCTTCCCAATTATTTTCTACACAGATAAATACTTGAATTTTTCAAATCAGTCAAACTGCTGATCAACCTCGCCTCTATTCTGAGTACACCCTAGTTTGTCAATATCTCCCTTTAAAAAAATGTGGTCCCTGGGAAGAAAGCCCTCTGGAAGGAATATCTCCATGGGTGGCTAAAATAGGGAAGCATCTCACCATCCTGAACACCACTATCTTGGGAATCCAACCCAAAATCTTGCATGGGCCTTTTGGCTGCCCATTACCATGTTGTCACTCATTGAACTTATGGTCAGTTGAGCTTATGTGCCTTTTCCTCATGAACTGCTACTACATTTGCTCCATGTCTCGCTTTGTGTTGTTGATATTTGTGACTTATGTGCAGGACTTTTACATTTACCTTTTGGGGATGCCATCCTATTTATTTAGGCCTACCCATGCTCCCAGCCCAAATCTTTCAACTTGGCGTCTCCCTCAATGCCCTCTGCCTCTTCCCCCAGTGTTCTCTTAGTAACATATTCAATATGCTGATTCCTTTGTGTATGTATGTCTCTTGGAAACATGTAGGACAGGAAGTGTAGCTTGACAATCTATAGAGCGTCTACCCTGTGCTGATCGAACAATAAATGCACACAGTCCTCTGCCCCGGAGGAGCCTGCAATAAGGTGAAGAAGACAGACACAAACAGTTTGCTGAGAGGAATGAGGGAGGGCTGAGGGAGCATGGGAGAGTGTTTCATCCCTCCTGTGAAGGGAAGGTGCTTGGGAAGCGTTACTCCTGGCCTGAGTCTGAAAATATGCATAGCAGTCATCCAGAAAAACAAGATAAGTAAAGGTGGGAGCCTGGAGGAGGAGCTTTCAGAGCAGAGATAGATGATGAGTGTGTGTGAGCGACAGGGCACACAACTCTGTCACTGGAGGCTGTGGTAGGGGTGAGACACATCAGGAGGAGATGCAGGGCTAAGCAGAGGTCAGTCATGGGGGTCCAGTTTTCTAGACTAAGAAGCAAGACATCATTTGTTTATTCTAAAAGCATTGGCAGAGCAGCTCTGTGTGCCTGGAGTCCTCTCTACAAGTTAGAATTAATCCCTTAGTTAACTGCCTTCTGATCTGGCCATTCACCAAGCCTTAAATCCATCCTGGTTGCCCTGTGCAGCATTTCCACACACAGACATGACACAGATACCGGTGCTTTGACAGTTTATAGGAAAAAACAGATCCTCAGTGCTTTAACTCCGATTGCCTCTTCCTCTATCCTCATCAGTGGCAAATTTAGAGATACTTTGGCAAGACCATTGTCAGGAATCAAGTTAAACTCTCTTCGGTTCTCTTAGTATTTAGGTTCTAGAATCTACCTTTTAATTTTGAAAAAATGAGGTATCTATCTCTTTCCAGTCTGTAGGTGCTTCTCATGTTCTCCTTAATGCTTTGAAAATTGTCAGCACTGATCCTATGATGGCATCTAAGTTCTTCCAGGGACACTGGGAGGTAGAAAGACTGGTTTATAAAGTGTTCTCACATTTCAATCCCCTAGTGGTTTCGTGGCCAAAAGCTTCTACATTTGCAATTGAAAGATAATTCTTCTTGACAGGTGTCTTGACTGACCCCTAACAGTTCTCTCTTTGCACAGAGCAGTTCCCTCCTACACCAGGGCTTATCCTGGCACCAGGCCCTCCTTAGTTCCCCTGGCTCAAGATAATAAGCAGATATCTGAAGATAGAAAGTCCTTGAACAGATGGCTGTCTTTCCTCTCCCTCCTCTTGTAGCCTTGCACTACCTCATCCAAGCAATAGGACCACTTCTTGGCCCTTTGGCTTCTTAACAATAGGACTATCCTTTCTTTGCTCTTGTTCCTTCACCAACAGTTGGCTCAAAGGCAAGTTTTGTTATTTTTTACATATTTCATGACTTTCAGCTCATTATTCTCAACAATAGCATTCTGTCCAATTCCTGTGGACAATTTGAGAGTAGATTTAATATACACTTTGACATATAGCTCAGAAGCCCTGCTCATCTCCCCTTGTGTGGCCTCACTTGAGCATCTCATGGCCTCAGGAGCAATAGTGGGAGCTTCATATGGTGGGAGCTGCCCTCTTAGGTCATGTGTCCCAGCCAAATGTATCTGTCAAGAGCTTTCTCCCGTTCCACTGCCATCTTTGGACACTTCCCTTCTATCACTCTCACCAGGAGGAGTTTCTACCTCCACAGCCTAGTAGAATGATGCCCAACAACAGCACCATCATCTTTACAACCATTGCAAATGCAGATATTGATTCTCATTCTGGTGGTCTAGTGCTTATTCTTCCTAAAAGATCCCCCCATCCTGAGCAAACTCAATCAGGATATAAAATATCTAATTGTATTCAATACTAAAAAAACATACAATAACATTAGAAAGTATGTTTGATCATGGACTTAAAGGAAATTTTTATTTCTTTTTAAAAAAATAACAGTCCTAAGGAGAGGTCTAGGTGACAGAGTTATAGATAGGTAAAACACTGGACTGGATGGTAAAATATGTCTGTCAACTTTAACTCATTCTCATCAAACATAATGTTACATTCTTTTTGCTTAAAAAAATGCCATGAGTATCATAATTTTTAAAATTTATCTGTGGTTTTGCTCCCTTCTTTTTGAAATATAGGGAGCACCAGGTACCCCAGGTCTTCCAGGGCTCAGAGGTGATCCTGGGTTCCGTGGATTTCCAGGCATAAAAGGTACTGTTTTTGTGCACTGCTCTTTATATACAAATACAATTTTTCACATTTAGAGCACACAAATGTTTGTTGCACTCCTGTGAACACCACAGACAGTGAGCATCAGTACAATTAGGACCCTAGCATGCATAAAGACTCCACTGGCACCCAAGCCCAAGGGACTTAAAAATTGAACTATAATTTAAGGATGGAAATGATAGAAAAGCTTAAAACAGAAATAAAGTTTAAAGTTACCTTTTAGGGTATTGATATGTGTCTGGATGAGCAAAGGGGAGCTTCATCAATATTAATAGTACTGTTTTCTAGCTGTTTACCATATGTGCTTATTATTTTCATAATTTCAAAAAGTTGAAAAATCTCAAAGACTTGGAAAAATAAGAAAATTTTTATATGCAGATTTATACACTTGTTCTTCTGGGTCATGTGTGTGTGTGTGTGTGTGTGTGTGTGTGTGTGTGTGTGTTTGAATGGAGTACTGGTACTGGGGATAGAGCCAAGGACCTCATGCATGGTAGGCAAGTGCTTTACCCCTGAGCTACATCCTCATCCTCCCAAATATCTGAAATTATAGGTGTGCAACACAGCACCCAACTAAAATACAAGTTCTAAATGCCGACTTTGGGGCATATATTTTATAGAATGAGGAACATGACTGATTATGTACAAATGGAATGCCAAACCCATGTGAACATATTTAAGGAACATATTTAAGTTGTGGCCATCACCATATTGTGCCATAAAACTCTAATTATAACTTCCAGAATTCATCCTTAGAACCAGGAAATCAGTTGTCCTGTATGGCATCATTCTTTTTCTTCTTCTTTTTTTTTTTTAAGGAGAAAAGGGTGATCCAGGATTTCAGGGATCAATTGGACCTCCAGGGCCAATTGGGCCGAAAGGACCACCCGGTAAATATATCTCCATACAATTTACTGCTCTCCATGAAAAAAGGGTGACTCATCCACAAAGCCCTCTTCTTATTGCTTTTATATCAATAGGTGTCTGTGGAGATCCTGGCACACTTAAGATCATCTCCCTTCCAGGAAGCCCAGGGCCACCGGGCCCACCTGGACCACCAGGGATGCAAGGAGAACCTGGGCCAGTGGGATCACCAGGAAACCCAGGTGTGGACCTGGCAGCAGTGACTAGGATCTCTAGGAAATGATTGAACCATGATACCTGTAAAGCACTTTGGAGGCAAATGATACAACTTCACAGAAAACTTTAAACATTGTAGTGGGCTTTTTTGTAATCAGTTTTAGGACTGAGTTCAATTACCCTTGACCAGCAAATAAAAATCCTTAGAATCTATTGGAAACTGATGTATATAGTATAAACTTGGGCCCTCTTTGTTAAGATAAAGAAGGCATTACGTCTATCTCCTCTGACAGCTGTCAACCTTGGAGCTCTATTTTGAAATGACTGCCTAAATATACCCAAGTTCTATGGATTTAAACTTTTCTAACACTTTGTACAGCAAAGTGTTAGGAAAAATGACTTTAAAATCTTTAAAAAATATTTGTGTTTGGAAATTGAACTAATCCCTTTACATATACTTTGCATATTATAATAGACTTCCAAAAGGAACTATCATGCTGTAAATGTTTGTGAATCATATGGGAGATGAGAGATATTTCCTATTAGTTTGATCAATACATGGGCATAGTCAATTCTGGAATAGAATAAATCAAAATGGCAGCACAATTTTAAACTTCTATATTGATATACTAATAATTCATTTTAGGGTCTTTTGTGAGGGAGGCAGAGGTAACAAGTTGGATGAGCAACCATTCCACTTTGCCCAGGATGGAGGGTCATCCTGGAATGCTGGACATTCACTGCTGAAACTGAGGAAATCCCAGGTTAATGGGGATGGTTGACCACCTGACCTTTTATCCTGACATTATGAAATGAAGGTACTGTTGTTTTTTGCCTAGGACCCTGTGGACCAAGAGGCAAACCTGGAAAGGATGGAAAACCAGGAATTCCTGGACCAGCTGGAGAAAAAGGCCACAAAGGCCACAAAGGAGAGCAAGGTAAACAAATACCCAGTTGATTCCTTTGTTGATAGCGTGCTGTTTCAGTATAAAAGGGGGTCTTGTCTGAATATGTGAGTATAAGGGTAATCTAGGTCTTTCAGTTTGTTTTGTTCAGATTAGACCAAAGATCAACAGCTTGTGTGGAAGAAGATGGGAAATTAAGAATTACTGGAATACACTAGTTTTCTTACCTTGGGCATATATACTTTAAACTTTCAGCCTGATGTACAACTTAGACTCAGGGCAGATAGAATTAATGAAGCTCTAGTGGATGTTCCATTTTTAGAAAGGCCAATATTTTTAAATTACTTATAAGAGTTGGTAGTTAATAACTACTTATAGCAGTGTTATATGAATATAAAGTTAGGAAAATATTATCTTGAGATGAACAGTAGAGCAATTTAGTTTTCTTATTTAGGAATGTCATCTTTTAACTACACCATTGTGAATATCACTTGCATCAGTCAACCTTAGGCATTGTGACCAACTTGGAGGAGGAAGTTTATTTTGTGCTCACAGTTTCAGAGATTCAGACCATAGTCAGTCAACTCCATTGCTTTGGGCCCAAGATGAGGCAGAACATCATGGTGGAAGAGTGGCAACCGAGGAAGCTGCTCAGCTCATGCCAGCTGGGAAGAAGATAGAGTTCAGGAAGAGAGCCACAGTGAAAATGCATCCTTCCAGGACAAATCCCCAGTGACCCACCTCCTCCTTCCATACCCCACCTGCCCACAGTTATCGCCCAGTCAAGTCCATTCAAGCTAGGATGGACTACTTAGGTTATAGAGCTTACAGTCCAATCATGTCACCTTTGAATATCTCTTCATTAACCAAAACCATTTCATCACTCAACAATTCTTTTGTGTGTCCTGAAAAGGGGCCTCTTAAATATGTCTGAATAGAAGCTATATATGTCAGTTGATAACCTGGATCTAAATCTACCTTCTGTAAAAGTTTCAAAGTATCCCTTTGGAAAATACCAACATGTCCCAATCTTATATTTTTAGGATTGCTGACTTTGTTAAAGTAAGAAAAACTTCTACATGTGATTTCCCAGTTTATTTATATGTACATATGCCCAGATATAATAAAGACTAGAAACTTAAATCCTAAAAATTCAAATATTATGCTATTAACTTCATAGTTACCTTTGATTTAGTATTCTCACAAGTGCTCAGTATTGTTAATTTTTACATTTTCCTCACAGTGTGTTTTCAAAGAGGTAAAAAACAAAGCCCTAATTAATAATTCTATTAATTTATAAACTATAATGATAAGGCAGGGTTTCTGAATGGGGCACCAGCAAGAACAACGGTACTACAATACAAATTATGGTGAGAATTATTATAAGAAGACACAGTCCAATGCTATGGACGCCTCATAACACTGATAAACTGATAGACTTGGCCCCTTACTTGGAGGTGCAGAATAGCCTTAGATACCATGCACTGGCAGAGAAGCTAATCTCCTGCCCTGCTTCAGCTAATCACATTACAACTCCCATGCAGATATTGGAAGGTGTTTTTGCTTGGGACTAATTATATCCCCTTGTGAATGAGAGTAGGGGTTAGGGATAGTAAAGAATGTGTGCCTCTCCTATATTAAAACTGTGGCAATTCTGGATTTTTAAAGTAACACATGAGAATTTTTTGCCTTACTAATGGATCAGAAAGTTTATTGAAGTTTTGCACCTTTAAAAATAAATTTCAGTATTTTCTATAACTGTTTATTGAATTTATCCACAGCATTAAGTAATTTCTTAGTATCTACTTGAACACACTTTCTAATTATAGATATTTTCTTTCTTTTCCCTCACATTGTAGGAGGACCCATACATATTTGTTCATAAAAGATGTGCATACACCTTCCACATACAGGCCATTGTGTGCTAGGCATCACAAGGGAATTCAGAGATAAAGAAGACCTGATCTCAAAAAACTCATGATAACACACACAAATACCAATAATAAGAGGACTTTGTGACTAACTGGTTAACATTTAATGATATTGCTTGGTCATTTTATAACTAGGATTCCTTTCTATATTTGAAGCTTAACAGAGACACAAAAGCATTTAAATTAGTACTTCAGAAAACAAGTCTGAGATTCTCTTTGTGTTGCAACATTTATAATGTGGTTTTTAAAGGACCGCCTGGATCAGATGGGTTACCGGGTTTGAAGGGAAAACCTGGAGACATTGGCTTGCCTGCAACGGAGACAAGAAGGAGGGGCTTTGTCTTCACCCGTCACAGTCAAGCAACAGTGATCCCTGCATGTCCAGAAGGGACAGAGCCACTCTACAGTGGGTTTTCTCTTCTCTTTGTACAAGGAAATGAGCAAGCCCATGGACAAGACCTTGGTAATGTTCTGGTCAGAGTTTCCAGTTGTTTTGCTCCATATGCAGATTGCAAACTTTTTAGTTTGGGGTGCTTCCTCTGAAGATAAGTAAAAACAACCTCAAGTGTCTTCCAGTACATTTTAAAGAGAGCAACTGGCCTGGAGTCTAAGTTGCATTCTGGTATGTAAAATGCTAGAAGGAGTCAAACTTGTCAGGTTCAATTAAAAACATTTTCACTTAAAACACCTTTCTTCTTCTTATTATTATTTTTTAATTTGTTCTAATTGGTTATATCTGTCTTCTTTTTAATCCCCAAATGATATTTTCTAAGAAAATTTTATGTGACTATTAGTTGTTCTGAGTAACTAAAACTATTTGAAACAAAGACATTGCTTTAACCAAACTACACCAGCCCACAAGTTCTAGACTGATAAGAAGGGACCATAGGAAGTATTAAGGATGGGAATAGAAGGATTTGTTTGCCTGCTGGGTTTTTATTTCCATCATGACTAAAACTTATCAATATGACATTTTACAAATAACTAGCTTGTGTTGTCTTTGATCAGGCTGCCTGTTTTAATAGAATAATCTTAATTTAATAGAATAATCTTAACTGATACTCAGTTCCATATTGTATTAGGGACTCTTGGGAGCTGCCTGCAGCGATTTACCACCATGCCATTCTTATTCTGTAATGTCGATGAAGTATGTAATTTTGCATCTCGGAATGATTATTCATACTGGCTGTCAACACCAGCTCTGATGCCAATGGACATGGCTCCAATTACTGGAAGAGCCCTGGAGACTTTTATTAGCAGGTAAAAATCCAGTCCCTTAATTTGGCAATGGGACCAAATGAATTGCATTGCTTGGAATGGAATGAAACATTGCAGAAAGCGGCAATGCCAGCACAATGTTGATTTCGTGTTACAGATGCACCGTCTGTGAAGGTCCTGCGATGACCATAGCTGTTCACAGCCAAACCACCACCATACCCCCATGTCCCCATGGCTGGGTTTCCCTCTGGAA
The DNA here is from genome assembly GCF_047511675.1 of Marmota flaviventris. Classification (NCBI taxonomy): domain Eukaryota; kingdom Metazoa; phylum Chordata; class Mammalia; order Rodentia; family Sciuridae; genus Marmota; species Marmota flaviventris. Next base: position 11,047,918 of record NC_092508.1, on the reverse strand, counting down.
AGGATTTTCTTTTATCATGGTAAGGAGAAAAGGAACAGCAAAACTATAGTAAAGATTCCCTGCAGAATGTTACATTGTACTGGGTGAAATACATACAGTCTCCACAATGGACACTGCCTGAAACTGTGCGCAGGATGCCACAGATATTTGACAGTTTGCAAATGTACTCTTTAAAAACAAAACAGTGTTACCTGTGCTGAGTAAAGAAGTGTTGAAAAAAATAGACTTCTCAAGACACAATATTTAGATTAATAGCAACTACCATGTATTGTTAGGGACTATCTTTTTGTCTATTTGTGTATATGTGTGACAGTTCCTATATATATCCTCTAAAATCCTAATGATAACCCTGAAAGGTAGTTTGTATCATCTACAGTTCACAAATAAGAATGAAGTAATTTCCTCAGGGTCCCATGACTATGATCGCTTTGCCCATTAATAATCTGTAATTGTTCATGACATGTTCTCCCCCGTCTTTGCTCACAGTTATCTATTCATTCACTCATTAATTCAAAACAATTTTTATTGAACACTACCATGTGCCATGACTATTCTAGGTGCTAGAAATATCAGGAGCCAAAGTTTCTGCTCTCACAAAGCTTATATCCTGGTGATGAAGACAGGCAATAGGCAAACAGACAAAATCCCAATAATGGCAGCAGAAGTCCAGTTGACAACAGGTACTATGGAGGAAATCCCGCAAGGTAATGTCAGAGGTCAGATGAGGTCAAGGATAGCCTTCCTGAGGTCACCTGTATGCAGATGCTGGAAGAACAAAAAAAAAAAAAAAAAAGGCCATCAGACATAGGGAAGGAGTGTTCCAGGAAGAAGAAACAGCTTTTCCTTCTTTCTGATGACTATATCACAACCTGAAACATGGCTAGAATACTAGCAAATCTGGATAAAGAAGTACAAGAGGTTTAATCCACTTTCTATGGTTCGTTTCCCTGCAGTTTATATTAATCCCCACCCTCCAAAAAAGTAGAGAACTGAACATTTGAACATCAATGGACAGAGATTTTATTCAGATTTTATTGTGATAGTTCACAAGCGCAGGTTCTGAGGGCGCTGGGCAAGCGCTGGCATCCCCTGGCTCCTGCTTGGAGGAATTCCGAGCCAGTCCATTTATAGAATGTCATGGAAGAGGAACGTGCAACTACTATTCAAATTCCTACAGTTTCTGGTTGGCTTCGTTAAACCCAGAAAGAATGTTCAGGTAACTATTCAACATTAAGCTTCATCAACTCAATTGCAGAACTCCAAAGTTGTTCCATTAGCTTTTCTTTACCTATGTATTGATGTTCTCACATTTAATTCCCCACTCCATGCCAATATAAAACCTGTTTATCTTGGCACTCCCCTAGTTTATAAGTGTTTTGAAGTTAACAAGTCACTACAGTTTTGAACTACAGACAAATATGGGATTTTTACTATCACTCAACATAGTATTTATATATGAATATATAATAAATTAACAAATAAAGCCACTAAATGATCTGCTGTACTGTATTAGAAGACTTGTGAATAATACAGATTATTTAAGGGGTGGGAACAGTTTTTATCAGAAAAAAAAAAGATTATCTTGTAAATTTGCATCAAGGCCAATGTTTCCTGAGTGCTGCTGAAATACAACTTAAATTATAAAACGCTGATATATATGTATGTGTGTGTGTCTATGTATATCTTTCCAGAAATTTACCTCTTCTATAAAAAATGTTCTTGTAATAAATTTAGAATAGGTATATTAATAAAATTCATATCCAGCAAATATTCCCTTTTTTACTATAATTTAATGAGGTTTTTTTGTTGCCACTGCTGTGTTTTTATTTCAGAAAACCTATTCCATCAACTATGAAAGCTGGAGAGTTAGAAAAAATAATAAGCCGCTGTCAGGTGTGCATGAAGAAAGGACACTGAAGAAGTAAAAGAAATGGAACTGCTGGGTTTTTTTTCTCCCACATAACAAAGTAATGACTTGGAACAGAAATTTATTTAGGATTTTTCTCTCACCAAACAATATCAGTTTATGAAGGCTAAGTAGTACAGTTTCTATTTGTTTCTCCACACAACAAAGTTAGTTCTGTGATCCTGGTCTCTAAAATTGTATTGTTTCAAAGTTTCCTCTGGTAAGGCAACAACCTGTCACAAATTATCAATGAAATGGCATTCCATCCCAGACCGCTATCTAAGTGGTGGGTGTATAGAGCTGGAATGCTCAAGAAAAGAGATATTTGTTCTCTCCTCTTCCAGTCTTTGAGGCTGAGGGAGGCTAATGCAGTCTTAGATTGCCCTGCCACCTCCTTCCTGAAACAAGAGGAGAAGGAGAGAGGGTCACCTGGAACAATGGAGCATCATGAACAGAACTGGACTTTCCGACCTGTGGAGCAGCCTATGGCCTGAGGGAACACAGGCTTAAACTGATGAAGTTCATGACTTTTCCAGGACCCTTTCAAATATACCCCAAACTAAGGCCAAAGAGGATTTCCCTGAATGGAATCATAACAGCCTTGGTCTTATTTTATATTTCTTTGAAGATCTGTTTATTCATTGAATTCATCTGTCAATATAGGCTGCCTGTATTCAAAGTAGATAAGATGTTCACACTTAGTGAATTAACTTTAATAGGACATAGCTACATTTACCCTCAAATGTGTCAACTTTTAACTTCTCTTGTTTAGTGTACCCACAAAAATAATGAGGATACTACTTATTAGATGTGCACTTTATCCCCATCCCTATAAATGCTGGCACATATATAATTGGGTTTGATAGTTCAATAATTCATGAAAGGTTATGGCATTTGTTGGTTTATCATGCTCAATATTTTTGCTCTAAATATTCCATTATTTGTTTTTTTAGATTTATTCCTTTACTTTTCTAATCCTTTCTTTATAAACAACAAAAAAGTTTTTTTATGTTATACATTCTTACAAACCACATTGAGAGAGACCATTGTGTAAAAACCTTAATGTATAAATTGTATAATTTGGTAGCTGTATGTCTTAAGACTTGTTTTGGTGTGTTGATACATTCCCAGGCTTCCTCAGTTCAACTAAAAGGCATTGTAATCAGCACCAAGCTATGTTCCAGGCACTAAACTAAATTAGAGAAAGAGAAGAGGAAAAGAGGGAGAGGAAAAAAGGGGGGAGGGACTGTTTCTGATCTATATCTCAGAAAAAGGTAAATTATTGCTTCTCTTAAGAATCTTATACGGGGACTGGGGATGTAGCTCAGAGGTCAAGTGTATGCTCACCATTCAAACCCAGCACCAAACCAACCAACCAAACAAAAATCTCATATACATGAGTTGTTCTCCCACCTTTTATTCTTCTTTTATTGTTGCTTTTACATTTCATTATTATAACTCAGAAGGCCTGAGTAAAGTTTTGAAGATAAGATCCCTGCCCAGGGAAAGCCTAGGACCTCCAGCTTCTTTTAGACCCCATAGAAGCTAAGGTCTGAACAACACAAAAAAAGCACTGCTCTACAAAACATTTAAAAAATCATTTGTATGTGCTGATAGCATAGTTCGATAAGTCTTAGGAACCAGGCATCATGAGACAGTTTTGAAGATGTTTCTTGATTCACTAAGGTGGAATCAGTGGTGCTAAAATTTAAATTCAGGCTATTGCTCCAGACTCAACTGCCTTGTAAGGGAAAATGTGACTCTGGAGTACTGATACAGTTTACATTCTTCATTTTTCATATGCTTGCTGTCAAGCCATTTTTACCCCCAAACTGAGACATGCAGGATGTCATTCAGAGTATGTACTTAGATTCCCTTACTATTAAGACTTAACCTGCCCTAAAAATATCTTACAGTTTCAACTGTACATAGTAGTGAAGAGGGCTCACTGATCTACATAGGCCAGTAGTTCTCAACGTGTGGCCCCTGGATGGGCAATGTCAGCACTGTCTGGGAACTTGTTACAAATGCAAATCCTAGGTCCATTCTAGACTTGGGAAATCAGAAATTGTGTGGGTATAGGCCAGAAATCTGTGTCTTCACATGCCTTCCATATGATTCTGATGTACTCTAAAGACTGAGAAAAGCTGCTCTAGGCAAACACTCAAGGCACTGGCTATAGTTGCCTCTTTTAAAAGTCCAAATTCACAGATGACCCAAAGGCAATCTACTTTTGCTCCTAAAACCTCCTGACTGGTGCTAATGGCAAATGCTTGGCACTCACTCAATTGCAAGCTCTATCTTCTCTTGCCCTCTTAACAGTATTTGACTTCTGAGGAAGACAAGTGATGCTAAAACCTTAAATTCCAAGGAAGCTGCATAAACAGCTGTTGTTCAGTCATAATTCTAAGAGTGAGCATTAAAATCCAGCTCATGAATTATTTTCCAAATATTTAGATGTGGCTTAAAAAGTTATGAAGATTTAACTTTGTAGATAAAATGTAAGTAACTTATTTCTTTTAAATTTGGGGCTTCAACTTTGGAATTTCACAGTGTGCTAAAACAACCGATTTCTCAGAGTTCTTTGTTTCTACAAGATAAACATTATTAATTTATTTATAAAAGTATTAAAATGTCTAAATTCAAGTTTTATTGCTAACTTACAAAGATTTTTCTATGTATCAAATGTAACTGCTACTAAACTTAATTTAATATTTACTCTATAACCAAATGGAATATATTTAAAATATATTGAATATTTTATATTGTTATATCCTGACAAAATTACAGTATATTGTAATGTACTAATATTTCTGTAATTATAGCTAAAATATTATTTTATTGTATTGTTAGAATAAAACTGAAAAAATTGTATTTGGCATTTGTTTTTTCAAAATAAAAATAATTTTAGATTGTAAAATTAGATGTGCTCTGTGAAAACAATAGGCAATACAGAAATTATGATGAAGAAGAATATAAAGACCATTATGATCTAATCCTCATCCCAACCCAAGATAACTGTCAAATTAAGGTACATCACCCCTGCTGAATTTTTTCCTATCTATATAATTTTTAAACAAAAATTAGTTAGAAGCATGCTTTATTAGTAGTTTTTTTTTTTTTTTTCCAATTTTGAAGGTTGAACTCAAGGCCTTAGACAAATGCTCTACCACTGAGCCACATCCCCAACCCTCATTTTTTTTTTTAACTTAATACATTGTGGACAGATCTTTATATCAGTAGATAAGTACTAATCATTTATATCATGGTACATCATGTGGATATACAACATAAGTCAATAATCCTCAACTTATGGAGACTTAGTTTCATTATAGACATATCATGTCATTCTACATTTGTCCAATCATTCCCTCAGTATAAATCGCAAAAAAAGAAAATTAAATGTCAGCCCTTTTTATATTAGTGGCTTATTTATTTATTTTTAATTTTTATATGTTCTTTTTAGATATATGTGACAAGAGTGCATTTTGACATATTATACATACATGGAATATAATTTCGCATTCTTGAGGTTGTACATGATGTGGAATTACACTGGTCATGTATTCATATACGAACACAGGAAAGTTATGTCCAATTCATTCTACTCCACAATGTTAGGTCTTTTGTAGATGTAAAAAAAAGGCTCTGTAAAAAGGTTAGCCCTTTTATTTTTAATTTATTTATTTTTTGTACTGGGGATTGAACCCAGGGGTGCTTTAATACTGAACTATATCCCCAGCCCTTCTGCCCTTTTTATTTATTTTTATTTTATTATTATTATTATTTTTAGAGAGAGAGAGAGAGAATTTTAATATTTATTTTTTAGTTTTCGGCGGACACAACATCTTTGTTTGTATGTGGTGCTGAGGATCAAACACGGGCTGCACGCATGCCAGGTGAGTGCACTACCACTTGAGCCACATCCCCAACTCCCCTGCCCTTTTTATTTTGAGACAAGGTGTCACTAAGTTGCTTAGGGCCTTCCTAACTTGCTGAAGTTGTCCTCAAAGTGTTCTTTTACATCTTTGCATATTGTTTAATTTACATTTTCCATGTTATCACTAAGGCTAAACATGTCATTTTAATAGAGTGAGTGCTTATTAAAAATTTTCTGTGAAAGCCTTAATCATATCTTCGCTCATTTTTCTATTGAAGCTTTTAAGGGATTTTATAAGCCAGTAATTTTGAAAAGCATATAGATTATAGAAATTATGGGTCATATATTTTGATAAATGGTAATGGATATTCCTCATCCAGGAAAACAATTCATAAAATTTCATATGTAGAGATTTGGGAAAAAAAATTGAAATCTCAGAAAAAGGAACTTTCAGGCTGTATTAAATGACAATAAAGATACAACCAAGGAATGAAATGGAATGAAGGGATCCTGGGTAATAATTTTTACAAGACAAAAAAAAATAGTTGAACAAATAAATATCTTAGAAATACTCTCAGTTGTAAGCTAAAAATATGATTTGAAAATTCTTTGGTTAAAAAATGTACAAAAACATTTTAATAAACTCACTTTTTACGGCTGGTAAGTAGAATCAACCTGGTGATCAAGCACATTATCTTTCTCTCTAGTATAAGCCTGTTTGGAAAGGAAAATCAGATCAATCTCTAATGGCAAACTATTATAATAGCAAACTATTAGCGGGGCACTTTCAAAACATTAAAAGTAAGTGCCTCCTCTGGTTCGTGCTATAGGTACTGGAAATTAACAGATAAGCAAACACAGAGGAAGAAGTAATTAATCTTTCATAACCAGGCTAAATATAAACATTCAGATAAATATGTTCCTTCCTCCCCTTTTATTGACTCTATGATTTTTATAAACATGTTGCCATTGCTCCAACTCTTTTTAGAACTACTGCTTTGGAATTATCTTCAATTCCAATTTATGAGCTGAACAAGGAAATATGTCTCATTACTTTATATCTGAGATCTACAACATGCTCAATATGTTTCTATTTTATGGTAAGAGAAAACAAAGACATATCCATGGACAATTATAATACTGGGCAGAATATGTAAGTGCTAGAAGAGACGACAAATAGTGATTCAGGACGTGGAAACTGCAGCAAATAATTCCTAAAAAAGGGGACACTTTAGGTAATCCTTTAAGGGATGTTAGGATTCTAAGAAGCAGAAGATAATCAGAAGTCAGTTGGCATTCCAAGTGGCAGGAAGAGAATGGATAGCAATAAATGGTTATGAAATAATGAAACAATCTCAGGGAATAATAGTGGTTAAGAACAATATAATATCTGCACACATGTAAATAGAGAGGCACAATAGAGTAAGTCTACGACGTTAGATAGGGCTTAGAATACCAGGTTGAACTTTACTTCATTGATTGGTACTGAAGATTTGGTGAAGATTTTGAGAAAATGAGTGGAATTATTATATAATCTGGAATTAATAATCTGGAAGGTCCAATATGTAGTATATGCTCCTCAATTTATGATGGGGTTATGTCCTGATAAACCTACAGGAAGTTGAAAATACCATTAAATCGAAAATGCATTCAATGCATCCAACCTAGTAAACATGATAGCTTAACCTAGCCTGTCTAATATGCTCAGAACACTTGCATTAGCCTATACTTGAGCAAAATCATCTAAAACAAAGCCTATTTTATAATAAGTATTGGAAATCTCATGTGGTTTATTGCCGAATCTACTGCAAGCACAAACCAGAAAGATATTTTCTAATTGCTAGCCTGGAAAAGATCAAACTCTGAAATTCAAGGAATGGTTTATTACTGAATGCATTTTGCGTTCATACCATCATAAAGCTAAAAAAAATCATAAACTGAACTATCATAAGTTGAGGACTTTATATATACGGTGCTTGTCAGGCTATCTCATACTTTCAAGTTTTTTAAAAATTACTGGATTACTGTTAATAGACTTTTGAACTTGTATACAACTATAAATCAAAAATTTCTTTCAAACTGGGACTTCAAATATGAGATGTCACAATTTATAAAACTAGGTTCCTTGTTGACTCGATGTCTAGGTAGAATTAGAAAAAGACTGAAGATGTGTAGGCTAGTAAAAAGAGTAAAAACCTAGATGATGGTTAATGGCCTACCAGTAAGAACAGATAAAGCATATAATTGGCATTGAAGAGAGAATGATCTAAAGCATGGGTTAGGTATTAGACAAGATTCTTCAGAAAAACAAGACCAATAGGGTGGAAACAGGCAGACAGATTAGATAGATAGATAGATAGATAGATGAGAAGAAACTCATTGTGGGAAATGGCTTATGTGATTTGGAGGTCTAGAAGTCCCATCTGCAAGACAACCATGGTTGAGTCCAAGTCCAAAAGTCTGAGAACCAGGGTTGCTGATGTGTGGAATGCTCAGTCCAAGGACAAAGGCCTGAGAAACTGGGGTCTACTGGTATAAGTCCTGAAGTACAAAGACCAGAGAATCCAGAATTCCAATGTTCCAGGGCTAGTGAAGATGGGTATCCCAGCTTTGTGTGTGTGTGTGTGTGTGTGTGTGTGTGTGTGTGTGTGAGAGAGAGAGAGAGAGAGAGAGAGAGAGAGATGGGGATGGGGAGCAGGGGTGTTCTACTATTCCAGCCTTCAGTAGGGTGGGGAGTACCCATTATATTGGGTGAGGGTGATCTTGTTTATTCAGTCCTTATGCCCTCAGAGGCATACCTGGAACGTTATGCCAGTTATCTGGGTATTCTTTAATCCAATGAAGTTGACACTACAAATTAATTGTCATAACTAACTTAGGAGACAGTAAAAGATAACTTCAGTATTTTGAACTTTATTGACTAGAAAAATAAATCTTGCCATGATGAGGGGGAAAAAGGAATTGAAAAAGTATCTGGATGGAGAAGAGGGAAAAACATTTAGTTTGAAACCCTGTTGAGAACAAAGCTTCAGTAAACACTAAGGCATCAGGATGAGATGAAATGGATGTACTAATTTAGATTTATATACTATGAGGTTGCAAAGACAGTCAATGATGGAATAAATCATAAACAGAAATATCCACATTAATGAGGGAAGAGAAGAAAGACCCAACATGAAGCTGTATCACACAAAAAGAGAGTGTACAGTTTCTAAGCACAGGAGAGAAAATGCAACCCTCCACCCATCCTTAAGAGAATCTACTACCAGAAAGTGTTAGGTACTTTGACATTTTACAACACTCTCATTTAATTTAGCAGAATCGTATTATGTCAGAAGATAAACAATGATCAGTGTTATGGGAGAAGACACTAGGTTTTATAACTCTATCACAATCTTCATTTGAAAGTTATTCAAAAACATTTTTTCTTTGCGGGGAAGCAGGAACAAAAACCAAACTGTAAGTATTGAAGAAGTGGAAAGGTTAATGGAAGTAGTAGGACTCTCATTTAAGGTTTTGATCACAGTTTGCCCAGCTTCTCTACCTTCCCCCAAGATGCTGACTTGGACTGACTCATCATTATTATTGAATCTATTCTTTAAAAAAAAAAAAATGGTTTGCCACTACAGGGTAGCAGAATATAACATTTTGGCATAAAGATTATTTTGAGTCAAAGGCACTTGAGAAAACAGCAGATGCAAACAAGCACTCTGACCTTCTTCTCTCTTCCTGAAACCAAGAGATAAAACTCCCACATGAAGGGTGACTTCCTTGTACTGGGAAGAAAGACATCTTTATCGTCAGAGTCAGGGCGTCAAGGCTGAGAAAATGAGTACAAACCAACCTTGTTAAACTAGCTGTTATCTGCCCAGTCAGTTCTCCACAGTCAGCTGCCCTGGCCCACACTCTTTTTGTCTTCTCACATTTTCACAATTTACTATTCTTTGTTTGACCCAGTATATAAGATTTGGACCATAACTGCTTCCTTGGGTTTTCATTTTTCTAGTGACAACTCCCAGTAAAAATTACTAAACAAAATCTGTATGCTTTCTTTCTCTTATCTGTTTTTTGTCAATTTGATTATTAGGCCCAGCTGAGACGCAAAGAGGAAATTTAACCTTCCTTATACCAATATTAAGATGGGGCCCAAGAACACAATTTGGAAAGCTTCCCAAATTATTTTAAAGACTGGTAACCTCTCTGATTCTAGAAAAGTACATCACTCATGTGTAAACAGTATTCCCACGGTAATTTCAGGGCAAGGATGAGGGACTTGGTTCCACAACCCCCACAGATAGATAAATCCGTAGATGGTCCAGTCCTTTATAAAATGGTATAGCTTTTGCATATAACCTACCCGCATCCTTCCATATACTTTAAATAAGTATTAGACTATGTATAATACCTAATACGATGTAAACAGTTGTCAAAGTCTACTGTTTAGGCAGACTTACAAGGCCGTGGGGAGTCTGTACATGTTTAATGCAGATATACATGTTTTCCATCTAAGGTTGGTTAAATCCAAAGATAAACAGCCATAAATGCGGAGGACCGTCCCGTTCTTCACTATCGAGGCCTACACAGTGTTTCTTGGCTTGGCGTCACTTTGTCCTTAGGTTAGTGAGCACCATTCTCGGTATGCAGCTCTGGACCCCAAAGTTCCAGAAGGAAGTGTTAGAAATTAGGTGGGAGAGAGCTCCCAGGAAGCTAAACAATGCTGCGAACCACCATGAGACCTAACTGAACTTCCCCCTTCCCAGGGTCCTTCGCTGGAGGGCTTAGAGAGTAATCAAAACCAAAGTGCTTAAGAATCATTCCCAGAGTTGTTTAAACATGCAGACTCTTGGGCTTCGCACCAAAGACATTTTGACGCAGGTGGTCTGAAAAGCTGTTATCTTAACCGGATTCCAAAGGTTTACCTTGTAAACTAAGATCACGCACGCTAATTAGCACTAACCGTGGATCAAATTTAAGTACCTCCAACGTTACTTGAGGTCGGCGTATTTTGCCCACAACAAAGATGTCTCTCTATCGCCGTCCTGCAGGTCCCCACTCCTGTGCGTGAGCTGTACGTCCGCCCTTTCCCGCATCACATGACCAGAAACCTGCTTCCTCTACGGCTCCTGAAAGGGGCCAGTCCTGGCCGTTCTCGCGTCTCTGCTGGCCCGCTGAGGGCCGCTTGGCCGGTGCCTTGCCCCAGCGCCTCAGTGCGCTCGGCCAACGGCCTCTGAGACCGCTCACCCGAGCGCCCCGGGAGCCGGCGGGCGGCGGCCCTCTCTGGGACTCTCCAGCGGGCCCAGGGGTGAGTGCTGAAGTCTTCCCGATCTGGGACTCCCACCGGAGCCGTCCTCCGGGCCTAGCGCTGCGGCAGTGACCCTCCGGTCGACCGAGAGCCCGCGATGGCCCAACCCGCCTGAGGTGTCGCCCCGGCCGCAGTCAAGTCCCCAGGCCTTTCCTCCTCAGCATCTTGTCGCCCTCGGGTTCCGAGGAGCGGAGGAGAGCGTGGCGGCTGAGCGGCGGGTCCTGCCGCTGTCGGGCCCGCCTCCTGGCCTTCCCAGTCAGCGCCCCGGTGTGTGCAGAAGTTCGGATTTAACTGCATGGAACCTGAGCGGGCTTGGGAAGCCGGGGAGAGGCTTGCGAGCCCGGTTTGACCTTGAGCCCGCGGTGTTTAAAGTGGCTTTTTGTTGGGTTTTGTGGAAAATACTGTTCGGAAAGAAGGGCCGGTTGGAAGCCCAGGCAGTGGCGTCCGCGGGTGGCCGTGCGTCCCTGGGAAGGCCCTGCGGCTCTGTGAGCATCCTTGCTCCGGGGCGGGGATGCCGGCGTTGCGCCTCGCAGGCCCCCGGGAGCGCAGAAGCAGGGGCTGCTGGAGAAGGTCCTTCCTGCAGGAGTCCCCCTTCTGGGGCAAAAGAAAACCCCCAACTAGGCAGAGGGAAGAGCGCTCGTTCTAAAGTGGTGGTGTCCTTTTATTGCAGAAGATGAACAAAGCTTATGCCAAATATCGAACCAGTTAGTGATTGGGAATGTTTTCTCTCCCTGGGAGGAAGACATTTCTGCATCAATCCTCTTGGCTAATGAAATCCCACAAGAAAAACCCTTAGGGAAATTAGGACGATTTAAATTGCACTTAGTACTTAGTCTGTCCGTGCAATTAAATTGGGGGAACCTGCCATCTTTTTGGTTTCCGAGTCTTGTGGATTCATAGGCTGTTTTTCTTTCCAAAGGAAGTTGTGTGTTGTCTCCCTGTCTGATAGGGCTATCTCATCTTAGAATTACGCTACTTTCCCTTCTGGTGTTGAAATTTTCTGTGCCTAATAGATCTTTCTCAAAGTGTTCTGTGACTTTTCTTTAAAAAATGAAGTTAACCCTGGATCTCAACAATTTTTTTTTTTCTGATACACCATAATTGCTTAGAAAGAGAACCCAAACAGGGTGACCTAGATAAAAACCTTGAACCAAGTCCACACAATATCTGTTAAAGAATTGGTTTGGGGTTTTTGTTTGTTTGTTAATTGTAGAATTATATAAATTTCTACTGCCACAATTAACTCAAGTTGTTTCTGTGACTTTCTAAACTTTATGGTGTCCAGTGTTCTGATTAGAAACTGAGAAATTGGGCTTGAATCATTATGTCTCCAAATTGGTACATTTTTCTACCAGTGGTTTATAACTTGACTCTAGATGCTAATATAGATGAGGGTTTGTTTTAATAGTTATATTTTTGTTACATGTATTTATGTGTGTACATAAAGTCTGTGGTTTAAGGTAGATATCTAAACCTTTCTTTAAATATTTTTAAGTCAAGTTGAAGAAATTAAGTGCAGCCAAAAGTAAATCTACTGTGTGAATACAGGGGGCAGGGGACATGAAGTTTGAAATTATCTTTGATTCTGAGGGAGATTTTGTTTCATTAGCTATATTAGAATCATGTGCTTGTTGCCTAGTAGATGCTAAGTGACAAAACTTCTGGAATTAATATATTAACCCCAAATGAGAAGTTTATTTATTGCTAAAAGATTTTGCTCAAAGTGCCCTGTCCAATGAGGGAGAAAAATAATCAAATTCTTATCTGTTTTATTTAAGCAGAAAACACAGTGATTGAGACAGCAATATTAAATCTTAGTGCAAAAGTTTTATTTGCTTTTAAATTTAAGTAGTTCAAGTACAGAAGATTTTGGATTTCTCCAGAAGTTGTTTTTTCACTATCTACCTATGTGTTTGTTCTAAGTCCATGATTCTTTACAAACTCAGAGATTCTCATAAGAAATGATGCTACTGTGGAATGAAATGTTGAGACCCTTGAGATGTTCTAGTGCAAAGTTAATAAGAAGACTGAAATGCAGTGAAGAGAATGTGGAGACCAGCACATTTCAAAGAAATGATGTGTTTCTAACAATTGATGTCCATTGTTTATTATTATAAAAATTCAATTTATAATATCCCAAAGCTGATATTGTTTTGGGATATGTCTTTTCAGTGTTATTTCTGAATATAAGCTTTCACTATGCTTCAGATAGACTTTAAGAATTTGAAGAGTATCTCATCTAGAACAATGCACCAAACTAGTAGAGGTTGCCTTTGGAGACCTGAGTGGTTGAAGACAAGATTTATTGGAACACTTTATTTTCTCCATATGTTCTTATGTACATTGCCATGTACATTTATTACTGATTCCATTTTAAAAACATTTTAAGTGAATGGAAATTTATTTCTTATGCACATATAAATATACGTATAATATTATTAATTTAAATATATTTTCTCTGTCATATTTTTCTAACTACAAATAAGAAACAATGATAGAGATGTCTTACTTGAAGAATAATCATAGGGTACTGCCTGTGGGACTAAAATTGGTGGTAAGCTTATTTTTTTTTTCTTTATTTGTTTGAGGAGGATACTGGAGAGTGAATCCAGGGGCGCTTAACTACTGAGGCACATCCCCAGCCCTTTTTTGTATTTTACTTAGAGACAGGGTCTCACTGAGTTACTTAGTGCCTTGCTAAGTTGCTGAGACTGGCTTTGAACTCAAGATCCTCCTGCCACAGCCTCCTGAGCCTCAGGGATTACAGGAGTGCACCACCATGCCTGGCTCTTTCTTTATTCTTTTATTCATTTCTTAGTCTAAAGTTGTATATCTTTATGACTTTTGTCATTTGGAGAATTTCCAGTTGGAAATTGGAATTTCCAATTAATATTATTATCCTCTAGTTTCTCAATTAACTCCTGTTTTTCTTTCCCAGGAACAAAAGTGGCTCTAACTCCAGCACGTGCACAGTGAAGCAAGTTGAAGGATTTAATATGAAGCACAGAAGCAGATAGTGCCAAACAGCAAGCAGTAGTTGGTACACATTTGTGAGTAAAATTTTCTCTTTGGCTTATTTTCTTAGCTTGAAACTCTGTATGCCCAATCCTTAGAATTTAGACATTTTGGTAAAGAACAAAAGAAGCTTAGTTAGCATTCATAATGAAACCAGTTGTCAAGGCTCAGCACACTAAGCAACTTCTGAGAACTCTCTTGAGTGTCTCAATTAGATGGAATTTAAGATGTAGAGTACATCTGTGATATGGAGTTTAAGAAATATCCCAGCTATGGTGATATGGTGAAGACATTTATACTGTCTTTAATTGCTTATTGATCTGGGCTTATATAATATCATTTACTAAAAGCTTAGTGTAATTTGGTTTTTGAAATTTATATGCCTTTAAGAAAGCCATTACATACATATACATCAAATTTTAGGCTACCTATAATACATTTATTATTATCCTTTGCATTCTCTTTATGATTTCTTCATTTGTGTTTTGTCTAAAAAATTAAAGGTTTTTTTCTCCTTTGGAATATAATGATTAAAGGAGCTTTATAGCAGTGTTGATTTTTTTTTTCTAATTTAACACCAAATCTGTATCATCAGGACAGTTTTTCTTTATCTTGCTTGCAAAATTGCAACATAATGTCTATGCTTAAAAGAATGATAAAATTTATTATAATTTTTGAAATACAGAATAACTCTTGAAGAAAGATTTCAAAAGTGATTTCTTAGCTCTATTCCAAGTCATTTTCAAGTCCAAAAGTAATGTTGAGTATATATTCACTTTTATTCATAGTTTTCTTATGAAATGAATTGTCAAAATACTGATTTTTATTCTTTCTTTTTTACAGCTGGAAAAGCAGTGTCCGTGTTGTTATGTACACCTCCAAAAAAAAGTTCAGATCTGTAGGGGAATTGTTGTGTAAAGTAAACTGAACTACAGGGTAGCAGTATTTTAATAGCTATTGTAGACGTGTATTTACTGTATTAAAATGAGTAAAAGATCAAGCAGTGACACACCACTAGGAAGGTCAGTGAAATTTTTTTTCAGTTGAGTTAGTATTAAAGTTTGAAAGACAGTGGCTTAAAAGCTGTTTGCCATAGGCTAATCATGCACTTTTATGCTTTTATCAGCTTTTTGTACGTTAGGACAATATTCTCTCTCTTGCATTTCCCTGGAATCATGTATCCTTCTCTGATTTAGAAGGCTAAGTAATGCATTTGTACTGTCTTTTCCCAAAAGATATTTGATGCTTTTGAAGAATACACATATAAATAGCCAGGCATGCTGGCTCACACCTGTAATCTCAGTGACTTGGGAGGTCAAGGCAGGAAGATTGCAAGTTGAAGCCAGCTTCAGCAATTTAGGAAGGCCTGAAGCAACTTAGTGAGTCTCTGTCTCCAAAAAAAAAAAAAAAAAAGGGTTGGGAATGTGGCTCACTGATTTAGTGCCCCTGGGTTCAATCCCAGTACTCAAACAAACAAATATAAAAATAAATAATGCGATTCTTTTAATCCCTCAAAAAAATGAATGTGTACTTTAAGGGTTTATTAATATTGTCTACTTGCTATTCATTGCATCTCAATCATCAGATATATGTTTTAATTTGTATTTTGTGATTTTCAGGGGATCACATCTTTTCAGTAAATTCAGCATTAACATTATTCACCTTTTGGGCCTGGTTTTCATCATTAAAAGCTTTTGTCTTTGCATGCATGACAGCAATTTCTAATTTATATAAAGTCAAACAGCTTTCTCTTAAATAATTGTTCAGGGTTTTTGTTTATTTGTTGTTTTATTTTGTTTGCAGTGCTGGAGATAAAACCCAGGGTCTCATGCATGTTTGGCAAGCGCTTTACCACTGAGCTACATTCCTGGCCCCCGATAAGGAATTTTTAATTTAAATTTTATTTCAGGCATTATTAAGTTATAAGCATTATGCATTTCTGTTTTTGCAGAGGAAGAGTATGTATTTTCTTATGTATGTGTGTGCGCACACATGCATACACATGTTTGTGTTGTGGTTATACAGTAATTTTAAAAATTTGTTCCTGAGCAAGCAATATCTTCAAGGTGCAATTTCAGCTATTAGGTGAAGACATTGTGTTGAGGAAAATATTTTCTTTAATCTTTTATTTTTCTTTTGTATGTATTCAATGCTCAAAAATGAGATGTTTCCTTTTGCTTTATTATAAGGTATTGTCTTCTGATAAGACAGCATAGAGGACTGGAATTCTAATACTTAGTCATCCTGGTCTTAAAATTTTCCTTCCACAGGGTAAGTGGGGCAGCATTTCCTTCACCCACTGCTGCTGAGATGGCAGAAATTAGTCGAATTCAGTATGAAATGGAATATACCGAAGGTATTAGTCAGCGAATGAGGGTCCCTGAAAAACTAAAAGTAGCACCACCAAATGCTGACCTGGAGCAAGGATTTCAAGAAGGAGTTCCAAATGCTAGTGTGATAATGCAAGTTCCAGAGAGGATTGTTGTAGCAGGTATTTCACGTTTGTTTAGAAAGTTGCCTCATAATCTGTTTTACATATTTTTGTGAAACCTTTTGGGGTTTTAAAACATTATTTAGAAAAGGGTTTGGGAAATACAACTTTGTTTTAAAAAATTTCTACTCATTACAACTGCTTGAATTTCAAGCAATTTCAAAAGTATTTTGACAAATTACTGAGATTTTACATGGATAGTATGTATACATTTTTAGGTGTACAACTGATGATTTTTGATAAACATGTAACCATGTAACTACCACAGTTGATATGACCATTTTTGTTACCCAAAAAGATTCCCTTGTGCTTCTTCTCCATCATTCCCTATGCCTCAACTCAAGTCAACTAAAATTTCTTTCTATAACCAGAGACTAGATTTATCTTCCCTAGAGTTTCATATATATGGAATATAATATATACTGCTTTGTCTGGCTCCTTTTGCTTGTGCAGTGTTTCTGAGATTCTTCCATATGGTTGCATATATTAATTGTTCATTCCATTTTATTACTGAACAATATTCTAGTATGTAAATAAATCATAAATTATCTATTCATCTGTTGGACATTTGAGTTGTTTCCTTTTGGGAGCTTTTAGGAATACAGCTGCTATGAATATTCATGTACATGTCTTTTTGAGAACATATGTCTTCATATCTTTAGAAATGAAATTGCTGGGTTATAAGTTATATTTAACTCTTTCAAATGCTGGCAGTCTATTTTCCAAATTATTGTCTCATCAGTGATATGAGTGTTGAAGTTGTTCCACATTCTTGCTAAAAGTTCATATTTGTCAGTCTCTTTAATTTTAGTCATTTGAAGGGGTGTGTAATAGCATTACCTTTTGATTTTAATTATTATTTCCCTGATGATTAATAATTTTGAACATCTGCTCAAGTGTTTTTGGTCACTCATATATCTCCTTTTGAAGCATTTATTCAGATGTTTTGCCAATTGGAAAAATTGAGTTTTATAAAAATTTCTGTACATATCTGGATACTAGTTTTTTTAATCATGTATATACTGCATAATTTCTTTATAAATTTCTGTGTCACAATATTAAATAATAGTGAAATATTAAACTTACAGTGAAAGTGTAGTTATAAAGAAACTAATGCTACTGAGTATGTTATAATACAAAAATGATACAAAGTAAATATATTTAAACCTACCCTCTTCTTTTTTTTTTTTTTTTCTTCATCTTAGGAAATAATGAAGACATTTCATTTTCAAGACCAGCAGATCTTGACCTTATTCAGTCAACTCCCTTTAAGCCTCTGGCACTAACAACACCACCTCGTGTACTTACACTAAGTGAAAGACCACTAGATTTTCTGGATTTAGAAAGATCTCCAACACCTCAAAATGAAGAAGTGAGTAGAGTTTTAGTATCAATTGAATTTAAAAGAATATAAACAAAAGTAAAAGTTAAGGAGAAATTAAGAGGCTATGTATCGTATCATTACATCTTTCCATGTGGTACACTGCTACTGTCAATTCTGATTTGTAAATTCTCCAAATATTATGCTATAATTTTTTTTAAATATGCATCAGGAAAATTAAAATCTTGTGGGAAATATTATTAATATTCATGTAGACTTGAAAGAAGAACTTTTATGACTAGATGTTATATATTAATACAGAGAAAGTTGGAGAGTTTTACAGTAGGAAAAATTAATACATCTCTTTTTATAAACTCAAAGTTTATAAAGTCTGACAGACGGAGCTAAGGAAACTCTTTTTTTTTTTTTCTTTCTCTTTTTACAGTACTAGGAATTGAACCCAGGGATGTTCTACCATTGAACCACATCCTTCCCTTTTTAAATTTTATCTCAAGACAGGGTCTCACTATGTTGGTGATGCTGGCCACAACTTGCAATGCTCCTGCCTCAGTCTTCTAAGTAGTTGGGATTATAGGACTGGGCCACTGCACCTGGTACAAGCTCTTTTTCCCTTGACCTTCCCCATTCTTGATAATTGATGAAATGTTTCTACTGAGTTAGCTACAGTACCGCATATAACATTAGTACCCTTGTTGACTAAGCATAACAGTATGAATTAACTAGTTTTTAGCAGTAAAGCTCAAGTTTTGCCTCTGCTATTAACTCAGGACCAGTTTTTTTTTTTTTTTTTTTTTTAAACTTCTTGATGATTTAGTTGCATATTTTTCATTATAGCTTCTGAACTTCTGATGTGATGTCATGAGGCTTGTACAGGACAGTAATATCAGCCAGATGCAGTGGCACATGCCTGTAATTCTAGCAACTCAGGAGGCCAAAACAAGAGAATTACGAGTTCAAAGCCAGTTGTGGCAAGTTAGCAAGACCCCATCTCAAAATAAAAAATAAAAAGAACTGGGATATGGCTCAGTGGTAAAGTACCCTGAGTTCAATCCCTGGTACTACAAAAAACAAAAACAAAGATCATGCGCAAGCATTTTTTTAAATTGGTCCTGCCTTTCTCTGCTTTCATTTTTCGTGCAGTCCATTCCAAAGGGGGTTAAGCACTCATATAAACTAGGGTAATGCAATTTCCTACTATTAGGTTTTGCTTATTTTTAGGTTTAAAGTTCCTGCTGAAGTACTTGAGATAATATACTCTTGGGTGCCAAATTGTACATTCTAGATATGCTTAGTGAAAGCACTAAATTTGATTCTTTACATGACAGAAAGGCACCAAGGTACTTGTAAATTTTTTTTATTTAACAATCATTTTTTGAGCTTCTATATATAAGACCTGAAT
Organism: Marmota flaviventris; assembly: GCF_047511675.1. Taxonomy (NCBI): domain Eukaryota; kingdom Metazoa; phylum Chordata; class Mammalia; order Rodentia; family Sciuridae; genus Marmota; species Marmota flaviventris. Next base: position 11,028,583 of record NC_092508.1, on the reverse strand, counting down.
ATAGTACAGGAGTGAATGACAGATAGCTCCTGTTCTCAAAAAATTTACTATTTGCCTGGTGTTATGGTTTAAATGTGAGATGTCCCCAAAAAGCTCACGTGAGACAATGCAAGAAGGTTCAGAGGAGAAATGATGGGGTTGTAAGAGTCTTAACCCAATCAGTGATTTAATCCCCTGAAAGGGATCGACTGAGTATTAATTGAAGTGGTAGGGTATGGCTGAAGGAGGTGGGAATTGGGAGCATGGCTTTGGGGTATATATTTGTATCTAACAAGTGGAGACTTCTCTCTCTGCTTCCTGATCATCGTGTGTGCTGCTTCCCTCTGCCACACTCTTCTGCCAAGATGTTCTGCCTTAACCACAAGCCAGCCTTCTATGGTCTAAGACCTCTGAAACCGTGAGCCCTCAAATAGACTTTTCCTCCCCTAAAATTGTCCTGGTCAGATAGTCACAGGAGCAAAAAAGCTGACTAAAATACCTAGTCACTGCAGGATAATGCTGTAAGGGAAAAAATAGACACACAGAAGATATAAAGTTCTTTATTAAAAAAAAATGATAAAGATTATAAAGATGGCTACACAAAGCAAAAAGTGCCACAGAATGCCCCCAGTTAGGGGTCTACTTTCCAGCTCCCCAGAGTTTCCATTGGAAGTTAAAACTGTGAGAAATACTGTCTTGGAATAAGGATTCTAACAGGAGAGAGTTGCTTTATTTGTTATTTGACAGGTTTTGTTTTTCTTTTGATCTTTCTGAAGATAAAAATAATGCCAGTGCATAAGATTGTTGTGAAAATTCATGTTAAAACTCAATGTGTATAGACATTATTGTTATAAAAGAGTAAACATCCTATAGCAGGATCCAAGTCCTGAAAGAGTTTCTGAGAGTAGTACTAGCTGCCTACTGAAAAGCTTTGACGGTAGTCTGTACTTCCAAGTTTTTAGAAGGGTCAGGTAGCTGTCAGGAGGTAATCAACCAATGAATGGGGGAGGGAGCCAGAGTTCTTACAGCTGTTAGATATGGATTAAAATAAAAAGGCAGTAGGCTCTGCAAGCTGATGACATTGATGATTCATTCAGTGTATAAAGTGACATCCTCAGAACCATTTGCTCTATAGTAATCATTCTCTAAGAGATGCCAGGGTTTCTCTATTGACATCTTGAATTGGAAAACTCGACAGTGAGGGCTGTCCTTTGCATTGTGGAATGTTTAATTACATTCCTGATGTCTGCTAGTAGCATCCTCAAAATCATGACAATAAAAAGTATCTCCAGCAACTAAAATATAGAAACAGATCAAATTTCCATCAACTAATGAATGGATTAATAAAATATGTAATATTCAGAGAGTGACTATTAATTGGTAAAAAGGAATGGAGTACTTATACCTGGTATAACATGAATCAACTTTGAAAACATGCGAAGGTTAAGAAGCCAGATAGAAAAGGCCATGTATATTCTACTTGTGTGAAATATTCAGAATAGGCAAATCTATAGAGATGGAAAGCAGATTAGTGGTTGCCAAAAGATTGAAAGAGAGAGAGGAATTAAGGATGACTGTATAATCTGGATGGGGTTTCCTTTTGTGATAATGAAAATGCTCTTGAACTAGATAGTGGTAATGTACAACATAGTGATCATGCTAAATGGCACTGAATTATACACTTAAAAATGGTTAAACTGGGAATTGTATGTTATGTGTATTTTACCACAATTAAGAAAAAAATATCTGCAGACATTGCCAGATATTCTCTACAGGTCAGAATTACCCTTAACTGAAAGCCACTGTCCCATGTCAAGAAAGGAGACTACTGGGGAAAGACTTATGAGAAATAATTTAAAATTGTTGTTCAAAAGCCTAGCTAATGAGTTGAATGTGGTAGTGCATATTTGTAATCTCAGTTAACCCTGAGAGGCTGAGGCCTGCCTGGACAACATAGTGAGACCTTATCTCTGAACAAATGAATGAGAAAGAAAATATGACTGACTCAAGGAAAAAAAATTGTAGAAATCAAATGCACCTAATTTCCTAAACTGGCTTAAAGAATCCAAGTGAGTCTACATGAAGGGCTTAAAACCCTTTAGCTGAAGTCAGTGGGAGATCTTCCAGAGTACAAGAAGAGAACAGTACATAGAAAAATAATTGGGAAATGATACTTCTGAGAAGATTTGACAGCTGTGAGGAGTGTGACCAAGGCAAAGATTTGGATTCAGCAACATCGCCTTTTAGTCAAGCAGCAGTATGCTTTGTAAAGATCAGCTATAGGTAAATGTCAGAGCTTTATGAAAGTTCTTTGAAGTAGGAAGAGAAAACAGACTGTAAAGGATGAATTGTAAGAAGTTTTTGCCAAAATTCACAATTCCTGCTTCAAAGAAGAGAAGTACTAGAATGCTATCCATTTCTGTAATAAATCTTTAGAAAAGCACCAAACCCCAAATGTGCCTAAGAAATATTAGTTAATCAAAGGCAATCTGGAAGGAACAAACCAGTTGGTCTGAATAAACTTTACCTGATTTTGGAAGAAAAGAGCAAAGGCAATGAATGTTTTCTTCAGAGAAGAAACTTATCTCCGAGCCATGTCAAATGATCAAATTCTACTATACAAAGTGTGAAGCCAGAACTCTGGGACTAGGAGAAATATTACCCAGCTAGAGCCAACTTCATCACCAATTACACTTAGAAAGCCATGGTTATAGAAGCTGAAGGATAACACAAAAGCTATAGACTCGGTAATCCTACTGTAAGGGTCTTGTTCCCTACTTATTAGTGCCTTATTGACATGAACCCTGAGGAGGTGAAGCTAAATACCATATCTGATCTGAAGTATAGGGAGTCACTCAGCTATGCAACAGAGCCTGAAACAATTGCAGACTCCGCCGGCATTCCATGAATACTCAAGAGGGCCCTGTAATAGCTAGAAAGAAAGCAAGTCTCTCGTCTTCTTATCCATCCTTACGATGCATGAATAAATGCACCTGGTTGTGGAGTTGTTAAATTTTGCTTACAATTGCCTACAAGTAATTTTGATTTGGGGCTTAACTATAACATACTTTTGCAATAGGCTTCAAATGGACTCTTCTGTTTTCAGATGTTATTTTTTTCACAGACCCTCCCTCAGTCTTTCTCCAGTATCTATTGTTGAGCACTATTCATTTCATATACTATGTAGTTAAACCTACAGTGGTTGTGTCTGTATTGAAAACTATAGATTTTTTTCTTTCTTCTCTGAGCAGTACAGCATAACATCTCTTTGTGCAGCATTTATTTTGTATCGCATTAGGTGACTTAAAGTGTATGGGAAGATTACATAGCACTATGCCATTTTAAACAATATACATGTCTGGCAGTAATTCTTGGTTGCTTTTCCTTGGTTCCTTGTAATTTATATGAATAACCCTGGATTAAGATTCTTTTGATGCTAAGCAGCTACTAAGAATATTTTCTGTCCTCTTCCCTTTGTGCCTTAACAGATCCGTGCAGTTGGCAGGCTAAAAAGAGAGCGCTCTATGAGTGAAAATGCTGTTCGCCAAAATGGACAGCTGGTCAGAAACGATTCCATGTGAGTAGAACCACTACACATTGTATCATGTTTGTAAGTTTTCTCAGTTTATTGTCTATATGCATCTTTTTCTAAATAGTTATTTCCCATAATTTTGGAATCTGTTTTACATTTACATCAATTTTGTATTTTTGCAGTACTTTTTATAGCCTTAAATCTGACCATTTTGTTAGTTGTATGAATTTTTCAGTAACATTATTTTCTATGTGTGACTGATACTCTTTTGTGAGTATGATTGGCTTATTTGGGAATTCTATAAAGTATATTTAATTGATGAACATAAGTGCTCAGTTATAAACAGTCTTTAAAAATGTTTATCATATACACTGAAAAATAAAACAGAATAGAATGTCTTTATTTTCAAGTTATTGATATCATGATTGTAAGTCAGCCATTTTCAGCTCTGTCTAGTGAGCTGAGCTGTGGCAAACTGCAGCATAGATAAGTAGAATTTTGCATACCTTTCCAGGAATAGTGTTTGGTGTTTAGCTTTCTACCTGCTGATTCTTAAATTGATAGGTCCCTTTCATTAAAAAGAAAAAAAAATACAGAGATCTTGTTTAAAGAACTATTTGCTTAAATTCTTCTTTCTTATTTGGTTATGTTATCACATCATGATTTTAAAACTACTCTAAGATGTTGCAGATTAGGAAAATGCTTTTTATTGTTTTGTTGTAATTAACTGATTTTTACAAGTAAAATATCCTTTGAAAACTGGTCAGAATTTTAAATCTTACACTAGTAAGATCATTTAGATTATTTATACAAATTAATATTCTTCCTCATTAATTTTTGATCAGTTTCCATGAATTCATCAGGACCAAATGTGTTATCAACCATAATATTAGCTTCTCTGAAAACTATGAAAGAATCAGGTGGTATTAGATCTTTTCTGGAAACTTGAAAATCTAGATAAAAGCAAAACATTTAATTTTGTATACAAAATAAGTAGAGCACAATACAATTATACTATTTATATCAAAACAGTAAGTTCTAGTTTGTACTTGACTAAAGAATGTGGTGTCCAGAGGGACTTTGATGAGGGTAGGAGCTTAATATTCAAGTTGGAAAGAAAATGTTTTTCATATGTTTTTATCCTTGCTTTGAAAGAAGTCTTATGTACGAATCCAATCAGTGAAATTCCAACTTAAGTGTAAATTATCTGCTTGTTTCATTGAAATTCCTTTCTCTTATGTTATGTTCAAGAGAGAATTATAACTGCTCTGATTCCTTAAGAGTCTCAAATGCCCTTTAACAAAGTTGTTATTCTGTAGGGTTATATAAAAAGAGAGTTAAAAACAAATGTATCTCCTTTAGGTATCTAAAAGGTTCAACTATTATTAATATGAAAGTATCTATGATTAATTTTATCTTTCCTGGAAGGTATCTGGTTGGCAGATATGATGGCAACAAGTTCATAAGATCCATATTTTCCTAGAATATTTCCTAATATAGCAAACGAATAATTAAAAGCTACGTAGTTTATGGCTAAGTTAGATTAAACACACCTAAAGTCTTAGGTTATTTTCTGTTTTTTTTTTTTTTTTTTTTTTTAAGGTAGCAAAGTTTCTAGTAAACTTTCTTACTATATAAAGATGTGATTTACTACTTAGGACCTTAATTACTTTGACAAGTTCCTATAACATAAAAAGATTAATAGTGTTCATTTTTAATTTTCACTTTAAATAGCTTTGATGCCACTTTCTAGTTGTTTAACAAAACTAAAAATTTTGTTTTGAAAATCCCATTTTTGACAGTGAAAGTAACGTGAAATTTTTATATATTTCACAGTGAAACACTTGATATTATTTAACCATACTTTTTGTTATAGTTGTTATACATGTTGCCATGTTAGTAGTAAGATATTTAACTCTTTATGTTAATAATGAAACTTTGCCCTTTCTTCTCCTACCATTGTTAATTTTTATAATTTATAATATTCATCTTTAAGGATCCATATCTCACTAACTTTAGGAATTTTGTATAATGAGCATATCACATATTCAATGCTGTTAATGTGGTAAGAAAAAAATTAATATAATACAGCTATGGTTACCTCAATTAAAGTAATTATTAAAAGCTTCCTGCCTTTACCAACTTAAATCTTTTCTTTGTAGTGGGAGACTATGCATCATTATGCATGAACCTTTGCCTGCTTCCACTTTATTTTGTGAATCTAAAAGTGAAAGAGCAAGGGCATAGGCTTTTGTTTTTTTACTACTTCAAAGAGGCAATAAGATTGATTATTGTCACCTATTGGCAAAAATGAATTCTGACAATAGAATCATTTCTAGCTTTTTTTGTGTGTTATGAAAGCTGAATATGTGAAAGAAGCGTAATTATTATTTAAGGTGGCACAGATCAGATTCTGCCCCGAGAAATAAAATTTCAAGGTTCCAGGCATCGATTTCTGCACCGGAATACACGTAAGATTTTATCTGCTCTGCTTTTCACAAGTAGGAGTTGTTCTAATTTTTCAGGCTTCTGTTAATACTAATTAATTAATCTATTTTACTAGGTAATTGGTATGTACTACCATAATTCTCTTTTTCTTTGGCTTTTTAAGTACTTCTCTTTCAGGGTTTCTCAAACTGTCATCATACATTTTATTAAGTAAAAAAAAAAAGACCAATTGAGAAAGTTTTATGTGGTTATACGTATTGGTGAAAGGAAAATGGAATGATTAATGCATAAAGATAAAGCACCTTTTTCTATTTTCTTTATTTTGCATTGGTTAGACTATTAGTATTCTGTAGATTCAACTTAAGCAGTTTCAGTAATCCAACTTTTTAAATTTTAGCACACTATCTTTTCTTGTTTAATTTTGACCCAGAAGGAGAATGGATTCTTTATTGAGGTTTGTTATTGAAGTTGTTTGTCTGCCTTTGTGTATTTTTTTTATTTGTTTTAATTAGTTACACATGACAGTACAATGATCTTGACATATCATACATTTGAATCAAATGGGATATAATTTCTCATCTTTGTGTATTTTTAATTCCATCTGTTAAATTATTCTTGGAAGAATTTTGTGAGATCCTTAAACTCATTTTTTTTGTAAGCGTGACAGAATAAAGTGTGGTAATGACTGTGCTCGCATGAGAGGAAACATTTTGGTGTTGTGCAGTACAAAAATTCAACAGTGAATATAGTTCTTTAGGAAATAAAGAAACCACACAAATGGCCAATAGTTTTTCTCTTATTATGGTTTTATTATTATGCTTCTGGGGACTAGTAAATTATCTTATAGATAGCAATAGCAAATTAAGATTTTCTGTTTCAAATTTCAAGAGAAATTAATATAGAATTTGTGTTTCAGTTAAAAAAAACATATATTAAATTCTCTCTCTCTTTACCACTGAGCTTCACTCCAGTTCTTTTTATTTTTTATTTTGAGACAGGATCTCACTAAGTTGCTGAAACTATTCTTGAACTTGGAATCTTCTTGCTTCAGTCTCTTAAGTAGCTGTGATTATGGGTGTGTCCCACCATGCCCGGATTTTCTCTCCTTTTTTTTTTTTGTTTTTTTTTTTACTATTTACCTATATAAATATCTGTAAAAGGCTAGCACCTCACCAAAAAGGTTACTCTCACAGTTTGAGAAACATTATTCCTGTAAAAACCCATAGGAAGAGGTACTTAGCTTTAAACTTACCTTTTAATAATGACATAGTTATGCTAAGCAAATTTAAATTTTAGTTCTGACATTGACTAGCATCATTTATTTAACACTTATATGATAAGATTTTTATGTAAGCATGTGATAGAGTAAACCTCAGTGCTTTCTTCAAAATTTTCTAATCTTTTATCTTATCCTGATACCTTTTAAAAAATTAAAATTGAGATTTTGTTGTTTTTGTAACATTACTAGGATTGTTTTTCATCCAAATGCAATTTTATTAAATTACTAATATTGTGATATTTGCTTAATCTCAGTGCCTTTGCATTGTGTTTACTTAGCAATAAAACAAACAAACAAAAATCATTAAACCTTGATTTGGGTACATGAGTGGACAGAGATGAAACCCAGTTTCCCTCCACAGATGATACCAGTAAAGAATATTCCAATTGACTGATAAAATTTTTAGGGCTTCTTATTTTTTGCTCTCAAATTTATTTATAAAGAGATGACTTCTCATTAAAGCTTTGCAAAAGAAAAAAGGAATTGCTAAATTATCTATTATTTCGAATTATGAAGGTAGTTTTATTCATCTCTGATTTATAATCACTTGGCTCCTCTGTAGATGGAAATAATCAAGGGCACTTAATCTGTACGCATTCTGTCAAAAGTAGACTTCAGTTTAAAAATATACTTCCTATTCTGTTTTTGCTGTTTATGGAGGATTGCCATGTAAATGAATGAAAAGTTATTTCTTACTAATTCTTGAAACTTTAATTTCCTTGAAGAAACAACCAGAAATCCAAATACTTTTTTTACATTGGTCTTGATGAAATAAATACTTTTACTAGTATTGATAAATACTTAATCTCATCCTTTTTTCTACATAAATATTTTTTCTTAAGTTCAATTGAGGATCATACAAGGTTTTTTCCTGCTTATTATCATATTCCAATTTCATATGATAATAGAATCTTAAAATTGGAAGAGATTTTAGACTTTTAAAAAAATTAAATTTATTTTTATTAGTTGATTTCTCTGATAATGTGATATTAACATTAATCTTTGATATTTAACAAGTGCCTGTAGATTGTTCTAGAATCCAACCTTCTGTTCATCTTTGCCATTAATCTGAAGTTAGTCTATGCTTGACTATTTTATAAGATAACTACCTCATTTTCTGTGTATGTAGAGAAAATACTTGTACTTTAAAATTTTATATATATATATGTATGTGTGTGTATATATATATATATATATATATATATATATATGTAATTCCTTATTGTTTGTTTCTAGCAAACTGGTTTCTCTCAAAAGAAATAACTTTTAATTTTAGTGGGCAAAAATCATCCAACACTATGCATAGACTTGGATTTAGTTCATTGATGTAGTTGCCTTAAGATTATAATTCTAAATATTGGTTATTATATCCTTTACTATACTACTATGTAACTAATTTTTTAATACAGAATGATGAACAAAGTAGTCGATTTCATCCTCAAAATTCAAAGTACTAATTAATTTTTTAAAAGCTTAAAAATTTAGCTAGGTACACAGGCAGCTCTATCAAGAATATAAAACCGGCCAGGCGCAGTGGCGCAAGCCTGTAATCCCATTAGCTTGGGAGGCTGAGACAGGAGAATCCTGAGTTCAAAGCCAGCCTCAGCAATGGCAAGGTGCTAAGCAACTCAATGAGACCCTGTCTCTAAATAAAATACAAAATAGTGCTGGGGATGTGGCTCAGTAGTCAAGTGCCTCTGAGTTCAATCCCCGGTACCCCCACTCCCCAAAAAAGAATATAAGATGGATTGTTTAGTTATGTGGATGTAGAACTGGCCATTTTAAATCCTGCTTCTGGTGATACTTTTCAAACATAAACTCAGTCTGATTTCTCACAAATAGCAGGAGCTTCAGGTTTTCACTATGCTACCTAAAAAGAATTCTGAGTACAATACTAGTACTCTAGTCTCTGTATCCCAGATGTGCTATTTTTGTTTGTTTGTTTGTTTGCATCCTTTTAAGATGCCACGGCCCATGATGCATGTACACACGCACAGACAGATTGCCAGTCTCTCTCTGGACAGACATTTAGGGTTACTAGCCATGAGACTGCATCTGAAAATTGGAATTTATCGTAATACCACTTAATACCATTAGATCTAATTCCCATGATGCATCAGCCTTGACTGATTAATTTCCAAATGTGCCAAGATATGACTTGGAACTTTTTTTTGTAAGTAGTCTTTGGAAAACAGTTTTCATCTTTATTATACATTTCTCTTTAGATCATCAAGACACTAAAAGTTGTTCTCCATGTTTGTAAAATTAAAATTTTAAAATTTGAGAATAATATTAAATGACAGTAACTATCCTTTCAAGAATTATCCCACTTATTTTATGGTTTCCAAGCCAATACATGTTAAATTAGAAAATGTTACAGTCAAAAGATTTTTCTATTTTGGTTGTTCACTATCTGCTCTGCTTTTATTCTTTTTAAATGAAACACACAGGATTAAATTTAGCCTAATGTGTTTTGCACTGACATTGAGAATGTTGAACCGTTATCCAGGTGTGTTATAGTCCTCTTATTTTAACGAGTCAAATGCCAAGGCCACATATCAGTTAAATGCCTCACATAGCAAACTATACTTGAATATTAAAAAGCTCTCTCAAAATACTGACAATATCTTAGGTTAGAACTCTGCAAATTGCTTCATTCAAATGTGGTCAGCAGTCAGGAAGCCCAGGCAAGGAAGCCAAAAGAAAGAATCTGCTCACAAATTAAAGAATGGCTATGAGTACTGTCACTGAGAAGCCCAGAAATGGTTATCAGCTATCTTGATGATTTAAGAAGTATCCTTCCTTCTTTCACTTTGTTCTCAGAGTTGGGAATAATTTTGTTTTAGTCATTTAACTAGAGAGCACATGCTTTATTATAATTAAACACTCAAAAGTCTCAGTTTCTAAGACTTTAGCTTTTAAATTAATTTCATTTACTTGTGAATGTAACTTGCTTTGTTGCTTTTGTGATGTGTTTGAAATAGCATTTTTATGGAATCACTTTTGATTCATGTGTTTGGATTTTGACATCTGTGTACCAGAATTCTCTATTCTATTCTTCTGATCATCCATAAGTTTGCAGTGTTGTTTCTTAGAGGTTTGGTTTACTGAATTGGACAATATACTACATTAAATAAAGAATGCTACTGCTCTGACACTAGGAATTAAGTACATTCATTGCTGTGGTTCTCTTCCCTCTCCAAAGGCATTTTTCATATCCACTTTTTGTATTATTGTTTAGGGTTACAGAGCTAAAAGTACTACTTTGCAGTTGGTTTTTGAAAACAAAATGTTTATAAACTTTAGTTTAGTTTCTTGGGGGAAAGTGAAGGGTGGGGAAGAAAGGGGGGGCAAGAAAACTAAGATTAAAAACTGCTCAGCTGAAGTTTTATAAAAATCTGACTTGAGTGTTTTTCTCTTCGTTTGCTATGCTTATGTGAACAGTGTGACACCATCGCCACAACAGGCTCGGGTCTGTCCTTCCCATATGTTACCTGAAGATGGAGCTAATCTTTCCTCTGCTCGTGGCATTTTGTCGCTTATCCAGTCTTCTACTCGTAGGGCTTACCAGCAGATCTTGGATGTGCTGGATGAAAATCGCAGGTGATTGGCCATCAGTGACTTGCCAGCTTTGTTGCATATTTTTTTGGTGCCTTATCTAGTGAGTTGTGGTGTCTTTTATGTTTGCACCTTCTCAGTCTCTAAGATGCAATGGTTTGAAATGGCTTGCTTTGCTTTCTTTTAATTTCAAATTATTGTCCAAAATTCACATTTCATAAGATTACATTAGATTTTGTTCAGTTAGAAAGAATATTTAGTTCCTGAGAACAGGATATGTGATGATGTTTTTTTTCAAAGGCTTTGCTGATTTATTTGAAGTACTTGATTCCATGTGGGGATATGCTGAAGGTTACTGTTGGATTGATTGTGGGATGTTGGACTGCTGAAGCATACTAGTTTTCTTTTAGTAAGTTTTTTATTTAATTGCTTGTGCAACTAATATGATTGAGTAAATAAAGCATGTTTGAGATGGCATTACAGCCACCAGTCGTTTTTTTGTCCTTTCCCCTTAACTACATACTAAAAATTCCATAGTGCTATTTTGAACATCTCCAAGTTAACTCATTAATAATATATTGTTAGTTGTAAATGCAAACATTTTTTTGCAATCATTTCGAATACTTTTATCCCTGCCACAATACTATATAATGTTTTTTTAAAAAGTGAAATTGGAGAAGCTTTTTTGGCATAGTGTGGGAAAGGTAAAGTCAGTTTCCTTTCAACTCCGAACATGTGACTGGTAATTTCTCAGAGTCAGTGTCTGAATTTTTGTTGTCATTTTATTGAACTATTAATTTTTGCATTTTGAAGAATTCTCAATAAATTAAGCTGGCTTTTCCAGTAAACCAATTTTTTTTTTTTTTTTTAATAACCTTAGGTGTCTTCTGGCTTGCTTTTATTGATTGCTTTTATACTCACACATACCCAGGAACTTCTCCATAGTTCTTGAGCACTATTTGTCATTATTATCCATACTATTTATCATTATTGAATTTAGGGACTTTTCGAGTCTTTGCAGGGCTAATCTAGTGGTATACATTTGGACTCAAGGACTTCAAGGTGCTCTATAAAGAGCTTATAGAGACAAACTCATGGCACAGTAGGAGAATTATGTATACTGTGAATGTATATGTATACATACATTTTTTTTTATTTTCCCCCAAGCATTTAGAGTTCTTTGAAGCTTCTAAATCTTAGAATATTTGGAAGCTATAAGAAGCCAGCCACAAAGTTCCAAAGAAAAGCATGGATTCAGAGAGTCATATTTATTCTTGATCCACCTCACAAAATAGCTGCATCATGGCCTTGAACAAATTGCTTATCTTCTCTGGGCCTCCTTTTCCTCATCTGTTGAAAAAAGGTAAAAAAAGGTATAATAATGCCTGGCTTTCTGTATTCTTGTGAATAGTCCCCTTCCCTGCCTTTATTAAAGATTTAGAGCTACTGACTTCAAATTATTTAGTATGGTAAGAGAGCCTCAAAAGATATAGAGGGTAAAGTACCTGGCCTTAACTAATATCTGCAAAAAACTATTTTCACATCTCTCCTCTAAACAGATTTATTCTCTACCAGATATTCTCCTTAACTTTTTTCCTTACATAGGTTCTTAGAAGAGGTCAGATTATTAAGTCAGTATCACATCAAATGGTATTATAGTAAAAATATCTAATGAGAAAAAAAATTCTAAATTCTGTTTAGATTAAATAATAGCTAGATGACAAAGTCCCAGTATGATTGTTTGTTCCTCCTTCCACCAATACGTACACAGTGCAAATGCATTTATATGGAACATGAAAAAATATGGGCTTTTTTTCTCCATAATGGAAAAATTATTTACCTGAGGGTCAAACAATACAAAATCAGAAATCTTACTAATGTAAATTTTACCTTGTATTCTTTCATAATGAAAAACTATATACAATTCTATGTGAAATTTTATTTTGTAATAAATTGGTAACTTTAAAAAATCCCTTTTCTGGGAAGACATTATCTTATTTACCTAAAACATGTTTTTTAATTGAGAAAGGTATTATAGTAGTAATACTTTACTCCTGGATATATTCCAATAGTTTTTACCATGGAACTCGAGTTAGGCTCTCATTAATCTTATCCATGTTTTCATTACTGAAAGGGTCTGTCAAAGTTATATTCAAATTTTTTATGATCTAAATGTTGAACAAGATTTGATCAGAATTTTAAGTAACAAATCAGTTTTTATTTTTGCTATAAGAAGTATCTAGTATAATTTTTCAGATATAAAAAATAGGAATGTGAAATTTGGATAATATTCTTGCATGGTTGTAAAATAATACTGCTTATAAAAATTTAAATGCTTTTATGTTCCTTGCCCTGTGCATCATTTTGTTTTCTTTTCTATTTTATTACTCTTGGCTATTTTGCTAATGCAATATCTTATCTTTGGTCTTACGCCATCACATTGAGTATAGTTAATTTAAGCTATAACTTTTTCAGAAGAAAAAAGCTTTCTGCCTGGTTTATTATCATAAAATAATGCAGTTTCATAGTTGTTCAACATGAGCTATTTTTGGTTTGCATCTTAAGGGACACTGTCAAAAGGTTTTTTTACTGTACCTTTTTTTCTCAGCTTATGAGAACTTAATTGATAAACAAGTTCAACACGAAAACCAAGTTAAATCCTAGGTAATTGTTAGAAAAGTTCATTTACATAGGTCAGTGCTATACATTTGGAAAAGTGATATATTGAAAATGTATCAAAATACTTAGGATAAGCCCTGTGCACAGTTTGCTTAGTTGGCAGCAGGATTTAAAAAGCTGTTATGATTTCATGCTTTGTTGGTTAGACATTGCCCATATCTAGTTAATACGTCTATTACAACTATATATGTCCTTTTCCAATATAAAATATTATCATTTTTTAAAACCATATTTATGTGTAAGAACATTATATACTGATAGATGTTATTTTTAGGAGGAGCTTGGTTATTGCTATAGTTTTTTCTTAGCAAATTATACTAGTTTTGAGTGAATAGAATAAGAAACCAGTATGTGAATAGTTTATATTTTTGACAAGTATCCCTATAAATCCATAACTTAGAAGACCTAGAAACACAGAGTTACAGTGGATATGATATGTTATTTGTAATTTTTCCTTTAAAAATATATACTTCCTCATTTTCAAAACTACTTATTTTCTATAGCAGTTTACATTTTCATAGCAAAGAAACATATAATCTGTCAATTTAGACCATATATTTACTCAAAAATGTCAATATGCAGGTTAATGCTGGAATTTGGTAGCCTTGGATTTCCTTCCTTTTTGCCACTTTAATTACAAAACATATCATTGAAAAATTTCTTTTTATGTATTAAATCATACTTATGGTAGCAAGTGGTACTTTAATGAAGTTTGCAACTTTACCAAATACCTGTCTAATTTACTTTTATATTATATGTGTCAATTGCCAGTGTGAGAAGACAAAATGAAATACGTTGTGAAAGGTAACTGTATTATTTTCTGGCTCTGCATTATAAAAGGGAAATCTCTGTGGTGGACTATGTTGGATACAGCAGACCCATTTGAACATATTAATACACATTTTTAAAATATTTTAAAAAGCACACAGCAGCGGCTTCATTTAATAACCATTCTCATATTTGTGTAATTTAAGATTAGTTGATTGATAGTCTTCCTAATATCACAGAGTAAATCTGATGGGAAGATAAGATGAACCTAATACCTGTCTCAAGCATATGTGATTCCTCATTGTCTCTTAACCAACAATATAAAAGTCAGACATATCCTTTAAAAGGTTCTGAATCCTGTATCCTCTAGGCTCCAGAAACTTTATAAAGCACCAGTAGTGCCTTTAGAACATGTGACTTTAGGACAGAAGTTAAACATTAAATATTTCTAGCATAAACTGACTTGTCAGAAAATAGTAATTTGTAGTCTTCAACTGTTCCAGCTTACAGAAAAAAAAAATTGTACAATGGTATTAAATATTTACTATAATTATTGCCTTGATACTTACATTTAGGCAAATATCTAATTAGTTAAAGAAAAAAATGAGACATTCTAAAACAGGATTTAATAATTCTTAAAATCTTTACATGGATCCTCTAACCCATTCTTCTTTCTCTGATTAGTAAATATAGCTGCTTATTTGGGGGCAGTTGACCAGTGGACATGTAGAGCTTTTGTTTTTTGATTGTAACAAATAAATTATATTAGAAAGGTTACTGCTTGTCTAGATAAATTAATTATCCTCTAGGACTCAAATATGTTCTGAGACTATGTATAAAGCCCCACAAAGTTTTCCAGTGCACCTTGGTCCTTGTTTCCAGCAGCCCTGTATGTTACTCCTGGTTGTCTCAAGATCAGACTCACATATTTGTTTGCATTTCCTGCCATGTGCCCTAGCATGTCTCCCATATTCTCGGCTCTGGAACTGAGGCATGCATTTTTTACTCTGGAGAGCTGAGGGTTTAAGCCAGACACATCAGACATGAGTCAGAATTAATGAGGTGGGAGGGAAGGAATTGTGGGAAATGAGGAAATTCACAGTTTTTGAGGTAGAACTGTTGATATTGATGAGCAACCATGATCATGCAGGTGCCACAATAGGTTCTTGACATCTTTTAAAGTTGCCAGTGATTTTTTTCCCAGTCAGAAGAAAATAATTGCATTTTTTTAAACACAGTGGTCCTCTGTCTTGAATTTCATAAATTATGAGCACCAAAAAAAATTATGTTGGTGCTATTTTACTTTGTTTCTTCAGTCAGTTGAAAACTATTAGATTTATGAAAATCATAAAATGGAGGATGTATGAACAAAGATTTTCTGAGTTTTTGAGAGATATTATATTGTATTAAAGCATACAATATAATCTTATTTGACATTTATCTGTCTTGTTTTTGCTTTTATTTTATCATTTCTCTGTTTCCTGACTCTGTCTTGTGCCTTCTCCCGCAAAAACCTGCCGTAGACCTGTGTTGCGCGGTGGGTCTGCTGCCGCCACTTCTAATCCTCATCATGACAACGTCAGGTAACTTTTGAGACTTTGTAATCATCAGGGGAAGTACAGAGTTGGGGATTTATGTTCTGCAGAATATAATGCATGTTGCAGCGTGGACTTGACAGGTTTCACTTATGAATAATCTTGCTTCTAAGAACAAGAAGTTGAAGCAGTCAAGACATTTGACTGCTGGAGTCTGAGGGAAAATGTTTAATATTAACAGGGTGGTGTGATATGAACATCTGAGATATTTTATTTAAATACAGTTTTAGTAGCTTGTAGGAGATTATGCTAAAATGCAGTAAGAATGATTTTAAGTCATGTTTTATCTGCACTATTTTAACTGTTGCCTAGGTTCAGTGCAGCATTTGCTCTTTAGTTGTTAATTATAATGTCACTTTCATAGTGTAGATAATCCAGTGTTAAGCACTATCGTAAATTGGGTAAAATCATCATTGACAACTCAACAGTTCAGAAAGGTGAACATTTATTTAGAAAGGGAATTTAATTTTAAGCATTTTTATTATCATAAATATCAGTCTTTCTCGTTTTTGCCCCTTTTGCACTTTCAGACACAGCCTGAATAATTGTTTGGTGTTTTTTTTTTTTGGTCGTCACACATCACACATGGGCAGATATTTAAAGTTCCTGTTTAGTGTTCCTGTCTTCTAGGAAAACAAAAGCAAAAGCTGATTGGTGTTTACAGATGCTATTACTCTTAATTTTTCAGAGCCAGTTTTGTTAAATGTAAGCTAAAATGTTTTACCTGTAGTAGTAGATTTAAAATTGGCAACTTTGTTTCTGTTAGAGAGACTGACACATTGTTAGGGAAGAGAAAAGGGACAGCATCATTTGATATTTGTCAGTTCAGTTCATGTTGGAGGAATTGAAGTGCACCCTTGGTGGCCCCCTAACTGTGCTGCTGACTTATTTTCTTTGACAATCTTAATTTTAATCCGTTTGTTGTTTTCCCTCCTATTTTTCTCTGTTTGTTATTACTTTATCTTTCTGTGAAATTATTTTTAACCAATGATCTAACTTAATGTTTCTACAGAGATTTTAGTTCTGATAAATACAAGTTTTAGTTTAAGATACTTAAAGTAATTGCACAGTGAGTGGCACATGCCTGTTATCCCAGTTACTTGGGAGGCTGAAGCAGGACAGTTGCAAGTTCAAGGCCAGCCTGGGCAGTTTTAGCAATACCCCATCTAAAAATAAAATAAAAAGGGTTGAGGATACAGCATAGAGACAAATCACCCCTGGGTTCAATCCCCAGTATACAGAAATATATACATATATACGTAAATTGAAGTCTGTATGTAAAGTCTTTTGTCCTGTCTCTAGATTTCTTTGCGAATGACGATTTCCTTTACAGATTTTTAAAACCTTAGTTAATTCAGGATTTAAATTGCAAATAATCTCTATCATTTAAACTTAGCTTTCTATCTTCAGGCCAGGTCCCTTTAACTTTGAGGATGAAATGTAGAAAAGAGGAATCTTGAAGCCCTATTTTTTCCTCTAATCTTTTAATAATTCTGTTTAGTTGTTATTGTTTCTCAGTGCTAGGAATTGAACTCTGGGCCTTGTATATGCTAGGCAAGCACTGAACCACATCCTCTGCCCTAATAATTCTCTTTTAATGTTCAAAGGAATAATTAACTCAGATGTTTATAAGCCCATAGTTTGTAAGCCCAAGTTTGCATGTTCTTGTAAACAGAAACTGACAATAGTTGCAATATCTATTTCTGAGAAGTTTACTTTGCTAACTGGCAGAATTACCCTCAGGATTTCAAGAATACTTCCTTTATTTCCATGAAGAAAGGGGAGCTAATTAACAGCAAGTGAATTTAACTATAAGAGGATCATTCAGAGATTCTTATAGATTATATCTAGTCAGTACACACTATCTTATTTAAATTTCATTTTACATTCTTTAATAAAGTATTTTTATATTATTTTCAACAACATTTGAAACAACAGGATTTTCTAAATAGACTTGTCTTTAGCATACCCAGATGAAAAAAATATAATTCTACTTCATATCCCTTTGTGGGATAATGTGGGTTTTTTGTACTGGAAAAATGCTAGGAATATTAGAATATATGATCCGTTAGCCAACTCTGTTTTTTTGTTTGTTTGTTTTGTTTTGTTTTGCAATGCTAGGAATTGAACCCTAGTAGTAACTAGTAATTCTACTCATTCAGAAAAGTTAGCATGTCATTTTATTGAAGTAACCATACTGGATATAAAATAGATACACATGTGATACAATAGATTGCATGGTATATAAATTTGTATCTCAGTAAAGCTGTAATTAAAATAAAAGTATGGAAATGCAGGCAAAGGATAGGAATGGTATTTGTGTCTATTTTTCAGAAGTTTATTGTCATCCATTTAAAAAAAATCTTATAAAAGTGACTGCATTTGAACAAAAGGTATTGTTTAGTGTGCTTTCTCTGTATTCTTAGTGGTTCTTCAGTATTACTGTTTTATACACACCCTCTTAATTTCTTATTGTTGAGCCAATTCTGGATCTAAATGTAGTGGCAAGATATATTCAGGAGTCTGGTGCAGTAGTGCATGCCTGAAATCCCAGCTACTAAGACCCTTTCTCAAAACAACCAAAAAGTAGAGGGGGTGGGGAGCATGGATGTAGTTTAGCAGTCAAGTGCTTTCTTAAGCATGTGGAGGCCTTGGGTTCTATCTGCAGCACCGCAAAAACAAAACAAACAAAAGATGTATTCCAGAGATTTTGATTATTTCTGCTGGAGACATGCAGTCAAGACTAAATAATTTGAAATAGGAGTGGCACAAGAAGAGGAAGAGAAATTATCACTTTTTTTTTCTTTTTCTTTTTTTGGTTAGAATTAGTTCACTTTGCATTCCTTGCCTATGCGCCTCTACCTGTGGAACCACATATGGTAAAAGTTTGTGTAAGAATTGTTTGTTGGCATATCCTAGAGTGCTCTCAGCCTTTTCAGCCACCGATCATTTTTAACATTGCCCATCTCTCTGGTTTGAAAAGTGTCTTCAGTCAGGGTTTCTCCTCATTCTCCGTTTCAGTACATTTTCCTGGTATTATAGGTAGAAATCATTCATCTTAAGCTTTTTCTTTTCCTTTATTAGTGTCAATTCAGACAGTACAATATTTTAGTAATTTATATTGTTAAGTATGTCTTTTGAATGTTTCTTTGAGCAATACATAACATATGACTTGCTAGTCTTAGTTTTGTTTTAGTATTAACTTGTATTTTTGTGTCTTATTTACTAGGTATGGCATTTCAAATATAGAAACAACAATTGAAGGCTCATCAGATGACATGACTGTTGTAGATGCAGCTTCATTAAGACGCCAGGTATTTAATGAACCAAACAAGATATAATCCAAAAGTTATAGTCATGTAAATTTTGTTGTGTGATTTTAACCTACCTTCACATTTTTTTTCACATTGCATGTAATATTTTAAAGTGATAGCTGATAACATTTTATCATTTTTCTGTTTTATGGAATCCATGAATTGAAGTATTTTATCTGTCAAATTATTTAATAAGCCATAATGATTTCCCATTTTTAATTAAAGACCCATTAAACCACTGTCTACATACTTTGGGATGTTTTTTGGTTTTGTTTTTGGTTTTGTTTTTTTTAGCAATAGGGGTTGAACCCAGTGGTGCTTAACCACTGAGCCACATCCCCAGCCCTTTTTGTATTTTTTGTAGAGGCAGGGTCTCACTGAGTTGCTTAGGGCCTCACTAAGTTGCTAAGGCTGGCTTTGAACTCTCCATCCTCCTGCCTCAACCTCCTGAGCCATTGAGATTACAGGTATACACCACCAAGCCCAGCTCATCTACATGTTTTTGACCAGCATAAAATACTATCATCAAAATGAATTTATTTAAGTCTGACTAATAAGAAAGAATCTTAAATATCAGCAAACCAGTATAAATTGCTTGTCTGACTTTTTTGACATGTAATAATCACTTTGGGGACCTTTGTTTCTATATTTGATATTCACTTTGGAAGCCACTACTTTCATGTGCACAGTGTCTATACATAATATTGTTTATATATTCTAATAAGTTATATCTTTAAAATATTTTTTATTCTTTTTAGTTACACATTACAGTATAATGTATTTTGACATACATATATGGAGTATAACTTCCCATTCTTGTGGTTGTACCTGATGTGGAGTTACACTGGTCATTTATTCATATATGAACATAGAAAAGTTATGTCCAATTCATTCTACTGTCTTTCCTATTACCGTCCTCCCTCCTGTCCCTTCATTCCTCTTTGTCTAATCCAAAGTACTTCTGTTCTTTCCTCCCTTCCCAAAGTACTTCTGTTCTCTGTCCCCCTCCCCCCATTGTGTGTAAGCATCTGCATATCAGAGAGAACATTCAGCCTTTGGTTTTTTAGGATTGGCTTATTATTGTTTGGGGGGATTGGCTTAGCATGATGATAGTCTCCAGTTCCATCCAATTACCAGAAAATACTACAATTTCATTCTTCTTTATGTCTGAGTAATATTTCATTGTGTATATATACACCACATTTTCTTTATTCATTCATCTGTTAAAGAGCACCTATATTGGTTTCATGGCTTAGCTATTGTGAATTGAGCTACTACAAACATTGACATGGCTACGTCACTATAGAATGCTGATTTTAAGTCCTTTGGGTATATGCTGAAGAGTGAGATAACTGGTCAAATGGTGGTTCCATTCCAAGTTTTCTGAGGGATCTCCATACTGCTTTCCAGATAGGTTACATCAATTTGCATTCCCACTGGCAATGTATGAGTGTACCTTTTTCCCCACATCCATGCTAACATTTATTATTACTTATATTCTTGATAATTGCCTTTCTAACTGGAGTGAGATGAAATCTCAGTGTAGTTTTAATTTGCATTTCTCTAATTGCTAGAGATACTGAACATTTTTTCATGTATTTGTTGGCTGATAGTATTTCTTCTGTGAATTGTCTGTTCTGTTCCTTTGCCCTTTATTGATTAGGTTATTTGTTTTTCTTGGTGTTAAGTTTTTTGAGTTCTTTATATATCGTGGAGATTAGTCCTCTGAGGTGCAGGTGGCAAATACTTTGTCCCATTTTGTAGGCTCTCTCTTCAGATTCTTGATTGTTTCTTTTACTGTGAAGAAGGTTTTTAGTTTAATAGCATCCCATGGAAAAAAAATAAAATATTTGGGAATTAATCTAACAAAAGAAGAAAAAGACCTCTACAATGAAAACTACAGAACACTAAAGAAAGAAATTGAAGAAGAACTTAGAAGATGAAAAGATCTCCCATGTTCTTGGATAGGCAGAATTAATATTGTCAAAATGGCCATACTACTAAAAGTGCTATACAGACTTAATGCAATTCCTGTTAAAATTCCAATGACATTCTTCATAGGAATAGAAAAAGCAATTATGAAATTCATTTGGAAAAATAAGAGGCCCAGAATAGCCAAAGCAATCCTCAGTGAAAAATGTGATGGAGGATGCATCACAATACCAAACCTTAAATTGTACTACAGAGCTATAGTACCAAAAGGCATGGTATTGGTACCAAAACAGACACAAAGACAGTGGTTCAGAATAGAAGACACAGACAAATCCACATAAATACTGTTATCTCATACTAGACAAAAGCACCATAAACATACTTTGAAGAAATGATAGCGTCTCAACCAATGGTCCTAGGATAACTGGAAATCCATAGGAAGCAAAATGAAATTAAACCCCTCTCTCTCACTCTGCACAAAAATCAACTCAAAGTGGATCAAGGACCTAGGCATTAGACCAGAGACCCTGCGCTACTAGAAGTAAAAGTAGGCCCAAATCTCCATCATGTCAGCTTGGAACCAAGTTCCACAAGACTCCTAAAGCACAAGAAGTAAATAAGTTGTATCTTGAAGTTGCAGTTGCATACACATATTTTTAGTATGTATTCCTATACCTTCTATAATCACACATATATGCACATGTAGAGAAGGCATATCTGGTGTTTTGATTATGTATACAAAGTAGATACAGAGAAAATAGGATAAAATAAAGTATTTTAAGTAAAGATCAATAAAGAAGCACTAGCTTCAGCAAGGCAGTTCAGCCCAGGGGTATTCATGGAAAGGACAAAGAGCCAAGGATGGTTCATTCAGCCAACAGCTTTTCTGGCAGCTGGGGAATCATTAGTCTTTCAGACTGAAGTGTCTAGGTGACATCTGGCCTACTACAATAGGTTAAAGTATTGGGCTTTCTCAGTAACTCAGAGAGAATGCAGATAATATCAACTTAAAAATGAACAATTAAGGCTGAGAAATAAGAAACTCATGGAAGAGGCCTAGAAAGGGGTAGGGGTCTATAGTCTTTCTGCCTTGGTAAGCCTGCCTCAGTGTATGTGTTGTCTTTTACTAGAATAGCTTAGTTGTGAAATACTGCCTTTAATCTAATCAGGTAAGGAAGGAAATATGCCCTCACTAACTCCGAAATTTGGAGAAGGGAAATAGATAAGAGTATTTAAGCAAATTTAAGCTGTCATGAATAACATTTTTTTCTATTTGTAGCTGTCTTTTTGCTCCAAATGAAACTTTCCATGTTTGTAATAACTCTTATATGATTACACTGCTTTCTAAGAATGGAATTGCTGTGTACATTAAAGCTTCTATATTGTATTTTATGTTTGTTTTTCACATAGATAATCAAACTAAATAGACGTCTACAACTTCTAGAAGAGGAGAACAAAGAGCGTGCTAAAAGAGAAATGGTCATGTATTCAATTACTGTAGCATTCTGGCTGCTTAATAGCTGGCTCTGGTTTCGCCGCTAGAGGTAACTTCAGCACTCAAATATATTGTTTCAACAGCTGGAAATATAAAAGATTTGCAAACTTCTTTGTTTCTGTGTTTGCATTGTATGCCGTTTTATAGTTCATGCTCTGAAATGTATTTCTTCCAGAAAGTAGGGTGAAAGGACCTATATTTGTAGAAGTAAAGGTATATTCTGTCACTCAGTTGTATTCACTTTAAATCAGTTCTGCAGCAACACTTACATAAAATTCTCCTTTTGCATGTTTTGTAAATAGGCTCCAGTTTGTGTTTTTAAAATGAAATTAATTTTTTGCCTCACCAGTCTAAACAACTAATTCTGTGAAAGGAAGACAGAATGCATAAAGGGTGGATTAAGAAAAGTATCTGTAGAAGAAAAACAATGTTTGTCCTGTTTCTCAGACACGGTTTTGTTGGTAGACATTTTTGCATTCATATTTTAACATTAACACTTGAAGTCATGGTCTGGTGCCAGATTTAAGAAAATCAAACCACCTAATATTTCATGATTACCTGTATAGATTAAATTAAAATATGCCTAACAGTTCAGCAGTTTAATATGTATGCATTATGTTGCGTTTTTATTTTCATTTTAGTTTTGCAGATGGTTTTCTATAAAATACGTTTTTACTAAGTCCATGTGTGAATGATTTAAAAACTACAGAATAAGGAACAATTGTAGTGTATTTAATAAACTGTCAACCAAAGCAATGTTTGCTATTGAAAAATTTGTTTCATCATATTGGTTATGAGCTCAGTACGGAGTCATATTAACCTTATCTCAGTCTTTGTGTCTCAGGAGCATACGATGTACTTAATGACTTGGCAGGCAGCAAGTGCCTCCTGTGCTTCTCTTCAGATCTTTATCCTCCTAATTGTGGACATCATTTGTATTGAAGGTGGTTGTTTGTTTTTGTTGCTTGGGGTTTTGGGGGTGGTACTAGGGATTGAACCCAGGGGCACTCTACCATTGAGCTATATCCCTAGGCCTTCCTTCCTCACTCATCCCTCTTCCCCCTTTTTTTAAGACAAGCTCTCACTAGGTTGCCAAGGCTGGCCTGAAACTCACCATCTCCTGCCTCAGCCTCCCTTGTAGCTGGGATTGCAGGTGTACACCACCATATACAATTGCAGGTGGTTTTCTAGTCTATTCTACCTATGAAGTGATTCAGATTAAAATACCTATGAAGTGATTCAGATTAAAATACCTGTAACAGGAAAATCATGATTGAAGCTGGGGCCCCAAAAAACTACTCCCTCAGTGACACAAAAAATGAGAAATCTTATGCAAAAGTAGGCAATGAGAAATGTACCTTTCTTGACTTTGTCACATATCTAAAAGTAGAAGAGCTTGAATCTTGACTCTGAGGTTGAGCCCTGTGTTATTCTAAACTACTTCCCCAAAAAATGTTGTTAATCACTGTAAAAGAAAAAGAAATGTTCGGGATTAAGAAATGAATTCAATCCTGATCAAGATAATCAAGAAATACTTCTTAGATAGCTGAGCCTTGAGATAAGTGTATGTATGATTTCACCAAATAAAATGAAGAAAAGGATGCCAAGTACAGGGAACAGAGGGAGAAAAGGATATAGTCAGGGCAAAAGTAAGAACGGCAAGTATATTTTTGTTACACTACTTTCAGAATGTAAAGTACCCCCCCTTCCCCCCCCCCGCCCCCGCACACAACACTTCTGGGAATACTTGAGGCATTTGAAACTTGTTACAATTCAAGGAATAATTTTATGAAAGTGGTGTATTGTCCCACATGAATGTCTGTCAGTTTCTTAATATACTTTTTTGGCATTTAGGTTAAATTGTTTTTCTGGACCTTGGTTGTAGAACTGTTTATCTTATATTTTTTTAATTATAATCTATTTTCTCAATAAATAGACTTCTGTATGCACACACTAATCTTAAAAAGTAGCAGTTACAGAAGATATTCTTCATTCCTGCTCTTAAGGAATAAACATATTAATGGAGGTGGGGGAATAAAGCTTATTAAAGAATGAGATGATTATAGAAACAGTTTTACTAAAGAAGAAGATTTGAGATATGTGCTGAAGGATGAGTAGAGTTTTAGATGGTGATGTAGGGTGTTTTTTTTATATATATAAATTCCAATGTGAGATTGTATTTGGGGATGAGAATGTGGATTAAGAAACCTTGAGCTTTGCAAATGACTAGGTACATTGGGGGGATGGGTAGAAGGTACATGTGCAGACACGAATTGGCATTTTTAGGTACCTGATCAGAGATGGCTTTACCCAAAAGAACTAACCACAGTTGGCTCATAGGCTTTAGATCTTTAATTCATGGCAGCAGTTTCCATAAGATGAAAGAGAGAAGGAATAACCTATCGGCTGTTTCAGTTGATCATGCTACTGCCAGCCAGCCATTCTTTTGCCCTCTGAAATGGGACACCTAAGTTTCTGTCTCTTCCTGACCCGAAGGAGAAGTGGAGTCATATCTCCCATGTCTAGGGTGATGAGAAAACTGTAAGCACCATCACTGCCCCTGTGTCATTCACTCCAGCACAATGAGGTATCATGCATTTTACCTCTTTTAATTTCATGGCTATTAGCAGTTTGACATTCATTCGATAAGCATTGAGTCTTCACTAAATATTGGGTGCTGAAGAAACATCAAAATCTTTATAATGGCCCTACTTTGTACCAGGCACTATGTTAGGTACTAATTATACCAAGAATGAATACAAGAAACCTGTTATTGCACCCAGGGAGCTTGTGGTATTATGCAGGACTGTGAAATCTAAAAAGCAATCACAAATGAAAATGCTGTTGCAGTTGTGATAAAAGCTATAAAAGAGTAAAAGGAAGCCTACTTTTCATTAGGTGTTTAGGGATGGCCTCACAGAGAAAGTATGACTTAAGACAGGTGAGTATGGAACAGAGTATGGGGGAGAGAAGCAGCCTTACCAAGGACCCAAAGTGGGAAAGGATTGATGAGTAATGGATAAAAAGACACGGTCTCTGTTTTCTTAAATTCTGTAATAGTGGATACACAAAAACATATGTCATATGTGTCGGGTATGATGATGACTTAGAGTGAGCACTAACTTAGATTATTGGAATTCTGCACACTGGGAAGACTTCCTCAATTAGGACACATTTGAACTAGGTCTTCAGGATACACAGGCATGTGTAGGAACAGATTGTCTTCATATGGTAAATGGGTTTAAAGAAAAGCCTTATAAGTTCTTAATATTACTAATTTATTTGGAAAGCTGTAATATAAATATTGTAAGTTATTTCTAGAAACTGGAGCCCAGTGAACATAAAAAAAATGGAGGAGTGATAGTATTCAGAAAATTGTAGTTTTAGCTTTGTCTTTTTTTTTTTTTAGCTTTGTCTCTTTAATAAATTTTAAATAGTAAATACATTAGTTAGTTCTCATATCTTTTAAAGAAAGACTGATTTTTTTTCTTGATAACAGGGCTATTCTCTGTTTAGTGTCCCTGCAATCTGGGAATTAGATTTAAGGACTTAAATGAATGCAGGTTACATTTTTATATATATTATATACATATTCTTTTGTTTTTCTCTTAAGTATAAAAAAATACAATAAATAGGCTGCATACTACTTTAACTTCCAAGATCATTTCTGTTCTCTTCCATCCTCCCTCCAGAACTGCTCCTCCTTCTCCACACACACAAGAATATATAACTAGAAAATTGGAATAACACAGAAGAACAGAAAAATATAAAACAAATTGAAAGCTTCTTTCCACTTCTCCCTCAAAATCAACCAGCAGTGATTTTGTCTTTCCATAAGAAGGTGTTAATGCATTTACAACATGCTTTTTATGTGAAAGGTTAGGGTTTTTTAATCACCTCAGAGATGACTTCAAAAACAACATTTTTACACTAAAATGACTTACACAGCTTTCTAAATAATGTTTCATTATTGAACTTCTAAAGGCATGTATTTTAAATATAATTCTCAAGTTATTCGGAGTATCGATACTTAATTTTATTACCATTAAACTACACAATTTGACTTCTTTGGCCAGAGACCCCACACAGACAGCCAAGAAAACCAATGACTATCTGGCTGAGCCCAAAAAGGAGCTCAAGAACTCCAACAAGAAATAGACTTAAAAATACTGAAAAGTGGAAAATCCTCTGTCTGTCTTCTTCAGAATTGGAGTTAGGTATTCTCCAATTACTGTGCATGTTGTTGATGGCAGAGTTTGGGAAACCAGTAGGAGGCACACAAGAATCATTGAAGAACCACTGCAGATTGAAGGATTTTGGATGAAAGTCACTGAAAAACAAAAGAGATAATAAATACTCTGCCCAGAAAAAATATATAGTAAAGAGAATATGCTTTTGAAATACTGTGTCCAGAAACCATGGCTTTCTAAATATAGATCCATTAACCCGAATAGTTATAAGACTTCTGTTCCTTATATATCCCATCATGCAAAAGCATTTTTATAGAACACATACTCTCAAGATGAACCACATGAAATTGCCATTTTTCTTTGTCAGAAATGGCAGAATACCAGCCATCCGCAGTCCTACATGCCTGAGTAATTCCAGCAATTAGGAGGCTGAAACTGGAGGATCTCAAGTTCAAAGCCAGCCTCAGCAGCTTATCAACACCCTAAGCAACTTAGCAAGACCCTGATTCAAAATTTAAAATAATAATAATAAAAAGGAATAGGGGATGTAGCACATAAGTGCCCTTGGGTTCAATCCCCAGTGCCAAAAAAGAAAAAATGGCAGAACACTGTCACATGCTTTCACCTACTTATGCAGGCACTTCCACTTGCTGAAGATATGAAAACAAAAGAATTCAGGTCTTTGTGCAGAACTGCAATGTTACATCTCTCTTAAACCAGATGTATGGTTTTCACCCACCAGACATTTCAAATACATCTAATTTGTGCTTGTTCTAAAGGCTATGGAAAATGAGAAGTTTAACCCTGACACATGTATCTCAAGGCAATTTTCTTTAGTTCTTCCTGGAGTAAGACTGAGTGTTCTTAGGGAGTCCACATTTCTGTATTCCAACAACTAATTTTTCAGCTAGGAAACAACAGTGTTTCCTGCACATGGAATATTGCTTCACAAAGCAATACCTGCTTTGTGAAGTTGTGGGCAAATGGGATCACTGGATTGTAACTGCTGGTTAGCTTTACCCTAAGGCCAACTAGATAGGTCAACTGAGTGCTGCTGTTTGCAGAGCTTAGCCTGGTACATTAGCAGGCTGTTGTCATTCACTGAGGGCTAACTGGGGTATCTGTGGTTGAGATCTCTAATCTTTCTCTTCAAATCTGTTGAGAAAATTTCTTTAGATTTTGATTCACAATCACTATGCTATGCAAATGTTGAAAGATTTTTCCTTCTTAGATTTAGCAAGATAAGGGAAAAGGAGGAAGATGATTTTATTCATGTAACTACAAAAGTAAAATCTGGTTATTTTCCAAATTGAGCAGCCTATACAGATAGCTAAAGAATTAGATTGTTCCAACAGTTTTTACCAATTATACCTAGATTCAGATATAAACCATTTTAAAAAACTGAAATGAGCCATTTATATTGTTATTACATGACTGATTTTTATTTCCAGCTGTGGTATATAATGTGTCTGTAAGAATCCATTGGCTTCTTCATTTAGGTCATACATTATTATTTATTAGGTTTTTATTAAATTTTTTAATTATAAAGAGTGTGCACCCATAGTTTCCAAATTTAATCAGTTCAGAAGTGTAGAAAGTAAACATTCCCTTTACTTCCCAGGGCATCCCATATTTCCATTCTCCAAGGATGAAAGTTAAGTTTCAAGTACATAGTACCAGAAAAAAATTTATAGACGTACACCATACACATGCAACCCCAGGATTTTAAAAGACAAGCATAAGCCATCTGAGTCAGCTAAACCTTTTAGATAAGACCATACCATAGCATTCTGAATGTAGTGATTCCTTCATATCCATGTGGGATTGTACCTGTTGAGATTAAGTGCTGAGTCCCTAAGAAGGTTTGTCCCAGTTGCTACATCAAAGAAAAACATGGCACTGTTTGCACACCACACTCTAATCTAGCTGCAACTATTCAAGACAGTAAGACATTGGAAGGTTACTTACGTTAAGTTTTTTAATGAGAATTCACAAGTGGTGGTACTGTTGCTTGGAGAATTACAGATGAGCGGACCTTCAGAGAGCGCCTGGATGGAGACCAACAGGCAGTACACAGCACCAATGACTGTGATTGCATTTAAAAGTGATGAAAGAAGCATCTGAAAAATAAAGCAGAGCCATTTGCATGCATGATTACACATCCTCAGTCTGGTTCAAATTTCCACAGCACAGTGGGGGTGCTAGTTTTGTGCTGGGGGTTGAGCCCAGGGCTTTGTGTGTGCTGGGGAAGCACAGCCACTGGGGACATCTCCCAAGCCCACATAACCTTTTTAGAATCAACTGCTGTTGTTCTCTAGTCACTTTATAGTATTAGATCTTTGAAGATCACAGTTTGATTTGTTGTGAATTGTAAAAGACTTAGAGGGTGAAGTGTCTGCTTCATTTGATTATGCTCATATAAAAAACGATTGGGCTTGTCACTGTCTCTGAAAAAAATATATTTTTTCTTTTTTTGGTACTGGGAATTGAACCTAGGAGCTACATCCCCAGCCCTTTTTATTTTGAGGCAGGATCTCACTAATTTACTAAGGCTGGCCTCAAACTTGTGACCCTTGTGCTTCAGCCTCCCCAGGAGCTGGGACTAAGGTGTGTGACAACACCCCTGACTGAAAAAATCTCAACTTGTATATTCCTGAGACTTGTATATTTTGCCTGGCCACTGAGCACTGATTCCTTCTTCCTCTTTTGTGCACTTTGCACTTTGTAGAACCTCAACTAGATGTTAACTACCCACACTTTGGCTCCTAAGTCTTTAATTCAGATTTGACCCTATTGCTCTCTGTGACAGTGGCGAGCATCCTGCAGTGAGCAGCTGAGGAATGTTGGAGCAGGACTTTCAGCTCAGTACCACTGACTGGCATCCCTGGTCTCCACCCACTAGAAGCTAGTATCACTCCTCTCCTGCAGCCCCAGTGTGTCAACCAGAGACAGCTCCAGACATGCCAGATATCACATTGGGGTGGGAGTGGGGAGTTAAAGTTGCCTACGGTTGAGAACTACTGTATTGGAGGAAAAAACTATAAATGTCTTTCATTTCATGAGTCAGCAACGAAAACAGCATGGAATTTGGCATAGGAGAGAAAAGTTTGTGTTTTTTAACAAAAACAAACTGTTGTTTCAAAGAAGTTGTGACGATTGTGATAAATTCCAAAATCAGTAGAAATGAAGTAAGAGAATACTTCCCTTCCCCTTTGAAGGAAGAATGTTGTGGCTCCCAGAGCCCTGGTGGACGTGCTCTTCAGACCTCCTTCAGTAAGTGGGCAGAGTCCACTGGCTGCCTATACAGTCATGTCGGGGACATTTGATCTTACATATATTAACTACCTTACTTACTCCTTGAACAATCCCAGGAGATAGATACTATTATTATTTCCATTTATGGAGGAGGTAGCCACAGCTCAGGGAGATCCCCAGGTCTCAGCTGGGAAATGTTGGTGCTGGGGCTTTAGTATCTACACTCCACTGCTGCCAACTAAATTCAAATCCTGGTTCTTCCTCACTACTGTGACTTCTGCCAGTTAAATTTACTAATCAGAAAATGTTGCTATGTGCCAGGAACCATGGTGCACGCCTGTAATCTCAGCTACTTGGGAAGCTGAGGCAGGAAGATCTCAAGTTCAAGACCAGCCTGAGCAGCTTAGCAAAATCCAGTCTCAAAATAAAAAGGGCTGGAGGTGTACTCAGTGGTGGAGCACCTCTGGGTTCAATCCCTAGTACCAAAACAACAATAACAACAACAACAAAAAATTTTTGTTTATTTTCTGGTCATCTATTTCTGATTCATCACTTGAAAAGAGTCTGTCTACAGAAAGTGATTGCAGGCTTCTGTATTTGCCTTAGAGTGGGGATTTATTTAAGTGATTTAGCAAAGCTATTTCATATTCAGAAACAAAAACTGGAAGGGAGGAAGGAAGCAAGGAACAGTTAAAATAGGAACAAGCCTGGGTAACTCCGTTCCTGCCCTCCCAAGATCAGACCTTTGTTGCTTTTATGATGCTTTGGTCTTACTAGACTTAGAAGATACCAGGTGTGACTTAAACGCCAGTCCTCATCTGCCTGCCAACAAGTGAAAAAAGTTGCTAAGAAGGTTTTAAGACATTAACCAGTTAAATAATACATCAATATAAACTGGCAATTATGGTTTAAATAACTAACACGAATATCCACAGAGCATTACCAATATTAGTCCCAGTAGAGTACCCCAGTGGCACTCCAGGAGCCCCTACAGATCCTCAGCATGGAATTAATTGGGAATCTTGGTGAAGCATGACTGAATTATTTTCAAGGTGACTGTCAAAAGCAAAGCCTGAGTTAAGCCCAACACCTTTGTGAAAAGTGGTTTGGTTATTCCCACCTCACCATAATCTACAAGGAGAGAGAACTTGAGTGATCTTTGAAATGATGATTACTTGCTCATGAAGTGATGCAAAGTCAAACTCCAAATTATTAAATATTATGAAGAAAAAGGACAGGCAGGAGAAACTGAAGACTTTTATTGAATACCTACAATGTATCAAAAAGAGACTAGAAATACTGTAATTAAAGTAATTCTTATAATCCTAGAGAAAGAGCAAATGCCAGAAGCAGACAATTTTTAAAAAAATATATGAGTACATTTATGGATATAAATATTCTCTTTGAAACAGAGGTTCTCATCCCAGCAGCACATTAGAATCACCTTGGGAGCTTTTGAAAAATACTGATGCAGAATCTCCCAGGGCCACCTAGGAATCGGTAATTTTGTCCATCTCCCTAGCTGGTATAAATGTTCTCATCTGACTGGGAATCATTGCTTTAAAACCTCCTTTAAATATGCCAAGCTTGGCCTGGCATCTTTACTTCAACGGCTTGTTATTGATCTATCCTTTTAAAGAAACAGGAGAGCCCTTGGTGTCACTTGGTAGCAACATTCATGGCATAAACAATGTATAAAAACTGAATGTTAAATTGTGCTCTATATGTGTAATATGAATTGTAATGCATTCTGTTGTCATATATAACAAGTTAAAATTTAAAAAAATTAAATGATCCAAATGCGCTATTAAACCTCAGCACAGTCAAAACAAAAAAAACCTGAATGTTGGAGTTTGGTAGATTTTGAAAAACCCACTTACTGTTCACTGTTTGGTTGGTTTTTTGTTGTTGTTGTTTTGTTTTGTTTTGCTTTGCTTTTTCCAGTGCTGGAGATTAACCCCAGGGCTTTGTGCATGTTAGGCAAGTGCTCTACAACTAGACTTCAGCCCCAAATTTTTGCTTTTTCTGAGCATCAATTTCTTGATCAATAAATCCCAGATCTTTCTATTTCCCACTTAAGAGTTTTGAGAAGATTAAATAATACTGATAGCATATTTGAAAGTGTTCTGAGCAGAGTGATACTCAGGTTAATGAATATGAATTTACTTTTAACTTAGTTCCAACTTTATACAGAGTAGGTATTAAATGTTTGAAAAAAAATAACTGCCATTTCCTTTTATTTAATTGAATAGGGACAATTATCATTTGGATCTTGGCAAAGCAATCTTTCTTATGCATGAGAGAATTGAGAATACATTTTTCTCTAAGTATTTTATACATACAACAAAGCCTAATGCTTGTTTGAGTATTGTGAGATTCTTCACAGCTCTGAATTGAATATGACTTATAAGTCTCTCTCTCTCTTTTTTTTTTTTTTTTTTTTTTGGTGCCCTTGACCACTGAGCCACATCCCCAGCCCTTTTTTATGTTTCATTTTGAGACACGGTCTTGCTAAGTTGCTTAGAGCCTCACTAACTTGCTGAGGCTGGCTTTGAACTCTCTATCCTTCTGCCTCAACCTTCTGAGCCACTGGGATTATAAGTGTGTGGCACCATGCCCAGCTATAAATCTTCTTTCTTTGAAAATTTTTGGATACGTGAACTAAAGAATGAGGAAAGGAACAAAGACTAGCTCCAAAGTTAAATTTTTCTGAGGGAGGGGGGAACCTTGCTTAATTTCCATATTATTATCAAATCACCCTAAATACTGTGATTCTAGGATTGTGGCCCTGCCAGTGGAGCCCTGCTGTGATTCAGTAGGGGCAGATGACCCAGAGTGGCTTTGCTTGGATGTGAATAGCTGTTAATGCCCTTCTGCTTCAAACCGATAGCCCAGTACTCACCCCAGTCCTGTTGTTGCAACATCCTCTTTTTCTTGCTGCCAAGGACATTGTTGTGGCTGGAATGACCTGGAAATTACATTACAAGAAATATGAGTATTGTTTCTTCTCATCCAGTGAAAAAGCAATCATCTTCACCTTTCATTTACCACCAGTTGTGGGAAATCAGGTCTCCAGAGAACAAGAGAGGAAATTTGGCAACACACTTATCTTGGGAACCTTTTGATCCCAATTTCAACCATTAAGATTAAAATGGGATGGGGGAGGAGGTTTTCAGATGGCATTTATAAAGTCTCTTTCCTGAGTCATCTACAGAGAAACTTAGATTTTAAATAGATTAGGGTCATTTATTTATTCATTCCAGTTTCCCATCAGTTGTATGCATGAGTCTGGTAAGCCTCCAGAAAAGAACACAATGGTTTTATTTGCCTGGCCGTTCTATCACCCACACCCTATTTGCCTGCCTGTCTTCTCTCAGGGCCACTTTCACCTTGCTAGTCTCCCCAAGCCTCTATTTGCAAATTGCTTTGGGTTCCACCTTGTCTCTTCTGCTTCTTTATACACGATCCCTAATGATCTCACCGATGTTCAGAAGTCTTGTCCACATTGCATTCCATGTGAAAGGAAACACATATTGCCAAGGAAAGCTGTAATAAATGCTGCCATGTTTTCGGTACTTCAGTATTTAGAAATATTTAGTCAGCAGCTATGACTAGAAATTCATACTAGAAGGAGTTTTGTGTCATTGAAGGGTGGAATGTAAATTACTTCCTTCCACTTGTGAAATTTTAGCCCGAAGTGTTTTTGCCATCTCAGCCCAGCTGTCCCTGAGTGATTCTGTCTCCTGGTTTTGTTTTTAACATCTCTGAGCTCTCTAACTGCACGCCAGGCTCTGTCGTCGGCAATTTACATGCTATAGTTTATGCCATCCTCACAAAACTCTTGTGATCAATCCTATGATATACACATTTATTTATTTATTTATTGGTACTGTGGATTGATCCCAGGGATGCTCTACCACTGAGCTACTTTTTATTTTGAGACAGAGCCTTGATAAGTTGTTGAGGCTGGCCTTGAATTTGTGATCCTCCAGCCTCCTGAGTCACTAGATTATAGGTGTGCACCACCATGCCAGTGGGAAAACAGAGAGCCACAAGAAGTTTGAGTAGCTTGCCAAGTAAGGTGGAAGAGTGATATGTATTTGGGGGCTAAAATTTGGAACTCAAAACTAGGCCTATGGGGCTCTTAAACACTGTTCCACATGGACTGGGTTCTAAAACCCTCTCCTCTTCCTACATAGAGTTTGTTCTTATGCTCCTCAACAGCACCCTTGCTTATCATATCCTTCTAACGGCCCCTTCCCTGGTCCTTTAGAAAGATATATATCTATCTACCTTTGTTCCTTCGTAACAGGTCTAAGATTTATACCTCTCACAAAGGCACTTTTCTAATACTTCCTAACATATGATCATGCTCTGACTCCAGGTCACTTTGTATGTTATCAAGCTTTGCTTACACATTACCTTGAATACCACCAATCCTCTTGCAAATCAGAGGCCACACGTACATATAGCTGTTTGGCCACATGGGGATGAGGAGGCAGAGCTGAAAGCCCAGAAGGAAAGGAAAAGGAAATTTTAGCCCCCAAATACGCATCAGCATTCATACACTGAACCTTTTATTGTATTCATCAGCTGCCTCTGAGCTTATAGTACAAGTTTAGGACAAGAACTGGCAAACTATGTAAATTAAGTTTTATTGGAATACTACTGTGCACATTCATGTACATATTGTTACCACTACTTTTGTGCAACAATAGTAGAGTTAAATTGTGGAAGAGACTGGATTGCAAACCCTCAAATAGTCACATCTGGCTCTTTACACAAAAGTTTTATCAAGTACTAAGTTAGAAAGGGAATGAATCAAAATGGGATAGGGAGGAAGAGCATGAGAAGAAGATTACCTCTAAATAGGGAAGAGAGGTGGGAGGGAAAGGGAGGGAGAAGGGGAATTGCATGGAAGACGGAAGGAGACCCTCATTGTTATACAAAATACATGTATGAAGATGTGAGGAAAAGAAAATTGTGTCACCTTAGATTGGGTAGAGAGAAGTGATGGGAGGGGAGGGGAGGGGTGGGGGGAAAGGAAGGACAATAGAATAAAATAGACATTATTATTGCTGTGTATATACGTGACTGCATGACCAATGTGATTCTGCACCTGTACCCTCAGAAAAATGAGAAATTATATCTGATTCAAATGTATGATATGTCAAGGTCATTGTACTGTCATGTGTAACTAATTAAAACAAATAAAAATTAAAAAAAATAAATTGGAAAACAAAACCAAAAAAAAGGCGGGGGGGGGAATGAATCTTTTAAAAGAAAATGGAGCAACATCAAATCATTCCATTTTCCCGGTTGGTATAAATTAAATTCTGGTGACTTTCTTAAGGATTAACTTATTTCAGAGATATTAAATATTTACGCATATGATTCCCTTGCAAAGGGGGTTTGTAAAGTAACAACTTGCAATGTATGAATCATCACCCAGTCAACTTCATGGCATGTCAACACATTTTTATTTTGCCATGGTGGGTAACTTAACAACTCATGATGTTTCAAACATTTTGCCCATTCAGAGCTTTGGAAATGGGAGGCGCTACATATGGGGTGGACATTAAAAAGTGAAAGTTTATGTGTGTTGAGTGCGTACATGTTAACTGAATTAGACATCTTCCAGGTAACCCCCTGCCAAAATGAATAATTATGAGAATGCTCTTTCTCTTCCATTCCTAAGCATATTTGAATGCATGAAGTTTTTTTTTAATTAAAAGTCTTGCTAGTCTTTCTTTTATTCAGTTTTAGAACTTATGCAGTTCTACAAAGGAAGCTTGGAAGAACTTAAGACAAGTGAAAACTCTGTGACAGAACTCAGATATCTGAGGGTTCTCTAATCACTTGAACAGGAGAGTAACACCCAAAGGCATTGTTCACCATAAATATAAAAACTATATTTCACAAATACCTGTTACTCAATATCTTCTAATCTATTTAACTTTCAACATTTGTTTTCTATTAAGATTGTATTGATTGACTTTGATAAATTGCCATTATGTAATAAGTGAACTAAAAAAAAAGGCATGATTAAGTTCAGGCTTATAATTAACTTTAGGTAAATAAAATGGCCTTTCTGTTTATACTTTTCAAGGAAACATTTTAAATATATTTTAATACTTCAACAAGTAATATTTGTGTTGATCTTTAGCAAATATGAAGTTAAAGATAATTAATTGCACATTTTTTACTTTGTAATGATTTCAAAAGATAAAATGTTTGCCTCTGATTGGGGTAAGTCATAAAAGCATAAAAGAAAAGTATTTTCATGAAGTAATCAATAACGAATTCCAGAGGTTGTATTATTAGCAACTTCCTGAAAAATGCCCCATTTTTGAAGCAGTACTAATTTGACATGCTACAGCAAGTTCCCAAAGACTTAAAGAACTATGCTCGAAGGCTTATCACAGGTAGTGATTTCTTCTTCTTTATAAATGTTTCTGTGTATTTACAAGTTTATTGTGAGGTCAGTATTTTGAAGTAGTCAGTATTTTGACATGTTTTAAAGGGCATCATTCTCTTTGGAAAATATTCTTCCACATTCTGTAGAGAGCCAAGGAAATCATTCCTCTCTTCTGGGCCCTTCTACCACCCACCTGTTTGTGCGCATAGCCTAGAGTCTGAAGTTATTTGTAAAGTGCACTTCATGAGTTAATTCAAATGGATTATCTTAACTCAGGAATGGTTAGAAACTTTACAGAAATTTCCATTATTAAGTTATGATGGAAAAGTCAACCTCTGGCTTCTGCTTAGGCTAGGTGCAGAGGAGGCTCACCTACTCAGGCAGGGAGAAGCTTTCAGAGAGTTTGATGCCATTCTGTAATACTAAGGAATAGGGGTAGTCTGGCATCAAAAGCTTTGGTTAATATTTATTGAGGGTGGTAAAATAGATTTAGTTGTGAACAAGGAAGTCCAGATTCTCTGAAACTGTTTCATAAGCATAAATAACCTTTTTGGGACCAGTTTCCTGGTAACTTAACTTTATGGATTACATTATGGATTTTATCTTTTACCTCCTCTGAGACAGGTGTTAAGGACTATGGTACTTTGCTAGCTTTGGAATCAGATGAATCTGGAATTGGGTTTCACACCCACCCTGTGACCTTACTAACCCTACTATCCTTCCTGTTTTCCGGTCCATAAAGTACCGTTGATAATATCTGTTCAGATAACTGGGAGCTTACATGAGATAACAATGTAATATATGAACCAATAGTTGGCACCTAGCAGATTGTCAATAAATGGAGGATTTATTTATGTCCCTCTATCTGTCTCTGTGTCTTTCTCTCTTCCCTCCCCCTGCTCCTGCTCTCTCTCAAAAGAAGAGGACTATAGGTATGTACCACGACAACCTCAGGCTTCTTTAATACTAGTCAGGAAATTTTAAAAAAAAAATTATCATGGGCTTATGGAAAGGCCAATTTATATCTAAAGCTACATGAGTTAATTCAAATAGATTATCTTAACTCAGGAATGGTTAGAAACTTTACAGAAATTTCCATTATTATTAAGTTATAATGGAAAAGTCAACCTCTGGCTTCTGCTTAGGCTAGGTGCAGAGGAGGCTCACCTACTCAGGCAGGGTGAAGCTTTCTACAGGGGGAGAAATAGACACAAGGATTTTCAGTTTCTTCATGCTGCTGAGAAATATATTTTCTCTCTTTTGGCCTGGAAGAGAGTTGTCATGGCAGTTTAAAGAAGCAGCCCAGAGCCAGGGATCAAGACCAGCCTGTCAACTTAGCAAGCCCCTGTCTCAAAATAAGAAATAAAAAAGGCTGGGGATGTAGCTCAATGGTAGAGTTCTTGACTATTATCTGTGAGGCCCTGAGTACAGTCCCTAAAACAAGAATCAAAAACAAAAA
This sequence comes from Marmota flaviventris, assembly GCF_047511675.1. Lineage (NCBI taxonomy): Eukaryota > Metazoa > Chordata > Mammalia > Rodentia > Sciuridae > Marmota > Marmota flaviventris. The sequence goes on along the minus strand of NC_092508.1, from coordinate 10,990,682 downwards.
CAAACAAACCCTAGAACTTTCTAAAATCTTTCCTGTTAATTCTTTCTACCTAAAGCAGGTGAATAGATTACGCATGATGGTAAAAGCAAAGAAGCCATCAACCTTTCAGGATGCTTTCTAGAATGGAGTTTTGATGATGAAGTGGTTTCAAATCCAGTGTTGCAGCCCAAGGATGAAGTTTTATCTGAAGTTTAAAATACAATGGCCAAAAAGTATTTTTATAGAAGTCTGGGAATATAACCACTAGCAGAAACTGATCATCTTTAAGAATTAGTGATTCAAGCAGGGGGCAGTGATGCATACCTGTAATCCCAGCAACTCAAGAGGCTAAAGCAGAGGGATCGCAAGTTCAAGGGCTTTCTGGACAACTTAGCAAGACCCAGTCTCAAAATGCAAAGCAAAATGGACTGGGGATGTGGCTCAGAGGTAGAGTACTTGGCTTGAGTATGGGAGGCAAGTTTAATCCTTGTACTGGGGGAACAAAAATAGTGATTCAAGTAGAAAACTATATCCCAAATTTCTTTTTCTTTTGTGTATTGTAAATTTCTTTAGAAGTTACTTCCGTATTTCATTCTCTCCAAAAGTTTATAGGTAGTGCTTGCAGCTCTCTCTCTCTCTCTCTCTCTCTCTCTCACACACACACACACACACACACACACATATACACACGGAAACTCATTTCTCCATCACTAACTAGAGCCCCTGATATAGCACACAAGTGGTAGAACAAACAAAAGCAAACTTCCTGGATGCTGAATTTTCAACTTCAATAACCACTGCCTTATTTTACAAATATGGGAACTAAAGCACGGCACAGATGATTTTCTCACTGTAATATTTTGGAGAAAGACCTATAGCTGAGATAGTCTGAAAACAGAATTTCACCATACTAGTGGGTCCTGGCTAGGTCTGCTGCATCAGGGTTCCTAGGAAGGGTCTAAATCTCATTGCTGCAGATGCCTCCAGTGTTTGTGATCAAGTATGCTCATGAGTTCTGTATTGCACTACGCAACAAAGGTAGACCCATTGGTCATCGTCAAACTATTAAATTCCATGACATTCTGGGCCTTAGGTCAGAGCCAAGCCAACAAGCCTGTGAGATGAGAAACCCAGGATTTCAGGCTGCACCTCTCAGGCCAGCTCCTTTCACATGCAAGTGGTGCCACAGCCAAGCCATACCTTTATCATGCAGGCTGCTCATCCTGTAGGGGAATGTTCTTTCTCACTCCCACTGAGCAACTTCCCATTTCGGTTGTATTCCCTGTAAATCCTTAGAGACTGGTATAGGGCAAAGGGAAGTTGAGGGAATGGATTTAAAATGTCCCTATCCAGCATCACGTAGTTTATTTAATTTACCATTGTTCACTAGTGACCAATATAAATTGATACGACACCACTGCTCCTAACCATCCATATCTGACAGCAAGGCTGAAAGACAGTCTTTAGGAGTGTTAAAAACCAAGCAGGCCCGTCTCCAAATCAAGTCAAATAAACATTACTCACCATCAAACCTGCTCCTATAATTCCTGGGAACCACCACTCATAGCAAGAGATGGGGTTTTGAAAATCTTTGTCTTGCTCAACTAAGTCGATACCCAGAGGGATCGCATTGAGAACTACTCCAATCACAAGTAGAATCAGCAGGCAGATTCCATTGCAGGATGTCCACCCTTCACAGCACGTCATGGTCACCCCCGGTTCAGTGAGAAACCTTGTCCAAGTGGCTGTGCTGGCATGGCACGGTCTTGCCTTTTATCCAAACGTTCTGGTTAAAGTTTAGCACTTTTGAAAAATGAATTGCGGAAAGTAGTTCAGAGTCCAATAGGGTGGGACGTTATTATGAGGCTTATGATGGGAACTAAGGATAATTTTATATTATGATATGGTAAAGGAAGGAAGGCAAAAAAATATCTGTGGTTGCTGTGAGATAAATTTACACATGAAAATGGGCACATATAAGCTGGAAGAAGAAAAATGAATGGGTTTAAGATAAGTTCCCCTCAAATATTTTTATTTTACTAGTATGCCTTATGGAAAGTGAGGACAAGTATATCCAACTAACATTAACCATTTTTCCTATAATATTGATATCAGCTCTGAAATTCCCTTATTTTTTGAAATTATTCAACTAGACTATGAACATACATGGGATTGGGAGAAAAATATTTTCTGCAAATGATTAGTCAATATATTAGGGCTCAGTCAGGCTGTTTGCTCTCATATGCCCAATAATTTTTTGTTGTATTATTCCAGTCTTATAGACTAGTCCATTTGGAAATAGACCACCTAAGAAATGTAGGAAGTTTGGCTAACACTACCAGATTGAAAATGATCAAAGATGGAAACCAGAATGAACGATAGCAGTGGAAGAGAGATTGAAGAGGAGATTGTTTTATTTTATTCGAACCTTGAACACTTACTGGGCTGTGTACAGTATTTTACATTTCTGGACTGTGCTTTCATAGACACTTCTACAGGTTCAGTTGGATAGGCTTTAAAACAAACAAACATGGCCAGGGCAGAGCTTCCGAATGAGTGGGTGGTGAAATTCAAACCAGTGTATCCAGAAGCATAGAATCAATCATGAGGCAGCTCTGGTACCTACTGTTCCTTCCTTCCACCTCTGTGCAGTCCCCATCACAGTTCAGAGCACAGATTCAGCAGATGCTATTGGAAATGAGGTGTGAATGACTGTAGCAAGTGAGACAACAGGAGGACAGGAAGGAAGAGGAGGAACAGATGTGACGGAGAGGAGGCCAGAGATCATGTGACTTTTCAGTGGCTCGCTACTTCTTGATCTCTACTTTATGAAGCCTGATCTCAGGTCCTGTCTTTGTTTTTCATGAGATGCCCTAGTGTATCATAATAAATTATCTCTTTTATATTCTTTTTAATGGCTTTCTGTTTTTCTGCAACTAAAAGAGCTAAAACCGAAAGCTACTAAATACCCAAAGTATTTTAATAACTTGTCACATGGCACATCCAAATAGCAAAATCCTCTGAAGTGGGTTCTGTCAGAGGCACTGGGAACTAGGATTCTACTCAGCTTTGGAAGATGGTTGAAATTTGATGTGAAAAGGTTATGAGAAGGGCATTTCACCAGTGTCAGTCACTTGCGGAAAATCAAAGTTCTGCTAGCTGCGTTACGTGAGACAAGATGCAATTGGGGAATTTTGTGTGCAAAATTGTTGAAAGGGCAGAAGGACAGGCTGGGGGCCAAAGTGGCTGACAGAGCGCTTCCCAGGACACCACAGTTGAACTGGCCCCAGGGGAGCTGTTGCCTCTGCAGTAGTCAGAAAGGCAAGGAAATTGAGATCTCCCAACAAAATATTCCAAGTTCAAGCACTGTAGCTACTGCCCGGGAGACCCCTGCCACTGTTCCGGTCCTTACCCTGTCACACCCTCCAAGCTAGTGATTAGACCCTGAAACATGGAATTTGACTATGATTGCCACTGCAACTGTTTCTTAATTTCCACAAAACTATTATATGGTCCCAGGAGTATTATCTGGATCCAGGACTCAGTGTGCTCCCCCAGCCACATCCTCCCTTTCAGCAGTAATAGACAAGAATAAGAAGACGGGTTTCACCTCATGGCGTCCGTCTTCCCTGCCCCTCAAGGATTGATCTAATTGTTGAGATATCCAGACCCCACATACAGAGGATTCTGGGAAGTGTGGTTTCTAATCACCCTACCTCTGCTATACAGAAAGAAAAACCAGAAGGACACTGAAATGGATATTGAACAAGACAGTTCATAGAGCCATCATAGTGATCTCATTAAATTGTATGGAAAAACTGTTTTCTAGATTATCTAGGGTTACCATATACCAGATCCTTCAAAAACAATTTGAATTGTAGTTATACTGTGACTCTGGAATGATATATAACATTTTAAAAACCAGGGTTAAGATACTCTAGAGCCTACTGTCTTCTGCTCAATCTTCTCACCTCTTGTCGCTGAAGCTCCACCCTATGGCAGGTTCACATGACATTAAGATAGCTCCTGTTGGCTACCCTCAGGAGAAACTCAAGTGATCTGAATGAATGATAAACACCCACCCATGTTGCCTTAGCCCAACTTCTTCCAAACACACTACAGTCAAACCAGTTGAGAGTTTCATTAGAGTGTGGGCTTTACAAGGGACACATAGATAATTGTCCATGCAGTACTGATGCATTTTCCTTTTATATTACATCTCTGCACTTCCCCATTTCCCGGAACCCCACTTTCCGTCTAGGTAGGACCATGTGACTACTTCTAGCCAATAGTAAGAGAGAGAAAGGAAGTTGTGTCACGAACCTAAAAACTTTAAAAAATGGTGGGCTTTGCGTATCCTCTTTTATTCTACCATAGACAAGAGACAGTAAAGCTATATTAGAAGAGATGTTTAAAAAAATGTTAACGCTTGTCAACCCAGATCCCTGAATGACTAAGTAAAGAACAGCATCCTCAACCCACATGCCCTTCTGCCCACCAAGACCTGCTCAAAATAGTTGATATCAACAAGAAAAAAAAATTATGTTGATTCATTATCTAGTTGTGTGTCAATTTGTCACAGTAGCTTGCATTAACTAATAAAGTCAGTATCTCTTATCTTTCATCTCATAACATTCCCAAAGTCTGCAACTTGTGTTGCCAAACATTAGCTCCATCCCTTAACAAGCAAAGCAAAACCAAGACAAAAACATGTTATATTTTCCCAATGTTTTATTAAGAAGTTATATTTAAGAAAATAAAGGAACATTAGAAAATGTAAGAAATATACAATATATAATTTATATAAGCAGACAAAAAAGTAGAGGAATTCCACAAACAAATATTTCAGATGAATGGAATATATTAAAAAGCATTGTTTCATTCCACTGAGCTCATTAATGTGAATTTTTATGCCCATATAAAGTGAGCTTTGGCTTGATTTTGTTGTAATACAGATTATGATTAATGGTTCTCATTGGACTGAGGGTGAATTTTTTATATGAATCGATTTTAATGTCCACCATAGTCAAAGTGCAGACTGGAGAACAATATTAAGCATACAGGAAAACCCCTCTGAGTTGTCTGTGGCCATAACACCCCAAATGTCCTTGATCTCAGAAGCTAAGCAGGGTCAGGCCTGGTTAGACTTGGGAGAAAGCCTCAGAGTGTGTGTGTGTCGGGAGGGAGGCTGTGACTTCAGTTTTGAGAACTCAGTAGATTCACATGCTATTAAAGTTGAAAGAGTTCTTAGAGATTCTTAGCTCACCTTATTATTGTAGAGGTAAATAGGTGAGACTCAGGAGACTGGCTGACTTTTCTGTGGGTCAGGCGTCTCCAGCAGGTGGACTAGAAATGTGGTCTTCTGATTTCTAGTCAGATGTATTTCTGTTAAATCACATGGCTGATATTTAGGTGAACCAGAGAGATTAAAGTGCAGACAGATCTCATCACAGGACAGAGCCTGGCCTCCAGCAGCACCTGCCCAGTGGCTGGCGGCCGCTTAGCAGCAGCACTGCTTCTGACAGCAGCACTTCTGCTGGCAGCAGCCCTTCCCACAGCCGCAGCTACAGGAGTGGCAGCAGGTGCGGCGGCAGCAGCACGTCCTGGGGGTGCAGCAGCCACAGCAGCCACAGCAGCCACAGCAGCCACCGCAGCCACCGCAGCCACCACAGCCACCACAGCCACAGCCACCACAGCCACAGCCACCACAGCCACAGCTACCACAGCCACCGCAGCCACCACATCCACCGCAGCCTCCACAGCCACAGCAACCCATGTTGTCAGTAGAGAGGACTCAGGTGCAGAGAGGAGAGGACTCAGGAGAGGAGAGGGAGGTCTGGAGCCTCCTTCTGCTGGGCGCTCTTAAGTACCATCTTTGGCTTGGGCATGACTCAAGCACATGATTAGTTCCCTGTTGTTGTTTATCTCATTCCTTGGGAGAATTTTGTAGCAAACCTCTGGTTTTCTTCCTTCCTAGTGACTTTTCAACCTCACAAATAGCTTATTTTAGTTCTGAATGTATTTGTTTTAAAGACATGTTCACAACAGGACAGTAAAGATCTGAAATATTTTGCTCTTGTATTTATTTTCTCCAAAAGCAAACAAAGTTTAACTATGAAATCTTGATTTGAAGCACAAGCGTGATTGGCTCTGTGACACTTGCCCTTTCCTGTTTGTACTCAGTGTCATCACTGATTTCTTAAGAGATGGTACAAAGAAATGCTTTTTGAGGTTATACCAATTAGAGGCCTCAATATTAATATTTCCCAAATCTCCTACAAGGAGAAGAGTCTTTGGGGCCTTTACTATCTGCTTTTTTAAATACTTTTTTTAGTTATACCTGGGCACAATATTTTTATTTTGTTTATTTATTTTTATGTGGTGTTGAGGATCGAACCCAGTGCCTCATATATGCGAGGCAAGTGATCTGTCACTGAGCCACAACCCCAGCCGGTACTATCTGTTTTTAAGCTCCTTGCTGTCATTGGTTGTCCTTGGGTTTTGCCAACAAGAAACATGGCTGGGAGTATGGCTCAGTGGTAGACCCTTGCCTAGTGTGTATGAGGACCTGAGTTTCATTCCCTGCATTAAAAAAATAATAATAATAATTAAAAAGAAAGAGATAGTGAGAATCAGCTCAAAACTCAAAAATTAGCAAAAATAAGACTCTTTCAGATTTGCAACACTTTTGGTTGCTGGGACCAGACCTAGAGCAGCTGGTACCCTGAAAGTCAGATGAAAGTACACATACACAAGTAATCCATATACTCTTGGAGCTGTGAATCCCAGGAATGTGAACCATATTACAGCATAGAGGCTTTCCACAGAAGCACATAAATAGGATGGCAGAGTAGTCAGAGAAACATATTATTCAATGTTGTGATTTTGTATTCAACAAATTAAACATGTATCACCTTTGAAATATAACCAAGAATGCACCATAAGAAAGTCTCATTTGTAAGCTGTAGGCCTCCAGGAGGCTGCATCTGAGTGAAAGCATCCTTATAAACAAGAAATTTCAATACCCCATACTGAGCCCTAGCTAGGACATTTGTCCCTGGGAAAAGGATCCCTCTTTCATGGTGACATCACAAGAGGTGACTCTTCAATAATCACAGAGGTTTCTCACACACTCAGCATCACCCTCAGAACTAGGCAAAAGGAGTCCTTCCCTTGGGCAGTGAAATTTAGAATCTCACATATCACAATAAACCTATTAAGAAACAAATCCATTAAAGACCACGAAGGCCTTCTACCACTTTGGATCTGGAGCTCAGCCTGTAAGCCTGAACACTTGCTATTGTGACTAACACTGCTTGAGTACTTCAAAAGAAGGACAAAAGATGTACTTCTCCACATCTTTTGCCTCACATCCCCAGAATAAGAGCTGCCTACCTCTAAATACCATAGAGCAATCAGGGCTTCCCAGTTGATTGCTTCTGAGGGTGGAGAAGATTTGTATGGCAGAAATACTTAAGAAAGAGAAAAGAGATTAACTTGTCAAATCCTTCCTCTGAGCATGAGTACAAAATATTCTTGTGTAATAAAATATCATATCCAGTAAGCAGGGGTAGATGTCATTGCTTGCTTATCCCTGTGCTCTCATGTTGTTTTCAAGGAGCACAAGGTCTTGTGTGGCATTTGCAACGGTTGTGCATAGTGCCGAACGATGTTTCATGAAACCATTCAAACTTTGCTAAGATTCACTCACATATAGTCTAAATATTGCATTATGAAACGGGCTATGAATTCTTTACCTTGGCAATAAAAGAACACTAAACAGTAGACATGTGAGAACTTCTACTTTCATTTTTGTTAAAATTTATTTAAAATAAGTATTATAGTAAATAAGTATTGCAGCTTCATCAAATAATTTTCACTTAAAATTTGAATGCTTATTAATTATGCTTTGAATTGTCTTAATTTTGTACACAATTTTGAAAAAATGTTGTTAACTTATTTTTTTCTTTTTTAAGAGATGTTATCTCACCCTGCTGCCCCAGATGACCCCAAACTCCTGGGCTCAAGCCCTTCTTCTTCCTCAGTTCCCTGAATAGCTGGGACTACAGGCATGTGACACTATATAAGCTTAAGAAAGTTAACTTTTAACCATGTGAAAAATATTATTGTAATTGTTTTCCTTTCTTTAGTTTGTTCTCTTGATGAAAATATATTTAAATTTTGTACAGTTTGAATACTATTATATTTCATTTTAATCCTTTACAGCATTAACAATAGAATGCAAATATTTTTAAACCCTTATTATTTGTAAATAGTTAATACTTTTATTGAAATAAAGGTAAGGAAAAACATTCTTGAACAAATATGATATAATTATGTATATGTCATTTTTTTTACCCCAGTATCCTTGTCTATCGAGAGATCACCTAGCTATAATACATACAATAGTGATTAAATTCAGGTGTCTTTGAAATCTTGACAAAATTTACAGATTTGCAAATAGTTCCTCATATGGTTGTTATGACGGTATATTTGATAATGCAATGAATGCATTTTATTTAGTAGTCAGTCTGTTAGCATGAATTATCACTTTTAAATATTTGGATGTACTGTCTGAAGATTTCCATTTGTACTGAAATATTGATGCTGCCAATGACAGAGCTAGACCTTTGTATGAACAAAAATGGTGCTCATCTGGGTCCATGCAACTCAGAGAGGGTAAGGCATGTTTAGGGCATAAAACTGTGTGGCGAGACTGCAGAGTAGAGAAGAAGCGGGTTGGCCTGTGTGGAAGGTGACTGAGAGCAACTCTGGGATGTTTGTGTTTATTCCATGGCTGGCTGGCAGCTCTGAAGAGGTAGGCACGGGAAGAGGAAGATCCTCATAGTCCAGGGAACATGAGGCATTCTTTCTGCAGAGGAGGTCAGTTAGAATGCTTGAAAGTGTATCTTCTAATAAGCAACACCGTGATGCCATTTCCCTCTGTCCAAGGTCTGGATTGGTGCATTGCGAATCTTACTGTTATAGGGAGTGGTCTTCTTCCTACCTGTTTGCTGTTCTTTCCTAAATCCCCCCAAACAGCAAACTATTAAGAAAAAGGAGAATGCATTCTTTTTTTTTTTTTTTTTTTTTTTTTTTTTTGTACAAGGGATTGAACCAAGGGTGTTTTACCACCAAGCCACATCCCCAGGCCCCTTTTCATGTTTTATTTAGAGTCAGGGTCTCACTGAGTTGCTTAGGGCCTCACTAAGTTGCTGAGGCTGACTTTGAACTCACAATCCTCCTGCCTCAGCCTTGGATATCTGGTTGGTTCTTTAGTTGTCTGTGGATTCTATAGGTAGGATATCATTCAGGAGAATATTGTTGAATGTGATTGTGAGGTGAGACAGGATGTATTTGGAAAATAGCGGTGTGAGGTGGCCCCCTACAGATATTTGTCTTATGCAGGTCCTTTTATGTATCTTTGTCACAAATAGTTCCTTTAGGTGTTGGGAGCATAGCTCAGTGGTAGAGCATTTGTTTAGCATGTGCAAGACCCTAGATTTGATCCCTAGCACCATATACACAGAACAAAAAAAGTTCTCTTAGTTCTAGTGTCTCTATTTCATGATCACTCCCATGCTCCTATGACACATTCCATATTTCACTACCTGTGATTGCTTACTGAAAACAAACAAACAAAAAATGTTTATTTTAGTGTGACATTTTTCCATGCATGAATCTTGGCATTTATTGTTTCTCATCTTTCCAAAATGCTCAACTCTGCCTATAGGCTCAACTTTGAACAATGCAAAAAATAGTCAAGAGATTACAGTTCTCTACCTTCTTACCTCAAGGAAAGAGTAAGGGTGTGGACTAGGCTGAATTCTAATGTCCTCTTTGCAGCAAAGCAATATTAAAGCTTCCAGGAAAAGATCAAAGTAGCAATGCCAACCATCATTTATTATGTATCTGCAGTAAACAGTTACAAGCAAAATAACAGTGAGATATCTTGCTCATTTCTCAAACAGAGGTAGTTTCCCACACAGTCTCTGATCTAGGGACCGCCCCTATTTAGAGTTAGGGGATGACTGCAATTTTATGCATATAAAAGCATGCATGAGCATGTATGCAGTATCATTGGACATAAAGACTTACAAGGAGTCATAGAATTGTTTGAAGTACAGCTCATTAGCTAATTCAGTTCATCCAGCAATTTTTATTGAGAGCTTACTATGTACTAGCTCCATGTCAGTGAACTCACAAATCACTGCCCCTGAAACTTCCACATCAGTGAAAGAAAACAATAAATCCAACAGATAAATATTGAGAATGCTATAAAGTGGTCATTTCAATGGAAAACTAAAGCAAAATAAGAAAATTTAGAAGTGTGAGGGCTGGGGATGTAGCTCAGTGGTAGAGTGCTTGCCTAGCAGGTGCAAGGCTCATAAGCTCCGGTGGCTCTTGGAGGCGCCATACTCTCCACAGGGCTCCCTGCTCCAGCAGTCATCTTGGCCTGGCCCAGGGAGCTGCAGCATCTAGATGCAGCCCTCTTTTACTTCTTCCCCTGGAGTTCATTGCCTTTATTCTTTTAAGCCAACTCTACATATAAAGAGGTCTTTGTTCCATTTTATCCATCATTTCTAGATGTTATGCAGAGAGGGAGGCTTTTGGGGGTATCTAGCAAAAATTAAAGTTGAAAACCATTATTTTTGTTCATTCACTATGTGTTCTTGTGGGAACATATGGACAATAACATACCATATCACAGAAAGAGAATTCTTTGCATGTCAAGGTATTAGGAGAGACTTCAGGAAAACTGATAGAAATTCTGCAGCAGGAAGCATCGTCAGGAAAGATAGGCCAATACTTTGCATACAAATCTGAGTCATCTTTGTTTTAAAAAGGAGCGTGTTGTGATTATAACCTATGTTTTGTTAACTATAAAGCAAAATATTTTGTAGTCAATACTTTTGTTTAATTTTTAAAGATGTGGTTTAATCAAATGTTACTAAATTATTTGCTGTGAAGCTTTAGTTTCTGTCTATGGAGATTCACTTCAGGTTTGTTTGTTTGTTTTCAAACCTGAATCCTCGGCCAGCCTTCTCGCTCTCCAGTAAGTGCCAGTATTCCTATTTTGAAGATGAAAATAGTAAGACTTGAAGAGTTCCAGCACTTTGCCCAAGGTTTCCCAGGTGGTGACTTAGAGCTGAGATCCTAGGCCAGTGTTGGTGACCCCAGCAGGCAGGCTCTGTCTGTTCCCTGCCTAACGCCAGAGAGGTGCCACCTCCACCTGTGGCACTGCTCCAGCCCACCTACCATCTTGCTTCTTCCACTTCTAGTTTCTCGGTTCTCTTTCTTGAACCTTGGTCTCTGGCTCCGTTCAGCCCGAGGACCCGAGGTCCAGTTTGGGGTCTGCTTTCTGGGTTTCCACCTTCAGGGCAGAGACACCCTCTCTCTTCCGTAGACTCCGCCTCCCACATCTCCAGGTAAGAGAGCTGATTCAAATGCACTGACAGGTGAGGGACACTGGAGGGCATATCCCACACCCTGATCTTGTGATGTCATTGCGATTATCTTGAAGCTGAGACTGAGAGCTGGCTCACTAAGTGCCTGAGTCAGTGAGAGAGGTGAGCCATTATTGCCTATTGTGGCTGCCTGTTCCCTTTATCATTTCCCGCCTGTAAGGTCTATATTTATAGACCTTATATCACATGTTCAGCAAATGACTTCTTAATATGCGACGATGAAACACAATTTATAGCCTCCTTATCATTGTTCACGTAGTCTGTAACGTACTCATGACGATGTTATAAGGAAGGTTTTTGCCATACTTTATGTTTCCTTAACTTGAAGAATGTATATTATGCCCTTCAAGGGGACTAGAACACAAAGGCGGTAATTGACGCACAGCATTAGAGTCAAGGTCAAATTTTTATACAGTGGATATTGTCTTGGGATTGAATCATCCATAATCATGTGTATCCAGTGGTTAGTTTCGAACTCAAAACTGTTCAAATTAGATTTCTTCTAGCCAAAAATCATGAGTTGTCTGTCGTGTCCAGATTATTCAACTCTCTCTGCATTCAGGGAATTTTTCCATGTAACTAAACTGAACGCTTCTACAGTTTGAAGCTGGTCCTCTTTTGTGCTCAGAATAGATAGAAAACATCTGGCAAGTAGCAGAAACCAAATAGTCTTTAATACTTGACAGGTTGGCTTTTAGCCATTTTTTTTTCTTTTCTATCTCATGTTATGCTAAGTTTGTCATTATTATCCAGCTTAATTCCACCTGTTTCTTATTTCTCATTTTGTCCATTTCTCCTTTTTTTTCTGTTCAATTCTCTGCCATACCTTCACCCACCTACTACCTTTCCAGAGCTTCCAAATAAAGCCCAAACTCTGGCTGGCTCGTCAGGCCTTCCCCGTGCAGTGGGTCCTCTGTCTTCCTTTCCCCAGTGTGGCCAGCCTTCTCACTCTCCAGTAAGTGCCTTTGTTTCTCCAAACTTTGCACTCTCTAAAATAGTTATAGGTGAACCAGGAAAAGAAAATCCACTCCAAGGACTGTTTGTGAAGAATGAAATTAATTTGGAGATTTCAATGCAAACTAATGAAAGGATTGGGACACGATGGCTGCTCTAGGCGTTGCTAGAGAATCAGGGAGGCCAGGAAACTGCTGCAGACGGGCACGGGGCTCAGCTGACTGACAGGGAAGCCACACAGGCAGGATGTGTGGAGCCAAGCCCTGCATTTGCCAAAACAGAGACTGTGAGCCACTTCTCACACTCCCCTTCGCAGAAGTAGAATGCACACTGCTTCCAGAACACGGGGGCTAGGGTGCTAGGAAATTCAGGCCCCACACTTTGGACCCTGGGGTCAGGCAGGAATGGGCAAGGCAATGGGAGGAATAGACCAACAAACAAGACTAGTCCTTCTGCTTCACCACTCTTGCTCCACATCACAGCTTCCAAAGGCTCTTTTCTTGTCATCACATCGACTCTTCCCAGAGGTCTTTAACAGTACCCCCTCCACCCCTCACAGATACCCCCACACAGATTATTTTACCATCTCTATCTATTTATCACTGAAATGACTATACTTGCCTACTTGCTTTTTTTTTTCTTTCTTTGCTCTATACAGTTGTAGTAATAGCAAATCCCCAGCAGTTGGAGACTCTGACTTACAGCAGTGGACACTACGTGCTTTGCTGTGGACCTTGCATGCCTTGTGGTGGGGTTGGGGGAGATGCCTGCACTCATAGCTGTGGTCTCTGCACTGACAGATTATAGACTCTGTACCTACTGTTATAGTACCTGCACTTTAGTCTCTGCCCTTACAAAATGCTCAGCCCATAATAGAAACATGAGGAAGATCATGTCCTGAGTTGAGAGGGAGAATTTTACTTTGATTTCTATAAGTAAAGAAAAGAGTTATGAGTGAATTTATATTATGGAGATAACACAATAGACCCACAATTAAAAGAGCATGAATTTTAACTTCTCTCTATATTCTTGACACAGAAGAGAAGGCCTGACCCTCCCAAGAGGCACTTTTTCTTTTTCTTTCTTCCAACTTTGACAACCATGACTGCCCCAAACGCCTTATGCCCAGCTGTGGCTATATCAGATGTCCATGACTGCTCCAGGAGAGTTTTATTTGGTATAGCAAGCTTGAGTTGTGAGTCCATCCCAAATAACTGTCCCACAGCCTCCTAAGCTGTCCTCAGTCTGGTAGGGGCCACTCTTCTACTCGTAACTAAGCAGAAGATCTACAGACAGCTGCCAGGACACTGCACATGTGTGAGTCTGCCTTTTTGTCTGTGAAAGCAGCCTTTCCCATACCCTTATTAGAACAGCCCATGTACTGCTTCCTCTTATGCTTCAACCTAAGTCCTAATAAAACCTCTTTTGTCTTTTCTTGATCTCTATTTTGAGTAGAGCAGGCTGAGCTGGTTATATTAAGAGCTGGTGACACTGAGGCTGATGGCACTGAAAGCAGCCAGCAACCAAGGACTGGTAACACTGAAAGTGGCCATCAGCCAGAGTGGCAGAGAGTCTCCAGAGCTGCTAGGTCTGGATGCTGAAAGAGTTCCAGAGAGCTCCTGGTAGCTGCTGGCCCCAGCTGCCCGGAGAGCAGCAAGGAGGGCTGAGAGCTGCTGACATTCAAAGCTCAGAGCTGCTAATGCCAGAGGAGCTGCACTTTGCCTGATTGTGCCTTCTATCCACAGGGAGCAGGAGAACCCTCAGGTGGTTGGTAAAATCCTCAGAAGACCCTTGTTTGGTAAACTTTTAGCCCACAGGGAAACTTTTTCACATACTATGGTGTTTCTAAAAAACCATAGATTATCTTTTAAAGTCGGCTATTATATCTTTTCTTGGAGAGATGAGGATTGTAAACTATTGGTAGGCACAGAGATAGTAGATAACTAGCACTCAGTGCAATCTAGTATTAATATTACTATATTTCTCATCAACAAGTAGTGCCAGGAAAACTGGATTTCCACATATCAAAAAAAAAAAAAAAGAAGAAGAAGAAAAAGAAAGAAATGTGACTCTTTTTCTTACTCTGTATACTAAAATCAACACAAACTGCATAAATATCTAAATGTAAGACCAGAAAATCATAAAATTTGTAGAAGAAAATATGAGAGAAATATTCCCTGACATTGGCATTAGCAATGATATCTTGGACATTACACCAAAAGCTTACGCTACAAAATCAAAAATAAATAAACTGGACTACATCAAAGCAAAAATCTCCAACACAACAAAGAAAAAAACAACAACAACAAAATAAAAGGCAACGTACAAGTTGGGAAAAAACACTGGCAAACAATATAGCAGATAAGGTTAATATGTAAATTTTATAAAGAACTCATATCATTCAATAATAAGAAAATGTATAACTTGATTTAAAAATAGACAAAAAAACTTAAATAAGCATTTCTGTAAAGATGATATTAAATTGGTCACCAGGTATGTGAAAGGTGCTTGATATCATTAATCATCAGAGAAACAAAACCCACAACCACGATGAGACATCACCTCACATGTCTTAGAATGGCTATTATTAAAAGACAATAATAAGTATTGGCAAATATGTGGAGAAAAGGGATTCTTGTACACTGCTAGGGATATAGATTGGTGGAATTAGTCTCTCTGCATTTTTTTAAACATTATACATATGTTTAAAAAGAGCATGGAGTTTCCTTGAGAAATTAAATATGGAACTGACATATGAACCAACAACCTCTCTTCTAGCATATACCCAAAAGAAAGGTAAAAATATCTACTTTCACATGTTCCACAATAGACAAACTATAGAAATAACCTAGGTACCGGATGAATGGATAAACAAACAATTAAATAATTATATAATGGAATATTGTTCAGCCTTTAAAAAGAAAGCGTTCCTGCCATTTGCCATAACATGAATGAACCTGGAGGACAATTTGCTAAGTGAAAAAAGCATGGCTGGGAGTCTACTCAGTGACAGAGTGCTTATCTAACATCTGTGAAGCACTAAGGGCCGGGGGGGAGGATTATAAGGAAAAAGCTAGACACAGAAACAAAAATATTGTACAATCTCATTTATATGTATAATGTTTAAAAAATGCAGAGAGACTAAAACAATGGTTACCAGGGGCAAGTTAGAAGAAAGATGGAAAGATGTAGGTCAAGGGCTACAAAGTACCTAATATATAGGATAAGCAAGTTGAAATATCTAGTGTTTATTATGAGGCCTATAGTTAACAAAGCACATTGTATTCAGGGTTTTTACTAAATGAATAGGTCATGGCTGCTTTTGCCACAGGGGGAAATGGAGTAACTATGTGAGATGACAGATATGCCAATTTGTTCCACCACTGTAACCATCTTACTATGTATGTATCTTATAACATCATGTCTCATGTCTTTAATATCCAAAACAAAATTTATTTTTAAAAATTACTGTTCCTCCTTACTATAAAGTAGGGTTCAGCAATTCCATCCTTGCCCAGGTTTCTACTATCCTTGAGCTCAGAATGGTGTATGTAGTTAAAGGGCTATAAAAACAAAAAGAGAAAAGGAAAGGGAATGGAATGGAAAGGGGAACTTAAGGAAGGAAGGATGGGAGGGAAGGAGGGAGGAAAGGAGGGAGAGAAGGAGGGAGGGAGAGAGGGAGAGATGGATGGAGGGGAAAATCAAGAAAAATACAGAGATGTCTACAAAGTCTAACAGATTCACATCTGGCCCTTTACAGAAACATCCGTGATTCTGCTCTAAGCTTCTATCTTTCAACTGTCTGTGCTTTACTTGATTGATTAAAATTAAAACTTTATTTCTTAATTTAGCAAATATTTACTGTTCTGATTCAAGGAGGATTTCCAAAATCTGATAAAAACAGGGATCCACAAGCCAGTTGGGTTGCTGGGACCTTAGGACCCTGACCTTGTTCATTCTGTATTCACCCCCATCCTAGAACTCATTCCCATCTAGATGTGTCTGGGAATACATAGATTAGCTATAAATATCTTTTATAGCACCTCTTTGGGAACACTGAATGGACTGACAGCTAACAATTGATCTTGGGGAATTTCCAAGGTAGTATTTATAGCTTTTGCTATCAGCCCGGGGTATAGCACATTCTGAGAAAAGAGGAGCACACCCCAGGCACTTCTGTGCCTTCACCCACCTTTCCTCTGGCTTCCGGTTTTGTGCTCCACTTCCTCCCCAGACCTGCTATGGTGACATTTACTTGCAGGTGGGACAGTCAGCCAGGCTGTGTGGCCATCACTCCATTTTCTTCTCGAGCTTGTTAGCTCCTACCAGTATTTCTCTTGCCAGACATGTCATTCTTCCTTGGAAGAAAAATCCTTTGTTAAGTCAAGATTAAAGGGAGTTGAGTTACCCAGGGACATCTTTCATATAGCCAGAGGATCTCAGGGTCTTAGCTTTTTAACAAAACAGTATTTATTAAATGTTAATTCAGTTCTTCAAAAGTCCTTCCTAGTCACCTCACTAAAGCCCAGCTTTAGCCTTGGATCCCACAGCACCCATTCCACATTCTTCTTTTGCTCAAATTTCTGGGATTACACCAAAAACTTCAGTGCTGACATTACTGTTATTTTCCAGCCAGCCTATTTAGCAGAGCATTTTTGATTCTCCCATAAACACTCAAAGTAAGATTTCCTTAGATGCTCAGCAGCCAAAGGGTCCCTAAATTTAGAAACTTCCACCCTTCCTGGAAGGCAGTTCTGGTTACAAAGAAAAGAAAACTCACATATTTTGGTTATATTTGGTGAGAGGTGCTAGGAAAGACAAGCTTATAGCAGAGGGGTCCTGACCCAGTTTGTGGATCAGGTACATTGTCCCTAGGGAACACAGTAAAGAGATGAGCACAGAAGCAGGTGAATGAGAGCATCCCAGGCAGAAGAAAGGACAAGCACAGAGATGCTGAGAAAGTATGTTTAACGAGAGCTTTGCAGGAAGTGAAGGAAATGCAGAGTGTGTGGGTTGTGGGAAGGAAGAAGGAATTACTCACAATGAGACTTCGGGGATTGGGGGGCTGACTATAATTCTGGGAAGGCTCTTGCAGGGAAGCTGGGGTTTAATTTGCTGCAATGTGCAGAGTGGACTGGAAAGGGGTAAAAGTGGAGATGGGGAAATCCATGAAGCAGCTCTTGCAGTGGGCAGAGGGGTGTTGAAGCTTGGATTTAGGTGTGGCTGTGGACGTGGACAGAAAGTAAGTGGATTTTGCATCTGTTTGGAAGGGACTCAATGATTGATTGAAGAAGATCATTCACTGCCTGAGTGATCAGGCAGTAGAAGGAGCAGTTTTGTGGCTGGGACTGGTTTGGGTGAAGCAAAGCTGTGACTTCTGAGTGAATTGGAAATATCTGTGAGTCATCTCTGCAGAAATATCAAGCAGGTTGTTGGGAAGAAATGCCTGGGACTCAGAAAAGGCCAGGGAGGAGGAACACTCTCAGGAGCCACAAAAACAAAGCCAGAATAGCAGGAGGAAAACTAGAAATTGTGTCACAGGCACACACACAAAAAAGAGTGTTTTAAGGAGAGTGAGACACTAATAAGCCCGATGGTATTGAGAGCTCAAGGAAAGGAGGACATGAGTGTGAACTGCATTAGCTTTGATGGGACAGGATCTAGGTTAAGTGGGCAGAAGAATGCATACATACAATGTTGGCCAAGTACAAGAAGGACCCTGCTCGTGCCTCAGGCAAAAGTAATGTCTTCTGGAGTTATCTGAAATGCTCTTCCGACATCTCAAACCTTAGGAACTGGCCTGAGACAATGGAGTGTGGTCAAAATGGTTTGTTTGTTTGTTTGGTACCAGGGGTTGAATTTAGGAGCACTCGACCACTGAGCCACATCCCCAACCCTGTTTTGTATTTGATTTAGAGACAGGGTCTCACTGAGATGCTTAGTCCCTCACTTTTGCTGAGGCTGGCTTTGAACTTGAGATTCTCCTGCTGAGCCACTGGGATTACAGGTGTGCGCCACCGTGCCCCCTCATCAATATGTTTTTATTCTAATATCTTCTGCAACTGAAGGCTTGAACTTTAGGCGTAACCTTGATTTACTCTAAAAGAAACCAGATGTGAAAAGCAGCAGTTCACTCAGCGCAAATCTTGCTCACCGCATGCTGCAGTTAAGAGAGCATGGTCCCCTCTGTGGTCCAGTCCCTTAGACACCAAGATCATATTTATTTCCTGATGCTGGACCAAGTGTTCTTTGCATTGTTAGATTTGGATAAGATAAGAAAAGACTTGGCCACTTTTCATAGAGATGATTGAGACAGACAGATGGATGAAATGCAATGGATCAAATGCAATCAGAATTGTGGTCCTCTTCCAAAAGAGCCCCTTACCTGCTGCTGATCTCTAATATTTTCTTAAGTTTGCCAGTGGAATTTTGTTCCTTTAAGGAAGGGATTATGCCCATTGAAACAGGGTGCATGTACCTTGCAGAATGATGGTGGAGAAAGCGTAAGAGGCACACCTTTAAAGGAATAGAAATTTCAGGAAAGGCAAGAAAGTACAAGTCTCACTCAAAAAAAAATTTCAAAAAGATTTTAAAGACATAATCTGAGCATGAGTGCTTTTTAATCAAGAAGATATTCTATCAAGGCTACTTGGTAAGGATGTCCACTGAAGACCTATTGGGGCACCTATAGAGGCCCTGATGGCAGTTTCTGGAAGTAAGGTCCATACATGTGAGGAGTAGAGCCATAAAATGTACATAGATGAGACATGTCCATTACTACTGGGCAAAGTATGTCTTTTTATTTTAATTTTTGGCAGAATTGGAGATTGAACTCAGGGACACTCTGCCACTGAGTTAAATCCCCAGGCCTTTTTTTTTTTTGAGACAGAGTTTGCCAAATGATACAGACTGGCCCTCAATTTGCAACCTTCCTGACACAGCCTTTTGAGTCACTGGGATTACACGTGTGTGGTGCCACCACAACTGGAGTGTTTTTCATTCTCTATTTGTAGTACCTAACCCAGGACAATAAATAACTAAGTGTTCAAAAAATGGATTTTTATGATGTCCATGTGAAAGAATATTTTATTCTGGTCTTTTTACTTTGAAAACTATAAACTAGAAGCATGGGCCACCCGTCCCATCCCAGACACCCTTAAGTAAGTGACTACAAAACTGTAAATGTATTCAAGTGCCCGGAAGGCTGTGCCAGCAACACTTCTTGCATTGCCTCAAGGGGTGGGCAAGAGAGGGCTTGTTACCAGACAGGTCCAGAAGCGCACTGCAGGAGAAACAAATGCTGGGGAGAAAACAGATTTTATAGCAGAGGCTAGCAACCTAGAAGGAAGTAGATGTTTGAATGTCTCAAGTTCCACCTTCCAAGTCTTTGAAGAAGTAGGAGATATTTATACAAGGATCAGGTCAGAGGCTACCTGCAAAAAGCAGGATTTCCCAGGAGCTTGAGCCAGGCAGTCTGGTGTTTTGGCACTAACTGAAGGTGGCAAGTCTTGGTGATGGTTCTCTCATCTTGAGGGCAGTTTGGGAGTCAGTTTTGTGGTCAACAGCCAGTTTCTTAAATCAGCTCAGAAAAACAAATATCACAGGAATGAAGAGTGAAGGCCATAGACCGTGGACAAAGTGAGGGAACAGAACAGAGCAAGAGGGCAGCAGCTTGTTTCAGTCTGACAAGGGTTAGATATCCTCGTTCTTGTCTCTGCAGAGAAGACATAGGAGCAAGAGGAACAGCTTTAACGATGAGAATTCAAGCCCTGCAGATGGTAGCTTAGACACCCACACAACTTATCTGAGTCTGTGGTGTGGGTGAGCGACACCAAAGAGGATCTAAAAAGTGATCTGAGAGGCAATACATTGGTAAGGAAGGTTCTGGGGAATGAGATTGATCAAAGTATGTTATGCACCTGTACGAATATGGCATTATGAATCCCACTACTACGTATAATTATAATGCACCCATAAAAAGCTTTTAAAAAATAAGAAAGACAAACACGTTCACATGGAATCGCTAGGAGAACACCTTCCGTTCCTCTTTTATGGTAGAACTAAGGCTGTTAAAAGGAGCTGCGCTTCCGCAGATGCAGAAACCGTCCTGCCTAATGCATCGCAGACACAAGAGGGCGATGCAAGCTCACTCGTCAACCTGGGCGAGGACCGCTTCTCCCTCCGCCCGAATGCCCGGTTTATCTCCCAAACCCAAGAGGCATTATTAATAAAGGGTGTTTGAGAGGGGCAAGATGAGCCCCGAAACCTAATCACGGAGGCCGAATGTGAATCCTGAGCGTGCAAACATCCTGCCACGAGCTCAGAGGAATCCTTCCCTTGGTTTCAGAGCTGGGCAGCGATCTGCGCCCATGATCGCTACAAACGAGACTCAAAGAGCCTTTGAGATGCGGGGAATCAGCGGCTGTCCGGTCCCTGCTTACAAAACCTACTTTGAGAAAGCCCCTCATTCATCGGAGGGAAATGGACCACCCTGTACTTGTTCTTGCCTGGGCTCGCGTCCTGAGGCTCAGAATTCAGCCCTGTGTGGAGCAGCCCAGGCCCCTGCCCGCTTGGAGACGAATCAATGACCTCGGGCACAGATTCCATCCTCCGTTTCTTTTCTCCCGGAGCCAGTCCCAAACAGCAATGACTACACCATCTATTCTTACTCTGAAAGCGAATGCAAGTGACACATTCGGCTCTGCAATCGTGGCTGCGGGCCACGTTTTTTCATAGATACCATCTGGTTCCAGTTTATCTTGACTGTCTAGTGGAGAGCGGTGATTCTAACACCCTTCCACCAAATCTGGGGGGGGGGGGGGGAGAGGGCTGTGTTCGCTAAGGAGGTGTCTCTGGGCTGCCCTGATCTCACTCCGTTGTTTTGTTTTGTTTTAAATTTACTCAACTAACTGAGCAAAGCATGGCCCTGGCTCCTCTAAACCCCAGGACTCCATAGCACTGCTGTGGGAGATCTCTGCTACCCCAAGGCCCAAGGCTCCAGGTTTTATGTCATGGCTGGCTTTTCAGTACTCTAGAACAGGCCTTGCCATTGGCTATCTTTAAAATGGAGATTTGAGGAAGGAGGAACAAAAAGGGTCCAACTGTCTAGTGAACTGTCCCCGCCCCCAACACCACCTGCTGTTAGATGGTAACAGCCTTGGAGTGGCCCCAGGAAAGCTGTTTTTATCTTGAATGACATCACAAACTCTGCAGGGCCCTGCCATTCCAGCCTTGGGCAGGGCAGGGCAACTTGTTGAAGGTGGGGTGTTATCACAGGTAGCTGTGACTGGTTTTCCAAAAAAGGTTAGAGGGCACAGCAAAAACAACTGTGGGGCATGACTTAATACCTAACCTCAGCACACCCCTGTCAACAGGCAGGGGGAAGCCACCCCTCTGCTGCCTTCTGCTGTAGGGGCTGTTTGATGCTGCCCTGTAATTCCTGTTCTGGCATTAACCTTGCAATTCTCTGGCACGTGGCATTCACAGGGGGTCATTACTGGACACAGGGAACCAATGTGCTATAAAAATGAACCCCAATAGCACCATGTCCCTTGCTGAAAGTAGAACTCTTACATTTTATGACCATCAACTCAGAAGGTTTTTTTGTTTTTGTTTTTTAGTACTGGGGATTGAACCCAGGGGCACTCTACCACTGAGCTAAACCCCCAGCCCTTTTTATTTTTTATTTTGAGACAAGATCTCACTAAGTTACCCAGGCTGCCCTCAAACTTGCCATCCTCCTGCCTCAGCCTCCTGAGTAGCTGGGCTTTGCATTATTATGCCTGGCTAACTGAGAAGAAAGTAAAAATACCCTGCTATGAGTTGGGTGAGCATAGAAGCTGGATGGAATAACTAAAAACTGCTGTGATTGGTTGGGTTGACAGTAAGGAGGAAGACATGGTTCTCAATGTGCTTTGTATGTTGCTCTACCTGGGTTTTGGCAAATAGTTACAACTTCTGCCAGATGTACCTTCCTTTGTCAGTGAGCACGGTGTCTTTCCAAGATTCTTCATTCTATCCATCAGGCGTATCTTTAGACTGTCTTTCCTGTCAGAAGAGCTTAATTCATCATTTTCCTTAGGTCTTGAAAGAATTTCTTACTTTAAAGGAAAAGTAATGGTTGGGGATTTTGTGACACAAAAAAAAATTTACAGATCTTTCTTTACATATAATTTTAAAGTTACTCATTTCTGAATAAGCAAAACACACAGTACAAAAGTCAAAAGGTTCAAATGCATAAACAGTGGGAAAACCTTCATGCTCTCTTCCTCTCACTGGGTTCCGCCCAACAGAGCCTGTACTAAGTAAGGCCTTACATCTTTCTAAAGATGGTCTCTAAATAAATTAACACATATGCTGGGCAAGCACTCTACCACTGAGTTACACCCACAGCCCTTCATATGTCTTTTGAGAGCATCTTTTTCTAGTTTCTAAATCCAGATGGATTCTGAAAAGCAGTAGATTAAATATACATAAACATATACTGAATGTATTAACATGGTTTGCCCAATTAAAACACAATTCTAGACTACAAATTTTTTTTTTTTTTGTTAGATCACTCAAACAAAAATATGTCTGTACTTGCAATCAGTCTGGAAGCGCTATAGGTTCTTCTCTGGAGTCTGATGCAGCAGGCTTCTTTTCCCTCAGTGTCTGATTCCTCATTCCTGCATTAAGGCTTCAGGTTATTAAGAGAAAGGGGCCTCAGATCTTGAGAAGAAGGGAATAGAAATTGTAAAGCCAGGTTTTCTTCAGATCCAGGGAACAAGGTAGTTGGAGATCCAAGTGGCTACACTTCAAGACAGGCCACTTATCACTGGGGGACTTGAGTAGTCAGGGAAGCGATGGGTCTAGGAGGACACATATCTGGTAGGTTCTTGAAGCTTAGAGCTGATAGGAGCCACAGAAGCTCGTGTGATGACTTAAAAGGTGTTTTGGGGTGCCATGGCACAGGCCTGTAATCCCAGTGGCTTGGACGCTAAAGCAAGAGGATTTCGAGTTCAAAGCCAGCCTCAGGAAAAGCAAGGCACTAAGGTCTCAGTGAGACCCTGTTTCTAAATAAAATACAAAATAGGGCTGGGAATGTGGCTCAGTGGTGGAGTGCCCCTGAATTCAATCCCTGGTACCCTCCCCCAAATAAAGTGCTTTGGGGTCTGGTGGTGTAGTTCAGGATGCTTGAGACCCTGGGTTTCATCCCCAGCATGGGAGGAAGGAGAAAAAAGAAAAGAAGATAGAAATATGGCTGGATTAATTTTGATACCTGGATACAGAAACATTTGTTTCAGCCCTCCAAGAGTCTGATTTCCTGACTACAAGATTGCCTCAGGCATAGAAACATATCATTGTGTAAATTCTGCTCAGCCCATCCATAGCCATTCTTGTGCATATGCCCCTTGGCTGTGTGGGGAGTTGCTAAAGTGTAAGAACTTGGGACTTGGTGTCCAATCAAAAGCTTCTTAAAAATCTCAGCTTCCTAAATCTTAATGTATCAACACCCTCACTAATTTCTCAGCTGCTTTTCACAGTTGAACCATTTATCTCACTGAATGCTTTATTTAGAGGTTGACAATTCTTGGTAGCCCCAGGCAGCCAAATGTGCCTCCTGTGACAGGGACCCACCTCCCCCTTGTTGCAAGCTGTGTGGCTCAAAAGGATTCTTCAGAAAGGAGGGCAGGCCTTCTGTTTGGGTTTATTAATGCTTCAGAATGTGTCTGGGTTCTTCATGTCTCTTTCCTCCTCATTCTTTCCCATGGACCAAAAGAAGAAAGTGTTTGGGGCCTACTGGGAGATGCTATTGAGTCCACAGATATTAAGTCTTTAGAATTTTATTAAGTTCAGTCTCCCAGGGCAATAACTCAATACAGCCATTCCTGCTCTATAAGAAGTCGTCACGAGTTTGGAAGATAAGCAGACACCTCCAGGACACAGGTAAATTGACCATCCTGTCTTCTCAGACCCCTGGGACCTCTGTGATGCTGGAGGTTTGTGCCGTGGTCTTTAGGTTCTGGTTATTCCAGTCTGGTTGCCTTTTGAGTCATTTGGTTTTTCTGTCTATCAGCAAGCCCAGGCAAAACCACTACCAGTTCCTACCTCAAACCCACCGGAAGGAGATATGGGGATTTCCTGAGGTCTCATTTCTACCTACTGCTCCCGGGCAGTAGTTCCTGTACACAGAAGTACTTCTCTGTGTCTGGTTTGCACATTAGCTCTTAGTAAATGAAGAAACTGAGCCCAAGATCTTGGCATTGAACCCCAGATGCGTGGAACAGCAAGGAGCTGGAGTGAGACCTTCTCTGTGGTAACCCTGTGGAAGAGGATTCCTCGCTGCAGGGGAGCAAAGGAGGAAGGAAAGGAATGTCTGTGGACCCTACTCCTGTTCACCTGGTGGGGAGCCTTCCCTGCACCCCATAGCTGGAAGGTCACCATTTCTATCCCTCCATCACTAACCTCTGTGCTCTCACCTGGCTTTGTTAATCTTTGCTGTTTGCCCTGTCATCCCTGTCTCCCACCCTCCTCTCCTGCAGAAAGTGAATCCCCTGAGCACAGGATATTTCTGGTTTGCTTTTTGCTGTATCTTCAGTGCTTGAAATAGTACTGTCTTCTTTGTGGGTACAAAAAAGATTTGTTAAATGGCTAAGGAGCCTCTACTAATGCCAGGCACTGTTTCAGGCTCCATTCACATTTACACATCAACACAGGTGAGTGGAGAGCGTAAGGAGTCCTGCGTCCTGAGGTCTTGTGACTCACTCAAGATCCCACGCTTAGCCAGTAGTTGAGCTGGGGTATAAACCAGGATAATCTGTCTCTAAAACTCTGTTACTTCTGTCATGTGAGAAAACTAAAGGAATGTTTAGAGGAGAATATGTTTCACTCTTAGAATTATCTCAATTGTCTACACAGGTAGAATTTAGGAAAATAGAAGGCATGGCAAAAATATATAGAGAGATGGTCCTCAGCTTGGTTCAATGCTGGGCAGGCAACATGCCTTCTAGTGAAAAGCATACTCAGAATTCTGAATTTGGATGTTTTCCTGGGCTGGTGATGTGAGTTATGAGCCTCTCTCATGATGGCCAGCTGTAGGCTAATGTAGGTGTTCTGCACATTTAAGGTAGCTAGGATGTTTGCTACATTAGATGTTCTAAATGTGTCTTCAACTTTTATTTTCAACTAATGATGGGTTTTGGGGGGGTGACCTCATTTTAAGCCAAGGACATACATATAAACTGGGAAAATCTTCCTCAGGGTTATAACTGAAACTAAAAGCACATCGCTACACAAAATGCTCTGAACTGAGGATAAACAATTCTCAATATCTCCAAGGGTTTAATTTATTTACTTAAAGTTCTTTGATCAGCCACCTGTATTATTGAGGTCCTCATTCACGTCAGGTTCTGTGTTAAGTGCTCAGACACAGACAGAAGCACAATTCCTGTTGGGATTACTGTCCACTGGAGAAGAGAGAACCCCAGAGAGCTATGATTCTGGGATCTGTGAAGAATGAAAAAGTAATGTACAGTGTGTTCAGTGAGAAGGTGAGAGTCCCCCAGACTGTGGGCAGAAGCAGCAGGTCAGGAAAGACCAGGAACTAAATTTACCCTAAAGATTATAGTAGTCCAAGAAAAGCAAATAGTAAATAACAAGAACTCACAAGACAAACATTGCAGGAGTGCAGAGGAAATGCAAAGGAGGTAGTTAGGTCAAGGGCAGAAGCTCAGAAAAGAGGTATGGGCTGGAACTATACACTTGGAAGTCAGTAGCCTTAGAGGATGAGTGAAATCAGAGGTGAAGAGGAGATCACCTTGAAAGAAACCACATGGCAAGAGGGGCAGGGAGCCTGGCACTGGGCCTTCAGGAAGCTACCATTTAGTGGGTTGGAGGAGGAACAGGTTCCAGCAAAAATTGAAGGAAAGAGCAATCAGAGAAGCAGGAAGAAATGCAAGGCATGTGGGCATGCTAAAGCCCAGGGAAGGAAGGCTCACAATGGGTCCCTGTGTGGGACTGACTGAACTGACTCTGCTCCAGGCAAGAGAGGAGGGCTCAGGGATGAACTGGCAGTGGGAAGCCACTGGTGACCTTGGGAGGGGTGTTTAGGTGGACTGAGTGTCAGGTGAGAGTTGGGTGAGGAGAAGAGGGGAAGTCAGGGAATGGAGATAATGTCGGCCAGTAGTCTGCAAACCTGGGCTTATGTGCCCAACCTGCCAGGGGCCTGTTTGTCCTTTCTTTTTTTTTTTTTTTTTGAAGGGTCTTGTTTTGTAAATAAGATTTCTTTAGAACATAGGTATGCCTAATTCATTTACCACCCTTATTTTTAAATTATATATATTTAAGGTATACAACATAAAGCACATATACACAAACAATAAAATGATTTTTATAGTCAAGCACATTAATATATCTATCATGTCACATGATGCATGATCATGCCTTTGGTACCTACCATCAACTCTCTAAGTAAATTTCCAGTATGTAATACTGCCTTAGTCTGTTTTCTGTTGCTGCTACAAAATACCTAGAACTGGGCTGGTGATGTGAGTTATGACACTCTCTCATGATGGCCAGCTGTAGGCTAATGTAGGTGTTCTGCACATTTAAGGTAGCTAGGATCCATGGGACCCCGCTCTGATGACGCCTGCTCTGGTCAGACCATATTTCGAGGGTGAAGGTTCAGATGGATCTGGACCATCAAGGAATAAAAAGATTTATTTAGCTCCCATTTCTGGCTGGGGAGTTCAACAGCATGAGGTCTACATTTTCTTGGCTTCGGGTGAGGGCCTTGATCCTGCATCATAAAGTGGTAGAGAACATCACATGGTGAGACAGAACAGGCATGCTGGACAGGCCTCATTATTGTAACAAAGTCATTCCCTCGATAACCCATTAATCTGTATTTGGATTAACCCATCTATGAGGGCAGAGCCCTGGTGACCTAATCAATTTCTAAAGGCCCACCTCCAAACATATTAACATATGAGTTGGGGAATTAAACCCATGAAATTTGAGGTATTGTAAATGTAATATTATTAGTATAATTTTCCTCAAATTAATATACTGAAGTCCTAGCCCCAGTACCTCAGAATGTGACTTTATTTAGAGATGAAGATAGTCTTCAGAGAGGTGATTAAATTAAAATGAGGTCATATGACAGGCCCTAAGCCAATAGGATTTGCATCCTTCAAAGAAGAAGAAATTATCATAAACATACACAGAAGACTCAGGAAGATGCCACCTGCAAGCTAGGGAGAGAGGCCTCACGAGAAACCAACCCTGCCTTGATGTCCCAGCCTCCAGAACTGTGGGAAGATAATGTCTGTAGTGCTTTGTCGTGGCTGCCCGTGTAGACCAATGGATATTTCCACACTTAAAACAGTTGAGTAGTGATGACAGTGGTTATGTGGTGGATATGTGGTGAGAAGAGCCAGAAATACTCACTAGCTGGCCCTCCACACAGATGGTTTGCTGACCTCTGGTGTAGACGGTTGTTTTGAGGTCTTGTAGCTGGTACATTCCACAGTGAGGATTTCAGCCCAATCCTCTCCCTGCCCTCCGCGGGGAGCCTGTCGCCTTCCTTGGCCAGGAGTGCTGACGTGGGTAGTACTGGCGTGCTTTTTCTTTTCTTTGGTTCCTGCTCTGACCTGTGGGCAGCTGTTGTGAGGAAATGCCGAGTCATAAATAATTCTTACTTTAATGCCAAGGCAGCTGGAAGGGAAATGTCACCAGGAAATGGTATTTCAAATAAGTGCAAATTTCATAATTCAGCCAATTTTTAGACCATTTCTCACAGCATTATTTCCTTAGTTGGAGTTATGGTCAAATGATGATCATTCATAAACATGGAAGAAACTTACCTTCATTTGGTCATTTGGCCCAAATACAGACATGATAGAAAAACGAAGCATTCTCCTGCTGTTTGGAATGGGTCAAACAGACCAGAGCAAAGAGAGAAACAATTGTCTTATTTATAAAACTGACTCTTCTATCTTTAAATCACCCAACACAATTACAGTATTGTGAC
The DNA here is from genome assembly GCF_047511675.1 of Marmota flaviventris. Lineage (NCBI taxonomy): Eukaryota > Metazoa > Chordata > Mammalia > Rodentia > Sciuridae > Marmota > Marmota flaviventris. The sequence continues at coordinate 10,962,269 of NC_092508.1, read as the reverse complement.
ATTCTCTCTTGGAGCTTATAAGAGGCTCCAGGAAGCTTCAGCTGTACTAAAAAGAATAACCCGTGAGTTTAATTTCATTCTTGCAGAAAAGTGTCACACCAGGCAGCTCTCATAACCCGCTTCATCCCCACGAAGGTCCCTTCTGGTGGTGCCCAGGAAGCAGGGACTGCAGAGCCCCTGCCAAGCTGCTGGGTCAAAGGTGAAGCCCTGAGGTGGAGGGAGCAGCTGCCCCCATACCCAACCACCATGGCCCTGAGGAAATGCAGCCCAGCTGTTGCTATTCCCGAATCTTCTGCTTTTCGCAAGAAGCCGGAAATACAGATTTCATCTCAAAGTTCCCAATTTCTAAATCTTGGCAACTAATCTCAATGAAAAGGAAAACACCTAGACTAGACGTTTTTTTGTCTGTGAGCTAGGTGGACTCATAGGACCCCCCCTCTGATGACGCCTGCTCTGGTCAGACCATATTGCCAGGGTGAAGGTTCAGCTGGATCAGGACCCGTGTGTGTTCATCATTGCACAGGCATTTCAAGACCCCGCTTCTGTGTGTGGTCTTCTCCTGTGCATTTTTGTGGCTGTATCTGACCACCCAGACTCACGCCCAACTTCTCTCTTCCCTTTATTTCTGGATACTGAAATTCCTGGGGTTATTGAAGCCACTGCTGTTTGAAATGTTAGCTTCTGACCTCATGTTCCCAAGCAAGGATCTGCCCCATGAGCTGAGTCAGCAGCAAGGCTGAGAGTCACTCTGACAATGTTGGCAACACCTGGCGTGAGGCTTCCTGACTCTGCCACTGGTCCCAGAGGAGCTGCCAAGAAGCAGACGGAAGGGTGTAAAAATACAAGTTTTGCCAGCTTTCTGTTCTTTTCTCTGTAAATGCCCTACTCACTCTCAAATCTCCATGTTTTTCTCATGTGTTCATTCATTCTTTCATTCACTCAACACACATTTATTAAGCAAATAATATCAAGTACCAAAATATCATGTTCCAGGAAGGCCAAGACAAATCAGACTTAGTCCCTGCCATTGAAGGGACTTAGATGAAGTGATGTTATGAACTAAACGTTGATACCACTGTGCCCCAAATTCTTATGTTGAGATTCTGACTCCAAACATGATGGTATTAGGAGGGGGCCTTCGGGAGGTCAGGAGGGCTCCATCATGGGATTAGTCCCTAATGGCATTAGTGCCCCACCCTGTCGTGCTCCCTTTCTGCTATGTGAAGACACAGAAAGGAGGCCATCAGAAGGCAGGCCCTCACCAGATGCCACATCTACCAGCCCTTGATCTTGGACTCCCTAGCTTTCAGAACTGTAAGAAAGAAATATTTGTTGTCCAAGCCACCCAGTCAATGGTATTTTTGTTATAGCAGTACCAAAGGACTAAGGTGGGATCATCTGGGACTGCAGCTGAAGTGTATGTGGAAGACAACTCCCATGTAGTAACACTTCTCTCTTGCTCCCTCCTCCCAGGTGCAGGGAATTTGGGCGGGAAAGGTGGAGGAGAATAAGAGATACTAAATTGAACAGGATACCATGGAAATCTTTAGAAAAAAAATCATGGTAATTGGGCGCAGTGGTGCCTACCTGAGAACCCAGCAACTAGGAAGCCAAGGCAGGAGGATCGCAATCAAGGACAGCCCCGGAAACTTAGTGAGACTGTGTCTCAAAATAAAAAGGGGCTGGAGTATATCTCAGTGGTAGAGAGCCCCTGAGTTTGATCTCTAGCACCAGAAAAAGAAAAATTATGGTAGATGCCTTTAAACCAATGAGTGGAGTGGGCTTTAACCAAACAATAATTTTAGTAAAGGCATTTTAAAATTTTATCTTTGTTTTTCTTAATAGACTTTATCTATTAGAGCAGTTTTGTGTTCACAGAAAAATTTCAAGGCAGGCTCAGAGAGTTTCAATGTTCCCCCCTCTCCCCACATACACCCTGACTCATGAGCAAACCCCCTCACCAGAGGGCACATTGGTTACAATGAACCTACATTGACCCGCCATCATCACCCAAGCCCACAGTATGTGTAGGGTTCACCCATGGTGTATGTTTTATAAGTCTGGACAAATGTAGGTTGACATATGTCCACTATAGTATCACACAAACTAGTTTCACTGCTCTAAAACTTCTCTGTGCTCTATCTATTGCTATTATTTTTTAACATTGAAATGCTGAAGAACAGGCTCAGTAAAATATTTATAACCCAGACAAAAGATGATTTGATCACCTTAGGAATTGGTCTGTGTGACATCACATCAGAATCCAGGGAAGTCACAGATTCTGAAGCAGGAACACAGAGTATTGCCCCTCCAAAGTTAGTTAAGATCATAGAATAGTGTTAAGGCAGTTACTTTTGCTGAATAGCTAGCAAGAGGTCAGAGCAGCTGTGCTAGAACTACTGCCCCCTCATCCCTTCCCCCATATGGACCATTCAAGCCATGTGAAACTCTTGGTGCTAGAGATATTGTCAAGCTCCCCCTGCCAAGAAAATGTTTAGTTCAATTTGAGATACCTTGTGTCAGTGAAGAGTACCTATATTTGCTAAGCAGATCTACCAGGAATAGAAGGCATCTACCAGGAAGAAGATCTGGAGCAGCAGTAGTTCCAGTACAGCTATGCCATCAAAGTAACTTAACACTATTCGAAGATCTTAACTAAGTTTGGGAGGAAAACTCTATGTTCCTGCATCAAAATCTGTGACTTCCCTGGAACAGAAGCAGATCTACCAGAAGACATCTCCAGTCTAATTGCTAACTGGATTTACACTTGAGGATACCTTCGTCAGTCCAGCCCAGGAAGAAAATCCTCCTCAAACAAATGCTTGCAAGCTATCACATCTTGTTATATATATATATATATATATATATATATATATATATATATATATATATATATATTAAAAATGTATATTCAACCAAACATTTGACATATTCTATATTAACATTCAATATGTATTTCTATGTTAAAGGTTTTCACATTGTTAACTGTTCAAAACCCACGAGCTTGTGCTTTATTTTATTGTCAAAATGAATGGCTCTAGATTCTTGGTTTGAATGGCTTCCAGTTTGGGAGAGATAGTGAAGCTTCAACCTAAGCCAACACTGTTTGTGACTATTATTCAGGAACTATTAGGTCTTAAAGCTGAGTCATCTATCCTTGAACTCACTTCTGACCCACTCAGAAATGGAGTTATGGCAGTGGCCTGAGGAGGAAGGACCTTGTGTGAAATTACAAGAATGGTGGAGTCAACTATGTTTATTCTTGGGTCCAAATAGCTCTGGGTATGGGGACTTTTAAGAACAGACCCCAGAGAAGAGAGACCTGTTCCCTAGTGGGTGGAATGAGATGAGACCCACTGGCCAGATTATGAAGAAGGAGAGATTTATACTCTCAATCTCTAATGTAAACCATAATACTCATTTAGCTTCTTGATGACTTGTAATATTGGAGTGGCCACTGTTTCCCATTCCATCATGACCCACTAATGGATGTCCCCATCCTGTCTGGCTGATGGCCAAGCTCCCAAACAATCTGCTCCCCCAGGGTAGACCCACACCAACCAGGCTCCCAACCCTGGGTATGCCATTTGTATTTATATTTTCAATCACACTGGATGATGAAATAGTGTATAAACTAGACAATGTATTGAAAGGATAAGCATGATTTTTATAAAAACCCAGTTGTGGGAAGGTTACTTTCAACAGTGATACAAGTAGGTAATATGTGAGACAGGCTCATCCCCTCTGTGCTGTTCTTCCCCCAAGTCCCTAATTGTCTGATCAGGAGAAAAGCATAGGAAAACCCTACATTCAAGGCAGTCTGTGTGACATTTGGCTGCTATTTCTCTAAACCATCAAGGTGGCGAAAATGTCTCAGACCAGAGGACACAGGGAGACAGGATGACTGAATGCAATGTGGAATTCTGGATGTTGGATCGGGGGACAGAAGGAGGACCATGGAAAAGAATGTAAAATACAGATGAAGTCTGGGTCTAGTTAATAATAATGCACCAGTGTTGGTTGATAAATGTTGGTTTTGGTGAATGTGCCCTAACAAAAGATGTTAACAACGGGGAGGATGGGATGAGGGGTATTCTGGAACTCTCTGAATTATCTTTGCAACTTATCTCAAAATCTAAAATTACTCCAAAATAAGATGTTTGTTTTAAAAACAACAACTAAATTACAGGCTTTGGGAGATTTGATAATGGTAGGTTGCTCCTAAACAATGCTGTTAAATTAGGTGTGGGCAAGACTTAATAGTAACAGATACAGAAAAAAATTTTAATCTTGCTTTACAAGGTTCTTACATTCATGCTCCATTTTAAGGAAACTGAAACCAGAAATTTTAGAAGACTCTTTATGGATACAGTTCATGCATAAAGGACAATGCTGTACTCCCACCCATAAACTCAGACTCAGGATGATGGCTGAATTAAACACAAAGGAATTTGCATTCATTGATGTCTCCACATAAAAATATGTCACTTATTGTGATTCCTGGATTTTAGTGCATTCTCAATCTACTTACTAACTGTAAGGTCAGGCAGCAGCAACCAAAAGGAGGCAGATTAAAAAGGCTGCTGAATGAGGCTTTATTGAGATTTTGCTCTCTTGGGCAAGACCCTCCAGACCAACAGGGCAGGTCTGGGAGAATCACGAGGGGCTGGACCGGACTGGAATTTTTGGGGGGCTTAGGGCAGGAAGGGAGGGCTTGGGACAGAAAAGGGGGTTTTTAGAGTCCCTTGGTCGGGGGAGCTGGCTAAGATCCAGGATTGGTCAGAAGACCCTGCTGATAGACAGGCCATTCTGTCAGTGCCTGATTGGTGGTTCTTTCTCACACAAGGGTTGCTTGGTGCCTCCTCAACCAACCTAACACTAACTACTGGTCTCATCCACACTGAATAGGGCAGATTCTTCCCAAAACTAAAATGAGATAATCACAGGTTGTAAAGGGCACTCTGGAAGAAATGGGCAGGGTGGTGCAGCAGAGAGTGACAGGTGGGGATGGAAGGGTCTCTTGGGGAGGTCAGGGAAACTGAAGGGATGATGTTTGCATGGTGGTCAGTACATGGCTTAGGCATCCCTGTGCACGCACACACTAGAAGTCTGTTTTTGTTTTCATTGTTACTGTTGTATCTTTATGATTATTTTGTCCAGTGGTCTTGGTTTGTCAGACTTCAAAAAGCAACAGAAAAAGTGTTAATAATGTAAATTCTGCAGCCCTTACATTGTGAACAGCATAAAAACTTGAGGAGATATCCTTCTAGTGTTCAGAATCTATTATCAGATTCAGTTAAAGTCACCTGCATTCCTGATGAATGAATAAAGTTCTAATATACATTTCTCTTGCTTCATATTCATTATTATGAGCTAAAATGGCAACCAATATTCAGGGTTGAAACCACACTCATTTATCAGCTGCTCTACAGAATGGTTAGAGTTACAAGAGTTCAGGAAAAACCAATGAAAGCATTCTGTGAGCATGAACTAGCTGTAATGGAATTTACAATAAAGATTTCTGTCTTGTTTCTTCTTATTATTTATATATGGTGTGTTATACATTTAATCTATATCTATATATCATATATTTTTTGCAGTGCTGAAGATCAAACTCAGGGCATTACACATGCTAGACCAGCAGGCAACTATTGAACCACATCCCTAGCCCTATCAGTAAAAAAATTTAATAAACTTAGGTGCCCATAGGCAGATTTTTCTCTTCTGGTTTGCTGACTGTTGTGTATGCATCAGCACACTCTCACTCAGGCTCTGGATTAGGTACAAAGGTGAATGTAGGTGGTGGGAAACAGGAGGAACAGTTTTGAAAAAGAAAAACTCGAGTTCAATTTTGAATATGTTACTTTCAAATGGGTCCAACCATTTGAAAGCATCCAACTTAGCATTCAACCCCACAACCCATGAGTAATTCAAATTTCTTGCTAAATCTTAAATGGAACAAAAGGTTTTCCATTCTTCCTTTCCCTTTTTTTCCTTTCTTCGCTCCTTCCCTTCTCCCTCCCTCCCTCCCTCCTTACTTTGCAGCGTTGGGATTGAACCCTCTAACGGTTTTCTAAAGCCATCAAGTGTCCACCCATATTCTCAGTCCCTAGTGAATCACACAGCCGTTGTGTGTGGCTGTTCACTTTCTACCCTGAAGGAGTCATTCCCAATGTAGTCCCTCAGAACACAGAGTGAACTCTTCTCTGTCTTCATTTTCAATTGTGGCAAAAAGCACAAAGCAGTTCAGTGGTATCAAGTACTCATATGGTTGTGCAACAGATCATCCTTTTTCATCTTGCAAACTGGAACTCTATACCCATTAATTTGTTATTGAGGGTATTATGGTTGTATATAATGGTGGGACTTCTATATTAATGCATGCACACAATGTAACAATATAATTTGGCCAATATCAATCCCCAGCACATCTCCCCTCCCTCCCTACTCTCCATCCGCTGGTCCCTTTCCTCCTGAACTATTTTTTTAATAAAATTAAGAATTGAATATAATTTCTAGAAACTAACTCATAGAATATGAACCAAGGTTCATAAATATAAATAGCAAGCTATAAAAGTTACTTTTTTCCCAGTCTATATCTACCTATTCAGGCACTGTATAATGAAATTGTGGCTTTCTTTCCTGCTTTCTTCACTTTTAGGACAAAAGAGCTTGGATCCTAGTTAAAGATTCTCTCCGATGCAGAAGGTACTCTTGCTACTTACTATTTTGTGGTTTTTATTGGTGCTTCCCTCCCCTCCCCCAATCCTCTCCTACTACTCTACTGATCTCTCTTCTATCATTATTTTCAATTAGTGCATTATAATTATATATATAAGTGGGATCCATTGTGCTATATCCACACATGAACACAGCATAATTTGGTCCATTTCTGTTAGAGTCTGTAAACAAGTCAGGATGGCGCCTGGCAAAATGCCAGAGGGAGTGGTTTGTGAAGTAACTCCAGTGAGCCATTAAGTGTGGAGATTCCTTATTGGTTGACTGATCTATCTAGTTTATGCTAATTAAGATAAGCTGTGTGCAATGTATGAATACCTCTGTTGTCTTACAATAAACGGCTCCCACTCCTGCTGTATCAATCTACACAAGTTGCTCTTCACCCTCCGGTTATTTCTCTGCAGCCGGACTGCGGCACATTTCATTTCTCAGTCCTTCTCCATGCCCGCTCCCCTCCTTCCTCCTTCCCTCTAGATCCCTTTCCTCTATTCTATTGGTCTCCCTTCCATTTTCATGAGATCCCTTATTTTATCTCTCCCCCTTTCTGACTTCCACATATGAGAGAAAAAAATTCGACCTTTAACTGAGTCTGCTTTACTTCATTTAGCATGATGTTCTCCAGTGCCATCCATTTACCAAAACAAATTTATTCTTCCTTATTCTAAGTAGAACTCCATTGTGTATATATGCCCCCCTTTCTTTATCAATTTTATTGACAGACACCTAGGCTGGTTCAGTAACTTGGCTATGTGAATTGCACTGTTATAAACATTGATATGTATGTGCCACAAGAGGATGCTGATTTTAGTTCTTTTGGATAAATATCAAGGAGTGGGATAGCTGTGTCCCATTCCTAGTCTTTTGGGGAATCTCCATATTGCTTTCAAGGTGGCTAGACTTTTGATGCTACCATTATCTGGTGTTCTCAGACTTAGTTTTTAAGCTGTATTTTTTGATATTGATGATAACAGTCTCTAGCTTTGTTTAGAGTGCTTTAGTTTGTTCCAGGTATTAGACTAAGTCTCTTATATTTCATTCAATCCTTCCAACAATCCAAATAAATAGATTCATATCTATTTTACAACGAGGAAACAAAGGCATAGAATGTTAAATAACTTGACAAGGGTCACATAACTAGCTAGTGGCTGAGTCAAATTTGGACTGGAGTTTGAGAACTTCATCTTGGAAGTACCCTGTCTCAAATCAGATTTTTCAGACAAAGCTCTGAGCCTCAATTTGGGGTTAACTAGTCCCAGGAAAGGGTCAGATCATTCTTTTTCAGTTTATCCTTATCCTTCCAGCCCCCAAACCTTTCCTACTTTAAAGGATCCAGTTAGCTTGTTGAATCTCTTCCTCTGCCAGTGCTGGATGGTGTTCCCAGGCTGATTGTTGTTGACCTGTGTCCTGTGCCTGAGGAAGACTTCTGCTCTGCCAAGGAAGCATATAAGTGATATGCTTAGGGAGCCAGCTCAGCCAGAACCTGGCTCTGTTTTGCACTCTTTTTCAGGAAATTAACCCCATGCTGGGTTTTCCAAACTGTATTCTGCAGAACAAGAAGGGCTTATGTGGAAGAAGTGTTCTTGGGTTACTTTGGTTGTAAATGTTTTAAATTAAATACAGTGAATGTCAACGTTAAATGTATTTTAAGGATTGCAGGACATCTCAGAGCATTGAACGGGCCAATTTAGATTGTCACTCTCTCACGGGGACTAGAATGCACGCGTGTCTCTGCTTCCTTGCTCATAGGATCTCTTTTTCTGTACACATCTCTTTTTCATGGTTATTTGTTGTGGATCAGATGTTTGTGCTCCCCAAAATTCATGTTGAAATTTATTTGCTATGTTATAGAATTAAGAAGTGAGAACTTTTAGAGGTGACTGGTCCATAAGGGATCTGCCCTTATGAATGGATTAAGGCCAATTACCTTGGAGTGGGTTTGCTATAAAAAGTGAGTTTTGTCTGCTTTTTTCTTTCTCCCCATCTCTTTACTCTCCCAACTCCTGACACCTTCTGCCATGTTATGACACAGCAAGAAGACCCTCACTATGTGCAGCACTTTGATGTTGGACTTCCGAGCCTCTAGAACTTGGGTCCATAAATTCTGATCTTTATAAATGGCCCAGTCTGCCGTATGTTGTTATAACAGCACAAAACAAACTAGAACATTATTGTTCTCAGGAGCACAGCTTGGCACACAATACCTGGGTCAATCCACCAAATGGCAACATCAAGGATAAAAAGTGGCTTTTTGGCTGGGTGCTGTGGTGTGCACCTGTAATCCCAGCTACTGAGGAGCTGAAGCAGGAGGATTTTGAGTTAGATGCCAGCATAGCAAGACCCTGTCTCAAGAAGGGTATGAGGAGGAGTGGGCTTCTTCTATTCTTCCACCAGTCTAGATGAATCTCTTTTCTTTAAGGCAAACATGTTTGTTCCAATGCTTTAGTTCAAGCAGGGCACTTTCCAGCTTCAGAACCCGGGTTAGGTTTAAACCAGCCATTTCCACCACAAGTGATTTGGAAGCTGGAATATGAAATGGCCTCACACTTTGGCTGGAATGGTTCTTTCTATGCATTTCTTGATTATATTCTAAGAAAAGAATGTTCTCATGTTAAGCAAGTCATTTTTAAATTTGGAATTTGCTAATTTATAAATGGTGATAAAAGACTCTACAGTCCCTTCACACAGATGTTACTCTGAACTAATAATTTGATTCCTTAGAAATTCCTGAAGGAGGACTGTGGCTGTGGCTCAGCGGTAGAGCACTTGCCTAGCACGCATAAAGCACTGGGTTCAATCCTCAGCACCACATAAAAATAAATAAATAAAATAAAGGTATTGTGTCCATCTACAACAAAGGGAAAAAAAAGAAGCCTGAAGGACTTAAATTAAGCAAACATGGAGTATTTTTGCTTATTAGCTGCTTCTGTAGCTTCTTAACTGTACGTGCTATGGACAGTCCAAGGGGTACTCCCAGCAATGTAGTAGAAAAAGAACATTTTCTCTCTCTCAATAAGCCAAAACCACTATGGAAATAATTTAAATATTCCTTTTACAAAAAGAATGTCCCACAGAGCCCTATAGGCAATGAATATGACAATATTGTGAATTTGACAATATTGTCAGATTTGTGAAACTAGTGTGAGAGAAATGACAGAAAATAAGGGGTAGAAAATCCTGGGTTCTATATAAAAGACTCTGGGATCCAGAATCACAGGATGTTAGACAAGTCATAAAGACCACTTAGACCTTTCATCTTGCAGATGAGGAAACTGAGTCATAAAGAAGGGCCTTGTGCAAGAACACCCGGTCAATCTGGTAGAGTCAGCAGAAATGAAAGCCACCAGCTTTTCAGTAGATTTCTCTCTCTGTTACACTCTGGTCCCCTGGAGTGGCCATATCCTGCCTGGCTCACAAGGGTTGGTCCAAATTCCTGTGTGGGTAGGAATTGCTTCTTGTACTTTCAACCTTTCATTCCTGAGGAGTGAGCACCAATTTCTGTGGTATTTGCTGACCTTTGCTGCTCACCTGTCTTCCATGCTTTGGTAATGCAATGTAGAGACATCAGAATGTCATCACCACAGGAAATGGGCCATTTCACAGTCCCTTTCCAAAGTGGGGTGAATATGTAAGCTCCAGTGAGACAGAACAACTGAAATCCTATTATTTAAGATCAAAAATAAGCAGAGTCCTAGTTTTTCACCCTCTCTGAAGCAGCCAATATGCTTCCCCCCACTTGTTTCTTCTTTTCTTTTCTTTTTTTTTTTTTTGTGCAATACAAAATATAGGCATTGTTTTATATTGGGGAAATCTTTTAATAGTGGAAGAAATTTTTTTAGATAGAAAATATTTGCTACTCCTTTAAAGAAGAAAGGAAAATTTTCTTGAGAACCTAAAATGGTCATTGCAGACCCCTTGAAACAGATGAGATAAAATAACATGCAATGGAGAAAGTGAATTTCTAACAGTCCAGTGACAATCTATTGAATTTCATGCATCAGCATAGGCAATCAATCAATAGATAAATAAAAACCAAATACTTAAAACCATGAAGTTAGTTCATATGACTTAGCACTTGAGTAACTACTGTATTTCACAAAGCCAAAATGAATAATGTTGAAATGAACAACAAATTTTTGGAAAGAAACAGCTTTATTATTGAGGTAGAGTTACAAATACTAACATTCATCATTTAAACTCAGTGATATTTGACAAATGTAAATGTGTTCGTGTAACAATTGTAACCATCACCATAATCAAGATACAGAACATTTTCTTCAACCAGAAAGTTCTCTCATGCGCATCTAAGAATAAGTTGTACATGGAATGATCTTTTACTCCCTAAATATCTTAGTTTGTGTTTCCTGAAACCATAAATTCCCTTGATATGACCATAGACAGATATCAAAATCAGGAAATTAACTCTGAAACAATGCTATTATCTCATCTAAGTCCTCATTAAAGTGTTGTCATTTATGCCAATACTGTAAAAGGAACCAACATTTGAATTTGGTTATCTTGTCTCAAGTCTCCTGGGATCTGGAACAACTTTCTGAGTCTTTCTCATGACACTGGCATTTTTGAGGAATATGGGTCAGTTAACTAACTAACTAACTCAGGTTTGTGGGTGTTTCCTCATGACAAGTTTCAAGTTACGCAATTTTGGTGGGAATATCAGAAGAGCAGGGCTCAGCTGTTCTCAGAGCAGCCTACCAGGAAACAATCTTGACTGGCCCCGTGGCTGGGAGGTTGTCATTTGGTTAAGGTGTCTGCCAAGTTTCCCCACAGTAAAATTAATCTTTTACTCTTCATAATTAAATAGTATTGGAGGGGAAGGGTCTTCCTTGAGAGTCACTATATTATTCAGCATCTACTCATGAGCATTTATCTCCTAAGACAGCAAAATTTGAACTTGTTAGAATCAATTAAGTGCATATTTGCCTTGGCTATTTTCTTTCTTTCTTTTCTTTTTTCTTTCTTTCTTTTCTTTTTTTTTTTTTTGTTGTGTGTGTGTGTGTGTCTGCAACCTAGGGAGAGGAGAGAACTTAAAAAATGTTTTATAGCTGTCCTCAGGAATTATCTCTCAAAAACGATTTTCTAGGGTCCACCCCAAGTTGTGAGTACTGGTCAACCCTGGCATCCGCTGTAGTTGGCTCATTATTACAGAGGTTTAGATTCCTCAGATATCAAGGATTAACTCAACTGTGAGGATTCTTGTGTTTAGAAAGGCTGTCTCTACGGAGAAGGCCCACATTCTCCCTTGAACATGTATTTCTTACTTTACCCTAAAAATATGTTTCTAAAATTTTTTTAAAGCCAAAAATCTTAGATATTTTAGCAAGAGTTTCCATAATAGATATTGAAGTGCTAAAACAAAATGTCCTATTTAAACTTAAATACAAGTGTTCTGATTAATTGAGGTTCTTGAGGATATGGGTCTTTAGAAAATATATTACTAAGAAATACAACACTGTTTGTATCAAAATTGAAGGGTGTGTTTTATCCCCAGATTGACAGTTTTATGCATTTCTACACACATGTGAGATTATATTAATGGACCTTTGCTTTTGACCACTATAATTTCCCTTGTCATTTAAATTTCTGGGTTAGCTGTTTTTAAATGAACATTCCCAGCATCCAATCATGTGGTAATTAATGAGTAGGCATCACATTCATTCTCTAAAATCATCTTCTAGAATATTTATTTCTTTTGCCTCTTTAGCAAAAGTGTGGGAAAACGTGCCACACACATTTCTCAGCTAGGCTGTCACCACTTAAAAACAAAACAAAAAACCCCAAACGGATAGATTCTAAATGCTGACCAATTGCTGCAAAAGCTCTCACACCGTCATGTTCACTGAAGCCCTAGGCGCTCCAGTTTCAGATGCCTCCACTTTGTGTTCTGTGCCAGAGGAAATGAAGACTTGAGAGGACACATGGCTGAACTGATTTTTAGTAGGACTGAGTCTGTAGCTTCCTGTTCAGTCACAGGAAAGCACAGACTGTGGAAGCACCGAGAACAGACCCAGGACTGCAGCACAGAGAGGCCACGGTGAGGTCGGGAGGAGGTGGCCTGTGGGTGCTCAGTTGGCATCCTCATCCTTCACAGGCCTCCGCCACTCCCACACTGGCCATGAACTGCTCTCCCTGCACGGCTGACCATCCATGGCATGTGACTGTGCTGTGGCTCTCACTAAACTGGAGACTCCTTCTTGTTCTCAGTGGCATCTAGGACACCAACCTAAGTTCCTGACACGTGTCAGGCAATCAAAGGGACAGTTGAGGGAAAGGAGGGGGGATGGGAATAGGAAAGATAGTAGAATGAATTGGACATTACTTTCCTAGAGGAATACATGATCAGTGTAACTCCACATCACGTACAACCAGAAGAAGTTGGAAGTTATACTCCATATATGCATACTATGTCAGAATACACTCTACTGTCATGTACAAGTAATAAGAACAACAACAACAACAACAACGCAAAGGGATAGTTGAACACTTCAGAGGTTTCATCAATATCAGATAATGTTTTATAGCCAGAAAAAGACTTAAAATAATCCAAGACAAAAGAGGAAAACAACTCTGAGTGTCACCAACTATTTAATGATAGAACAGGACTGGAACTTATCTGGCTCTTTTTCCAGGGCAGCCTGTATTTAAAAATTTGATCCTTATCAAACCAGACAAAAACAAATTCAAGAAAATGTGGAATGTAGTCTCCCCCACATTCTTTATTTAGTGTTGACATAGGTCCCTGGAAGAATTCACTTTTGGGAATGACAGACTCAAAGATCAGAGTTGATGGCTAGTGATAGATAACCTCTGACAACCTTCATATCAAAGTGATCTTCCCCGGAGGACCAAGTGGAACCTGCTTCATTTAATGACATTTTTCACTTTAGAATTGAGTGCATAGATGACCCTAGAATCTTAGCAATCTTAAACCCTTATTCCTAATAGTCCCTGCACTTGAAATGCTTTCTTCTGTCTATATAAAAAATTTCAAGACTTGGATCTAGGGATTTAAAAAAATATTGAATGAATAAGAAAGTTGGATAAATATGATTAAATCATGACAAAATACACATACATGTTTTCTTTACTTTTTAGATGCAGTAAAATCCCCTCTTCTTATTCAACAGTTCTAGGAGTTTTGACAAATGTATACAGTTATATAACTACTATAACTATGTTATATAGCAATGAAGATATAGAACAGTTTCATCACCACCCCCCGCCCCAGCCAAATTTGCTTACAGTAAAACCTTTTTAATAGTAAAACCTCGCTCCATCCCCAGACCTCTCCTATCTGGCAACCACTGATCTGTAATCTGTCACTCCAACCTTTTCCAGAATGTCACACAAATGGAACCATATAAAATGTAACCTTTTCAGACTGGCTTTTTTTCACTCAACATAATGCCCAGGAGATCCAGCCAAGTATTACATGTTTCAACTGTCCATCTTTTTATTGTTAGGTAATATTAAATTTTGTCAATTGACATAGTTTGTTGAGAGACAGTTACCTTACGTTCAGTTTTTGATGATCATGTATAAAGATTCTATAATATTTGTATAGTATTTGTGTGCACATAAATTTTCTTTTCTTTCTTTTTGGTACTAGGAATCAAACCCAGGATGCTTTACCACTGAGCAATACCCCCAGTCCATTTTATTTTTTATTTTGAGACAGGATCTTGATAAGTTGCTTAGGGCCTCGCTAAATTGCTGGGGTTGGCCTTGAATTGTGATCCTCCTTCCTCAGCCTCCCCCGTTTCTGGGATTATAGGTGTGCATCACTGTGCCCGACTGAACATGAGTTTTTATATCACTTGGGTAAAATCGTAGAAGAGGGATTGCTGGGTCCTATGGTAAGTTTTGTTTCCAAGGACTGCCAGGCAGTTCCTCACAGTGACAGTGTGAGAGGTCCCGGTTCCTCCACATCCTAGCCAGTGCACGGCGTCATCAGGTTTGGTTTGGACAATTTCTAGCCTTTTTAGTTGGTACATAGCAGTATTTCATTGTGGTTTAGTTAGACTTGTTCTAATTTCTAATAAGTTGAACATGTTTTCATATGATTTTTTTACTATCTATGTATCTGTTTATCTTCTTAGGTTAAAAAAATTGGTTCATTTTTAAAAACTGAATTTTTTTTCTTTTTCTTTCTTTCTTTCTTTTTTTTTGGGGGGGGTGGGTAGTGGGGATTGAACCCAGGGGAGCTTACCACTGAGCTACATGCCCAGTCTTTTTTATTTTTTATTTTGAGACAAGGTCTTACTAGGTTGCCCAGGGATCTTTCTGCTTTAGCCTCCGAAGGTACTGTGATTATAGGCATGTGCCACCATGACCTAGTTTATTGTTAAGTTTTGAGAGTCATTTATATAATCTACATGTAAGTCCTTTATCAGAGATGTGATTTGTAATTTTCATTTTTTCCTTTCTTAATTTTTAAAGGTATCTTTTACAGAAGAAAAGTTTTAATCTTGATGAAGTCCAATTATTAATTTTCTTACATAAATCATTGCTATTTGTGTCATTTCTAAGAATAGTTTATTAATTCATTTGTCTTCAAAAAGTTTTAAGGTTTTATGTTCTATGTTCAGGTCAGTTATTCATTTGGGAGTAATTTTTTTGCATAAGCTATGACATGTAAATTTTTAAGCCACAAAACCTACTATATATAACATATAATCATCTCAATGTGTAATGAGAATAGAAACTCACATAGATGTTTGTCAGGATGAACCAAATACTACATATAACTATAAAGCTTTAACCGTCCCCCCTCAAAAACAAAACAAAACAAAAAAAAAAAACCTAGCATGGATGGTAAATACATGGGATAGGAAAGAGGATCATGAGATTGGGTAGAAAAGACAAAGTCTTCAACACAAACTATAACATTTTATTTCCTTAAAAATAATCAATCTTAGAGTTATGAGAAGATGATATGAAGGTTATTTTTCCTATTCCTCTTGCTAAGTACAACTAAAAAGCCCAGATACTATAATAAATAGCCACAAGACTGTGAAAGGTAGATAGAAAAAGGCAAATTAACAGGGACTATGGGGCCTAGGGAATGACATACTGGTGGGCTCTTGGGTCTCCTTTATGTCTTACATATACTCCAAACTTGGAATGAAGAAGTTGGCAACATGAAGTACCAACAGGTACAGATGGGAAAAAAAAAAACAAAAAAACAAAAAACAACCCTCCTAAGAAAAGCCTTCTCATACTAGCCAAAGACCAGGAAAGAGGCAACCTAGCAAGACAAAAAATAAAATAAATAAATCCCCCTTGGACAAAAATTGCTATTCTCTTCAAACTCCACAGAGAAAACATGTCCCCTCTCCACCATGCCAACAAAAGTTAAGCTTCATGTGGGAATTTAACCCAAGGTGATGGTGTTGAGAGGTGATTAGGTCTTGAGGCAGTGCCCTTATGAAGGGGATAAGTGCCTTGATTTTTTTTATTTTTTATTTTTGGGTACCGAGGATTGAACTCAGGGACACTCAGGGACACTGAGTCACATCCCCAGCCCTATTTTGTATTTTATTTAGAGACAGGGTCTCACTGAGTTGCTGAGCACCTCACTGTTGCTGAGACTGGCTTTGAGCTCGTGATCCTCCTGCCTCAGCCTCCCAAGCCGCTGGGATTACAGGCATGCAGACCACACCTGGTGGATCAGTACTTTTATAAGAGAGGCCCAGAGAACCTTCTCACCACTTCTACCATGTGAGAACACAACGAGAAGGCACCATCTGTGAGGAAGAGGCAGGCTTTTACCGGACTTTTCATCATTCCAAGAACTAGTATTAGCTCAAACTGAATGAAAAAAGACAATCAATAGATCCACCACCAAGAATTATCTGGCAAAGGTTTTTTTTTAATTCAAGAGTAATATATATTTTTATTTTTTCTTCTTAGTTATACATGAGAGTTGAATGTATTTTGACATATCATATATACATGGAGTGTAATTTCCCATTTTTGTGGTTGTTCATGTTGTGGAGTTACACTGGTTGTATATTCATCTATGAACATAGAAAAGTTGTGTCTAGTTGATTCAACTGTCTTTCTCATTTCTATTCCCAGTCCCTTCTACTCACTCCCACCAGTCCAATCCAGTAAACCTCCACTCCCCACTTCACCTTGCTTATTTTGAGTCTGCTTTCACATATCAGAGAGAACATTAGCTCTTTGTTTTTTGGGATTGGCTTATTTCACTTAGCATAATATTCTCCAGTTTCATCCACTTACTGGCAAATACCATAATTTCTTTTAGGCTGAGAAATATTTCACTGTGTATATGTACCACAATTTCTTTATCCATTCATCTGTTGAAGGGCACCTGCTTATGTTGGTTTCATAATTTAGCTGTTGTTAATTGAGCTGCTGTAAACATTGATGTGGCTGCATCTTTAGAGTATGCTGATTTTAAGTCCTTTTGGTATAGACTGAGGTTTGGGAAAACTGGGTCAAATGGTGGTTCCATCCCAAGTTTTCTGAGGATTCTTCATAATGCTTTCCAGAGTGATTGCACTAATACATTACTTTTGAATGTTATAATATGAATGTCATATTAGCTATGAAGGCCACAGAGCAAATGTTATATCTATTTTAGGTGCTGTATTATGGATATCATGTTAGTATCAACACCCACAGAGCAGATAGATTTTAAAGCAGCCCTGAGAAACATGCTTCAACAAGTACTCACAAACATACTTGAAACAAACCAAAAGGTGGAAAGGCCAAGCAAAGACATAAAAATTCTCAAAGACCTAGAAAATATGAAAATCAAATGAAAATTTTATAAATGAATAATGTAAGAACAGAAATTTAGAAAACACATAATGCATGGGTTCAATAGCAGAATGGAAGGGACTGAGGAAAGAACCAGTGTAGTGAAAGATAGAACTTAGAAATGACCAAATGTGAACAAACAACAAAGATAAAACATTGAAAATAAGTGAACAGAAGTGCAGGACTCAGTGAAATTATAAAACAAGATGATGCATGTGTGTCTTCAGAGTACTAGAAAGAAAGGAAAAAGAGGAAAGGGTTGCAAAGTATTAGAATAAATAATTAAAAACTTCCATATTTAATAAAAATTTGAGTCAAGAAGGTAACTAAACCACAAATTGGATAAAGCCAAAAATATCCATTCTGAGATATATCCTACTTAAACTCTTAAAAACAAAAGACAAAAAAATTTTTTTAAATTAACACAAAAATTACACATATTTGTGGCATACCATGTGATGTTCAGAAATGTGTACACATTGTGTAATTTTGAAATCAGCATAAACATATTTGTTTCCTCAAACACATAATTTCTTTGTAGACATTCAAAGTATTCTAGCTTTTTTTGAAATACATAATACATTATAATTGTTTATAATCATTCTGTGCAGCAGAACACCAGCACTTATTTCTCCTATCTAACTATAACTTAGGATATGTTGGCCAACCTTTCCCCATATCTCCTCCCTTGTTACTCGCCTCAGCCTCTAGTAAAGAACAATTTTGAAGACAACCATTGGGGTGGGGGGACATCTTGTCTAAAGGAGATGTGTAATTCATATGGCAAAAGATTTTTCACCAGAAACCATGGAGGAGAGAAGGAAATGGCACGGCATTTTTCAAGCACTAATATAATCCAATTGTCAACTTAGAATTCTATACCCACCAAAAATATCCTCTAGGAATAAAGGAGAAATCAAAACATTCTCAGAAAGAAAACTACCAATTTCTAACAGATCAACTCTAAAAGAATGGCTAAAGGAAGTTTTCTAAATAGAAAAAAAAAAGTGACAAAAGAAGAGACCATGGAGTTTTTGGAAGGAAGAACAGATATAGTAAACAAAATTATGGGTAAATAAAATAGATTTTCCTTTCGAGTTTTCTAAATTATGTTAATCTGTTGAAGCAAAAGTAATTATACAGTCTGACGTGATTCTCCATGTATGCAGAAGTTTGAGGTAATATTGTAAGTAGCATGAGTGTAAATGGACGTGAAGAGAGGTAAAGTTCTCCACTTTACTGCAACTGCTAAAATGATAATACCAATAGACTGTGATAAGTTAAATGTATATAGCCTCCTACTTAGAAAAACAAATACAAAACTACGAAGGGTGATGTACTCAAAATGTACAGATATATCAAAATGAAACTATAAAAATCAACTAACCCACAGAAAGGCAGAAAACAGAAAACAGAAAAACAAAGAAGGAGGGAGAAGAAAAAGAAGAAAACAACAGCAGCATAATGTTGGACTTAAGCCTAACATGCCAGTTAGTGGTCTAAATACTACAATTAAAAGAGAAAGGTTGGCAGATTTTGATTAAGAAACATGATCTAACCATGTACTCTTACAAGAGACTTACTTGAAATATAATAATATAGACATTGACTATAAAAGAATGGAAAAAGACATATTGTGTAAACATGAGTCAGAGGAAAACAGGAAGGGCCATAGCAATATCAGCTCCAACAGACGTCAGAGCATGCAAAATCACCAGAGGAAAAGTGGGACATTGTACAATGATTGAAAAGCTCCATCCACCGAGAAGACACTGCAACACCAAATGTGTACATACCACAGAGTGGAGCTCTGTTAGAGCAAAAATTGTTAGAAATAAAAGGAGGAGGAGACAAATCCACAATTCTAGAAATGTCAACATTCTTCTCTCAAAAATTGCTAGAATGAAACAGAAAAACAGCAAGAATACAGAATTCAACAACAGCAACAGCAAATAGGGTCTCAATGACATTTGTAGAACTGAAAAAGATCAGGGTACACAATACTTTCAACTACCCATGAAATATATACCAAGACAAACCATAGTCTGAGCCATAACACAGACCTCAAAAATTTTAGAAGAATTGAAATCATGCAGAGCATATTTTCTGACCACAAAGGAATCAAACTCCAAATTGAAAATAATATAATGATAGCACAAAAATTTCCAAACAGGGTTGAGAATGTAGCTCAGTGGCAGAGTGCTAGCCCAGGATGCAGAAGACTTGGGTTTAATTCCTAGAACCGCAAAAATAAAAAATCTCCTAACATTTGGAAACTAATCCTCACACTTCTAATTAATCTATGGGTCAAAGAGGAAGTTCTGAAGGAAATTAAAAGTACATCAAGATGAATTAAAATGGAAATAGAACATATCAAAGTTTGCCCACGATGGCAACATGATTGTCCACACAGAAAAACTCCAGGGAAGAAACAATACAACAAAAACTCCTGGAACTAATAGTGGGTTAAGCAAGGTCATAGGATATGAGATAAATTTCTAAAAAAAAAAAAAAAAAAAAAAAAAAGTTGTATTTTTATATACTAGCAATGAATATCTGGATATTTACATTCAAAATATAATAACATTCATAATAGCTTCCCAAAATGAAATAGGTACAAATCTAACAAAACACATTACAGGACTTGTGTGATGAAACTTTCACAAATCTGGTGAAGGAAATCAAAGACACTGTGTTCCCAGATTGGAATACTCAGCATAATGATGATGCCAATTTTCCTCAAATTTATATACAGTTTTAATATAATGTCTAACAAAATACTCACAAGATATTTTGTGGTCATAGTAAAATTAGTCTAAATTTTATATAGAAAGGAAAAAGAACTAGAATAGCTTTGAAAAAGACTAAGTGGCAGGTACCAGTCTACCTGATTTCAAGACTCATCATATAGCTAGAGTAACCAAGATGGTGCAGTATTGGTGGAGGGATAGGCAGACAGATCAATACAACAGAATAGAGAACCCCAAAATAGACCCCTTTTAAAAAATGGCTAAATGTTTGACAAAGTGGAAAAACAGTTCAATGGAAGAAGTTTACCTTTTCAACAAATGGTGCATGAATGCATAGACAACCACCCATAGGCAAAAACAGGAATCTCAATCTACACCTCAAACCTTATAAAAATTAGTGTAAAATGGATCATGTATATAAGCCTAAAACATAAAGTTATAAAATGTTCTGAAGAAAATATAACAGAAGTCTTTTATATGTAGGGACAGGCAAAATGTTTTACAACAAAAATACAATAACCAAAAGGAAAATTAATACATTAGACTTCATAAAAATGACAGCTTTTTTTTAATCTGCCAAAAAACCATAAAAACCCTGTTAAGAAGATAAAAAAGACAAACTACAGAAAGGAAGAAAATATTTGAAAACCACATGTCAGACAGAAGACCAGTTGATAGATTATACAAAGAACTTGAAAAACTCAACAGTAAAACAAAAACCAATCCACTTAGAGAATAGTCAAAAAGACATAAGGAGACGTGTTACTAAGAAGGATATACTAACGGCAATAAACACAGTAAAAATGCTTAACATCATTTGCTATTAGTAAAATGCAAATTAAGAGCATAAGAGATATCCCTACACACCTATCAAGATGGCTAACCTTGAAAATATCAACAATTCACAAGATGCTGGTGATGATGCCAAGAAACTTCATCAGTCACTCCCCCATCAGTGGTATCTTATATGTTACAGTCCCTCTGGAAAGCAATTTGGCGATTTCTTTAAAAATTAAGCATGTAACTTATATAACCCAGCAATTCTATTCCTGGGCATTTATTCTAAAGAAACAGACTTATTTTCACACAAAAACCTTTTTGTGAATACTGATAGCAATAGAACAATGCTTATTAGTAATAGCCCCAAACTGGAAACAACCCAGCTGCCCTCCAATGGACGAACGATTCAACAAACTGTTGAATATCGTGGAATGCTATTCAGCAATAAAAAGGAACAAACCACTAACGTACACTACAGTTTGGATGAGTCTCTAGAGAGTATGTCAAGTGAAAAAAGCAAATCCTAAAAGGTTATGTGTCATAGGATTCCATATATAAAACATTCAAGAAAGGACACAAATCTAAAAATGGGGAATGGGTTACTGATTTCCAGAGTTTATTGAAAAGGTCATAGTGGGGGAGATGTTGTGTGGCCGTGATTGGACAGCGTGAAGGAATGATGGAGATGTTGGGTCTTGAGTGTACCAACATCAACATCTGAGTTGAGACCTTGTATTATATACCTCTGCAAGATATTATCATGGGGGGAAACTGGGTTAAACTTACAGGGATCTCTCCATATTATTTCTTATGTTAAAATAATTATTGAGAGAGCTGGGATTGTGGCTCAGTGGTAGAGCACTTGCCTCGCACATGTGAGGCACTGGGTTTGATCCTAAGCACCACATAAAAATAAATAAACAAAATAAAGATATATGACCATCTACAATTAGAAAAATATTTTTAAAAATAATAATAATAATTGAGAGGCCATCAGGCTGAAGGGCCCCAGTGCTCTGAGGAACAGTCCTACATAAGCAAACTGAAACCTGAGAGAAAATGGTAATATCATAGGAAAATGAAACTTTAGTTTAACCAATCAGAAACTGCTAACTAATCTCTACCTAGGTACCCAAAGGCTCTATTCCACTTTCAATAATCAAATATTTTATTTGCCATGAACATCTTTTAATTTTTATTTATATTTTTGATACTGGAGATTTGAACCTAGGACTGTGTACATGCTAAGAAAGCACCCTACCATTGAACAACATCCCCAGTCCTTTTTGAGACAGGGTCTTGCTGAGTTTCTCAGGCTGGCCTTGAATTTGTGACTCTCCTGCCTCAGTCACCTGAATCACTGGGATGACGGTGTGCACCAGTGCACCCAGCTGTACCATTAACATTTTGTAAGAGTTTTCCTTTTATGCCCCCTTGGAGGAAACACAACCACTATGGTTTGTTGCTGCCTGATTCATGAATCAGTCTTCTCAAATAAAGACTTCAAAGTTTTAATGTGTCTCAGTTACTATTTTACCATGACTACATGAGAGGCTATAATCATGTCAGCATAGAAAGTTCAAGTCCCAGCCCTTAGTTTTTGTTTTTTAAGCTTCAAATCTCAGTTCTTATATCTCCTCCACAAAGGCTGCTGTCAAGTAGAATTACACTAATTGCTTTCTCTGAGATTCCAAAGGGGTAAAATCAGAATGGGAACCTCTTAGGAAGCATGGTGGTATGCTCTTGTAGTCCCAGCTACTTGGAGGGCAAAGGCAGGAAGATACTTGAGCTCAGGAGTTTGAGACCAGCCTGCGACATAGTGAGATCTTGTCTCAAAAAACAAACAAAAAATAAAAAATAAAAAAACAACAGTAGCCAAAAGAATGAGAGACCATCGTACCCACAACAACACATTCATTACCCATCACTCCTCACACCTCTCCCCAAACTCCTGCACTCAGTCCAGTGCCTTGCATGCAATTGATATTCTTATCCACACTGTTATTTGTATCAATTTTGCTGTCTTAGGGTTGGTTCTAAATCACAAGGATAAAAGGGGTGAAATTTGCGTCTTCACTCTTATCAAGGAAAACAAATAATAACAAGGCCAAAACAAACATGCTATATATTGTGCTTTTCTACAAAAGCTTCTTTGTTCAAAGGGACAAAATGTGGTTTGTAGAGAAGAAATTTCACTTTTGTTCTCTGATGGTTGCTTCCCTTACTCCTCATCATTAGGATGCTTCTGGCGCCGGGTAACTGGCTCTACTTAACTGGCTTCAACAACGAGAAAGCCTGGGCTTGCAGACTGCAGCATTGAGAGCACGGCCAGGGTTGGCCACATTCGGAGACTCCAGTTCCATCTCCCTGGGCTCTGCCTTCCCCTGTGGGCTGACTTCCTCTGTAGGCTAATACAGCCGAGTTTGGGCCTCAGGTTCTGACTTGATAGTTTCCAGAGGGGAAGACAGACCCTCTCCTCCTCTTGCTTTCTCCTTAATATGAGGACACTCTCCAGGATATCCCAGAAAACCTCTCCTCACTCCTCCCAATTCACATGCTCATCACTGGGCCAGTCACTGACAGCTGGGCTGGGTGTCCATAGACCCCCCACACAACGTGGGAGCTCAGCTGCTGCTGAGTGACTGGGGTTGTCTGGGGATGGGGTAGTTACCTGAACAAGCATGAGGATTGACAGGAGTGATGGAGGATGATATAAAGTTCCTCCGCTTCTCCCTGGCACCCTGCAGCTTTATGTCTCTTTCTGCAAAGTGGTTTGGTTTTGTTCCTATTAATGAGATGGTGGGTGGGCTGAACTTAGAAGAGAGAATCATAAGTCTGAGGACTGTCTGGGCAACTTAGTGAGACCTTGCCTGAAAATAAACTAAAAATGGCTGGGGATGTGGCTCAGTGGTATAGTGCTTGCCTGGCATGACTAGGGTCCTGGGTTCAATCAGGAATATGAGAGAGAGAGAGAGAGAGAGAGAGAGAAAGAAACTCTCTTCCATTCTGTGTGTTTTATGTTCAATGTAAAGTTGGCAGTTCTTCCTAAGATGAAACTGGAGGCCCAAATGATGCCATAGAGAACTTGAGGGGCAAACCAGCAATGGTGGCATGTTCCCAGTAGGTGTTTAAAAACATAAAGATTAAAATACATCCAGGCAGGAAGACGGGCTAGGGGAGCAATGCATTCCTATTGAGGATTTGGAGGGAGGAGTGAGTTAGCAGTACCTTGAAACAACAAGGAGTTGAAGAACACAGGACCACCGTGCTAGGTCTGTGACCCACTAAAAATCACCCCAGACCCACATGATCTATGCATGTGCAGGAGCAATGCTAGTTTAAGCCCCTGTTTCAGCAAATGAAGCCTTTTTTTTTTTTCAATTAAGGAAAAGCAGATGCAAAATTTAAAATGAACTTGAGACCCTAGATTAAAAACACATAAATAAGAGAAAACATTGAAGGCTGGGTGGAAATTATTTGATCTGCCACTAATAGTAATCACCATCTCATACTTTCTCAAATTGTTCAACTCTTTTTGGAAGAGCTTGAGGTATTTATGGTACTGGCCTGGTAAAGATTTAGTGGTGATATATAGTACTGTAAGCTCTGGGGAAAAAAAAAAGAAATTGGGGCACAGGAAAAAATAATTTTTCTATTCTCCTTTGTGAAAATTTCTAGGAGAACATGTGAGGAACTATTAATAGTGCTTACTTAGGCACAATGGGAGTTGGGGCCAGGCAGACAGGGAAAGAAAGTCCACATTCACCACCGGTCTGTGTGGTAGGCATTTAAAAATACATCATGAGCTTATATGACTGGCATAATTTTTACAAATACAATAAAAATAATGAGCTTATTAAGTGAACCCCCTCCCCCCGCCACCTCTGCCAGCTGATGGAGGAAGTTGGGACCTGGTTTACTTATTAGCTCTGCTGTGTTCAGTGCTCCGGTCTTTCCTGTGAAGAACTCGTGTTTGAGTCATCCTAGGCAGCCTCACCCAGCAGGGGAGGAACGTGGGTGACAGAGCTCAACAACAAAAAGGGATGGACGCTCTCACCTATTTGCTTTGTACAGATGCTTCACGTGCTAAATATCACCACAAGTCGCCCCTAAGCCTCAGCTGCATGGTGCTCATACCCTAAGAAGTGCCCAAAGACCAGACATAGTGCATTTGAGACTGGAATAGGGTTTTGACCAAACACAAGTGACAGATTTTAATCCAAGTTAGTGCAACAGTGCAGAAAAGTTCAAAAGTTAGGGGGAAGCAGGAATGAAATAGGAGATAAGCAAACGTTGCAATCCAGGCAAGATTTAAGGTGGGGATGACTCCTCAATAGTAAATAAATCTATTTAACATTTCAAGTACAAGCATTATTTTGATAATGGACTCAAAAGAGTTTAAAAATATACTCATTTGTATGTTTTTTGAGGAACAGGGTTTCACCATGTTGCCCAGGCTGGTCTCAAACTCCTGGGCTCAAGTGAACCTCCTGCCTTAGCCTCCCAAGCAGCTGGGACTACAGGTGCACGACTACTATGCCTGGCCAAAATAGGTATTCATAAGTATATGTATTTAATAAGGATTCTCAGTACAACCAGCTTGCTTTCCATACTTTGAAAATGCCTGGGCTAACTTCGGGTTTGTAACAACTCTTTGGTCTTTGGAAGTATTAATTAAAATAAGATTCACAAAACTAGGCAAACAAAAATATGACGACATGTGGTAACCTGTGGCAACCTTATCCCAAGTATTTATAATTCCTGTTTACTTTTTTAATGCTAGTCTTTTGGTAACACTTCATAAAGCCAATTGACTTATCCCTTTTTTCCCCTGACCCTGTAGCATAGAAATCTATGTCATAGATGAGATCAAGACCAGTGACAAATTCTGTGGAAAGTTGGGAACAGAATAGTCCACTACGAGCTTTACGGTCCTTTTAAATCTGAAGAGAGAAAACTTATGTTCACCTCTCCTTGCCTTCCTTCCCCTTATTCTATCCCTCCATCCTACCCGAGTTCTCTTTTCCTTTTTTCTTCTCCCCCACCCCCAGTGCTGGGGATTGAAACTGAGGGCACTCTACCACTGAGCTACATTCCCAGGCCTTTTATCTTTTATTTGGAAACCAGTTGTTGCTAAGTTGATGAGGCTGGCTTCAAACCTGTCATCCTCCTGACTCAGCCTCTTGAGCCCCTGGGGCTCCAGGCCTGCACCACCATGCCTAGCCATAAAGTATGTATTTCTATAATTTTCTTATCTTTCCCTTTTTCTTTTTGCCCCCAGCACAGGGGAATGAACCCAGGCCCTTGTGCTTGTCAGGCACCAAGCTGCCACCAAGCTACATTCCCAGTCTCTTTTTCGTGTTAATAAAGGGCGAATGGTGGGTGTTGGGGTAAACATAAATCAGCGCCTAGGAATATGTGCTGTTCCTGGTGATGAGACAAGGACTCATAGGAATGTGACACTGAAGGAAATGGACAAGGAAACTGGCCCCTTCCCTTGTCTCCAGTCTTCAGGTGAGGATCAAAGCAGTGACCTCGGTTGTAAAGAATGGATTCACAAAACATCTGAAGAAACCCACCCGTGCAGGGGGCAAGCAACCCATCCTGTATATTCCCCTGCTTCTAGGTGCCCTGCGACCCTCCATTGTGTCACAGCCTGCCACCACCGAGGAGCATGAGTAATGAAATGTCCAAACACTCTCCAGTTGAGTCCTCCAAGTTCTTCTTTGGGATCAGGAAACAGCAGCCCTGGGGTTGAACAGTGGGTATGATGGGGGAAGGGGGAACCTATTAAATTCTCTTGAGATTTCTTTTGTTTTTCGCTATCAAAGATTTTTCTCTTGGGGCTGGGGATATAGCTCAGTTGGTAGAGTGCTTGCCTCACATGTGCAAGGCCCTGGATTCACTCCCCAGTAACACACACACACACACACACACACACAGATTTTTCTCTTAAGGTTTTGACTTTAAAGATCTGCTCTGCCCATACAAACTTTTACTTGGAGAATATATAGAAACAATAATACAAGCCTCCAATTAACAATAGGGCTCCACAGATCAAGGCAGTTATGATGGTTTCTTTTTCCTTTTGCATTTAATCGTTTCTTTTCCGTAGGCCTGTAGAATGCTATTTATTTGATCTGGGGTCTTATGAAAGTTAACACAACCTAAACCTCGAAATAACTAGAATAGGTGACTTTGTTTCTCTGTATAATTGTTAATACTTGCTTATCTTGAAACTAGGAATTAGTTAAGAATTTTATTGGAAGGGCTGGGTTTGCTGCTCAGTGCTAGAGCACGTGTGAAGATCTGAGTTCCAGCCCTATCACTGGAAAAAAAAAAATTTTAAAGGTTATTTCAAAATACCGTGTGCTCCTCGGAGCCATTTAGCAGGTCGGGTGGTCTGCTCTGCTTGGACCTGAGTGATGAAAAAGTTAAGAGTAGATTTAAATTGGGCTTTCTCAGCCTCAGCGCCTTGGCCTTGACATGCTAGTCTGGAATATTCTTCATCACGAAGGGCCAGTCTGTGCACTGTGGATGTTCAACAGCACCCATGGGCTCTACCGGCTAGATGCCAGTAGTGATCCCTTCCCCTCAGCTGTGACACCAAAAAAAAAAAAAAAAAAAATCCCTCCAGATGTTGCCAATATCCCCAGGGGGACAAAACTATCCCCAGTAGAGAACCATTAATTTAACTCCTGCTGTGTTTAATGATCAGTCTCTCCCCAACAGTTACTTCAGAAACTTTCAAAAATTAAAAATGGTAGCAGGATAAAACTTTACACTGCTCTCAATTTTCCTTGGTCATTTGCCTGAGACAGCATGTCACAGCCTCTCCCAGACACTTGGGCCTGCTCCAGGAATGGACTTTGATGATCTAATAGATCTTTTTCCTGTCTCAGTATTCTGGCTAATGACAGCATAATCAATGCATTGAAGCAGAAAACATGCTGAGAAAACAATGGGAACAAATTCTCCCAACGAGCTTCTTTTTGGTAGCCTGGGCCAGACACAACATGGCAGTGTGTATTTTTCATAGAGTAGAAAACTCCAGTTATCAAGAGGAAGCAAAAAGTCAATCTTTTTATTGTATTCAAGTCCAGCACACAATTATATATAGACAGAGCTAAAATGTAGTCATATGAAGAGAAATCTTGAAATATGCTACCAGGTGGCTTAAAAATCACAGCCAAATCAACATATTCAATTTGGCAGTAAAGCGCCTTACTTATTTCCTATTTGGGAAATAAGTCACACTATGCCTCCTAGATTAAACTGAATTATGAAATGTAGAAATTGAGACTTAAGAACAAAAACTATTTTTTCCCCTCTCTCCTGCTTTCTTTTGAATTTTTCCTTCCTGCCTTTTTTTTTTCTTCTCTCTGTTTACACATATAAGAAGAGTTGATTCAACGCATCTGGATTGTGAAATAAAGCATGCAGTGTGGATGGGTCAGTACGAGTATCATGTACTGTTAATGTTTGATTGGATATTTGAAACTAAGCAGCTGCCTTTGGAAGTTCTGGGAAGAAAGGAGTGTGGGTTTTACTGGCTTCACTATAGCATGAACAACTAACCAAGGACAAGTCTTCAGTAATAGAAGCCGAACTGTATTCCCCTAATGGCTTCCTAGGGGGGTGAACTTGGCCCACTGCCTGCACCACCCACATGGCCTTCTGGGTCTGAAAACATCTGTGAGGAGAACCCAGAGGGGGTCATACCAGTTATTAGCCAGTGTAAGGATTCCACCTTATTTTGATTCTTTATTTTTTGTGGTATTGGGGATTAACCCCAGGGGCCTTTGCATTTTAGCCAAGTGCGGCACCCCTGAGCTACATCCCCAGACCTTTATTATTTTTGGGATGTCTTGTTAAGTCGCCCAGGCTGGTTTTAGACTTTAACTCCTCCTGCCTCAGCCTTCTGAGTAGCTGTGATTACAGGCATGTGCCTTGTGCTCAACAAGGTTTCTGCCTTATTGAAAGATTCTTATTAATGATTTCCAAACCTCATTAACAGAAGTTAAAGTTGAAAACCAATAATGATCTGACCTTTAAGCATCCTATGCTATAGACAAACTGAATTCTCTATCGCGTTCCTTTGTTTTCCACCAACAGCCTTAGCCCAGCTTGTTTCCTCTTTGTGGGCCACTTGTCCTTCAAATCCTGCTCACCATAACTGCCACCTCCTCCATGAAATCTCCCTTCCCTTATCCTTCCAGACCAGGGAAGTCATGTTTCCTATGAAATACCACCTCAGCACCTTATCTTACTGCTCTTGTATTTTGTCTTCTTTGAATTTCTGTGTTGTTTTCATTACACAGAAAACCCTTTGGGGAAGGGTCTGCATCTAGTTCTTTGTTCCATTCCCCAACATGTAATTTTGGACTTTGTACAATGTTCAGCAGATAAAATGTTAAATAAATGAGCCATTAGATGTCGTGGCTGCACCTGAGTGTGTCTATCTGGAGTATGAGATAATGCAGCTCAGCTGCCCTCCAAACCCATCAGCATTCCCAGGTGAAGAAAGGCAAAGGGCAGTTATAGATCAGATCCCTGAGGTAGAGTTGTAATCAATCCCTTTGCAAGCACGTGCCAGCATTTCTGCCTCCGTATCTTTCTGCATATCTGCAATGGAAAAAATGCCCTGGGAAACCCGGGCTAGTTATTGAAATGGGGCATATTACTAAAGATACAGCAGTTCTTTTTCCTCCTCTGATAAATAACACATCCACCTGATTTTTCACATTTAGAAATGTAAAACGCGGTTACATCACCTAGTCCTATCCTTTTGTACGGATCACTGCCAGAGAGATGTTGAAATGACACTACCCCTGACCTTTCCAGACAAGGCAAGAATGCAAACTCCAGAAGGCAATCCTCAGGGATAAGGAGGGCCAGTGTAGAGTTCTGCACAACCTATCGGATGGTTACTTTATGTAAATCCATGTTTTAATGAGAGGAACTATTTGAGATGAGAATCTTCTCCAAGAGAATGAGAATTGGATTTCTTTAAATTGGCCTTGCTCTGGGTCTGTCTTCCTCCTTGCGAAGAACTGAATTCCGGCAAAACAGTTTCATGGTTTCTGCTAATTTATGGACATTGCCTACTTTGCAGTTTCTGAAATTCAGCTAATTTTGTTGTCAAGGTGTTATGCCATTCTTTGGGTCTCTGCTGGGACAGCTGATGGAAGAGGGCCTATGTCTAAGTCCTGGCCCTGCCCCTGCTGGCAGTTTGGTTTGGGGAAAGCCAGATAACCTTTCTGTCTCCCAGTCTCCATCTGAAAAATGAAGATGATGACAATACACATCTCCCAGGATTGTTGTGAAACTGCAATGAGTCAGCACAGGTGAAAGTGCACTGTAACTCGGGCATGGTGGTGCATGCCAGCAATCCCTGTCATTCAGGAGGCTGAGGCAAGAGGAATGCAAATTTTTTCCACTGCTGAGGGCAGCCTCAGCCATTTAGCAAGAACCTATGTTGACAAATAAATAAATAAATATATCTGGGGATTCACCAAAAAACAAAAAAGATTATAAAGCCTACAATGCTATGTAAATGCCAATTCTTTTTATTGCTTCACCAAAATATGACAGCCAAACAGTACATTCATTTCAAATCAATACATGTGTTTTTGTACACCTTCTCCATATAAGGTACAGGAAATAGAAAATTAAGTAAGACATACTGAACTTGCCATCAGAGAACATCAGATCTGGAAATGAAGTTAAGAAGACAAATGAGTTTAATTATATATGCTTTGTGAGTCTGGAAAAGTAGCTTATTTTTTGAGTTTTGGTTCCCACATCTGTTAACACAAATGAGATAACATACATAGGCACTGAGCCTACTACCTAACCTATCTATTTGCTCAGGAAACAGTACCTTTCCAAGAAATAAGAAAAGTGCCAACCAGAATTATAAGCATTCAAATTAATAACCAAGAACCATTTTATCTGGCTGGAAAAATCTGGAAAGCCTTCATCTAAGATTTAGAATCTACCTGGAGGCTTGATGGATAGATTTCTGCTTTGAAGATAATAGTATCATGCATTGTTTAAAAAACTTTACATGTATTATCATCTCATTTAATACTAAAACATGGTTAATATTGTTTGCAAATAAGAAGACCAAGGCACAGAAGAGTTGAAGTGATTATCCCAAAACCCCACCAATGGTTCAGAGTAGAGTAGGCAGCAGATCCAAGCAGTCTGGCTTTTGAGGCTTAACTCAACCACCACTTAGAAAGGGATAAGGGGCTGGAGGTAAGGGGGCTGACAAGGGACAAGAAGCAATTTAGGAGCAGAGAAGACAAATGAAAAACCTAATATCTAACTCTCAACTTAGTGAAAAGAAGAGGCACAGTTAGAGGAAAAACCCCATGTAATGGAAAAAGCTGAGGACAAAGGGGCAAGAGGGATAGGACTGTCACAGAATCGCAAGCCACAGAGGGGGACAGAGACTGGTTTGCCCCCTGAGGTCAGCTTAATGCCTATTGATTGTGTAGGCAGCTAGAAGGAGGGTTCCAGATTTTGTAAATCTAGGTCAGATTGAACACGTGGCCTGGATTTTCTTGGGAGGTTTCCTTGTCTAAAAAACCTACATTATCCTTTCATCAGGTCTTGAAAATTACATGCACTTTTTTTTTTTTTTTGGCAGTACTGGGGGTCAAATCCAGGCCCTCATATATGTTGGGCAAGTGCTCTATTCATTTATTTTAATTTTGAGACAGGGTCTTGCCAAATCGCCAAAGCCAACCTCAATACTTGTGATTGATCCTTCAGCCTCACCCTTCCAAGTTTCTGGGATTGCAGGTGTGGGCCACTACATCCAGCCATCTGCACTTCTTTAAAGGTTAGACTTGAGATTTTTTCAAATATGCACAGTAGAATGTCACTGTGTGCATGTTTAATTATTCATGTCAGAATCTAGCAACCCTGCAAAGCACACAGAAGGAAACAACAAACCCTCCAGTTTTTACAACACAAGCATCAACAAAAATGCTGAATTTCTGGGGCTGGGACCATAGCTCTAAGTGAGCACTTCCCTACTGTACATGAGGCCCTGGTTCTATTGTCAGAATTAAGCAAAACAAAGCAAAAACCAGAAAAACCCTCATGTTTTCCTTAAGAAGCCTAAAGACTCAAGGTACATCTATTTTGTAATGTTATTTTGCATGAGATTTGCCCTCCACTCAAATTCAGGATGCTATGGACACATTTTTACCCCATCTTAAGTGTCAGACTTTCTCTTTGATGGAATCAAGATGTCTTCATAGGGCGCAATATTGTTAGCATCTAGATTCAAAGTTGTTTCCTCTGCAAAACTTAATTGGGTAGGATGATGATTATTCAAAGATAACACATTACATTGCCTGAGTTTGACCCCTGGGCCTATCATTTTGCTGGCAGTGCAGAGAGCATGTCTCTGAACTGTTTTTTGGCTCCTAATCATCTGAGCTTACCTCTGAATGCAAAAGTAGAGTGGCTGGAAAGTAGGTAGCATAAAATATTCCATCATAAAACCACAAAAGAATCTTTCTTTGCAAAATATTCATGACTTTTAAGAAGTTTCCTTGTATATTCATTTCTGTTTCTCATCATTGAGTGAAAGGAAACTTAGTGTTTGATTAGAATAATATAAGCAACTGTTTTATTTTTATTTTTTCCAAGAAGACCTAAGAAACTACTATGAACTTCTTTCATAAAAAAAAAAAAAAAAAAATACTGTGAAAACTACCTGGTTGCACTTTTTTGTCAACTTTGCTCCCATTAAAATAGGTAAAGACATAAATGATATGTCTTTAGGGGTGACCTTCTTGCACTAATCAATAGTCAACCTAGAATAAAGCCTTTACTCATTCTTTTATTCATTCAATCATGTATTCATCACATATTAATTAAGCACCTATTAATTATGGGCCACTGGATGGCTGGATGTGGTGGCCCATAATTAAGTACTTAGCACTATTCAAGCAAGGGACTTGGAACACACTGGTGAAAAAACAGGAAATGATTCCTGCCCTCTTGGGCTTACAGTTTGGGGAGGATAGTTAAATAATAAACAAGAATAATAAATAAATTAGAGAATTATAAAGTATCTAGGAAGTTCCTCAGTACTCTAGAAAAAACAAAGTGGAGCAGGATGAAGAGTGGTGTGTGCATAGTGTGGAGGAGAGGAGAAGACAGATTGACGTTTTAAATAGGGCCTTCATGGAGAGGCCCAGAGGAGAAATTGAGTTGTTGTTCAAGCCAGCGTTGGACTCCAAACAGAGGTAAGAGTTCCCAGGCAGAAGCCTGTCGTGTTCCACTGTGGTGAGGTGGACACTGCGGCTGGAGGGAGCGAGCAGAGCAGCAGCCTCGCAGGAGGATGGGGAGGACAGAGGTGCTGGGCAAGGGGTTGGAGGTGGTCTGGGCACTGCAGGAATGTGAATACCAAAGTGACAGGATCCCAACTTATTGTTTAAATGGGCATGGTGGTGGCAGCTGTAATCTTAGATATTTGGGAGACTGAGGCAGGAGGGTCCCAAGTTTGAGGCCAGCCTCAACAAATTAGCAAGACCATGTCTATTTTTTTTTTTTTTTGCACAGAGGATTGAACCCAGGGGTGCTTTACCACTGTGCTACATCTTCAAGTCCTTTTAATTATTCATTTCGAGACAGTTTTACTAAGATGATCTGAGACTCTCTAAATTGCTGAGTCCCGCGTCAAACTTTTGATCCTCCTGGGTCACTGGGATTATATGCATGCACCATCCCGCCCAGCTGAAATAAAAATGTTTTAAAGGACTGGGGGTATAGTTCAGTAGTAGGGTGTTCCTGGTTTCAATGCCAATTTCAATGTCCATAAACAGAGACTCACCCAGACCAAAACAAACAAACAAAAACCCTCTAGTACTGTGTTGAGAAAGGACAGTAGAGGAGGTCACTGTGACATTAGGGGGAGCAAATTACTACTTTCTAAAAGTCACGCCAGAAAATAGTAGAAGCCCTTCTTAGTTTGCATTGTTTTAAATTAGAATATCAAGCAAGCAAACAAACAAAACCAAAAAACAACAAGAACACACTTCTCGCTCAGTCACACTTCTGTACTTCTCCCTCCCCTGGAGCCCTCCCCAGCACAGGAGCCACACCTCTGACTCACTGCTTCTCCCACTCTGCAGGAGCACTGGATCCCTAGAAACCAGCTAGGCAGTTCCCTCCCAGGGTGGTGCAGTTATGTCACAGAAGACAATCACTGAGGGAGGGCCACTGAGGCAAACACAAGGTTGGAATGTTCTAGAAGTAGTTCTGGAATGCTTGGTGATGCAAGCAAACAGTAGATCTTAGGAAGGGGCAGGCAGGACACTCGAGTCTCCCTGATGTAATACATACACAGTGCATCTTCTTAGTGATAAAATGCAAAACAACATTCCTTCCTGTGGGTTTCTGTTGACTTTGATGCACTGTAGACTTCTCAGTCCATTGTTTTTTCTTTTTCAAAATCCAATGGTAGAGATAAAATCCAACGAGTAAGAGAAAGAGCAAGAAAGAGAGGGGCCTGGGGTTGGGGAGATCCTATGTAAAAGGGGATAAAAAAATTAAGACCCAGAACCTAAGAGCAATAATAAGACTGAACTTAAACCTTCTGAAAAAAAAGTCTTCCTAGTCTATGTAAACATACGTAAGTTATAAGCAAGAATGCTTAGGGCCTTCTTCATTATTTCACATGACTAAGAATGCAGGTATAGCTATTCGAAGAAATCCTAGGAGAAATTACTGCCCTAGAAAGAGAAATCTCCAGGCCTCTGCTGAACCAAGTAAAGCCATCTGAAAGTTTAAGTGGGGCTACAGGGAAACATCCAATCACAGGAGATTGCAAACGAAGGGAAGGTCGTTTAGTTGTTGAAGAGCAAACAGGAGGCAAAGCTCACTGCCAACCAGGACAATTTGGAGTAACCCTGGAGCAGCAAGGATCCCAAGGCTACGCCCCTGTGGTTACAAATGGTCCAGGTAGTGAAGGATGCCCGCTCCAGGCCAAGGTGGAAGGATCAGTGTACAAAGATGTCACAGTACTTAACATTCCTGACGAATGGTACTCTTGCCTTCATATCTGTCTACATTCAAATCATTTTAGAAAGATGAGCTGCTGGTCTATTTTTAAGAGGCCTGAAGAGGACATAATACAAGCTCTCTTAGTGAATGCAAAGATTGTTACTTAAACTGAATTCTTCTTGGGTTATCCAGGGCCTATTTGCTGGAATGTAAAGCTGTTTTCTTTTGTCCTGGCCTTGGTTGAGAATGGAGAAGCGCCATGTCACACAAATCCACTGTGGAGGTCCCGTCACTGTCTGTGTCTAAACATGAGACGTTGGACTCTGCTTCCTGTCGGTCCCTGTCTTTAGCCTTCATAGCTGGGTGCAGTGGTGCACACCTGTAATCCTAGCTTTGAGAGGCCAAGGCAGGAGAATCGCAAGTTCAAGGTCAACCTGGACAGTTTAGTAAGATCCTGTGTCTCAAAATAAAAAAGAGCTGGGAATGTAGATCAATGGTAGAGTGCCCCTGGGTTCAATCCCCAGTTCAACAAAAAATAACAAAAAATTAAAACCCAACCAAACCCAACCAAGGCTCTCCTCCCCACCTTGGCCATCCCTACAGACAGCCTGGGGACTTCAAAGACTAAGAGGAGGGAACCTGTCATCACCAGGGAGATGTTGATAGGAAAATCTGGGTTCCTGTTCCAGATCTGTCACCGGATCCTTCATTTTCCTCAGTAAGGCAGGGAAGATTTTAACCTGGGCCCCTGGATCAGGCTGAGATGCTATTTTATATATTGAGTGCACAGTCCAGGAAAGGGGGCTTGGTATCACTTATCGATTCTCAAAAAGGGCTGCACCCCAAAGCTGTCAAGAGTCACTGGCCTGTGTGATTCCTAATACTCTTCCCATTTGAAATTTTGTAAGTGAAGATCCCTCTTCATGTAGTGGATAATTACATGTCTGCTCACAGTTGGGAAAAGTGGCAAAGTTCACTTCACATGGAAATTTTGTTCTTACAGAGAATAGAACCATATTAATCAGATCTGCGGAAGACGCCTCAAGTAGACCAAAAAACGCCACCCACATTAAGAAAGGGGAAGTAGACGTTAAAATGACTCTAAGAACCGTGGATTATGAAAAACGTGACATTGTTCTCGACAATTTCTTGTGTTTTAATGACTCTAAACCAATGCTCATGGGGGACAAAGGTTGCTCACTGGGTTCCCTGGGGACAGCAGCCGCAGCTGCAGCAGCCTCATGTTGACTGTGCTCCACAGCTGCCTGGCTGCAATCAGGCTGCAGAACTTCGGGCAGGTGCTCGGAAAATAGTTTAGCCACGTTCACCAAATGTGGCCGTTGTCGACCAGATAAAGTCCTGTGTGCAAGAGCACAGAGGGGGCTGCAAAGGTGACACAGTGGTATGACTGCTGGAGAGGGTGATGACCGGGGAATGCGCAGTGAAAGGCTGGAGGAATCGGATGCCAAGGGACTTAGTACCAGCTGTGTTGGTGTCCTAGGGCTGCAGGAATAAACCTAGGTGGCTGAAAATAACCAGGGTTTTATTCTTGTAGCTCTGGAGGCTGGAAGTCCAGCACCAGGGTGGCAGCAGGTCTGTGCTCCTTCTGAAGGCTCTGGAAAAGAATCCTTCCTTGCCTGCTCCAATCTCCAGTGGTCCCCGGCATTCCTTGGCTGGTGGCAGCATAACTCCAATTTCTGCCTCTGTGTTCCCATGGCCTTCCTCCCTGTATGTCTGTATCCCCTCTGGACTGAGGGTCCACTTAATCAGATGATTTCATCTTGAAATCCCCCAATAATTCCACTTTCAAAGACCCTATTTTCAAAGGTCACATCCTGAGATTCCAGGTAAATATGAAGTTTTGGGGATACTTCAGTCCACTGCGGCAACACTGTATACAGTTTAACTCACACACACACACACAAGATATAAAGACATGTGTGTGTATATATTATATATATGCAAAATGAGATTGTATCCATGTATTATTTAGGATACTTAGAAACAAAATGAGTCACGTGGTTCATTTCTATAATTCCAGCTACTTGAGAAGATGAGGCATAAGGGTCACAAGTTTAGCAAGACCCTGCTTCATATACACACATACACACACACACACACACACACACACACTCACTGGTGTAAAGAGAGATGGTGCTTTGTGGGAAGAGAGGAGAATATAATGATTATGATAATGATCCCTAGTGATCACTATCTGCTAGACACTAACTGATTTTGGTAGACTGTCACTTTCCCTTCATAGTAATCTTATGAGGTAGGTGATATTTCCCCCACACAGCTTAGGAAACTGAGGCCCAGAAAAGTCAGTTACTTGCTCAAGCTTCCAGGGGAGATCTAAGATTGGAACCTGACTGTTCGCCCCAGACCCTGAGCTTTCAATCCCTGTGCTGCACGGTCTCCTCAGGCATAGGCACACAGTGGAGGTAGAGTTCTGATGAAAGGAAAGGCTTCACCATTTCCTAAACACACACACACAGAGAAACATACACACACACACATACACACACACACACACTGCTCCCCTTCCCACCCCACATAAAACATGGAGAAATGAGCATGCTGCTGCTGCAGTTAGAGAGGGTATGGAGTATTCTGTCAATAAAATTGATGCAACAGAACATTGTCAGGTATTTACTTAAGTCAAACGGAAACTTGCATGGACTGAGAACAGTGGAGAGGCTCATGCACACCACCAACCTGCCTTTCAGATCACAAGTATTCTGACCAATCAAAGTGCCGCTCTGGTCAAAGGGTAGCCACACAAGAGGTGGCTTGCTCACAGCAGCTTCTGGCAAAGTGCAGGCAAAGTGCAGCTGAACCTCTGTCGTGGTGGACATCCTGCCTTACCGGCAAAACACTGAACCAAGAGGGGACTGGTAGGTATGTTCAAAACAGCAGAAATAACGACTGTGGTACTTACATTTGTGGCATTTTTCTCATTCCATGTTTCCATGCCCTTCTGAATCATTAGTAGCCCAGGGCAGAGGAATGATAAAGCAAGAGGTTATCCAATGGTAAAAACAGTGCTGGGCTTCTCCCCAGGCACTTCCTCAGGGCTCTCCCACTGTGGAAGGCCACTTTGCTGTAAGGCTCTAAGCACAGACAGCAAGGACCCATCTGCAGTGACAATTACTGAAATGAATCTTTGGGACATTTTTAGCAGGGTAGCTTGGTATGTTTAACTTTTCAGGTAATTTCCTTCATATAAGTAACTTTGTAAGTGAAAATAAGTCAATTGTGTGCACAGCCTGAAGCTCTGGGGGTGGGGAAACCTCGGGTTAAGCAAGCCCAGTTAGTATCCCTGGTGTTGGAACCCAGCTTCGTACCAGGAAAGCAGCACGTGCCCCTGGCCTTTCCTGCTGTCCTGCAGAGCTGGCTTGGACTCCCAGGAGGATCTGACGGAGCACAGCGCTGACTGAAGCAAGACCACTGGTCTTCAAATCCAGCTTCATGGTTTCTTCATGGTTTCCCTTGGCAAGCTCCTCAGCCCACAGCTTTTGTTTCTTCATCTGTAAAATGGACGTAACAATAAAATCTACCTCCAAGGCTGCTGTGAGGATTACTGTGCTTTCTCTACAGAAAGTGCTTTGTGTATGGCCTGGTACCCAGCACTGGAAATGCCAGTCGTCGTTTTGGGGGTATCAGGATGGGAGAGTCCTGTGCAACCAGATCTCTCCTCGGGGGATGGGGGGCAATGTGCCATCAGTCACCAGGGCTCAAGGAGTTACTCTGTGCTCAGTGCACCTGAAGTTGTCTGATGAGCCACTACTTATGTGCTAGTACTTTGGTGAGAAATAACAAAGGGGAAGAGATGAGCTTTTATTTATAAGAGACCCACTTTTAAAATACCACCTCCATCTGACCCCTTCAAAATGGAGGGCTGATGGGCAGGGTCCATTTTCCTTTTCTGTGGGTTGAACAAGCGCTGTGGGTGTTTCTTTTCTGATAACTAGAGCAGGTTTCTTTCCCCACAGGGCCCCCTTTCTTTCCCCTGAACCAGATGGGAAGATCCCCTTTCTCTTTTCAGTAAGGGCAGGAACAACGTCCCATTGACGAGGAGAATGGGGCGTTTCTTACCCGGAACTCTCTTCCTGCTGTGGAGGCAGGGACCTAGCCTCTCTCCCTTGGCTTCTGAAGATTCTGATTCAAGTTCTCTCCAGGCAGTTAGGGCAGCCCAGGATCCTGATGCCAGCTCATACTGACCACAGGAGGGAGGCTGCTTGGTGGCAGAGTCTCCGAGCCAGGTGGTTGTATCTGCGTTTCTGACACATGCGACTCTGAGAACTGCCCCTGTCTGTCCCAAGGCCTGCACCTGCCTGACCAGCTGGCAGCATCCCCCTTTCCACACCACGTTCGCCACGGCTGCTTCCTTTTCCATTCAGGCCCCTGGTGCGCTACGTTAATGTGTTTATTGTCTGTTCTCTTTCATGGGAACACAGGCTCCAACAAAGTAGGGATCTTGCCTTGTTCATTGCAGCAGGCTTAGTTTCTAGCACAGAACCTGGCAGATAGTAGGTGCTCAGTACATCTTCAATGAAGCAAGGAAAGAAGGCTGAAAACGACCTCTAGTTTCCCTCCGAAATCCAGAAAATGCCTTGCTGATAAGTGGGTAAGTCTAGGTGCAGTTGTTGTGAGCTTCCAGAACCGTCCTGCGTGGAGCCAACCAGCTGGCACAACGGAGCATCTTTGTGGAGACAAAGGTGGAGACATGAGGGCCGTGACCTGGTGCCTGCTCTCAGAAAGCACAGAATTCTGCTGGTGAGAGAAAGCTCCCAAGTGAGAACAGAGCAATGAATCCAGGTAGAAGGCAAAGCAGGTCTTTGGGGCGTCTGTTTTCCTTGGCATCTGTAGGGAGTCAGAGGCCAGGCGACCAGCTGTCAGCATTAGTGTTTTGGTGTGGAAGGAGTCCTGCCCTTTGGGTGTCTGGCTCCTAGGCACCTAGGCTCTGGGAACTCTCTGCATGTGCACCCAGAAACCACACCGGTATTTCCGGGAAGTACACACCAACTCCTTGTTCTCTGTAGGTTTTTTTCCCCCCTCTTCTTTTTCTCTCTGGCTGCTTTTTTCAAATTAAAAAGCAAGTCAGGAAGCAATGTTAAAAATAATCAAACCACAGCTAAAGGAAGGCAGTACCAAATGAAGAGAAAAGAAAAAAAAAAAAACCTAGTTGAATATTATTCCACAGTGCTTTATGCTTGAGGCCCTGTGGTAATTCACTCTGAAGTCTGCTGGGGCCTAGGGAAGTTCACGGGCCAACATTGCTTTTCTTTTGCATTACTTACATGGGTCATAAAAATCAGGATTGGTTTCTTGGCCAAAAGCTGGAAAAGGTCCAGCCATGGGGAGCAAAAGTGTTAATCAAAATGCAAAACTCAGAGCTCCACTTTCCCTACACTGCAAATACTTATTGCTGTCAGCAAAGTCCTCTTTGTACTCAAAATCAGCTTTCAGTATCAGGGTCTGGCAGAAAGGAAGAGATGAAGACCCCCCAAGAATGGAGAACAAAGTTCCCCAACATCCTGACTCATTCCACGGAGGCCGGGTGTCTGAGGAGGATCTGGGGCTTCTGAAGTACTCTGCTCCAAGGTTTGGGAAAGATGGGAGTGGGGGGCTCAGGAAGAAGATAAGTGGGCTCAGATGGAACTCATGGCCTCTTCAAATTTTTTGAGATTCCCAGTGCATTAAAATAAGAAAAGATATCAGGCATATTTTTAAACCATTAAACTTAAGTTAGCCCTTTTCATGCACAAGTAAACAAAAGAAGGTCACTGGGCTATTCACTAGCAAAGTCCAAGACTTATCAACAGCAGGAACTCAGAGTGCTGCTGGTGGCAAGGAGGGCCACAGCACCCGCATGTCTGTCGACCGTGTGCGTTTGTTGGTGGTCTCTGTCACACTCAGGTATTGCCAGGAGTTCCAGCTGAGGTACTCCCTGAAGGGGAAGCCCTCTTCTCTCTCCTCACACTGTTGGTCATCCCAGGCCATTTGTCTTTGCTTGTCCTACTTTGCTCTCTGGACGACATGGGGCCTCCTCTGGGTGTGGAGGGTGGGGCGGCTGAGGATGAGTTGGCAGCTCCCTGCCTGGTGTGTTGGCTCCATGGGTCCTCTCCACACACCCGGGTTTGTTCAGGACATTTTCTCTGAGTCACCCTTGGTGATAAGACAGGCAAGAGCCTTTAAACGAGTCAGAGTCAGTCAGCATTTGGGTGGCTTTAGATTCTTTACTACTGCAGATTTGATTTCAGAATCTGCAAGTTCCTTAACAAAACTATTGTAAGATTTGACACAACTGTAGGCATTCTGAGTGCCAAAATAGCAGAGATAACAATAAGCAGAATACTGCACCCTTTGCATACAACTGAAGGAAGCTTTAATCTTTAGCACCCCACTGGTACATTTATGGATTCCTTCAACCAATATTTATCGAGCCCTTTCTAAGTGCCAAGTCTCACGCTTGAAAAATCACAAAGCAGCATAAACGGCTACAGCATTAAGTGCTAGCAAGGAGAGGTTCATAGGGCTAATAGCATATATTATGGAACCTGACTTGGCTGGCAGGTCAGAAAAGGATCTCTGAAAAATAGATACTGAGCTGGATTTGAGGAACGTGAAAGGAATAAAAGAGACAAAAGAGTGTTTCTAGAAATAAACAACAACAAAAAGCAATGCAAAGGCCCTGTGGTGGGAGAGAGGAGAATAAATAAAACTGACAAGTAGGTCTGGAGCAATGGTGAAGACTTAGGGTGGTGCCTGTAGGACCCCCGGGCACTGTAGGGCTGAGCCAGAGTGGGAGAGACCTACTGTGGCAGGCAGGAGGCTTCAGAGACTCCTGGAATTTCTTTCATCCAGAAAGCAACAGGAAATGACAGAAAGGCTTCAGTTGGGGGCGGGGTGTGAAGGCTGGGGATGTCAGAGTTACATTTGCATTTTGAAAAGATTTACTCTAGCTGCAGAGCTAACATCTCCTGATTTCTGCTCTGTAAATCCTGTAAGAGCAGGGTCAGTACTCAGTCACCAGAAGCAGAGGCTAATATCTTACAGCCAGGCCTGAATTTGAATCCTGACTTCATGCCTACCAACTAGGGCATGGCTTCAGGCAAGCCTGCTTTTCAGAGTTCCAGTTTCCTCAATTATAGAATGTGGCTAATAACACTTCCTGCATTGTGGTGAGGGCTAGGGGAGGGTAAATACATAAATATTCTTGCTGGTATATGGCAAAACTCTCCCTGAAATTTTTAAAAGCAGAAAGCTGCTTCAATATTATACATGGTGTGAAAGAGCCAATGTTCACTGGGACTTCCAGCTTTTGAAAAAAGCATCTTGGATTTTACCTGCATTTCACTTTCTTATAGATCAATAGTTTGGAAATACCTGCCTGTGCCTCTTCAGACAACAAAGCACAATAATAAAACACCCACTCACCATCTGCATGAGGTGCTGCAGTCAGGGCTGCTGGTTCTAGAATGAATCAGACGAGGGACCATGGAGAGGTGAGCAACCAGAGAGCAGACAAGGGACAAGGGAGCCTGGCAAATAGAGAAATGAGCCACAGGGTGTGAGGAGCGTTTGCTGGTAATGAGCGAGAGACTACGGAGTGACTTCCAGTTCCAGAGTTGGGCTGGCAAGTCAGCCTTGTTTTGATCCGTCAAGGATTCGACATTTCAATGCTCTCATCTCTTGAACAGCTCAGGGCCCTGCCAGAGCAGAACAGGATTTGACCTTAAGTCAGGGTCTTGTCAAAATACTCAGCCAACTTTAGGAGGCTAATGATGAGATGACAGGAGCATCAAGGTCATCAAATAAGTCTAAATCCTTGAATTTATAATGATCTCCATTGGAAGGTGACATGAAAATTTGTGAATAAAAGAATCAAACATTTATCCTGTCTCTCTGACATGAGCTGTACCAAATAGTAGGTAAGATGTTTTCTCTTTACAGAAGTATTTCAGCAAAAATAATGAAGCAGGAATGATAGAATCAGAATGTCATTATTCTGTAATCCTTAGTGAAGGATTGGATTTTAATGGTTGCTAACACTGTAAAAAGATCCCCATTATCTGCATTTGGAACCCTAGTTCTCTCGGTTTCCCTGTATTCCTTTGAGAAATAGGGGGTAAGGATGGTTTCTAACATCCTGCAGGCAGTTGATACCTGCAGTAATGAAGAGATTCAGGTTCTGCAGTGTGACTGGGTTGGAATCTTAGCTTCCGAACCCAAATTCGCAGGTAAATCTATTTGCTCCCCACAGCTAATCCTCCTGATTGGTGAAATAGAAATAACAATCAAGCTTACTTCAAAGAGTTGATGTAAAGATTAGATACATTTCATGCATTCATTTAATAAAAATCGAGCACTTAAGTCTCCAGCTCTGGGAGGGAAATGGATGAAGCAGTGAAGAAAATACAGGAGCTGGGCTAGGCTTTAAAGGGCTACATTAGATGACAGTAAGTGCTAAATAAGATGCAGTAGTTCCAACACCTGGAACTATGAAGAAAATGAAACATAGCAATTTGACAGAGAGCAACTTCAGGGAAAAGAGAAGATCTGCAACATTAAGGAGGTGGATCTGGGACAGTCTGGCTAAGGTGACAGTTGAGTCCCATGTGACAAATGGGAGGTGCCTGCCATGGAAGATCTGGTTTTCTACGTGCAGTAGTGGTTTTCACCCACCTAAATCTCCCTGCATATTTGGCAGTGTCTTGGCAGTTGGGTTGCTACAGCTAGGAGAAAGGGGGTGTTCTGACGTCTAGTGGGCAGAGGCCAGGAAGTCTAGTGGTCAGAAGCCTGGGTCCTACAAAGCACAGGACAGCCTCCACACTGAGAAATTAACTGGTCCAAAGTGTCAATAGTGACAAGGTCGACAAACCCTCGTA
Organism: Marmota flaviventris; assembly: GCF_047511675.1. Lineage (NCBI taxonomy): Eukaryota > Metazoa > Chordata > Mammalia > Rodentia > Sciuridae > Marmota > Marmota flaviventris. The sequence goes on along the minus strand of NC_092508.1, from coordinate 10,918,273 downwards.
TAGAGAAAACGTCAAGGGCAGAAGCCAGCAAGGAGCTTGTCGGGTTTGGGCAGCAAACGCAAACCTGGAGTGACGGTGGATGAGGATGACGTGGAAGAGGTAAGCGAGGCTAGACTATGGAGTGCTCCTTAGGACACAGTGAGGAATTTGGAATTATCCCCAAAGCAGTGGACATCCCTTGGAGAGTTTTAAGCAGGGAGAAAGGCAACCCCTGTCGAGCGGTTAGCATACATAGATGCTCAATAACATTGTCCATTATTTATTATCACCATTGTGTCTTCCCTACTCGGCCCAGCCCGGACCCAGGCCTCAGTGTGGCCGCAGTGACTCCTCCTGGCCAGCAGAGGGCGCTGGTCGACAGTTGGCCAGCGGCCGCCCGGGGCGGGCCTCCTCTTGCCGTCCCCCTTCGTCGTCTTTTCCCCTCTGGAGAAGTCGGGAAGGTGGCGGCGGCGGCGGTTGTCCCGGCCCGGCCGGTTGGTGTGGCCCGTCAGCGCGCGCTCCGCAGCGTCCGCGCCGCGTCGAGCCCAGTCGAGCCGAGCAGCGCCGCGGCCGCCGGGTCCGGCGCGGGCGGCGCGCGCTGACGGAGGGCTGCGGCCGCGGCCAGGGCGGCCCGTGGGACCGCGGGCCCCCGGCGCAGCGCCGCCCGGCTCCCGGCCCTGCCGGCCTCCTCCTTCGGCGCCGCGGCCATGGCGGCCAGCGCGAAGCGGAAGCAGGAGGAGAAGCACCTGAAGATGCTGCGGGACATGACCGGCCTCCCGCACAACCGAAAGTGTTTCGACTGCGACCAGCGCGGCCCCACCTACGTGAACATGACGGTCGGCTCCTTCGTCTGTACCTCCTGCTCCGGCAGCCTGTGAGTGCGGGGCTGCGGACGGCGGGCGGGGGTCCGGCCCGGCCGGGGGACGCCGCGCGGCGCGGGAGGCCGTTGAGACGCCGGCTGGGGCGGGGGGCGGCGGCGGGGCGCCGTCGCCGGGCGGGGCGGGGCGGGGGAGATGGCTGGCGGGATGCGCTCGGCCCGGGCGACGTCCGGGATGCGCTTTCGGTTTTGCCGGCCGAGGGTCCAGCCGCAGGCAGCCTTCGTGGGTGGGGCGAGGGCGGCGGTGGGTCCGGGAGGGGGCGGCCAGGGCGAGCATCCCTGGTTGCGCCGAGCAGCGGCCGCTGCCTGAGTCTGGGACTGCGCGGCGAGGGCCCCGCGGGGCTGAGGGAGCGACGCGGGGAGGCTGGGGAGGGCCATGCGGGTCCTTTGTGTGCCCCGCCTCTCAGCCGCCGGGGCGCTGCGGTTCCCAGCCCGGCACCTGCCGGGAGCCGTGCGGGGGTGGGGGCGGGATGGGGGCGGGCAGGGACTCGCTCCCGAGCGCCCGGGTAACGGTGGGAGAGCAGGCGCTTAGGAATCTGCTAGAATGGAAACCTCTCGGTGGCCGAGATGGGGGTCCCAAGAGTAAAGTTGGAGGGGGCTCAGTGCAGGAGCGGGAGGCCGAGAAGCAGATGTGAGGTTGTAAGGTTTTGGCTTTTCAGTCTGAAGGGAGTCTTGAGGAGTTTGGGGAGAGTTTTAATGGAAATAAGGTACTGGTTAGGAGTTGTGCAATTTCTAAATATGGTTGTGGTATCTGTGAGACCTCTGGATCAATACGCAAGTGTCCTGGCTGTGCACAGAAACGGGGAGACATGGGAAGACAACCTTGTTTAAAAAAAAACTGAGGGTCGTCTTGAATCAGATGGTTTTTTTTTCCCCCTCATTAAACTTTAGTAAGTTTTTTTTTTTTCCTGTTAAAATATTTCTTTTCTGTGAAATTTGATTTGGAAGGTTGGATGATTTTGAAACTGATAAGATGCTTTTATATGCTAATTATCGTGGGTTCAAAGTAAGTTACTAACAAAGTGGGAGTTTCTAAATATTCTCAAGATCTTTGTAAGATTAATAACTTAGAAAAAGTAAGAAATAGGAAGACGGATTTCCTGAAAGTTGGAAAATGTAGGACGTTCCCATTCGTGTACTCTTTGCTTTAGTTTTTTATTTTATTTGGACAACGAGACATTAGTTTTCCATGGTTATTACAAACATTTTTGGGGGTGTGTACTAGGTTTTATGTGAAGGCTTAGGGTGTACTGATGAATACAACAAAGTCCTTATTCTCTTGGCACATATTCTCATGGGGGAAATGGTAATACATAAATAAGAGAAATGTCAGGAGTATGTACTGTGCTCAGCATTAAAATGGTGTGATAAGAGAATCCCTAAAGTTACTTTTTGGTTGTGTAGTCAGGAAAACAGAAGTTGCCAGAGGTAGGTGGTATTTAGGAAATATTCTGGTTTCTGCTTTTCATTTTTAAGTGAAGTAAAACCTGGGAGTTAAGTGACTTATGTTGGCAACTTTGGTTCAGATATTCAGGTAATAGTCTAATTTGTTTAAAGTGTGTTTGACTTTTTAAAAAATTTTTCACTGTATTTACTTTTTTTTGCAATACTGGCAATTGGACTCATGGCCTCACACATGCTAGGCAAGCACTCAACCACTGAGCTACATCCCCCAGCCTTTTGTAAAAGAATTTTACTGTGAAATAGGGTTCTGCCAAGTTGCCCACGCTGGCTTTGAATTACTATACTGCTGCCTCAGCCTCCTCAGTAGCTTGGGTCACATTTACAAGGGTGCTGGCCACACCTAGCTTGTATTTGACTTTTAATAGGAGCTTAAGAAGTATGTTTCGCTTTTACTAAACACAAGTCCTTTGATATGTTTAAAGTGTTTGGTTGTAAATATATGTATTCCTGTTCTAGATTTCCAACATTTCGGTGTAGTCCTTCAAAAGTACAAAAAGTACCTTCCTTGCAGCAAATATGTAATATAAAGGAAATATTTTCAAATTTCATCCTAAATTCCATGCTCCATGCTTTAGAAACATTCTATGTAAAAGGATATGCCAGTATAATGATAATTGCTTATTTTAGTGATACTTAATCTGTAATAGATAGGACTTCATTTCTCTATTGTTTTACTTTTCCTGTCACAAATACTGTGGGAAGCACTGGAATTATCTGGATCCCATTATCTTTACAGAGGTTGCATTTTAAGCAAGTAGACATACAGTTACAATACATTGTAATAATTACTTTCTATGAGTGTTCTGTGAAATGCATCAATGGATACAGAAGTCTTCATAGAAGAGTTGATACCTGAGTAAAGACCTTTAAAGACAAGTTCCACACAGTAGGCAGTTTCTTGTAGTTCATGGATCAAGTGCTTATGAGCTTCTTAAACCTGCTTTTGAATTCTGGTTCCAAGTAATAGCTATGTGGTATTGAGAATGATGTTCAATACTTGAGTTTGCATTTTCTCATATCTGAGATGGTGAGGGTAAAATTCCCTTTGTAGATTTTGGATGTAGATTTGTTTTAAACATGTCATATAATACGTTATATATAATAGGTGCCCAATTGATAAGAAGCATTGGAAAGGACATGGCATGTTAAGAAACATCCTAAAACCCAAGTTTGGGATTTTTTTAGTGTAACCTGAAACCTGACTCAAATTGACTTAAAAATCTGAAGGAAATTTACACCAATAAATAAATTTCCTTCAGATTTTTAAGTCAATTTGAGTCAGGTTTCAGGTTAAACTAAAATATCAGTATTTTAATGATATTGCTTAGATTTCCCTCATCCAGACATGTTTGCGCCAGCTTTTGGGGCCCTATACGTTAATTATGTTGTTGGTCTTCATTTTCTGAAGTGTCCTGCCTTTCAGTTTGATTGGTGAGCTTAGGTCCTGTGGCCAGTACTCTGGTTGGACACATTGCTTTGCCTTCATTGGAACAAGGATCCCCAAATAGAGTTCCCAAATCAGGAATTTCATATTCTTGGAAGGATATGGAAATCTCAACCAGCAGAATCTGCTCAGAAGCTGGGTGTGATGGCATTCACGTGTAATCCCAGCTACCCTAGAAACTGAGGCAGGGGATACTGAGTTGGGAACCAGCCTGGGCAACTTTTTGAGATCATGTCTTACAGTGGGGGGAAAAGTTAAAAACCTTTTTTATCTATTCAGTTTGAAGAAATTAGAATTCTTAGAATTTACTATAATAATCAGAATGCCCACAACATTGTAGAGAATAAATTATTGTCTGATTGTGAAATTCCAAGTGGGTTCACCCCTCATTATTGCAAAATATTGGGGGAGCAAGAATCTGCTGCAGAATATTTTTTAAAAATATTAATTTTTTTCAGTTATAGGTGAACACACTATCTTTATTTTATTTTATTTTTTTTGTGGTTGGTACTGAGGATCGAACCCAGTGCCTCAAGCGTGGTAGGTGAGAATTCTACCTCTGAGCCACAATACCAGCCCTCTGTTGCAGAATATTGAAGGGATAATAGCTCCTAAAAATTTTTGTCTTTAAAAAACAATAATGCCAAAAAATGACTTAAGGAGAATAACATAACTACTGAGTTTAATAATTATTATGCATTTATTATGTGTAGATGACATGGCATAATTGAAAGAATAAGAATTTTAATGTCAGATTTTGACACTATTACTAGTTTTATGACTTAGGGCAAAGTGTTTAATTGAGGCCATTGTGTGCAGATTGGCTTGGATCCATCACCTTAGGTTCAGTTTTTAAATTTGTGTTAATAGCTGGGTGCTGTGTTACTTGAGAGGCTGATTGCAAGTTCACAGATAGCCTGGCAATTTAGTGAGCCCATATTTTAAAATGAAAAATAAAAAAGAGCTAGGAATGTAGCTCAATGATAAGAGTATTTTGCTGGCATGTGTGAGGGCCCTGGGTTCCATCCCCAGTATTGCAAAACAACAACAATAAAGGACAGTATTTGTTGAATACATAATGTATTCCAGGATGGGGTTCAGGTAGAAATATGAAATAAGGCATATAAGATTACCCTATTTTAAAAAATGATTCATAAAATTTTCACTGAGTATTTAGATAAAATAAAAAAATGACATTTGCAGATGTTTGCCGTTCTTAATTTTGCTGGCTATTTTATGTGGCCATTGTATTCAAACTTGGAATTTCATAGGAGGTAAATGTAGCCAGATAGTAACTTATTCTCTATTAATTTTGTGGGCATTTTGACTCTTAGAGTAAGTCTTCCAAAAATTTTTTTCTTTAATTAAAATTGAACAGATAAAAGTATTTAATTTTTTAATAGATTGATTGCAATCAAATACTCTTAAACCTCTGTATATAATATTTAGGACCTCATGAAGTCCTAGTGGGTAGAGATTTATAGTCCTAATTTCTTTTCCCTCTTGTTTTGATTATCTGATATGATTGTATTCATTCAGTAAGATGTCTTAACAATGTAGTAAAATTTCAGTTTATAGTAAGTGGCAGAATTATTTGATGCTTTTTTAAAATTATAGGACTTTTTTTATTGAGTGAGACACTAGCCCATGTTTTAGGGATATAACAGTTAAATATTGTCAAAAAAAAAAACAATACTAATCACTAGTACCATTTATTGAACGCTAGCTGTGGAATAGACATTATTCTACTAATAGTCATATGAAGAAGGTACTATTATCTGCCTACAACTTTAAATTGTAAAATTAGTGTACATTCTTAATCCTTTGCTGCAATACCTTGCTTGATGTGGGGATGCAGAACTAGAGTTGATTTCACTTGTAAAGAACATATAATTTCCAAGCTGGATGTGGTAGTAGCCCATGCCTGTATTCCTAGAGATGGGGAAGCTGAAGTAGGAGGATCCTAAGTTAGAGGCCAGCCTCAGCTAAGCAACTTAGTGAGTTGTGAGATCCTGTTTCAAAAAGTAAAAAGTCTGTACCCCTGGGTTTGATCCCCTAATCCCTTATGCTAGAAAAAAAAAAAAAAAAAGACATAATTTCCTTGTATTACTCGTAAATTATTTTGATTGTTTAGGGAATTTAAATGGCAGAACAGATACTTTATGGATGTATCATACATGTATGTTTGTGTCTTTTTTAAAAGAAACTTAGTTACAATATATGTTTCTTTAGATTTTATTCAGAAACTGCTATTATGTATTCTGGATGCAGTAGGGAATATGGTGTTTACTGTTCAACAGCAATTCTTTTGAATTTGGCATATCCATACTACTATGTACTATGAGTTTATTTTCTTTACTTGAACTGTAAATAAAACCCCTCATTATATGTAGTCAAGATTGATAGATTTATCATAGAAATTAGTTAAAGCAAAAAATCATAAAAGCATATCATGTACACACAGGTGCATTTATTTATCAAGCTTAGCTTTTATTTTAACATGTAATTTGCCAGTGTTTTTATGGAGCACCACATAAGACAATAAGACCTCTTTGAATATGAATCCACCAATTTGATACTCTTTTTTTTTTTTTTTTCTGTTTTTGTGACAGGGTGTTGCTCTCTTGTATAGGCTGGCCTCAAACTCTTGGGCTCAAGAGATCCTCCTGCCTTTGCCTCTAGAGTAGCTGGGACTGTAGGTGCATGCCATCACTCTTGGCTCTTAACTTGCTTTTAGTAATTTGAATATTGAATTGTTCTAGATTTTTATGATATTGAAAAGTCTTCTTACATTTTTTGTCCATAGTTAAGTAACAGTTTTTCCTAGTGACTCAATTTAGTTGTCTCTACTTCATTTAGTTGACATAGAAACAGTTTTTACTTACATCATTATTTTCTATAATATTCAGTTAAGCTGTATACTAGAGCTAGTACTGTAACAGACAAGTGTAAAATACAGTTGGAAGGATCAAGAGAGAGTGGCTTTCTAGCCATGATTTTTCAGTGTAAAGTGGCATTACTTTAGCTATTAATTTTTCAGAGGGAAGCAGCAGCATGATTTATCAAGCAGATGGATTAAGAAGGGGATTCTTGGTACAATGCTGTGAGTACTAGGAATGCTCTTCAGCATTCAGGGGGTTTTGACATCATTTGACTTTAACTTGGTATGACTTGGTATGATGGCATTTCCGTTTTACCTTTGTTCTTTAGTCATTTGTCCATGGTTTTTGGCACAGTGTGATTACAAGCACTTTGCCCCTTCGTTCCAAAGTAGATAAAATATAGTATACATAGTTTATGTTTGTATTAAAATTTTAAGTATCAAGGAATTGGTTTCTAAATGCAAAGAGTTAAGAAACATTGTTTTAAGAAACTTACTGACTGCTGGATTTTAATTTAAAAGCCATTGCCTCTGTTTCAGTATCATTATTTGGAAAGTAAGCAGATCTCCTATACTGATATTTTTAGTTTTTCTATGTACTCTATGTGATTTGTGAGAAACTTCTTTGGAGCTCTTCAAGACTACCCCTCCAGTTTTTTCCCAGTCAGTAATGTATTCTTTTTTTTTAATATTTATTTTTTAGTTGTAGTTGTCAATACCTTTAATTATTATTTTTTTATGTGGTGCTGAGGATCGAACCCAGGGCCTGAGCCACAACCCCAGCCCAATCATGTATTCTTTAATTTAAATAGTCAAAGTAGTGATAGTCTAAGGAACACAACTAACTTGAATACCTTTAATGTATATAAAGATGTAAATTATTTATAACTTTGAGTACTTCCATTAGTAACAGGTTCTTTTTGACATCTTTTATAACTTCATCCATGAGAGCTGTTGCCCTAGCGAGACACTTGATTAAATATGAAATTAATTGGTCAACTTTACAGTGGGGATGGGAAATTTATTTGGATTGTTTGAAATATGGGGAATGATAATTGTTTTTAACTTTGAACATATTTTGTATAAAGACTTGTGAGTAAGGTATTAATCTTCTTGATTGATACTGTAATTTTTTTTTTTTTTAAGAGAGAGAGGTCATAATTACACCTCACTTTTATTATGATTGCTTTTTTAAAGACATAAACAAACTGGAGATCTAAGTAAAGAAATTTGAAACCCTTTGAAACTTTTGCTGGAACCAGAACTGCTGTTAGGTTAAGAGAGAAAATACTAGGAGGGTAGGGAGCAGTACATAATGATCAGGTCTTGGTAATTTAAAGCCTGTCCTTGAAAGAGATAATAGATTTATTTTGTATCTTTAGGGGGAGGTATACCACCGATGTATGAAAGTTGTAGAGAAACACGTTCAGAAAAGGAAGAGGAATTTTCCTTGTAATTGTCAGATTCTAACTTGTCCTCTCCTTATTTTATGTTATATTTTGTAAGCTCTTTGATAGGGGAAGTATGAAAATTAGTAGAGTTAATATGTAAGAAAATGTGAAAACTTTTGCTCATTTTTCTCTTGAAATCTTTTTACCTCTTGGTGGTAAAAAGATGGTCCTGACTTTGAAGAGTTGTGTTTAGTAGATACTTCTTTAAAAAGATTGCTAGTGTAAAGAAACTTGATGTTTTGAAATTTAATAAAGTTCGTAAGGTATTGTAGGAATCTGTTTTCATAATTACAACAACTTATAAATAAATATTAATTGAATTTAACTTTGAAAGGCAAGAACAACTTATTTTCTGTTCTTTTTAATATTTTACTTTTAATTCAGTTTGAACTTTTAATGAATGAATACATGGACATACATAGCAGTAACCTATTCTTTCCCCTAATTTCTGATTACCATAGAAAGTGACTTTGAACTCTTAGGCTGTTCCCTCCTTCCAATTTACCTTGTTATTTCTAACTAACATAGTATTGCTATTTTTAAAAAATTTAAAATTTTTTACTGTAGAAGGAGGATGATAAGAATTTGGTCCTTAACATTCTTCCCCATCCTCTTCACCTATGTAGCCTTTCCTCTCTAGTTTTTAAGTGTTAGGTTTTCTTCATTGGATTTATTTATTTATTTATTTGGTGCTGGAGATTGAATCCAGGGCCCAGCCCTAGGTACCTTTATTTTTTGATATTTTTTTTTTTGGTAATTCTGCATTCTGGAAGTGCTGCTTTCTGAACCTCTGTTGCAGCTGTAAACGTTGGGACTTCTGTCTTCATTCCGGGAATTTCCTTCAGCCCTGGACTCTTTCCTAGACTCATCACGTTGCTAATAGCCACTGGATTAAAGATGAATGAAAAGTCAGTTTTAGATTTCAGTGGCTGAAAATGTCTTATTCTGCCCTCACTTTTAAAATGTCTAGTTTATCTGCATCCACAAAGGTGAAAATACTTTATTCTTGGAACTTTATAGACATTGGTTAGTTGTCTTCAAATCTGTAGTGTTGCTGTTGAGAAGTCTGGTGTTATTCCAATTACTGATTATTTATGATATTATCCCAGCTGTTCTGGACCTCATGGAAGTATTTTGGTGTAGGTCTTTTGTTCAGTGTGATAGGCCTTTTTTGTATTTAGTTTGAAAACTTTTCCCCCCTCTTGTTTTCCGTTCTATCTCTGTCAGAGATATTTGTTCTAATCTTTTGGGGGAGATTTAAAAAAAAAAAAAAAAGCCTGGCTTCCACTATTCTAGGAGCCAAGTTCAGGGAGGTGACTGAGGACATAGAATCGACCATTTGGTATATATAGTCTCACATAATCTCCAGTTTTAGACTGACACACAACAACAGTCCTTAGCTGTGCTTGAGTCAGAGTCTTTTTTAATAACCTGTTTGCATTAAACTTTCCTTCAGACTCTGCTCAAGGTCTCTTGCGTGAAGGCTTGTGGCTGTGGAGGAACTGGGAGTCTTATGATTTTTGGCCCTATGTAAGCTCCTTCCTTCAGTGAATCTTTTCATAGGTCTTGTGATGGGAAACAACTTCCATTTGACTTTCCCCATTCTGCGGGAGCTTCTGTTTTGGCTTTCTCTTCAAAGTCAGTTATTGCTGGCATATTCACTTTTGTTTATTTTGAGACAGGGGTCTTACTGTGTTGCTCAGGCTGGTTCTGAACTCCTGGGATCAAGTGACTTCCACCTTAGACTTGTGAGAAGCTGGGTTCACAGGTCATATCACAGTGTTTGGCTAGGCATCTTCTAAACTTTTTTATTAGAAAACTGATGTGTTTTTGGATTCCTTCCTTGTTTTCTGTCCCTGTCTCTTGTGGTTAATGTTTTTTGTTTTTTATTCCCTTTGCTATTGTTTCATTGGAGGATTGGAGAAGTAGTGAAGACTTTTTTTTGGTCAACTGCTGTTAACTGGAGTGCCTTAATGAGGTTTAAATCATTAGTTGAATATTATTTCTCAGTTACTTTCCCTAAATATTACAAGGACCTTACTGGTGTGATATTTATGGCTCCCCCCCCCCCCGCCCCCCAAAAAAAACCCCTCAAATAACAACTATGATTTTTCTATGTGTGTATGTGTATACACTCATATTTTATGTGCATATATGTATATATGTATGTGTATATAAAACATGTAGCCTATATTTAGTACATACATTGAGTATTTTAAGATGGGCTCTGAATAGACTAAAATCTTGAACACTTCATTACATAGTGTTTTGACATCAAGAGTTTATATTATCTTGATACCTTACTAAAGCCATCTTTTATCTGGTCTAGATTTTAAGTTGTAATTTTCACAGTATGAAGCATATATAATATTTTACTAAATAACTAAGATTAGGCTAGATCTCATGTCAAATTAACTTTATTACTTTGTGCCAGTAGAATTAGTAACACATAAATTTTCATAGTCTATTAAAATATTTTAACCAGCTTCTACCCCAGCAGGAGAAAAATCAATTAATAAAACTAATGAAATAAGCTTTCTTATTCATCCAGCACAGATTGTTATTTGAATTGAACAAATGGCTATTTGCAAGATTGTTTGAGGCCTGGTTAAGAGCAGCATACTTGTGGACATATGGAATGAGTCATACCATCTGGTTACAGTCATACCTGGGTGGTGGTCATTAAACGAACACTCCTAGGGATCTGCATATGACTTAATTATACTGCAAAAACATATTAGACTGCACCAGTAGGTTACTTTGGAACTTGGAACAAATTAACTGGTGAACATACTTTCAAAACATCAATACTGAAGCTATTCAATGACTCAAACATTTTTTTTTTGGAAAAAACTGAAGACTCAAAGTGTGTATTTTAAGATTTGGAATGGGTGGTACCTCAGTATTAGCCCTGTAAAAATGATGTGGTTTACTTGCCCAACACTTCCATCAAATAGTTATGACTAATATCATTACAGTAAGCATTTATAAAACACTGAGTTCTCGTGGTGGCTAGTCTAGGCTTAGCTATAAAGGGTAATGGCATCAACTTTCAGGAAAACACATTAAATATAAACATTTCAGTTTTATTTTAATATAATGAGAGTCCTTAATAATGTTTTTAAAAAAGGGTTCAATTTCTCTTTTTCCTCCTACAAAGTGGATGTTATTGTGATCAGATAATTGTTTGTTTAGATTTGCCTTGTGTACTTGTCAGTTTCTTTGCTCACCCTTTTATATCTCAAGACTTCTTAGGTATATTTTCTTTCTTAAGGTATATGAAAATATGTTTCTAGTGAAGATCTTCTGGGGTAGACTCTTAGATTTTTAAAATCTGAGATGTCAATATTTTCATCTCATACTTCAAAAATAGCTTTTCTGGGGTTTTAACAGTTACTTCCTTATACCACTTGAAGTTAATATTCTGATATTTTATTGAGAAGTCTATTTAATCTGTCAAATTTTATTTCTTCGGTCTTTTCTTTTTGATTGCTTTTAAGATGTGTCTGAAGTTTTACCAGAATGCTTCCATGGATTTTATGTACCCTAATTTTGATAAGCTATGCCTGTAGATATGTGTCTTTTGTTAGATCTGAAAAATCTCAGCCATTTTTCTTCAAATGTTTCTCTCTCTCATTCTTACACTACTTTCTCCTATTCAGAAAAGGAATTGATAAGATGCAAGTTAGACCTCTTAATTTTATCCTCTTTTTTTGTCTATTTTTGCATTATCCGTGTTACCTTTGTATTTACTTTTTTCTTTTTGCCTTCCAGTTCATTTATTATCACTTCAAATATGTCTAATCTGCTCTTTAGCTGACTTATTTTTCACATTTATAAATTTTCATTTCAGAAAATTTTGAGTTTTAAATTAGTCTGTTTTTCTTTTTGGGGAAGGGATTGGTCCTTAGAAATTAACCTTACTTTCTAGAAAGTCCAGAAAGGGTTAGAAATTTCATTTTTAAAAGCAATTTTATTTTTAAAATTTTTGAAAAGACAGAGAAGCATTTTCAAAATATCTAGTTTTCCATACTACTGCTAAAAGTAGAATGTGATTAAATATGCAGGGTGCCAATTAAAATACTTAATAAAAATACTTAACAAAATATTTAATAAGTTTTCTGCCCTAGAAATTTGTTTTTGCCAACCAGTTTCTTTACATCATATGGATCATTCTTGGTTGTTGTGGTGAACACTTTTCCTTAGACTGTTTTCTTTTTTTAATATTTATTTTTTAGTTGTAGTTGGACACAGTATCTTTATTTTATTTATTTATTTTATGTGGTGCTGAGGATCAAACCCAGGGCCTCACACATGCTAGGCGAGCGCTCTACCGCTGAGCTACAATCCCAGCCTCAAGACTGTTTTCTAATTTATATGTATTTGCACATATATTTTCAACTTCCATATTTATTTTGTTATTATTTTTGAGAGATTCATTTCTGTGTTCTGTTATTCTGATCATAAAAGTTATGGAAAGATTGAATTTTTTGTTGGCTTTGGAGCAAAGTATACAATGTTTTGGAGAAGATTGAACGTTGGTAGAATTTATATCTGGATAGAGATGCAAAGGAATTTTATTAGGTTGATTTGGCGGGGTGTCTGTGTGCATGGTTCTTAATTGCAGGGATTTTCCCTCCATAGATTTTGGCAGTGTCTGAAAACAGGAGGACCCTACTGATATTTAGTGAGTGGAGACCAGGGATGCTGCCCAACAAAGAAAGACCATGCTCTATTTCTCATTTGGATATTCACATTCATAAAGCCAGGTCTTAAAGTCCAGATTCTCTGACTGCCATTACTAGTCAATTAGACTTTCCAATATTTCTTGCCATTTTTTCCAGTTATAGAATAGTACATATTCAGTGTGGAAAATTTTAAGATAATAGAAAATTAAAAACAGAAAAAAACCATTTAATTTTGTCTTGTATCTTCAATGGAATGTTAGCATTTTGGAATATTTGGTTGGTTTCCTTTGAAGACATTTTTTTATGTAGTTCTGGAAGTACTATTAATTTTTAATCTCATAAAATTAAAACAAGTGTCAGTGTTCATAATCACTACCTTTTTGGTATTGAAGTCTAATGTTTTCCTATTATGAATAATGTTTGGACAGCTTGTCCATAATTATTTACATTTCAGGTATCTCTTTCAGTATAACTTCCCCAAAGTGGTATTTTTGGACCAAATGGCATACATGAGGTGGTTGGCACAAATTAGTGCATTTATCTTACCATCAGTGTATGAGGTTATTCATTTTTCACTGCAAACTCATCATTCTGACTGTTACTAAAGAGATTAATAAAGTCAGTCTTCAGTTTTTCACCACCCTCTTTTATAAGCATTGATAACCATGTACATAGCTTTTGGAGTCTAAAATAAGAAATCCTTGTATATTCTTGCATTGGGTATTTAGTTGATCTGCCTGAATAAATGGAATATACAAGAACAATTAGAGAAAGCAACATGAATACACATAAAATCTCCTTGGGATTAATCAATTTATGTAATAAATGTAGTCTTGCAAAATAGTTTTGCCAATTTTGTAAATTGAGCCAATTTTAAGTGTATTACAAATACTTAAATTCTGTAAAGGAGTATTCTTATTAAGGGGAGAATGTCCTTTCATAGTTTGGTTATGAGTACATTCTGGTTGAATTTGTTTCCAAAGTTATTTTATTCATTTATTTAGGTAATATGAATACCTCCTGGTAGTGCTAGGAGATAAGTATATACACTATACATTGTATTGCATTCATGAGATTACATCTATAAAATATCAAGAGTTAGCTTTGTGAATTGCTCTCTCTTTATTGAACAATTTGAGAGGTATAGAGGAGTGTAATTCTTTACTCTAAAATGTCCGAAACATAGTACCTTTATAGTACTAGTGTTTGATCCTCAAGGAAAGTTTTTCTACCTTTTCTGTTTTCAAAAAGGAGCTATTACAAAGGAAATAGAAAGGTAAAAACTTATCTAGAAAAAGGAGAAGATATGAGGGAACAAGGAGACCCTGAGTTGCAAAGTGAGAGGAAAGGAGTAGAAACATTTGAGAAAAAATAGTAAGATAATTTCTGCTTCAATTGTTTTGGGACAAGGTAAGGTATTAAAATGTATATATATGTGCATATATGCATACATGTATAGTAAATGTACTAATAAACTTCCCCCAAGTGGTAAACTTAGTCTCATTCTTACAATGCAGATAGATTGGAAAACAGTGTAATGTTTTAAATGAATAATAATGACTTCCTACTTTTAGAAATTTTATAAGTATTCTCAAGATTTAAAAGTAATCTCTAGAGCCTTAATTTGTGATTGCAAATTAATTGTAAAGGTACTTGAAAGTTATTCATATTGAAGCTGTTTCTTCACAGTTAAATTTGAACATTTAACTAGAATAGAATTGCTGCTGTTTAGTGTCTCCCCTATATAGTCTTATTTTATGACCTATCAAGAGCTGGAAGGAAAGCAGTGTATTAGTTAAAATTTAAAACAAGGAAAGCAGAAATAATACAGAAACCCACGTTAACCTTTCTCCACTCAAAATGTGAAATAGAGAAAGTGTAACATTAATTTAGATCTTGACCTGAAAGGTATATTATTCATCACTGACAAATGGTGGTGGGGATTGGGAAGAAAAAAGAAGGATATGAAAATTGAGGAGCTTCTGTTAATTCTGAACCTTAGTGTTTTGACTTAAAACTGTGCATTTCTGGAATATTTTACACCATATTTAATTATTCAAAAGTATTTTTAGAAGAGTTTTGAAAGGTCTTTGGTACACTTATATTGTTAAACCTCATATTTAATTGGCATGGATGATTGCAAGTTGATTATGACGAATTCCATGAAAATATTATTAATCTGCTGTAGAACCTAGGTACCAAATAAGCCTTTATGAAAGGACATGACCCCAAAGTAATTTTATGCATGAATTTATTTAATCCTAGTTCTTGTGGGTGGATTAGCCACTTCTATTCAATTTTTCATGTTCCTGATGAAAGATCATCAAGATAAAGTCTTTGTAAGGCCATCCATATGGAAAGGCTTCTAGGTTGAAAGACTTTAAATGTTGTTGAAACATATCCAATTGTTATTAAGCCCTTCTCTATGACCCTGCTGTTCCCTCTTGAACATTTACTACCCTCTGAGGTGATTGAATGTGTTCTTTATTATAAATACTTATTTGAATTGATGGAGAGATGGGACTTTATACATATTGATTAATTACCTCAAGTTTCCTTCTTTAGCTTTCATACAGTTTTCTAAATTAGCCTCAAACTTATTTAAAAGTAGTAGCTCCAATCTTAACACATCATTGTCTTTTTGTTAGGAAACATTAAATATTTAAATGATTAAAATTTAGATTCTTTTCATAGTGCTCTTCTCATAGTCTTTTCCCTCCACTGAAAATACTCTAAAGCAATATTTGATTTTTCTAGATACTGCAATACTGCATGTGTTATATTGGTGCTATGGGTTCTTGGGTAGTTAATTGGATTTATCTTCAAATATATTATTTAGTATCAGTCTAATTAAACTTAGTTTGACATCTGTTGTGAATATTATTAGTTTTAAAATAATTTTTAAATACTTTCAGTTTATGGAATGAGAACACTTTCTGAGTTTAAATATGCTAATTAAAAATGAATTATTATATGACATCTCATTTTAAAAATATAATTTTGTGAAATATTTTATTTTTTAGGCGAGGGCTAAATCCACCGCACAGGGTGAAATCTATCTCCATGACAACATTTACACAACAGGAAATTGAATTCCTGCAAAAACATGGAAATGAAGTAAGTGTTTTTACAATTTTCAACTTTTTTGTTGGCAGTCATTTCATTAAGATTTAAGAAGTTGTTTAAAATGGTAAATTTTACTGTTAAAGTGTTATTTTTGTATTATATATTTAGATATTTTAGGACATACTCAGCAACGTCTTTGAAATTTTTGTTTACTGCAGTAATACTTTCCCTTAAACCTGAGATGAAATATGTTTCACAATTCAGCAGTGTTGAATGTTACTGGTGTTTTCAGAGAACATCTAGTATTGAAATTACTATTGGTCTATTACTGTTAGTCTTTAGTCCACGGTGTCGGGGGGGGGGGGGGGAACAAAAGGAAGAGAATTGGCTTTGTGATACTGTGTTAAGCTTGTTAGGCTGTTTTGTAAGGTCCTCTCCTTCCCTTTTTTTTTTAAAAATTTTTAACTTTAATTGTATTTGTGATGATGTTTAGCAGGTGATTAATAAAAAAAGGGAATGAGTTCTGAGGGGCAGCCTAATGTCATGGGAGATCAGAGTAAAGATTCGGAGGGGAACTTTTCCTTCTTGTTTTTATTAGTCTTCCAGTAATTCCATTCTGTTTGCCTATTTATTTTTGGTTTTGTGTTTTGCTATTAGTAAAAGTCATGATCTAGTACTTTAAAAACCAATAAAATAAAGAAGAAAAGTGGTATATTTTATAATCTTGATAGGGTGAGATGGTCAGCCCAGTTAATGAATAATAACCATTTTTATTTCAAAGGAAGTCTTATTTTCTAGAAAGGAAAGAGTACTTCAGTTGTATTATTCTGGTTGCATATCTTTGAAATTCTTAGTAGACTTAAAAGAAGTTAAATGTTAGGATTTCATAGTTTGAATCTTCTCTTTACCCTTAGAAAAATGTATAAAAGCATTTTGCACTCTACCTTCTTCCTAATAATTAGTTAATATTTAAGATTGTCTTTTTGTTATGCACATGTTTTTGGTGCTAAAGTAGTGAAGAAGAAAGTATAAATTGACAATGATGTATAATATACATGTTTCAGAGAAGAAAGCAAATTTTAAAGTTTCCAATTGTGCCAGTGACAAATTATATTGAGTAAACCAGATTTCCAGAATGATGTGGGTACAATATAAAAAAATATAGAATTGTATAAAAGGGTAGAAGGTTTTTAATGATAGTAAGCTTAGACTAATATATCGATTCATATCCAATTGAACTATTTGTATAAAGTTTGAAATTAGCCTTGAAATACAGATTTGAAGTTTATTTATTAGAGTGTTGGCATTATATGCAAGATTTTGAAAATCTGAATGCAGTCATAAATAAATAAATAATATTATTCTGATCTTAGGTTTAAAAATATAACAACAATAGATAAGGTTACAATTATAGACCTGAAAGGAAACAATCCATTGGAGAAGAAAGTAAAAGCATGCTAACATGTCTATAGTTAAGGTATAGTGGAGACTGGTCTCAAAATACTAAGATTGAAGGAGTAAGAACACTTACATGAGATGTACCTCTTAATAAATTTTAAGTATACAATACATCAATGTTAACTACAGGCAGACGCAGTGTTGTATAGCAGATCTCCAGAACTTATCGTAACTGAAACCTTATACCCATTGAATAACAATTCCCCATTTCTTCCCTAGTCCCTGGTGCCCTCCATTCTACTTTCTGCTTTTATTGTTTGACTATTTTGATTTTGTTGGAAACTGAACCCAGGGACTCTCCACCACTGAGCTACATCCCTACCCCTTTTTAATTTTTTCTATTTTGAGATAGGATCTTGCTAGTATATTCAGACTGTCCTCAAACTTGAGCTCCTCTTGCCTTAGCCTCTAGAATAGCTGGGATTGCAGGCATGTGCCATGGTGGTTGGCAGTTGGACTATTTTAGAAACCTTATGTAAATGGAATTATATAATATTTGTCCTGTCACTGACTTGTTTCAGTTAGTATAATTTCTCAAGGTACACCCTGTCACATCTGAAGTAACATTGTTTAATATCAACATTTAGTATATATAAAAAGATGGGTTTCAAACTCATCAACCTCCCTCCCCTAAAAGGAAAAGAATAAGAATAGATTCATGAGTGAATGTAAAATCATACACAGAGGTATGCAAGTTAACAGACCACTTAAAGCACTATGATAGTTACTGTCCCAGGCACTGTGGATGCAGTTATAGTTGGATCACTCAGGCTTAGCAAACAAAAGGTTCACAGTTGGTGAGACAGACAGATATGTAACAAATAATTGCAATATGATATTAGATAAATAATGATAAGTTTCAGAAGTAATATGGAAAAGAGACTGAATCTATCGGTGTGAAGAAAAGGATTGGAAAGATAGAAGAGGCAAAACATTTGCTGGTTTTTAATTGTGGTTAGGATTTAAGTTCACAGGGAGAAATATAGAATTGGAGTAAGCACAATACACAAAGAAAAAGGGCAATATCTGTGTTTTTAAACACTTAAGAGTTGTGTAGAAGGTGAGGATGAATATTATGAAGTGCAGGATGGTTGGTGCAACTTCATAACCCAGACTTCATGGACTTTATGTGCAAGTGTTTTATTATCAGTTTATCTTAAGCACTTAAATCTTAATTGTCACATGCATAGAGAATATAATTTATTTCATAAATTTCTTTTTTCCCCTTAACACTTTGTTTGAATCAGGCTCCAAGTAAGGCCCACAAATTATGAATGGGCTAATATGGGGTTTTAAATTATTGTACTACTTATAAAACCTGGATATTTCACATTTCAAAACATCTACTGTTACCTTCAATAATTTGGAAAGAACCATATTCATATATTTAGGATTAAAATAACACTAGCATACATCTTGTTTATGAATGGATTCATGCCTAAGGATGAGTTTTTCTGAATTTAAAAATCAGAAAGTATATTGTCTTTGGCAGCAATTTTGAATTTTCTGCCCACATAGGGGAGTTCTAATCTGTTGGAGTACATGTTTGATTGTTGTCACCCTTGGAACATGTCTCTAGCTTAAGCAGGAAAGCACCGTGGATGATGGATAACTGGCATACATACAAACATTTATTTGTTTGTTTGTTTATTTATTTATGGTACAGGGGATTGAACCCCAAGGTTCTTTACTACTGAGTGACATCCCTAGCTCTTAAAAATTTTTAATTTTGAGACAGGGTCTTTGTAAGTTACTTAAGGCCTTGCTAAGTTAGACTGGCCTCAAATTTGCAATCTTTTCTCAGCCTCCCGAGTTGCTGGGATTATAGACATGAGCCATTGTATCTGACTTATGGAAGACTTTTTATGCTTTGAATGTTTCCTAGACATTTATATATGGGAAATTTCTGTGTACAATCATCTGCATATAAAACTTAATTATGTCTTACATACATTACAGTTGTGAACATCATATTGCCAAGAAAGTCATGCTTCAAGCCCAAAATCAGAGTGAGAGGGAATTATCAAAATACAAGGCAAAGGGGATGGATACATGGAAACTATTATTTGAGACCATCAGTGCAGTGGCTTATCATGTGTGTGTAGCTAGGGGAGGTTTCACTTCCGAACTTTTATTATCCCTGGCACCACATAAAAATAGAAACAAATAAATAAAGGTATTGTGTCCATCTATGATTAAAATAAATAAAGAAAGAAAGAATAGTTCATTGTTTTGGGAATTTGGAAAGTTGATGACAGTATTAAAGGTGTTTGAGTCAAAGTATGTTATTAGTTTCTACATCTGTGGTTTTACAGATTACTTGAGTAATACTTTAGCATTTTCAGACTTTATCACCGTGTTGAATATATTGCAGCAAAACACTTCATATTTATTTTCTGAGTAAGGTTTTTATCTTTTCTTCCAAAAGCAATTATTTCAGAAGACATTTCAGCGTATTTATCTTATGTGTAGCAGTCAGCTTTTGGTCACCATGACAAAATACTTGAGATAACTAGCTTATAAAGAAAAAAGGTTTATTTTGGTTCATAGTTTTGAAGGTTCCAGCCTGTGACTGATTGACTTCATTGCTTTGGGCTTGTGTTGAGGCAGGCAGCACATTATAGTGAGAGTGTATGGTGGTGCCAAACTGTTTACCAACTGTTCTTGCCAGCTAGCAAAAGAAAGTAAGAAGAGGGCTGAGTCTGATCAGAGCCTATAATTCCCTTCAAAGGGATTCCCCCAATAACTTTAATGAACTCTATTAGGCCCTGCATTTTATAGGTTTCTTGAAACATCATGCTGGGGACTGAGCCTTTAACACTTGGACTGTTAATGCTTTCTTTTGTATCATAGTTACTCTGTATGTGCTTTTTTTGTGATATTGTGGATATTTTCTAGTTAAAGGAATTTTACTCTTGGTTTAACTTCTGAAGATCAAAGTTAATGGAAGGAGGACCAGTGAATAGTGCTATAGATAAAATTATTTCCACCTTTTATTTTCTATTATTTGGAAACATCTATAGGTTTCCTTTTCTAGTAGTAAATTAATTAGCTTATAAAGAAAAAAGGTTTATTTTGGTTCATATTGTTTACTTTTCCTATTTTTAATCATTCATGATCAATTTGTTCTTTATTCTTGAAGCAGAAATTTATTAATCATCTCCTGTATGCTAGGAACTGTTCTTGAATAGTATGAATACAGTTATGAGCAAAAACATACAATAAAACTTGCAGTCTGAGAGAGAATTTTTAAAAAGTACATGTACTTAGTGGATTTATAGCAAAATACCTGAGATAAAATTAACTTATGAAGAGAAAAGGTTAAGTAGATTTTATTTTATGATATAGTTCTTCAAGCTTTGGGGAAGTTCCATTGTATCTTTGGGAAAGACTGGGTTTATTTTATAATCAGAAACAAGCATTGTCACAAATTATAAATACTGAAAATTTTTTTTTTCCTAATGAATAGAATTTTTTATCACAATAAATAAGCACAAATATTTGGAACAATATACATGATTATCAATGACTACCAATGTTACGATGTTCTAAACTTCCTGAAAGCAAAAATGTAAAAAAGAAAACAATGTTTTTTTCTGATTCCCATTTTCTGATTTTAAATAAAAATTTTAGATGAAATTATCACAAGTGTCCATATTTAATGATATATAAAAACGTATTTGATTTACACTTTGGCCTTCCTGAGGACCAGATCCTTGTTTTATTCACCTTTGTACAAGTGTCCCTCACATAAGAATAAAACAAATAATAGTGAAAAATTTAAAATTCCAAATTATTGTGTTCTGGTGGTGGAGGAATATTCATATATGCCATTTTATGTTATGCTGAGTCTATTATAAGTTGGAACAGGATATTAGTGAATATTTCCTAAATTACTCTGAAATGGTGTTCATTCTCAATACAGACTATTAAACTCTTACAAGGGTAAGTAAGACCAATATGAGAAAAAGCCTATGAGACATGAGAGTGAAGACATAGAACATTTGGATGAATTGTAAATCAGTGCCTGGAATGATCATTTAGTATTAGTTTATCTTATAAGTCGTATAAGAACCTCACCCATATTGCAGCTCTTAAGGAAATTGGTGAAGTTTTGGAGAGGATTTGTGAAATATTTCTTTTCTTTGTTTCTCTCTCTTTCTCTTGTATATATTTTTAGTTGTAGGTGAACATAATACCGTTATTTTATTTTTGTGTGGTGCTGAGGATCGGACCCAGTGCCTCATGTGGGCTAGGCAAGCACTGTACCACTGAGCCACAGCCCTTCTCTCTTTTTTTTAATGGTACCTGGGAATTGAACTAGGTAAGCATAGCTTACCACTGAACTATATCCCCAGATTTTTGCCAGATTGCCCAGACTGGCCTCAAATTTGCAATCTTCCTGCCTTATCCTCAGCCTCCCAAGTAGTGAATGTTACAGGCATGTTCTCGTATACCTGGCTTGTCAAATATTTCTAGAAATTCAGTGATCTTGGGCCAAAGGATGAGACTTATAGGCTGCAGGTTGTGAACTTTGGACAAGATGACACTGAGCTTTAGTTTCTACATCTATAAACTAAAAACAATATGCATATGTATGTAGAAAAGGCTGCGATGCTTCAAACTCAACCATCTTGTGAAAATTCTTAATATGTTTTCTGTCAAGTAATATAAATACACAGATATTGAATATGAATGTAAGGTAGAAATAAGCAGGATTATGAATATTTTTGTTTCTCCAGGTGATATCATTAGAAGACTCTTTTTTCCGTTTTCATAGAATTTATTACCGTCATTTACATTTATATTTGTGCTACACAATTAAACATTTAGAGTATTTTAGCTTTGATTTTACATTGACCTTAAATAGAGTAATAAAAGTTGACTTTTATTTCAGAAAAATATTGTGGTTAGTAAATTGGTCTAAAGGACCAAATAGTAAATGCTGTTTGCTTTGGGAGCCACCTGCAGTCTCTGTCGCATATCTTTTTTTGGGGGGATATATGTGTGTGTGTGTATGTGTGTGTGTGTGTGTCTTTTAATTTAAAAACCATTCTTAGATCAGGGTAGTATAAACAAATCAGTGGCCCAATTTGGTCTACAGGTAGTTGATTAAAAACCTTTGTTCTATATAATTCTATAGTTTCTAGTTTGGAGTGTAAATCCTCCTATAATCTGACTGATGTGGTTTTTTTTGGGGGGGTGGGGGTAGGCACCAGAGTGCCATGACACGAGACTGAATCAGTCAGGGTCACTCCAGGTGAAGTGGGCTGGCATGAAATAATACACCAGACAGAGAAAATACCTTTTCCTTGGAATTCTTAAGCGACGCCTCCTCTGCTCCAGCTCCCACAAAGAAGGCAGACAAAAGAGGAGGAGGATATTCTAAAGTCCCTTTTTATTGAGGGGAAGACACTTGAAAGTTTCACCCCAGTGAGGGGGGTCAGGTTTCAGGGGGTTGAGTCTAGCTTTCTGATGTCTTGGGTTCAGCAGATTGACTGACATCTTGGAAGGCCACACCCATCTTTGGTGCTATGTGAGGATCATAGGCAGAGGGAACGGAAAGGACGCATCTGTTACCAGCCCAAAGAGAGAGGCAGTGTCAGTCCAGTCCACTCCACTCATGTACTCATATTCATAGTTTACAAATACACAGCCCAGGGCTGACTCGCCATGCCAGAGATAGAACCCAGGGATGCTTGACTATTGAGCCACATCCCTAGCCCTTTTTATATTTTATTTAGAGACAGGGTCTCACTAAATTGCTTAGGGCCTCGCTGAGTTGCTGAGACTGGCTTTGAACTTGCAATCCTCCTGCCTCAGCCTCCCAGCCGCTGGGATTACAGGCCTGCACCACTGTGTCTGGTCTGTATGATGTTTTTCTTAATTCATTCCCAGAAGACATGTTTTAACCCAATGATCTCTGCTTATCATACATGCTTTTTTCTAATTTTCTTGCCATTTTGCTGATGTTATTTTTTTGTTTTTAACATGAATGTATTTGCCAAACCCTATTGAATTTCCTTTAATTTTTACTCTTATGTCTTTCAGGAGTATTTCATCCACAGGGGTTAAAATGCCTAAATGTGGTTTAAAATTTTGTTTTGGTAGCCTTCATCGTAACATTTTCACAATTTTTTAAAAACATCTCTCATTGTTTCTTTTGTACTATTTTCTCTGCTCAAAGTATACACATTTCCATGGCTGATAATATGTACTTTGTTATTACACCTGAAGCAATGAGAATGTACACTGTCTATCTATTTATCTATATATATGTATATCCAGATGAATAGTATTATCAAGAATATAAACAATATTAAATGGTGGTGAAGATGTGTGGGAAAAATGTAACTCATAAACTGTGGAATTGCAAATTAGTACAACTACTTCAGAAAGCAGTATGAAGATTCCTCCAAGAGGTAGGAATGGAAACATGTAACCCAGCTGTCCCACTCCTTGGTATATATCCAAAAGATCTAAAATCAGCATACTGTAGGGATGCTGCCGGATTAGTATTTATAGCAGTGCAGTTCATGATTGTTAAGCTG
Organism: Marmota flaviventris; assembly: GCF_047511675.1. Classification (NCBI taxonomy): domain Eukaryota; kingdom Metazoa; phylum Chordata; class Mammalia; order Rodentia; family Sciuridae; genus Marmota; species Marmota flaviventris. The sequence goes on along the minus strand of NC_092508.1, from coordinate 10,894,414 downwards.
TGGAGCCAGTCTAGGGTAACCATCAACAGATGAATGGATAAAGAAAATGTGGTTTATATACACAGTGAAGTTTTACTCAGCCATAAAGAAGAATGAAATTAATGTATTTGCTGGTAATGAACGGATGTATAGATCATCATGCTAAGTGAAATAAGCCAGAGCACAAAGGTCAAGAACAAAATAGGAGAAAAAGTAGTGGGAAGATTTCCATGAAAATAGAAGAGAGATCAGTGGAATCCCAGAAGGGAATTGATGGGGACAGAGGCAGGACTGGAAAAGAGAAAAGGTGGAATGAATCTGTCTAAACTTTCCTATGTACATATATGAATATGCTACAGTGAATTTCACCTTTATGTATATCCATGATGCACTAATTAGGAAAACTATAAATAGAAGAAAGATCTGTAGAGGAAAGGGAACTGGGAGAAGGGGGAGAGGGAGGAAGTAAGGGGACTGAATTGGAGCAAACTGTATTTCATGCTTATATGATTATGTCATAATGAGCCCCAACATTATGTATAATTATAATGAACTAATTAAAAAAATAAATTTCAAACTTCACATAAATCATTAGAATTGTGGAATTTTGTTTGTGTGTTTTTTTCTGGCAAAAATTCATGGACTCTACTCCTTAAGAGATTTTGATCCTAGATGTGGGCATGAGGCACAGGAGTGTTTGTCTGCATTTTTAACCTGTACCCTAAGTAATTGCTATGGATATGATACTGATTGCTATGGATATGATCATTAAAAAAAACTTTAGTTTGGTAACTAATTAAACTTTAGGACTGAAAAAAATCTGTGATATAGTTTTAGTACAGTTAACTTAATGGGTAAAATCCTAAGCCTCATTTTCCTTTGTAATCCATGAGAAGCTCTGCTTTGTTTATTTCATGAGGTTTGAATTGAAATATAGTATTTGTGAAAACATTTGAAAATTAGTGTAGATATATGATGGTGATTTTATGTGTAGGTACTTTTCTGTTGGTTTGTAAGTTTAGAAAATAAAGGATCATACAAAAATATGCTTTGAACTGAAGTTTAGTGTAGAGAGTAATTTTTGCTGAATTTTAGTAAGTATGATATTAACAAATATGTGGGAAATATTTTCTTTTTATAAATTTTTAATGTAGATCTTTTTGAATGTTGACTGAAAACTCAAAAGTGTTATAGAAGCAGCTTAGATGTTAGTATGTAGCTATGCAGAGTTTACTTAAACATTTTGTTAACATTGATATCTTAGGTCACAGTATTTATTTCCTTTTAGCTATTTGCCTTGACCATTCTAGCTTCTTATAATCTTTTAGCTTCCCTTTCATTATGTAGATATTCTTATATCTATGCAAATAGAAAGTAATATAATATACGTCTATGAATTCCTGGCCTATTTCTTTATTATTTTGAAACAAATCCAAGACCTACAGGTTCATCTGGAAATTCATGGACCTATGCTTTCTCAACAAAACAAAACAAGGGCTTAAAGAAGTATAAGAATAATACTTTTTTCATGCCTATAAAAATCAACAATAATTTAGTACTCTAGGGTACAGTTCAAGTTTCTTCTTATTTCCTACATTTCTTTTTTTCCCCTTAACACTTTGTTTGAATCAGAATTCAAGTAACGCTTGCATATTATGAATGCTTAATATAGGTTTAAAACTCTGTATTGTTTAAAAAGCTAGGATGCTAGCTAATTCACAATTAGACCTGCAAAGATCAGCTAGAACTGTGCAACTTTTTATGTGATCTGAGGGATAGAGCCATGCAGGAGTTTGTGTTGAGAGTGGGGGGTCTTCAACCAGTTGGCTACTGTGGGACTAGATACTTACCATGTAAACTGGAAGGTCCTGCCTGTTAAGATCCTGAAACATTGGCTCAAATAACTTTCAATGCCTTGTTAGGCAACTCAAGTGGCATAGGTGTGCCTGGTATATCTGAATTATAGTAGTCCCCCTGTGTCTTTTCCATTGCTCTAGCATCAGGTTCCTAAAAACTGATGCTTGGTTCTTTCTTCAGAATAAAGAAGTCTTGTCTCTCTCTTGGCAAGACAGAATGTCATCTGGTTTTGGATGCTTTATGAACTGGTAAGAAGAAATTAAAAACAGGCTCTAGGCACATAGAATTTCAGATTGATGGCATTGAGTTTCTTAGTTCTGTTTCTTAAACTTGAAGCCCTTCTGCGTGGCAAGATTAACTTTGGGTACAAGTATTCAAAGGTTGCATCCCCAGGAACTTTTTGGATATTTGAATATTTTTGTCAGTCTTCTATAGAACTGTGGATTCTACCACTTCCCCAAGGATAATCTCGTAGTCTGTGATCTTTCCAAGGGTTCCATGGCTGTGAACAGCTGTCTTCTAGTGTGAAATGATGACTTCTGGTTGTACCATTTGACAGATAGCAGCATAGTGCCACAGGTCTTACTGCAGGTGAGCATGGTAGTGCTAGCAGCAGCTTTGTGCAGGAAGCCTGGTTAGGCTACCTGCTGTGCTATAGAATCTCTGTAATGTATAGCCACAGCAGGATCCTGGTCCTGGGCAGGGGTTGCTGGAATCCACAGCATAGTGGCCAGATCTGTCAGTTTTCCCTTCAGCCCAAACACATGTAAAATTGAAAAATTATACAAGTATAATAAACATTGTGATATATTTCTTTTAGTGGCTGTTTTTATTATCTGTTTATCAGTCTAAAGTAAGTTTCAAGTACTACTTTACATCGCTACTAAAATCTTTGGCATTTGTGTCATTAATTAGAGTATAATATTAGTTGAGTATTTTTGAGTATGCTTGAATTTGAGTACAGCTCAATTCAAGAATCTTCATTGTACTCTTGGAAAAGTTTCTTTTGTTTGTTTTGTTTCTTGCAGTGCCAAGTGCTTTTATCAGTGAGTTATACCTCCAGTTCCTGGATGAGTTCTATTAATTATTTCCAGTTTGGCAACCCAAAAACCTCGGTAATGAATGATATAGAAAACAGATATCATTCTCTGATACCCCTTCCTGTTCTTCCCTTCTCAAGAGATACCATTTTTTTAATTTGTATTCATAAAAATAAAATAGTGAAGAATGTGCATTTTTGTGTAATACTTTTGAGAGTATTATGTGTGGATGCATATAGCTATTTTTCTTTTTATTAGAGTAATATCTTATGAATATATCAGAATTTGTACATTCTTTGTCAGTTATATCCTTAATAATATTTTCTCCTAGCCTGTGGCTAGAAGTTTGTTATTTTGATGAGATGTAATTTATCAGTTTTCAGTTTTGTAGTTAATGCTTTCTCCGCCCTGTTTTAAGAAATCTCTTTTCAAAGTCATGAGAATATTCTCATTTTATATTGTTTCTCCAACTGGTATTGGTTTTGCTTTTTGGCAAACTCTTGATTTCTTCCCTGTTAGGTGCCAGCTGAAATTTCTGCTCAATTTTTTAGTCCTTAATTGAACATATGGCATATTATCCTTGGGGAAGTGGTAGAATCCATATGTTGAACTAGAGATTTGGGCACAGTTGATATATAGGTTTGGTGGTGCCTATTTTCTTATCTCCCTTCTGGAGATTTATTCCTCACTTTCCAGTTGTTGAAATTATGGCAGACTCTCGTGTTTTAAGCTTTGTGGATTTCTTTCTTTCTTTTTTTTTAGTTGTTTTAAGTGGTAGTTGGACACAATACCTTTATTTTATTTATTTATTTTTATGTGATGCTGAGGATCGAACCCAGCGCCTTGCACATACTAGGTGAGCCCCAACCCCAGCCCCAGCTTTGTGGATTTCTAAACTTGAATTTTAGCAGTCCTGTGTAGTGCTGCTGGTGGGAGTGTGGGAGGGGCTGCTTTTTAAGTGATGATCCTTTAAAAACTAGTAAATACTATTTTTAATATTTTAAATAGTAAATATATAACATGATTCAGTTAGATTCATTCCACATTTCTTTCCCTATCCCTTATTATTATTCCTGTATGCTGGGTTAGTATTGTAATAAGTCCATAGTTGCAATTGTGTCAAGAATTAGCAAATTTTTTCCGTGAAACATCAGATTTTATGCTCTGCTATCTGTAAGGTCTTTGTTGTAACTACTCAGTACTGATGTCATTCACTAAAATGGTTAGTCACACATGAGACAAGCATGTGGACCTGAGTGTTTCAATAAAATTCTGTCTACAGACAAAAGATCTTAGGCCACATTTAGCCCATGGGTTGCAATTTGCTGACCTCTGGCCTATATATAATATGAGCAATTTGGTTCACTGAATTTATTATTTCTGACAAACTTATAGTCCTCCCTTTATGATTGTAAATGTACAGTTGCAGAATCCCAAAATATTACATTTTGGGAGAATCATTTGTTAGGTTTCTGCCTAAGGAGAGTACTATGTATAGTTCTTTTTGTCCTAACTGGCTGAGAAATTACTAGATAAGCGGGGTCTCTTTAATTAATTTATTTTATTTTATTTTTTTAAAGAGAGAGAATTTTTTTTTTTAATATTTATTTTTTAGTTTTCAGTGGACACAACATCTTTGTTTGTATGTGGTGCTGAGGATCGAACCCGGGCCGCACGCATGCCAGGCGAGAGCGCTACTGCTTGAGCTACATCCCCAGCCCCGGGTCTCTTTAATTTAATATAGCATTTTTGGCAGTAAGTTCTGTTACCATTCCTGGGTATCTGAACTTCTCAGGCTTTGTCACTGAAATGTTTTTATAATGGAATTGTGCTTTAGCCTAGGCCTTTACATGTGTTAACTGTTAACTGCCTTGATGACTTTATAATGTCTGTTCTGTGCCTGGCATAGAAGGGAACCACAAGAAATGGTTATTTTTGAGATATGCTTGGGATGTGATGGAAAGGAAGTTTGAGTCCTTCTCCTATCCTTTCTCTTTTTTATTTCTTACTCAGTCAAGTGAGCAGGTAAGACTGAAAAGCATATGCTTTTCCTTCTCTGATTTCCCAAGTATTTGTCAAGTTTTCCTTTTTCAATGTCAAATTGATTATTCTTTAAACTAATACAATTTTGGGAACATTTGTAGACTTTTATTTTATATACAGATTTACTGAGAAATAATGAGTATACAATTTGATGAATTTTGTCATGTATACACTGAACCCACCACCACTTCATCAAGAAGGCTCTGTGCCCACCCCTTTGTAATGATTTTTACTCATCTGTTTTTCTTGCCTATGGAGAAGTTTATATTTCCTAAAATTTTAAACGAGTGGAATAATACAGTATGTACATTTTTGGAGGAATTTTTGACTTCTCAGCACAGTTATCTTAAGGTTTATTCATGTTTCTTGTTGAATAATTGTTTCTTTTAATGGCTTACTAATATTCTACTTTGACAATTCCAAAATGTGTTAATGCATTCATCTGTTTAATGAACATTTGGTTAAGTTATTTCCATTTTGGAGTTGTTAATAATAAAACTGTAGTGAATATTTGTATACAAATCTGAGTGGACATGTGCTTTCATTTTTCTTGGGTAATTAGAAGTAGAATGATCAGGTCATGTACGCTACATATATGTTTAACTTTTGAGAAACTCCCCAAGTGTTTGTTAACATTTTACATTCTGGAAAGTTCTATTTACTCCACACTCTTTCCAACACATGGTATAGTCACTCTTTATTTTTAGCTTTTCTAGTGGTATAGTCTGTGGATGTCTTTATCATGGAGCCTCAGTGTCATTTCAGTTTGCACTTTGCACTTGACTTGTGATGTTAGGCTACTTATTTGTAATGTGTAAATCTTCGATAAAGTAACTGTTCAAATATTTTGACCCCTCTATATTGGGTGGTCTGTATTTTACAGTTGAGTGGTAGGGGTTCTTATATGTTCAGGATTCAAGTTCTTACAGATTTTGCAAATACTTTTTATCTGTTGTAGCTTGCCTTTTTGATTTTTTTTTTTTTTTCTTTCAAGACTGAAGAGTAAACAGTGTTATTTTGTATGGGGGATTGAACCCAGGGGTACTTAACGGCAGAACCGCATCCGCTAGCCCTTTTTATTTATTATTTTGAGACAGGGTCTAACTAAGTTGCTCAGGGCCTTGCTTAGTTGCTGAGGCTGGCTTTGAACTTGTGATCCTCCTGCTTCGGCTTCCTGAGTTGCTGGGATTATAGGCATATGCCACTATGCCCGGAGAGTAAGCAGTTTTTAATTTTGTTTTTACTTTAATTTTTTTCTTTGTAGCTCTTTTTTGTGTTCTTTGTGTCCTATTTCCATTCTGCATCATTTCATTTCTTCTACTTCTTCAAATAAGTTGAATATCTCAGATTGACCTTTTTTTTTTTTAGCCATTAGACCAAAAAATAAAAAATAAAAAAAAAGCACAGGAGGCAATTATAAAATATGAAGCTAGAGTTGTATTTGTGTTTATTATTGTTATACTTTAATAGCAAATTATTTATGATCCGGAATTTTTCTTTTTGGTTGATTTTTAAACTTATTAAAGGGCCTGTAAAATTGCTACTGATTGAGTTTGTTTTATGGGTGAGGAAACAGATTTTATAGATTACATGATTGTGCTAATAGGTTATGATCATGCCAAGACCAAATACAATACCAAACCCTTAATCCTCTCAAATCTTGGTTTACTATTCATTTTTTTTATAAAGTGCCATCTTTCATGATTCTGCTAAAATTTTACTGTGTATCGCAACATACTAAAATAAATTCAGTCCTTTGTGGTTATAAAAAAATCCTCATTGAATGTATTACTATTGAAATTATTAAGTATGTTGGCTTTCTGAAAGGAATATAATTTTTTCTTTGTCAGTAAGTGAAGATATTGAATTTAACACTTCTTTTTTAATTGTTTCCAAAGGTCTGTAAACAGATCTGGCTAGGATTATTTGATGATAGATCTTCAGCGATTCCAGACTTCAGGGATCCACAAAAAGTGAAAGAGTTTTTACAAGAAAAATATGAAAAGAAAAGATGGTGAGTGAACTGTTTGTATTTCCACTAAAGCCTCACAAAATTTTATTAATTATGGTTAAGGTTAGTCTATTATGATGAAGGAAGGCAGACAGGAAGAAAACAAAGTAGCTAAGTAGGTAAGTAGGTTCTCATTATCGTTTGGTTTATTATTGGATTTGTTTTTCAAAAATGTTTACTCCTTTATCTTACTTCACTATACCTATTAGCAGCCTTTTAATTATAATTACCAGGACTCAGTCAATTTGCTACCTGGTTAAGAAGGGAGCATTTATACTTCCTTAACTAAATCCATTATTTTAATAGGTTATACGTAAAGCTAATGTGTCCCTTACAGCACAGCAAGGACTATATCTACAGAGCTAGTGTTCAACCACTTAGGGCTCCTCATTTTTAGCTTTATGTCATAATATAGGTATAGTACTCATTAACTATGAGCAGTTTTGAATAGCATCTTTACTTCTTTGGAGGTTAAGAAGATAGAGGAGTCAAGAATAGAGGGAATAGATAATGAGGAAGTAAACTGCCACTTTTCCCCAACAGATGATATATTTATAACCTGTTTTGGTCCTGAGAGAACACTTGCTGTGGTTTATAGGGGAGTGATCTTTACTCTCAGTCAGTAAGCACGTTAGCTCTGATTTGTATGCTCGGTCAGATTTATATATTTCTTTTTTTTTTTTTTTTTTTAAATTTTTGTAGTTGTACATGGACAGCATGCCTTTATTTTATTTGTTTATTTTTATGTGGTGCTGAGGATCGAACCCAATTCCTCACTCATGCTAGGCCACTGAGCTACAGCCTCAGCCCCAGGTTTATATTCTTACTGATCACTAAAACAGACTACTTTTTGCAAGGCAAAATTAACCAGGACTATATTCACTGGTGCTAGGTACATTGGTTATGAATATAGGTAGAAATATACCACTATAATTTCAGTTCAGAAAAGAAAAAGTATTAAAAGGCGATAATAAAAATATAGTGAAATGAATAATTCTTTTAAAGAAAGTGATATTGTCCTTTTACCATTTAATTCTTAACTTCTTATACACTTTATACTCTATAGAAGAGTGTTCTCCTTGCATAGTCCTGGTGTAATTTTCAGTTTTCTTATCAGTATTACTTTCAACAACTAAGAAACTAAGTTTGGTTAGGATTTTAGATAGGGTAGTATTAGCCATGAAGATAAAAATGAATGTGAATTGTAAGAGAAAATGTGAATAATATTGATAGAATTAAAACCATAGATTGACAGTCCTGTATTTATAAGAATAATAAGTTATTCCTTCAAACCATAAGCTAAATAACTAAAAAGCCTGAAGTAATTATAAGTCCTTGTATTCTAACAGAATAGTAATAGCAAGAGTAATACAAATACAAACTGTAAATGGTAGGTGGAGAGGGGTGACCATTATTTTCAAGGGCCAGAACCTATGTATATCTTTTTAACTCTGCTCTTGATTGCACACTCCTAACATGTACTGTATTTCAGTGCAAAATTGTGGCCACTGTATTAATGTATATCCACAGTATTCTGTGCCTGCTAATCTTGCACTAATGACAGCTTTAGTGATAAATGATTTTTAAGTAATATCTGCACAATTTTTTTAAAAAGCTTCACATAATGGTGGTCTCACCCTACTGTTCTGTAAAAAAATTGGCATATGATCTACAACAATTTTGCAGTGATAATTACTAATGTAGCGGCAAGCTTTTTTTTTTTTTTTTTTTTCTTTTGGTAAATGTGGTGTGAGCACTATCCAAATACAGTCTCGCTAAGACTCCTTAATATAGAAAGCTGCACTTATAACAGTGATGCTGTTGTTATTCATGATCTTTTGAGAATCACTCCTCAATCTTCTGCAAGATTAGTCCCTTTACTTTAAGTGGTTTTTTGTGCTATAAACTCTTATCTGGTTTGGCTGTACTCAAGAATTTATGTTGTCAGTGGAATGCCCAATTACAGGAAAGCATAGCTTCTTTGTATTCATTCTTACATCTCTTGTCATTTCTACCATTTATTTAAAAAAGCAATTGCTCATGATTATTATGTGTTCGGTAATAACTAGCACTCCCTATAGTTAATGTACTAAGAACTGTTCTGTGTGTTCTACAAATGGTAACTCATTTAAACCCCACAGCAACTCTATCTCCATTTTATAGATGAAAATGAAAGAACAGGGTTGAAGTTTGCCCCAAGTTTTCACAGCCATTAAGTGGTGAAGCTGGGATCTTGTCACTGGAATAGGTGCTCTTAACAATACTATGTTCTTACTTGTCCAACTGTTTATTATGGGGGATGGGATGGAGAGTAGGGTAGACCTATAATTACAGAGAACAGAAGATTTCAATAATGCTACGTCTAGAGATTAGCATTGCCAACTTTGGGGCATTTTATCCTTACTGCTTTTTTCCTCCCTTCATTGCCCTCCTCCCATGAATCCTGCCATGATGGGGTTAAACCTGAAACACTTATGACATCTTATGGGAATCTTTCCATGTCAAGCAGAGTAGCTCCATAATATTATTATAAATTTTAGCATAATCCCTTTAAGTATTTTTTTTTCGTGATGGATGTACAGTTTGTCTCCAATTTTTAAAAAATTATTTAAATTGCTGTGGTAACATGCATGTTCATGTACCAATATGCACTTACCAAGTTGATTGCTAAGGATAAGTTTCTGGAATGGGTACTTCTGGGGCACAGAGCATATGTGTGAATGTGTTTCAGTAGACAGCATGAAGTTCACATGTGGATGGGAGATAGCTTAATTGTACATTTTTTTTCCTTTATAAGTTTTCATATCTGTGTCTCCTTTTGTGAATTGGTTTGGTCCATTTCAAAATGAATTTAAATGATCTTATTATAGATTTATAATAATTCCTTATATTTTAAGACTATTAACTGTAATATAATAAATGTTTCTTTACCTTCTTTTACATCTCCAAATGTTTATGATCTTAATATATTTTTGTTTTTAAAAATTAAAGTACATTCTATGTCTGTGTAAAAATATACTACAATGAATTCTCATACACATGTATGTATGTATGTGTGTATGTATGTATATGTGGTGTATGGGTGTATGTGTGTATATATACACACACACACACACTCTGATAATGCACTAATTACAGTAATAATAATAAAAGGTCAGTAGAGTAGAGCAAGTGGATCCGGGAGAGGGAGGAAAAGATGGAAAGGGAAGGTACAGGGGAATGAAATTTATGAAATTATATGCCTGTACAAATATGATTTAATGAATTTCACTATTTATAATTATGCACCAATATAAATAAATTAAAAAGAGCTAAATAATCAAATTATATTGCAATAAAAATAATAAGCTACTGATACATGTATAACATAACAGAAAATTACAGTATTAACTATTCATCTTCTGTTTTAAAAAACAGTTGGTATATTGTATTTATAAAAATAATAAATATATAATTTTTTATAAAAGCCATTGGTAAATAATTGAAAAAAGTTTTTTAGTTCATCTATTACATTCTCTGGTGTTCCAATTAAGTGTAGTCTTAAGCTATCAATTTTAAGTGAGATTTTTCAGATAAGATTAATGTGGAAACAGTTTTGTACAAAATTAGAATTGAGCTTATCTTTTAGTGTAGGATTCCTATGCTTTAAAAATTAACTACCTATTCTAATTTTCACGTTTTAGGTATGTCCCACCAGAACAAGCCAAAGTGGTGGCATCAGTTCATGCATCTATTTCAGGTTCCTCTGCCAGTAGCACAAGCAGCACACCTGAGGTCAAACCACTGAAATCTCTTTTAGGAGATTCTGCACCAGCACTGCACTTAAATAAGGGCACACCTACTCAGGTGAGTAGTCTTTTAAAAGTCTTTGTAAGGACTTCCACTTAAGGAGAATTGAATATCAAGAATTTGAGAGGGGGTGTGTGTGTGTGTGTCTGTCTTGTTGTTTTGTGGTGTTGGACAACCACTTTTACCACTGAGCCATATCCCCAGCCCAAGAATTTGAGAATTTTTTTAATTTGAGAATCTAAGACAGCAATATAACATATGTCCTCATGGTTTGTAATACATTAATTGATTATTGGGTAAGTGATAGGAATGTGGTTTTGTTCTGTTTTTGATTGCTTTAACTTCTCTACAGTTTATGGAGGTGTACAGGAAAGTTGCTAAAGCTATCTGTCTTGATAAACAATTAGTGAAACCTGAATCTGTAGTGACAGAGCAGGATAGCTTCTGTGATGTACTTTAACGGGATATAATAAGATTTTCCCAAATGTGTGATTGTGTGGCATGTTTATCATTGAAACTCGGATGGCTTTCCCTTATAACTTATTCTGAAAATATGAAGAGTACAGTCTTCATAAATTGATTTCTGAGGTTAGTACTTTGTTGTACTAGATGGAGTTGTGACAGATCTTGTTCTGCGTGGCATTGCAACTTTAATCCTATACAGCGGTTCTGAAGTATAGTACTGTAGATTACATTCTACCATTTTTATAGTGCATTCTAGGGCTTTTGGATAAATTGCTTTGTTTTCACAAAAGGTCTGGGTGAAAAATATGAACAAAGGAATTAAGTCAGTATACTGTAACTCTTCCTGCATATAAATACTTCATGAATTAGAGATAGTTTTGTATAAAAATTCAGCAGCTCTTACTGAAAAATCTTTATAGTTGACATGTGGTTTTTAGTCCCCAGTCGTTGGTCGCTCTCAAGGACAACAGCAAGAAAAGAAGCAGTTTGATCTTTTGAGTGATCTTGGCTCAGACATTTTTGCTGCTCCAGCTCCTCAGTCAACAGCCACAGCCAATTTTGCTAACTTTGCACATTTCAACAGTCATGCAGGTATGTCTTTTTTCAATAGCTTTTGGATGGTATATGTATAGAACACCAAGAAACATTCAATCACTGAGCAACTTCCCCAGCCCTATTTTATATTTCATTTAGAAACAGGGTCTCACTGAGTTGCTTAGCACCTCTCTTTTGCTGAGGCTGGCTTTGAACTTTCCATCCTCCTGCCTCAGCCTCCCAAGCTGCTCACATTACAAGTGTGCACCACTGTACGTGCCTCAGCATTCATTCTTCATTAAGCATCAGTTTAGTTGAGGGTATTTGATTACCCTTAAATATATATAACTATGTAACAGTGGTACTTTTAAACACAAAAGAGATTAAGTATTTTATGTCTGTTAAACAAGACTTTTATTTGTTAAACCTCAATATGGTTATAAATTATTTAAATAATAATAGTAATAATTCATTCAAATTTTTATTTCAGTTCTAATTTTTTGTGTATTATGAGTGTGTGTGTGTGTGTATATATATATATATATATATACACACACGTATATACTCTGACACACATGCATATATACACACATGTGATCATATAAATATGTACCTAAAATTTGTTTGAATAAGGTTTCAAATAAGGTGTAGACATTGTAGTTGTGAAGTAAGTCTCTTAGGTATTTTAATCTATAGGTTCTTTTTCCATCATTTTTTCCTCTTATATAAATTGTTAAAAGATAGGAGCTTATTTGTCCTGTAGAGTTTGCTGTGGTCTAAATTTGTTGATTGTACCATTGTGGAGCTGTTAAACAAGCTACTTTTTTCTATATATTTCTTGTAGGTTGTAGTTGGATCTAGAGATTGGTCAGTTACAGGTGTGTGTGTGTGTTGGGTTGCTAGGGAGTTCCAGATTCTTTATGGGAGGAATAACTAGGGGACTGACTATTTGGAATTTAAGAGGCACATAATTTTGCAGTCTCTTTTTATACTATTAACTGCTCATTAATACTTGGGTCAATTATGCCAAATAATGATAAGCCTAAATTTATCTATTCATTATTTATTGTATTGGATTTATATTAGAAACATTACATTTCTATTGAAAATATACATGGAATCTATTTTGGATACTAGTAAGCATTGAAGTGTATTACAGAAGATATACCCATCTCCATTTATGAATGATTAAAGAAGCATCAATTCAAATGTACTAAATACTAATTTAGGAATTAATTTAGCCATTTAATGGTTTTATTTACTAATTCAAAATTTTGCTTTATATTATTTTCAAATGTGTGGGTAAGTTACTGCCAAAAGCTGATTTCTATAACTATAGATAAGAAAAATTTAAGACTTAATTTTTCTAAAATATATATTTCATAATTTTATGAGCATAGTAAAAATATTTCAGTTTATTTCATGTTTCCTTTTTTATGCATTTTGAGCATTTACAGATGAGGGATTATTGTTACACTTTTTTTATTTGTTTGTTTGTTTGTTATCTCTACAGACTAATTTGTACCATAACTGTACTCATACTTTAATAACTCCCTTAAAATGTTCTTTGAAAAAAATAGAAATAGTTGTAGAATATGAAATTAAAGAAGAGAGAAACCTATTTTTACAAGATCCATAGATGGTGATAGATTTTTAATTATTCTTTCTTTCTTTCTTATATATGGTGGAAATGATAGATGAATATGAGGAAATACTTCAGTAACCAAGTAGCTGGGATGTGTTGCTTAAAGAAGTAGTCCTTTTTCAGACTGAAGTTCTTACTTATCAAAAATGCCTACTCAAATCTCCCCCCCCCCCCCACACACACACATACCCTGCTTCATTCTACTTATATTTGATACCAGGAAAATGCCTTTTTAAAGAAGGTTCTACAAAATTACTCAGTTTTCCCTTCAGTATATTTGATACCATGTTGACATTTTGCCTTGGAATAATTTTTAGATGTGAATCAATGTCATGATTCCACTGATGAATCTTTTTCTAGAACCATTGAAAGCACTGTGTAATTTTATTTTTTCATGTGTAGTTCACAAATAAGTCATTGATGGATGAGTTCTCACTCTGAAGTTCTGATTAAAAAAAAATGAAGAATTTACCCTGAAGAGTTTGATAGTATTTAATGACAAGTGATAATTATTCAGATGTGCCAATCTGGTTAGCATTGTTTGTTAGGAAACTTGTTTTGTTGTAGATAATTGAAGTGGCTTAAAAGCTAGAAATCTATACCTTCAAAAGAACATTCTGGCTGAGGTGGTGTATATGAATATGTGGGGTCCTTATTGTGTTTAAAGAGTCATCTTCTACAGAAATAGGAAGTTAGAAACATAATTCATGTATGGAGTATTTTGCTTGGTTATAAACATTGTATCACAAAATCTGAACTGTAGTTTTATCATATGTTATGGATCCCTCAGATGACACAAATGAGTCATGTAATGCTGTGTGGAACTGTGGTATCTTTTTTAAAAAAGGAATATTCTAATCTATCACTACATGGAAACATGGACAGAGGAGTATTAGATGAAGAGGATCAAGAAGTCTAGTTTTGTTTGTTCTGTGTGAAATGCCCTCTTTTTTTTTTTTTTTGTACCAGGGATTGAACCCAGGAGTTCAAAGCACCCTGGGGTGCTTAACCACTGACATATCCTCAGCCTTTTAAAACATTTTTGTTTTGAGACAGGGTCTCACTAAGTTGAGAAATGTAAGTGTATTTCAGAACAGAAGAAGAGATGGTACAGGTATATGGTATAAGGTTAGGTACATTTTTTCCCCTACTTTATACCCATGCAGACATATACAAAACAAAATACTATTAAGCTTTTTGGATTTTCTTCCTAGAATAGGAAGAAATATGTGTAGTAAGTTGCTTTGTTGGTAGAAGAAGTTTTTTTTTTTTTTTAGTAACTTTTTTGGTTTGTTTACAGTAGAATACATGTAAAAGCTCTACAAACTCAGGCATACATAAAAGAAGAAAATGATATTGATCTGAAATCCCACTGCTTAGGGTTAATTAAAATACAAATATTTATTATGAATATAATACCATGTTTAGTTGAACAAAATTGGCAGTTAAAAATGTCTGGAATTTATTAATTTATTTTCCTTCATATAAACATTTTTGTTCAGGATTAAATATTTTTTATATGAGTTTTAATGGCTGCATTGTAGTCTGCCTTATGATGTTTCATAATATATTTAGGTGATCCCTTTTTGGTGGTCATTTGAGTTTCTGATTTTTTTATTATTATTGAAAACATAATTCGTGGAGCTTTTAGATACAGCTATACTCACTTGCAAGGTTATTTCTTTACAGAAATTTTCTAAAAGTTGAATTGCCTGTAACCTTTTACTGTACTAATGATGTTTATCCTTTTTCCATCCTTCAGACATGCTTTTCATTCTTGCCACTGAGCATTCCCTTTCCTATGTCCCAGGCGTTTCTTATTTGCATCATATCTTCTTAGAAAATTCTTACTTAGCATCTCTTTTGGCCTTTCAAAAAAAAAAAAAAAAACTTTCGAATTATTTATTTACATATTTAGATTTAGAAAAGTCTGGACATTTTCTCCTGTGTCGAGGACCATCTAAGTTGAGAAATGCATCTTGATTTTCTTTTCTTTTCTTTTTTTTTTTTTTTTACTGAATGTGATGTACAGTTATAATTCCTATGTAACTTTGTTTCTTAAATTATCACATGAATTTGAAATAGCAGCCTTCTGATATAGTGTGAATATATTCTTTTTATTTGGTGGTCATGTTCTTATACATTCAAAAAATTCTTTTCATATTCCTATGCCCTTGGTACCACATAATTGAAAACTTTAAAGGAACTCCAAAAGAATATTTTACTAATGTAATTAAACTATCTGTATCATTATTTTAGATATTTAGATTATTCTTCAGATTCACATAAGTTATTATTATCTCTTTAAATCAGTGAAATTTCCAAAATGTTCCCCACATTCTTGTTTGTTTTTCTGTAACTCATATTTTAATGTTCTGAATTCATTTTCCTTTGTTAATAGATTCACTTTTTTAGCACTGTTCCTGAGGCTATTCAAAGGGTATTGTGTACAGATTATCTTTTCACACAATATTTTTGGAAATTTCTGGATACCCGTTAGTAAATAGTTATATTTGGGTTAAATTCTTGTAGGACTGAAGTTTTGTAGGTTAAATTCTTGTAAGTCTGATTTCTAAATGAATTCTCTTTAATGTGAGTTTTGATGCCTTGACACTTTTCATAAAATTCTTAAATTCATTTGTCATGAATTTTCATTTGTACTTTTCATATTCATTAACGTATGTTGTTCCTTGCCATTTACAGCTCAGAATTCTGCAAATGCAGATTTTGCAAACTTTGATACATTTGGACAGTCTAGTGGTTCGAGTAATTTTGGAGGTTTCCCCACAGCAAGTCACTCTCCTTTCCAACCCCAAACTACAGGTAGAGCTTCTCCAGAATTATGCTTAAATGTTTACTTTAAAAACCACAACAACAACAACAATAAAACTCTGTAGGTATAGTTTTAAAAATTAAATTCTATTGATTACCTGACTTTAAAGTAGTTCTGTCTTACAAAGCTCTGGGGAAATCTGCAATCTTTTATTTTTTCTGTTCTTTTTGCTTTTCTGAACTCTTTTAGTATGTTGTCTAATTCACTGCATTCATTCTCTTCCTTTTCCTGCACATGAATCTTGCTTAAATTTCCCATGCAAAGGGACATTAAAGTGTTTTAGGTTCATGGAGCACATTGATTTAGGCCATCATTTTATGTCTGAATAAGGGAAGCTAATTGCTTCCATAGAACTAAAAGTGGAAGTAACTTCAAGAGCAACAAGCTTGAGAAAAAATTCTAAATGTTATTATAGATTAATAATAATCACTTTAATCAAACATAGAAATTGTTTTCTGTGCAGGAATTGGTCTTTAAACATTTAATATTCTCCCACAAACTGTACCATTTGCAGTCATTAAATCATTGTTTAGATATTTGGCTGATTGCTTTTCTTTCAACTTTTTAATCTGTATGTATTGTCTTAAAGCCTTTTCTTTCAATTTTCTTTTTTTTTTCTTTAACTGTCATCATTTATATAATTTCTGGCTGTCCAGCATTTAGAATGCTTTCATCTAGCTGCAGTTTTGGTGAATTTACTTCAGCTTTTCCTCTCCAGGCTACCCACAGTAAGTTCTGTTGTCCAGTAGGCTTCTTTTTTTTTTTTTTTTAACTAATTTGTATGTTTTGTGCTATATCTCATGGGTGTTTTCAAATATAGATTATTAATCATTTTGTAATTCTAATCCTTTATAAATTTATACTTTTACTCTCCTCTACTATTGAGCTCAGTTTTTTTTACACAGCTATATTTAATCAAACTTAATTGGTAGTTTTGAAATAAAATTTTTCATAAAAATTTTAGAAGTTTAGCATTTGTTTTGCCATTTCCTTGTAACAGCTCACTATCTTTTAAATAAAGCACACTTTTGTTAGCTTCAATTATAACAACCACAGTTTAATTTCTGAAAATTTTTTATTAGTATATTATTTGTTTTAGAATGTCTAAAGAACTGACTAATGAAAGTGTTCATGGTTTTCACATAGAAGCACCTTCTGTCTGTTTTAAAAGTATCTCTAAGTGTACTTGGCTGTCACCTTAATACATAACCATATGTATATGCCATTTTGATTACGGAAAGTATGGTTTAGGAATGAAGAACGATATATCAAAAGTATAGGATCAAAAGCATGGTATGAAATATACTGACTATTTTGTCAGTACTTGAGGAAAGTTCTAAAATAGAGGCATTCTAGTTTAGCTGTGTCAATGTGTAAACTTGAGTTGATTAAAACATTTTTCTATCAAAAAGTACAGTATAATTATTATGTATAACTATATGGGTTTACTGTGAGCATCATGATATTGAATGCACATTAAATTACTATGTAAAATTAAATAATAGCTCTTAAAATGAAATTAAATGTAAAGATCAATGGCTGTCTTTTTAAAAAGTTCTTGATCAAAATAATAGATTTAAATATTGTTAGCTTCTATCCCTGGGATTTGTTTAAACTGTGTTGCCATAGAGCTTCAAAAGCTTGAACCCTCCAAGTAAGATATTTTGCATCTTGCTGGTATAGTCTGTTGAAGGAGAACTAGTCAAAGATCATGGCATATAGCTGGATGTTCAGTGAAGTAACTGAGTTTTAACCAGTTAACCCTAGCCCCCCACCCCACCCCAATAGTCTTCCCTCCAGGTCCTTTGGATTCTAGTTTCATAAATTATAAAAAGGCACATGTAGATGATTAAGATGATTCACCAGCCACTGATTTTAAGAATGTACATGATTATAAGGTCATACATGATTATATACATGATTTCAAGAATGTATGGGATCATAATATCATGTACCTTGTTATAAGAATGTCCTGTATAATCTTTATAAGATAATTTAGGAAGAAATGATCAAATTATCTACCAAAGAGTACTGGGAAAAAAGTGTAGAAATTTCAAGTGTTCTGTTTATTTTGTTACAGGTGGAAGTGCTGGATCAGTAAATGCTAATTTTGCTCATTTTGATAACTTCCCCAAATCCTCCAGTGCTGATTTTGGAACCTTCAATGCTTCCCAGAGTCATCAGACAGCATCAGCTATTAGTAAAGTTTCAGCAAACAAAGCTGGTTTACAGACAGCAGACAAATATGCAGCACTTGCTAATTTAGATAATATCTTCAGTGCTGGGCAAGGTACCGAGCTTTTTTTTTTTTTTGTGGTGGTGCTGGGGATTGAATCCACGGCCTTGGGTATGCTAGGCAAGCATTCTACCCTGAGCTGCATTTCCAACCCCTAGGTATCAAGCTTTAAACAAAATAAACACAAATTTGTATATCAAACAGTACTCAAAATTTGGTTATATTTATTAAAATATTTTTCCCATTTGTATAGATATATTGTCCACACTATTTTGAACGGAATTTTCACTTTGAGGTTTTGGATCTGAATTATCAACTACAAAATTGAAGGCTTAGAAATTAATTTATGAACTTACACTTTTAAAATAAAATAATTGAAAATTTTTATTTTATCCTAGAAAGCAAGCTTTATTACTCTGTGGCAATAAGGAGCCAATAAATTTTACTAAGAGAGCTGCCTAAAGGGTTATTTGGTGGTTTCTGTATTTTGAACTATTTCCTGCTATTATTTGGTATTTTAAAAATCTATATAAAAAGCAACATATTTCCATTCCATGTTTTCATCTTAAGGTCATTATTTTACATCTAAAAGTACGTAGTGCAATGGCGAACAGTAGGAGTCTGGAGCTAGACTGGTTTCCACATTCTGATCTCTGGGTCTCTCTCTTTTTTTTTTTTTCCTCATCTCCAAGGTGAGAGTGATAATAGCATTAAACTCATGAGATTGTGTTCTGTGTATTACTGCATGTAAGTTATTCAGAGCAGTACCCAGCACATAATAAGTGCTTAATAAATGCTTTCTACTTTTTTTTTTAAAACATGGAAAACCTTGGGAAAATGATAACTAGTAATAGGTTGTCCACCACAGGTCTAGCACTTTATGAATTTATATATTCACTTGAATGAGATCCACCTGTCCTGGATTTCCTTGAGAATTTCTTTTCTATGCATAATATAGACATATAATGCTAGAGAAAAATAGCATTCTGTCTATAGTGGTATGTATAACAACTAATCTGGTCCAACGTTGTAGGTACTAGACTGAAAGACCCCAGAATCCTGTTCATATATTTTATTTATTTATTTAATTGTTTTAGTACCATGTTAGTTTTAAATTTATTAGTTTTTCACGGCAAATGTAGTTGATAAGGTAAAAGTATAATTTTAAAGTGTGGTGTTTTTTTTGTTCATTCTCAGGTGGTGATCAAGGGAGTGGTTTTGGGACCACAGGTAAAGCTCCTGTTGGTTCTGTGGTTTCAGTTCCCAGTCATTCAAGTGCATCGTCAGACAAGTATGCAGCCCTGGCAGAATTAGACAGTGTTTTTAGTTCTGCTGCCACTTCCAGTAATGCATATACTTCCACAAGTAATGCTAGCAGGTATTTTGTCTTAATATTTTTGCTTTGTGTTTTATCTTTTAATTTTTTTCAACTATGAATAATATAGTTCAGTAATAACTGAGGGTATCATATAAAAATGATTGAATAGTTTTTAAATCTGAGGCAGTTGTTTAATTTGTTAATATAATCCTTGAGTAATTTGTTAATATAATCCTTGAGTAATTTTCATAATTTTCTCCTTCATTGAACCAGAAGTTTTGTTCCTTTTCATCCTTGAGTGCTAAAATGTAATTCGGAGAGTACACATCTTTAAATGGATGGTTACATACAGATTATACTCATCATATAATCCATTTAGCAGTCAAATTACATACTCATAAGGTTCAGTTTTTAATCAGAGACTAAACAGTGAAAGTACTATATTGTAGTCTTAATTTTTAGAACTATTCACACCAAAACACAACATCAATTTGTGTTTTGGTGTGAACAGTTTGCATTACATTTTATTGTCATATTGGTATTTATAAATTCAAAGATCTACCAATTTTATGTGTGTTTGATATACAGAAATTCTTTATAGTAGAAAGTTTAACTCATTTTAAAATATTAGATTTTTAAAAACTGTTCATTTTAGGGTCAAGAAAACAGACCCCCAGAGAATTGCCTGTACAATTTTAATCATCTCTACTTCCCATGCCTGTGGATTGTTACCTGCTTTTTTCTCTTATTATCCTTTCACAGCCTTTCTAGAGAGAAATTGCAGAATTCTAACACTACCTCCTTGAACTGTTTGATAATGAATTTTTTATGCACCAAATGGGAAAAAAATTTAGGATATGTATTAAGATTGTCCATATTAGATATTAATAATGAACTATAACTAGGTGACCATAAACTCAGGAAACTTAGATGAGTTATACAGTACAAATGGTTTATTAATATTATATTGCTGTATATTGGTGGTGCACAAAGAGTAGTCCGTAGAATATTTGGGGTACCTAAAATTATTACAGAGGAAACTGAGGTTAAAAAACTTTCTACAATAATTCTGAAAGTTTGTTTTCTTTTTTGCCAATTGACATTTGTATTGATGGAGTAAGGAATGGCAAGTGAAACTGTAGGTGTCTTAACATAAACTAAGATAGTGGTCATTCAGTAGTCTCTGTGTTTCTCAGCACCACACATTGTTTTACTTATGAATATTCCTAATCAGTTTTTTCGTATCAGTATTCTTGATGAAGTGGTAACATTTTAAATGTTATTAAATCTTTATCCTTAATATGTCTTATTGATTTTTCTATGTTAAATAAGGTATACATGAAGTGATTCTGGTGCATGTAGTTGTCAATTAACAACAAATTAACAATTTAAAAAAAAAAGTTGTCAATTAACAAGAAATTACTTGTAGAGTTGGTTGAGTTGTGGAAAGAAGTAGCCTCTTATTTTATAGAACACCATTTTTCTTTGACTCAGAGACTAACCATTACTATTCAGATTTGAGTATTTTTCAGACATATTCCAAAAAATAGGTTTGTCACTAAAAAAAATCACTGATGAAATTGATGTTTTCCACAAATATCAGAAGACTTTGGAAAATTAATAGACTATCACGAGCTTGACAGCTTCTCATTAATTGTTGGATGTTATGGTTAGCCATATTGATGTGATTTTTAAATTTTGTATGAAGAAATATGACAACATTTGGAAGATTGTCATAAGCTGATAAAACAAGTATTTTTCTTTCTTTCTTTCTTTTTCCTCTTGTTTTGGTACTAGGGGTTGAACTTAGGGGCACTCAACCACTGAGCCATACCCCTAGCCCTGTTTTGTATTTCCTTTAGAGACAGGGTCTCACTGAGTTGCTTAGCGCTTCACTGTTGCTGAGGCTGGCTTTGAACTTGCGATCGTCCTGACGCCTCAACCTCCCAAGCTCCTGGGATTATAGGCATGCAGCACTGTGACTGGCCAAAACAAGTGTTTTTCAAATGACCAATATATGATATAAAATTGGTAAAAGATTCATTTAAAGTACAGGATAGACCAGTGAACTTTAGTTTAATGGAGTGTAGAAAGTTCATTGATATGGTTTCAAATTCCATATTTCAGTTAATCTTTAAGAAACTATCACTGTTGTTTTTTATATGATTTCCACAATTATCTACTAAAGCTCTTAAAATATATTGGTCCTCTATTAAGCCAACCATTAAAGGGATATTCAGAAATATAAAACAATCTACCTTCTCATTAAGTTCATTTTATTTTAAAAATAGTTATTACAAAAGTATTATTTGTGTTATAGCTTAAATTATTTTTAAACCTGAGGAATATTTTTCTAAAGTTCTCAAGTTTATTTTCTCTATGATACAAACTGATGAATGTAATATACATAAAATATTTGTCGATTATTTGGATAATAATGTATTTTAAAGTGTAAATACATTTTGAGAGAGACTCAAAAAGTTTCAGAATTGCTATATCATGATATGTTCAGTGTTATCTGTTTCCATATTCTATGGCTACCCTGCAGGCACATTACTTTTGATTTTTGTTTTCAGCAATGTTTTTGGAACAGTGCCAGTGGGTGCTTCTGCACAGACCCAACCTGCTTCTTCTAGTGTGCCTGCTCCATTTGGAGGTATGTACTCCTGATATATATTGATTGGTTTTTATAAAGAACCTAAGTATGTATTGTGTAGCATTTTCTTAAGGGTACCAAGGGGCACTCAAAGCAATGATTTATTATCACAAAGCTTATGTTTTCTATCTTTATAAATATAGTGAATAAATATTTAAAATATTGAATACAAAATAAATTAGGATTTTATAGTATATTTTATAATTTTTTAAAGCTACGCCTTCCACAAATCCATTTGTTGCTGCTGCTGGTCCTTCTGTGGCATCTTCTACAAATCCATTTCAGACAAATGCCAGAGGAGCAACAGGTAAGGGGAAAAAAAGACTCGAGTATGAAACAAGTAAGCATTGGGGAAGTAATTTATCACAAAGACCTTGTGAATAACATCGCAAAATGGGGCCTGTCTCTTACTAAAGTGAATTGAAACTGGAAAGAAAAGTTAGTCCATAAAGACAAAAGCTAGTGAGAAATTTACACAATTTTGGAATTTAACAGTTGAGAAGAACCTTAAAAAAGATGTAGTGTTCCCTTTCTGGCCAAACCTTTCATTTTTCAGGTAGGGAAGATCAAATGGGAATGAGATTTCTTTAGAGTCATATAGCTAATATATGACCAAAGAGGAGCTTAAACCTGGTAATTTTTGTTGGTCTGGAATTGAACTAAGTAACATTTGTTGGTTTGGATTTAGAATTTCTGGCTGTGAGTCATTCAGTCTTAATAGAACATTTTATGAGAATTTTGTTTTTCCCCATGAGACCACATCAGATGAATGGGATTTGTTACATCTTTCTCATATTGTTTTTCTTTAAGTTTCGTCTTATTATGCTGTACATCAGAGCTCTTTGCCATCACCTTGGAATGTCAGAAAGTACAGGTGGTATGACGGTATCCATTAAATGAAGACTTTGTGAACTTTGATTTTGTGTAGTTCTAGAACCAAAGTTTTGATTCCAATTTTAGCAAATGTTGATATAAAATCTTGAGAGAGTAAGTAGGTACTTACAACATTGCAATTAGATTAAATCTTATAAAAAATTAGTGATTTTTATTAAATCTCTTTGTTATTGGTAAGATTAAGAATTGTGATGCTAGTAGTAGATAACTTCTTATTTTCATCTTGCATAAATATCTTTGGTTATGAATTTTTGGTATTTAACATAATAGTTGTTTAAAATAACTTTGAATTCCACATAAAATTTAATTTTTTAAAAATGGTTTATTTTTAAATTTAGGTCAATCTAATACAATGATTATTTAAAATTTCTATTGTGCTTTTGGTTGTTAAGTATACCTAACCAATGATTGCTTTAAATTTCTATTTGTATTATTTCTTTTTTATTTGGTATATGACCTTGCTGTTTCTTGCTGTATTATTTTGAATTAGTGGAAGGAATTTGTAAAATATTTCAGTGACACAATAGGCTTTTAAACATTGTCTCATTTAATTGTTGAAGCTCCCATCAAATAACTGTCTTAATCCTGGTGTAAGAATTGAGCAAACTGAGGCTTAGAAAAATTAAATGGGTATAGCCAGCTTGAGTTCAAATCCTGATTTAGTATTTATCTGCTAGGTGATACTAAGAATGTTTTTTATATTTTATTAATGAATGGGATAAGGATGATAGGGAGATGTATTAATATTTGTTAAAGTTGTTTGCAAGGTACCATTGATGAGTTTATAGATTTCCACATTTTAGCAACTGAGGAATGAAAACTGAAAACTTGTCTGAGGTTATAATCACTAAATAATCTGATCCTTATTGCTGTATTTATTTATAAAAATGTGTTCAGTATTCTCTGACTGTCAGTGTTGGTGTAAAATCAAATGATGTAAATCACTGTGTGATTATATATTTAATGCATTTTACTTTAGTGTTTTCTTTTCATTGATTGTACCTCTAAGTTCTGTCCTCAGAATTAAGAACTCTTTCGCTTATTATGTTTTAGAACATGAAAGTCTTTTAAAAACTATGATTCTACATAGGATATAAAATCATAAAATATATACGTGATAAATCAATTTTGATATGAGCATAGTTTATTAGAATGGTAAATATACTATGTCCATAAATTTTTATTTTGAGGTAAAATATTTTTATATTATAAGTCATTTTTGGATTTATCACATTGGTTATATTTTTTAGGTTATTATTGAATGCATTAAAGCAAATGTTGCATGTTTCTATTGAAGCTAAAATATGAATAGAACTTTGATGGACTGTCCTTATGACTACGAATTTTCACTACTTTATATCAACAAAATTGAGATAGCTTTTGAAAAAGGACAATTCAGAACAGTTTCATGTGAAATTTGAAAAGTCTTACCAGTATACTTCCTGGATTTTCAAGACTTTGGAGCTTTAACTTTTAACATATTATTTAAGAACCTTCTTTAGGAGATTACCCTGCATGGTTTAAGTATTCTTTTAATTTTAGGATTCTGTGACATTTAGCAGAGTCCTCTCCCAGCCTCAGTCCTTAAATCCAATTAATAGAATTAAGATAATTGTCATTTATTAGGCAATTCTCTTACAACTTCTCTCACTTATACTATGCCCTTTTTTTCAGAAGTCCTTTTGAAAAAAAATGAACTTTATTTTCTGTTTTAAAGAATTTTTTTCTTTCCAGGGAGATAAACTTATAGAAATGTAGAGCTGAAAGATTCCATAGGTAGTATCCAGACACCACAGCCTTATTTTATTACCTAGGTAGAAACCAATTTGCCTTTAGGGTTCAATATTAAGTAATGGCTAAACTTGATATTAACATTCAGGACACTTGTAAACCAGTACTTTTTTCATTCCAGTAAGATTTTGCATTTCTGTAACATACACTGATAAGCATATGTACTTGTTTCAGTAGGCCCACCTCACTCTGGAAATGAGATTTAAAAAAAAAAAAAAAAAGGAATGGGGGTAATTGAAGAAAAACGAAAGAAAACCTAAGTAGAGAGTTCCATTAGGTTGTATAAGACATTTTTGTAATAGAGGAGCTGATATACTCACCATGTTCCTCAAATTGCTCTTAATATTTGGACATCTCGAACATTTAATAATTTGCAGTTGGTACTTTAAAATGGAAATAGATAGATATAAAAATGAACACAACAAAAAGTTAAACTTCATAGCAGTCTGGAGAAAATATTGTCAAGTCACATATCTCACAATGGACTTATTAATAAAATGTGAAGAATTCTTACAACTCAATAATAAAATGACAACCCAATTTAAAAATTGACAAAAGATATTTTGAATAGACATTTCTCCAAGGGGGCATATAGTTGGTAAACACATGAAAAGATACTATTAGTTAGTAGAGGAATGAAAATCGAAATTACTGTGAGTTGCTACTTCACACCTATGATGGCTCTGATAATAATTATTAGTGAAGATATAGAGAAATGCCAAACTGCATATATTGCTTGTGGGAATATGAAATGGTATATCTGTGCTCAAAAAGGTCAACATAGAGTAGTTCCCCTATTAGGAATATACCCCCAAGGAAAGGAAACATTCACACAAAAAAACTTGTTTACACAAGTGTTTATGTGCATATTGTTCACAGTGCCCCCCAAATGAAAACAAATATCATCAACCCTATATATATTAACCCACATATCATCAACTGAAGAAGCCAAATGCTGAATAGCCATATAGTGGAATATTTTTTGATGATAATATGTAATGAAGTAATTATGTACATGGATGAACCTTGAGATTTTTATTCTAAATAAAACATTAGCTACTTACAAAAGTCTACTCATTTATTGTTCTATTTGTATAAAATGCCCAGAACAATAAAATCTACAGAGACAGAAAATAGATTGATTTATCATAGTTGATTAGTGATTGTAGTAGGCTGAGATGGTGGTAATGATGGGGCAGTATGGGAAATAGTAGCCTTTGGATATAGAATTTCTTTTAGAGGGGATAAAAAAGTAATCTAAAATTAGATTGTGGTGATGTTTGTACAATATCTGTGTATATATATTAATATTGAATTCTGTACTTTCAACGGATAAATTGTATGACGTGGATTATATCTTGAAAGTTATTTAAGAAAAATTTATAGCGTTTTTGGTACTCCAAAGCTTAGGGATTGGCATCTTTGTTCCATACTGAAATATAGTGGTTACTATTAATTTTAACAGTGACTGTTGACTGAATCTTGTAGCAGTATTTCATGGAAAAGGATTCTATGCTTAAGTACAGATGGGAAATGCCAGGACTTCTTAAAGCTTTAGAGTGGTCTAAAAAGGAGATAAATGTCAAGTGACCAAACTTAACACAGAACACTCCTTCAGTTAACCTTTGGTTGAATTAAGAGCACAGTATGTATGTGTGCTCTATGTGTGTATTTTTCTAATTTAGGAAGAAAAATACATTTGTTGACTGTTTAATATACAGCACTTTGATTCATTGTTACATTTAATCTTCTTAACAGCTTTGTGAAATGCATAGGTTCTGCTTGGTCACTTCATGCCCCCTATTAAGTAACATCGTGCTCCTAGACAATGGCAGAACCAACATTGATTCAGTTTCCTCAAATTTATGCTAATCTTAAAAGTATCGTATTTTAAAATGCATAGAAATATATTTTAGAAATAGCCCCTTTCCTTTTTGTTAAACAACAGTGAAAAAAGGTTTTAGTGTTCAGCAAAACCTGTTTGTCTTCTGTTAATTACATATCTTTATATGTAACCTCTTTATCCTCAAACGTGCCAGGTATGTAAGATGCACAAGATACATTTTTCTTCCTCTTAAAGGTGACTGTATTTTAAGCTGAAAGTCCCCACTCACCTTTTTAGTAAACCATGTTTAATAATTTTACCTGTATGATACTTAGTTAATTTGAGTCATCTTTATGTATTTCTAGTTGAGTTGTAAATAAAATGATCTGGCATTGTTCCGGTGCTTTATCTTAAGACTTGGGGTTTAGATGCTAAATAGCATTTTTGGATGCAGCTCATGATGTGTACAAATCTTTTTTTATACATATAGTTGTATCTTCACCTGAAAATAATGTCAGTGCTTTTTTTTAGAAATTGAATTTCATGAATGTTTCTTCATTCGATATTTATTCTCTTAAATTTTTCTTTATTTCAAGTGGTATAAATATTATAGTATTGTGAATATACTTGGAATAAAAATGCTCATTTTGTGATTGTGTTTTAATGTATATATTTTTATGCTATCCAGTTGGCAACAGCACATTCTAATTTGAGAATTATTTAATGAAACAAATTTACTTTATTTGAACAGTAGTTGTTCACGACTTAATTGACATTGGTCTCTTTATGGCTTTCCATAAGGCCTTTCTGGAGCAATGCATTCTCAAGTGTTTCCTCACGCTCATTTTGGTAGGTGGCCACAACTAATATCTAGATTTGTGTGGCAATTTGTCTACCTGCTTGTTGAAGCTTCTGCTAGCGTTCTGGATCCTTGCATGTGGAATTAAGTTTTTCCATGTTTTAAAATGGAGTGGGCATGGATGTGTGGCATCGAGATCATGTTGTATTAAAGTTATATGAAAATCTTTTCATAGTGATTTATGTTTTAATGCTGAAAAGCATTATTGCTTACCTCCATGGTCACAGTAGAATGTTAGTAGCTTTTTTGATTCTTTTTCTTAAGTTTGGATTCATAGTACTTTAAGTGATACCTTTTTGATATACCAAACCATTTTAACATATTCCATGGAGTTTGGTTTTGCTTAACTGTATCCCAGTATTGCTTTTTAGTGCTTTCTTAAACAGTGATTTGTCGAAGTTATGTCAGTGCATTAATGTCTGTAATACCTTCCTGTTTCCCTTTCAGTGTGCTGCTTATTCTTTCACTTGCTTCCCAGTGCCTATTTTCCCTTTTTTATATGTCAGTAACAATTAAATTTTTAAAGTTTGATGTGTAGTTAGAACTAATTTATTAAGCAAAATCGCATTGTTATAAACACTAGAACTCTTGTATTACTTTGGGCAACATCTATAACTTGTTTTTTATTTTTCTTTTTTAAGAAGAAAATATAGATTTTATGGAATACCTTTAGTATTAAGTAATTTTTGTGATTTTAATCAGTGATCATGTTAATTTTTTTAAGATCAGGAAGTTCAGTGTGTTATGGTATTTTGATAGTAGCATGCTTACAATATTTCATTATGTTATTACTAGAAGTCTATTTAAATCAATATTATATCTTGTTTTACTGAGTGCCTTCTTAGGACCAATAGGTGGAAAGGTGCTATTTAAATATTTACTAGCAATAAAAAAACACTGTTCTGCTACTATATGTTTTTGTTGTGTGAATTAATTTATAAATGATGATTAGGAAGTATGGTAGGTAGTTCACACCCAGGTCTCCTCCAGCATGTTAATGTTTTGCTATTACGTTATAGCAGTGGGACACAGATCCAAGGAGGCGTACAGTAGTACTGTTACCTTCTTACCCTACATTCTTTCTTTTCTAAGAATGCCCTTTTCAATCTTTCTGCATTTTGTTCTAATTTTTATTGTTTAGTAGTCCCCATGTTTCTCGGTCCTCTTCTAAAGTTATTTTTATTTACCTTTCAAAAAGGATGGGAATTCTTGGTTTATTTTAATTGATGTAGTAGGAAGTGAACATGTCCTTTTAATTGTGTCAGTGTTTTGTTGTTGCTGTTTTTGTTTTTGGTACTGGGGTTGAAGCCAAGGGTGATTTACCACTGAGCCACATCCCCCAACCCTTTTTTTGAGACATAGTCTTGCTAAATTGCTGAGGCTGGCTTTGAACTTAAAATCCTCCTGCCTTAGCCTCCGAAGCCACTGGGATTATAGGCATGTACTACCTACCTGGCTGTAGTAGTGTTTTTGGTTTTCAAATGTTTTTTTTTTTTTTTTCCCCCCTTGTTACAAATCTAAATAGATTTTACTGGTCTGCCTCTAATCCTCTTTCTCCTATAAGTCCAATTATTTTTAGTGAACTCTTCTGTTGAGAATTTAAAATGGTTTTCCAGGGACATACACCTTAGGGAATAAAATTAAAATTTTGGTTATTATTGTATATGGCAAAACAAACCTAAAAATAAAAATGTATACTCATATACATGTGAATTGCATTATAATGTGCTTTAAAAAGCACATTATATATTTGAGAAATTTGCTTGGACTTTGAAATGACAGCTTTAGTAGTTTCATTCTTGTCATGGGTTTCAGGAGAACAAAATTTCCTGGTTTATTACTTCTTTGTTGGAATTTCAGATGCCTCTAATATATGTCTTAGTATTTTTCAACGTAAGTTGTGTATTGTACAATGTTGAGTATAAGAAGCATACTGTCTCCCCCCCCCCCTTTTTTTTTGCGTAACTGATTATCCCTTTTTTTCTTTCTGTCAGCGGCAACCTTTGGCACTGCATCCATGAGCATGCCTGCAGGATTTGGCACTCCTGCTCCCTATAGTCTTCCCACCAGCTTTAGTGGCAGTTTTCAGCAGCCCGCCTTCCCAGCCCAAGCAGCTTTCCCTCAACAAACAGCTTTTTCTCAACAACCCAATGGTAAGAACTGACACTTGAATAGCAGTAAGTCCACTTTAGATATCCTTTATATATTATAATATAATATAAGGTGTTTGGAACAAAGACTTACCTAAAGAATGCTATAGTGTTATGTGCTGAGCTTTTACTGTACAAAAATAGAAGCCTCCAGTGATTTTGATCTCAGAAAACAATGATTTTTTGAGTTACTGCGCCCAGATTACAGATTTTGGGAAAATTTGCTTGGACTTTGAAATGACAGCTTTCTAAAGAGTATACCCCTTCCTTCTCAAAGTCAACCAGTTTCTTTTTTTTTTTCTTTTCAATTCATCTTGTATGTTTTTTGATTTGAAAAGGAAACTATAGGCTTTTAGTATTAGTTTGTTTTGTCATCACAAAAATGTTGCCTTGTGCTTTTTTTGTATAAGGGTGTGGGGTGTGTGTATAAGAGCAATTTTCTAAATTGAAGACTTGAGAAGATACAACAATTTGTTTTACCTATTTTTCACATTTGCTGAAGTGTGAAATCCATGGGATTTTTTTAATGATTATTTTTGAATCACAACACATTTTTTTTAAGTCACCAGTTAGATAAAAGTCTGAAAATATGGTCTATGGAAGAGCCATAAATGATAAAGTATTTCTAAATAAATACTATGATTTATGTAGAAATTGTTGTGTGGTCCACCCACACAACTCCTCCCAGTCACAAGTTATCAGTTAAGTAAAGCTAGAATCAGTCATTTCTTTTTTATAGTATTTGTATATATATACACCACATTTGCTTTTTAAATTATATTTTCATATATGCATTTTAATTATGCATAATAGTGGGATTCTTATGACCTATCATACATGCACATAACATAATTTGCTTCATTTCATCCTAGTATTTCACCTTTCCTTCTCCTCTCCCAGTCATCTGAGCTCCTCCTCCTCCTGTAATGGTTGCCCTTTATTTATTTTTTAAATTTATTTTTAATTGATGTATTATTATTATACATAAAAGTAAGATCCATTATGCTATATTCATTTCTTAAGGGCTTTGTGAGAACTTATTTTAAGACATGTCATAGGAAGTTTATCTCCAGCTTCTGAAAGAACTGTTAGACATAACAGTTAAACTTTGATTATTTTTAGTTTTGCTCCTCTGGTAAGAATTTCTCTGAAAGTTATTATATGAGACTTAATAAACATCCGATTATCTTATAATTGAGGATTCTGTTTTCAAAAGGTGCAGGTTTTGCAGCATTTGGACAAACAAAGCCAGTGGTAACTGCTTTTGGTCAAGTTGCAGCTGCTGGAGTATCTAGTAATCCTTTTATGGTAAGTGAAATTCAATTTTAACTACTATATAAGTTGATGCCTCAAGGAAAAACAGGATGTGTATATCCATACATGCTGTTTTTGTTCTGATATGACAAGATGTACAAATTGAGACAAGAGTCAGTTATGCATGTTCTTTATCTGACCTTTAAAAATAATTAGTTGTAAATCAAAGCACTGACAGTAAATAAATTTTATAATATAAAACTTAATCTGCTTTGTTGTCAAAATAACACTTTAGGAGAGGCTGTAGGATTTAATGAATCAGTATGAAAAGGAAGAGATTTTTGTTTGAAAAACAAGTTCTTCTATTAAAGGACCAAGTCTCCTCTTAGATTATCTTACAAGAATTGTTTGAAATAATGGCTGTGAAAGATACAGCACAGTCTAGGATACATAATAATAGTAGTATTATAGTTTGTTGCCAGTAACCATTATAATAAATGTTATTGAAAATAATAATAATTCTAATAGAAATAAAATTACCTAGATAAATATTAAGTAGAATTTAATGTTTTCATATTTTGCACACACATCACTTTTGTCTGTTTTGTCTTGTGTTTCCCTTTAGACTGGTGCACCAACAGGACAATTTCCAACAGGAAGCTCATCAACCAATCCTTTCTTATAGCCTTATATAGACACTTTACTGGAACGAACTTTTATGTGGTCACATTACATCTCTCCGCCTCTTGCACTGTTGTCTTGTTTCACTGATCTTAGCTTTAAACACAAGAGAAGTCTTTAAAAAGCCTGCATTGTGTATTAAACACCAGGTAATATGTGCAAAACAGAGGGCTCCAGTAACAACTTTTAACCTGTGAATTGGCAGAAAAAGGTAGCGGTATCATGTATATTAAAAATTGGCTAATATTAAGTTATTGCAGATACCACATTCATTATGCTGCAGTACTGTACATATTTTTCTTAGTAATTAGCTATTTGTGCATATCAGTATTTGTAACTTTAACACATTGTTGTGTGAGAAATGTTACAGGGGAAATAGATCAGCCACTTTTAAGGTGCTGTCATATATCTTGGAATGAATGACCTAAATCATTTTAACCATTGCTACTGGAAAGTTACAAAGTCAAAATTGGAAGGTTTTATTCGTTCTTGAATTTTTCCTTTCTAAAGAGCTCTTCTATTTATACATGCCTAAATTCTTTAAAAATGTAGAGGGATACCTGTCTGCATAATAAAGCTGATCATGTTTTGCTACAGTTTGCAGGTGAAAAAATAAATATTAGAAAATATGCTATTGTTTTTGTGTTCTTGCTGCAATGCCTTTACCAAAGTGGCCTTAAATATGAGTAGTGAATTGAGAACATCTTGAATTCTTAAAGACTTCTAGTGACTAACTTTTTATAAAAAGGCCATGTAGAAAATTTATTAAAACTACTAGGATTGCTATATTCAGGAATATGTCAGTGGTAAAGCATTTAAATGTAGCTTGTCAGATTCACCGTAATACTTCTACTTTCTTTGCAACTTCCTTATTTTGTGAAATTTGTATATAAAGAATTTGCATGTATGTGTTATTTACAAAATTTTTTAAAAGATTTTGAATTTCTCAAGACTGCAAAAGGCCTATTTTAACTATTGATTTTTTTAATTTTAATTGTCTTTGAATGTATTGAAAGCAGACATGCATTAACTGTGACATGATTGCACCTCAGTTGTTCCCCTACCCCCTTTTCTGGACAAATTGATATTATTGATAGGACATATGTTTATGTTCATTTTGGGGGGGGGAAAGCTGGAACCCAATGTTACCTTAAAGTTTTGGAATACTTTGTTTAAAAAGGCAGTGATACTAAATTTAGTTATATCTTTTTGTTAATATTCAAATGAACTTGTTTTAATATTTATATATAGTAATGCTTCATTCATCCAGAGTAATCTGGCAGTCTCATCAAAATGGAACACAACCAAGAAACTTGGAGTAATTTTTAAAATATGTGTCTGAACAACTTATCTAAGTCATAAAATCTATATGTTAGAGCTTATGCATTTGTTTTTGTGTGAGATTTTAATAATTTTGATTATTTGATTTCCTAGCTCATAGCATATTAGTAGTTCAGAAGTGATGGCTTGAAAGGAAGAAGGTAAAGAAACTGAAGAGTATACACTGTTCAGGACCATTTAGTGAGGGGCAGGCAGCCCAGCCTAGAGAACATCAATATATCACTTTCTAATAATTATCTGTTGTTATAACGCTGTGTCACCAAGAAAAGGTGAAATTACATACATAGATATGTAATATATATGAAAAGTTTTATCTTAAAACGATTAAAAAAATTTTAAAAGTTTGGTATTAAGAGGTGAACATCAGTTTCCTCAAATACTTTATTCATGTTGAAAGCCTTTTGCAATTATGACTACATACATGAGTTGTTACCTTAGTGTTTTAAAATCTTTATATAGTGTTGTGGACTTTTTAGATTATTGCTGTCCAGTGCACACCTAACTGAAAGGATAGTTATCTGAACTGTTTTGATAAGCAAGAAGACTGGGAAATCTCTGTCCCTTTTCTGAGCCCTATTTCTCTTAGAATTAAATAATTGCTGCATTGGTCCAGGTATGTGTGGGTATAGTCTTTAAATAGTTCTACATTTGGGTGGAATCCTTCAGCCCATTTTTCATGAAGGGAAAATTTAAGAAATGTTTTGAATTTCTGTTTTAGATTGTATTGGGTCCAAATCAATTTCATATGTACAAAAGTTATGCTATATAATTATAGGCCAGTACCCAAGTACCAGGGTTTCCTTCTAAGAAGTATAATTAAACAGTTGTTATCAAAATAATTTTATAAAGACTATTTTTTTCTGGGTAAATCTTGAAATTTGTAATTAAATGGGAATTTAAGAATTTTCAGCGCGAGCTCATAAAGTCAAGGTGGATTAGGTTAGATCCAGAAGACATCCATCTTTAAAAATGGATTTTCTCATGATCTTTATTGTTCATTATTTTTAAAGTCAACTTCATTTGACTTTTCTATTCAGATTTGCTTCTGATTTTATATAGACTGTCAGAATTACTTTGACTACTAAAATGAAAATCCTTGGAAGTGATATCACTAAAGACCTAATGTCCTGGTTCACCAGTTGAATCATACCTTCTTTCCTGTTCTTTGTTCAGGAAAGACATTAGTCATTTCTTTTAGGATGGCAAAAACTTGTTCTGTATAATTTAAAAGCATATTTTATTGGTTTTTTTTTTTTAAATAAAGAATATTTTATCCCTACTTTTGTGAAATTAGAAGTTAAGGGCTGGGGTTGTGGCTTAGCGGTAGAGCACTTGCCTAAGGCTCTGGGTTTGATCCTCCAGCACCACATAAAAATAAATGAATAGAATAAAGCTATTGTGTCCAACTACAACTAAAAAATAAATATTAAAAAAAGGAGTTAAGGTTATTGCATTATTCCTTAGAATAGTTCCTTCTATATATTTGAAAGGATTAGTCTTTACCTGGAGATCCCTTGCTCCTGACTTATATCCTCTTTGGTATAGTACCTATCAACTGGCAAGATGGAGAGGGAAAATTAGCTGCATTTTACCACTGCCATCTATATTAAAAATAATACTGAGATACCTTAAAAACATGCTTATTCATACAAATATTACCATAAGAATCTTACTTATTAACATAGAAAACATTTTTTTGATGAAAAAAATTACCTTTAAAAACCAAAACTATGAAAAACAGGATCATTGTTTTACATTTTGCATATCCTTTTAATGTCTGGCTTAATAGGAACAAGTTCTCAGACTGCTTTTGCATTTCTTTTTTTTTTTTTTTTTTTTAATTTGTATAACCTGATCACTGGAAAACTACATTATGCACTTGTGAAGTCGTAAGTGTCAAAGAGGAATATAATATCTTTGCATTATTTTGAGAACAGTTTGATCGTGTACAGCTTTCATAGAGTCTTGGGAGACTTTCCCTGGATCACACTTTGAGAACCCACTATATTTTAAATTTGTACATTTTTTGAACAGTATTTACTTGTACATGGTGGGGGGGGGGGTTGGTGATAGTGTTAAACATAACTTCTTCCTGCACTAAGATTTTTGTTTGCTTGGTGGGAAAAACTGAAATTCCAGTTGAAATTGCAGACTTCAAACATTGTTTAACTATTTTAAAGTACTTAATAGTGGTTGTATTATGGGGTGTGGCTTTATTTGGCCCTTTATGTCAGGCATTTTACTAATTACTTTTTTATACTATCATAGAATCCTTGAAGTAGATCCACAAGGCATAGAAAACTTAAGCTAGTGACAGCTTTTGCTCTTGGGAGCACATATCTTTTTGTTGGATTACAATGCTGTCATAATTATGTGTGAGTAGATTCTTTTATAATCTTTTGAAATTTCAAGAAAGTTACTTTCTACATCATGTACCAAAAATACTTGATTATTTAGCTTGAATTTCTTACATAATTTGATGAAATTATATTCTCTAGAGTTTTATTTAAACTTTAGGGTAAATATTGGAATGTATTTTAAACTGAAGACACATCTGAAGTATCACAGTGACTCTTGTTTTGTGATGTGTTCCACCTTTACTGATGCAGTTTGTGCCTTGTACAGTTGTAAAATTTGCTTTTAAAAACATATTAAAATTTGTATTACATTATCCTATCATTGAATTCACCAGTAATTTTCTTTGTATATTTTAAAACAGTGTCGTTTTTTATGTGATTGAATTTGAACAAGTGAATATATGACCATGATGTAATCCATTGTTATACTAGTGAGTGTTTAACAACCATTTCCTTTTTTTAAAATTTTATTTATTTTTATTTAACTTGTCTATAAAAAGTTAATTTCTTATAGATGACAATAGAATGTGTTTTAGCAGAATATACATACATAAAGTATAACTTACTTTATTAGGTTCTCACTCTTGTGCTCATACATGATGTGGAGTTACCCTAGTCATCTATAAAAATACAAGGCTAGGAAAGTTATGACCTGTTAATAACAACCATTTCTTAGGAAGGAAAAAGGGCCTTGTCTGTGGTGTTTACAGATACTTGTGATAGCAAATATTTTCAATATGACTGATTTGACCTAACACTTTGATTTATGAAATGCAGTTTAGAAGAGAAAATAATCCTGCAGATTTCCCAAGCTTTGCAGGCTACCTCCAGCATAGTGATATATATTTCCACAACTCATTTGTTAAATTCATTGGTCCTTTGATGATTTAATCAGGTATTTGAAAACAAGCCATTTGTTTTATATTATTCATTCAACAAGCATTTGAGCACTAGTTCATTTCTAGAAGTATAATGGGCACTGAGGTATTTAATCTGTTAAGACCTTCAAGTATTGTAAACCCGGAGATTATTAAAATCCAGTCATTTTACTTTGTAGGGTTTTACTTTCATGGCCCACACTCTGAGTTCTATCTGCTGTTTTATTTGGCTGGCATAGTGTTTTAAAAAGTTGACTCTTGAATCCAACTAGCAGGACATTAGCCTACCACTCTCGTTTTCCTTACAAGCTCAGGTGCTTTTCAAGGCCTTTGAGTTGGCAATTCTGAATAGATAGTATAAGTGGGAAGTAGCTTTTCCTGTGGCATCTTTTATTCTGATTTTAGATTTAGTTTAAGTTTTAATTTGTGATGATCTTTTCCATTGAATACTTTTCTAAGAATGTATACCC
Organism: Marmota flaviventris; assembly: GCF_047511675.1. Lineage (NCBI taxonomy): Eukaryota > Metazoa > Chordata > Mammalia > Rodentia > Sciuridae > Marmota > Marmota flaviventris. The sequence continues at coordinate 10,857,508 of NC_092508.1, read as the reverse complement.
AGTAACCTCTATCCATTGTTTATTTTATGCCAACAGTGAAAATTCATTATATATTTGAATGTATTTTTGAAATCTATGCTTGTCTAACACACAGTGCTCGACAATAGAATATTGTAATTCAGTCTTTTTTTAAAAAAAAGAAAAAAAGTAATTCTAGATAAAACATTTTGATTGCTGATTTAAATACCCATGAATTAATTATTTTATTGGTTCTCTAAAATCTTGTATATTTGTTATCCAAGTTACAGAGTAAGCAATAAAGGTGAGATTTGAATTGTAAATTCTCAGCATTTTCCCTTCGTTCTTGAGTAGAGTGGCAGACAGAGTAAGCAAACACCAAGGAGCCTTCTAATTTTGACTGTGATCATTAACTAAAGACAGCAAAGGGTTCCAGACTAACCTTAACATAGTCAGTGTTTCCTAGGATGCATTGGGTACAATCAGGTTTTTTAAAGATTTTGAAAAATTTTTTTTATATTCTAAATTAATACATGCTTCTAACAGTGTTCATTTCTAAAAATTATGCAGTACAACCAGGTTATTTCTGTCTGTGACTTTATTCCTGCACTCTGGAGGAATATAATGTCTTATATTCTTGTATCATCTTTCAAAATGTTATGTATTTTCTCTCTCTCTCTGTGTTTGCCTCTCATAGAACTTAGTTCTTTTCATCTTAGTTGCCTGTCCATGTTTGGTAGATCCATCTCTAACTCATTGTTTTAATGCCTTCAGGATTCTATTAGATGTCCCTTTGAAAGAACATTTTTTTATAGACTTTTTTTTTTAAATGAAAAACATTGTTAAAATGAAACTATCCATATGAATATATGAAGATTACTCTTTATTCTACCTGCCTGGAAACTATTGATAAAGAAGTTAATTTGTTTTGAGGCTTATCAGCCATTTAAGTGTGATCTTGTGCTTCCATTTAAGAAATTATTCTATATAAGGAAAAAAAAAAATCCCTCAATTGGGACTGTCTTAAGATAGTTGAGAAATCCTAGCATTTAAATTGTATTGTGAAGTCAGTCCGTTAGTTCATTGAAAGATTGTACAAGTTCACATCTATTTTGCACCTTAGTTTTTTCAATTGCTGCCACCCGACTCTTGCAGTTTCTAGGTGTGTTTTGGGACTTTTTTTTTTTTCTAATAATTTATTGTTATTGTACCTTCCCTTATCTGTGGTAGCTTACAAGAGACCTCTTTTTTTTTTTTTTTAATTTTTTATTGTTGGCTGTTCAAAACATTACATAGTTCTTGATATATCATATTTCACAATTTGATTCAAGTGGGTTATGAGCTCCCATTTTTACCCCATATACAGATTGCAGAATCACATCAGTTACACATCCGTTGATTTACATATTGCCATACTAGTGTCTGTTGTATTCTGCTGCCTTTCCTATCCTCTACTATCCCCCCTCCCCTCCCCTCTTCTCTCTCTGCCCCCTCTACTGACATTCGTTTGTCCCCCTTGTATTATTTTTCCCCTTCCCCTCACTTCCTCTTGTATGTACTTTTGTATAACTCTGAGGGAAGAGACCTTATTTTTAAAGGAGAGAAAACAAAGACTGTGGCAAGGGCTATTTTGGCACAACCACGTTTTTTATTTATTATCTTTTCAAAATTAGTTTCCTTTGCTTTGGTAAAGATTTGAGCAATGACCTTAAAGTTCTGATTTTTATTTCTCATAGTTCAGAAAAATTTTAATATGTATTTACATTTAGTTAAGCACAGGACTTGCTTACATGGAAAAATTTTTATGATGAATACTTGCTCTAATATCTGATTAAAAAGTAACTTTGCACCTGAAGACTAAAGCAGAGAGCAAGGAATCTTATTGAGAAATTCAAAGGAAAGAATAAGAGGCCCTCTAGTCAACAGGAATGCTTGGAAAATGTTAACATGCTGAGAATTTTGATGACCCATCAGTGCAGGAGATTGTTTTAGGTATTATATGAAAATTTATGAACTGATTTCAGTGTTCATTTCTAAAATACTGTGGAGTGGCAGATAAATTTGGTTGAGTTTTTGTTGTCAAATACTGTTGGAATTTTTTTTTTAATAAAGACTTCTGAATTTGTACCATTTGGGATATCCTTTTTGTCATGTGGCAGGGCAGCTGGAATATTAGAAAAATAATCTTTTCTTTTGCCATTTACATTATATATTTCTGTAGAGCAGCTCATGCCTCTCTTCCATCATAACTTTTTTTGTTCTGATAGCTGCTCTTTTGTCTGCTTTTTAGATTACAAAACATTTGCATTTTTAAGAAGCTGGATATATCTGTTGATTTGTTAATTGCAAATTAATCTGTTTTGGGGTTTTTTGTTGTTATTGTTGTTTTGTTTTTTTCTCTAAGCAATGACCACCTTTCTGGAGATACATGTTGGAGTAGTTTGGTTTTATGACAGCATTGTAATGGGGTTTTCCCTGTCTGTCTTATCTATAGAAATTGAAAAGGTAAATACTAAATTGCCCTAGGTTTTCACCTGCCACTATTATTTGTTACAAATCTATCCCAATTATTTTGTACTTTTTTGTTGTTTTAAATTGTTTTTCAATTAACCAAGACCAGTACCAAGAAGAACATTTAGTTTCCTTAGAGTATTTCCACCTCCACATGAACCCGTCCCTTGAGGAACTAAAATGTCTCTCAATATATAAAGATTGAAATCCTTTTTCTCCTTTATTTTTTTCCCTGTAAATGGCATTGTAATTCTGTGTTCAAGTTCTGCCATTAATTGGTGTTTGGGAATTTAGATGGTTTCAGTTCCCTAAGTTTAAAATGAGATCTCTTCCAACTGCTAAAACAAGATTCTCGTGAGCCATTTAGAATACATATTTAAATTAGTAATTAGCTTTGGGAATTGGCATGAAACATTTCAGAATAAGAAGTGTTTGTTTGAGCACAAGAAACTAGCTTTTTTTTAGATAAAAAACAACAGTATAACTTTGTACAGTTTGAGCTACTAGTATGACCACCATATATTAGTCATGCTATGTACCTCATATAATTTGATCTTCAGTGGACACTGAAACCCTTTAAAGCAATATTCATCACAAGAAAGCTGATACTTAGGTATTCATTTAGCCAGGATTGCACAGCTATATATTTAATGGCAAAAGTAGAATTCTAACTTTAAAATTTACCCTATCTGTATTATGTTCCTACTTTGAAGCTTCTAGTTTGAGCAGTTTTAATAAGTAAAAGTATAAATTTTAAAACCCCAGATGTTGCAAAAATATCATTGGAAGTCAAAGTTCACAACCATCTTACCATAAATGATCCAGCTTTGTTTTCATCCATCACATTTTCTTCTTGTCCACATGAAATTTTGCTTGTGCAGTATTAATGTTTAATACTCCAATATTCCCACAAAACAATTGTACTTTCTTTCTGGTTTAGTTTGGTTTGGTACCAGGGACTGAATCCAGGGATGCTTAATCACTATGCCACATCCCTAGACCCTTCTATTTTTAATTTTGAAACAGGGCCTTGCTAAGTTCCTGAGGCTGACCTTGAATTTGTAATCTTCCTGCTTCAGTCTCCCAAATTGCTGGGATTATAGGCATGTGCCATTACATCTTGCCCACAACAATTTTATTGCAAACAGAGAACATTTATTTTCTCATGGTGTAAATACGTACTCATGCAAAGAACCTGAAAATACAGAAAATATTTTTATAAAGAATTCATGGTCCTGTGTGTGTATATTTTAAGTACTTTTTGTTTCTTTCATGTAGATGAAAAAGTAGTATGGGAGTATACCATGCTTACTGTTTTGTACTTTTCTTCAATACATCATGGGTTTCTTTTGTTGTCAGATACAGATCCACATTTTCTTTCAGTGGTGTACACTATTCAGAGTTTCATAATTCCCATGATGAACAATGAGATTATTTCCAGCTTTTCAAGATTTAAATATTACCTGTAAATAGTTTGAGGGTCTTGTTTTCTTAGAAATGAAATTGATGAGCAAATTGTGTACATATTAACATTTCAGACATTTTCTGTATTACTATGTGTAGCATTCATGGTCATATGTCATTTTTCAGAATGTTAATTGAATACATCATAATGTAACGTTTGATTTGGAACCTGTCTTGGAATAAATTTTATAAATCACACTATTGGCTTATAAAGATTAACTTTATCCTCAGTTACTATTTAAAGGAATTATTTAATTTTTACAAACATCAAAAAGACATGTGGATCACTTTTTTTACTCCCACCCTCCAGTTGTTTGAGTGAATTTTTAGTGATTGCTAATTTAGATATAGGAGATAAGAAAAAATGCTTCATCTCTCCCTTTTTTGGTACTGAGATTGATCTCAGGGGTTCTTAACCACTGAGCCACATCTCCAGCCCTTTATTTTTTATGTATTTTGAGACAGGGTCTCGAAACTTAGCAACTTAGCTTCAGGGCTGGCTTTGAACTATCAAGCCTATATCAGTGCTCCAAGCCTCTAGGATTACAGATGCATATTCTTTCCTTTTCTTGATTACTGGTAAAGTTTATTATCTCCAGTATTTCCTAGTTACATTTTCACATTTCTGGATTGTCTTTAAAGCTAATTTAAAAATATTAATTGAATCACCCAGGTTGTATTTTTATTCATCGAATATTTTGGGATTATAGAGTCATAAACTAGGACTTCTCTGTTGCTATTATTGTCATCTATAATGAGGAGATTTTAAATCTTAAAAATCACAGTTTATGATAGAGAATAAATAAAGTCTAGTTATTTCTAAGTTTCCTCCTTCTTCCATTATTATTGTCAAAAATGGATAACTTATTAAAATCTTCTAGTTGACTGATTATTATTCAGGTTTACAAGCTTACTTTTTCATCCTAAAGGATAGCCATTTCTCCATACAGAAATGGCTATCCTTTAGTGTGTTAAATTCACTCTGGTGTGTCTAGATATGGGTGTTTTATATTTCACATGGAATTTGATGTACCTTGAATCTGTGTTACTATTTTTTACCAGTTTTTCACTCAGTTCTCTTCTTCAGTGACCTTTAAAGTCTATAAACATTTTAAAGAAAAATTAATATGTAAAGTTTTTTGAATCATTTGGAGAATTTTAATCATTTAAAATGTTCCAATACCAGTTCATACTAAATTCTCATAAAGTTATCACAGAATATAAATTTAGAATACATAAGTTATAATGTGGTTTTTAAGACAGTACAGTTTCAGCTTGAATTACTAGATATGTTTGGGGAGCTCTCCTAGAGAAGAGATGATACCGGTCTTCCTGATAAAATTTTCAACATCCTAATTTGTGGGAATTTTAGATGAGAAAATCTTGAAAATCCTAGTGGCCATTCAGAGACTTACGTTGTTCTTTTCCTATTTAGAAATATTACTTTAAAAAGGACAGTTTTAACTTTTTAAGTGATGTTCTAGGAAAAAAATCACATTAAATGCTGTATATCATTGTCATATTAGCTTCATTTAGTAGGACTTAATATGGTGCCCATTTGCAAGATGACTTAAGTATTTCCTATAATTCTCAGCATAATGTATAGTAGGTATGGTTGATTACTATTTTCCCAGACAAAACAGTCGTAGGAATGGTAGTATATTTTGTCAATTAAATATAAGTAGCAGAACTGAGCCATGAACCCAGTTTATTTGGAAGCACGTGCTCAGAATCCATCACAGTGCCTTCAAGGGACCAGTAATCTAGATAAGGCAAGTATGATGTATATGTAAGTGTAAATCAAGTGCAGAGAAACAGAACCCCAGGAGAGTAGAAAACATGTCAATCCAACCTCATGCAGACTTACAAAGGAGTAGTAGAACTTGAGTCTGAGGGATGGGGCGAGCAGAAGTAGATGGAAGCAGGAGGAAGGAGTTTCTATGTTGTGGGTATGCAATATCGGTGGCTAAGCAGCATTCAAAATACGTTGGATGGTTTTCTTAAAGAGTATTTGTTTAGGGTGTATATGGCCAGGCACAGGTGGCACATGCCTATATTCCTTTGGATTTGGGAGGCTGAGGCAGGAGGATCACAAGTTTCACAAGTTCAAGGCCAGCCTGAACAATTTGGTGAGAACTTGTACCCAAATAAAAAAGGCCTGGAGGTGGAACTTAGTTGTGGAGCACCCCAGCCTATACTGGGGAGGAAAAAAGTCAATAATGAAATTCATGTAAAATATTATTAGATTGGAATTATCTACACATATTCTATTTAAGGCTTTGAAGGCGATTGCAGTCATTTGGTAATAAAAATGTGGTTGGAAGACCTGCAGCCTGGATGTGCTTACCTGGGAGCTTTTAACCATGCACAGTCTCAGGCCCCATCTTGGGACAGTAAATTGGAACCTACGTTTTAACATAATTCCTGTGTGGTTTGTATGCAAATTCAAGACCAGGAAGCACTGGTTTAGGTCCTATCTGTTATATACATTTTTTAAATCTATCTTTTGAAGTACTAAAGTTAATTTTTATGATGAAGTTATTGGACACTCATGGGGGAAAAAAAAAACTCATCAAAAGCAAAGCAATTCTGTAACAGTACATATGTCAAAAGTTCTTTTCAAGTGTTTGCAGTTTTAGATGTGTTTCCAGGAATCAGGATTCCATGCAGAATATTTTGTTTTCCAGCGTCAACCTCAAGCACAAGTGAGAATGCGGTGCAATCAGGGATAGTTGTTAAGGCAGCAGCATTTTCCTTGGGTGTATATTATGGAAGAGGGAAATTGGAAAAGCACAGGTCTCCCTCTTGCTATGAAGCCATTCACACAACGGAAGGAAACTGCAGATGACAGAATCAGCTGGGGATACCTGAAGAAGTATATCTGAAGTCTACGTTGGATCAATATGTTTAAAAGCATAGCCATAGAGGAACACAGTGCTTGTCATGGGTGCTGCAGTCATGAAATATGACCCAGGTCCTGCAAACTGGCTAAAAAGAGACAACGTGTGAGACATTTTTTTAGACCACTTTCCCCTATGAACCTTAATAGGTCTTCTGCTTTGTATTTTTGCAAATGTATGTTGATTGAAGAAAAAAGAAGTACTCACCTCCAAATTGTAGTTATTCTCAACACCCTAAGGCCACCATTGCAAACATTTTGGTGTTTATTTACTTTCCCAACTATTTCCCAACTCCCAACTGTGTGTGCATTTTGTAGAATTTTTTTCTTGTATACAATGTATGCAAATACTGTATGTGTCTGTTTTTTAAAATTTAATAATTTGTACGTTTCCTTTCCCATGATGAAATAGTGTGCAAAGTCATATTAAATGACTGCACTCCATGTGTCTCCTTGGTCAGAGGATAAATTTCTTTACTAGTCCTCTTGATCAGAGGTGCAAAAACTTTAAATAATTAAATGGCTACCTACTATCTGTGTGTGTGTAGAGGATTATTGTTATATATAATGGATTCATTTTGACTTTCATAAACATATTAATTTTCTCCATTTCAATCCCAAGTACTTCCTCTTGCCTTTTGCTCCTCCCTCCCCCCTTCTTCCTCTACTTTCTTGGTCTTCTACTTTTTGATTGGTGTGTTACATATAGAGGTGGAATGCATTGTAATATATTTACTCATGCACATAGCATAATTTGATAAACTTCATTCAATAGTTACCTTCATTCTCTTTCCTCCCCCTCCTTTCCTTCCTTTCCCTTTATCCCTCACTTCTATTCTACTGATGTCCCTTCTGTTTTCACAAGATCCCCTTTGCTAGTATATATTTTTATAAAGAGTAGTAAAGGAACATGCTGGTATCAGTCTCAAACCCATAAAGACACATGCTATGCTCTCCATGTACCCTGGGTCCTGGGGAAGCACTGGGACTGCCCTTGCTAATCTGGAAGAATTTAGTCATGTATGTGAGGAAACTTTGGTGATTAAAATTCACTAGTAAAGTTTAACAGTTTGGTGGGAAGTTTATATAAGGAATAGCCAGATGAGGGTTGCCCATTTAATTGCTCTAGAAAATCCTCAAGAAAATTTATTATGGATCCTTATATAAAGTCAGTTCGGGCTACAAGGACTTGATTCTGGGTGTAAAATAGGTTCCTCAGAATGTAAGTAGAAAATAATCATTTATTTTTGAAAAATCAGTTCATAAAGTGGGTAGGGTATATGAAGAAGAATAAAATTCTGCCCTGAAGGAGGTTCTGATGCATTTGAAAGGAGTAACATAACACCTGAGAAGATAATTTAAAATTTTCATTTAATTTTCCCTAAGCTTATAGAAGCGTTACAAAGAATAATTATGTAAAATTAGTACACTTCCATGCTAGATACAGGTCAGTTAACTGCCATATTACCTGTTGGCTAAATCAGACTCTGCACCTATTTTTTTTTTAAGATTTTCTCATTTTTATTTATATGTGGTGCTGAGGCTCGAACCCAGGACCTCACATGTGTTAGGCAAACATTCTACCACTGAGTCACAACCCCTGCCCCATGCACCTATTTTTGTAAATAAAACTTTCTTGGAATTTAACCACTCCCAATTTTTGCTTATTTTCTGTTGTTTTGGCCCAGTGCCAATGAGAGTTGTATAGCTGTGACAAAAGACCTATGCCCTATAGAACCTAACAATATTTCTTTACAGAAAATTTTGCTGACCCCTGCTCTAGATAATTAGATAAACATAAAAAGAAAAAATCAATTTTGTGAGTTTATATGTGTACATTTTATATATCAAAACCTAAAATGACTGTATATTGTTATGTCAAATTTTTTACCCACAAATTATGTTGTTAAATATTGGAAAAACAAGGTTTTTCAGTGTTGTCATAGTACTGTAATATAGATCCCTAATAATTTACTAGACATTGTCCTGTTTTTTTGGTTTTGAGTTAGTGTATATAATATTTTAATAAATATACATAAATCTGTGTGTATGGTGCTTTTGGAAAGAAATTTCTAGTGTAGACTTATTGAAATTAAACTTTTCAAGGCCAAATTACCAAAGACCATGTACTTTATCATTAAGATATGAATGTTCATTTTCCTTTGATCCTTATTGGTATAGGATGTTTAACTGATCTTGGGCATGATAAACAAAAAACAGTGTTTCATTGTCATTAAACTGCTAAAGGAGCTATTTTTTTCCAAATGTTAATTTGCTTATTCTAGGTTCTCTCTTTTTTTAATGATATTTATTTATTAAATTTATTTTTTAAAATTTTGATTTGTTATATATGACAACAGAATGCATTACAATTCATATTACACATATAAAGCACACTTTTTCATATTTCTGGTTGTACACAAAGTAGAGTCACATCCTTCATGTCTTCTTACATGTACTTAGAGTAATGATGACCATCGCATTCCAACATCTTTTCTACCCCTATGTCCCCTCCCTTCCTCTTCCTTCCCTTTTCCCTATCTAGAGTTCATTTAAACTTCCCATCCCCCACCCCAGCATATTATGGATCAGCAGCCTTAAATCAGAGAAATCATTCAGCATTGGCTAATTTCACTTAGCATTATCTTCTTCAGCTTTATCCATTTACCTGCAAATGCCATGATTTTATTCTCTTATTGCTGAATAATATTCCATTGTGTATATATACCACATTTTCTTTACCCATTCAGCTACTGAAGGGCATCTAGGTTGGTCCAACAGTTTCTCTATTGTGAATTGTGCTGCTATAAAATTTGATGTGGCTGTATCCCTATAGTATGCTCTTAAGTCCTTTGAGTATAGACTGAGGAGTGGGATAGCTGGGTCAAATGGTGGTTCCATTCCTGGTTCTCCAAGATTTCTCCATTCTGTTTTTGCAGTCCCACTAGTAATGTATGAGTGTGCCTTTTCCCCCACATTCTCACCACCACTTATTGTTTGTATTCTTAATAGCTGCCATTCTGATTGGAGTGAGATGAAATCTTAGAGTACTTTTGATTTGCATTTCTCTAATTGCTAGAGGTGTTGAAATTTTTTTCATATATTTGTTGATTGATTGTATATCCTCTTCGGAGAAGTGTCTGTTCAGTTCCTTAGTCCATTTATTGACTGGGTTATTCATTTTTTGGTGTTAAGATTTTTGAGTTCTTTATATTTTCTAGAGATTATTTCTCTGATGTGCATGTGGTAAGAATTTGTTCCCAGTTAGTAGGCTTTCTATTCACCTCACTGATTGTTTCTTTTGCTGAGAAGAAGCTTTTTAGTTTGAATCCATCCCATTTGTTGATTCTTGATATTAATTTTTGCACTATAGATGTCTTATTGAGGAAGTTGAGGCCTAATCCCACATGATGAAGATTAGGGCCTACTTTTTCTTCTTATAGATGCAGTATCTCTGGTTTAATTCCTAGGTCCTTGATCCATTTGAGTTGAGTTTTGTGCATGGTGAGAGATAGGGGTTTAATTTCATTTTGTTGCATATGTATTTATAATTTTCCCAGCACCATTTGTTGAAGAGGCTATCTCTTCTCCAATGTACATTTTTGGCGCCTTTGTCAAATATAAGATGACTGTAATTATGTGGGTTAGTCTCTGTGTCCTCTATTCTGTACCATTGGTCTTTAAGTCTATTTGGTGCCAATACCATGTTATTTTTGTTACTGTTGCTCTGTAGTGTAGTTTAAGGTCTTCTTGCTAAGGGTTGTTTTAGCTATTCTGATTCTCTTATTTTTCCAGATGAACTTCCAGAGGAATGGCTACTTTTTCTATTCCTATGAGGAATGTTATTGGGATTTTGATTGCAATTGAATTAAATCTGTATAGTGCTTTTGGTAGCATGTTCATTTTGACAATATTAATTCTGCCTATCCAAGAACAAGGTAGATCTTTTCATCTTCTAAGGTCTTCTTTAATTTATTTCTTTAGCATTCTGTAGCTTTCATTGTAGTAGTCTTTCACCTCTTTAGCTGATTTTCAAGTTTTTACTTTTTTTTTATGCTATTGTAAATGGGGTAGTTTTCCTCATTTCCCTTTCAGAGGATTTGTCACTGATATACAGAAATGCCTTTGATTTATGGGTGTTGATTTTGTATCCTGCTACTTTTCTGAATTCATTTACTAGTTCTAGAAGTTTTGGGGGTCTTCTGAGTATAGAATCATATCTTCAGCAATTAGTACTAATTTGAGTTCTTCTTTACCTATCCGAATCCCTTTAATTTCTTTCATCTAATTGCTCTTGCCAGTGTTTCAAGAACTATGTTAAACATAAGTGGTGAAAGAGGGCATCCCTGTCTTGTTCCAGCTTTTAGAGGGAATACTTTCAATTTTTTTTCCATTTAGAATGATGTTGGCCTGGAGCTTAGCATAGACAGCTCTTAAAATATTGAGATATGTTCCTGTTATCCCTAGTTTTTCTAGTGTTTTTAACATGAAGGAGTGCTGTATTTTGTCAAATGCTTTTTCTGCATCTATCAAGGTGATATATGGTTCTTTAAGTCTATTTATGTGATGAATTAACATTTATTGATTTCCGTATGTTGAGCCAACCTTGCATCCCTGGAATGAACCCCACTTGATCATGGTGTACTGTCTTTTTGGTATGTTTTTGTATTCAATTTTCCAGAATTTTATTGAGAATTTTTGCATCTATGTTCATTAGAAATATTAGTCTGAAGTTTTCTTTTATTGATGTGTCTTTGCTTGGTTTTGGAATCAGGGTGATATTGGCTTCATAGAGTGAGTTTGGAAGTGCTCCCTCTTTTTTCTATGTACTGAAATAAGTTGAAGAGTATTGTTTTTAGTTCTTCTTTAAAGGTCTTGTAGAACTCAGCTGTGTATCCATCTTGTCCTGGACTTTTCTTGGTTGGGAGGCTTCTGATGGTGTCTTCTATTTCGTTGCTTGAAATTGATCTGTTTAAATTGTGTATATCAATCATCCTGATTTAATTTGGGCAATAGAAATTTGTCAATGCCTTTGATATTTTCTACTTTATTGGAGTAAAGTAGAAAATATCAAGTTTTCAAAATAATTTCTAACTATCTTCTGTATTTCTCTAGTGTTGTGATATTTCCTTTTTCATCATGTATGTTAGGAATTTGAGTTTTCTCTCTCCTCTTCATTAGATGGCTAAGGGTCTGTCAATTTTATTTATTTTTTCAATGAATCAACTTTCTGTTTTGTCAGTTTTTTCAATTATTTTTTTTGTTTCAATTTCATTGACTTCAGCTCTGATTTTAATTATTTCTTGTCTTCTACTGCTTTTGGTGTAGATTTGTTCTTTTTTTTTTTTTTTTTAGGGCTTTGAGATGTAATGTTAAGTCATTTCCATGCAATGAACTTTCCTCTTAGAACTGCCTTGATAGTGTCCCAGAGATTTCAATATGTTGTATCTGTGTTCTCATTCACCTTTAAACTTTTTTTAATCTGCTCCTTGATGTCTTTTGCAACCCCATTGTTCATTCAGTAACATATTATTTATTCTATAGGTGTTGGAGTAGCTTTTATTTCTTATTTTATCATTGATTTCTAATTTCACTCCATTATGATCTTATAGAATGTAGAGTAGTATCTCTATGTTTTTATATTTGCCAAGAGTTGCTTTTTGGCATAATATATGGTCTATTTTAGAGAAGGATCCATGTGCTGCTGAGAAGAAAGTTGTATTTGCTTGTTGAAGGATGAAATATTCTATATATGTCAATTAAGTCTAAGTTATTGATTGTGTTATTGAGTTCTTTATGGTTTTTTTGTTCAGCTTTTGTTTGGAAGATCTATCCAGTGGTGAAAGTGGTGTGTTAAAGTCACCCAAAATTATTGTGTTGTGGTCTGTTTGACTCTTGAACTCGAGAAGAGTTTGATGAATGTAGATGTTCCATTGTTTGGGGCATATATATTTATAATTGTTATGTCTTGTTGGTGTATGGTTCCCTTGAGCAGTATGTAGTATCCTTCTTTATCCCTTTTGATTAACTTTGGCTTGAAGTCTATTTTATTTGATATGAGGGCATATGGAAACCCCTGCTTGCTTTTGCAGTCTATGTGAGTGGTATGATTTTTCCCAACCTTTCACCTAAAGTCTGTGGATGTCTTTTCCTATGAGATGAGTCTCTTGGAGGCAGCATATTGTTGGGTCTTTTATTTTGATCCAATCTGCTAGTCTGTGTCTTTCAATTGGTGAGTTTAGGCCATTAACATTTGGGGTTATTATTGAGATATGCTTTGTATTTCCAGCCATTTTTGTTTATTTTTGGTATGTAATGTGACTTGGTTTCTCCCCTGATTAGATTTTCCTTTAGTGTAATACCTCCCTCTGCTGATTTTCTTTATTGTTTTTCATTTCCTCTTCTTGGAATATTTTGCTGAGAATGTTTTGTAGTGCAGGCTTTCTAGTTGTAAATTCTTTTAACTTTTGTTTATCATGGATGGTTTTTATTTTATCATCAGATATAAAGCTTAATTTTTCTGCATATTTTTCTTTCAGAGCGTGGTGTATGTTGTCCCACCATCTCCTGGTTTTGAGGGTCTGGGTTGAAAAATCTGCTAAGATACAAATTGGTCTTCCCCTATATGTGATCTGATTCCTCTCTCTTGTGGCTTTTAAGGTTCTGTCCTTATTCTGTATGCTAGGCATTTTCATTATAATGTGCCTTGGTGTAGATCTGTTTAATTTTGTACATTTGGTGTGTCCTGTAAGCCTCTTGTATTTGGTTTTCCAATTTGTTCTTCATGCTTGGAAAACATGAAGAGATTGTGCATTCCTTTGGTTTGAAACTCTGTGACTTCCTCTATCCCAATAACTCTTAGATTTGGTCTTTTGATGCTGTCCCATAATTCTTGGATGTTCTGTTCATAGTTTCTTTCTTCACTGTGCGATCAAATTTATTTTCCAGATTGTATACTTTGTCTTCATTATCTGACGTTCTTTCTTCCAAGTGATCTAGTCTGTTGATTATGCTTTCTATTGAGTTTTTTATTTGATTTATTGTATCCTTCATTTCAAGGATTTCTGACTGTTTTTTTTTTTTTTTCAAAGTCTCTATCACTTGAAGTAATCTTTTCTACCTGTATTTGCTTTCTTATTTCTTTGTTGGAGTGATCAATTTTTGCCTGTGTTTGCTCATTTAGGTCATTCTTTAATTCACAGATCATTTTAATTATGAACCTTCTGAACTCCTTCTCTGACATTTCATCAACTTCGCTGTCCATGGGTTCTGTTTTTGTAGTATCCTGATTTGTTTGGGGCTCTTTCCTCCCTTGTTTTTTCATGTTGTCTATGTGTCTTCCTTCCTTGCAGTGTGAATCTGAGATGTTACAGGTTCTCTCCTATATTCTTGTAGTACCTGTGCAGATTGTCTGTACCTTACCTTGATGTTGGGCTTCCAGATCCCTGCTGGTGTCCCTCAATGGATGCTACTGCATCTAAAGGTAGTGGCGGCAATAGCTGAGGTAACTCGAGATAATAGTGGAGGTGCCCCAAGACAGAAGCAATGTCTTACAGAGATGGGGCTGAAAGGGTGGGCCTCATGCTCTCTTTGGGATGCCTGCTCTGAGATGCAGCTGTTCCTAGGCCTTGTCTTTTGTAAAAAGGTAGGGGCTACTGCTTGAGGAAGGCTATGACGATGTCTGCAGTGTCCCAAGATGGAAGTGGGTTAGGCTTGGGCTCCCAGGTGTGTGTGGGGGGGGTGTTGGCGAACTCAGACCTACCCTGGGCCTGGGTCCCACACAGGTCAGTGTGGGCAAATCTGGGCCAGACCTGGGCTTTTATTCTAGGTTCTCTTTTTAGATTTGTCTATTGTCCTTAGCATGTTTTTTAATTGTTTATGTAAGTACAACATATTTTATATATTTTTTTAGTTGTTGATATACCTTTATTTTATTTATTTATATGCAGTGCTTAGAATCAAACCCAGTGCCTCACACATGCCAGGCAAGTGCATTACTGCTGAGCTACAGCCCTAGCCCAGTACAACATTTTTTTCATACTGGAAACTATTCATTCCCCCAATACTCATTCCAAATATAATTTTATTACTGTCAACTATATTTCTAATTACTTTATGCATGCTTCTGATTTAGCATAATATTTATAATTCATTTGTTCATTTGGTTACCCACTAGATAGTGAACTCTTCTGTAGCAGCAGCTCTGTGTTAGTTACCTCTGGACTTCTATGACTACCACTGGGCTACATATGCTAAATACTCAATAAATGCTACTTGCATGAATTAGTGTTTTTGTGGCTCAAATAATAGGAAAATAAGAGTTGGCACTTTAAATAAAAAGTTATTACTCCATACCTTTTGAAAATTTTATCTTCATCTGCACAAATACTAAGTGTGTATCATGAGCCAAGAATCACACTAAGTACTAGGGTTAAAGGATAAATAAAATATAGTCTCTGTGTAGAAATCTAGTGGGAAATTTGGAATTATAGTGTGGTAATAAGTTAACAGTGTGGTGAGGGATGTAGACACAGTGCTTAATGAAATAGAACTGTGATTGATAGAGACTCAGGTGCTTTGAATACAGATAGGAAAAACACCTAACCTGAACTAGAGCACTGAGAAAGATTTTCTATAAAAAGAAAATCAGCTGAGACTTGAAAGATGAGGAAGAATTATCTAGTTCAGAGTAAAGAGAAATGCAGGCACTAAGGTACCTAGTGCAAAAATCTAGGACTTTCAGAAACTGTAGGTCTTAGAGGAATTTCAGAGTTTGGGGAAAATGAAGACCAAGGCAAAATGATGAGTCATCAAGCTGAATAGACCAGATCATGAAGGGCCTCCTATGCCATTTTGGGAGCCCCGACTTGTTTAAGGGCAGCATGAATAAGAATGTTTAAACATTGAAGGATTTTTTAAAGAAGTTGAATATAATTTTTTACAGTCTTGAAGTATGACCAAGTGAGGAATGGACTTAATAAAGGATTATAAGACAAGGCAGGGAACAAGTTATGAGGTCATTACAGTAACTTATGTGAAAAATAATGGTGACCTGAGCCAGCATGAGATTTTATAGGTAAGTGAAAGAACAATCACTCATGACTGAGCACAGGCCCCATGTAAGTTCAAACTTGATCCAAACAAGGCAGACTAAGCAAGCAAGCCAGCCAACACTGAAAGAACTAAACAGATTTGTGTCTCTGCTTATTTCAGGGATGGTAGAATTTGGATTTGAGACCAGCAAAGCTAATTGCTTGATAAAACAATTGGTTAATGCTTTCCAGAGGACTATAATAGAATACAGCAAATCAATACAATATCCAAGATTTAATAAAAAACTGCTAGATGTTCTAAGGAACACTTTTTGTTCAATGACCAGGTAGCAAATATTTTAGGTGTATAAGTTCATATGGCCTCTGTTACAACTATTCACCTCTGCCACTGTAGCATAAAATTTATCATATATAACATAAATGAATGGATATGGATGTATTCTAATTGAACTTTTTAAAAAATGTACCATTTATTAGAAGTCATAATTTGCCAACCTCTTACAGACAAGAAGAAATAGGAAAATTTGACCCATACTTAAAAGGCCAACCCAGAATAACACATACAAGGATTTTAAAATAGCTATGCTTAAGTGTGTAAAGAAAAATATTAACCTTAATTTTTTAAAAAAATCAGACTATCAAAGAGCTAAATAGAAATGACTTAGTTCAAAAATGTAAACTCTGAAATTTAAAAAAGCATTGATGGATTTAATAATAGATTGGAGGTGACAAAGAGCCTGTGACTTTGAAGATAGTCAAATAGAAATTACCCACAAATAAGAAATGATGTAAAAGAAAAGAGACAGTCTGAGTGATCCATAAGACAATATCAGAAAATCAAAGTAATGAATAATTAAGTTTCAGTAGAAGGAAGAAAGAAAAATGTTTCAAGAAATAATGACTAAAAATTTCCAAAAAGCCATAGATATATGGGTCCAAAATCCCAAGAAATCTCAAACAGAGCATTTGGCAAAACTATGAAGACAGCCAAAGGATCAGTAGCTCTCAGGAGTTAGAAGACAGGAAGGGAGGAGAAGGAAGAACGCAGGATTTTTAGAGAAGTGAAACCATTCTGTATGAAACTACAATGGTGGATACATGTAATTATACATTTAATATTCACCATGACTTTGGTTGATAATTCTGTGTCACTGCAGGTTGTACAGTCTGATTGTAACAAATGTACCAATGTAAGTGGAGGATGTTGAGTAAAAGATGGTTCATGTATGTAGGAGTCCAGTGTCTATGGGAAATCTCTACCTCTGCCTGGTGTGTGTGTGTGTGTGTACCTAAAACTCCAAAATATAAAGTATATTTAAAAAATTTCTAGGTATTATCATAGTCAAATTACTGAAAACCAAAGTTAATGAAAAACTATGTTGAAAGCGAATGAGAAAATGATGCACAATACAAAAAAAAATTCAGATTTGTTATCAGAAGCAATGGAACCCAGAGGATACTGGACCAACATCTTTTAAATGCTTGAGAAAAGACTGGTGAACATTCTGCATCATGTGACAATATCATTCAGTCCCAAGGGATTAGGTATATAAAGTGAAATGGTTAGACCTAGGGTAAAACCTTGAAAAACATTGATATTTAAGCAATAAGCAATCAGGTAGGGATCCCACCTTTCCTGCGAAGTTCAGAGAGTTGCTGGGAAAAAATCTGATTGGAAGGGAAGAGAACTTTGAGAGACAGCATAGTCAACTTTATCAAATCCTTCAAGGTAAATAAAGTAAAATTACAAATAATATTTTTTAAAGGCACTGGGTCAAATAATGAAGAGGCTCTTAGTAACATTAGCAATAGTACATTCAGTGGCACTACGAGAGCAGAAGCCACTGTAGTGGGTAGAGACAGGCGAGAGTAGCAGGTGAGGCCCTAGGCACAGTGTAGACCAGTTCAGGAAGTTTAGCCTAAAAAAGAGGAGCTGGTGTAATTGCTGCAGAAGAAAAGTCTTAAGAATGGGGGTGTATTATTGGCCTTTGTAAAGACAGGTATGACATAAGCATATTATTAATACATTTACAGGAAGATGGTAAAAGAGAAGGAAAAATTTTAAATGTCTAAGTCCTGAATTATGATTTCTGTTTCCCTCTGAAATGATTGTTTGTATAGCCCAGAGAGAACATGGAGATGGCAATAACATCAAAGACGTGAAGAAAACTAGGGGTGATTCAGGGAAAACACAGAAGGATTCTGCAGTAACTGAATCTGCTCCCACCTGCCTTCACATATGAAATCCTGACCCCTGCAATGTGGTGGTTTTTAGGAGGTGGGGCCATGGGTTGGTAATTAAGTCATGAGGATGGAGCCCTGGTGAGTGGGATTAGTGCCCTTATAAAGAGCCCCAGAGAGTTCTCTCACTTTCTTTCCGTCACATGAGGATACAATGAGAAGTCTGCAACCTCAAACTCTGCTTAAGGCCCTGGACTAGCTGGCACCTTGAGCTCAGACTTCCACCCTCCAAAACTTTGAAAGATAGATTTCGGTTGTTATAGCAGCCTAAACTAAGTTTCTTTACTTTCTTCTCCTCCTCCTTCTCCTCTTTCCTCCTCATTCTTCCTTCCTTCCTTTCTTTCCTTTCCTCTCTCCCCCTCCCTCCTTCCTTCTTCCTTCCTTCTTTCCTTCCTTCCTTTCTCTCTCTCTCTCTTTCTTTCTTTCTCACTGGGGATTGAACCTGGGATGCTGTTCTACTGAACTAAATCCCTAATTCTTTTTTTTATTTTTTATTTTGAGACAGGATCTTGCTAAGTTGTCCAGACTGGCTTGAGTACTGGTATTACAGGCACACATTAACATGACCAAAATTTCTAGTCTAAAAATATCAGAAGCAGTTTTACAGTGGAAATGCAATACAAATATAGAACATTACCTTGTGTAGAAAAGACAGATTTCTAATTTCCCATGAAGATGGGGAATCCTCCGCTCACCTGTCTGAAGAGGGCCAGTGACAATTGTCAGTGAATTGGGAGAGTTACCACCAGAGATTAGCAAATGAGAAGGACAAAAGGAGTAAAATCTGGCAGAGGCAGTAGAGACCAGAAAGAGCCGAATCCTGGGAAAATGCAGTGTGAGGGGGTCATCAATTTCCACTGGGAAAAGAAGTAGAAAAGTTGGTTATCTTCCAGAGAATCGGATTCCAGCAGCACGGTGCAGAGTGGATGGGCATGCACAAGGGGTGGGGTATGGATATGTAGGCCAAGCCATCCCTGAAGTCCTGAGTCAGGTTCCCTTCTGAAGGGACTTGAGACTGAAAAGCAGGTTCTAGAGGTCAGTAATAGAAATTTCACAAAAAAGGAAGTAGGTGAGGTTAGGTCTAAGAGAGTATGCTTATAATAAATAGGAGATGAGATAAGGATGGGGGATATCATGAGAAGCTTCATCCTGGCCAGTGATACAAAGCATGATGGTCATAAGTGACCATAATTCCCAAAGAATGCAGCTCAGCATGGCCATAGGGGCTGCAGGGGTGTAGGCAGGAGAAGGCCCAGGTTGACTGTGTTTCCAAAGGATCCTGGTCCACATGCAGGATACTCCCAGATATGGGCAGGAGAAACTCTGGGGGACCCTATTCTGACCTTCCTCTTCTAGTCCTGGCTCTCCACAATGGGCAAGAAATTCATGAGATGTTCCCCCTCCCAGCTTGTATCTCCCAGGGCCCAGGCAGTTGGGATCTCTGAGAGCTGTCCAGCTTCAGGCCCACTACCAAGAGTATGTACCTCATTCAGATCCAAAGCCCAGCCCTAGTGACTGCTGTTTGCTTTGTGGTGGGAGTTGGTATGGTAATTCAGTGACTTGGGATTAATTAATTCTGTAATTCCAGTGACTTGGGAGGCTGAAGCAGGAGGATTGCAAGTTTAAGTTTCAGAACAGCCTCAGCAACTTAAGAAAATTCTAAGCAATTTAGTGAGACCCAATCTCAAATATTAAAAAAAAAAAAAGTAATAAGGGCTGGGGATATAGCTCAATGGTAAAATGCCCCCAGTTCAATCCTCAGTATCCCAACAAAGATCTTTTGGGGTGACACTTCTCTTGTCCCAATAAGACTCTAAAATGTATCTCCCTGATTGCCCCACAGGCAACCCCTACCTCACCTGTCTGGCCTCCTTAGGAGACAGGACCTAGAGAGTACATTTGATGCAGAAACACTCAACTGTTTGGGGGTAATTAAAAGTTATTTATAGACTTAATTATAAAAAAATATATTTGAGTTGATTAAAATAAAAGTACCATTTTAAAACCTTGAAACTGTTTCTGCTAAGCCTCCAAGATTGGACAATATCTCACATATGAAAGAGAGATGTTCAATCTCCTTAGAGATGAAATTGTCACATTCCCGAGGAGACATTATAGTATATTAAGTAATAAATATGCACCACATTTGTCTTAGCACTTTAGAAAAAGTTTTCATTTCTTTTTAAACACATTTGTGGCTCTAAGTCTATGAACTTATTAATAATTATTGATGGCTATTAGATACCTAATTGTTTATTACTAGAAAAAATCATGTGGCCAGTTTATAAATAAAGAGCTTAACAGATGACTGGATATCATGGCTGTTGAGAAATTATTTATTTTCCTGTAATAAAATCTAAATTAATGTGATTTTTTGTTTACTCTGTTTAAGAGTTGGTAAAGCTTATGAGCACTTCTTATGTTTTCCTTTTGTATGGTAACTGTCAACAGAGACTATTTTCCTAATTATAAATTTCTACATTATCCAAATTACAAGACAAGAATATTGTATATTGTAAGAGTGTTTATAGATTAGGCATGTATTTCAAAATTGGGATAACATCATGTGTAATATATTCCTTTTATACATTTAACTAAATGGAACAATTCTTAAAACAATAAAAAGACTAAGAACTAAAAAAAAATGAGCAAAAAACCTGAAAAGACATTTCTCCAAAAATGGTATTCATTGGTCAATAAGCCTGTGGCAAAGTGTTGAATATCATTAGTCATTAGGGAGATACAATCAGAACCACAATAGAGACCACTTTGCACCTATCAGGATGAGTGTCATCAGAAATATGGAAATAGCAAGTGTTATCGAGGATGTGAAGAAACGAATTCTAACACATTGCTGATGGGGATGTGAATGATGAGCTGCTTTGGAGAACAGTTGGGTAGTTCCTCAAAAAGTTAAACAAGAGTACCACACGACCCAGTCATTCAACTAGTAGGTATATGCACAAGAGAAATAAAAACTTGTCTATAAAAAAGTTGTGCACAAATGTTCATAGCAACATCATTTGTAAGAGCCAAATAGTGGAAACAACCCAAATGTCTGTTTACCAATAAATAGACATATAAAATGTGGTATGTCCACCCAATGGAGTTATTCAGCAATAAAAAGGAATGAAGTATCAATTCGTGCTGAAAGGCAGATGCAACTTGAAAATGTCACACTAGCTTGAAGAAGTCAGACACAAATGGCCACTTATTGATGGTTCCATTTATGAAGCGTTTGGAATGGGCAAGTCCAAAGTGACTGTAAGGTGAAAGGGGTTGTCTAGGTCCTAGAGAAAGGAAAAATAGGAAGTTTTTTAAGGGGTGGAAAAAAATTGTTCTGAAGTTAAGTAGTAAATTTTGCAACTATATTAAAACTTAAGATATAATCACATACTATAAAAATTTTAATGCAAAAATAAAAAAACTACATGTCAATAAAACATTCAAATACTTATTCTCCTTTATTGGGCTGTGGTGACTTCATCTGACCCCCTGGCAAACAATCAGTGCCTGGCAATTGGTAGGCAGGCACTTTCCACCCCACCAATTCAATAAGAGCCGAGTGAGCTAAATGCAGATACTTAAATAAAATTCCCTTGACTCATTTCCCCAGGATAGTGAAATTGAGTTTCTATGACTCATTTCCCAGGGGTAAGGTGCTACCTCCCTGCAAATGTTCTTTGTTTCCCTTCCTGGAGTGGGTTTCACCATCAGCCATTAGCCAACAGGATCCACTTGCTCAAGTGCTGTAATGAGCAGCCTGGCCCTAGCTGACCATGTTCTGGCACTTTGTTGATCGTTCTAGGATTTCACAGAGCACACCAAGATAAATAACGTGGATCACAGAACCAGATAGTCCTTCTTCCATCTCAGATGTGAGAGGGAGGAGAAAGCAAAGACACAAATGGCAGCGGGAAAAGAGACAACTGGAAAATTGTGGTGCTCCAGTTTAGAAAGGACCTGATCTGTGTTTCTTTGCTACTTTTTAAATAATAGTATGCTGATATGGCTCGAATCACCAAGAAATATATGGAAGTCAAGTAAACTCGTCTCGCATGTTTCCTGAGAAGGTGATTCTCCTTAGAAAGAATGAACAATGCCAGTAGATGTTGCTAAAATACACAAAGGTATCCAAACCACCCCACTCCCCACTCACTTTGCCCAGTGCCCTGTTTCTGTGGCTCTGCTGGTATTTGCAGTGCAGTAACTAAAGAGGACAGTCTGTAGCATCTCTCAAATCAGGATTCAAATCCCAGCTTGATACCTCAGAAGACTTGCTTATTTAATTTCTCCAAGTGTTAGGTTTTCTTTTTTATTTTTTTTCCTATTTGTAAAATGTGAATCAAGATATTGATCTTTGATGTGTGCACCATACTTAAGTTAAATGAATGCATGTATGCCTTCCCTAAATATTAACTATTAACTATTCCTAATTTTTGGTGGGGAGGGAGATTGGGATTGAACCCAAGGATGCTCTACCACTGAGCAACATGCCTATCCTTTTTGTTTTGTTTTGTTTTGATACACAGTCTTGCTAAGTGAGTTAAGACCTCGCTAAGTTGCTGCGACTGACCTTGAACTTGGGATTCTCCTACCTGTGATGCAGGGATTACAGGTGTGCACCACCATGTCTGACTGACGATTTCTAATTATTAACATGAGTTCTATTTTCAAGTTTTTCCTTTTTTAGAGTCTAAATTTCCTTTAAGTGTGAACTGATTTTTTAAGAGTAATATTTGGGCCTTATAAACTTAATTAAAGCTAACATTAGTTGTTAAACTTCTCATAATGGAAAATAAATTTCACTGAAATCACTTCACACATTAGTTTTATGCATCAAGTTAAGAAAAACGATATCTTCAATCCAGATCTGGTAAAAATAACTTCTTCTACCCTCTTTAGACAAATCAATAATTCCCTTAATAAGCATCTATCTAAGAACATGCTTTTAGTTAAAATGGATCATTCTGTATTACCATTGAACTCACTTAAGAATTTAAAAGCTAAAAGGGGCCCTGGGGAGAGTGTGCCCTCTGACATATACAAGGGAAGATGTGGAGGATTACAGAAGTCTGGGGATTATCTACAGACACTTGCACAGTGATATGAATCAAACCAGATTTCACTGTCTCCTCCCACATTTGATGCTCATTCCACTCCTGTGTTAAGACAAATAATGAGATGGGTCACTTATGTCATCTTTACAGTTACCTGTTTGCACTCCCTAATGCACACCATCCATCTCAGTTGTCCTTCGGACCTATCCATCAACCTTGCAACACCCAGGCTCTTTTCCAACCTCAAGTGCAAAAGGCTTCTTAGAGCTGCCAGTGGTAATTATAGCCTCCCACGCAGTGTTCCCACAGTTGGATGAACAATTACAAGCTGGTTATTCTGGGTAAAAGTATTCAGCCCCATATCCTCTGGCTCTTGCGGAGAACTGTTTGATCAAGATTTTGGTCCTACCTGCTGTGTTAGCAATGTTGCTCAGGTACCTGTTTTATGTTCCCTTCAATGCCTCTTAGTTTCTAATTCTTTATTCTGTTCAGTGTCAGAATAACTCAAAGAGAAAAGAATATCCATTAACATCTTCCTTGAAAAATAGTCAAAAGCTGATTTTGAAGAAATCCCAGGAAACAGATGTATCTCTTTGTTCTTGCTTTGGTCCTGCTGGCAAAACTTTTTACCCCAGGATCAAGAGGCTGGTGGTTGAACTGAACAAAAGAGCTGCCCCTTGGGGCTAGTGTAGCTGCCCAGCAATTCCAACCTGGGCACCATGCTGATGCAAACTGGCAAGCAGGTCACTCTGGAAGCTGAGTTTTCGGCCTATTGAAAACCTGTTGGAAAGTCAGATGGAGGGTGTCATAAGGCATCAATACTGGTTAGATATTTTAGGTTGTTCTTTGCAAAGGTTTTCTTTTCCTTGTCCAACTAGTTGGCCTGGTTTTCAGTCATCTATTTTTTTTTTTTTTTTGTAGCTCAGTTCTGTTTGTATCTAATTATACATTTTGGATAACTAGCAACAAAAGTTACAATAACAAAAACCGTAGATGAATTGGGCTATCTTTTTGAAGTGCACCAGCAGAGATTTATAGAAGGATGTCTGCTTTTGAGATGACTTTATTATTTGCGTTTCTATTAGCTGCTGTTGACCTCCTGGAAGCTTGGTGGACCCCAGAGATCGCTTGGCCATCATTACGGAAGCTATTTATTCTGTTTTGAATGAAATTTCATTGGATTGTTTTCTGATATTTACCTTACCCTGCCATTTTAGATGTGGGGTGTGTGTGTGTGTGTGTGTGTGTGTGTTTTAACTTTCAATTCAAAATATTTCTAGAAGATTGGGTTTGTAGATTTGCAGCTGTGAACTTTCCTGTGCGGGATGTCTTCAGCGGGGTGCCTGAGGGATGGCACAGCTAATCTGCATACCTAATGAGGTTTTCTGGGTCTGACCCATTCACCTCACATAAGACACTGTTCAATATCCATCAGCGCTGGCCTTGAAAATGGCATTAAATGGATTCTTGGTGACATGACCACCTGGCGTCATCCCTTGGAAAGAGGGTGAAGTCATTCACTCATCAAATTTTAATTGATGCCATCTACTGTGAAAGGACCTGGGAATCCAAGACCCAAACCGAGTGGTTTCTGTCCTCAGGAATTTCAAGGGCTTATAAACTGGCACAGGTGTCACAGCATCAAGGCAGGAGCAAGAGCCTGTCAGAGGCAGGTGCTGCACAGCCAGAGGAGTACTGAATGATTAGGAGGAGGGGAGCTGGTGAGAGAGAGAGCCACTGAGATTTCCTTGACTCTAGTCATCTATCGAGTATGTCCTGGCACTGGTGAAGGCCCTGGGAACACAGCACTGAACACATGGACAAGCAGGTAGGAGCCAATGTCACAGAAAGACAGAGAACAGTAAATAAGGGCCAGCCGATGAGGAGGTATCAGGTGTGTGCACACAACCGAACCTGAAAGTAATTTCTGATGGAGTGATCAGGAGAGATGACTCTCAGAAGGTGATATTTAATTTTAAACCTGAAAAGGAAGCAGGAGTCAATGGTGCAAACATCTGGAACAGTTATTCCAGGCAGGCAGAACAGCGACAGCAAAGACATTAAAGAAGGCACAAGCTCTCTGTGTTTGAGAAGTGGAAAGAAGGCCAGTGGGAATGGTAGGTGAGGTTGGCCAGGTGCACAGAAGTGGATCTGGTAGAGTCTGGTGGGATGGACAGGGGATCCAGTGGATCCAAGGCATGAGAGGAGCCATTGGTGGATGTGGTATGGTCCAAACCTGAGATGCTGTGTGAAAAGTGGGATGTAGCAGGAATAGCAGTGAGGCAGGGAGGGCCATGGGAAGGTGACCAGCTGTTAGGAAAGAGACAGTGGCCGTGCCAGAGGAAGGAGTGACATTTGTGCAAGAGGAAATGAATTTGCGAGTACCCACAACGAAGGTAGGACGATCCAGACAGAGCAGTGAGCCAGAGAGGATTTTCATCAGTTACTTATGGTTAGAGCTGAGAACAAGAACATGGAGGTGCCAGAAAGCAGGAGAGATGACCTTTGGGCATCTCCCTTTGTTTAAATGCCATATTAATGTGTGGACACAGCTTCCTTGAAATTTTTCTAAATTTACTTTTTGACTTTTTATTTTGAGGTATTATAGATTCATGTGCAGTTTTAGCCAGTAACCCAGAGGAATCCTTTACCCAGTTTCCCTCAGCGTTAACCTCTTGGGGAACTAGTACACTGTCACAACTGAGAGGTGGACATTGCCTCAACTGTATCCGCGCTTCACCTGTGTGCATCTGTGTGCATCCACTTCTATGCAGTTTTGTCACAATGCAGATCTGTAAGGCCATCGACACATCAGGGTACAGATCAGTCCATCACAAAACCCCTTATGCTTCCACTCCCCCACCTCTAGCCCCTAGTAATTGCTAATCTGTTCTCCATCTCTGTCTTTGTCATTTCAACAATGTTATATAAATGAAATCACTAACATGGATCCTTTTAAGATAGGTTTTTTTCATTGAACATAATTCCCTTGAGATCATGCAAATCTTCTGTGTATCAATATTTTGTTCTTTTTCATGCCTGATTGGTACTCCATGGGGCAAATATAGCAGAGTTTGTTCAGTCAGTCATCTGTTGAAGGACATCAAGGATGCTTCTAATTTTAGGGAATTATGAAATAAGCTGCTAAAAATATTCATATATAAGGTTTTTATGTGAGCATAATTTCTCATTTCTCTGGAATAAATATCTGAGAGTCCAATTGCTGAATTGTATAGTGCTTACTACATATTTGATTTTGTGAGAAACTACTACATACCCTTCCAGAATGACTGACTTTAATTCTTCAGTATAAATACCAACAAGTGGTATAGCTGGGTTTTCTGGTAGTTCCATGCCTAGTCTTTTGAGGAATCTCCGTACCGATTTCCATAGTGGTTGTATTAGTTTGCAGTCCCATCCACAGTGTAAAAGTGTTCCTTTGACTTCACATGCTCTTCAGCATTTGTCATTATTTATATTCTTCATGACTGCCATTCTGACTGGAGTGAGATGAAATCTCTGTAGTTTTTTAATATAATTTTTTAGTTATAGGTGTACACAGTATCTTTTTTTAAAATTTTCTTGCTTTTTTAATGTGGTGCTGAGGATCGAACCCAGTGCCTCACGCATGCTAGGCAAGTGCTCTGCCTCTGAGCCACAACCCCAGCCCTGAAATCTCTGTAGTTTTGATTTGCATTTCCGTAATTGCTAATGATGTTGAACTTTTTTTTTTTTTACTTTCAAAAATCTTTTTTTTTTTTTAATTTTTTAAGGTTTTTTAATATTTTTAGTTGTAGGTGGACACGATACATTTATTTTATTTATTTATTTGTATATGGTGCTGAAGATCAAACCCAGTGCCTCATACATGCCAGGCAAGTGTTCTACCATTGAGCTACAAGCCCAAGCTAATTTTTAAGTTTTTTTTTTTTTTTAAATTTTTTATTGTTGGCTGTTCAAAACATTACATAGTTCTTGATATATCATATTTCACAATTTGATTCAAGTGGGTTATGAGCTCCCATTTTTACCCCATATACAGATTGCAGAATCACATCAGTTACACATCCATTGATTTACATATTGCCATACTAGTGTCAGTTGTATTCTGCTGCCTTTCCTATCCTCTACTATCCCCCCTCCCCTCCCCTCCCCTCCCCTCTTCTCTCTCTGCCCCCTCTACTGATATTCGTTTGTCCCCCTTGTATTATTTTTCCCCTTCCCCTCACTTCCTCTTGTATGTACTTTTGTATAACTCTGAGGGTCTCCTTCCATTTCCATGCATTTTCCCTTCTCTCTCCCTTTCCCTCCCACCTCTCATCCCTGTTTAATGTTAATCTTCTTCTCATGCTCTTCGACCCTACTCTGTTCTTAGTTACTCTCCTTATATCAAAGAAGACATTTGGCATTTGGTTTTTAGGGATTGGCTAGCTTCACTTAGCATAATCTGCTCTAATGCCATCCATTTCCCTGTAAATTCTATGATTTTGTCATTTTTTAATGCAGAGTAATACTCCATTGTGTATAAATGCCACATTTTTTTTTATCCATTCATCCATTGAAGGGCATCTAGGTTGGTTCCACAGTCTAGCTATTGTGAATTGTGCTGCTATGAACATCGATGTAGCAGTGTCCCTGTAGCATGCTCTTTTTAGGTCTTTAGGGAATAGACCGAGAAGGGGAATAGCTGGGTCAAATGGTGGCTCCATTCCCAGCTTTCCAAGAAATCTCCATACTGCTTTCCAAATTTAAAAAATATTTTTTGACCTTTTTTTTTTTTTCAGAAGTGTCTGTTTATTTCATTTGTCTCTTTATTAATTTGATTTTTGTTGTTGTTTTTTTTAGTTCTTTATATGTTCTAGATATTAATACTGTGTCAGAAGAGTAATTAGCAAAATTTCTCTCCTATTCTTTAGATTCTCTATTTTCATTTTTAATTACTTATTTTGCTGTGCAGAAGCTTTTTATTTTGCTGACATCTCATTTATTAACTCTTGGCATTATTTCCTGAGCTTTAGTGTTCTCTTGAGAAAATTGTTGCCTGTGCCCATATGCTGGAATGTTGACCCTATATTTTCTTCTAGGAGTTGCATAGTTTCCGGTCTAAATCTGAGGTCTTGGATCCATTTTGAGTTCACTCTTGTGCAGGGTTAGAGATAAGGATCTAGTTTCATTCTACATATGGATAACCAGTTTTCCCACCACCATTTGTTAAAAAGGCTATATTTTCGCTAATGTATATTTTTGGCACCTTTGTCAAGAATCAGATGACTGTATCTATGTGGGTCTGTCTCTGTGTCTTCTATTCTGTGCCATTGGTCTATGTGTCTGTTTTTATGACAGTACCTTCTAAGCATCAGATGATATCATCTGCAAACTGTGATAATTTGACTTATTCTTTTCCTATTTTTATCCCTTTTATTTCTTTTTCTTGCCTAATTGCTCTGGCTAGAATTTCTATTGCTATGAAGTTTTTGTTACTATACTTCTATAATATAATTTGAAGTCTGGTGTACTGATGCTTCCTGTATTGCTTTTTCGGCTTAGAATTGTTTTGGCTATTCTGGGTCTTTTATTCTGCTAAATGAATTTTAGGACTTTTTTTCCCCCTAGCTCTGTGAAGAATGCCATTGGCATTTTGATGGGGATTGCATTGAATTGGTATGTTGCTTTTGATAATATTGCAGTTTTGATAATATTTATCCTGCATATCCATGAGCCTGGGAGGTCTTTTCATCTTCTTATGTCTTTCTTCAATGTTCTATAAATTTTTATTTAGAGGCGTTTTCACCACATTGGTTAGATTTATTCCAATGTATCTTATTTATTTATTTATTCCTTTATTTATTTATTTATTATTCCTCATTCAGAAGTATATCATTCAATCTCTATGTGTGTTTATATAGGTTCTGAGGTATTTTGAGGTTTTAATTTCTAATTTAATTCCATTATGTTATGATAAGATGCAAGGAATTAGATGTTTGGTTTTTTTTTTTTTTTTTTTGGTATTTGCTAAGAGTTGCTTTGTGGCCTGAAATGGTCTATAATGGAGAAGGTTCCCTGAGCCACTGAGAAGAGTATATTTGACTGTTGTTAGTTGAAATATTCTATAGATGTCTGTTAAGTCCATTTGATCTATAATAGTTTTCAGATCCAAAGAGTCTTTACTGAGTTTAACCTATCTATTGGTGAGAGAGGTATATTGAAATCACATAGTAGTATTGTACTGGAATCTATCTGAGACTTTTATTCAAGTAGTGTCTGTTGTATGCAATTAGGTACACCAACGTTTGGGGTACAAATGCTTACTATTTTATGTTTGTCTCTTCTGATTAATTTGGGCTGGAAATCTGCTTTGTCAGATATGAGAGTATTTTACATTTGCATTATGTGTCAATTTCTATCCTTTCATTTTTTTCTTGTGGCTGTCTTTGCCTATAAGGTGAGTCTTTTAAAAACAATATATAGTTGGGTCTTGTTGTTTAATCCATTCTGCTAACCTATGTCTTTTAGTGGGATAGTTGAGACCACTTGCATTCAGTGTTATTATAAAGAGGTTTATTATTCATTACTGCCATTTTGATTTATTTCTTATGTTTAATTTGGTCCTGTTTCTCATTTGCTTTGTTACTCTTCAAATGACATGTGTTCTTTTGTGAGTTCTGGGGTTTGTTTCTGATTTCTTCTGTGTGAAATATTTCTTTAAGTATTTTCCATAGTTCAGTTAGTAGTTGTGAATTCTTTTAGTTTCTGCTTCTCTTGGAAGGTTTTTATGTCTCCTGCCATTTTGAAGGACCAATTTGTTGGATATAGCAATCTTGGTTGGCAGTTATTTTCTTTCAGTACTTGAAACACATCCTTCCAAGTCCTCCTGGCTTTTACAATTTGTACTGAGAAATCCAAAGTAATTCTGATTACCTTGCCTCTAAATATGACCTAATGTTTTTCTCTTGAGGCTTTGAGAATTCTATCCTTGTTCTGTATGCTAAGCATTTAAATTTAACATGTTCTGGAGAGGTTCTCTTTGATTTTGTCTATTTGGAGTTCTGGATACATCCTAATCTATATGTCCATCTTATTCTCAAGGGTTGAAAAAATTTTCTGTCATTATTTCCCTGAAGAGATTATGCAGTCATGAGCTTGCATCTCCCAACCCTCTTCAATTCCAATGCATCTCACATTTGGTTTCTTAATGTTGTCCCAGAGTTCTTGTATAGTCTGGTCATTTTTACTTATTACCTTTTCTTTACTCCTATCTGAATGTTCAAGTTCAGCTACTTTGTCTTCCAGCTCTGAGATTCTGTCTTCAGTATAGTCTATTAACAGAAAGACATTCAACTGAACATTTTATTTGATTTATTATGTCTTTCATTTCCCGGATTTCTGTTTAGTTCTTTTTCAATATCTCTATCTTTTTATTGAATTTCTCATTTTTATCTTGTACTATCTTCTTTAATTCAATTAGTTATTTGCCTGTGTTCTCTTGGAATTCACTGATCATTTTTATAATCATTCTTTTGAAATTTTTATATGATGTTCCAACCACTTCAAAATCTTCAGAGTCTGTTGTTGAATAATGAACTTTAGGGAGCATTGTGCTGCCTTTTTTCATAATTTTTATATACTGTGTTCAGTTTTATGTGTTTGTTGGGATGGAGTTCTCTTCCACTTTTATGTGTAGGCCTCTTTAGGATATGCCTTCTTTGGTCAAAGTAATCCAGATTGAGACCCCTTGTAGGTGTGGTATCCACTGCTTTTATATTAGTTCTCTCTGTTTTTTTGCTGTAAGAGTGAATGCCTATGAGTAGGGCATGAAGTCCCTCCACACCAGCTGTTCCTACTTGAGGCCTGGCTGTTAGTTTGGGGTTTTCTCTTTTCTATTCTTTGTATTAAAGTATAGCTGAATTTTGAGTGTTGTTGATTTGGATATGGAGTAAGATGCACTGTCTTTCAACTTGGTTTAGTTCAGTAGCCTAGTACCTACCCTGTGAATTTGTAGTGTCTCTGTAGATTCCCACCTTACAGAAAAGGGGGAAGCAAACACTAGGAACAACCAAAGCAAACAGTATACAGCATTAAAATGCCTGGTACCTGCTATGACATCTATAACACTAATTACCGCAGCAACAGGAGTGATGGGGTCGGCAATCTGCCAACAGCAAAACCCATAAACAACTGTGAACTAGATCTGGCAGTAAACAGCCGGTGTCAACTATGTCATCCATAGTAATAATAATTTAAACAATAAGAATTGTGGGAGCAGGAGTTATAGAAACCAAATAGCTCTAAAAGATGTTACAAATACAGAAAACAAAATGTGATAGGAAGGTAGAAGAAAGTTGAGAATGTTCACAACGTGAACAGAGGGAACACAGAGGAGATGTAGCAAGTGATGTTTATTAAGAAGGAGGAGAAAAAATAGGAAAAACAAAAGAAGAGAGAAAGAACGAATAGAGAATTTAGTTGTTACTGAGAGAGAGGAGAAAGAGAAACAAGAAGAAAAAAAATTAAACAAGAAAAAGGTAAGCAAACCCCAAACCCTAACCCTCAAAAGACAAGACCAGGAAAAATAACTATCATTAAAACATGCTTCTTAATAAACATCACTTGCTACATCTCCTCTGCATTTCACTCATGGTCTGCTAGGTGCACCTAGGCCACATGTTCTGCACTTGCTGGGCAGTATGGAATGCTTGACCTGATTTCCTGGGTTCCTGCTGCAGCCAGCGGCAGCCTGGCCTCCTCACTCTCTGCTTGGCAGTTGAAAAGTACAGTGTGCAGTCTGGATCAGCTAAGTTCAGGCTGCTTTTCTGACTTACCATGCCAAATTTGTCTGTTGTGTTTCTCTGTGTGTGTTATCTCACACAACTTGTTATGCTACAACCAACTTGGCTCCAATGTACTCGTTCTTGTTCTTTGTTCAGTGCACCCAAATTTTTGAATCTCGGAGACCTGACTGTCCGATATTAAATGTAAGTGAATTTCCTCTTTCACCCACCTCTCTGAGAAGCAGTACTCCTGCTGCTTGAATCTTGAGCCATGGAGCAACCAGAAATGCAGCCTTTGTCTAGTCTACCATCTTGAATCTCTCACACTATTTTTTCTTTTAACCATTCTGATAGATCTCTAGCGGCATTTCATTGTGATTTTAATTTGATTTTACTTAATATCTAATGATATTGAACATCTTTTTTGTGTGTGCTTGATTGCTATATATCCAGTTTGTGAAAGCACATTTTATGTCTATTGCCCATTTTCTAATTGTCAATTTCTACCACTGAGTTTCAAGAGTTTTTGATGTATTTTTGATGTAGGTGTTTTGCTGGCTACACGGTTTGCAAATATTTTCTTCCATTCTGTAGCTTGTCTTCTTATCCTTTCAACAGGGTTTCATAGAATAAACATGCTTCATTTTGCTGGGATTTAATTTTTCAG
Organism: Marmota flaviventris; assembly: GCF_047511675.1. Taxonomy (NCBI): domain Eukaryota; kingdom Metazoa; phylum Chordata; class Mammalia; order Rodentia; family Sciuridae; genus Marmota; species Marmota flaviventris. The sequence goes on along the minus strand of NC_092508.1, from coordinate 10,824,887 downwards.
TTCTTCCTGGTATGATTCTAGATTATGGTGTCAAGTTTAAGAACTCTTCTCGGGCTGGGGATGTGGCTCAAACGGTAGTGTGCTTGCCTGGCGTGCGTGCGGCCTGGGTTCGATCCTCAGCACCACATACAAACAAAGATGTTGTGTCCGCCGAAAAACTAAAAAATAAATATTAAAATTCTGTCTCTCTCTCTTTAAAAAAAACTCCTAGTCTTAAATATTTCTTCTTTAACTTTTCTAAAATTTTTATAGTTTTATGTTTTACATTTAAATAAATCATGACCAATTTGGAGTTAATTTTTATATGTGATGTTAGAATTTTTTTTTTTGCCTATGGGTCTTCAATTGCTTTAGCTTCTGTACTGAAAAGTCTATACTTCTTCCAGAAAATTGTTCTTGTTCTTTAGTAAAAAATATAAAAAATCATGTGGGCATTATGTATATAGGTTTGTTTACAGATCTTTTATTTTATTTCATTTATCTCTAACTCTATCTCTCTTTCCACATACCACACAGTCTTCATTATTTAATTCCTTTTCAAAATTGTTTTAGTTAGTAAAGTTTCAGGTCCATTCAAATTTTAGAAAAAAATTTTCTATGGCTACCAAAAAAAGAGTCTGGGATTCTAGAATTACACTAAACCTATAGATCAACTTATTTATGTTCAGTTTTCCAATTTTCAAAATATAATACCTATCTGTACTTATTTAGGTCTTTGGTTTCTTTTATAATCTTTCTTTACCTTTTTTTTTTCTTGCATGACTGGGACCTGTATCACCAACCACAGGTCTTTGATTTCTTCATCTGTATTTTGCAATTTCAGGATCTAGCTCCTGTGTATTTTATGAGATTTATCATTAAGTATTTCATTTTGGGAAAGCAATTTTAAGTGGCATTGTTTAAATTTCTTTCTACAGTTTGTTGTTATTATGCAGTTTATTTTTTCTTCCTTTCTACCCCCATTTATTCTCAGGTGAAAGGTTATAACTTCTGAATATACATTATCAATAGAATCACCTGTCAAGAATAATAATTTCCCAAACATAATTCAAAACCTGAATTTTTGGAAACCTTCATCTGGGTAGGGGTCAGAATGCCTCTGCTTCCATAGGAGCCTCTAATGTTTGCTTGGGTTATGTGAGTTTGTGTGTTGAGGGAGAGGGAGTATGGTTTCTAGAAGAGATTTTGGTGGTGTTGAATGGCCACCCTACTCTCTGCATTAGCTCTGTTGGACACTTCTAATATGTCTAGAATTAGGCAATTGGCCTAAAAGAATGTTCATACAAGCTAAATATTTTTCTTGACTTTTTTACTCTTTGATTTTTGTATTTAGTTGGGAAACACTAAATGTGTTTTCTATAAGACATTCTTTGTTTTCTTCATTTCAGTTTAAGATCCAGTGGTAAGGTAAGTAATTTGGGGGTAGCAACTCTCCTATTGAGGATAGAGCTAATGTTACAATTCACCAGTATCTGTGAACCCAACAACGGTTGTTGTACTTTTTGTATAATTGACTAACAAGATGGAAGGAATGTTCAACACCTGACATTGCTAGGGTGATCACACTTCCTATCTCCAAACAGAGCATTATAGTTGATTAAATATGTTCTGAGTTATTATTTGTTCATATGAAAATTGCGTGTATGTTGAGATATATGTGTTCACATATAAGCCTAGAAGTATAGGTCTGCATTTTGAGTTATAGTTGTGCAAATTTAGAAAATGAGATGGTCTTAGAAAAGTTGCTGTTTTCGAAATAATGAACTTCCTCAGTGCATAGGTCTAAGAAAAGATATGGAAAGAAAATACTGAAGCAAAGCAAGCATAGGAAATGTCTATGACTAATGCAAAGGAAGAGTAAAATGATATTTTCTCTGGTTTGTAAAATATCCACTGGGAGAATGAGATGGAAGTAGTTAGCTAGTTGCCTGTTATAAATGGTGTGGTACTCCCAACTTAAAATGAAAGGTAGCCTCTTACCTGTACTGAGACAGTCCCATGGTTCTCAAACTTGAGCATGCCTCAGGGTCACCTGGTGAACTTAACAGAACATCTCACTCCCTAAATCTCTGAGAATCTGCATTTCTAACAAGGTCCAGGTGCTGCTAATGTTGCTGGTCCCAGGTATCCCACTTTGAAATTTAAAATCTCATCTATTGATAATTCCACTGAAGGCTAAAAAAAATACTAGGGCTATTGGATATCAGGAAAAAGCCTAAAGACTGTCCTTAGATCTATAGGGTTTTCTGAACAGACATCTACTACTTTTGGGTCTCTAGTGGACAAGATGCAACATGTAAGGAAAGGTTTCAGTTGTGCATATGGAATGCCAACTGCATAGGTGTTAGTGCATTGGAATGGAGACACAGATCTCCTATACCTAAAGTCCTTCTAAAGAAAACAGTTGGCCATTGTTTGTCCTAAATTATTTATAAGTTCCCCTCCTATAGGTAAAAAAATGACCAAGTTTCTAAAAGTGTAGGCTATGTCACAGACGAGTAGAGATTAGTTCTTTCCACTTTCTAAACCTACTATTACAGTTATTGAAATCTTCAATTATGTAGATGTTTTCTCTCTGTGACTTGTATTTTCATAATTATGCATGAGGGGTATATTCTTGGGTCTTGAACAATCAGGCACTTATATTCTTAGCTTGGCTTGGCTTAGAGTCAAGTCATTTCAGTCTTTATTCTAAACTTCCCACAGAACTTAAATATCTTTACCCTCTCACACATTGAAAGTTCATCAATAGTATGGTGGTCTTTGATCAACATCTCACATCCATTTTGTATTTTGGTTTTGCTTGTTCTCATGAGACTATTCTCATGTAGAATCACTCTCAGAAGCTGGCAAATATACAATTAAAGTTTTATGAGACTGATTATAGAATAAAAACAAGGAGATTGGGGACCTAGCTCTTTGGGTGTGGGACTAAACTTATGTCAGTGAGTTTGATAGCATTTGCTCCCGATATACTTCAACCCACTCCAACATGGAAATACCTGATTGCCTGATCTGTTCACAATCTCTTTGGAAAATGCATCTTTGTGACAAGTATTTTTTATTGAAGTCCATATACTTCAATTGGGATCAGAAAAAGGAAAGAGGAAAGAATTGAAAATATATTTGTCTTAAGATTATCCTTTTCAGGGATAGGTTAGGCTGATTTAGGATAAAATGCCTGCTATTTTTCTGGTACAGGAACAACCCAAATTGGGTTCGTGCTCCTTTGACCCTACCCAATGAGTGGAGAGGAGCTTCAGGCATTTTTGAAGTGAATGAACAATTTTTTATTGACTTCAAAAAAATGAGTTCACAAGCAGTAAGATAGGGAACTTGAACTTGGGCATATAAGGTTGCTCTAAAACCCGTTCCTACATGTGAACAGTGTTTCTGCTCTGTGTATTGGGCCCACAATGCATCTCAGCATGACTTTGATCATGAAAGAAATAAATACAACAGTAGAGGAAATTCTTTTCAACAAGGATTTCTTTATTTAACTTGGATAGATTTATAAAATACAATGATCCTTTTATAGCAAGACAACAAATAAAGGTATAAGAGATCTTCACCCCATCAATCAATGGTACATTATTCTATGCATTAGATTATTGGAGTCCTGGGTATAAGAGTACAGTGGAAATGGCCTATAGTGTATGGCACAGTGAAAGATGAACAGGTACTGAAGTTATATGAAAGAATGTCAGAAAAACATAGAAAGTTAGTAGCTATAATTCCATCATCTATTAGTTAAACATGTGGATTATTTTCCCATAGCTGAGCTGCTCTGGATTTCACAGGTCTTATCTTACCACCACTAGACATCAGTATTTTGAAAGTATGGATCTGTGATGTGACAGAGAGGCAGGTATCAAATTTACAATCCTTGAATGCACATGAGCAACTTCAGGTCACGGGAAGAGAAGTAGGAGGAATGGAGAAAGACTCACCAAAGTGCAAGGACATCCCAGCAACTGCCATCAAAGCCTGGCGGCCGCCTAACAACAACACTGCTTCTTGCAGCAGCACTTCTGCTGGCAGCAGCACTTCTGCTGGCAGCAGCCCTTCCCACAGCCACAGCTACAGGAGCGGCAGCAGGTGCGGCGGCAGCAGCACGTCCTGGGGGTGCAGCAGCCACAGCAGCCACAGCAGCCACCGCAGCCACCGCAGCCACCACAGCCACCACAGCCACAGCTACCACAGCCACAGCTGCCGCAGCTACCGCAGCCACAGCTGCTGCAGCTACCGCAGCCACCACATCCACCGCAGCCACCACATCCACCGCAGCCACCACAGCCTCCACAGCCACAGCAACCCATGTTGTCAGTAGAGAGGACTCAGGTGCAGAGAGGAGAGGACTCAGGAGAGGAGAGGGAGGTCTGGTGCTTTCCTCTGCCAGGGGCCTTTAAATATGCCAGCAGGACCTGGCACGTGGCACAGTCACTTCCTTGTTGTTGTTTTGGCCAGTTTCTGTGGTGGACGCTTGCTTCCTGATGGTTACTCCCTTAGGGTGCACGACTTGATTTGTATTTCAATTTTAGATAGATTCCCCTCTGTTTCAACAATGGGGTCAGAACTGACTGAATGAAATCTTTACTAACAAATTGCCTTTCTCCATCTGTCTGTCAGAGACAACAATTCCTTTGGTTAGTCGTCATTGCCCAAGCCCATGAGACCCAGTTCTCCTGGGTTCTCACAGGTCAGGGCTAGCCTCTCAGGGAGAATGCCATGCCCTAGCTTTCTTCTTTACTCTGTCTACACATTTTAGGTACATTATCTTTAATCACCTTTTAAAAATGATTTAGGTGTGTAGAGAGTGTTAATCAGGGTTCTCTCAAGGAAAAGAACCAACAGGATACACACACATATGTTTTTCTAGATTGGCTTACACAACCAGAGGTTGTGGATAGTCCCACAATGGCTGTCTACAGGCTGAAGAGCTAGAGGAACAAGTAGCTGCTCAGTTCAAGAAGCTGCAACCTCAGAATAAGAGGGATCAATAATGTGGCTCCAGCCCTGGACCAAAGGCCTGAAAATTTTCTGGAGAGTCACTGGTCAGAGTCCTCTTTGGAAGAGGGAAGGAATTGGGGTTGATGTCCTCAAGCGATTGCAGCAGCAGTCAAGACCTGTTCAAGAAGAATCAGGCTTGCATCTGCTGCTACCTCCTTGTTGTTCTTCCAACTTTTTGATTCCACCCAAACCTCCAACCTATTGGACTGTGCTGCCCACACTTAGGGTAGGTCTCTGCTCACATTTGCTGTCTCACATGCCAATCATTTCTAGAAACACCCTCATGGATACACCCAGAAGTCTGTTAGTCTTGAGCACCTCTTAATTCAATTGAGTTGACAATTCAGATTAATGATCACAGAGAATATCTATGAAAATGGGTTTTCAAGTCCAATAAGCCTAGGAAATGTTGGATATTATGTTGCCATTTAAGAAATTCACATTACTATTGCATTCATCAGTTTTTAATTGCTGTGACCAAAATACCTGACAAGAACAACCTAGAGTAGGAAGAAATCTATTTGGGCTCAAGAGGTTCAGTCCACCGTTGGCTGACATAATTTTTCTAGGCCTGTGATGACTCAGAACATTGTGGTGGAAGGGCATGGTGGAGGGAAGCTGTTTAGTTTATGGTAGCCTGCTGAGAGCCATAGCCGAGTCTGAATGACGCATGGCATTTTTGCCAGAATGGAGTGGTTGAGAGGTGACGCCAGCAAGCCATTGAGATGATAATGGTTATGTTAAGCTGTGTATATTAGACCCCTGCTGTCCGCCTCAGCCTGCTACTTTGGAGTTCTCGCGGGGATTTCTGGAGAGTTCCCATTGGTTGGGGAAGTGCCGGAGGAGGGATTTCCGGTTGGTGGTTCTTGGAGGAGCGTTCAGGAGAGTTCCCGGGGAGCGTGTGTGGAGTGTGCTGGTGGAGTTCAGAAATAAAGTTTGTTCCTGCTTCAGTGGCTCGTGATTTGTGCCCAGCCAGACTGCAGCAGTAGCCAGGGAGGAGGGGGAGGGAGAGGGAGAAAGAAGAAAAGAAGAGGAAGAAGAAGAGGAGGAGGAGGAGGAAGAGAGGAAGAAGAAGAGGAACTAGAAGAAGAAAAAGAGGAAGAGGAGAAGGAGGAGGAGGAAGAAGAGGAATTAATAGAAGAAGGAGGAGGAGGAGGAACTAATAGAAGGAGGAGGAGGGGGAGGGAGGAGAAAGAAGGAGGAGAAGGGAAAGGGAGAGCCAGGGACAATACATAATCCCAAGGGCACACCCCCAGTGACCTGCTATCTCCAGCCACTTCTTACCTGCCTACAGTCCCCACCAACAATCCATTCAAACTATTAATCCATTAAATGAATTATTTCACCTACAAGGTTATGACTCTCATAATGTAACCATTTTGCCTCTGAATATTCTTGCATCGCCTAACACATGAGCTTTTGGGGGGACATTAAATATCCAAATCCTAACAAATTGTATTAGAGGTAATAAGTTCTTGAGGGACTTACAAAGTGAGAAATAGAGCAATTGTTACATGTCAAGTAGAAACTTTAAACAATGAATCCACTCAAAGTAGCAACAAATTTATAATATAACAGCATACAATTTTAAAGACTTAGAACATCTTTATGGAGAAAATTGTTAAATTATATTGAAAGATAAAAGAAAAATAAGTGAAGAAATATACTAAGGTTCATGGATGGGAAATCTCAATGTCTAAAAGATGTCTATCCTTCCCAATATTATTGATGAATTCATTGCAACTGATTAAAAACACAAACAGATTTTTAAAAAATTGCCTTTAAAAAAAAAAGAAAAAAGAAACCAAAACTTGACAGCTTCCACTCAAAGACCAAGTTCTGAAGCATTTCCCTGTTTTCTTCTAGTAGGTCCAGAGTGTTGGGTCTTACAATTAGACTTCAATCCCATTTTGAGTTAATTTTTATTATTTGGTGAGAAACAGCATTCTAGTTTCATTTTTATGCATGTGGCTATCTAAGCAATTATGTTTGAAAGACATAAATACACATTTTATTGTGCATAGTCTTATGCATACTTTGCTAATCATCCTTACCCACATTTATGCTAACAGTGCTTCTATTTTTTAATGTCACCATTCTCATTTCTGTGATCTAAAGGAAACTTTTCCTCCCCACTCCCCTTTTTGACAATTCCTCCTGCAAGTGTGGCTGTCAAGAGGAAGAAAGACAAAAGGCAGCCATAGTGGGAGGGGGCCTGGTTTAATAGATGCTCTCCTATTTGAAGGTGGGAGGTAGGTTTTGATGCTGTTGAGGAGGGTGCAGAAAGCGGGGGGAGTTCGTTGCTCCGTTTGAAGCGTCTAGAATGGGCAGCACCTTACAGATGCTCAAGGGGGATGGGAGTTAAGGAGAAGAAAACCCCTAAGAAAGGAGATTTAAAAGGCCATGGAGGGTAGTTTTGAGAGGACAGATGGAGGGAACAGCCTTTGATGGCTGCAAAAAACGGGGAACAGAATCTCACACATCTCAATTGTTAGCCCAAGGCAAGGAGGAGGGTTGGGCAGATCCATGGCCATTTTATGAACTCCACCAAGGTAGGAAGTGCCACCTTCTCAGAGTTGAAGAGGAGGCTTCCTCTAAAGAAAGGGGAAAGCTTTGAGGTAGTTCTTGTAGGAAGAGGGGAATCCAGCAGCTGAGAGAAAAGGGGTGAGTGGGCCAGAAAGGGGTAGAACCGAGGCTGCCACTGTGCCTGATGGATGCCATTTCTGGGGCCATTGACTGATCTTAGCTCCCTCTAGTCTCTCCTGTATTCTTCTACCCCAACACCATTTCCTTCTTATTTTCTCTACCTTGTTCTCTCCTTCTAATGTTACAACTAAGACAGAGGGGGTGGGGAGAGAAAGATAAGATTCGTTTGGAGCCATCATTGACCTGCATCTTTAAGAAGGAGTAGAAGGTTGGCAGTGGAAGACAGAGCTTTCAGGGAAGGCGTGGCCGCAGGGAGGCAGGGAGGGAGATCAAGCTGAGATTGTGTGGTCCCGAGCTTCCTTTGTGAAAGCAAAGGCCTGTGTTGAAGGAGCAATCTGCTGTGTGCCCTGCACCTGCCGCAGTTCATCCCAGGTGTCTGTACTCAGGGGTGCTGTTCTTGGCTGGCTGGTGTGTCTTTGCTGGATCTTGCCTGTCTCATTGTATCTGTCTCTGTCTCATTTCTGAGGGTTTAGCATGGTGCTGAGCACTCGACCATAACTATGAGCTACCAGCAGTAGTGGTCTTAATCACAAACTCTCCCTTCTCATGTAGCCTTCCTTAGATTACTCCGGAGCCCTGGTGAGAGACGAATCTGCGATGGCAAAGTGAAGCCACATTGTTGAGGGCATTTAATGCCAACTGGTGAATCTGAATTGTTGTGTAGGAGTGAAATAGGTAGCACTGGAAAATATAACGGCACGGGGTGGCTTTTTCTTTCTCCATGCGGGAGATTCAACCTAGGGCCTCATGCATGCTAGGCAAGTGCTCTACCACTGAGCTACATCCCCAGGCGAGGGTAGCTTTTTAACTATAGAAGAACCAAAATTCCATAAAAATAGCATTAAATCTCATTATCCCACGTAGTCACCCTATATAGATTTAAACAGTCAGAGTGCACGTCAATAATAAGAAACATTTTAAAGTAGTTTGTTTTGTCAAGGACCAACAGCTTCCCAGTCTCTGCCCTAGATGTCCTTAAAGTGTGGCCCAAGAATTCTGGAGGCCCTCAGATTATTATAATAGTCTTTTCCCCAACTCCATATCTGTAGGAGACTGAATTTTCCTCATGTCCTACAATCAAAAGAACAGAGTGTAATAGACTCGTTGAAGAAGTTGATATGGGAATCCAGCTGTCTCTGATTAGCTGGACATTAAAGCAGAAATATAAAACAATGCCACTGTACTCACTGATTTTTTAAAAAATATAGTCATTTTCTCACAAAATGTATTATTTATGTGAGCATGGGATAGGCTTGTATTGTTATTTTAAAATCAATTCTTAACTACTTTTTTTTTTTTTTGGTACCAGGAAGTAAACTCGGGTACTCGGCCGTTAAGTCACATCCCCAGCCCCATTTTGTGTTTTATTTAGAGACAGGGTCTCACTGAGTTGCTTAGCACCTTGCAGCTGCTGAGGTTGTCTTAGCATCCCAAGCTGCTGGGATTACAGGTGTGTGCCACCGTGGCTAATTCTTAAATACTTTTTTAAAAGACAGTGTTAATTTCTTTTCTTTTTTTTTAACTTTCCTGTGTATCTCCTTTAATAGTGGATTCTTTTTTTTTAATTTTTTAGTTGTAGTTGGATACAATACCTTTATTTTATATATTTATGTGGTGCTGAGAATTGAACCCAGGGCCTTGCACATGCTAGGTGAGTGCTCTACCTCTGAGCCACAATCCCAGCCCAGACAGAGTTAATTTCAAACGCAGTAAGTATGTATAAATATCAGCCAATTAACAAGAGCTATCTGAGACCTCAATTATTTTTATGAGCACAGGGTTTGTGAGGCTAAAGTTTGAGAGTTGCTTCTCTACCCTTTCTGTATGGTAAATGTGTTAATGTGTTTTTCAAAATCTGAACGTGGGGCAGCCCTGGGCACAAGATTCCCTGAGGAGGGAGGGAAGTGTACTTTATAGATTGGAAGTCAGTTCAGAGGCCAAAGTTTGGGAGAGTCATGTCCTCCCCAATCCCTCAGGGAGTCAAAGAGCATGTGACAAATAAGGCCTCTAAGAAGAATAGAGTCAAAAAGCCTGTTTGGCTTTCTTTAAATTAATCATTTCTTAAAGGTATTTGAACCCTTTCTGTGAAGTACAGTTTAACATACTGTGAAACTAGGGTTGTTCCAAACAAATTTTGGGAAGCCCAAGACTGATTATTCCCTCTTGGCAGACAATCATCTTCCTGAGTTCTGAGCTAACTTTTCCAAACTAGGTGTCAGAGGAGGGTTGTGTTTTGGGGGATAGTAGAGCTTCCTGGGGCCTCTGAAACTTCACCTCTGGTTGCTTGTGGCCACCTCTATCATTAAGACTGGATCTATAAACGTGACTCATGCAAGAAGAATTTATTGAGAGGGAAGTTCACATGCGAGAAGACGGACCTGAGGACTGTGGGCTTCCCCAGGGAGGGTGCTTGGATAAGTCCCTGAATGAGTCCAGTGTTTGTGGTCAGGGCCTCCCTCTTTGAACATGACTTCAGACCAGTGATGGAAGTGGCTGATATTGGAAGATACCTCCTTTAGGTTAAGTTCGCCTTTTCCTACTGAAGTGATCCCTAGGAATGTTCCCTGGACAGGAGTCAAGAGAAATATAGAATTCCCCTTGGAAAATAATAGTGAGCAAGGAAAACATCAAAGGCAGACACATCTAGTCCAAGACTGGCTGTACTTGCACATATGGATAGCTCCTTTGCTAAATATCCCCAGTGGGTGGGACAGAGGAAAATTTATCCAAACTGATTTAAGTGACTTAATGAGACTTCAGGTATCTAGTAGGAAAATCAGGAGTCTGAGGTTTTTCTATAGAAACTGAAATAACAAGGAAGTGGTCATGTGCCCATCCTCTCCTCTCCCAGAGTTGGTACTTAAGGGCCCCCAGCAGAAGGAGGCTCCAGACCTCCCTCTCCTCTCCTGAGTCCTCTCCTCTCTGCACCTGAGTCCTCTCTACTGACAACATGGGTTGCTGTGGCTGTGGAGGCTGTGGTGGCTGTGGTGGCTGCGGTGGCTGCGGTGGCTGCGGTGGCTGTGGCGGCTGTGGTAGCTGCGGCAGCTGTGGCTGTGGCAGCTGTGGCTGTGGTAGCTGTGGTAGCTGTGGTGGCTGCGGTGGCTGTGGTGGCTGCTGTGGCTGCTGTGGCTGCTGCTGTGGCTGCTGTGGCTGCTGCACCCGCAGGGTGTGCTGCCGCCGCACCTGCTGTCGCTCCTGCGGCTGTGGGAAGGGCTGCTGCCAGCAGAAGTGCTGCTGCCAGAAGCAGTGCTGCTGCTAGGCGGCCGCAGGACCCTCACTCTGTCTTGTTGGTAAGACCTCACGTCCCCGGATTCTCTCCAATCTCTCCCTCCCCTGTCACCAGCTTATCCCCTTGTGCTGCGTGGGGCTCAGGCTTTGTCCTTCTGAGATCTTCCTTTGTCCACGCTGCACAACTCTCCCAAACCACAGACTGTGAAGCAAGCATGAAGCCCAAGAGCTGATGGTAAGATAACTGGGTAAACTCAGAGACCGGCCGGAACCCTAATGGGTTATTATTCAAAAATGTTCCACCTTCTCTAAATTCCGACTTGGATTTGGCCATTTTGATGTTTGCTGCGCGTGGGCAGTCTTTCCTATGGCTTTTGTCTATGTGCACTCTTTTATATTTCCTAATAAAATGACTTAAGACAATCAAAAGCTCTTCATTGGTCGTGTTTTCATCAACTGCTCTGTTGGCTCTCCTGCCTGCACTGTGATTCCAGTTTTGGCTCACACTCCTCCTTCATCCCAACGCTGGCCAGGGGCCTGGACCCTGCCATTTGTTACAGGGGACACAACCCCCAAGCTCCTTCCCTGAAATATTATTTTACCTGAAGCGTCTGTGTCTTTGGACTCCCCCAGATCTCCATGATGAGGGTGGTGGGATGGTTGATGTTGGTGGGGGGTTTGTTTCTTGAACCTTCACTAAGAATGAAAAAAACGGGCTGAATGGGAAGGTGAAGGTGTGCAGCCTCTGCCCTGTGGTGCCCAGTGAGTTCCAAAGAGGCTGGCAAACTTTCCTGGGCAGGAGCTGTTGGCTGTGGGGTTCTGAAGTTTCTGGATTCATCTGGATTCCTGTGCTCACCATTCACCTCCGTTCTCTGCTGCTGATCGCATTCAGAAATCTCACCAGGCATCCCCAGGGAAAAGGGAACTGCCACTCCCCAGTGCTAACAAGGCAGGTTAATTCACCTCAGCAGGCAGGAGGGGGAGCCCCCATTTTTAAAACTTTCTTTCTTTCTTTCTTTCTTTCTTTCTTTCTTTCTTTCTTTCTTTCTTTCTTTCTTTCTTTCTTTCTACTGGGGATGAACCCAGGGGTGCTTTACCCACTGAGCCACATCCCAAGCCCTTTTTTATATTTTATTTTGAGACACACAGAGTCTCACTAAGTGGATCAGGGCCTTGCTAAATCCCTGAGGCTGGCTTTAAACTTTGCCTCAGCCTCCTGAGTTTATGGGATTATGGGCATGTGCCACCACACCCACTTTGATGTCAGTCCAAAGCTTGGTTTCTAGCACAGTTCTACCAGCAACGCTGCAGAGGGGCTGTGTTTCCTTTTGCCCATTCAGTTCCTTGGTCTCCCGGTGTGCACGAATGCTTCCATCCCTCATGACAACCCTGGGAGGGGGTGGTATCAGACTTGTTTCATAGCTGGAGACCAAAGCTGGGGCCCTTAGGAAACTCACCCAAAGAATCACAACTAGTAACTCATGATTTAATACCAGGATTTTTTTTTTTTTAAACCCACATCTCCCTCCAAACCTCTTTTTCTACTTTACTGAGACCCAGCGCTTAAAACTGTTTCCTTTTCCATTTCCTCTTCCACGCTCCTCACTTCCCAAGTTCAGAGACACAGGTGCTGTCACATGGCCCTTCCCGCCCTGCCAGGCGGTTCTTAGATACCGTGTCCTAAGAGCCACACTCTGGCTTCATCCTTCTCAGCCCTCCTCACTGCTGGGCTGGGAGTGCCCTCTTGCCAGGTGACAGCCGGCAACTCGTTCCTGGAGGATCTAAGTGTCTCCTGATGCCTGGCTCTGGAAGGCAGTGTTCTGAAGTTCCTGGATTCACCTAGATTCCAGCATAGATTGCATCGGAGACATTCTGAGATGGAAGCACTTTAGCTATTTTCCAAGTCATATTACTTATACCTCTTGAATCTACTCAAGGCCATTTAGAGGTGGCATGACTGTGGGGACATGTGACTAAATCAATGAGGGTCACTCCAAGTGACTTTGGGCTGACTGAATAAAGACACAGACACAGAAAATACCTTTTTCTTTGGGTTCAGTGACCACTCCTCAGCCACAGCTCCCCCAAGGAGGGCAAGGCAGGCAAGAAAGAGAGGGAGCATATCTCGAACCCGGGTTTTATTAATGGGGGGAGTTAATCCATGGAACATTCCATCCAAAAGAGGGCAAAAAGGTAGGATTACAACAACAAGTGGGTATAATTCAACCCCATCAGGTGGTGTTCACTCCCAGAGCTGCACCTTTCTTATCTGAGGTGAGGTAAAGTCCAGCTGCATTGCAGAGAGCAATACCAGTCCAGTATCTCTTTACTCAGGACTTAAAGGTGTGTGCATAGCTCCTGTTCAGGGCGGCCCCCAACACATGACTTTCCCAATTCCCTCCTTTCCTGTTAAACCTCCCCCACCTCAACTTACCCAGGGAAGATAGAAGGACTCTGAGCTCCATTAATACTTGTTTCTTTAGTATTAGATAACATATTATTTTGCTATTATTATTGATGAACAGGAGATAAATAAAATTCTACACAGACACACACACACATACACACAAACACCACCACCACCACCACCATTTTTTTCTGTTCTGTACAGCTGATGTATCTCTATCTATTCAGGCTCCAGAGGGAATCTGCACACATTGTACGCACTGGCTGGATGTTGAGAATGGAGGATGGTAGGTAAAGCCTCCTGGCCCTGCGGTGTTCACAGCCTAATGGGGAAGACGAGCAAGTAAATGACACCCTGTGTAGTGCAACAAGTGCCACAGCTGAGAGCATCCTAGGGTTCTTGGAAATGCAGGCAGGGTACCCTGTTCAGGATTTGGGTGGGGTGAAAGGGCATACAAAGCCTCATGCAGGAGGTGACAAGATCTAGTCATGAAGGTGAATGCTTTAAAAGCTTTGGAATGAGGGTGAGTCAGGACTGACTGGGGAGAGCTATTTCACCCAGGGGCAATTATGAGCAAAGACCAGAGGAAGCATGAACATCCAGGAATGGAGAGCAAAGTGTGGTGGAAGTTGAGGCGCAGAGGTGAGGAAGGTCCAGGTTGGACAAGAGCTCGCTCAAGTGTTTGGACTTATGCTCTGCACTATGGAAGAGTCTGAAGGATTCTGGGGGAGAGTGGCATGCTTTATAGAACATACCAGTCTGACAGCACAGGAAGAATGGATTGGAAGGAGTTGAGTCCTGGGGAAGAAAGACTAGACAAGAAGCCATTGTTGTGATCAGGGATTCACATGGGGTTCTGAAATACAGTGCAATGGAGAAATTTGAGAAATGTTTAAAGATAGTGCTGGGACTAATTGCTAAGTTAGTGGACTTGAGAAGAATCCAAGAATGATGTTTCTGGCTTGGACAGGTAGTGTGTGATCCAACATGGGCAGGTGGGGCAACAGGGCAAATGGATTAACTGGTCACCCAGAAACAGGGACAGGGCAGTGAGCATCATTGCATTTAGTACTTACAAGGCTAAGAGAGAGTTTCTCAGCTGTTGTATGGTGAGGCTAGGATTCAAACCCAGTCTATGACACTAAAGCTCATTTTCTTTCTTTCTTTCTCTTCTTTCCTTGGGGATTTGAACCCAGGGCCCCATGCATACCAGGCAAGCACTTTACCACTGAGCCACATCCTCCGCCCACAGCTCATTTTCTTTACTCTACCCTGTGTAGTTCGTCAGGGAGGAGTGGGGCAGGGAGTCTCACCTTGCTCTTCTCTCTGGCCTTTCAGAACCTAATACAGTGTTCACATGGAACTTCTCAAGAATGTTTCTTGGAGTAAATATAATTGAAACTGCTCAATGGGAAATGATGAGACCTTAAATTCTTTGGATTCCTGGTCACATGTGTCTTCCCTCCATCTATAGTCTTGCACAGGCAAGAGGGACAGCCACATTTGCATTTGCAGAACCGTGGTACCATTTAAGAACCTGGTCAGTACCAAACTGTCAAACTCTTTCAAAGTAAGAAGCCAGGCTGAGGCATGGTGGAGGCCAAGTCAGGCAAGGACAAGGTCTGATTCTCTTTCTATAGAATTTTATATTTTACTCATCATGGATTTTTTTTCATACTTATTTTGATTTTTTAATTATATTATTTATCTTAATAATTGAATTTATGTTTTTGGTGCCACCTTAAATTTTGTAGCCCAGAAAATTGCCTCCCTCACTCACTTTATTTTAGCCCTGGAAAGACCCGTTCTTTGGATCCAAGTACTCCCCACAGCTGTTAGCTCTGTATTTAACCTGGATTAATGCGTATTTATTAGAAAGTGTGAACACTTCAGACTGAGACTAAGCATCAGTGACCATGAAGAGCTTGTATGTTAATAAGAAAATCGTCCTCACTGTGATTATGGGAACAAGACAGATTCCCCTTCAGAGGGAAGTCAGCTGTAGAGGCTCCCATAGGCTCATTCCAGGCGTGTGAGAGGCTAAAAACTCCAAACTCAAACTGCACTGCAGCTCACCACAGTGTATTCAGTTTAATGCAGTTTGCTTACAGTAAAAATAAAATAAAGTTTAAAAATTCCCCTTTAACATGTTTTAAGGTCTATTTTAACTGGTAAATAAAAACATAAAAATGTTGCATATGGAGAGGATATCAGGTTCCCTTTTGAGTCATGAATACATTGTGCAATGTTTAAATCAGGTAAAACATATTTATCGCCTCAAATATTGATCATGTCTACATGGTGAAAACTTTCAAAATCTTTTCTTCCAGCTTTTTGAAGTGCACAGTACATTATTGTTATCTTCTAGCCACCCTACTGTGCATCAGCACACCAGAAAATAAAGCAAGGTCAGACGCTCAGAGGCAGGTGGCAGTGCTTGGACCCCTCAGGACAGAGGGCTCTTGGACCCTCATCAGGGGAGAGCTGACCTTCTCTCCTTTCATACAGTTTTCATACAGTAAAACCCCTTTGGCCAAGTGTGCTCATGGTCCAGCCCTCTCGGATAATGTGATGCCTGCTCTTCCCAGTGAAGCCTTCTAACTTGAAACAGACATACTTCAGAGAAGCCCTGCTTCAATAAAATAGTATTTACAAAACAACGGGTGGGCCGAAAGCGGGCCTCAGTTTATTGAGTCTGATCTAGAAGATAAGAAATCCAGTGGTGTACAAGGGTCCAAGGTCAGGCTGCCTGGGCCTGTTTCCCAACTTTTCAACTCCTTTGTGATCTTGGACAATGAACATTCCAATATTTTTTGGAGTGTTATTTCAAGAATAAACTTAAATGTTACATGTAAAATACTTAGAACATTATAAGATGTTCAGATGCCTGTAACATTATAAGAGCTCAAAAATATTTGCTCAGAAAACCATTTATTTGTTGGGTACAGTGGCACAGCCCTATAATCCGAGTGCTTGGGAGGCTGAGGCAGGAGGGTCCATAAATTCAACACCGGCCTCAGTACCTTAGTGAGGGCCTAAGCAACTTTTCAAGGGCAGGAAAGTTTCTTGACATTTCCATTTAAGGCTATAAGTTTACATTCCTTAGTGATGATATAATAAAATATAAAAAGGTCTGGGGAGGTGGCTTAGTGGTTAAGTGCCCCTGGGTTTAATCCCTGGTATCCCCCCGACCCCCACAAAAAAGTAAAACAAAAACAAAACAGAAAGGGTTGATTGAAGCATTGTAGAATTTTAGAGGAATGATGTATAATACAGATTGGACTTTCTTAGCCATTCGAGAAGCCTTTTCTTTGTGCTCCAATGAACTTGATCAGACCATGTGGGGCACCTAAGATCTTTAAAGGAGTAAATTCTCACCTTAGCTCTGATCTCATCTCCCTCCTGTGTTGGGTCCTTGCAGTTACCCTCTCCTGTGACCCATGACCCCTCGCATAAACCCTTTGACTTGGACTAATAACTGTTAGTTATCTGTTTTCCTTCAGCCTTTGAGGTGACAAAATGCAGGAGCAGAACCTCATCTTGGCCACTTTGGTTGATCACTCCTTTCTCCCAGGCAAGCCCTTTACCCAGCACAACACCTGTCAAAGGATGGGCAACATGGTTTGGTTCTTCCTATTAGCTGGAGATAATGAGGAGCCCATTTAGCTTATGCTTCTGTGGCCCACTGAAGTTGCTTTGGAGAGTTATCCTTATTGTACTCATTAATGTAATGTATTATGGATAAAATTTTCAGTAAGACTGCGTGTGTTTGAGAATTTTGAGTAGAGATGAAATTCCATACCTGTAGCCATTTAATTGGCCTGTCTCTGGGTTTTCATCTGGAATTTATCCTATAAGCTGCTGTCAGATATATCTTCCTGAAATACCGTTTTTTAAAAACCATGCCATATAAGTCATTTGAAAAGGAAACTTTTCAAAGTTCATTACTGTCTCAACTTGAATTTCCACCTTGAATACACTTTTCACCGTAGGAGAGACTAGCTGCAAGGGCCCAGCTCAGGAGGGAGATGAGATCAGAGCTAAGGTGCGAATTAACTCCTTGAAAGATCTTAGGTGCCCCACTGTAGGAATATACTTTCCTTTCTGTGTCTTGAATAAGTTTTCTCTTTTCCCTGGCCTACCTTGAAATACTAGTAATGGCTAACATCTATTGGTGTCTCAAGCTCTATTCTAAGAGTTTCAGATGTGTTATCACATGCATACTTCACAATAGCCCTATGATATAGTGTTATTATTTCCATCAGGGAATTAGGAAAGATTGGGTCATGTTTTTCTGGAGGTGGAGGATCAATTCATGCAGGATGATTGGAGACCGTGTCCTGTGCCCTCTCTTCCTTCTTCCTCTCCACCTATTAAGTCTGGTTTTTCCACTCCTAGCCAGCTCCTGCTCTGTCATCTCTATAAGCCAGCCTTTCTTTTCTGTGTAATTGGAAGTGATTTGTCACTCCTCTTAAAAATCTTAATATTCAGCTGGAACTTCACCAGCCACTGCTTTGAGACAACTCTTCCTTTATTGAGCTATAAATCTTTCTTTTCTTCCTTTTCCCAATTATTTTTTCTCATCTCTCTTATGGGTTTGGAGTAATTTAAACGCACATTTCTTTGGTTCACCCATATGGCCTTGCACATAACAAGGGTTCGACAAATGCGTATTGATTTGGTCCCATTTTGCTCAGCTGTTTATCTTTCACCATGGAACTATAGGCAGGAAGTTAATTGATAGGTGCACCAAATAGCATCCTCTATGTATTTAGGACAACAACACCTGGCTGTTTTTAGCTGGCATGCTGAGAACATGTAGGAATTTGTGCTACTGACTGCTAGGTGCCACACTGGAAAGCCAGATGGCTTCCAGTGACTTGGGTTTTACAGGTTGCCTGGATGGGGACTGGGTTGATAATCCCCAGGCCAAGCTGAGCTGACTGCCTATAGGCAGACATATATGAATGCAGATGCATTTTGAATGAATTTTGATCATTGCTTGATTTATTATTTTCTAATTTTGGCTTAAAATTGTTTTCAAGAAAAGAAAAGTTTTCATTAGCTGATATCTATGTAGGAGTCTAGTATTTGGGGTAATTATAGGGATTCCTACATTTTTTTTTTCACAAGGGAAACCTTCTGATTAAAATTCTGTGTGAATGCCTAAGACCTAGGGGTGATTTTGGGGTGCCCTGAGTCCTGCTTTCTCCAGCTTCTCTCTGCCTTTCCCCAACTTGACCATCCTTTCCATCGGCTCTTGCCTTTGTGAAATGTCTCTAACACAAATCCTTTTGCCACATTCATTGACATCTGTTTTTTCCTCTAGGGCAGCCACACTAATGTACACAGAACCTTTTTGTCCTTTTCTATAAGGAGGAAAGAAGTGGAGTAGGAGCACTTTTTTTTCCCTTACTGAAAGTGTTCTTTTATCTATTTGCTTGCAAAATACAGGGAAAATACACAGTTACAATATTTAAGATAAAAAATAATAATTCCATTTCCTTTAGAGATAACCATAAACTCATTTGCTGTTAAAGTGCTCCTTACCAGTCCAATCACAAGTAGCGACTCCAAATGGCAGTTTCCACATAGCCTGGACTCTCGTTAATGCCTTACCCATTATCTGAATGTCTGGCTTGAAAAATGACTTGGAAGAAGGGAAACCTGACGAAGCCCTTCTCTCTATATTTTTTTTGACTTGACTTTTCACAAATACACTCTGAGCACAGAATGACACATAGAAATGTAATTATAGATTAATTTTATGATGAATTAATTATACAAAAGAGTGGGCAGGAGCCATTAGGTAGAGAAAAGGTATAAAGTGGATTGACTTAGCTATCAAGCTAGAAAGAGGATTTGGAAAGCTGTATGGGTGGCCACAAAAGTTTATCAGTTCTTCTACGATGTCATTTATACTTGGGACTGACTGTCCCCACTTGAGACTAAAGCACCACTGGCCTGGGGAATTCTAAGATGTCTCATTAAGTTGGGAAACATGTGAAATGGAGCTTAAGACTGGGGGACACATCCTAACCAAAACCAAAAGGCAACAAAGTAAAACAAAATCATTTTAGCAGAAAGAAGACAAACAATGAACTTTGGTTCTATTAACAATGCCCCAGTTCTTAGATATGTTTTGAGTGGTATATATTATAATGAGTTCATATTTATATGATTATAAATAGAAAAAGATGTACTCTAGGTCCATGTTGTGAGCCATAACAATTGTACACCACAGTAGATTTTGTGCGTGAAGCATGTGGAGAGAAAAATCCCTTGTGAGACATGGAGAGTCCAGCATAGTATTTTGGGACCAAGTAACAGAATGTGGTAGAAGGTAGGGGAAAAACATTCTTTCCACTGCATCAGATTGATATCAGGGTATAGGGTATATCCGGGTGACATTGGCATAGACGTGCTCAGAAGTGTTGGCAATGGCAGAACCACAACATGTGTGGTGGCTGGTGACAGTGATGAGCTCTTCCATGGCATAGCTTTGGCTTGGGACCTTCGAGCAGCACCTGCAGGAGGTGGTATCCACCAGGACCCTACAGCAGTCTTTCCTGCTCACAAGGCCTCAGGGCTGCTTCCCTGCTAGGCCCGAGCAACCAGCCAGGGTAGAAAGACAAGCAAGTGGAAGGGCCATGCCACAGGGAAGCAGAGAGTGGTGTGTCTATGAACACACCGACCCCTCTGTGGACCCTCAGAATAGTGATTGATGGGGCAGGAGGGCTTCAAGGGAAGTGAATGAACCCATGTAGTAAATAATAATAGATAACTCAATTTATCAACTAGTTCATTAACACATTCAACGAGTATTTATTGCTCTTGCCTAGCAGGCACAGAGCCCTGGATTCAATCCCAAGCACCACACACAAGTATTTATTGACAACTTACGAAATGACTAAGTACAGATCCAGCAGAAAACTAATGGTTGCTATTACCATGACCCTGTTTTCTCTACTGCAAAGATGTCCCCTAAGAATGTTGCATGTCCAACTTGTCACTTTTTCCCCTCTCTCACTAACCCAGCTGTTGGCCCATTGAGGACCACATTCAATTTGGCCAAAACATTGCAAAAGCCCCTTAAGTGGTTCCCTGTTGGATTCTCACCTCCCAAGTCCTGGTTCTGCTGTTGGTTACCTTCCTGAAACATGGATCACAGTTCCCACTGACTTGTACACCTCCGAATGCTTCTTCAACATGGTACCCAAGGATTTGTCCACTTTGACTCAAGGTTTACAGGTGTGGCTCTGACTATTCCTGGCTCCGCACCTTCCCTGTTTTACCTATGTAAGTCTCACCCAGTTGTCCTTTGGATGTTGTAGCCTGTTTGTCCTTCATTTTCCCATCTCCAGTCTTCCCTGCCGCTCTTATGGAAAGCCCCTTCTATGACAGAGTCCCTGTCGTAGGCTTCCCAATTTCGTTTCTCCCATGCACACTCAGAGTTGGCTTATTTCCTCCTTGGCGACTTAAACAGTCAATCTGCAGGGTTTTTCAGGTCTTGTTCCAGCTGCTTATTGAAATTTCCTCATAAGTTTCTCACCAGACCAAGAGCCTGTGGATTCTTCTTGCTGTGTTCTCACGGTGCCCTGCAGAGCCACTTCCTCATTGGAGAAGGCACTTCAACATCAGCTTATTAGATTGAATACGCTGCTCCCCACCAAGGTTTATGTGATGGAAAAGTATTAAGGAAAATTAAAGTAGAAGTTTATAAGCCCTTCTAAATAAAACAGACAAATCCTGGGGGTTAGAGATCTGGGGAGAAACCCAAATGAAAGCATGGAGGAAAAGCTTCCAGGACCCCACGAGGGAAGTACACAAAGGCCACGTGAGATTCTGCTGTCGATGTTTGCATAACAAAGAACAGGGAAGTGACACGCTCTAGGTCAATTCTGCCCCCAGAGTTGGTACTAAGCCCCCACCCTTGCAGGAAGAAGCATCTACTCTCCCTCTCCTCTCCTCCCTCCTCCCTCCTCCCTGCAACTGAGTCCTCTCTACTGACACCACGGGTTGCTGTGGCTGTGGAGGCTGCAGTGGCTGCAGCAGTTCCTATGGTGGCTACAGTAGCTGTGGTACTGGCTGCTGTGGCTGTAGTGGCTGTGGTGGGTACAGTAGCTGTGGTAGCTGTGGTGGCTGCGGTGGCTGTGGTGGCTGTGGTGGTTGCAGCAGCTGCACCACATGCAGATGCTACCGTGTTGGCTGCTGCTCCAACTGCTGCCCCTGCTGCCGTGGCTGCTGTGGGGGCTGCTGCAGCACCCCTGTGTGCTGCTGCCGCCGCACCTGCTGCCGCTCCTATGGCTGTGGCTCCTGTGGCTGTGGGAAGGGCTGTTGCCAGCAGAAATGTGTTGTCAGAAGCAATGCTGCTGCTAGGGGGCAGGTGCGGCAGGTAACTGCTATGGGTCAGGTAACTGCTCTGGGTCAGCTTCCTCCTTCTGTCTCCTCCTCTCTGTCTTGAAGGTCATAAGCATGACCTCAGCCTATCAACTGCTCTTGAAAAATCCCACATTTCTATAGTTCTTGTGATCTTGTTCAGTTCCTAATCACCAACCAAAGTAACAAAATGCTGTCTTTTCTGTCAATCTCCATTCAAATCATGGCCTCAGCACAATGCAGTAAAGATAGTTAATGCTATACCTCCTTAAACTGCCTCTAAAGGTCTTTATTTATGTCCTGGTTTTATCACTGCATTGGCATATTTTATATACCAAGCAATTCTTGTCTTAATAAATTACTGTAAATCAGCTTCAAAGAGTCGTCTCTTACTCTCTTTCCAGTCTCTAAACTGTCCACGGGGGAAAAATGAGTTTTATTTCAATAGATAAGGCCCATGCTATATGTGCAAAGAGCCAAAATTGATATAAATTGCTTGCAGTAGGCACAGAGAGATTAGGGGATGATTAATATTTTGTGGGTTTATTGAGAAGAGAGGGGTGGGGGCACTTCCTCAACCTTGGCACTTCAATGTCATAAACCAAAGTGGTCCCCAAATCTCTCCCTTCATGGAGTCTTTGCAACTAAAGTCTGGTACAAAAATATTGATCAGCCCCCAAATGATCATAAGATCACATAAGAGCACGGCCACCTTTTAGACTTATAATTCCTCAAGGTCCCTATTTGTCTATGCACAGAGTTCTTTTCCACCACATGTTGATCTTGGCGGCCATGGCTTCATTGCTGACAACACTCCAGAAGGCAACGTAGCCAGAGGACTGGAGTCTTGCTGCACTTCTCGTCCATTAGCTGTTTAGTTCACGTTGTGCTTTCCACCAACTGTCACTCATTACAAAGCCTCTTATCCTCTGAGTCATCTCTCCAAGATCCAGACATCTGAGCAGAGCTCTAGCCACGTCAGGTACCAGGGAATCCATTTTATCAGCTGCTTCAAACTAGAAGATCAGCTTTAGTTGTAGCGTAACATCAGCATTAGAATCATAACAATCAAACCACCCCTAATGTCCACCTGCACAAAAAAGTACATCCCCAAACACCTCTTCTCCTAATGTCAAATACTGCTTCTTGGGCTTTCTCCATGTAGTCTCCAGATTCCTGAACTATTGTGGTTTATTTAGCAGTGAAGTGAGAGTAAAAGGAAGCATATGGGGCCCCCAGCTGGGGTGGGGCTGTGAGGTTGGGGCCAAGGGAAACCAACCTCCTTGGATATATCTCCCAGGAGGACATTTCTGTACTAATCCAACGAGGCCCAGGTGGGGTGTCTTCTTGTCACTCCATGCAGAGTAGGCCACAGGACAAGAGTTTACACAGGCTGAACTGACCCAATGGAATAATATCAACAAAGGAAACAAAAGTTCAATAACTACCTCTTATAAGACCTCCAAATAGGAATCCACAGAAAGCTAATCTCTTTCCCGTGGAAGTCAGGAGATGGGGTTGGAGGACGGCTTGTGGATGGATAAGCCTCCTAGACTCCAAGTTGACAAGGATGTTTGGGTACTCACCTGGCCTTCCCTCTATTTCCTTTCTTACCTGCCAGAGCCATGATCCTCTCATGCCCTGAGGCTACCCAGAGGTCCTCTGTTACTCTCAGCATCTGGGGTTCTTGCCTGCAGTCCCCACCTCTGATTCAACTTCTTCCTCCCATATACATCCTTACAACTGCCTCTACCTATAGTAGCTGTCCTTACTCAGGAGGGGGTCAGGAGATGAGCACCAGTTCACCCATCTCTCAAGGCGGAGGAGAGGACTCCTTGAATTCAATTCCCACACAGCAATGTTGATCAGAAGAGTCTGAGACATGGAGTCCCCTCTAGGATCTAAGACCCAACTCTGCTTAGGATCCTGCTCTCCCTGTCTCGCTCATTGGAAATGTGAGGTTGTTCTCAGTCAGTGGAAGTAGAGGACGTGGGCTGTAAGTGTTTCCTGGGTGCCGTTACCCAGTGTTGACATGGATCTGTGAAAAAAAAAATCCAGTACGTGTATGAGTGGGCTTCATTATTTTAAAAACGAGATGTCAAACATGGTCATGAGAAGAGACAGAGGAAAGGCTCAGGGAAGGAGTTCATTCCATTCACAGGTCCTGGAGGGATGAGGTCACTGCCTGACACCAGGGGGTCACTGGGAGGAAAAACTGGGAAAGGGCTCAGACAGCCAGGGAGGAGTGGAGAGGGAGCGTAGCCCCATGGGTTTGTCGATGGGGGTCAGGGTGGAGCTTTCAAGCAAAAGGCAGAAGGGGTTCATGGGTGCCTCTGAGTGTTACTAGGTATCACTCAGGGAGGACAAGGAGGGGAATTTGTGGCTGGGCTCCCTTATCTCATGGTGCACCTGGCCACCAGAGAGGAGCTCAGGATTTACATCACAGTGCTCCACTACCATGTGTTGAACATGCATCTTCCAGACATGGTTTTGTGTCCTACTGGGGACGCTGAGACTCAGTTCTTTCTGCTACATAGGTGACAATTTGTTATGGAAAAGAAAAGTACAAATAGTTACTAGAAACAAGAGCAAAGGGCACATGAGACTAAACATAGGTCACCTGCAAAATGTAAACAAAAGAAAAAAATAAAATGTCTCTCTGCTTTGCTTTTGTTATGGGCTTTTGTTATGGGCTGAATGCACTCCAATCCCAATTCATCCTTGAAGTGGTAATTCCAAATGCCAGACATACTGTAGATAGGTAATACTTAAAAAGAGGCAATTAGGTTAAAATGAGGTTAGGATGGGTCCTATTCCAGTATGACCGATGCTCCCCTAAGCATTAGGACACAGACCTGTAGGGAGGGAAGACCATGTGAAGATGGGAGGCCACAGGGATGAGGAAACTCCTGGCACAGACATGTTGGCTGGCCTTCTCATCACAGGAACAGCCCCTGACTTGCCACCACACAGTCCTCAGTCTGGAGCGCTCAGCAGCACTGGTTCAAACTAGGCTGGACTTGACAGAGAGAACCCACACTGGCATGTCCATGAGGAATGGGGAGCCGTGGACTTGGTGCTTGGAAGGTATTCTGGTGTTTTCAGGAGAACAGCATCCCTTCCTCTGTTAGGAGTACCATGGCAGTAACCACGCTTAGCCTAGGATGAGTCTTTATGCATGCCATTCCCTCCAAAGGCACTCAGCTGCAGGTCTGCTGCATCGTTGAACTTGCCTCAGGTCCCCAGACCTGGCTTTGTATCTGAGAATCTCTCAATGAACACTTGTTGACAGCAACCAATTTTCTTCTGAAAATTTGTAATGCTTTCAAAGACAACTCATGGTCTGAGTCATAAATCATTTGTCTTTCCATGTGAGTCGTAAGTGTGACTGATAGCTATTGGAGGGTAACTAAAGTCTATTGTTTCCTCTTAGGTATAAAAGAAATAGATCCTACCTTTATAGAGAAGTTGTTCTATCAGGACCCCCAATCCCCAGTCTGGCAAAAGAACACAGATTATGGTACTGATCAAGGATCCTCCAGGCTTACTAGTCCAAAAATTGAGAAAAAAAATGAACAAAAACATAAATCACAATTTAAGAAAACCAAGTCTTATCAGTACTCTAAGTATGGTTAGATTGATGCAGACAAAAAACAAATAGTAATTCTATTGAAGACAAGTAGTGAGCCTAGAGGCTGCTTCAAGAGAATAGTGATAACTCAGATCCATCCCATTTTCATTGATGCCTACCCATTTAGCACAACCCGATGGCGTTAATTGTGTAGTTAGGGAGATGGAAGAGCTAAATAAATAATGCCAAGGTTCTAAATGTGCATGGCTGGCTGAATTTATGTCGGGGGTGGGAGGGATGGGGTTGGGGGACAAAGCAAAATGGTAGCCAGCCCTGAGAATCTTCCCTCTAGGCCAAAAGCAAATGCCCCTAGCAATGTCTCTCTGTAGTTTTGTTTGAATTTTTTAACTGTGAACAGAACAGGATTTTGAATGCATTCACAGAAGTTGACCATCTGAAACCAAAACACCTGCCTCAAAATTGAACTCAGATGACAGATATAACCAGATGTATTGTGCGTACATTCCTACCTGAATTTCATGAACAGCAGAAGCAGGAGAGCTATTCACAGTGTCACTGATGACTCTGCCACCACTGTCATCCAACAAAGATCTTTTTGGTACTGGGGACTGAACCCAGGGGCATTTTACCATCGAGCTACATCCTCACCCCTTTTAATTTTTAATTTTTTTTAAAATTTTGAGATAGTGTCTTGCTAAGTTGATGAAGGTCTCTAGAAATTGCTGAGGCTGGCCTCAAACTTGAGGTCCTCTTGTCTCAGCCTGGGAAGCTGCTGGGATTACAGGCATGTGCCAGTGTGCCCAGCTCATCAAAGACCTTTTAAGAAGGATTGAGATGTTTAGGATACGGGATATGATCACACCAAAGTAAAGATAAAGAGAAGTGTTTAATGATAAATTTGTATTTTGCTAGAAAAATTTAAAATAGCCATTGACTACTAGGAATATGGAGAGAAAAAGCACAAGATAAAAGTGAAGATAAAAGCACAAGAATGGGAAGGAAATAACCATATACATCAGAAAGTATGTGGGGCCACATTCTGTTTGGATTGGACACGTGACGTGGGCTCCTTTAGGAGCAGGGCTGTCCCAAGCCTTGTGTAGGGTGTTTGTTGTTAGATAGGAAATTCTTCTGATAGGAGGACGGAGAACACCGAAGTGGACACACAGTGACACAGAATGTAGGAGCAAAGTCAGAGGCCAGGGGGAGAAGTCTCAGGATGCTGGAGGACAGGTAGTGCTGGTGAGGAGGTCGGGGGAAAGTCCCCTGCATCTCTTGCCCAGGATCAGAGGCACAAGGCCACCTAGCAGCAGCACTGCTTCTTACAGCCACACTTCTGCTGACAGCAGCCCTTCCCATAGCCACAGCCACAGGAGCCACAGCCACAGGAGCCACAGCCACAGGAGTGGCAGCAGGTGCGGCGGCAGCAGCACATCACAGGGGTGCTGCAGCAGCCCCCACAGCAGCCACGGCAGCAGGGGCAGCAGTTGGAGCAGCAGCCGACCCGGTAGCATCTGCATGCGGTGCAGCTGCTGCAGCCACCACAGCCACCACAGCCACAGCAGCCTCCACAGCCAGAGCAACCCATGGTGTCAGCAGAGAGGACTCAGGTGCAGGGAGGAGGGAGGATGGAGGAGAGGAGAGGGAGAGTTGGGGCTCTCTTCTGCAGGGAGTGGGGTTTAAGTACCAACTCTGGGAGAGATGAAAGAGGGCATATGACCCCTTCCTCGTTTCTGATGTGCAAGCAAGAATCTCAGCAGCTCTTAATTACTTCCCTTCACAGATGTCTTTGTCTTCTTTACGTTCTCAGCTTCTTTCCTTCTTTCTTTCTTTCTTTCTAGTTGTAGTCGGAAACAATACCTTTATTTTATTTATTTTTATGTGGTGCTGAGGATTAAACCCAGCGTCTCCTACGTGCTAGGCGAGCACTCTACCTCTGAGCCACAACCCCAGCCCCTTGTTTATTGTTTCTTAAAACTACATTCCAGTACAAACAAAAAAGGCCTAACGGTTCCTGGGGAGCATTCTGGGATCCAGAGGCATGACAAGGCTGTCAAAGTAATGGCAGCCTTCTCTCTCTTCCCATAAGGCTTGGAAAACGTGGACCTAGTGTTTGAACTCTGGGCAAGGGCTCACTGACCACAGGCATTGCCTGGAGCCCCTGGCCCAGGGTCTGTGAGCTGTTGAGATGCAGATGAGTGAGGTTTAAGGCTCAGGCCCTGACTTCAGGGCCTACACACAAAGTAACACTGCAACTGAGAATAGGAATAGCCAACGGAGTCAAAGTCACTAGTGAGGCCAGATGCCATCACCCCCTTATCAAGAAGTGGAATCTGCTGGTGGAATATTTACTCCTTCACTAACCACTTCATTTGAAGCATACCATTGTGATTTGTCTTCTGCACACCCAGGCTTTAAGGATTGTTTTAAAAGTAGAAATAAATCTTTATTGAAGTCTACATGTTAGTGGTGCAATTCCTGTCACATGTTGCTTTGGGTGAGGAAGACACTTTTGTCCTTGATTGGACGATATCAACTGAGATGTGAGAGAAATACCTCCCTGCTAACTAGCCTGACCGGGACCCTCTAGATGCTGGGCTATCTGGGCTCTGTCTGTGGCACACACAGTCCAGAGGTCAGGAAGGAGAAGAGCTGACAAGGGAGAGAGCAGTTTACGGCTTTGAACTGAAGACCAACCCCGTGGATCCTGGTGGGCTTGGCACTTGGTGATCCACAAGGAAGCTGTAAAAATACAAGGAAACAGATGGGAAGGCTAGCAGGCTGTTCTCAGGTGCCCTCATGCAGGAGCTTATCTGTCAATCAGGGGGAGTTCAAGGGACAGTGCTCAGACCTTTGGTAGCAGGCAAGACCCTCTACTCTTCTGTTTGTGAGAGGCTCACTACCCAGGGCCTGTTTTCCCAGCTTGGTAAACTGTTTTTAGAAATTGAGTGAGAGGAAATGCTGGAAGTCCTTAGGCTGATTGGTGGTGGTGGTGGTGGTGGTGGTGGTGTGTGTGTGTGTGTGTGTGTGTTGCTAGGGATGAAACCCAGGCCCTCACACATACTAGACGAGTGCTCTACCATGATACAGCTGAGCTACACCCCCAGAAAACGTGGGTTTTTTTCCTCTTTATTTCTTTCTTTCAGCAGGATCTTGCAATTTTACCTAGGCCAATCTCCAATTCACAGGCTCAAGTGATCTTCCTGCTTCAGCTTCCCAGGAGGCTGAGTCCACTATAGGTGTGTAGCACCACACCCAGCAGGTTAGTGACCCTAGTCCACCTGCCTGGTCTTTGGATCAGAGGGAGATTTTGCAAGGGCTCAGGGGTTGCTTGAACTGGGTGGGGTTGCTGTGGAACTATGGATGTGTGAATAGGTTTTGCAGCTTTTAAGGAGACAGAATAAACAGACTTTGGTGAGAACAGATACAGGACTGAGAGAAGGGAAGGATTCAAACATGGCTTTCTCATGCATTCACAATGTATGTAAGGATGTAAACAAGGGAGAGCCCTAGACAATCTTAGTGTGGGAAGTGCAATAACAACAAGGAAGTGAGCACTGATCACGAGTCCTGGGCCTTTCCCTTTTCCTTTTCCCAAGATGGTACTTAAGGGCCCCCAGCAGAAGGAGGCTCCAGACCTCCCTCTCCTCTCCTGAGTCCTCTCCTCTCTGCACCTGAGTCCTCTCTACTGACAACATGGGTTGCTGTGGCTGTGGAGGCTGTGGAGGCTGTGGTGGCTGCGGTGGCTGCGGTGGCTGCGGTGGCTGTGGTGGCTGTGGCAGCTGTGGCTGCGGTGGCTGCGGTGGCTGCGGTAGCTGTGGTAGCTGTGGTGGTTGTGGTGGCTGCTGTGGCTGCTGTGGCTGCTGTGGCTGCTGTGGCTGCTGTACCCGCAGGGTGTGCTGCTGCCGCCGCACCTGCTGTCGCTCCTGCGGCTGTGGGAAGGGCTGCTGCCAGCAGAAGTGCTGCTGCCAGAAGCAGTGCTGCTGCTAGGCGGCCGCCAGCCGCTCCACCAGCAGCCATTCTGGGTAAGACTTACGCCCTTTCCTTCCTGTTCTTCAATCTCTCTCTGCACCTGGACTGTGTTTCTGGTTTTCCTTGGTATTTGAAGTCTTCCTGGCTGAAAAGTTTCCAAACTAATAGGAACCATCTCAATGCCACAGGACACCTGATCCTGGTACCTGAGTGACCCCCAAGTCACTGACCTCTGACCTCTGCTCAATGAGACCACTATTCCCAGCGCTCCCTTGGGTGGGTGATCACTGTCTTCACTTCCCCCTCTGTTCTACTTTTCCTTTTCTATATAAATGTTTCTTTTTTTTCCTTTTTGTTCTTAGTTATTATGTAATAATAACCAAATTTTCTAATAAAGTATATGCACATAAAAAGTATTCTTTTTTCCTGTGTTCTGTTTGACCACATGAATCCTTGTGTGTTCTGAAACTCGAGGGATGTTTTATTTTGAGGAAAACCCTTGAAACACTTGTAATGGTAGCATCTCAAGCAAAGGGTCACATAAGAAGCTATGGCCAGCTGGGCCCAGTGGCACCTGTGCCCAGCAGCTCTGCAGGTGGAGGCAGGAGGATTACAAGTTCAAGACCAGCTTCAGCAAATTAGTGAAGCCCTAAGCAACTTAGCAAGACCCTGTCTCAAAATAAAAATATAAAAAAAGGCTGAGGATGTGGCTCAGTAGTTTGAGTGTCCCTGGGTTCAATTCCCAGTACCAAAAAAAAAAAAACAAAAACAAAAAAAAAGCAAAACAAAACAAGGATTGAGATTGTGGCTCAGCGGTAGAGCACTTGCCTTGTACCTGTGAGACACTGGGTTTGATCCTCAGCACCACATAAAAATAAATAAACAAAATAAAGATATTGTGTCCATGTATAACTAAAAAATATTAAAAAACAAAAACAAAACAAAAAGCACACACACACACACACACAAACAAACATACACTATGGCTGGCCTTATGATAACCAAACCCCTCCCTCAGTGAAACATTCAGTTGTCTTTACAAACTCCCCCTCCCTCATGCTTTCAGTGTGCATTACCCCTGGAAGATTCACAGTCCCTATTTTATTGATCTAATATGACATAGTCCTTGAGCTGCAGCCCCACATACCAAACATGGGCATTCCTATCAAGATCTGAATATCGTACAGAATGGCAGGACTAAGCCTATTTGGGTTTTGTTGGGTTTGTTTTTACAAAAAAAAAAAAAAAACATTATTTAACCAAATATAAGAATTAAAAATGTAGTTCTACAACTGGCTTGAATCCAGGATATCTAATTAGGTGACCTGTGTTACTAAATTTGGCCTGATCCAATGCGTCCCTTCTACAATGTGTAAGATCCCTTCCTACACATGCTCTCCCAATTTATTTTCATAAAGCTTGAAAGGTCACACAGTTCTTTGGGTGAGGAGTGCACTACCTCCTGGGTCACATTCTGTAGCTCTCCCTTCAGGGCCTGCCGGGACTTGAATGTAGTTTTAAGTCTCCAGCAAAGAGAGAGGCAGGGATAATGCATGGTCCCTGGAAAAGGAACTGCCCCCGGGGAGCCTCCGCATGTCCTTCAGGTGGAGGAGGGCTAACCTCCACAGGTAACTGGAAGAGCTGAAGTTGCTGCAGAGAAGACCGGGCAGAATTTAGGGGTTAGCTATTCCCAGCTTCCATAGGAGTGGCCCTGTTTCTGTTCCAATTGTCACAATTCCGCTCCTTTCCAATCAATGTCTGACTTCATGAGAGATGACTGAAATCAAAACAAATCACACTTTTTTATAAGGTTCGGCCCAGAAGGTTAATATATTATCTATTATTGACATCAAGACTCCCAGCAAGGCTGCGAGTTCAACTTACATTGTAGGATGAGATTTTGGGTTTGATTTTTCAGAATATTAAGTTTCATATAATAATGGGGTATAAAAGTTTCCTTTAGGTCAAATGCAGGCTTTTAAGTCATTAATGTGGTCCTTAAACTGGGAATTCAAAGTCCCTGACCTCATCCTTCTCCTTTCTTCTAGTTCCTTGTTGACAAGTTTCTTAGCTTTCTTGTCAACAAGCTAAGAAATGTCCAGGGTTGCTGACAACCATCAGATACTAGGAAGAGTCAAGGAAGGACCCTTCCTGTGGAGTCTTCAAGAGAACGTGGTCCTGCCAGCACCTTGATTTCAGACTTAACCTCCAGGGGCACTTCGGTAGTTTAGTCTGTTCACTGTGCACAATTTCTTATGGCAGTCCTTGGTGTCTCTGCACCCACATCATGCCATGATTACCAGTCCCCTCTTTAACATTGCAAATAGATTCATTGTGGTTTTAGATATAACCAGACTAGTTAACCAATTCCAGAAAACCAGAAACAGTTCAGGAAACTTAGTAAGATTCTTTCATGACTGCTACCAAAATCTACATCAGTCAGCGTTCATCCTAAGAAAGAGAACCAGTAGGATATATAGAGGAAGAGGTTTATTTCTTGACTCACCTGATAAGGGACTGTTGAGGTGGTTCAAAACTACACAGATGGAGTTTTCACTTTTAAGGGAAGCCTGAGTTTGTCTCTTAAAGATCTTTCAGTTGATTGAATCAGGCTCACCCAGATATTGTAGGATTATCTTTTTGAATTAAAGTCAGCTAATTATGAACTCACATCTGCAAAATACTACACAGTAACACCTAGGTTAGTGCTTAATTGAGTAAATGAGGACTGTAGCCCAGTCAAGTTGATACATAAAACTGGCCATTACAAATTGAATTTTAAACTTATAAATTAATCTGAGAAGAATTGAAATTGTTATGATATTTATTCCATATACAATGTCATGGTAGAATTTAACTGAAAAATTTCCTTTGATTTTTTTTTTTGCTTCAGTTTGTGGGAATTAAATATGAATATTCATTCTAACTTTTTGTGCTGATATACAATGTTAGTATAATAATCATGGTTATCACATATTGATCACTTAACTTAGATCTGCCCTGATCTAAGTTGTTTACCTATTTCTGAAATCGAAACAAATTACACTTTTATAAGATAAAAGATAAGGCCCAGGAAACAACTTTTTCAAAAATTTGTCTTTAAAAGGGATGAAAAAATGACTTACTCTCAAGCCTACTGTTAGCCAAAGCAACATTCTTTTATAGGACAGAATGCCTACTGTTTACATATGCTTTTTCTTAAAAAAAGATAAAACTAGATTTGTGATTAGAAACAAATAAGAGGTTTCTAGGTATTGGCAATGTTCTCTT
The DNA here is from genome assembly GCF_047511675.1 of Marmota flaviventris. Lineage (NCBI taxonomy): Eukaryota > Metazoa > Chordata > Mammalia > Rodentia > Sciuridae > Marmota > Marmota flaviventris. The sequence goes on along the minus strand of NC_092508.1, from coordinate 10,792,323 downwards.
TCTTGGGTGTGAGAATTGGAATATTTGTTTTATAATTACCTGCTATAATGATTTGTTATGCTATTGGTCAACCAGTACATTTGTTTTATATACCTTTCTCTATACATGTAATAATTCAAAGTGTTAAAATAAGTTTAAGAGATTCATAAGATCATGTGTGTGAAAAAACACAACAGATAATATGACCACTGAGTCACAAAATGTATTTGAGAAGGAATATTCCAAATTACATGTAGACCAAATTTGACTCAGAAACTCCAAAATTGTGCATACTAAGTCTGGCTAGTAGGTGAATGTTTGTATCTTTCTGATTTAATTAAAAGTGGTGTTTGAAAAATCACATAAATATTGAGAACTAAGACAGGAAAAAAAAGGATTAAAAAAAGTTCAATAATCAAACCACAACAAACAATTCCTTGATATCATCGAGTCAGCAATCAAATTTCCCTAATTGTCTCAGAGTATTTTTAGCTTTATTGAATCAGGATTCAAATGAGTTCACACATTGCCATTGATTGACAGTTCTCTTAAGGAACTACCAGTGTCTCTTTTCTCCTTGCATTTTGTGTGTTGAAAAAAAAAAAAAAAACCTGTAGTTTTTCAGACTCAGGTGTTTTTTTTTTAATTCTATTCATGGATGTCATTGAATAAATTCTATGTCTTCTCTCTTTCTTGTAAATTGGTAGTTCAATGTAGGAGTTCACTTGCTATTTTAGTGATAATTGATGTATCTTCATTTTTTTTACCCTTCTATTTTTCTTGCTCCTGAATTTCCCCTTCCTTTCTTGAATCTTGTGTTAATATTTTTCCATAGTATATATTTTATTTTTTTCTGTATATAACTTATATCACATACTTCTGATTTTTTTTTAATAGTTACACTTGAAATATTTACATCTTAAATAAAGCATTGGCGTGTCAAGGACAGTGGAGATGGTGGGAGTGATCTGCCCTGGGTTCAGGCAGTAAGTGGGAGAATGATCTGTAGGGAACTTTAAAACGTTAGTAAAACTGATGAAAAGCAATAGTAAAACAGTCTGCTTTTTATTACTGCTGTACACAAACAATCCTCAATGATGATGGTGATAAAGTATGCCTCATTGCCTCATTGCCTCATGGGAATACAGGAGTAGTGGGAGCACTAATTAAAAACTTAATCTCCAAATCATATGTTGATGGTATTTAAAGGTAGGGCATTGGAAGGTAACTAGGTTTAGATGAGGTCACTAGGGTGATGTCGCTTGATGGAATTAGTGACTTTATTCCATCAAGCTATTCTCTCCTTGCCAATTATGCCACCTTTCTTAGTCCATTATATTTTAAAAATATTTTTAGTTGTATATGGACACAATGCCTTTACTTATTTATGTGGTGCTAAGGATCGAACCCAGAGCCTCTTGTGTGCAAGGCAAACACTGTACCACTGAGCTACAACCCCAACTCTCTTGATCCATTTTTTGATTACTATAACAAAATAGTTGAGTCCAGGGAGTTTACAAATAATATAAGTTTATTTGGCTCATGGTTCTGGGGTCTAGAATGTCCAAGAGTATGGTGAATCATAACATGGTGGAAGGTCATTGCATGGTGACATGAAGCAAGTGTGCCAGCTTAATTCATTCTTTCTCTCCTTATAAAGTCACTAATTCCATCAAGCGACATCACCCTAGTGACCTCATCTAAACCTAGTTACCTTCCAATGCCCTACCTTTAAATACCATCAACATATGATTTGGAGATTAAGTTTCTAATTAGTGCTCCCACTACTCCTGTATGCCCAGGTGCAGAGCACCCTTCCAGCACTGGGTCACCTTATGGCATCTCTCCAGGAGATGCTGCAGCTCAGTAGTGGGTTGAGGCAGCCAGGGACAGGACTGGCCAATTGGACCTCTTTTGGGCACCCTTCTGGTGCTCAGATGCCTAAGAAGGCTTTTACCAAACAAGAGTAAAATCCAGAATCACTTCCTCTCTTAGGTCTATGTGGCAGTTGATTAAGTTACCAAATCCATGCCAAACCTGACTCCAAATGAAGTTCTCTAACGGATCTGACAACTGAATCTGTAAATGTAATGATTGAAGCACCTCTGTCAAAGGGAGAGGCTACCGCTGGGCTCTGTGGGTATCTCTGCAGGGTCTTAAAACTTCAGGAAGAGTGCTGTGTTTTGGATAAGGGTGGAAAATATTGTGAACACAAGGTGAAGCTTTTGACCTTTACAACTGCAGAAGAGATCTTGGAGAAAGTATAAGAGGAAACCATAAATAAATAAATACAACGGAAAGTGCATCCTTGAGGGACTTTTAAATTTCTAACCATGAAGAAGCTGCTAAATAGGAAAATTTATGTTAGATGTGAGGTATCCCCCAAAAGCTCATGTGTGAGATAAGGCAAGAACATTCAGAGGTGACATGATTGGATTATAAGATTTTTAACGTAATCGATGCATAAATCCTTTGACAGGGATTAACTGGGTTGTAACTGAAGGCAGGTAGGGTGTAGCTGGAGGCGTGGGTCCCTGGGGGCGTGCTTTAGAGTATGTAATTTGTCTAGAGTAAGTGGCACTCTCTCTCTGCTTCCTGGTGTCATGTCCCTAGCTGATTTCTTCTGCCACCCATTCTGCCATGATGTTATGACTCACTTTGAGCCCTGAGGAATGGAGCTGACCACCTACGGACTGAGACGTCTGAAACCATGAGCCCCCTGAAACCATGAGCCCCCAAATAAACGTTCCTCCTAAAAATTTTCTTGTCAGGTCTTTTGATCACAGCGCAAAAAAACTGACAAAAACAGAAATATCTTTAAGTGCTCAAAAGAACATGGGGGGGGATACATAAAAGAAAAAGTAGAAATTAAAAAAAATCTATATGTTTAATGCACCATGAAAGATGGCAATTAGAACATGAATTCTTCGACTCCTCATTGAATGAGTTATCTTAATTGTAAGCTAAATAACAATGTCCCTACAATATTTCTGGAGTTCTGGGGATCGCCTTCTAAAACCGTTTTCAGGTAGCAGAGGAAAACCTGTGATGCTGCTTCTGTAGTTTGACTTTATATTTTAAGATGCTTATCTGAATGCAATTTTTTTACATATTTTAAAAACTCTATGGAGCATTTTGTAAAAAAAAATAAATAAGAATCATCAAGACTTGTAATCTAATGTTAATTATTTTTGAGAAACCACTACATTTCCTTCCTCTTCCATGGTAACTTGCACCTTCAAATCCATTGGTACTTACCAATCTCCAAATCCTTCAAAGAACAATGGGGACATGGAAGTATATTAAAGTTGAAAAGGATAAGAAATACTTTTTTGCATAAAAAAGGTTTCTAACACATGAACTTCTGGGAGCCATATTCAAAAAATGGTGCCACTCTAGGAGTAACTTATGGACCATTTTTATCTTCTCGGGAAGAGCACAAAAATCTTTAGTTTTGAACACATTATCACTCTCCAGTATGTTAGTATTTTAAAAAACTTTTCAACATAAAAATGTAAACATTACTGTTTTGCTTTGCCACTGTTTGCTTGGGTTTCCTGCATCTTTAGCTTCCTTCTGGTTTCCTCCTCTTCACGTGCCTTCCTTTGGGGTAAGTCCTCCTTCCTCAAGTGCCTCTTTCAGAGGCTTCTGTAAGGGTTTGCTGGTGATACCCCGCCCCCGCCATTTCTGTTGATCTGAAGATGTTTTCATCTTGTTCTTATTTCTAATGTGGTCTTCTCTTGGTGCACCGTTTCAGGCTGGCAATAATTTTCTCCAACCCTTTGGAGATGTTATTCCACTGTCTTCCTGGCTTCCACTGTACCCCAGTGAGAAGGCACTTGCCAACCTAATTGTCACTCCTCCTAGGTGATGTTCTTTATATCCCTCTGGCCTGTGTTTTTAAAAATTTCTTTCCCTTTTCCCTTCTTTCTTTTTATTGGGGGAGGGGTATTGTGAAGTTTCCCTACCATGTGGTTAGAGATGAATTTCTTTTCAGTTTTCCTTTTGGAGATTTCTAGGCCTCCTAACTTTGAGGATTCATTTATCTCTTCTTCAGAATTTCCAGTGAACGTTTCATTATCTGTCCTTCTTCCACTCAAGTAACTCTAAATAGATAGTTAAATATCTAAATAGATATTTGCTGACCTTTCTCACTTTAGTCTCCATGTATGATAATTACTTATTTTCCATTTATACTGCTCTGAGTTGTAAATCTAGGTGATTTCTTCTAGTTTAATAGTTTTTCATTATGTGAATCTAAATTGCTCTGAACATGTTTATCAAACTTCTAATTCTGTATTTTGTCTCCTAATATTCATGATCATTTATGATGTATCTTGTTCTACTCTTATTTTCTTATTTTCCTCTGTATGTAAACCTATTAAACATATTTACTTTCTAATGCTAAAGATCGTTCCTTCCATCTTTGATCATTCTATTTATTATTTCAGTTGACATGTATATAACACTATATTCTTGTATGATGTTGGATTTTTAAAAATCATAGGCTCAAATTGAGCAGAATTTTATAGGTGGTAATACTTTTAATTTGATTTTTTTTATGTCACTGGGGACTGAACCCAGGGATGCTCTACCATTGAGCTATATCCCCAGCCCTATTATTATTATTATTATTATTATTATTATTATTATTATTAATCATTAAGACAAGGTCTTGCTAAGTTTCCCAGGTTGTCCTTAAACTTGTGACCCTTAAACTTGTGACCTCAGCCTCCTGAGTTGCTGGGATTACATTCAGCGTGTGTCATGGAGCCTGGCTTGTGGCAATGTTTTGATTCTAGTGTTGGAGGCGTTTTCTAGAAATTATTTGCCTTTGATATACCTGAGGACATTGCCAGTTAGGACCACTTTAAACTAAATTAAAAAATGTTTTAGACAGATGTAGCCTGTAGGAATAGATTTCCAGAATTTTGTGTATTGGTTTATGAAGGCAAATTTACTAGCAAATTCTTCCGGTAAATTCCTCAGACTCCATCCAAATTAGTCTTTGTCTAGGTTCCCTCCCCTGTAATCCCGTATTTTGCTCTGATTCACCATTCAGCGAAGATGGCAGGGAGTGATCTGTCAGTCTCAGGCTCCACCATTTTATAAACTATTTTAATGTTTTAACTCAAAGAACAGCTGAAGTTGAAGATCAGCTTTTTGTTATCAAATGAAATAACAACTTATGTGGATTTTCAGTGAATTTGGGGTCCTGGTCATTCAGACATCACATCGTTCTCCCACTTTCTGTTCTCGTGGAGATGGACGCAAGGCAGTGACCTGGAGGAATAGTACTGAGAGTTTGAGCTTGAAGGAGAAGAGGGCACTGGGGGTTGTTTGAAATTTTAAAACATATTAATAAATGAATGTTTTTAAAAAGAATAAATTAGGATATCTCCTTCAATAAAAGCAACAGGCCTTTTAAAATTGATTAAAATAAGAAAGGTTTACTTTCATTAAGAAACAACAAACTAAATATCAGAACTATCTTACACCACAAAACACCTACATTTCATTGATATCAGTTTTTTAAATGTAATTATAAATGGCTGAATTGGTAGGAAACTAGGAAAAGTCCTCAGAGGTCAAATCAGGAACAATAAACCAGGTACATAAGGAAAAGCCACGTGCCACGGACTCAATACATCTGCTGGCTCCTCAGTGACCTGGAGTTTTGATTTTAGTGGCAAACCCCATGCCATGTGTGAGTTCATGATTGTAAGAGGAAACCCTTCAGCTGAGCTCTCAGAACTGTCCAGAGTCACATGCTCAGCACCCAGGGGACTGTGTCCACTGGGAGGGGGATGGTGAGAGAGTGGTTAATGGCATCAGAGCAGAGGTGGGCAGTGAGGAGGCAGCTCTGACTTTGTACAGCACAACAGGACAGCTCTAGCCTACAGCACCAAATTACACATTTCCAAAATAACTAGAAGAACTTGAAGGTTCCTAACACATAGAAATGATAGTATCTGAGGAGACAGAGATGCTAATTACCCTGAAGGGATCATTACACATTGTATGCAAGTATCTGATTAGAACAGCATAACCCATATTTCAGAGCAAATATTATGTCAATTAAAAAATAAAATAAGCTGGGTGTAGTGTCACATGCCTATGATCCCAGTGACTTGGGAAGCTGAGGCAGGAGGATCAAGAGTTCAAAGCCAGCCTCAGCAAAAGCAACTCAGTGAGAGGTTGAGTGCCCCTGAGTTCAATCCCCACAACCAATAAATAAATAAATAAATAAATAAATAAATAAATAAATAATAAATAAATAAATAAAATAATTCTTATATATGGGAGGCTATACAAACTTCAAACAAATACCCATTTCATACACTTAAAACAATAACATCCTGTTTTACTTTTGGTGAGGTCATCTTTCTGGGTAGAGTGCTCCTGTCCTTAGTAAGCCTTTGGGAATTAAAACTAGAAATCCATTTTCATGATTCTAACTTTTATCTAATTAAAGGTAGACTAAAGTACCAGTTATCCTAGCTGGATCATCTAATGGAGCGAGCAACCAGCGGCCGTCCATCAGCTGGTCCCAGAGCAGCTGCGCATCAGGGCTGCAGGCCACAGAGCTGGGGAGGAAGGGTCACTGGCTTTCCAAGAGAAGACGCCAGAGAGGAGCCGCACAGTGCTGTGGGTTTTATGAATCCAAGGCGCCACTGTGCACAGCCAACTTTTTTTTTTTCTTTTTTCATGCGAACTTCTCAAATTGGCAAGAGTTGCTTTTTCGTATCTTAAATTTCAAGTCCCTTGGAGGAGACTGAAGGGTGTAGGAAAGAGATTGTGAGTGGGTGAGGGGTCTTTTTGTGAACTCCCTTGGTCAGAATTGATGTTCTCACACTCTGTTCTCCACTCCAAAACGTCTGTCTGCAAACTGGGGGATGCGACTGAGGGGAGGGAAAGGGGTGGAGGGATCTGACAATGGGTAACTCATGTCTGGGTGTTCTGCCATGAGCCTGCGGGGTGTTATGACTTCATTTACCTAATTGAAGGATTGTTTTTAAAAGTTAACTGTTTTGAGATGTTGTGTTTTTGGTAATTTACCCATCACCTCCAATACCCATCTCTTTTTGTAGAGCCTCCCCCAATGTATTTTAGGTCATCAGCGTATCATACTTCCTATGCCTCAGTTCATGGCTATGGCTCCTTGCACAACTAACTGTGTACTTACTGCTAAACCAATCCTCAAATTTTTTTAGATGAGGTAAAAATGCTCCTCTTGGCTTTTCTCACGAGCCTTTCCCTCTAATCTCCCTTGTTTTGGAAGATGTGCCTTGAAACCTCTTTTTAAGATCGTCCTGCTCCTGAAATTGGGAAATCATGAGCAGCCTACATCCCAAGACCAGTTTGGGAAACACTGAGAAATGAGAGAAGTACTTCAGAGTGTCTCCAAGCAGCCTTTGCTTGACCAGTCTCTGTGTCATGAAATCACTAGCTCCGATTATATTTTCTACTATTTAGATTCCAACCTTTTAAAGTGGCCTTTGGCCTTGTGTTCATAGAATCAATGATCAACAGACATTTATGATTGAGATTTGGGGGGTTTTAATCAATTTGCTTTCATATTATTTGCTCTTCAAAGGTTAGTTCAAGCATACTTGCATTCCTATCAAAAATCTATTTTTAAGACAGCAAACTTGTACAGCCAATATGGAAAGCAGTATGGAGATTCCTTGGAAAACTTGGAATGGAACCACCATTTGACCCGGCTATCTCACTCCTTGGTTTATACTCATAGGACTTAAAAACAGCATACTACAGGGACACAGCCACATCAGTGTTTATAGCAGCAAAATTCATAATAACTAAATTGTGGAACCAAACTATATGCCCTTCAGTAGATGAAACTGTGGTATATATACACAATGGAGTATTACTCAGCATTAAAAGAATAAAATCATGGCATTTGCAGGTAAATGGATAGAGCTGGAGAACATTAAGCTAAATGAAGTAAGCCAATCCTAAAAAACCAAATGCCGAATGTTTTCTCTTATATGAGGATGCTGATACATAATGGGGATGGTGGCGGGGGACAGAGCATGGGGGAGGAATGGAGGAACTTTAGATAGGGCAAAGGGGATGGAGGAGAAGGGAGGGGGTATGGGGGTAAGAAAGATGGTGGAATGAGATGGACATCATTACTCTAAGTACATGTATGAAGACACAAATGGTGTGACTCTACTTTGTGTACAACCAGAGATGTGAAAAATTGTGCTGTATATGTGTAATATGAGGTGAAATGCATTCTGCTGTCATATATAACAAATTAGAATAAAAAAGATAAAAAATCAATTTTTAAGAAGGCTGCTTTTAAAAAAACTTGTTCTTTTAAAATATACATGACAGCAAGAGTATATTTTGATATATTATACATACATGGAATATAACTTATTCTAAACTGGATCCCATTCTTGTGGTTATACATGATGTGCTGTTTCACTGGCTGCTTTTTAAAACTGGGGATTTTTAATATAAATAATATGCTATATATATATATATATATATATATATATGTATATACACACACACATATATACATATATATTTTTTTTTCAGGGAAATGTTTGTAGGACTAGCATTGGTCTTCTGTTATGACTTTGCATTTTGTAGTTTCTGCTTTGGCACGTGGCTGACCTGGTCCCTTCTTCAGGAGCTGAGCTTTAAAATAACTTCCCATGGAAGAACTCAATAAAAAGTTGTTCTAGAGCTGAGATGTCAGCAGAGAATAGAAGATATGACAGAAATACAAAGGAAAATTTGGGAGAAGTTCCTTAAAAAGTCTATATTTCTCTTGGTTGGGAAGGAAAAGAGATTTGGAGTTCTTGAACTATTTGGGGATAGAAAAAATAAAGCTTGGATTTTTTTCTATTAAATTTTAGATCCCCCCTCCCCCAGGTTTCCATACCTGTGTGACATCCCCTTTAATTAGACAAAAGACTAAAATGTATTTGTTTGTCAACAGAGAAGACATTTAAGACAGGTTACACAGAACAGGGGCACAAAAGGTGACGGATGCATGGGTCCTTTTCATCTCTAGTCCTGCCTTGCCTAACTCAATTATTGAAATTCACTCATTTCAAAGTAAGACCTAATGGATTTGTGGAAAAGTAAAGGATACATCTGGAGATGATTAATGTAAAAGTCCTTAGAAAATGTAGGTGCATCCTAACTGCTGACTTAAGTGTATAGATGTTGTTCATTTGGAAAAGAGAAAGCTGTGTCCATGTATTGAGGACACTGTGGGGGCAGGACTGTGAGTCTCAGAAGCCAGCATTTAACCTAGTGTGAGAACTCAGGAAGTAGGCCCTATACTTGCTGCTTTACTGATGAGAAAATGAGACACTTATAAAGATTATACCTTTGGGGTTTACTTCAAAGTCATCCAGGGACAGCGGAGAGGAATTTCATGGGAGTTACAGGTGGAAGAAGTCTGGCTGTACATGGGTCATTGTAAAAGCTGCGGGACAAGAACATCAGCCTTCCTGGCACTATTCTATTTTATTTTTCATAGTCATTGGGAATTTTTAAAAATGAAAAGTTTCTAAAAAGTCAGTGATAAACATGAAGATGGAACCTGGGAATTTACTGACTCCAGCTTTGTTCTTTCTCCATCATACCACATACATAATGATCTCTAACAAACTGGAGAGCAAACTGCGCGCCACCTAACAGTTCAGGAATTTAACTTCATTTCAAAAGTTACAGTTGCTTTGTTGTGACCTCAAAATGTATGGAGTCTACATGAATCTTAGTTTTAATATTTTTTAAATGAAGATGTCTTTTTGCCTATTGAACCAGTGTGAGGATAAAATAGATTTTAAAAAATATTCTGGTGTGAATTTCGGGTTTTAAAAAATTATTTATTTTGCCTTTTATTTTAATGAAAATAGTTCAAAATACTAAACACTTTTATTGACTATTTAAGGAGTAGGTAGGATTGACCATTTTGTCCATGAGACTTAGTAGGTTTATGGACATTGTGATCCAAGCTTTAATGAGATTGAATGTTTAAAAAAACAAAAAACCTTTCACTGTGGGCTGAGAACTACTCCCCCTGGAATGATTTTGCGGCTCTATCTTATACTCTGCGTTTATTCTCTCACTTGTTCAGTGAAAAGTCACCTGTTTAAAGAAAAGATTTCTTAAGAAACAGGATGTATGATAACCACACCATCCTTATGTTTTTTAATATAGAATTATCCCACTGAAGACATTATGCTAAATGAAAGAACTGGAAATAAAAGTCCAAATATGATCCGATTCCATTTATATGGCATTCTAAAGTGACAAATGATGGGGACAGAAAACCCATCAGTGGTTGCTAGGGTCTGGGGTGGAGAAGAAGGGTTGATGGCAGGACCACAGGAGAGCATCGTTCCGGGTGAAGAAACTGTTCTTTATCTTCCTCATGGTGGTTACACAGTTATGTTTGCTCAAATTCACAGAACTGAACAAGAAAGTGTGAATTCACTGCATGTAAATTATATCTCAAATCTGACTTTAAAAAGTGTGTGTGTGTGCATATATGCATAATTCACTACATACAGTAGTAGTATGCCTCTGTGTCAGTGGGAGCACAGAGGCTGTGCTCCTACCTGGGTGCTGACTAAGATCATCCTCGGTTGTCAACCACAGTCACAGTCATGGTGGTCTGAATCACCAAAGCAATGAAAGTCTCGATTTTGAACACCGAAGAATAAATTCCATGCTGAGATTAACTGCAATCTGAAACCTAACATCGTGAACACAAAAGAGCTTAACACTTGTGTGGGCTTTTAAACCCCACACAGTGAATTGTGCTCTTCCTCAGGTCTTTTTCTGCTGGGGAAGCTCAGGCTTTTGCTGACTCTCTAGAAGATCTTCTAGCAGGGATAGAAGAAATAAGGGTAAACTGGGTATTTTATTGTTCCACAGGATGAGATGTATTGTGATAATGAGCTTAAAACTAGTTATCCATTTAAAAATTAAACCAAATAATCTAAATACTCTGGAACCAGGGAACAACAAGTGTTACTTAAGATTGATATGGTTCAACAGTTACTTGTTGGACATTTCAGTAAGTGGAAACAGCTCAATGTGTTGAAACTTTGTTATTTGGAAATCTGGTCACTGAATCATTGGTTGTCTAAATGAGTAAAAGATAATTATTTTTCTGGAAAACCCACAAATTATTTCCTTTCACAGTTGATTAGGTTCAACAATCAATTCATTTTAAATAATTGTATTGGGGTTTTAAATATAACCTGTCAAGATCAACATACATGTTTTTAGAGTTCTTCCATGTAATTGAACCAAAACATTTATAACATGAATCTATTTACAAATATGAAGTCAAAGGAAAAGTTTTTACTATTTGTCCTATCCAAAAATCCTCAGATAAAAAAATAAATACAAGTATTCTAAGATTTTGTTATTTGATGACTATGCACTATTTCTATGCAAATAATTATCAACTAAACGTAGCAAAACCTCCAAAATAACCCGAGGTGTCATGCATTGACTGTGACAGGTGGTCCAAATGGGATTTTTAATTTCAGATATTTCTTTAGCTAACAATTTTTCCCTTGAACAAATGTTTGACTGGATTTTTGCTTTCGAAACCCAGATTAAATCAAATGGCAGATTTCCTTTTAGCATGCAAATCATTCCCTGTTGAAATCTTTACGTAATCTGTGCAGATTCTTAAACAGCTTGACAGTGATTACTTTGTTTTGAATAAGACCAGTACATGTGGTGAATTCAGAAAAAAAGACACTGTTCTGACGGCAGGCTGGGAGAGGCACTGAATCCTAAGAGTTTCAGTCCAAATTCAGAAGCTGTTTCTAAGGAACCCAAAATGACACGAAGTTATACTGTATCAAATCTTGTTTGGAAGCTCTGTTGGGTCATTTCACAGTGGCATCCACATGATCTTTGTGGAGACAGAGAGCTACCGTCCAGAGTACAGGTCTTGGAGAAAGAATTGTCGTATTTATATTGTTCTATGGGGCATTTAGCATGAGATACAGATGAAGCTCTGGGATGGTCTATAATTTAAAACAGAACCCCTTGAAATGTTATTTGATCAAGGATGTGCTGTGTATTATAGAATTATGGGATTGGCATTTCCCAATTTCTCTGTAATTTAGAGAAAAGTAATAAGAATATTTTCTAAAGCATTTAAAATATTAGTTTGTGCTTTTATAATAATGGAATGATTAAATTAAATTTAAACGCCCAAAGTTTATTTTTCATGTTGTATTAATTCATTTTTTTCTTTCAAGAATATTAATAAGTGCTTAACATGAAACAAAAACAAAGGCAAATACTAGAGGCATGCTAGTGAACAGGTTGGACAATGACCCTGCCCTCAAATAGTTTGCACCCCATCTTGCGGGGAAGATAGAGCTCTACTTCTGTTAGGATATCAAAGGATAGAAAAAAACATGGTAACAATAAGGAAATATCAGTGAAGCTTCACATAAAGAAAAAGTAGGCATACTCAAACAAAACCAAAGTGTCCAAAAGTAATCAGAAGAAGAAAATCATCATATTTAAGAAAACAAAAATGATAATGATAGTTAATTCCTCAATGCAAGCCAGGAGACAATAAAATGACAACTCTTTAAAAAGTTGAAGAAGCTGTGTGTGTGTGTGCAGTCACACATATCTGCAATCTCAGGGGCTCTGGAGGCTAAGGCAAGAGGATCACAAGTTCAAAGCCAGCCTCAGCAACTTAGCGAGGCCCTAAGCAACTTTGCATGACCCTGTCTTAAAATAAATAATAAAAAGGGCTGGGGATGTGGTCGGTTGAATAGCTCTTTAAAAGATGTATCCAAGTCCCAAGTCCCAACTCTCTGAACCTGTTGTTAATGTGACCTTGTTTAGAAAAAGGATCTTTGTAGATGTAATAAAGGATTTTGAGATGAAATTGTTCTGGATTTATGGACAGTCCTAAATCTAATGTCTGGCATTGTTATAAGAGAAAGCCTCTTTCTCACCATAAAATGTGAGTTATATCTGTTCATGTTTTGTGGTCTTGCATTACAATTTATAAGGCTTTTCTTTATACCTAGAAAACAACAACACTAACAATGATAAAAGCATTTTTCTCTGCTTGTGGAGGGTGGGGGTATCACCCCTGTTGAGTGTATGCATGATCTAAAATTACAAAATATGGCAAAGAGGAATTTAAGAATAAAGAAAGACACAGCACCTTTATTGATAACAACTTTCAACATTGTTGAGTTTTTATTTTTTCCAAATTGATCTATAGATTCAAAACCATCTAATGAAAATCCTAGCAGCCCCCCTTTTTCTTTATTAAAGAAATAGACAAGCTGATTCTAAAGTATATACACATATGTAAAGACCCTAAATAAGTAAGAAAAATCTTAAAGAGAACAAAGTTGGATGATTTCCATTACCTGATTTTTAAGACGTAGTGTAAAACTAGTAAAAAAAAAAAACACCAACAAAATACTGTGGTGTTGGTGCAAGAATAGGCATAATGGTCGATGGCACAGAATAGTTCAGAAACATTCCCTTGAATTTCCCCAAAACTTCTCTCCCAATACCACTTCATTCTGATTTTCTTCCTGCCATTCTTCTGAAATACATCATGGAAAAATTATCAATGGCTTCTCCTCAACGTTTTGTACTTTTTTGTGTAGATCTTTTATATATTTTTAATAATATTGTTGCTAATTACAAATTGTGTTATCTTTTAAATTTTTTATTTGAATTATTTTCTGTTAACACATAGGATTATAATTTAGTTTATGTATTGATCATGTATAAAAAAAACTTTACTTACAATAAATACAAAGCATATATTTAGATACCTTTGAACAGTCTCCAACTATTACTTGTCATGTGAAATAATGACAATTTTGTATATATACTGTGTATATCCTCCTGATTTAATTTTTACTTTGCTATTCTTTTACATGTTTGGATGGGGAGTTGGGTACATTGATTTCAATGGTTGGAGTCCCCACTATGTCTTGAACATGAGCACTGTTGCTGGCAGATAGCTTTGCCTTTCTGGTGATTGATTCAGGGAAATACCTTCACTATGTCATCCTGAGTATGCTATAGTTTTTTGATCAGGTAGAGAAAGTTCCCTCTTTTTATTCTTAATTTGGAGGGGGGATGGTACTGGGAATTAACACAGGAGTTCTTTGCCATCGAGCCACATCCCCACCCCTTTTTAAAAATTTTATTTACAGGGTCTTGAACGTGAGCACTGATAGTGACTAAGTAGCCACACACTGGCCACACACTGGCCATCCTCCTGTCTCAGCCTCCCAAATCACTGGGATTACAGACACATGCCACTGTGACTGGTATCTCTAATTTTTGAAGAGATATTTATTTATTTATTTTTGTTTAATTCTTGAATGACTTAAGTTTTACTGAGGGCTTTCTCTGCATCTAATCCGATCATGATATATCCACTTAGTTCTTCCATATTCTGTTAATCTCACGAGTCATATGAGTTGTCTTACAGATATTCAGTTAATGTGGTATTTCTGCAATAAACCAAACTTGGCATGCTATATCATTGTTTTTAAATACACAATTGTCCTTCAGTATCTATGGGAAATTGGTTCCAGGACCTCTAAAGATATCCAAGCCTGTACATGCTTGAATCTTTTTTTTTTAAATATTTTTTATAGTAAATAGACACAATACCTTCATTTTATTTTTATGGAGTGCTGAGGATTGAACCCAGTGCCTCATACATGTTAGGCAAGCACTCTACTGACTGAGCTACAGCCCCAGCCCTGCTTGAATCTTTTATATAAAGTGGCATGTATCTGCATACAAGTTACACATATCTTCCCGATACTTTGTGTCTAAATGGCTCATAGTATCTAATACAATGTAAAGGATGTAAATACTTGTTATATTGTATTGTTAAGGGAATAGTGACAAGAACAAAGAATCCACATATGTTCAGTACAGATGCATTTTTTTTTTGTCAAAATCTTTGATCAGCAGATGCAAACCCTGTTGTAACAGGGACAACTCTAAAGTTGCATATGACTAGCTACTATTTTGTTCAGCTACTGTTTTTGCACGTATGTTCATGAGAGAATAACCTGTAATTTCCTTTTCTTGGAAT
Source organism: Marmota flaviventris (assembly GCF_047511675.1). NCBI lineage: Eukaryota > Metazoa > Chordata > Mammalia > Rodentia > Sciuridae > Marmota > Marmota flaviventris. Next base: position 10,777,220 of record NC_092508.1, on the reverse strand, counting down.
GTTTGCAGCAGCTTTTGGCAAGAAAGTTATGTTTATCCAATAAAACAAACTGGGAAGCATTCCTTGTAAATATTTATATAAGAATAGCATGATTTCTTACTTGAATATTTCACATCATTTATTTGTGAAGCCAAGGTGGACTGGAGCTTTCTTTCAGTGAAGATTTTTAGTTAAGGATTGAGTTTCTTTAATAGGATTCTTGAGGCTTTTTATTCCTTCTTGTGCACATTTTAGAAAATTGTGATTTTTAACAGAGATTTGTGCATTTCATCAAAAATTTCAAGTTTATTGGCATAAAGTTAGTAATAAAAATCTATTATTGTCTCTTCAGTATTTGAAAGATATGTAATTGCGTCTTCTTTTTCATTCTTGATATAATAGCTTGTGTTTTCCCTCCTTTTTCCACAAACAGACTTTCCCACAGTTATTGGTCTTTTCAAATGACTAATTTGATTTTTCTGATTTATATTATACTCTTTTCTATTCTATTGATTAATTTTTTGCTTTTCTCTATCATTTTCTTCTTTTTGCTTTAAATTTAATTTGCTATTCTCTTTTAACATTTGGTGATATATGTTTAAGTAACTTGACTTTATTCTTTCTTTTTTAAAAGAAATGCATCCTAGGCTCTATGCTTCTTCCTTCTCACTGTTCAGCTATGTGATATAAATTCCGATTTTCATATTTTCGCTATCAATCACTTCAAATTGTTCTCTAATCTTGACGATAATTTCATTTTTGACTGTGTTCTTTTTAGAATTTCAAAACATTTGGCTATTTTAAAATCACAAATTTGTTAATGATTTTAGCTTCATCGTGATTATCAGAATACATATTCTGTTTGAAATTTGTTGAGAGCTACTTTCTAACCCAGTGTAGGAGCTTGGTTCTGGTCAGGATTCCTTGTCTTCTTGAAAGGAATTGTTTACTCTGCAGCCACTGAGTGCAGTATCCACATCTTTGTTGGGAATGTATTGAACATAAAGATAAGTCTTCTTATTGACATTTTTGTCTCTGTTTTTGAAAGAGTTGTGCTCATATTTCCAACTATAAATGTGGACTTTTTAATTTCTCATTTGAGTTTTGTCAGGTTTTGCTTAATCTATTTTGTTTAAGATATTATGTACAGATTGATTAACCCTTTTACCATTATACGTTCATTATTAAATTTACCATAGTAAAAAGACAAATCACTCTTGTATTATTGTTTGCTTGTCTGATATTAGGATCACTAAACTAGCTTCCCTTTGGTTAGTGTTTGCATGGTATAGCTTTCCCAATCCTTCAGCTTTCAACCTTCTGGAGCCCCTATTTTCAAGAAGTGTTTGAAGCCACATAGGGCTGAGGATGTAGCTCAGTGGTAGAGGCTTGCTTAGCTTGGTGTGTGCAAGGCTCTGTGTTTGATCCCCAGTGCTACAAAAAACAAATAGAGACAAACCAATGAATTAATTAATAAAAGAGCAAAATAGTTCGGTTTTTGATTACTTTTAGTTCATTTAGTTGAATTTTTTTTTTCATGTGCTTAGAGAAAATGGTTCAGGCACATTTTAATGATCTTATTGATCTATTTGCTTTTAAATTTGCCACCTCTTTTGGGGCTTTCTGTTTGTCCTGCCTGGTCTGGGCTCATTCTTTTCTTTCTTGCCTTTTGTTGTATTAATTAAGTTTAAAATTATTTTAATTTTATTTTTTTAGTGGTTACCATAGAGATTAAGTTGTGTATTTTTGAAGTAGTAGAGTCTACTTTTTTTAAACAATTTTTTGACAATACAGGGATGTTGCAGTACTTTAATCCACTACTTTTGCTTCCTTTTGTGTTGTTCTAGATTTTAATTCTACTTATATTTTTATTATTTATTTTTTTATTTTGAGGGTGTTCTGGGGATTGAACTCAGGGGCACTCAGCCACTGAGCCACATCCCCAGCTCTATTTTGCATTTTATTTAGAGACAGGGTCTCACTGAGTTGCTTAGCGCCTTGCTTTTGCTGAGGCTGGCTTTGAACTCTGATCCTCCTGCCTCAGCCTCCTGAGTTGGTGGGATTATAGGAATGCACCACCACGCCTGGCTCTTACCTATATTTTCAAAGGAAGAAACACTATTATTGTTCTTTTAAAAATCAAAATGTCCTTCAATTTACTCAGCATCCACCCTTCCTGTTATTTTTCCTGCATTGCTGCCATCCCATTCCAAGTTCTTGTGCCTAAAGAACTCCCTTCGGTATTTCTTCTAGTGTGAGCCACAACAATTTTGCCAAATTTTTGTTTGTCCCAGAATGCCCTTATTTTGCTTTATTTTTTGGAGAATATTTTGCCAAGTATAAAATTCTAGGTTAGTAGTTTTTTACTTTCATTGCTTTACTGTTATGTCAAGGGAAATGCTTTCAGAAAAATAACCAGGAAGTGAGGGGTGATGTCCTGTGCTTCACATGTCCATCCAGCAGCATGCCTTGCCTCCTTTACAACTTGTTTTCTTACCTTTTTAATTAATCTGCATTAAATTTTTAATATTTTAAACTTTGATGTGATAGTTGTTATGTTTGTATATAGTTTTGTAGAATAGCTACACTTCTAGAACAGTCCTGAGGATATCTGGTATGTTGTTTCAAAAAGAAGTAGCTTAAATGCTCTCTGATGATTCAAGTAGGCAAGGAAAATTGGGAGTGGAAACTAAATTAAGTCAAAACTCCACCAAATCACATCCTATTATATTATGTTGCCAAATAAGACAAAGTCAAAAGCAGAAAGTATGTCATTGCTTATTAGTTGTGAGCACTTTACTTTGTTCCCCTGATTAGTAGTTTTAATCAAGTCCTAAGTGAAATTTGACTAAAATAAGAATATAGTCCCATTGTCTCTTGTAGGAAGCATTTGCCGTCGCCTTGCAAAAGGCCATTCAGAAGGAATGCATAAACACATTTTGTTGCTTCAGTTAAAAGAAAGACATAATAAACACTGCAGTGGTTATAAGAAGCACGTAATCTGACTTGGATGCCAAAGACTAAGCATAACACACCCAGATATTTGGTGTGAATGCATGAGGAACAGTGAGACCTCATCTGCTGCAGACAAGGTCCCAGAGACCAGCTTTCCCAGATTTCAGTTAATTTCAGTAGACCACTGTGAGGGCTGCCATAGTCCCTGAAAAGAAAGGAATCGACTTATACTGTATCTTGTTAGTGTCTTCCATATTATAGAAATGTTGATCCACTTTCAGGGTTAAAAAAAAAAA